>NC_059165.1:84776145-86026145 GCF_019923935.1 Bubalus bubalis | reverse complement strand
TCATCTCACATGCTAGTAAAGTAATGCTCAAAATTCTCCAAGCCAGGCTTCAGCAATATGTGAACCGTGAACTTCCTGATGTTCAAGCTGGTTTTAGAAAAGGCAGAGGAACCAGAGATCAAATTGCCAACATCCGCTGGATCATGGAAAAAGCAAGAGAGTTCCAGAAAAACATCTATTTCTGCTTTATTGACTATGCCAAAGCCTTTGACTCTGTGGATCACAACAAACTGTGGAAAATTCTGAAAGAAATGGGAATACCAGAGCACCTTACCTGCCTCTTGAGAAACCTATATGCAGGTCAGGAAGCAACAGTTAGAACTGGACATGGAACAACAGACTGGTTCCAAATAGGAAAAAGAGTACATCAAGGCTGTATATTGTCACCCTGCTTATTTAACTTATATGCAGGGTACATCATGAGAAATGCTGGGCTGGAAGAAGCACAAGCTGGAATCAAGATTGCCAGGAGAAATATCAATAACCTCAGATATGCAGATGACACCACCCTTATGGCAGAAAGTGAAGAGGAACTAAAAAGCTTCTTGATGAAAGTGAAAGTGGAGAGTGGAAAAGTTGGCTTAAAGCTCAACATTCAGAAAACGAAGATCATGGCATTGGGTCCCATCACTTCATGGGAAATAGATGGGGAAACAGTGGAAACAGTGTCAGGCTTTATTTTGGGGGGGGGCTCCAAAATCACTGCAGATGGTGACTGCAGCCATGAAATTAAAAGATGCTTACTCCTTGGAAGAAAAGTCATGACCAATCTAGATAGCATATTGAAAAGCAGAGACATTACTTTGTCAACAAAGGTCTGTCTAGTCAAGGCTATGGTTTTTCCTGTGGTCACCTATGGATGTGAGAGTTGGACTGTGAAGAAAGCTGAGCGCCGAAGAATTGATGCTTTTGAACTGTGCTGTTGGAGAAGACTCTTGAGAGTCCCTTGGACTGCAAAGAGATCCAACCAGTCCATTCTGAAGGAGATCAGCCCTGGGATTTCTTTGGAAGGAATGATGCTAAAGCTGAAACTCCAGTACTTTGGCCACCTCATGCGAAGAGTTGACTCATTGGAAAAGACTCTGATGCTGGGAGGGATTGCGGTCAGGAGAAGAAGGGACGACAGAGGATGAGATGGCTGGATGGCATCACTGACTCGATGGACGTGAGTCTGAGTGAACTCCAGGAGTTGGTGATGGACAGGGAGGCCTGGCGTGCTGCGATTCATGGGGTTGCAAGGAGTCAGACATGACTGAGCGACTGAAGTGAATTGAACTGATCTTAGGATGAGGCATCAAGAGTCATCACATGTGTGTCAATCTAGTGCAGATTTGGTAGTCTGGTGATATCTGGGGTATGACTTAAAGTTTTTAACATATCTGTAGTAGAGTTGTACACAAAACATTTAGTCTGAAATCTCTTGTGCAGTAAGCATGGCTGAAGTGCCAAAACATAATGTTTCAAATAAGAGCAGCACTGGAACTTAATGAGTATTTGCCTCAACCAACCTGCATCTTTGTAATACCTGGGTACTCCTTGTTCCAGTCCTATTGACTAGAAACTGTACAGAAATTGAGTACCATCAGGAGGAACCAACCAGAGAATTTATACTGTTAATCTAGCTCTTGATGGGAAGCACTAAACTAGATATCACAGCCTGTCAATAAAATAAAATAATTTTAATTATTTAAGTATTTATATTATTTAATAAGAATCATTATTATTTATACTCAGATGAATGCTTATGGGTAGTAGATATGTATTTTAGCTTCCTTGCCTGGAGAATCCCAGGGACAGGGGAGCCTGGTGGGCTGCCATCTATGGGGTCACACAGAGTCAGACACGACTGAAGAGACTTAGCAGCAGCAGCAGCATAGTTCTCTACTCTTATATACCCAGGACTGGTCTCTTGTATGTGAAAGTCTGTCTCTGGAAGTCACCATGATGGCTTGCTTTTATTCCCCAATGCTGCAACTAGGGTTTCTTTTTTTCTCTGTGCCTATGACTTTGAATCTTGATCTTTTAGTAACCCCACAGTTTTTGTCAATAAGAAGGAAAATAATGAGGAAGCTAATTGGAAAGGAAAGGTGGAAAACTCCAAGATGCATTCTTCCTCAACATAATGCCTCATCAGCAAGCCACATTCTCAATCTCCCAGTTAAACTTTCATCTCAGAATTCCCCAACCTTATCTTTCCTGAACTTCTAATGCACATTTTGCTGAGAATTGTCAAGACAGAATATTTTTTTTTTTGCATAAAGTAGAGCTAAAATCCCCGATGTAATTAAACCTTAGGGAAATTATTGCAACTGATTGCAAACAAGAGAAATCACCTTACACTGTGCAGATTTAAACAGGAGAAGAATTGTCAGTATAGCGGAGAATAAGACATAGGGCAGGCAAAAATTGAAGGAGCCTGGGCATGACTGTGGCTAAAACACACCACCAAACACCCTGTGGATGCAGACACTGCTGTTCTTCCAGACAGATACTGGATGCAGCATCTCGCGTACAGGTATATCGGGTGTACACTGTCGTACCATGGTGTCTGTGGCCAAGAATAATTCAGGCTGCCCGATGCTCTAATGCTCCAGACCAAGGAGGAAGGTGGTACTTATCCCTCATTTCTAGTGGGCAGAGAAAGAGGGTGTTTGGGTAGGGGAAAGGGATTATTTTGCAGTAGGAGAAAGCCCTGCTTCCTCAGGTATCAAGAGGTGGAGAATTTTCCAAAAGTAGGAATGAGCTTCAACACCTAGAGTCAAACCAGCAGAGTCACATTTTTAGAAATTTTGTGAATTTTCCCTTGTTAGTTTAAACTTTAAAAAAATTATTATTAAAATATATATATTTAAAACCTTAAAATGAGTTCTTCAAACAACGGGATGTAGCCTATAAGTCAGTCATGAAATCAGTTTAGTGAGCTGTGACTAACATTTTTATATATATATATAAATTCATTTATTTTAATTGGAGGCTAATTACAATATTGTATTGGTTTTGCCATACATCAACATGAATCTGCCATGGGTGTACACGTGTTCCCCATCCTGAACCCCCCTCCCACCTCCCTCCCCGTACCATCCCTCTGGGTCTTCCCAGTACACCAGCCCCGAGCACCCTGTATCATGCATCAAACCTGGACTGGAAATTTGTTCACAAACATTTTTTTAATACATTAGATTGGAACAGAAATTCTCATTGAGCATATCACATAGTATGTTGAGTTTTGGTCCATAGAACTTTTTTTTCAGTTATACATAACTGAACAGTTATACATAACATGCAGTGAGAGTGAAAGTCACTCAGTTGTGTCTGACTCTTTGTGACCCCATGGACTATATAGTCCATGGAATTCTCCAGGCCAGATTACTGGAGCAGGTAGCCTTTCCCTTCTCCAGGGATCTTCCCAACCCAGGGATTGAACCCCAGTCTCCCACAATGAAGGCGGATTCTTTACCAGCTGAGCCACAAGAATATATCTATTTAATTATGATGTAAAATGCTTCTATTACTGTGGGTCTTAGTTAAAAAAAAAAGAAAGAAAAAGAAAACCTCTGCTCCAAAGAACAATTTCCACAGATATGGAGCCTAGAGAATAACTTCAGTTTTGCAGGGCAGTGGCCTGGGGGAGGAGACAAACCATGGGAAGGATGGACAGGTCAGTGTAGTCGAACTGGGAATCAGTGGGCCATTCTCAGAAACGTCCTTAGAGGGCCTTATGAGAAATGTACTTAGAAGCTGATGTAGAAGGAAGGACCTCAGAGGACTATCCTCACTGTCCACTGTCCTTCACCCAAGCCTCAGATGTCTGGAACTCTTTGCTGTGCTGTGCTTAGTCTCTCAGTGGTGTCTGACTCTTTGCGACCCTATGGACTGTAGCCTGCCAGGCTCCTCTGTCCATGGAGATTCTCCAGGCAAGAATACTGCAGTGGGTTGCCTCCAGGGGATCTTCCTAACCCAGGGATAGAACCCAGGTCTCCTGCATTGCAGGCAGATTCTTTACCATCTGAGCCACCAGGAAAGCCCCTGAACTTTTTATCCAAGTCCTAATAATCATTCTGTGATTGAACAATGGTTCAAAAGAGTTACAGCAGTGGGATGTGGTCCCTGTTAGAATTCATTTTTCATATCCCCTGAGAGGGCTTGGAGTACAACGCTGGAGTCAACAGTGTTATTACTGCTATATTTGAGCACAGTGTGAGTCAGATAGGCTACAAGCATAATATTATTTTTATAGGAAATAAGTTTGATTTCTAAAGAACTGACTCAATTTTCTGATCATATGATAAGCTCCTCTACTAGTTCTAAGCAGCAGTGGAGGCTGGTAAAAAATCATGTGGATAGTGGAGGAAGTATCTCAGTTTAAATACAGGAACAGGCAGTAGAAACCATGTAGAAATTGCTTTGTTATTTTTTTCATAGTGTAAAAATTCTTTATCAAAAGGTCTATAAAGTACAAGCTTATAATTTGGCATTTTCACAAATTCTAGTAATGCTAGACAGTTTTAATGTTGCCACATTCTGTCATTATTTGTTTTCTGGTCTCCCTAAAACTGGGAGTTATCATTAGCTTGAACAAATTCAGAGCCAGACTACTTTTTTGTTATTATGGGGGGGCTAGTATCTCATGATACCATCGTGTTGATCTCCCTGTGTACTACGCCAAAGCGTCTATTCTTGGCAATGAAGGATGCACTGAACTGCATAATCTATTTGCTGATTAAACACTGTTCTGTAATTTACCTTGTTTTGGTGTGCTGTGATCCACAGGAACTACAGAGAGAATTCATCCATGAGAATATAAAACACCAGACTGTAAACTGCTAGAAAGTAAGAAATGTAAGAGTTAAAAAAAAAAAAAAAAAAAGAAATGTGAGAGCTAAAGATAGTGCATTTTAAAACACTGAGATATAAGTGATGTGCAACTTTGTGCTAGTTTTAGTTATACTATATAAACGATTTGATATCTATATTTGCATAATATACAGCAAAGTGATCAGCACAGTATGTCTAGTTACCATCCATCACCACACATGGGAACACTTTTTTCTCTTGTGGTAATAAGGACTTTTAAGATTTACTCTCTTAGCAACTTTAACCTATGCAATTCAGTAATATTACCTATAGTCACCCTGCTGGACAGTGTATCTCAAAATTTATTTATAACTGAAAGTTTGTACTTTCTGACCACCTTTGCTTATTTCACCCCATTCCCACCCCCACCTCTGGCAATCACTGAACTGTTCTTTGTATTTTTAATTATGTGGTCATTTTTTTTTCTTTTTTTGATTCACATATAAGTGAAATTACACAATATTTCTCTTCTCTGACTTACTTCAGTAGTATAATGCCTTTGAGATTCATTTATATTGTTGCAAATGGCAAGCTTTCATTCTTTTTATGGCTGAATAATATTCCATTGTGTATATATATATATATATACCACATTTTCTGTATCCATGTATCCATCAACAGACACTTAGGTTGTTTGCATGCCTTGGTTATTGTAAGTAATGTTGCAATTAACATGGGGCTGCAGATATTTGAGTTCTTGTTTTTGTTTCCTTCAAATAGAAACCCAGAAGGAGAATTGCTGGATCTTAGGGTAATTCTAGTTTTAATTTTTTGAGGAACAACCATTCTGTTTTCCAGTGCCTGCACCAATTTACATTCCCACCAACAGGGTACTAGGATTCCCAGCCAATACTTATTGTTTCTTGTCTTTCTGATAATATCCATTCTAAGGAGAGTTAGAAACCAAAGTGAAAGTGAAATCTAATCATCTATAAAACACAAATTAAAGTGATATTTCACTTTCACTTTGGTTTCTTTGTGTTTTATAGATGATTAGTAATGTTGGTCACCTTTTCATGTACTTGTAGGCTATGTGTTTGTCTTTTTTGGAAAAATGTCTAACTAGACCCTCTGCCCATTTTTAAACTGGATTGCTTGCTTTTTGCTATTGAGTTACATGAGCTCTTTATAGATTTTTTTTGGGGGGGGGTGTTAATTCATTATCAGATTAATGTTTTGGATATATTTTCTTCCATCCCATAGGTTGCTTTTGCATGTTGTTGATAGTTTTCTTTGCTGTATAGACAGAAGATTTTTACTTTGATATAGTTCTACTTGTTTAGTTTTGCTTTTGTTGCTTTTGCTTTTTATGAATCCAAAGAACCATTGCCTTGACCAGTGTCGAAAAGCTTACCACTTTTCTTCTAAGAATTTTATGGTTTCAGGTTTTATGGTCAAGTCTTTAATCTATTTTGAGTAGGCCAGGTGGAGTCCAGTTTCATTTTGTATGTGGCTGTCCAGTATTTCAACTCCCACATCCATACATGTCTACTGGAAAAACCATAGCTTTGACTAGACAGGCCTTTGTTGGCAAAGTAATGTCTCTGCTTTTTAGTAAGCTGTCTAGGTTGGTCATAACTTTTCTTCCAAGGAGTAAGTGTATTTTAATTTCATGGCTGCAGTCACCATCTGCCGTGATTCTGGAGCCCAAAAAATTAGTCTCTCACTGTTTCCATTGTTTCCCAATCTATTTGCCATGAAGTAATGACACCAGATGCCATGATCTTAGTTTTCTGAATGTTGAGTTTTAAGCCAGCTTTTTCACTCTTCTTTTTCACTTTCTTCAAGAGGCTCTTTAGTTCTTCTTGGCTTTCTGCCATAAGGGTGGTGTCATCTGCATATCTGAGGTTATTGGTATTTCTCCCAGCAATCTTGATTTCAGTTTGCGCTTCATCCATCCCAGCGTTTTTCATGATGTACTCTGCATATAAGTTAAATAAGCAGGGTGACAATATACAGACTTGACGTACTCTTCCGATTTGGAAGCAGTCTGTTGTTCCATGTCCAGTTCTAACTGTTGCTTCTTGATCTGCATACAGATTTCTCAAGAGGCAGGGCAGGTGGTCTGGTATTCCCATCTCTTGAATTTTCCAGTTTGTTGTGATCCACAGTCAAAGGCTTTGGCATAGTCAATAAAGCAGAAGTAGATGTTTGTCTGGAACTCTCTTGCTTTTTCAGTGATCCAATGGATGTTGGATATAAAGAAAGCTGAGCACCAAAGAATTGATGCTTTTGAACTGTAGTGTTGGAGAAGACTCTTGAGAGTCCCTTGGACTGCGAGGAGGTCCAACCAGTCAATCCTAAAGGAGATCAGTCCTGAGTGTTCATTGGAAGAACTGATGCTGAAGCTGAAACTCCAACACTTTGGCCACCTGATGGGAAGAACTGACTCATTGGAAAAGACCTTAACGCTGGGAAGGATTGAAGGCAGGAGGAGAAGGGGATGACAGAGGATAAGATGGTTGGATGGGATCACTGACTCAATGAACATGAGTCTGAGTAAACTCTGGGAGTTGGTGATGGACAGGGAGGTCTGGCAAGCTGCAGTCCACGGGGTTGCAAAGAGTCGGACATGACTCAGCGACTGAACTGAACTGTCCAGTATTCCTGACACCGTTTATTGAAAAGACTGACCTTTCCCCATTGTATATTCTTGGCTCCCTTGTCATAAATTAATTGACTATGTATGCGTGGGTTTATATTTGAGTTCTCTGTTTTTTTCCATTGTTCTAGGTGTCTATTTTTATACCAATGCCAAATTGCAGTGCAGGGAAGATGGAACTTAAATAAAGAATGTATGTAGAACTTGTCAATTACTTTGATGTAGAAGCAAAGGCAAGACCCAAAAAGGTGTATTCTAGACCTGGAGGTCTAGGAATACAGACATTAACATGTCATTTTGTTAAAGTTAACAAAATGGTATATGTACTAAAATATCCTTCTTCAAAAATGGGCACAGTTTATCTTACTAGAAGGAAATCGAATTCCTGAATAGTATCTTTCATTTAATAATGAAAGAATCTAAAAAGAATTGGATATATGCATAATTGATTCACTTTGCTGTATACCTGAAACTAACACAATATTGTAGATCAACTATACCTTGACAAAAATTTTTAAAAATTAAAAAAAAAAAGTCATAGACTTACTTATATATAGACCATATTGTAAACAAGGGATTAATATAAAATGCCCAAAATGCTGTAAGTTCTAAATTCAGCAAGAGATTTTGGTTCAGTTCTTTATAAATCATAATGCCTTTATTTTTCTGTCTTGCCTTGAATGCTAAGTTATTCTGCCCTATTAATAACAAAGTTATTAGCTTTGTTAACATGCTTACAATTTCTGTCTCTTGAAACAGAAACTATATTACCAGGTCCTTATTTAACCTACATTTTTTTCTGTTCATTTAGCAATTCATTTCCAATAGCTATGGTAGCCAAATGGTGGTTTGTTTATGTTATGTACCTTTTAAGAAAAATCTGTAAAGTTTCACTCCTTTATATTACATGGATGTATATTTCTTGAAGAGAGGAGACAACAGAACTCTAGTGGAATTACTGAACATTTCCTGTAGAGATCTCTATAATACTTCCAGGAACTGAGGAAGATATTTAGAGTGGTGGTGGTAGTGTTGGTGGTTTCGTCGCTAAGTCGACTCTTGCGAACCCATGGACTATACAGCCAGCCAGAATCCTCTGTCCATGGGATTCTCCAGGCAAGAATACTGGAGTGGGTTGCCATTTCTTTCTCCAGGGGATCTTCCCAACCCAGGGATCAAACCCAGGTCTCCTGCGTTGCAGGCAGATTCTTTACCAACTGAGCTACAAGGAAAGCCCTTTCGAGTGTAGAGAGACAAGCAAATATTGTATGAAGGCCTGACCCTGTCATTTCTCCAGAAAAAAGGGCAAGTTAATCATAATATTCACCTTACTCTCCAAATGTCTTCTTGCAATTGCTGGATAATTTGGTAACTCTTTGGTAACATTTTAAGGAAATGCCAGACTGTTCTCCAAAATATTTTTCAAATTTCATATTCTCACCATCAGTGTGGGAAGGTTTAAATTTCTTCACCTCCTCACTACTGTTTGTTATTATTCTCTTTGATTACTTATCATCCTAATAGTTGTGAAGTGGTATCTCCTTGTGCTTTTGATTTGCATTCCCATGATAAGTAATTATGCTTAACATGTGCTATTGGTATTTATACATCTTCTTTGAAGAAATATCTATTTAGATCTTTCATCCAACTATTTTTGTATATATATAGAAGTATTGTGGAGAAGGCAATGGCACCCCACTCCAGTACTCTTGCCTGGAAAATCCCATGGACAGAGGAGCCTGGTAGGCTGCAGTCCATGGGGTCCTTGAGGGTCGGACACGACTGAGCGACTTCACTTTCACTTTTCACTTTCATGCATTGGAGAAGGAAATGGCAACCCACTCCAGTGTTCTTGCCTGGAGAATCTCAGGGATGGGAGAGCCTGGTGGGCTGCCATCTATGGGGTCACACAGAGTTAGATACAACTGAAGTGACTTGGCAACAATAGAAATATTGTGGCTTTAGTTATTTATTTTTCCAGTCTTATTGGGGTACAATTGACAAATGAAATTGTACAGTTTTACTGTACAATAAGATGATTTGATAAATGTATACACTGTGAAAAGACTACCATAATCAAGTTAATTTTATAGCTCTTTTTAAAACAAGGCTTTTACTGACTTGACTTTATGTTTCTTAGGATCATGTGGTTTTTTTGTTTTGTTTTTTACTTATACTTTGAGCATTTGAGTAATCTTCCTGTATTTTATATAGGCTAACTCAATTTATTTGGAGTCAAAGTTGAGTATAAAGAAAGAAATAATTGAGCCAAGGACTGTACTGACCTAGTTTACAAGTTGCTTGGATAGAACAGAGAATATTTTGACCTTCCTCATGGTCACATCACAAATATTTCTCACTTCCCCACTTTTAAATCATTTACAGTTTCATGAACATGAAGTAATTGAAAATCTAATTGAAAATGTCACTTTTAGGCTGTGAATATTTCTTTTTAGGTCTACAAAAGTAATGGTAAGTCTAAGGATTTTAGAAAATATTTTTATTAAAGATAAGTGCATTAATTTCATTGGAGATATATCCCCATGAGTTCTTTTTAATAAACTAACTTAATGAACACAGATGAGTTTCTTTTTTTTAATTTACATTTTAGTAGTCAAGCAGTAGACAGAATTAGCCATAATATAGACCCAAGAGTTAGAGGATGGTCAGAATCCACACTTTAAAAACAACAACTGTCTGTGCTAGAGACATTTCATGTAGATAGATCCAGGAAACGTCCATGTATGCTTTGACTGAAAGGGGAAGTGTTAGTTGCTCAGTCGTGTCCAACTCTTTGTGACCCCAAGGACTGTAGCCAGCCAGGCTCCCCTGTCCATGGAATTCTCTAGGCAAGAATACCAGAGTGGGTAGCCATTCCCTTCTCAAGGAGATCATCCCAACCCAGTGATCAAACTGAGGTCTCCTGCATTACAGGCAGGTTCTTTACCATCTGAACCACCAGGGGAGCCCTACGCATTGACTGATGATGACACAAAACCCAAACGTGCGCAGCCAGAGCCGTAGATGTTTGGCTGGTTGAGTCAGATGAGAGCATTTGATGGTTTCAGCAATAGCTTCTTATTTGAAATTATTATTTTTAAAAACAATTTATCTCTTTTTCAATTCATTTTTCACTCAGCAGCCACATTAGTATCTTTAAAATACCAATTCTAGGTCATTCTTTTCCTCAAAAACCCTCAGCTATCTTGAAAGACAGAACTCAAATCTCCCATCCTGCTTATAACATGCTTTCTAACTACTCTTTTCCCCTCAACTATTCATCTATGTCTTCTATGAATACTTAATAATGCTTTGTGCCTCAAAACTGTGCTCTTCCAACTTTGTCTTATCTTGTGCTTGTCATGCTGCTTGCCCCTTAAACTCTCAGCTCTTTAGCTCAAGCCCAATTTCTTTTAAAATACTTCAATATCTTTGGCACTTATGTATATGAATTCCTGTAGCACTTAATTTTTCATCTGCTTATTTTAGCACCTAATTATATACTTCTTCATCTCGTTGATTATTATTTTAAATTTTAATCAGGTTTCTCTAATTAGGTATTTAAATAATAATTACTCCTGTATATGAGACCTTACTGTTTTCCATCTAACAATTATGTTTTTCCCCTAATGGACCATTTTTGTCTGTTGAATGAATGAGTACTGAGAAAGTTCAAGTACAGTGATCTAGCAAAAGTGAAAGTAATGTGAGGTCTCTTGGTTACAAAAGTCCAAAATATATATATATATAGATAGATAGATAGATAGATAGATATCTCTTATCTGTGACCACAGCAGTAAATGACTTGGATATGTGGTCAAGAAACATCTTCAGGAACTCAATAAAGATTTTGACTATTTTTTTCCTAGTCTGTATTGTTTTTAGTATGTCTTACTCTGACATTGTGGAATATGTAATTAAGCCTGCTACTGTCTCACGTTTACTCTTGGGAAAAAAATAACATTGTTTCAAGATGTGCCTGAAAGACTGTTCCTAATTTTTCAAAAAATCAAAAATACACATTACACTTCCAAGTAAGATTAGGTGGTCTGTTTGTCACTGGATTATTTAGTCATCATCACTGAAATATATTTAAAAAATTTATAATCAGAGCCAGTTTACAAGTTATATGAGACAAGATAAATCTTACATTATCACCACAACTCGTTTTGGATTCCAGATGACATGCGCTGTATTCACTAATTTTAGCTCCAAATTGAGTTGCCCTTAAATCTACCTTCAAAGGATGATTTGACGTGATTGATAAGATTTTTAAAACCTGGTTCAGACATTGAAGGCAATTACAAAGGAAATGTTCCTCCCCACAAAGGCAAATTGTATGTTTTTGATTCCCAAGATGTAATAGGGGAGAACCTTCATATTCTCTTACAAGTTAATCAACCCACTCCAGTATTCTTGCCTGGGAAATCCCATGGACAGTGGAGCCTGGCAGGCTGCAGTGCATGACAGTCACAAGAGTCTGACACAACTGAGCAACTAACCCACCACCACCACCACAAGTTAATGACCAAAGGGACATTGCTTATAAGCTTAATTTATGCATAGTAACCCATCTGTGGAAACCTTGCTTTCTGGGTAATGAACATTAAGCTAAAATACCTTTGTTTAGGTCATAGGAAACATTCTGACCAGTTTGAATGACTACAGGGAGGAAGAAATTAACACATCACCTCCAGAGGCTGACCAGAAGGAAGTTTGATTTAACTTCCTTCCCTTTGCATAAAAGAAGTCTGCATTCTAACTCAGGCAAGGTAGTTCTGGGCAAAACTAGTCCATCATTTTCTCAGTCTGCTGGCTTTCTGAATAAAGTTACTATTTCTTGCCCTAACAGCTTCTCTCTTGATTTATTGGCCTGTCATGTGGCATGAAGTATGAGCTTGGACTCAGTAACAAAATGAAACTTCTTTGAAGATAAATAAAAAAGAAATATTTCATTATACTTATAAATTCTGGTGTGTTTGTTAATATACTGTTATGTTCTAGCTATATACTATAAATGTTTTTATATGGTCCCTTTCAGTTAAAATGTTTACTGAATATCTTTCATCATCCAGCCACCTTGCTGGAGATAGAAATAAAAATGAAACAAAATAAAATATCTCAAATGGAAACAGTGACAGACTTTATTTTCCTGGGCTCCAAAATCGCTGTAGATGGCGACTGCAGCCATGAAATTAAGAGACGCTTGCTTCTTGGAAGAAAAGCTATGATAAAACAAGACAGCATATTAAAAACCAGAGATATGGCTTGGCTGACAGAGTTCTATATAGTCGAAGTTATGGTTTTTCCAGTAGTCATGTATGGATGTGAGAGTTGGACCATAAAGAAGGCTGAGCACTGAAGAATTGATGCTTTCAAACTGTGGTGCTGGAGAAGACTCTTGAGAGTCCCCTGAACATCAAAGAGATCAAGCCGGTCAATCCTAAAGGAAATGGACCCTGAATATTCATTGGAAGGACTGATGCTGAAGCTGAAGTTCCAATATTTTGGCCGATGCGAAGAGTCAACTCGTTGGAAAAGATCCCGATGCTGGGAAAGATTGAAGGCAGGAGGAGAAGGTGGCGATAGAGGATGAGATGGTTGTATGGCATCACTGACTCAATGGATGTGAATTTGAGCCAACTATGGGAGATAGTGAAGGACAGGGAAGCCTGGTGTGCTACAGTCCATGGGGTTGCAAAGAGAGTCAGACAAAATTTACAGACTGAACAACAACAGGAGGATCATATCTAATGAGGGAAGCGCATACATATGTGATTAGTTATAACAAAGTATCATGACTATAGCTGGGCAATTCAAATGTTTGTTTGTGGTTGCTCTCGGCAGATAAGATGAGGGAAGTGGAGGACTGTCAGCCTTTTCCATGATCACAGGTGCTCTGTTAAAACACAAGTGACAGTTTCCCTTTGTGGAGCTTATGCTCTAGTAGAAAAGGAAAGTCAATGGGCAAAACTAACAGAAAATACACCATGTTAGGTAATAGTAGCCTGAATTATAGAAAAATTAAGCAGGACATGGGGATAGTGGTTATCGGAGGACATAAAATGTAGTAACAGTGATCAGAGAGGCCTCTGTGAAAATGTAAAAGTTGAGCATCAGCTTGAAGGAGGTGAGGGTATAGTCATAGCAGGTATACAGAGAAAGAGTGGTCCAGGAAGGTCTAAACAGCCTGCTGGAGAAGTCTGGTTGGCATGTTTAAGGAATGGCAAAGAACCTATTATGTGAGCAAAGAGGAACTTTGTATAAATAAGGAGAGTGAGCGGTGGGGGTGGTGAGGAGAACTGACATGAAATGAGATCACAGGAGTAAGGAGCAAGTGCCTATGTCAGAGGGTATCCCTGCTTGGTATTGCTGGTTTAACCATTCTTGAGTGAGATGGGAAGTCACTGGTCTTTGGGAGCAGAAGAGCAAGGTTATCACACGATTTAACAAAGTCACCTTGGATGTTGAGTTAAAAACAAACTGATGGGACAGAGAAGAATCAGGAGACCAGTTAGGAAGCTACTGCGCTCATCTATTCCAGGAAGGGGAGTACCTTGGGCCTGGCTGACCATTGTGAAGATGGAGAATAGTGGTCAGAGTTTGTATCTCTTAAGGCAAGGAAGCTAGAAGTATATACAGATAAAGTAGAAGTTAGGATGTGGGAGAAAGGAGGCAAGAACAAACCCATGGGTTTTGACCTGAATCACCAGAAAGACAGAACTGCCAGGAGTTCAGTGTTTAGATGTGAGGAGCCCACGAGACCATCAAATAGAGACATTGAGTGGACACTGAGGTCTGGAGTTAAAAAGGGTATCCAGGCTGGAGATACAAATTTTGAAGTCATCACATGTTTGAAGATTCATACCTTTGTTTAGATGTGAGTAAAAATGGCTTTACCATCTGTATTGACTAAATAGAAACCCAAGACCCACAAAGTTTGAAAAACAATACAAGTGTCTCATCAGTGGAACATAACAGACATAAAATGTCTACAGTTGTAGCTTAGATTAGGACTCTCCTTTACAATACCTGTCCTGCTTAAATACATTCTTGCTGTGCTTAGTCGTGTCCGACTCTTTGCAACCCATGGCCTGTAGCCCACCAGGCGCCTCTTCCGTGGGGATTCTCCAGACAAGAATACTACAGTGGTTTGCCAGGCCCTCCTCCAGGGGATCTTCCCAACCCAGGGATCGAACCCAGGTCTCCTGCATTGCACGTGGATTCTTTACCAGCTGAGCTACCAGGGAAGCCCCTTAAATATACCTACCATCTTACTATACTTCTTTGTTCCATTCTCCATGGCACCCCCTTCAGCGCCTGTTTCTTGACATGTGCTCCGTAAGCAGGAACTGTTCCAGAGGCTGCAGACACACAATGAGCAAAGCTGACAAAATCTGTCTGTGTGAAGCTTACATCTCATTACGTGGGAACACAAATAAGCAACTACACAAGTAGACTGAGTGATGATAAATGTAGATTTTTACAACAAATCAGGGTAAGGGAAGAAGGTGTATTACAGGAGGAAGGGACTTTATTGTGTCATTACTTTTTACAGGATAGTCATGGAAAACCTCAGTGACCTAAACTAAGCAGAGACCAGTGGAAATTATGGAGCCACGTGGAATCAGGGGGAACGTTTCAGAGGGAACAACAGTTTGAGATGTTTCCCTTCCCAAGTCAGTTAAGTCAGAAGAGAGGCCAAATAAGATTCATGACTCAGGATATTGTCTTCTCCCACTGCACTTAAAGTAAATAGATTTGTCACCAGGTAGCTTAATTTATAAATCAAGTTTAGCTCCTGCATTATGGAGTAAAATATACACATTGCTGTAGAACTTAAGAACATGAACAAAATATCAAGCAATAATGTAAACTGGTTACATTATACAAGATGGAATTCACCTTTGAATCATCCTTTACATGTCCCCCAAAGGATACATTAACTATACACTAATACAAATATTCCCTGGAGAAGGGAATGGCAACCCACTCCAGGGTTCTTGCCTGGGAAATCCCATGGACAGAGGAACTTGATGGGCTACAGTCCATGGTGTCTCAAAAAGAGTCAGACATGACTTAGGGACTGAGCATGCAATACAAATGTATTACTGTAAACAGGCATCCTTGCATGTGCTGCCATCTTGTGGCCAAATAGAAATGTGTTTCTAAATGACTGCTACTATTTTTCAAGAAAAAGAAAGGCAAAAGGCAAAATGGTTGTCTGGGGAGGCCTTACAAACAGTTATGAAAAGAAGAAAAGCGAAAGGCAAAGGAGAAAAAGAAAGGTATACCCATTTGAATGTAGAGTTCCAAAGACTAGCAAGGAGAAACATGAAAGCCTTCCTCAGTGATCAATGCAAAGAAATAGAGGAAAACAATAGAATGTGAAAGACTAGAGATCTCTTCAAGAAAATTAGAGATACCAAGGGAACATTTCATGCAAAGATGGGCACAATAAAGGTATGGACCTAACAGAAGCAGAAGCTATTAAGAAGAGGTGGCAAGAATACACAGAAGAACTGTACAAACAGATCTTCATGACCCAGATAATCACGATGGTGTGATCACTGACCTAGAGCCAGACATCCTGGAATTCGAAGTCAACTGGGCCTTAGGAAGCGTCATTACGAACAAAGCTAGTAGAGGTGATGGAATTCCAGTTGAGCTATTTCAAGTCCTAAAAGATGATGCTGTGAAAGTGCTGCACTCAATATGCCAGCAAATTTGGAAAACTCAGCAGTGGCCACAGGACGGGAAAAGGTCAATTTTCATTCCAATCCCAAAGAAAGGCAATGCCAAAGAATGCTCAATCTATAACACAATTGCACTGATCTTACACACTAGTAAAGTAATGCTCAAAATTCTCCAAGCCAGGCTTCAACAGTACATGAACCATGAACTTCCAGATGCTCAAGCTAGATTTAGAAAAGGCAGAAGAACCAGAGATCAAATTGCCAACATCCGCTGGATCATAGACAAAGCAAGAGAGTTCCAGAAAAGCATCTACTTCTGCTTTATTGACTATGCCAAAGCCTTTGTCTGTGTGGATCACAATAAACTGTGAAAATTCTGAAAGAGATGGCAATACCAGACCACCTAACCTGCCTCCTGAGAAATTTGTATGCAGGTCAAGAAGTGACATTTAGAACTGGACATAAAATGACAGACTGGTTCCAAATAGGGACAGGAGTATGCCAACTCTGTATATTGCCACGCTGCTCATTTAACTTATATGCAGAGTACATCATGAGAAATGCTGGACTGGATGAAGCACAAGCTGGAATCAAGACTGCTGGGAGAAATATCAATAACCTCAAATAGGCAGATGACACCACCCTAATGGCAGAAAGTGAAGACCTAAAAAGCCTCTTGATGAAAGTGAAAGAGAAGAGTGAAAAAGTTGGCTTAAAACTCAACTTTCAGAAAACTAAGATCATGGCATCTGGCCCCATCACCTCATGGCAAATAGATGGGGAAACAGTGGAAATAGTGAAAGATTTTATTTTAGGGAGCTCCAAAATCACTGCAGATGGTGATTGCAGCCATGAGATTAAAAGACGCTTTCTCCTTGAAAGAAAAGTTATGACCAACCTAGACAGCATATTGAAAAGCAGAGACATTACTTTGCCAACAAAGGTCCATCTAGTCAAAGCTATGGTTTTTCCAGTAGTCATGTATGGATGTCAGTGTTGGATTGTAAAGAAAGCTGAGCGCTGAAGAATTGATGCTTTTGAACTGTGGTGTTGGAGAAGTCTCTTGAGAGTCCCTTGGACAGCAAGGAGATCCAACCAGTCAATCCTAAAGGAGATTAGTCCTGAATGTTCATTGGAAGGACTGATGCTAAAGCTGAAACTCCAATACTTTGGCCACCTGATGTGAAGAAGTGACTCATTTGAAAAGACCCTGATGCTGGGAAGGATTGAGGATGAGAAGAGAAGGGGACAATAGAGGATGAGATGGTTAGATGGCATCACTGACTCAATGGACATGAGTCTGAGTAAATTCCAGGAGTTGGTGATGGACTGGCATACTGCAGTCCATGGGGTCGCAAGGAGTCAGACACAACTGAGTGACTGAACTGACTAAATTGATGCTACTTCTAGATCACTTAGTTGACGAAATACATGTCCTAGAAAAGGATGCTTTATAACTGATCTTTTAAATTAAAGACCTTTGAATAAAATTAACATTGAATAAAACAATTGAAAAAGTAAAATTAAAAAAACATCTGAGACTATCAATTTTCTTTAAAAATAATTAATTGCATTGTAAAATCACTTCACCACACATAAAACTTCTTCTCAATACACAATACATACTTTTCAGATTCATTTCACTATTCTGTAATCCCAAGTCAACCTCTTTCTAATCTTAAACAGATCTTGTCATACACTCTTTGATAAATTGCTTTCTAGGTTATATACGAGGGTGATATTCATTCTTCCCCCATATCCTTGGTTTTCATACTTTTTAGCTGTAAGTCACCTGAACACATCAGTTGTCAGAGTATTTATGAGCACTGTGCTTGAAGGAATAGGGTTCCTGTTGGGAAGCTGCCTAAAGAAGCGAGCTGTCATGGAGAGTAACTCTGTCTCCAGTTAAAGAACATGGAACATCACCAGTGTTACTCTAACCTCATTTACCTTAGGCCTTGCTTGTTTGAGAGATAACCGGACTGTAACATTGGGTCACTGGTTTGACTGTAGCCTGCTTACAGTGCTGGTTTGTATAATGTGTCTGATCCCATGTCCGTCACTTTTACCTTAATATGGATTGCTGCCTGGTGAGTCTCATAGACCTGCCTCACTTCTCTTCAGTTCAGTTCAGTCACTCAGTCATGTCTGACTGTTTTCGACCCCATGGACCACAGCATACCAGGCCTCCCTGTCCATCACCAACTCCCGGAATTTACTCAAACTCATGTCCATTGAGTTGGTGATGCCATCCAACCATCTAATCCTGTCGTCCCCTTCTCTTCCTGCCCTCAATCCCTCCCAGCATCAGGGTCTTTTCAAATGAGTCAGCTCTTTGCATCAGGTCGCCAAACTATTGGAGTTTCAGCTTCAGCATCAGTCCTTCCAAAGAACACTCAGGATTGATCTCCTTTAGGATGGACTGGTTGGATCTCCTTGCTGTCCAAGGGACTCTCAAGAGTCTTCTCCAACACCACAGTGCAAAAGCATCAATTCTTTGGTGCTCAGCTTTCTTTATGGTCCAACTCTCAGATCCATACATGACTACTGGAAAAACCATAGCCTTGACTAGACGGACCTTTGTTGGCAAAGTAATGTCTCTGCTTTTCAATTTGCTGTCTAGGTAGGTCATAACTTTTCTTCCAAGGAGTAAGCGTCTTTTAATTTCATGGCTGCAGTCAGTCACCATCTGCAGTGATTTTGGAGCCCCCCAAAATAAAATCTTTCACTATTTCCACTGTTTCCCCATCTATTTGCCATGAAGTGATAGGACCGGATGCCATGATCTTAGCTTTCTGAATGTTGAGCTTTAAGCCAACTTTTTCACTCTCCACTTTCACTTTCATCAAGAGGCTTTTGAGTTCCTCTTCACTTTCTGCCATCAGGGTGGTGTCATCTGCATATCTGAGGTTATTGGTAATTCTCCCAGCAATCTTGATTCCAGCTTGTGCTTCATCCAGTCCAGTGTTTCTCATCATGTACTCTGTATTAATTTAAATAAGCAGTGTGACAATATACAGCCTTGACACACTCTTTTTCCTATTTGGAAGCAGTCTGTTGTTTCATGTCCAGTTCAAACTGTTGCTTACTGACCTGCATACAGATTTTTCAAGAAGCAGGTCAGATGGTCTGGTATTCCCGTTTCTTTCAGAATTTTCCACAGTTTATTGTGAGTCACACAGTCACTTCCCCTACTAGATGGTATATTTTTATTGAGGTATAATTGACATAAAACGCTACATTAGTTTCAGGTATATAATATAATGATTTGATATTTGTATATATTGTGAAATGACCACCACAATAAGTGTAGTTAACAACCATATTCGGTTATAAATTTGTTTTTCTTGTTAGATTTTTAAGATTTACTCTCTTAGCAACTTTCAAATATGCAATATAATATTATTAATTACTGGAGAAAGCAATGGCACCCCACTCCAGTGCTCTTGCCTGGAAAATCCCGTGGACGGAGGAGCCTGGTGGGCTGCAGTCCATGGGGTCTCGAAGAGTCAGCCAGGGCTGAGCGACTTCACTTTCACCTTTCACTTTCATGCATTGGAGAAGGAAATGGCAACCCACTCCAGTGTTCTTGCCTGGAGAATCCCAGGGACGGGGAGCCTGGTGGGCTGTCGTCTATGGGGTCGCACAGAGTCGGACACGACTGAAGTGACTTAGCAGAATTATTAATTACAGTCCACATACTGCACATTACGTCTCCAACACTTATTTTACACATGTAAGTTTTATCCCCCGCCTCTTTGACCCATTCCCCTCACCCTGCCTGTTCTCTATGTATCTGTGAGGGTTTGTTTTTTTTTTTTTTTGAGTCAGTGTATAAATGATATCATATGGTATTTGTTTGCTTTTCTCTGTGTAATTTGTTTATTTATTAGACAGAGATTTTACACTGTCAAAATGTTTGATATTAACTTTGGTTCTAAAGCAGTAATTCCTAATTTCTACAATTTTATCCTTGGTTCCACGTTTAAATGCATTGGACGCTTATGGCAGAGATAGTCAGTGGCCTTCCGACCTTGCTCATTGTCTGTAACAGAAAACTCAACCTTCCCCTGCACGTTTGGTTGCCCAGAATGAAAATCCCTATTTCCCAAACAAGATAGGGCTATTAGACTGAGTTCTAGATCATGATAAGGAAGCATTAAGTGCTGAGTGACTCTCTCCAGGAATCTTTTCTGAAAGACAGCTCGTGTTCTATACATTAGTTGTTTTTTTTTTTTTTTTTAAATCAGTTCCAAGAAGAATGTATGTTGGGGGACTCCAGACACATTCTATAAGATGAAAAATAAACCGTACAAAATTTCAAGGGCACAACACATCAGTTCAGATTTTAGGAGTCCAGTAGTATGGAGTGTGCCAAGACATTTCCTCCAAAATAAAAGAAAAATTATCACTTCTCAATGCCTGGCCCCCTTGTTCAAGGACCATTCAAGCTCTAAATTCCCCACTGGATTGTCTTAGACCCCTGTTTCAATTTCCCGGTTTGCCCAGTCCTGATTTTCCCATTTCCTTATAGGTGACAAGATAGGGGCATCATCCCATTCCCCCTTAATTAAATTTCTGCACATGTAATTCTTTTTCTTAGTGCTTTTCCAGGGAATCCAACCTAAGATATTTTCCAGTATCTACCCATCTCCATTCAGACCTATCTGATTTATACATTCTTCTGAAATACAAAGAGTTTGATGCTAAATGTATTTAATGCTAAAATCAACCCATCTCTTACCATTTATGTGTAGTACATATACACATACACATATACATAGACATGTACATATACAGTACACAATACACAACATGATCCTATACATACATATGCAGATTTTTAAAATACTGAACAAATGTGACAAAATGTATACAGAATTATCTCTAGATTGTAGTTGATTTTTATTGTTCTTTTTTATTGAATTTTTCCTAAAAAAAAAAAATTCATTATTTTTAGAACAGTTTTTGATGCCACATGGTAAAGAATCTGGCTGCCAACGCAGGAGACACAAGAGACGTGGGTTTGATTCCTGGGTTGGAAAGATCCCCTGAAGAAGGAAATGGCAATCCACTCCAGTATTCTTGCCTGGGAAATCCCATGGACAGTGGAGCCTGGTGGGCTGTAGTCCATAAGGTTGCAAAGAGTTGGACACAACTGAGTGACTGAGCAGCACACACACACACATACACACACACACACACACACAAAACACCCCAAACTTGTCACATCTAATAATAATAACAATAACTACCAAACAGGAATACCAGATATACGAAATAAATCAGATGGAATTTATCATACAAATCCCACTTGTAGTGACTGATTAGCACATAAAGTATCCCAAGTCTAATCTCTTTTTCTGCATTTCAGGTTGAGTAGAGATACACTTTGTAGCTTGGATAGGAATATTTCAATATCCAAAAAGAATAAACAAACAAGGAGCTAGTTCTACAATCTCTGTTAGGTGATGCTTCTGCTGGAATCTGCTTGGAGTCAAGAAGAGGATGAACATAATAAATGTGTGCAGTGAGACCCACATTATAGCACATTTACATATCTTTGTTTAGATTAATCAACAGGGATTATGTTTGAGGATTTATTGAGGAGGGGGTTTCTGATGGCATTGCTATTATTAGAAATTTCAGAATGAATAAGTTACTTTTTGCTGACTTCTGAGAACCTGGCTTGTAAACTTAAATCTCCTGAGGTATAATTCATGTGGTTGTCCTTTCTTCTTCCTTGTAGTCTCAGTCTATGTAGTTTTTCTAATTTTTGTTGCATTCCTTGAGTGGGGAAACTCATAATTCTTTACAGAGTTAGAGTTAATGTTTCTTTAGAGAGGATTCATTGCTTTCTCTGGAGCTGCTAGCTGCAGGGTTAGACCAGTTCTTTCCCACCACTTATTTTTAGGGCCTGTCTTTTTTTTTCATATAGTTATAATCATAAGTCAAAGTAACAGTTTAGATGTCCACAGTTTGCTCTGTGTGTGTGTGTGTGTGTGTGTGTGTGTGTGTGCATGTGTGTGAGACTCCTGTATGACCTCTATAGGATTTCCTGGGTCTGGCACACAAGTGGGTCCATCTCTTGAGGTAATACTTTTGTATGTCCAGATCTGTAAGTTCACTTGTATTAATGCCACACTTTACAAATTACATCATTTTCTTTCTTTCAAAGGCTTTAATTTTAAGGATAAACAAAGTGTTTTAAAACAAAACCCTTACCTAGGCCAAATGGGCTTCCCTTGTGGCTCAGCTGGTAAAGAATCCACTTGCAGTGAGGGACACCTGGGTTTGATTCCTGGGTTGGGAAGATCCCCCAGAGAAGGGAAAGGCTACCCACTCCAGTATTCTGGCCTGGAGAATTCCATGGACTGTGTAGCTCATGGGGTCGCAAAGAGTTGGACACGACTGAGCGACTTTCACTTTCATTAAGGGTAAAAGAAGCCTAACACTGTGTGGTTACTTCTTAAATTGTGTTACCATAACTAAATATCTTAGAATATTAAGAATGAAGATTAAACAATGTTAAATGGACTTGATAGTTATGTATTAATGTTATGTAATTTTAATAAACATTTTCCTTTCAATGATAAGTAAGCCTGCACATACCCTTGAATGGGCACCAGGAATCAACTTCCCTATGAATTCACATCCCTTTTTTTATGGAGCTTGCTTGAGAATGATTACCTTCTCATAGATTCTTGGCTCTTTAAGGCTTGGAATTTTGGGTTCATGTTTTCATTCCATAGCAGTTTACATGGATCTAGTGTCTTGTGCATAGATGGTGTCAGTAGTCACTCATCTGACTAATTGATAGGCAAGGGATTAGTATTATCATGAGACTGACTATATAAATTTGAGTTGCCAGATTGGAGTAAGGACAGTTGATAGTATTTGGGTTTAACAGTAAGTGAATGGCTGTGTACAGACATTCTGGTGTTACCCTGAGCCCACTTTGACCATGTGTAGCTTATTCACTTCTCACTTTCATGCATTGGAGAAGGAAATGGCAACCCACTCCAGTGTTCTTGCCCAGAGAATCCCAGGGATGGGGCAGCCTGGTGGGCTGCCGTCTATGGGGTTGCACAGAGTTGGACACGACTGAAGCGACTTAGCAGCAGCAGCAGCAGCAGCTTATTAAAGATGGCCACAAGCTCTTTGTTGCTTCTTCCATTTTAACTTGGTATGATGCTTCTTCCCTTTGAATCCAAGCTAAACTTTGACTTCTGTGGCTAATGAGTATTGAAGAAATGATAATATGTTAGTTCCAAGTCTAGCCTGAAGATGACTGACAATTTTCACCTTTGTTTCCAGTGTTTCAGTTTGAAGGATAAATTATGTGGTCACTTTGCTTATTTCCAACCTGAATTATTTTATTTTTCATCTTTTAAATTGAACTATTATTGATTTACAATGTTGTGTTAGTTTCAGACGTACAACAAAGTGATTCAGTTATGTGTATATATATGTGTGTGTGTGTGTATATATATATATATATGTATTCCACTTCTTTTCTCTTATAAGTTACTAGAAAGTTTTGAGCATAGTTTCCTGCTATAAGTAGGTCCTTGTTGGTTATCTATTTTATATATAGTAGTTTGTATATGTTAATCCTAAACTCCTAACTTATCCATCCCTCCCCTTTGGTACCCATAAGTTTGCTTTCTATATTTGTGGGTCTATTTCTGTTTTGTATATAAGTACATTTGTAACACATTTTTTTTTAGATTCCACATACAAAGTGATATCATATGATAGTTGTCTTCATCTGGCTTACTTCAGTTAGTATGATAATTTCGAGGTCTAGCTGTGTTAACTGTTAGTTCAGTTCAGTCACTCAGTCGTGTCCGACTCTTTGCAACTCCATAGACTGCAGCAAGCCAGTCTGGTATGAGTGACCACACCATCATGGTTATCTTTGTCATGAAGACCTTTTTTGTATAGTTCTTCCATGTATTCTTGCCATCTCTTGTTAATATCTTTTTTCCAATAAGTCCATACCATTTCTGTCCTTTATTGTGCCCATCTTTGCATGAAATATTCCCTTGGTATCTCTAATTTTCTTGAAGAGATCTTTAATCTTTCCCATCTATTGTTTTCCTCTATTTCTTTGCATTGATCACTGAGGAAGGCTTCTTGTCTCTCCTTGCTATTCTTTGGAACTCGCATTCAAATGGGTGTATGTTTCCTTTTCTGCTTTGCGTTTCACTTCTCTTCTCAGCTATTTGTAAGGCCTCCTCAGACAACCATTTTGCCTTTTTGCATCTCTTTTTCTTGAGGATGGTCTTGATCACTGCCTCCTGTACAATGTCACAAACTTCCATCCATAGTTCTTCAGGCCCTCTATCAGATCTAATCCCTTGAATCTATTTGTCACTTCTACCATATAATCATAGGGGATTTGATTCAGGTCATACCTGAATGGCCTAGAGGTTTTCCCTGCTGCTGCTGCTGCTAAGTCACTTCAGTCGTGTCCAACTCTGTGCGACCCCATGGACGGCAGCCCACCAGGCTCCCCTGTCCCTGGGATTCTCTAGGCAAGAACACTGGAGTGGGTTGCCATTGAGGTTTTCCCTACTTTCTTCAATTTCAGTCTGAATTTAGCAATAAGGAGGGTGACAATATACAGCCTTTATGTACTCCTTTCCCAATTTGGAGCCTTTTGTGTTACTGTAAATGATGCTATTTTGTTCTTTTTATGGCTGAGTAATATTCCATTGTATATACATACCACATCTTCTTTACCTATCTCTCTGTCAGTGGACATTTATGTTACTTTCGTGTCTTGGCCATTGTAGATAGTGCTGCAATGAACACTCGGGTGCATGTATCTTTTCAAATTATGGTTTTCTCTGGATATGTGCCCTGGAGTGGGATATGAAACCCCTATTTCTAGTTTTTTAAGAAACTTCCATACTGTTCTTCATAGTAGCTGTCCCAGCTTCTACTCCCACCACCAGTGTAGGAGGGTTCCTTCTCCACAGGCTCCAGTATTTATTGTTTGTAGACATTTGGATGATGACCATTCTGACCAGAGTGGGTTACACCTCATTGTAGTTTTGATTTGCTTTTCTCTAATATTTAGCAATGCTGAGTTATTATCTCTAGTCCCTTCTTCACTGTGCTCACATTGCAGTCACATGCTATCATTATTAGACTGCTTTTTCTTTTCGCCATGCAGGAGTCAGCTTCATTTCACTCTTTCCCAATCTAGCACTCTTCATTTTTGTTTCTACTGCTGTCCATTCCCTGAATATGTTTTCACCCTCTCTAATGTCTTGACCTTGCTGATGTGCTTTTCTGACATCTTGAATTCTTCCTTTCCAAAGCAAGCTGTGGCAATCTTCTCCACTTTTTTAATATCTAGCTGAAAGACCCATCTCCTCCCAGATTCTCTAAGCCACAATTAATCTCACTGCCTTTTCTCTTCCTGAAGAGATTTACTTGACCATCTACTGGAGCATATCAGATTTGCTTTGCACAATAATTAACTGCAGGGTCAGTTTTCTTCCTTTATATCATAATGTCTTCATACAACATATTTTCTTCTTGATCTCTATTTTTTGCCTTTCATCATCAACTTACTGTGGTAGACTAAACAGAATGGTATTCTATGAAGTTTGGTCAACTCATTGCTATTTTTATACAAATATTTTTTATTTATCTCTCTCTCCGCAAATGTAATCTTAATCAATTTTACTGTTTTAGTGCATTAAGTGTTCTTACGTATTTTATGATGTCCCTTAACTAAGCTTTCTCACCCGAGTTCCTCACTACTAGTGTTCAAAACGGTCTTCAGGAGTTTTTTTTTCCCCTGACAAATGGATACATTTTCCATTAGCCTTACTCATCTAGTTAAGCTGCAAAGTCTAACCTTCAGTATTATAATTCTAAGGCCACTTTGACAAATACGTGACCATTTTTTCTCAGTTTTTAACCTCAAGTATTTCTCTTCATAAAGAAGTACACATGATTTCTTCAGATAGTGATAGCAAGGGGGAAAAAAAAACATACAATAGTTGACACAGATAAGAATGATAAGGCATGGGGAAGCTGGAGAGGTAGCAGTATTCAGAATACACAAATATAACCATCTTTAGTCAAATGCTCTTACTTATGACTCACTGGATAAAGACATGAGAATTTGTTCAGTCAAAAAGATACAACTGCTTGTAATACAAACAATGGAACATTGCTTGGACTTACTTGTTTATGAAGCGCTTTTTTGTATACTTAAATATTGACAACACATTTTAAGAATAAAACTTGTCCATCTCTTACAGCCCTCTGGTAGGCCCCATTGATTTTCAAATCAGCTAAGAGGACTTGTCGCCCTGGTGTCAAGTCCCAGGGCTGGAATACCCAACATGTTGCTTAAACCCCTTCCTCTCCTGGGAGGACACCCAAGCCTGTTACATCCCCCTCCTCTTCTGGGTCACCCACTAGAGGTGCAAACAACCACTCCTTCTCTTCTACCAGACTCTACACGGTTCTTTATTTATAGCCTTGGTTGTAGAAGAGCTATTCTGCTAGTCTTTGGGTCATTCCAGAGAGAGTTTCTATATGTATTTGTAGTTTTGATGTAATCATGGGGGAGGTAAGCTCAGAGTCTTCCTATTCCATCATCTTCAACCTTCCCCCTCCCACCATACATTAGTTTGGGTTTTAATTATTATTCATTTCAAATCCAGAATTTCAATTTTGTTGTCTAATCTGCTATGTTATTTGTCCTCTTGAACAGTGGTAATTATTTTGAGACACAATTTGCATACTATAAAATTCACAGTCTTAAAGTATACGATTCAGTATTTTTGTATAGCCACAAGGTTGTGCGATCATCACCACTATCTGAGTTCATAACACATTTATCACATCCAAAAGAAACTCCAAATCATAAAGAGTACCCCCATTATTTTTCCACTCAATTCCTGTCAACCTTAATTTACATTCTTTTTTATAGATTTGTTTATTCCGCATGTTTTATAGAGTACAGTCATATATTATGCAGCCTTTTATGTATTGTTTCTCTCAGTTAACATAATATTTTCAAGGTTCATCCATATTGTAGTATGTATAAGTGCTTCATTACACTTCATGACTGAACAATATTTCGTTGCATGGGTGTGCCACACTTTGCTTATCCATTCATCAGTTGATGGAAATTTGGATGGTTTCCACTTTTTGGCTATTTGAATTAGGCTGTCTTTTGAGACAGCATATAATTGGATTATGTTTTTATACAAATTCTTCCAGTATCTAGCCTTCAGTTGACGAATTTGGCCCACTTGCATTTAATGTACTTACTTATAAGGTAGGCACTATGTCTGCCATTTTGATATTATATTTATTTTCTACGTATCTGGAATGCTTTTCCCTCAGGTATTCATGAAGTTCACTTCTGCAAGTCTTTTATGATCTTTTTAAAAATATCAGCTTCTCAGTAACGTCTTACCTGGCTGGCTGGCTGGCCTGTTCAAAATTAGTGCATTTCTAACACACATAATTTTCCTAACTCCATTTCCTGATTGATGTTTTCTCTCCAATATTTATCGTTATCTAAAATACTATATATTCAGTGTATTCAGTTTGCTTAACGTATGTATTGTGTTATATCATGTTCGTGCTTAGTTGCTCAGTCGTGTCTGACTCTTTCCAACCCCATGGACTGTAGCCCACCAGGCTTCTCTGCCCATGGGATTTTTCAGGCAAGAATACTGGAGTGGGTTGCCATTTCCTCCTCCAGGGTGTTTTCCTGACCCAGGGATTGAACCTCTGTCTCCGGCATCAGCAGACATTCTTTACCTGAGTCATCAGGGAAGCCTGGTTTGGGAAGATCCATTGTGGTGTATCAGAACAACCTTAGCTCATTACTTCATAAGCTCTGTGAGGACAGGTTTCTTCCCCCTATTTTAGTTATTGATATACCTCTAGCATCTAGAGGAGTCTTGTCCATATAGATGTGCAATAAATATTTTGTTGAATGAATGGTCAAAATAACTAGTCATTTTTTTCTATGAATCTGTTAGTGGAAGCTGGTTATTTTCTTTTTAGCCAAAAATAATATGAAAATTTCAGAAACTGAATTTTAAATAATGCATTTAGAGTAAATTAAAAGAGAAGTCACTCATGATATTTATTATAGTGTTAGTCACTCAGTTGTGTTCCATCCTTTGCAACCCCATGGACTGTAGCCCATCAGGCTCCTCTGTCCATGGAATTCTCTAGGTAAGAATACTGGAGTGGGATACTGAGCCATTCCCTTCTCCAGGGGATCTTATCAACCCAGAGATCGAACCTGGGTCTCCTGCATTGCAGGCAAATTCTATATCTACCATCTGAGCCACCAGGGAAGCCCAATGGAAAATAAGTCATGATCATATATGCAGTCGTCATCCAACCCCTCCTCTTCAATTACCTGCTGACTCTGGACTTAGCTCCATGAAAACTGTGAAGTCCGTCAATTTTTTTAGTGTTCTTCCACTCCCCTTTTCAACCACCATTGCCCCTACTCTCATTCTTTCCTCATATCAGGATACCTTGTGTGTCTCTAGGTAGTCAGTTTCATCTCCATCTCCCATCTTGTGCTTCCTTCACCTTATTCTGCCTGCTGTTGCATGTGAAGGATATTATTAGGTGATTTGTAAATATCAGAAATTGTTATCCTTCCTAAGAAAAAAAAAACCTCTACTGGTGGACTTACATTTATATTATATAAAGTAGACTAGCAGATGATAATTTTGGCAGTAAGCAATATTACACGTGTCTCTTATCCAAACAGAATAGGTATCCTCTAGCAACCAAAGACAACCCAGATCTTTTCCCAGTGGTGCTGTTCTCAGCTAGTATTAAAAAAATAAAAGTGCAATATATAAGGAAATGTAACCTTTTAAAATTATTCAAATGTTTTAAAAGAAAGAACCACACCCTTAAAACTAAACATTAAGTGCTTGCTATAGCTCTTCTCCATGCCTTTGGAAACTTCCCAACTATTTTCATATGTGCTTAGCGGTAGTCCTCCACCCCCATGATTGATGTGGTTTGAATGCTGTAGTTCGCTCATCATCTGAAGTTACTTCCCCAAATGGTCTGTTTCCTCTCAAACCTCAGACATTTTAAGTCACACTCTGACAGCAGCCAAGGCAGTTCTTATGAAGATCAAATTAACTTACCATTAAAGATATATACAAAAAAAAAATTCTGGACCCCAGACAGCATTCTTAGATGTTCCTAGATGTGGCTGATGATCTAAAACACGTTCTAACTATAGTCACTATGAAAAACAAATTCTGTTTATTTACAATTAAAGGAGACTTATTTTTAAACGTCCATATTTCCCTTATTTAAAATTATTTACGCTTCACTGTGATTACATGCATCAAACAAAGAGAAGATGTGAAAAAATTATACTAGCCCCTGTTTAACAGAAAAATTACTCCCCCTATTTATCTTTGATGATCTATGTGGTTCAGGAAAACTTGTTTTGGCCTGAATTGCTTGAACAATGCCTCAGCTGTGGACACTCCTTGATTGAGTGGGACGAGTGCCTTGTTGGCAGCAAATAGGAGTGTTTCTGCTCTTCTCATCAAACGTTTCAGCTAAAATTTAGAGATAAAGGGCCCATTCTGTACAAAACAGACCAAAAAAAGAAAGAAGTATTCATAAAATCTATGCCTTTTAAAGATGAAACAGACATTTGTAGAAATGTCAGTTATATTGACCTCTGCCCCCACCTGGCCCCCACCTTGACTGCACCTTCTAACCATAGCCTCCCCTTTGCAGGAAAGGGGAATACCAGCTCCCTGTTTAAATCAGACACCAGGACATAAATCAGTTCAGTTCAGTTGCTCAGTCATGTCCGACTCTTTGCATCCCCATGGACTGCAGCATGCCAGGCCTCCCTGTCCATCACCAACTCCCAGGGTTTACTCAAACTCTTGTCCATTGAGTCAGTGATGCCATCCAACCATCTCATCCTCTGTCGTCAGCTTCTCCTCCCGCCTTCAACGTTTCCCAGCCTCAGGGTCTTTTCCAATGCGTCAGTTCTTCACATCAGGTGGCCAAAGTATTGGAGTTTCAGCTTCAACATCAGTCCTTCCAATGAATATTCAGGACTGATTTCCTTTAAGGGATTCTCAAGAGTCCTCTCCAACACCACAGTTCAAAAGCATAAATTCTTTGGTGCTCAGCTTTCTTTATAGTCCAACTCTCATATCCATACATGACTACTAGAAAAACCATAGCCTTGACTAGATGGACCTTTGTTGGCAAAGTAATGTCTCTGCTTTTTAATATGCTCTCCAGATTGGTCATAACTTTTCTCCCAAGGAGTAAGTGTCTTTTAATTTCATGGCTGCAATCACCATCTGCAGTGATTTTGGAGCCCAAAAAATAAAGTCTGTCACTGTTTTCACTGTTTCCCCATCTATTTGCCATGAAGTGATGGGACCAGATGCCATGATCTTAGTTTTCTGAATGTTGAGTTTTAAGCCAATTTTTTTGCTCTCCTCTTTCACTTTCATCAAGAGGCTTTTTAGGTCTTCTTCATTTTCTGCCATAAGGGTGGTGTCATCTGCATCTCTGAGGTTGTTGATATTTCTCCCAGCAATCTTGATTCCAGGACATAAATGCTTGACTCCAATTTTTTGAGCATTCACAAAAGATACCACGTTCTGTTATCTGTACCTCATCCTATCTCGAGAACTGCTTCACTTCTCGTCATCGCAACTGGCTCTACTTCACTTCACTGCCAGCTTGTGCTAGATTAGGGGAGAAGCTCTAACTGATTTCTTCAGCCACATCTCTTCATAGCTGGAGTATTCTAACTTCTCCCTCTCACACTTGATCCTTCAGAAGTGCTAATATACTGACAGGTCCCAGTAAAAAATCATGCTCACTTTTACCCTCTGGACATTACATGTTCTGCTTCTTTTGTTTGGACACCTCTCCTGCCCTAACTACGTCTTGTCCTTATTTTTCCTTCAGAGCTGAGCCCAGTAATTAGCCTTCCTCATGCTCTCCACCACCACAAGTCTCATGGGCATCCCTCCTCTGTGTCCTTTCATCCAAAACAAAACTTAAGACAAAAGTAAACTGATGTTTTAACTAGCACAATGTAGTTTTATTACAATAAAATATATTTTCCATCAGGTTTCATGAATTACTGAAAAATAATGAGTATTTCCTTTTTGACCACACCCTTGCACCCTAGAAGGTAGGGATGCTGAGATTAACTCAAAGGAGTGAAGATGCTAATGCTACAGCATTTTACTAGGGCAATTCACAGGGCACATTCTTATGGCCTGACTGATACCAGATTCTTGAAACTACTTGATATACACCTTGTTCATAAACAGAACAGGTCTCTATAATCTGGCGTTCCTTCCTTCTCAATTTTATAATCCTCGAGAGAATGTGATGATTAAACTCATTAGTGTTGAAGCATTTACTTCTCTTTGTACATACCAATCCCTACTGTTGTTTTCCTCTCGGTCAAAAAGCCTCAGAACTGTATTATGTTCTATAATTACAACATAGCTTCAATATACATGGCTCCCTACAGAACACTTTTTCCTTTATGTGTTTTTCTGTCATTTCCTAAAATTATAGTCATTTAAAAATTTTGTGGGTGAAAGCAGAGACAAATAAGTTTAACAAATTTGAATTATCTAACCTAAAGGAAAAGTAATTTGCTTTTCAAATCCCCTACACGAGCAGGGTATAAATAAGGTCTAAAAGTAATCAGAGTTGACTCTCATACCATCAGGGCACTGCCCGAGCTGTGTTGTTTTCCAGTCTTAGTGACTCTAAGGGTCCTTCCGGTTTCTCTCCTTCACTTTAGGAGGTATACTAGCTTTATACTTTATACTTTAGGGAGGTATACTAGCTCACTCAGATTCATGTGAAAGATTGATCCAGCTTTAAATAGGGTCCTTCTTCCATTTGCATCTGGAAGAGGGGCTTAACTAGAAGTAATAAGTCTTAGGAGAAGTAAATTTGGGAAGGGGAGAAACTGAGACCCTCAAACCTTAATTTCTACATGTAAGACATGCTCTATCCTAGAGGAGTAGAAGAGTTAGTTTAGAAACTATCCTCCCTACTATTAGATAACATGAATTAATATTCTATTAGTCAAATACTTATGTCAATAAAGTTGATACTTAAGATAGTATTTAATCATCAAATCATCACTGATTATTTTAATACATCTTTGATTAAGAAGTTAGATTGGTGTTTTATAGAACCTCAAGATTCACATTAAAGGAGAATTCTTGTTGATGTGAACTAGATACATTTTTATTCAGTTCAGTCGCTCAGTCATGTCTGACTCTTTGCGACCCCATAAATCGCAGCATGCCAGGTCTCCCTGAAAACAGCTGATTACTTAATAATTCTGCTACAGACATGGATTTTTTCCCCCACTTCTAACAGCTCCTGGAGACCAATGATTTCATTTTGTGTTCATGTGCCCCCACTCTCAGACCAGACAAGATTTTGGATGTGTAGATGAATGTTTTTCATTGAGTTGTCAATAAATATTTCTTTTGTTCCTCCCTGTCCTCTCCTGGTATTCTCATTTTGCAAATATCAATGTGCTTAGTGGTGTCCCACATCTCTCTGAGGTTCTGTTCATTTTCCTTCATTTCTGTTTCTCTCTGTTCTTCAGGTTGCATAATGTCTAAAAATTATATTCAAGTTCATTAATTCTTTAGCCTGACAGTTAAAATGTACTGTTGAAACCTCTAGTGAATTTTTTATTTCAGTTATTTCACTTTTCAGTAAAAACTATTTCCATTTGGTCCTTTCAAATGATATCTTTATCAAAAAAAATTTTTTTAATCTATTGAAAAAGTCATTAATTTTAACAACCTCTTTATATTTTCTATTAGAGATGACACTGTCAACACTTCTTCCTTTATTTCTTTAAGCATGGTTTCTTTTGTTTCTCTGAACATATTTATAAAGGCTTCTTTATAGTCTTTATTAAATCTGGTATCTGATTATTCTCACAGGCAGTTTTTGTTGCCTGCTATTTTCTCTCATGTGTAGGCTTTCCTTTCTTTGTATGTCTTGCAATCATTTTTAACCCTTTTGGAACTAGATATTTTAGGTACTATATTAATAGCAAAACTAGGTACTGGTTCTCTGGCCCTTCACACCAGGGTTTGCTATTGATCTTCTGCTTTGCTTATTTGTTTAGAGACTGGCTTGATGAGTTTAACAAAGTCTGTTTTCTCCCTACATTGTGAAACTTCTAGTGTTGCTGCTAGATGGAGCAGCCTGTGGAGCATGGAGCATGCACAGTCACTCTGGGATGGCAGTGATTTTGGCAGAGATCTCTTTGACTGTCTCTTTCCCTGAACACAAGCAGCTGTTAAGCCCCATTGATTGCCAGCTGACTGTTCTATTGCTTTAAATAATGCTCTGGGGCATAAATTGCTCCACAGACTGAGCTAATTAAAATCAGGATGTGTTGTTAGTGACAGTTTTTGAGGGCAGTGTTTCAGATTTGTTCTGACCCTAGAAAGACTCCTCTTAATTGTCCCTTTTACTGGTTTTCTCTGGTAAACTAACTGGATGGTGGTTTAGCTTATATCTCTAATGGAATCTATAAATCTACTCAATTGTTTTTTACTACAATCTCCATTGTTTTTGAGAGTGCCCTTAGCCTTGAATTTCCCCAAACTCTGTTGCAAATAAAGTGAGTTCCTTTAGGAAGGGCTACAATTGCTCTTTTTTTTGACCTACCTTTATTCTTGGGCAAAATCTCTGGTTTCCTCTGAAGCTCAAAGTAGAGAAAGTAACACACTTCTTTCTCTTGGCAACACCCCTACTTCAGGATCTGGGACATTTGGAAGGGAGGTAGAGGCTGAGGACAGTAGGCTCCAGTCTCAGTTTGCCACCTGTGACCTGGAACCTCTGTCTGTGAACAAGCCAAGTGTGATGGGGCTCCAGTATTCACTCTATCTAAGGTAGAGGTCGTGTCCCATGAGAAGATGCTAGATGGAAGAAGAGAGTCCCCAACTCTTGGCAATACTTAGCTAGACCTTAGCCTTTACCACATATAGTTGGGGGCAGGATGAGAAATACTGACATCTTGCCCTTCTGGGAAGATACCATAGTCTCTGTTTGGGAGCTGGGGGAAGAGAAAACCCTGTGTCCTTGGCTGCACCCATCAGAAGTTCAGTTTCCATTATGCTGAGCTGAACAGGGTGGGAGGGGGGTGGAGGGAGCTGGTGGTGGTTCAAATGGCACACATTTTTGCTGTTTTTACCACATTTTAAGAAGGCTTTCCTGAGTGTTTCTTTATCTGTTGTATGCCTTTAGGACTATTTCAAGAACCTTAAAATTATTTGGGTTTTTAAAAATAACTTCCACCAGTTTTGCTGGGGAGTGGGTCCATGAAGCCCCTCACATTGACAGGTAGTGTATTCATTATTAGTGAATGAACATATCTGGACCAGATGTTTGAACTGAAAATCATCATCAAATCAGACTCCTCTCAAGACGAGGGATCCTCTGGAAAGTCAAGGATCTATAGCCCTTATTCTGAAAGGTAGATGCCAAGATACTACCTCAAAAATGTTCATGAGGTAAAGAGAATTTGTTCCTTTCCAATGGGTTGCAACAAGCTGACAGGAATGGATACCATGAGAAAATGAAAATAAGGGGGTAATTATTAGAGAAAATAGAAAAGCCAGAGAGATTAAGACAGGTTATGTCTAAAGGACCATGTAGCTGCATTTGTAACCCGAAAGGGCTAACTTTAACTCCATACTGGCTCTATTTCTGTGACTTTAATCCTTGTTTGCTGCTGCTTTTGTTATTAGACTATATGTACTGGCCTGCCTCATGGAACCCTCCCTCCTCTGCCTGACTTAAACTAAAGTGCCTTTGTTCATAACTGTGTCCACCTGTAGACAGAAGAAGAAAGAAATGAACACATCCACTGCCTTGATATTCTAAGAGATACTTGTAAGAATTTTTACTTTGTTTCCTCACCTCTCCCTATCTCTGATCCATAAAAGAACCTGGCCTCCGGTTCCCCAAAAGATGGTTATTTTGAGACATTAGTCTGCCATCTTCTTGGTCAGCTGCTTTTCTGAATAAAGTCAAAGTCTTGCCTCAACACCTCATCTCCCAGACTTATTGGACTATCATGCAGCGAGCAGAATGAGCGTGGACATGTTGATAACAGTTCTGTTTCTTGTGAGGTCAGATACTACTTTGCTTCTCATCTTTGAAGTCTTGAGATCCCTGTTATCCTAATAGATTCATATAATACAACTACCTTAGCAGTCAAATAAGACTAAAGAGAACAAGAATTCTCTAACAATGGAGCCTCAAGTTTTATTTTCTCTGCTGTCTTGCTTATTTGTCTCAGCAATACATTGGCATATAATAAAAACCCAAAGGTCCTAAGAGTAATATAATTAGGGAATCCCTATTTTGGGAAAATTGCAGTTCAAAGAGCCTAGAAATTTTTCTGATACAAAATACCTAGAAACACTGGATGCTGGATAAAATGTGTGTCAAATATACTTTTTTTCATTATATATATATATATATCATAAATTTTATTATTTTAATCACTTTAGAGTGTACAGTTTACTGGCATTAATTACAGTCACATTATTATGGAACTATCACCACCATCCATCTCCAGAAATCTGTATCTTCCAAAACTGAAACTCCATAGCCATTAAACAACTCCTTGGTCTTTCTGCACTGCCCTCCTCTACCCTGGCAACAATTATTCTACTTTCTGTCTCCAAAGATTTGACTACTCTAGATACCTCAGGCCACTGCCACTGTGTTCAGTCATGTCTGACTCTTTGTGACCCCATGGACTGTAGCCCATCAGGCTTCTCCTTCCATGGGATTTTCCAGGCAAGAATACTGGAGTGGGTTGCCATTTTCTCCTCCAGGGGATCTTCCCGATCCAGGGATTGAACCTGGATCAATCTTTTTTATCTACTCTTTTTTATCTGTCTTTTGTATCTACTGCACTGGCAGACAGATTCTTTACCACTAGCAAGAAACCTCAAACAAATGGAATTATTCAGTATTTGTCCTCTTGCCAATGCTTTATTTCACTTAGTATAATATCCTCAAGGTTCATCCATGTTTTACTATGTATCAGAAGTTTCTTCCTTTTTAAGGCTGAATATTATTATATGTACATATGTACATTTTTATCTAGCCACTCATCTTTCAGTGAATTTCTTCTACTTTGGGCTATTGTGGATAATGTTGCTATGAATGTTGGTGTGATAATATCTGTTCAAGTCCCTGCTTTCAATTATTTGGGGGAATATACCCAGAAGTGGAATTGCTGAGTCATATGGTAATTCAATATCTTATTTTTTGAGGAACTGTCATACTGTTTTCCATAGTGGCTGCACTATTTTATGCTTCTGCCAGAAATGGTCAGGGGCTCCAATTTCTTCCCCTCCTCACCCACACTTGTTGTTTTCTGATGTTTTGATAGGGGCCCTCCCAAAGGGAAACTGTAACAAACAAGTTTTTAAATCCCTATCTGAGCACTCAGGAAGCAAAGAAGGTGAAAGAAGGTAAAAGCCAGGGTAGCAGAGTATGGAAGAGGCTTACTTATATTTTCAGCAGGGTGCAGGAGACAAATGTTGGGACTTTGAAAGTTGAAAAACAGACTAAGTGTGTGTGCCAAGCTAGAACCACCCAAGAGACCCACACTTGGTGGAAGAAAGCTATACAGGGAAAAACCATAGTCATCCGCCAGTTTATGGAGATGAGCAGAGAAATCTCATCCATGCTAACTGGGGTAGAAAGTATAAGGATCTGGGTAAAAGACCTCTGAGAATTTGTAGCCAAAGGTGTACCCTCAAGCATATTTTAAATAAAGTGTACATTTTCTGTGTGGTCTGGGAATACAGATGCTAGTATTTGAGCACAAAAGCAGTCAGGTCATCCCATCTAGTAATGTTCATGGAAGAAGAAAGTATAGCATAAAGTAACTTTGGAGGCACACCCTCAATCCAGTCCCCATAAGGCTTCCTTAAATAAAGCTCCACCATCATTGGAAAAGACTCTGATGCTGGGAGGGATTGGGGGCAGGAGGAGAAGGGGACAACAGAGGATGAGATGGCTGGATGGCATCACTGACTTGATGGACATGAGTTTGAGTGAACTCCGGGAGTTGGTGATGGACAGGGAGGCCTGGCGTGCCGTGATTCAAGGGGTCGCAAAGAGTTGGACACGACTGAGCGACTGAACTGAACTGAACTGAAATGATCCTTTCCAACATAAGCATGTAGTCTGAAATTATAAGACATAAGAGAATATAAGCTATCGCAATTAAGGCTTTAAACACAGCAAATGGTATAAGTATAATGTAAAGCAGACTATGAAAGCATGAGTCAAAACATTAAAATGTTATATTGTTTAGAGAAATACAAATGAAATAAAAATAAAATAAAAAGATATAATACTTTCAAAATATACTAGGTTGATTTGAACAGAAATTAAGTGAAAATTTCTACTAAGTAAGAAAACAAAATCACTGAAATTAAAAGTAATCAATGAATTGTTAATATACAGCATCAGACACAACTATAGTTATAATTTTAAATGATTAAAGTTCTAAAATGGTCATCTATAATGCAGTCTGTGTAAAAGAGGAAGTGGAAAACAGACAAAAAAATGAAATTAAAGATGAGGAGAAAGGCCATTATGCATCTTACGAGAATCTTAAGAGGAAACAGAGCTAACAAATCAAAGGCAATATTGACAAACTATGGCTCAGAATTTGCAGTGCAAATGGAAGTTGGGTCCTCAAATTCACAAAATACACTAAGTCACAAACAAGATACATAAGACCAAATTCATACTTAAATACAATATAATTAAACCAGAGTAGTATTTTATACCTATAATGATCTGCTTTGTAGCAGCCAGACAGAAAAGACAGATTGACTAGAAAAAGAAAAAAAAAACAACCTTAAAAGTAGAAGAAAAATAATAGCCTTAAGCCTCAAAGTGCTGAGGTAAAATAACTGTCAACTAAGATTTTATAGCCCTGAAATACTATCTTTCAAGCATAAGGTTAAAATTATGACATATTGAAAGGAACAATACTGAGGAAATTTTTTACCAAGAGACTTTCACTTAGAATTCTAATTTCTCCCAGAAAAAAAAGACCTTAGGCAAAAGAAATAATTATGAGCAATGGAGTTGGTTAATTTGTCATAATATATACATAAGAAATAATTGTATAAACTCTAAGGAAAATACTAGTAATAGAATAATTTGTTAAGGAACTAATGTAATGGAGGTAATCTTTGAAGTTAAAATATTATAAGTTATTGTTTAGACACAGTAAAAGTATTGATTGACTTTCTTAATTATCTACAAGTAGTAAAAGTTTAAGAATAAAAAATACATATAGAATATATTGTTTCTAAGCCAATAAAGGATAATAAAAGAAGATGATCAATCGAAACAAAATTTATAAAGGGAAAAACAAGCATGGACCAATGGAAAACATAAAATATGATCACAGAAATAAAATCCAATAAGTTTAATTAAGCTAAATTCAGTATACATGCATTCAAGGACTGGACTTAAAAAACAGGGGAACTTACATTAAAAAAGAAAAAAAGGCACATAACATCAACAACTGTAGCTTTTACAATCTGATATTATGGCAAAAGGAAACTGCACTTCTCATGTTTTTTGACAGGTGTGGGTACATAATACTACCTTTCTAACTTTTTGTGACAGCTGAAATACTCCCTAATAACAATAAAAGCAGATAAAGGAAATGGCCCAGGGTTCTGAGTTAGCAAACAGTCCAAAGGCATGTAGAAGAGCCCAAGGAAGTCAATTAACAGGAGGAGGATTTGGCCTCTGGGACTGAAAATGCCACCTGAAAATGTTTTTGTATAATCATACAAAGTGCTTGGAAAATCGTCTAGTGTGACCTGTGAATCAGTAATAGAAGCACAAGAATGTCACTTGACAAAGATCTATTTTGGTCCCTTAGGATCAAAGCACTGAGCTTGCTTCTGTCTCTCTAGTTGCTCCAGATCTCACCTTACTTGAACCAAGACTAAATTTCCAACCTACAGTGAGCTGTTAAGGTAACTCTGAGGTGCCCAGGTAGCCACTGGACTTTCTTGCCACCTGAGATGAACCTTGAGTGAGGAAGGCAAAGCCCTACTTTGGCAAGCATTTCTAATTTGATATCAACAAAGAATAGACAGAACCCATATATGGACAGAACATATATATGCATGTGCACGCTATTTCCTGTAGCTGCTGAGAGATTTCTGGGCAAAGTAGGGGCAGCCAGGACAAAGTAGGGTGCTGAAGATGTACTAAGCGCCATTAAAGGAAAAAAAAAATCCAGCCTTCCATCAGAGAGTAAAAGGGGAGTTGGGTGGGAAGAAAGAGAGGGGGAGAGAGAGGATAAGAATAAGGGAGAAAAGAAAGAGGAAGAGGAAGGGGCAAGGGAAAGGAGTAGAGAGGAGGAGAATGGAGGGCATAGGAAGGAGGAGGCTGAGCAATGCTGGTGCTTCTCAGAAGCCCACATGGGGCTGAAGCAATACACCCAAGAGTAAGATGAGACTGCAAGCAGCTAGACTTTGCAAAGGATGGGACAATAACATAATCTAAACTCTGCCAAACCAGAACAAAAACCACACAAACAATCAAGTCTGGTGCTGACAATCCATCACGCTTGTCTTCTCTAGGGAACATTCCACACATCACCCCCACACTGACATAACTTACGTTATAGTAATATGGCAACAATATTATTAGCTATACTAATAACACGGGTCTGACTCTTTGCAACCCTATAGGCTGTAGCCTGCCAGGGCTTCTCTGTCCATGGGATTCTCCAGGTAAGTAAACTCGAGTGGGTTGCCATTTCTTCCTCCAGGGGATCTTCTGACCCAGGGATCACACACTGCACTAACTGAATTCTCACAGCAGCCCTATGGGGTGAGATTTGTCTTGTCCTCATTTTACAGATGGGAGTAACAAGTCAGAGAGAGAGAGTGTAAGTTACTTGTCTGGGGTGTAACGACTAATAACAGGTGGAGCAGGGTTCTGAACCTAAGTAACTTGATTTAGAACCTCTCTCTTAACCTAAAGGATGACTGCCTCAAGTCTTCAGAGAGGCAGATGTGAGAGCCTGCTGCACACAAGCAAGCAGGGCTAGAAGCTGGGGCCCTGAGATCATTCTCCTCTCTCTGGACAATGTCAGTGTGGACGGTCCAAGTCCCGGTCACAAGCTGTGAGAAGGGCAAGGGGACCTGCTCTAGGGCTTTCTACATGTCAGGGCACGCTTGCAGCCAAGGCAGAGACACAGAGATAAAGAAAACATTCAGCTCAAAGACAGACCTGGTTTTCAGCTTGGCCCAGCCCCTTGCTGAGTGATTCCAAGGGAGCAGAAAGAAAAGGGCAGGACGTTGCAATGGTTGAGACACTTTCCTTGCACATCTCATTCACTGCTTCTCAGAACTGTGGGCCTTGGTGAGCTCTCTTTTTAATAGCATCATAAACTGCACAGCAGAGAAATTTAGTAAATAAATGGAGCACCACTCTGGTGGAGTGCTCATTTGCTCCCTGTGATGTTTGTCCAAGTTCCATTGAGATTCCATCATACCCCACAAAAGTCCTTGTCTCTCGATGGGTCTAAACCCCTCCATTATATCACACCAGTTGGCAGCAAATACCACTCAAGTGCCAGTTCTTCAATTTTAAGACACTCTTATTGTAGATCAAGCCCAGCATCTCGCCTGGGGAACCCCCTGAGAGTGGAAAACTGAGTTCTTCTCACCTGGCAATGAAGGAGCAGTGCTGATCACACACCAGGACAGGTGACGAAAACAAAATATTTCTATTTGACTTGAGAGGATCTCTGGGTAATTTTGCAGGAGTTCTTCTGTCTGGTTGCTTTTCTAAGATTAAGAATTTCGCCAGCATTCCAAGAGCATACACTCACTCGTGCGTGGGGGCCCGGTAATGAGCAGGAGCACCACTTCAGAGTCAAACTCTGCCAAGTCTAATACTAAAAGTAGGTGAATGAGATTTGACTGCCTCCTAAATTGAATGTCTGTGGAATTTCTTGGACCTGAAACCGAGCCCAGAACAAGGTCTGTATAGTAACATTCACTAGGTGTCAGTGTTTGACAGACTGTCTTGCCCGTATCATTAGTGGAATGTTCATTTTGGCACAAACTGCACATGGAAAATGCAATTAGGAAAAAGTTGCGCAAATAGCAATTAGAAACTGAATAACCCACCTTATTCATTTTATTCAGATTACCCTTGGCCACTAAGCTGAAATAAAACTCCGCTGGAAACGACTTAGAGACGGTGACAGTAGCCTCTGGAGTGCATTGTCTGCAGGGAGAGTGCAACCAGGAGGCAAGGGTTTTCTTTGAAACCTGCCCACATTCTCTTCCTGCCACTTTCTTCCCTTTTTCTTGACACTATCCTGTTGCTGCCATGGCCATTAAGCCCAGCTTCCTTCCTTGACTACAGGCGAGTTCCAGTGCAGGGAGAGGAAAACCTCTATCAAAGAATGGCATTTTAACATGAATCCAGCCTCAACAAAGGTTGAACAGAGACGTATTACTATCTGCCCCATTTGTGACTGGTAAAGTACCAAAGGAAATTGTTCCTCCATTCAACTAGTTCAATCATCAGCTATGTACTAAACACTTACAATGTGCCAGACACTGCTCTGGGTTCAACAGAAGTAATAAATATCCCTGTCTTTGTGAATGTCCCTTTTGACTTAAGACAAACAGAAAGAGTAAAATCTATAGTAAGCTAGTGTTTAAAAACACTATGGAAAAAAAATAAAGAAGGGAAAGGAGGGAGTGAGTTCCTGGTATGGAAATGACTGCAAATTTACTATGGTGGAAGACAACCCTGAGCAGGTGGCACAAGCACAAAATCCTGAGAGAGGGAGAGAGTAGAGCCGTCTCAGGAAATGGCGTGCAGGCAGAGGAACTGTTAATGTCTTGAGAGATGAAGGCACCTGGTGTGTTCCAGAAGGAAGCAAGGTCAGTGAGGATGGAGGGTAGCAGGAAATGAGATCAGAGAAGTCAAGGGGAGTGGAAGGGTACACAATGTCAAGGGTCTTTATGCCATTTTGCAGGTGGGCATTGACTTTGGGAACCATCAGAGATTTTGAGTAGAGGGGCAATGCCATCTACCATGACTGTGAAAGATGATCTTGAGGTGGTCAGGGTACGAAGGCAGAAGCAGAGAGACAAGGTAGGAGGCTATTACAATAATTTGGGTGAGGTGGTAAGACTGAAGTACTAAGAAATAAAAAGATTCAGGGTACATCCTGAATATGTAACTCACAAGGACTTGCCAGTGCCTTGTTTCTGGGGTGTGAGAAAGAAGAGAGTCAAGGGTGATTAATGCAAAAGTTTTGACTTGAGTAGCTAACAATGGCATTTCCTGGTGGTGGACGAATGGTGTGGTGGGGAAAGGCAGAGTTAAGCTTTGGACTTGCTAATTTTCATATGCCTCTTAGAGACCCAGAGAAGGTCATGAACAGGCAAATTGATAGAAGTGTGGAGTTTAGGGAAATGGTCCAAGCAGGAGATATAAATTTGGGAATATCAGCAGATAGGTGAAATTTCAAGCCATAAATTGGGCAAGATCCCCATTGAAAGAGTGTAGACAAAAAGAGTGTAGACAAAAAAGTGTGCAAGGGCTGATCCTGGGACACTTCAGCATTTGGAGGCTGAATCAATAGAAAGGAGCTGGTCAAAGAAACAGAATGGATGGCCAGAGAGGCGGGAGCAAGACCTGGAATGTATGTGGTGTGCTGTATGGATCCTTATGTGGTGTCCTGGAAGCCAACAGGAAAGAGTCCTCAATGGGGAGGGAGCAGTCAGCTATGGATCATGAAGCTGAGGTGTCCAAGCTAGGTAGTGATGAGAAAGGGGTGTTTCCAGGACTCTGAGTTAAGTATCTTTTACTATAGCCCTTTTCTTGTGTTTCGAGTCCACATACAGCAGCTGAGATGCTGCTTAGTCTTGTCTCACTCTTGTGACCTTATGGACTGTAGCCTGCCAGGCTCCTCTGTCCATGGACAGAGATTTCCCTGGAGGAGGAAATGGCAACCCAGGCAAGAGTACTGGAGTGGGTTGCCATTTCCTCCTCCAGGGAAATCTTCCAGACCCAGGGATTGAACTGGCATCTCCTGGATCTCCTGCACTGCAGGCGGATTCTTTACTGCTGAGCCACTGGGGAAGGCCTATATAGATACTGCTACTATTTGGAAATAAAAATACCTTTCTTTTGCTTAATGCTGCTCTCTTTCTGACTGTACAACTTTTGATTTTATCCCTTGCCTTGCCTACACTTATGTGATTGCATGTTCATGCACAGTAAGCACATGTGGTACACAAACATGCACATACATAACACACACACACACACTGAGTTACTTCTGGAATCACCAGGGGCTGACTCACTTGTGCTTCTGAGCAAGTTCTGAGAGATGCTGCAAGGTACCCCTCTTCTGTCTTGCAAAGGGATGTCAGTTACTGTACCCAGTCCTAAAGATGCATCTTTAATGTGTTAGGAATTACCAAACTTGATAAAAGAGGAGGAGGATGTAATATTTTTATGATTAAGACTTTGACATCACTTAATAATTAATCCATGATGCTGTCTCTTCTCTAAGTACATGCTAAGCCCAAATGATCTTTTGCTTATTTGCTGCCTCCTCCTTCTCCCCCTTCCTCTTCCCTTTTCTTTTGTAATATGACCAAATTTCAAGTAAAGTTTCTGAAAAGATTATGGTAAAGATATAAGCAATTTAATTAAGGTAAAAATAAATGTATTGCATAAGCTAACTTGAAAGAGCTCTCAGTGGCCCTAAATGGAAAAGTTTTAGCAACAAAACAAGTGATAGTAGTACTAGATTATAACCCACAGAATGAAATACATATTCAAGAGGCCATACTAATATAAATCAACAGCTGAAGACGTAAATCAATATTCTGTGTTATATAAATAGTGAGTGAAGTCACTCAGTCGTGTCCGACTCTTTGCGACCCCATGGACTGTAGCCTACCAGGCTCCTCTGTCCGTGGGATTTTCCAGGCAAGAGTACTGGAGTGGGCTGCCATTTCCTTCTCCTGTATAAATAGTACTGAGAAATAACTTGTGTCTCCTACATCGGCAGGTGGATTCTTTACCACTGAGCTGCCAAGGAAGCCCCTAAGTATTTATTTCTAAGATACAGGATATGTATACTGGTGAAATGCTGTGTATTGTTTGGAAACAGGAAGCAAATATATGTAACCATAAAGTTAGATCTTCAAAATAAATTAAAATGAAAAAAAAACACAGTAGATTTATTTTTTTAATAAAGTTATTTCTCAGTAGATTTATTTTTTTTCATAAAGTTATTTCTCAGTATACTGAGAAATAAATCTACTGGGTTGTTTTTTTTTTTACCACTTGGCAGCTCAGTGGTAAAGAATCCACCTGCCAATGTAGGAGACACAGAGGTTCAACTCCTCATCCAGGAAGATCCCACGTGCCATAGAGCAACCAAGCCCATGCTCCACAGCTACTGAGCCTGTGTTCTAGAGCCTGGGAACCACAACTACAGAAGCCCAAATGCCCTAGAGCCTGTGCTCCACAACAAGAGAAGCCACCACAATGAGCAAAGCCTGTGCACTGCAATGAAGAGTAGCCCCTGTTTACTGCAACAAAAGAAAAGCCCGTGCAGCAACAAAGACCCAGTCTTTGTTGGTGACTGGGTGTCATGCTGTATATTGTCACCCTACTTACTTAACTCATATGCAGAGTACACTACGCAAAATGCTAGCTTGGATGAGTCAAGATTGCCGAGAAAAATATCAATTACCTGAGATATGCAGATGACACCATCCTAATGGCAGAAAGCAAAGAGGAAAGGAAGAGCCTCTTGATGAAAATCAAAGAGGAGAGTGAAAAAGCTGGCTTAGAACTTAACATTCAAAAACTACAATAACAGCATCCAAAAGGGAAACAGTGACAGACTTTCTTTTCTTTGGCTCCAAAATCACCGCAGACAGTGACTGCAGCCATGAAATTAAAGGATGTTTGCTCCTTCGAAGAAAAGCTATGACAAACCTAGACAGCGTATTAAAAAGCAGAGACATTGCTTTGCCGACAAAGGTCCGTCTAGTCAAAGCTATGGTAGTAGTCATGTACAGATGTGAGAGCTGGACCATACAGAAGGTTGAACACTAAAGAACTGATGCTTTTGAACTTTTGTGCTGGAGAAGATTCTCGAGAGTCCCTTGGACAGCAAGGAGATCAAACCAATCAATCCTTAAGGAAATTAACTTTGAATATTCATTGGAAGGAGTGATGCTGAAGCAGAAGCTCCAATCCTTTGCCCACCTGATGTGAAGACTTGACTCATTGGAAAAGACCCTGATGCTGGGAAAGACTGAGGACAGGAGGAAAAGAGGGTGACAGAAGATGAGATGGTTGGACGGCATCATCAATGAGTCAACTCAATGGACATGAGTGTGACCATACACTGGGGATAGTGAAGGACAGGAAAGCCTGGTGTGCCGCAGTCTATGGGGTCACAAAGAGTCAGACACAGCTGATGTTGAGGGACTGAACAACAACAAAATAAATAAATAATTTTTTAACAAAAAGTAAATACTTAGATAGCCTTCTAATTCCCACTAGCACTAACTATGCTATACAAATAGACTTGAACACAACTATCTTTATAGAACTATATGAAAATATTTCTCTGGGATATATATCTAGCAGCAAGATCTCTGGGTCATAGAACAAATACACACTTAATTTTACAAAATATTTCCAAATTGCTTTCCAGAATGGAAAAACCAGGCTATACGTTCACAAGCAGTTACAACCTTCCCATCTCTTCATATTTTCAAATACTTGATGTTATTCACCTGTCCAAATTTTGCAATTCTGGGGGGCATTTTACTAGTCTCCATTAATGTTATAACAAATTAGAAGAAATACAATGGCTTACAACAACTCATAAATCTAAAAAAAAGTAATCGCTGGGTTAAAATGAAGATGTCAAGGATCCATTCCTTTCTGGTGGCTCCAGGAGAGACCCTGCTTCCCTATCTTTTCCAGTTTCTGGAACTTGTCTGCACTTCTTGGATGGCCCCTTCCTCTATTTTCAAAATCAGCAATGTATTTTTTAAACCTTCCTCTCACTCTGAATTTCCTGGTTTTCTCTTATAAAGACCCTTGTAATTACATTTGGCCCACCCAGATAATTCAGGATAGTCTCTCTGTCTCAGAATTCTCAACCTAATCAGATCTTCAGAGTCTCTTTGCCAAGCAAGACAATAGGTTCCAAGGATTAAAATGTAGACAGCTTTTCTGGGGGTCGGGAGAAGGGTAGTATTCCACTTATTATAAGTGTAAAGATTTAAAAAAAAAACCCTCAATAGAGTGGCAATAAAATAAAGGCCATATTCCACACCAAATGCCTCATGAGCTTCTTTCAGTCACACACTACATTGTCCAATGACACTCACATGCTGTATGATAAGGGCACTGGAGACATGTAGAGAAAGGACTTGTACAACAATAATGAATCTTCAAACTAACACAAATCAGAAACTCCATGAACCAGCTTCTAAATAAATCTACAAGTTCCTAAACACCTGACAGATGAATAATTGAGCAGAAATGAATATACCTTCATCTAGCTCTAAGACACAAATTTAATTGGGAATACCCTTATTTGTTAAAGTCCAAATTCAATGTCATTAGTGCACAAGTATTGATTGTACAATTATTACCATAGATTTGCTATGTTTCATCCCTGAAAACAAAACTGTTCCTAAATTTGTACACAGAATTTTATATTGTTGCCCACTTTAATGGTGCAGATCAGAATCTGAGAAAGAAAGTAACCTTAGGTATCAGTTTTCAAATTTCTTTTCTATTGAAAGCAATTGGAACCTTTTTCTAACAAACTCTTATATTGATTACCAAAGCATAATAAACTTAACTTTGAAAGTGACCCACAGTCGAAGCTCACTCCTCTTTCCTCTTGGCAGCAGCCCTGGTGGAACCTCTGAGGGTATCATAGGCTTTGAGTATTAGAGCTTGACTAACCTGGGGATACTATAGAGGGTAAACTTCCAAAACAGAAGAAAAGTATATAGCAATTTTTATGCATACAGTAAATCTGTTTGCCAAGAAGGAGGCCTATTAGGATTTGTCAATGGTAGAAGACTACCCTAGCTACAACAGAGAATCTGGAAGGGATGTCATATAAAATGGTACCAAAACACAGACACATTAATTTTCCAGAAAGAGACCATCATAACTGGTTCATCTGTAACAAGCGTGTTAGTCACAGTAGCACCCTTATAGCTGGCTTGCATGAGTGTAGTAGGTAAAGCTGGAGAGGAAGTTCTGCACTAACCATTTGGGGGAGTATGTGCTAACATGGTGGAGAAGGCAATGGCACCCCACTCCAGTACTCTTGCCTGGAAAATCCCATGGATGGAGGAGCCTGGTAGGCTGTAGTCCATGGGGTCGCTAAGAGTTGGACAAGACTCAACGACTTCACTTTCACTTTTCACTTTCATGCATTGGAGAAGGAAATGGCAACCCACTCCAGTGTTCTTGCCTGGAGAATCCCAGGGACAGGGAAGCCTGGTGGGCTTCCATCTATGGGGTCGCACAGAGTCGGACACGACTGAAGCGACTTAGCAGCAGCAGCAGCAGCAGTGGTAACATGGAGCAATTAGATATTTGTGTTAGAATTTAGGAATATAAAGTTCAAATGATTGTGTTAAAATGTATGGTCTAGCCAATCAGAATCTCAATATATGGAAATGTACAACATCTTGGTCATTTTAATGATTTTTCCCATCCTCTTGCTGCTAATACTCTAAACTCTCATGCCCCACTAAGTCCTTCCTATCATCTCATTGTCCCTAGAATTCAGCCATCATTACTTCATGCCAATAAACCTACGTCCAAATGCGTGCTCAGCAACACAAAGCATCTCTATCAGCTGCCTGGTTTCCTATCCAAACTGGGTTCAAATCACTTTTTATGGTCACTTCTCTTATGTCTATTTTTAATATTCACTAAGCTACAATAGAGTGCCTGACGAACTATGGACGGAGGTTCGTGACATTGTACAGGAGACAGGGATCAAGACCATCCCCATGGAAAAGAAATGCAAAAGAGCAAAATGGCTGTCTGAGGAGGCCTTACAAATAGCTGTGAAAAGATGAGAAGCGAAAAGCAAAGGAGAAAAGGAAAGATATAAACATCTGAATGCAGAGTTCCAAAGAATAGCAAGAAGAGATAAGAAAGCCTTCTTCAGCGATCAATGCAAAGAAATAGAGGAAAACAACAGAATGGGAAAGACTAGAGATCTCTTCAAGAAAATTAGAGATACCAAGGGAACATTTCATGCAAAGATGGGCTTGATAAAGGACAGAAATGGTATGGACCTAACAGAAGCAGAAGATATTAAGAAGAGGTGGCAAGAATACACAGAAGAACTGTACAAAAAAGATCTCCACGACCCAGATAATCATGGTGGCATGATCACTCACCTAGAGCCAGACATCCTGGAATGTGAAGTCAAGTGGGCCTTAGAAAGCATCACTACGAACAAAGCTAGTGGAGGTGATGGAATTCCAGCTGAGCTATTTCAAATCCTGGAAGATGATGGTGTGAAAGTGCTGCACTCAATATGCTAGCAAATTTGGAAAACTCAGCAGTGGCCACAGGACTGGAAAAGATCAGTTTTCATTCCAGTCCCAAAGAAAGGCAATGACCAAAGAATGCTCAAACTACCGCACAATTGCACTCATCTCACTAGTAAAGTAATGCTCAAAATTCTCCAAGCCAGGCTTCAGCAATAGTGAACCGTGAACTTCCAGATGTTCAAGCTGGTTTTAGAAAAGGCAGAGGAACCAGAGATCAAATTGCCAACATCTGCTGGATCATCAAAAAAGCAAAAGAGTTCCAGAGAAACATCTATTTCTGCTTTATTGACTATGCCAAAGCCTTTGACTGTGTGGATCACAATAGACTGTGGAAAATTCTGAAAGAGATGTGAATACTGGAGCATCTGACCTGCCTCTTGAGAAGCCTATATGCAGGTCAGGAAGCAGCAGTTAGAACTGGCCATGGAACAACAGACTGGTTCCAAATAGGAAAAGGAGTACGTCAAGGCTGTATATTTTCACCCTGCTTATTTAACTTATATGCAGAGTACATCATGAGAAATGCTGGTCTGGAAGAAGCACAAGCTGGAATCAAGATTGCCAGGAGAAATATCAATAACCTCAGATATGCAGATGACACCACCCTTATGGCAGAAAGTAAAGAGGAACTAAAAAGCCTCTTGATGAAAGTGAAAGTGGAGAGTGAAAAAGTTGGCTTAAAGCTCAACATTCAGAAAACAAAGATCATGGCATCTGGTCCCATCACTTCATGGGAAATAGATGGGGAAACAGTGTCAGACTTTATTTTTCTGGGCTCCAAAATCACTGCAGATGGTGATTGCAGCCATGAAATTAAAAGACGCTTACTCCTTGGAAGGAAAGTTTTGACTAACCTAGATAGCATATTGAAAAGCAGAGACATTACTTTGCCAACAAAGGTCTGTCTAGTCAAGGCTATGGTTTTTCCAGTGGTCATGTATGGATGTGAGAGTTGGACTGTGAAGAAAGCTGAGCACCAAAGAATTGATGCTTTTGAACTGTGGTGTTGGAGAAGACTCTTGAGAGTCCCTTGGACTGCAAGGAGATCCAACCAGTCCATCTGAAGGAGATCAGTCCTGGGATTTCTTTGGAGGGAATGATGCTGAAGCGGAAACTCCAGTACTTTGGCCACCTTGTGCGAAGAGTTGACTCATTGGGAAAGACTCTGATGCTGGGAGGGATTGAGGGCAGGAGGAGAAGGGGATGACAGAGGATGAGATGGCTGGATGGCATCACTGACTCGATGGACGTGAGTCTGAGTGAACTCCGGGAGTTGGTGATGGACGGGGAGGCCTGGTGTGCTGCGATTCATGGGGTCACAAAGAGTCAGACATGACTGAGCGACTGAACTGAACTGAAGCTACAATATTTACATGGTCTTCTTAATTTAATTTGCTGGTTCTCAATTGGTGAAAATGACAAGGAGTTGGCAATATTTGCAGTCCTCCTTGGTTGATGGATTGTTTTCTGCTTAAAACACTCAATTTAGAAACGTTCCTTAGACAATTTGGCTTAAACAAAAAAAAAAATCAACACACTTTCTGCTCTGTTTTTAGTCATTGCTTTGTTTCCATCTGTCAAAGGGACTCTGTGCTCTTTTTCTTTTTTAACAACTTCTCAAATGTTGAAATTTAACCAATAGGCCTTGACTGTGATTTGATTTACTTTTAATGCTATAAATTGACTTAAATCTTTGGCTATAGTGGAGCAATCCACATACCTGGCTGCCAATATGGAAATTAAAAGGTGAATTATCCAGGTACAGCCATACAAACTGGATTAGAGAATGATATGATTGAAATATTGGCTTGAGATACTGCAATGCAGCCCAAGTATCATTCATATGGAACAGACTGGACTTGTAACCTGGAACCCCAAGTTGGTGGTTTGGCTGCTAGAAGAAAGTCACAACAGGTAAACCTCTCCTTTCACAGCCCAGAAAGCTAGTGTTTACCAAGTTCTGAGTAAGAAAACAAGCAACATGATGAGCAGAGATCCAGGACTGTGACTCCAAGTGAACATCCCCAGCTGAACTGGAAATACTGCATACAGCCACATCTACTAAAAAGCCAGAAACCATCTTAGTATTACATTCCGTAGACCCTTAAATATTGTGTCGAAGAATGAAAGACACATGCATTAAGTAAGGTTCTTTGGGGTAACAGGAGAGAAAGAGGGAAACTGTTCATTTTAAGAAATTGGATCATGTGATTGGGGGGGGGCGCTGGCAAGTCCAAGATTTGCAGAACAGACCAGCAGGCTACAGCCTCAGGGAAGAACTGGTGTCATAACTTGAATCTGAAAACAATCTGAAGGGAGCATGCCTTCTTCCTCAGGGGACTTCAAATTTTTCTCTTAAGGCCTTTAACTGGTTGGTTAAGTCCCACCAACTTCATGAGGATTACCTAATCTGCTTTACTCAGTCTATTAATTTAAATGCCAATTGCATCCAAAAAAAATCTTCACAGAAAACATTTAGACTGGAGTTTAACCACACACCTGGGCGCTATAGTCTAGCCAAGCTGATATCTGAGATTAACCACCACAGAACAGTAACTTTTACTCTAGTTCTTTTATTTATTCACTCAAAAATTTTTACTGAGTCCTACCTCTTGCTAGGTAATCTCATAAACACTCATGATGCAGTGGGGAATAAGACTGACTGCATGTTGGCTTTCATGAAGATCACAGCACAGCCAGGAATATGAACAAGAAAAAAACAGAAGATATTGAGTGAGCCATTGCCTGCTAATTAGGAATTTTTGCTGAAGCCTGGACGAAAAAGCTAGGTAATTATCCTTCTATTCTAAAGAGAAGTGCTTGGTTTCTGCAATTATAAGCAAGCACATAATACATGAAGTATACGAAATATGAGTTGAGCAGGAAACTCATGTGTCTCAGAAAGGCCTAACTTCTTCAGATTGTCTACACTGCATGGTATTTAAGAAGTATAATTTTCATCATGAAGATATTTCTATCCCAAGGAGTTCCCAAGATGGCTGAGTAGAAAGACTCTGAGCTCATCTCCTCTCATGAGCACACCAAAATTACATTTACAGAGCAAATGGCATACTATTTCAGTGAAAAAGACCAGAACATACCAGAAGAGATCTTCTACAACTAAAGATATAAAGAAGAAACCACAACAAGACAGACAAGAAGGGACAGTCTCACAATATAGTGAAGAACCACTTCCTGAGGGGGCAATCCACACACAGGAGAATAATTACAGCTGCAGAGTTTCTCACCTAGAAGTGACGGGTCTGAGCCCCACAAAGTGTTCCCTAGCCTAGGAACCCTCACTGGGAAGATGAGTCCCCAGAATGTTTGGCTTTAAAGGCCTGTGGGTTTGCTTTTGGGAGACCCAGAAAGAAATAAAGAAAGTGAAATCGCTCAGTTGTGTCCAACTCTTTGCAACCCCATGGACTGTAGCCTCCAAACTCCTTCATCCATGGGATTTGCCAGGCAAGAATACTGGAGTGGGTTGCCATTTCCTTCTCCAGGGGATCTTTCCGGCCCAGGGATCGAACCTGCGTCTTCCACACTGCAGGCAGCTTCTTTACCATCTGAACCACCAGGGAAGCCTGGGAGACCCAGAGGACTATGGGAAATAGACTCCTCTCTTAAAGGGTATGTTGATTCCTTCTAGCATACTTTCCATTTCAATTATTGTGTTCTTTATCCCTGGTTGGTTCTTCTTTATATTTTCTAACTATTCTTTAAAAGCTTAATTTCAAAGAAAGGCAATGCTGAAAAATGTTCAGACTACCACACAATTGCACTCATCTCATATGCTAGCAATATAATGCTCAAAATTCTCCAAGCCAGGCTTCAACAGTACGTGAACCATGAACTTCAAGATGTTCAAGCTGGATTTAGCAAAGGCAGAGGAACCAGAGATCAAATTGCCAACATCCGTTGGATCATCGAAAAAGCAAGAGAGTTCCAGTAAAATATCTACTTCTGCTTTCTTGATTATGCCAAAGCCTTTGGCTGTTGAGATCACAACAAATTGTGGAAAATTCTTCAAGAGACGGGAATACCAGACCACCTTACCTGCCTCCTGAGAAATCTCTATGCAGGTCAAGAAGAAAGAGTTAGAACTGGACTTGGAACAACAGACTGGTTCCAAATTGGGAAAGGAGTACATCAAGGCTGTATATTGTCAACCTTCTTATTTAACTTATATGAAGAGTATATCATGCGAAATGCCAGGCTGGATAAAGCAGAAGCTGGAATCAAGATTGCCGGAAGAAATATCAATAACCTCAGATATGAAGATGATACCACCCTTATGGTGGAAAGTGAAGAGGAACTAAAGAGCTTTCTTGATGAAAGTGAAAGAGGAGAGTGAAAAGGTGGCTTAAAACTCAACATTTAAAAAACTAAGATCACAGCATCCTGTCCCATCACTTCATGGCAAATAAATGGGGAAACAGTGACAGACTTTATTTTCTTGGGCTCCAAATTCAGTGCAGAGGGTGACTGCAGCCATGAAATCAAAAGACACTTGCCCCTTGCAAGAAAAGCTATGACCAACCTAGACAGCATATTGAAAAGCAGAGACTTACTATGACAACAAAGGTTTGTCTAGTCAAGGCTATGGTTTTTCCAGTAGTCATGTATGGATGTGAGAGTTGGACTATAAGGAAAGCTGAGTGCCAAAGAATTGATGCTTTTGACCTGTGTTGTTGGAGAAGACACTTGAGAGTCCCTTGGACTGCAAGGAGATCCAACCAATCCATTCTGAAGGAGATCAGTCCTGAATATTCATTAGAAGGACTGATGCTGAAGCTAAAACTCCAATACTTTGGCCACCTGATGCGAAGAACCGACTCATTGGAAACGGCCCTGATGCCGGGAAAGATTGAACGCGGGAGGATGAGATGGATGGATGGCATCACCGACTCAATGGACATAGTTTGAGCAAGCTCCGGGAGTTGGTGATGGACAGGGAAGCCTGGCGTGCTGCAGTCTGTGAGGTCACAGAGTCAGACATGACTGAGCAACCGAACTGAACTGAACTTCTTGCTTTGTTCACCCATTCATCTCCCAGTTTCTTAGATCATCTTTACAATTATTACCTTGAATTCTCTCAGATAAATTTCCTGTCTCCACCTCACTTAGTTCTTCTTGTACGGCTTTATCTTTTTCCTTCATTTGAAACATGTTCCTCTGGCACCTCCTTTTGCCTAACTTGCTGTTTTTATTTCTATGTATCTGGTAGGTCGGTTAAATTTTTCTGACCTGAGAGAAACGGCCTTTTGTGGAAGATGTCTTTTATGCCCCAGTGCCACACTCCCTTCTGGTCACCAGAGCTATTTGCCCTAGTGGTGCCCACTGTGTGGCTGTGTGGGTCCTTCTGTTGTGACAGACTGATACTGTGGGTGGTCTGGTGGATGTGACTGGTCCCAGTCTGGTTTGTTGCCAGGCCCTAACTTGTGCAGAGGCTGCAGGGTGCTGGTTGGCAGGACAGGGTCATGATATACTTTTAATGTATATAAATGAACTTAATGTTCCAGTCAAAATACATAGAATGGCTGAATGGATATAAAACATAAGGCCAACATTATGATCCACCTTTGGTAGACTAGATAGACCAGTGTTTATTAAAAAGAAATATTTTTTAACACATGCCATGAGGAGTCACACTATTTTAAGACAGATGACACCTGGATACAACTAAGAGCAATTCTGGGACTAACAGGGAAGTAGCTGAGGAAAGTGGTTGCTTCTCATTTGAGTGACTCTTAGAAACAATGAAGAGCCTCCTTATTAAGCTATAAGTGAGGCTGTGTGAAGGAAGCAAAGAGGACAGAGGGCAGATAGAGGTGGTCAACAAGTCTTATCTTTTCTTCCTGGCTGAGCCTTCACAGAAACTTTCTTCAAGATACTGAAAGTGTATGTATCCTAGGTAAAATATCCATAGCGTGTTTATAAAAGATCACTCTGGTAAGCTCTTGCCGAGACTTAAGGATCATAGCTGTCTTCTTTGACTATCCTTCATAGTCTAGAGAAAATGAATGATGATAATGTTACTCATCTACAAGAGTTCAGTTTTCTCCATAAACACAGCTGTGTCGTGAGTTAAGCAAATTCAATATGTGAAAATTTGGATTGACTGAAAAATAAACTGAAGATGATTATTTGCACCATAAAAGAATTCTGTGCTTTATGAATGATTCATCATGGAATTATTTTGAATAGTGAGGTCTCTTAATGATCCTGAAATAGAGTTCTGTTTATAAGCATGTGATTAGCATGCAAGTGTTTAAAGCTTCATCAACTGTATATAGAAAGGTATAGACACTCTGATGGTTCTCTTTCATGAAAGATTCTGTTTATGCTTTTCAAAGACAGATCAGTTTTAATTTATTTTACCGTTTAGGTTTAAGCTAACTTTTCCCTTAAGTTGACTCTTTAGGAAAACAATTTCCATTATTTCAATGATAGTTAAAATTATTTTGTCTATTTGATCATCTAATTCTAGAAAATAATAAGAGAGCCATCATTTTGGTAAGAATGTGGTATGTAATCACATCACTTGTGTTACTGTCAGAGCACTGCATCTATGAATAAGTAATTACCAGACTAATATGTGAAACCATTTAAATGTGACAAAAATTAGGAGACATAAGCAGGTAATCAACAGCAACAGGGAATACAGGAACATTCCTGTTCTCACTTCACAAGACAAGATGGGAGAGAGTGTGTGATGTGCTCAGTTGCTCAGTCATGTCTGACTCTTTGTGGTCTCATGGACTATCACCTGCCAGGCTCCTCTGCCCATGGAATCTTCCAAGCAAGAACACTGGAGCGGTAACCACTTCCTACTCTAGGGGTTCATCCCGACCCAGGGATCAAACCTGAGTCTCTTGCGTCTCCTGCATTCACAGGCAGATTTTTAACCACTAGCACCACCTGGGAAGTGGGAGAGGGTATCAAGAGATATTGTCAAATGTTGCTGGAACAAAAAGAATGATCATTTAAAGCTCCAAAAGATCAAACAAACAAACAAAAATGTGAGAGCTGAAAATAATAAATCTACTCATCAAAAACCAGGAGAAGAAGAGAGAAATGGTGTTCAGCTTAAGTAAACCTTATCTTCCATAATGGGAGATTGGTCAAAATATACTGTCTGAAGTTTTAAAATCAAGAAAATACCATAATATAAAACATTACATTTAAATTTGTCAGTGAAACTACCAGAAGAACTAAAGGAGAAAAGGTTAAAAGTTTTTCCTTTGTAAAGTAAAGATAGGAAGAGAATGGATGGTGGGCGGAAAGTTGCTTTTCAGCAAAAATCCTTTGCTGCTGTACTTTTTTATTTAACTGCGTACCTGTTCTAATTTGATTTAATCAAAACTTTTGTATGTGCGCACATAAAGGCACACAACCACAGCAGGACTGTCAATGGTTCCCATCTTTCTGACAACAAAATGCAAAGTTATAGGATGATCATGAGGCCATGCCTGACCTGGAAATGCTTACCCGTCTATCCTCTTTTACCTGTTTCCAACGTCCATCTGCAATCCAGCTGTACTGAACAACTTACAACTCCTCCAGATTCTTCTTTTTCTCCTGCTCCTCAGCATTCTTGCATGTTCTTCTGCTTGCTATTTGCCTATTGGGTCTCCCACCCATTTCCTATCTTTCCTATGCTCTGCTCTGCATCATTAGGAGCTGACTTCTGCAAAACATATTCCTCAACTCCCCTGCCTGGGCAGTAAGGGGCAGGGATGAGAAACTTGCATGCTGGAGAAAGGTAAAACTCGGGGTGTTTTCCCTTACATCTCTGCTACTGGCAGCTTCTCTGACAGTGCCGCATGTCCTTGATGGTCCCAGCTCCTGGTAAGCAGACCCTTCCATGGCTTTATTCCCACCTGGTAACCCCAGCCATCCTGCTCCTGTCAATACAGCCACTTCTCTTTATCTCTCCATCCCTAAGAACCAAAGTGGTTGGTTTTTTCAGGTGCTTAACTGTAGCCATGAAGCTAAAAGATGCTTGCTCCTTGAAAAGAAAGCTATAACAAACCTAGACAGCATTTTAAAAAGCAAAAGACATCACTTTGCCTACAAAGGTCCATATAATCAATGCTATGGTTTTTCCAGTAGTCATGTATGGGTATGAGAGTTGGACCATAAAGAAGATTCAGTGATGAAGAATTGATACTTTTGAATTGTGGGGATGGAGAAGACTCTTGAGAGTCCCCTGGACTGCAAGAAGATCAAACCAGTTAATCCTAAAGGAAATAAACCCTGAATAATCATTTAAAGGACTGATGCTGAAGCTGAAGCTCTAATACTTTGGTCACCTAATGTGAAGAACTGACTCATTGGAAAAGAACCTGATGCTGGGAAAGATTGAAGGCAAAAAGAGTAGCGGGCGGCAGAGGACGACATGGTTAGATAGCAACACCGACTCAATGGACGTGAATTTGAGCAAACTCTGGGATAGTGGAGGACAGAGGAGCCTGGCATGCTGCAGTCCGTGGGATCACAAAGAGTCGGACATGACTTAGTGACTGAAGAAGAACAACAACAATCTCTGAGTTGCTTCCTCTTTTTTACTTACTCTATCAACTCTACCATACCTTTGCAGCTTCTTGTATTAAATTCTCTCTCTTGCACTAATGGAGTGGCTTCCATTTCTCTGACTGGACCTTAGTAGAACTGATTAACTCTATCTGTCCATAAAGTCTGAGGTCACCACCTTCAAGAAGCCTTTCTGGTCTTGGTTAGCAGCTCCTCTTTTGTCTTCTAGATTTCTCTGTAGGAGTGATGACTCCTACTCTCACACTGCATTGTAGATGTTTTTTGTTCTACCTTTCCAGAAGAATGTGAATGCCTTAAGGGTTGAGACCCTGTCATGTTTGACTTATTTTTCCTGTGTTAAATACTACTGGACCCAGTGAACACTGAGTAAATATCTATTGATTGATGATACTAGAAGAATGGAAGATTTTCTCTTCTGATTGAAAGTAGAGTTGACTTTCTAAACACACAAATTTGCCAGTCCTAAGGTCATTCTTATGAATAGTCATTGAAGTATTCTCTGAACCGTGTCTTCCACCTCTGTGAGTACTTTTTAAGTGTTTTCCACCATGACACCCTATAAAACATACACTTTATACAGAGACTCAGTGCTTAATAAAAAGTACTTTAAATAAAGCTTTTGTTTTGATGATATGTACAAATGTACACAAGACTGGTATTTTCTATTCTATTCCTTTCAACTCTGTTCTATTTTATTTTAAAACTTCTGGTTGTATCCTACTAAATTAATTTCATGAAAATCTAATAGTTCACAAACTTTCAATTGAAAAGTCTACCTTAGGTTATACAGATGGTTTTCACTCATACAAGAGGACTTCAGAGATGCAGACAGATTGTTTCTGCCATCCTCTTTTAAAATTGTTCCCTCCAATATATTACAGATACCTGAACTATGACTGTTATTTCTTAGCTGCCTTATGTTAAAGATTCAGTATCTACTACAGGACAAGGAACAACTGACAGGTTCAAAATTGGGAAAGGAATAAAGCAAGGCTGTTTGTTGTCATCCTACTTACTTAAATTATATGCAGAGTATATTATATGAAATGCCATGCAAGCTGGAATCAAGATTTCCAGGAGAAATAGCAATTAACCTCAGATACGCAGATGATACCATTCTAATGGCATAAAGTGATGAGGAACTAGCCTCTTGATGAGCATGAAAGAGGAGAGTGAAAAATCTGGCTTGAAACTCAGCATTAAAAAAACTAAGATCATGGCATCTGGTCCCACCACTTCATGGCAAATAGAAAGGGAAAAAGCAGAAGCAGTGACAGATTTTATTTTCTTGGGCTCCAAAATCACTGCAGACAGTGACTGCAGTCATAAAAATAGAAGATGCTTGCTCCTTGGAAAGAAAGCTTTGACAAATCTAGACAGTGTATTAAAAAGCAGAGGCATTAAGAGAAGGGGGCAACAGAGGATGAGATGGTTGGATGGCATCATTGACACAATGGACATGAGTTTAAGCAAACTCCAGGAGATCGTGAAGGACAGGGAAGCCTGGTGTGCTGCAGCCCATGGGGTCACAAAGAGTCCGACTTAGCTACTGAAGAACAACAATTCTTCAAATATAAATGTATATGCATATGTATAGATGTACAAAGTAATAAATGTTAAACATATATGTAAGTGTAAGGCTTCCCAGGTGGCGCTAGTGGTAAAGAACCTGCCTGCCAATGCAGGATACATAAGAGACTTGGGTTCGATCCCTGGATCACGAAGATCCCCTGGAGGAGGTGGTAACCCACTCCAGTATTCCTGCCTGGGATAATCCCAAGGACAGAGGAGTATAGTGGGTTACAGTCCATAGGGTTGCAAAGAGTCAGACACGACTGAAGTGACTTAGTACACAGTACACAGCACATGTAAGTATAATGCATATAGGTATTTAGACCTTATTACTTTTGTCTACAGATAATATTTGATGAGCAAATGGATTTGAGAGTGCTTTACTAACTACAGAAAACATCTACCCCTCAATCCAAAGAGTTGCAGGCAACAGATTAAGAACTGCTAATGAAGCTATTCAATGCCAAGGAGATACAGTATTTAAATATTATCTTAAATAAAACTTAAGTCCAATGGAAAAAAAAAAAAAAGCAGAGGCGTCACTTTACCAAAAAAGGTCTGTATAGTCAAAGCTATGGTTTTTCCAGTAATCATATATGGATGTAAGAGTTGAACCATAAAGAAAGTTGAGCACCAAAGCATTGATGCTTTTGAACTGTGGTACTGGAGAAGACTCTTGAAAGTCCCTTGGACTGCAAGGAGATCAAACCAGTCCATCCTAAAGAAAATCAACCCTGAATATTCATTGGAAGGACTGATACTGAAGCTCCAATACTTTGGCCACCTGATGCAAAGAACTGACTCATTGGAAAAGACCCTGATGCTGGGAAAGATTGAAGGCAAAAGGAGAAGGGGGCAGCAGAGGAGGATATGGTTAGATAACATCATCAACTCAATGGATATGAATTTGAGCAACCTCCAGGAGACAGTGGAGGCCAGAGGAGCCTGGCATGCTGCAGTCCATGGGGCTGCAGAGTCGGACACGACTTAGCGACTGAACAACCTACTGCAGCTAACAATACTATTAATAATTATAATTCTTCTTGGAAGGCGTAACACTGTATTATCACATACACCCCAATATTTACAAATGAGTTTCAGATCTTTCTATAAGGGTAGGATTTGTTGACTAGGGAAGGAAAAAGTATTGAACACCTGGAGGGAAAGAGAAAAGATTTCCTAATTTGGAAATACACACTTTTACAAAAGTAAAGGTTTAAGCCACTCAATAATTTGTATCTTGAACGTTTAATTGAACAACTTAGATATGTTGACATCCTGATCAATAGGAATTCATGAACCTATCAAGGAACATACTTCAAAGATGATTTTTGATTTGTTCAATTCTATCTTTTTTTAAATTTTATTATTATTATTATTATTTTTTTTTTTTTACTTTACAATATTGTATTGGTTTTGCCATACATCAACATGCATCCGCCACGGGTATACACGTGTTCCCCAGCCTGAACCCCCCTCCCACCTCCCTCCCCATACCATCCCTCTGGGTCATCCCAGTGCACCAGCCCCAAGCTTCCTGTATCCTGCATCAAACCTGGACTGGCAATTTGTTTCTTATATGATATTATACATGTTTTAATGCCATTCTCCCAAATCATTCCCCTCCCCGCCTCCCACAGAGTCCAAAAGACTGTTCTATAAATCTGTGTCTCTTTTGCTGTCTCACATACAGGGTTGTCGTTACCATCTTTCTAAATAAACTGGAGCCTATTATACAGAGTGAAGTAAGCCAGAAAGACAAACATCAATACAGTATACTAACGCATATATATGGAATTTAGAAAGATGTTCAATTCTATCTTAAAACGAGTTTTAAAACATTCATAATCTTGGATAGTGCATGGAACAGGCTGCAGAAAATCAAAATATTATGGTCTCATTGATTAAATATTTTGGATCAGGCTTACTATCAGAACATCCTCAATAGAATTACAGGGCACTCCTCCATCTCTCCTTTCTCATACACAGATACTGTTTTTCTTATGTACAGACACAAAAATAATTTTTTCCAAGGTATAACAGGAGACCATCACTGAGCCATCTGTGAGCAATTCCACATCTGAAACATATAACCAAGGTCAGGAACAAAAACACATAATAGATGGCTCAGGGTCAAAGTCTATATCCTGAACAAAGAGGTAGATGTGATCCAAAGCAAAAGAAACGTCACATTCTTTTCTTTGTCTTCGGTTTCTAGAGGCTCTCAACTCGAGGTTTAATGGAGCTGGGCATGGAGAGATGAGAACTGTTACATGTGATCCTTTTTATTAATATGGTATAGTTTTTAAAAATGAGTATAAGTGCCTCTACCAAACTACTATTTGGTATTATTAAAAGACTTTTATACATGGTCAACAGTGAAGCAGGAAAAAAAATTATTGAGTCAGATAAAAAAAAAAAAAGTGCTTATAAAGCCAGAGTTTTGTTCAAGCCTGCATTGTGCATTCCGTAAATGCTGAGGGTAGTCTATTTAAAGGGATAGTGACAAGAATAAGAGAAAAAGAAAGGGAGATTATAAGATGGAGAGGGAAAGAAAATAGGAGATATTTTTATAGGACTAAGTTTCTTTCTTCCTGGTAAAGCTTCAGTTCAGTTCAGCCGCTCAGTCATGTCTGACTCTTTGCGACCCAATGAATTGCAGCACGCCAGGCCTCCCTGACCATCACCAACTCCCGGAGTTCACTCAGACTCACGTCCATCAAGCCAGTGATGCCATCCAGCCATCTCATCCTCTGTCGTCCCCTTCTCCTCCTGCCCCCAATCCCTCCCAGCATTAGAGTCTTTTCCAATGAGTCAGCTCTTCGCATGAGGTGGCCAAAGTACTGGAGTTTCAGCTTTAGCATCATTCCTTCCAAAGAAATCCCAGGGCTGATCTCCTTCAGAATGGACTGGTTGGATCTCCTTGCAGTCCAAGGGACTCTCAAGAGTCTTCCCCAAAATGTACAGCATTATATTTTAGATCAGATGCTGTTCAAAGCCTAGGTTTCTTGCTGATAATTAGATTGTCCTTAAAGAAATAGTGCTATGGGTTGAATTGCATCCCCTAATAGTTCATATGTTGATGTTCTAATTCCCAGCAGCCCAGAATGTGACCTTATTTGGAAATAGGGTCAATGCAGGTATCACTGGTTAAGCTGAGTTCAATCTGACTGTAGTGCGGTGAATCTGATCCAATACGACAATGACTTTATGAAAAGGGGAAATTTGGACATAGAAACAAGCATGTACAGAGGGAAGATGGTATGAAGAGACACAAGGAGAAGGTGACCATCTACAAGGTCAAGGAGCTAGACCGGGGATAGATTCTTCTCTCAAATCTTGTTTCTGGACTTTTAGCTTTCAGAACCTTGAGACAATACACTTCTGTTAAGTCACCCAGGTTTTTGTTTTTAATCTTTGTTATGGCAATCCTGGCAAACCAATACAGAAACTAAGGCATATTTTAGTTCATTCACTAAGATTTAAAAGACCTGTAAAATATTAAGCATTGCTCTAAGACAGGGATAGATTGATGAGTTGCTCCGTCCTTACCTTCAAAGAGTTAACAATCACAGTTAAGCATTCAAAAGCAAGCAGAATATTTATTGAGCCACCCTAATGAAGGAAAAAAGTTGGCAAATATAACTGTTCTGGTTGTAAAGATAACCAAAGAGGCGAGAGTAAGTGACTTCTTATGAAGAACATCACAAGAGTGAATTGAACTTTTCTCACTTAATTTGCCCAGAAACAAATGGTTTCATTTGTAAGTTAGGACTAAGGAGGGTGAGAGTGGAGAGCCCTTTCTTTAACTGGGGGTCATCTGAGAGCTTGGGTATTACATGGAGTTGGAAATGTTGAAGTCCAAACATTTGTCTCACTCTGCTATTTCCCTTCTTCACCCTTTTTTACATTTATATGTGTGTGTGTGTATAATTATCTTCCTTCTGTTGGTAGTACGCTTGTGAGACGTATGTATGGTGGGCTCAAAACCACTATTTCTGAGAAATAGTCAGCAGTGTTTGAGACGTATGTATGGTGGGCTCAAAACCACTATTTCTGAGAAATAGTCAGCAGTGTTTGAGATGACATGGTCTATGTTGGCACAGACCTATAATTATACAAGATGTCTGGTATTTTACAGCATGATTTCCATGAAGTGTCATATAAGATTCGTATTCAAGAGATGTTTTTGCAGTATACAAGCCTTCAAAACTTCAGGTTATAATATTGGCTCCAAAACATCCCACTCTACCTTATTGTATGTGTGTACTAATCTAGATTACGCTATGCTGCTGCTGCTGCTGCTGCTGCTGCTAAGTCGCTTCAGTCGTGCCCGACTCTGTGCGACCCCAGAGATGGCAGCCCACCAGGCTCCCCCGTCCCTGGGATTCTCCAGGCAAGAACACTGGAGTGGGTTGCCATGTCCTTCTCCAATGCATGAAAGTGAAAAGTGAAAGTGAAGTCGCTCAGTCGTGTCCAACTGTTAGCGACCCCATGGACTGCAGCCCACCAGGCTCCTCTGTCCATGGGATTTTCCAGGCACGAGTACTGGAGTGGGGTGCCATTGCCTTCTCCGTACACTATGTTAGATACTAGCAATTCAATTTTTGTGTTTTTTACAGAAATATGCCCTGTGTGTGTGTGTGTGTGTGTGTGTAATATAGCAAATACTTATTTATCCATTAGAGGGCAGTGTTTCACAAATTTTAATTTTGTTGTCACCTAGAAATTTGAATGGTCAATTCCCTGACAAAATAATTTTTTAAAAATTCTTAAAAAATTCTCACTATTTCAATGATTAACTCAGAGTTTTGAAGACCATATAGAGGAGATCTTCATATAGAATGTAAATTCCAAGAGCACATTGAACACTTATTTAGCACACTGGTTTTTTATAAGGCAACAGGACATAAATGATAACAAATGTACAAACTACTTGAAGCATCAAACTGGCACTGATGAGACTATGTAATAAAATACTAGGGCTTAAGATTATTTATTTGGCATTAGAAACTATCTGGTCTTCAAATTTTTCATTGGCCTATCTAAGCAGGCCATTTCCTTAAACTTTCTGTATAGTCTGAGCATAGAGAGAATAGTCTATGACTCTTTGGACTACTCTCAAAACTAAGAAAATTAATGCATAATGAAAGTTCTAGAAAGAAATATGTTGGCTGATGCACTGATTACTCTGGACAGGAAGTAGGTGTGAGCAAACGTGAAGTATATTTTCACCATTAACTTTATTTCTTGTATAGTTAGAATTATATATAAGAAGAATGATATAAGAATTATATAAGAAGCATTGTATGTTTTTTATAAAAGGATAGACTTGATAGCATCCTCCAGTTGAAAATAAAAATATTATTACCTTAGTTGAATTTTAAAGCTTTTTTTTCTTTCTAAAGAAAATGCTGTAGAGGTATTTTAGAGAGAAACATTTTGTATACAATCATGGATTATGGATTTAGGAGTGGAATACACAGAATGTAGTAAATATTGCAGTTGGGAATTTTCATACTTTGTTATAGTTTGGGTAATTTTACAATTCTAAGATGTATACTAAGACTCCAGTGAGAAGAGATTTCACTATCCCCTGTCTCTATACAAAAAAGTTTTCTAACAAAGAATAAATTTAATAACTAAAGGTATTTAGAATTGCAAAAAGGAGATCATTAGATAGATATGCAGATGGTAAGTTTTAAATGATCAAATTTTTACTTCTTTCCACTCTTAGTAGAAGCTCTTGTGCAGATAGTTACTCAGCAGCCACTCTAGATTGCCTGTTAAAAAGAAATGCCACGAGGAACAATGATTCATTCTTGAAAACTCCTCTAAATTCCAAGATACAAAGTCAAAACAAATTCTGTCTACTACATTGTTATGCCTTTCGCCACTTCCCAAGCCTTTTCCACTTTTTAATTCATGTCCACGACCTTCAAAGTTTTTGATGAGACTTTAGGAGGTGAACTAATAGGCATATCCAGCTATCTGATATTTTGTGTTTCCCAGATTCCATTCATGAACTTTAAAGCTAGGGTACATTTGTTAATGAATGGAAGTAAAGTATGTATTATGTAGCTTATCCCTTCTCAGCAGTTTTCAAACTGAATTCTTTGGTCCTCCAGAGTTTTATCTCTGGATGGGTTGAAAGAGCAAGTTTCCAAAATTTAAACTATCCCTGGTCAAAGACCTCAGCTATTTGGAGCATCTACAAATGTTAACCTGGATTACTTCTAAGAAATGCATCAAAAGGATAGGATTCGTTCTCAAATTTGCATAGTTACCCAACAATATTAACTTCGCTCTCCTTTTATGTCTCACATCTATAAGTAATGTGCACTTTGGTGGGACGCAGTGATGAGTGAAAATGGCCACAAAGGAAATCTGTGGCCTGGGAAATTCTGTGAGTTTGATGGCTTAATAGCAGTATGAGATAATAAGTCTAGACTACATAAATTGAAATGCCATTATATGTTTTAAAATAAGGGAAAGATTTGGAAAAGGCATTTACCTAATTCATTTTGGGCCCATGCAAACACCGATATGCAGAGTAAGTGCAAGACTTTAACACTCAAGCATTATTATCATTACTCCTGGACATACAGATCTTCAAAATTAATTCATTTACTTCTTTGGCTAGGTCTTTTTAAGCCTATAAACAATGCTGTTCAGTCTCTTATCTGGATCACCTGGGTGGACTGAACTAAAGAGTACCTCCGTTACCCATTTTGCTGACTGGAGTTTGATGTCAAACTGGTGCCAGAGGAGCGTGAGTCTCTCAAGCAAAAGAAAATCTTTCCTTCTGCCAGGCCACAAGGTGGGGCATTAAGAATGTGTTGACATACTGTAACTTGGGAAATCTGCAAAAACCTAAGGGCTGAGCAACAAGAGGAAACTGAGGCCATTTCTGCTTGACAGGTCATTGGGTTTCCTCCAGTGTTCCTATTTCCACAGATCTTTTTCAAATCATGACCACTCTCAAGTTCTTCTAGTCCTGCCAGCTCAAAGAAAATAGGCTTGCCTATTGCTTCTCTGGAAACAGAGGTGTGCTGGCACGAGTTTCCTCAAATTCTTTCTCTTCCTGATACAAACTGAGCCTTATGTTTACTAAAATTCAACTCTTTCCTCAAGTAGAGGACTGCCTCCAACACTTTTTCCAGTCTTTCAGACTGTGATCTTCATCTCATTCCATTCTATCGAATTATCCTTTCAGAATCTTGCTCCATCAACTAGTATCTTACTTCCTTTTAACATAAAATCATATTCAATTTTTTCACTTCAAAAAACCCCCCTGAAACTCTCTTTGTATCCCTACCTCCCTAAAGTGTCACCAACACAGCAACATCTTACTTCTTTAACAAAGTATTGAGTAAGTAACTTGACTAAGAATTGATGTAATCTTGACCAAGAATTGTTGTCTCCACCAGCTACCCTCTAACTTCCAATTTTTTCGTTGTTCTTATTCTCACAAAGCTTCTAACACACAGATCCAGAAATCCCCCCTCCATACTTAAAATTTCTGCAGTATCTCACGCTGACCATGCCTGAATTTCTCTCCAAGAAAACTTCTGTGACATCATATCTCCTGGACTGCCTCCTACTTCTCTATTTACTGATGGTTCCTGGTCCTCTTTCAATGTAGTACATTAGTGGACCTCAAACCTTACTGTGCATCAGAAACACATAGAACATGGATATGTGTATTCTACTCAAAAGTTTCTGATTCAGTAAGTCTGTGGTAGGCCCTGGGAATTTGCATTTCTGACAAATGCTGACTCTGATGCTGCTAATCTAAGGTCTTAGGGCTTCCCAGGTGACGCTAGTGGTAAAGAACCTGCCTGCCAATGCAGGAGACGTTAGAGATGTGGGTTCGATCCCTGGTTCGGGAAGATCCCCTGGAGAAGGGAAATGGCAGCTCACTCCAGTATTCTTGCCTGGAGAATCCTATGGACAGAGGAGCCTGGCGGGCTACAGTCCACGGGGTCACAAAGAGTCGGACACGACTGAAGCAACTTAGTGTACACACATGCTGCCTGAAATAAACATATTCTATTCTCTCACGTACATTGTTTTCTATTTTACACTCTCTTTTTAAGAGAATTCACCTGTTACCATGCATCTTCTGTTATCTGTGTATGAATGAGCCCTCCTAAACCCATATAAAGGTCCAATCAATCCCCGTGCTGAATCTTCACCCAGGTCAACCCAGGTTGACTAGTGCCAACAAAACATCCCACCTTTGTTTACATATTTCACAGGTTCCTCACATCAGTACGTCCAGTATAGCACACATTGTGCCTGCACTCCAAGTGGACTTCTCTGCTTATGCTTCTTTCTCACTTGTCACGAGCAACTCACCTGCACAAGTGAGAAACCTGGGAGTTAAATTCAACTTCCACTTCCTTTGATCTCAGTCCTTCTTGCCCCCACAACAATGGTTCACCAACTCCTGTAAACTCTATCTCCAATATACTTCTCTGCTTTTGTTTTCCCTAATGCTTCTCATCTCCTGTATCACAAACATACCCTAGCTGAGTCTCCTGCTCTCATTCTCTCTCACCCAGTTTTAAAATTTATCTTCCTAAAATTCATATCCAGCTACCTGACGCTTCCATAGAGACAAAACTTTTAATGACTCTCCATTATCTATCTCCATAATACCAGAGAGTTATGATGTCTTAGCATGGCATTCACAATCTAGCCCCCACCTGATTTCACATTGTGAGTTACCCCTTTGTTTCTAGATGTATGGGGATACCTGAGTGCTCACCACATCCAGAATCAACCACTTACAGTTCATTCACATGTACACTCATGTGGGGTATTGCCCTTCACCTTGCAGTCATCCACACTCACCAACACTCACCTGTCTTTCCAACTCCCCACACAATTAATAGCCCTCTCTTAGGCTCCCATATTTTGTTCATGCAGCCTTGATGAACTTTCCCACCTGGTATCATGAGCTTTGTATATTTGTCAGGCTACCTTGCTGAGTTTGAGACTTCTTGAAAGCCTGAGCTGTGTATCAGTCATGTTTGAATCCCTGGTACCTAGCACAGTTCTTAGGAGATAGAAGGTTTTGGGGAAATATTTAGTTTGAAGTCCTACAGTCAAACAAATGTCATAAAGTAGGATAGACAAATATCCATGAGAGATGGATTTTAAGCCACTGTGGCTGGGACTGTAATATCTATTTTTTTCTTCCCAAAACTACTGAGTTGGAGTACTTACTCAGTTGACACAGATGTGCCCTGACGTGGGTCACCTAGTGATTACCTCAAAGAACAAGTTTCAAATTAGGTATGTGTAACATATTTCCTAAAGCCCTAACTCTCCCATTTTGAGTTGTCATTTGCTCTTACGGTAGAGCCATAATGTACCGCATCTTATATAATCTCTAAATCTACTCTAGAACTCTTGTTTGCTCCCCATTGACATTTGTCAAATGACAACCTATCTGGGCCTCAGTCCCCTCATTTCTAAAACTGAGCTGCCAACAGTCCCTATCTCACAGTCTCTGGTCTAGGCCTTTAAAACAGTCTCTCAACTAGATTTTCTGAATCATTTTCTCCCTCTCCATTAAATACTTCTTTGTTAAGTATTTAAATATAAAATGAGTAAATATTATATACTAGCTGCTCAATTAACAGTAACTACTTTTAATGTTAGCCATATTTTGAGTTTATCCTAAAGACCTATAGCACAAAACTCCAAAGATTAAGGTCTCCAGAGCATTTGCACATATTAAAATGTCTATATTTTATACATAATTATCAGACACACACATTTTTTTTTTGCAATTGGGCCTGGAATTGCTGGAAATGATTTTTCACTCCTTAGATGCCAGAAATGTGCTTTTATAGTCCTATACAAACTGACCTGTTACCATATAGAAACATATCCCATTTACTGAACTTTTCTACATACCACAGAAGAGAGCTATGACCCTATATCATATTGCAGTTCTTAATAATGGATATGGGGGTAGCAAATATTAATATGCTGAAACCATTGAATCTGTTTTTTCTTATTAGTAAAAATTGCATTTTTCTTTAAACCACAAAGATTTTAAGTTTTCCTCTGGGAAATTAAAAAAAAAAAAGTAATTTGATATCAAAATGTAAAATCACTTAAACTCCTTTATCTACCTCACACAGAGCTCCTAGCCAAAATATTTTCCTACTGAAAACTTCATTTTATTCTGCATTTAGAAAATACTCATTCATTCTTGGAGCATTCCTGGGCTTTAAGGGAGATAATTCCAAAACTCTATCCTCACTTCACCCCCTGAAATTTGAGACTTTAAAGGGAATCTGAGACACTAAGAGGTTAAATGGCTTTCTCAGGACCACACACCATGTTAGGGTCAGAGGGGAGGTTAGAATCTGCAAGTTTCTCCATTTCTTTCTTTAAGTATTTCATGGGGCTACCCTTCCTCTCTATTTATTTAGGTGTAGTAACTGTGCTGGTCAGCAGTGAGTGGGGTTTCACAGTGTGACAATAAGATATTTAAAAGATGACCTTTTAAGAAAGCATGTTGTGCCCTTTGTTTAAAGTAACATAGATACTTCTCAAATAAATCTTCCTCTCCACTTGTCTGAATCTGGAAGTCTGTGTATGTGAACATACCAGGTAACCAGCTTTGGAATATATGTGTGTCTTGCTTGATCCTTTAGGAAAATCCCATTCCCATGACCATCTTGATTTTTGTTTTTGAAAGAAATTAACAACATATCTCCAAATTATACCTTGAAAAATAAGAGGAAATAATTTATTTACTGCTACATGGCACCCCACTCCAGTACTCTTGCCTGGAAAATCCCATGGACGGAGGAGCCTGGTAGGCTGCAGTCCATGGGGTTGCTAAGAGTCGGACATGACTGAGCAACTTCACTTTCACTTTTCACTTTCATGCATTGGAGGAGGAAATGGCAACCCACTCCAGTGTCCTTGCCTGGAGAATCCCAGGGACGGGGGAGCCTGGTGGGCTGCCGTCTATGGGGTCGCACAGAGTCAGACACGACTGAAGCGACTTAGCAGCAGCAGCAGCATGGGTTATAGCATTTGTGACATAACAAACTAGCCTATAACTTCCATCAGACAGGGATGCAACTAAGTATGTCATTCAGTGACCAACTCAGGCACCATCATAGTCTATATGAATGGTGCCCTCTTGAGTTTACAATGCATAACATGTGTGGCCACACACCCTAATCTTGTTGACAAAGCTGAAGGTTATATCTGAGTGCAGAATTATTTCCAGCTATGTTCTCTTGCTTATCCCATGAAAGTACTGACTGATATGTGCCATCAAAATGTTTAAGAAAATGTCACAGTATATGTGCTGCGTGCTCAAGTCACTCAGTTGTCTCTGACTGTGTGATACTATAGACTGTAGCCTGCCAGGCTCTTCTGTCCATGGGATTTCCCAGGCGAGAATACTGCAGTGGGTTGCCGTTTTCTTCTCCAGGGGATCTTCCTGACCCAGGGATCTAACTGGCATCTCGAACTTGGTAGGCAAATACTTTACCACTGAGTCACCTGGGATGCCGTAATATATAGAAGAAATTAAAATCTGCCCTAGGAGTTTTTTGCCTTAACTTTTTATTAATCATTTAAAAAAATCCATTTTCTCTCTTTTGTTTTCTATCACCGATCTCTACTTTGCTACTGTAGTTTTATGCTATTTTATTATTTATTTTCCTTTTTTTCACTCTTCTCCAAAAAATAATAAAAGTTAATGCACCTGTATCATATTGCAGTTCTTAATAACGAATATGAGAGAAGCAAGTGTTCACTACGTTTAGTCTATTTTTTCTCCTTAGTAATAAAAACTGTGTTTCTTCACCCACAAACATATTAAATTGTCACTTGGGTAACTTACTTTTGACTTGGATTTAGCTCTCCCCCAATAAGTCCTTTTCTCTTTCTCTAAATTCTCTTAATTCACTTTATTACTAGTTTGTTCTTAGAATTGGATAAAGAGCATGAAATATCAACCCAGGGCAATTTAGTTCCAATTCAAGTCATTCTGTATGAAGAGTTTTGTGACTATGAGCCTATATGTTCAGTTGCCTCCTCTGAAAAAAATGAAAAAGACAGATCAAACAATCCCTGGTGTCTCTCACAGTTTTGAAGATTTGTATACTTATGGCTTCTTCTTCTTTTCTTTTTTTTTTTTTACAACATTGGATGCAAGGCAAATTATTTGTGCTTTAAGGAAATAGCAACTTTATCATATATGCGCTTTAAGATACATACTGACTTTTAGGTTCCATTGTCAGATGGTACAGAATCTGTCTTCAATGCAGGAGACCCAGGTTTGAACCCTGGGTAGGGAAGATCCCCTGGAGAAAGGAATGGCTACCCACTCCAGTATTCTTGCCTGGAGAATCCCATGGAGAGAGGAGGCTGGTAGACTACAGTCCATGGGGTTGCAAAGACTCAGACACGACTGAATGACTAACACTTTCAACACTTTTACCTTGACAAATAATCTAGGTTATACCTGAAAAAACACTTAGGGTCAGTCCTATGAAGTCCTGAGAAACAACCATTTGCCCTGAGAGGTAGTTTGGTAAGCTAAAAGATGAGGTCAGGCTAGCCCTGGCAAGAGAGTCCAATTTCTATCTTCTTCTTCCAGTATTAATTTTATCATATTGTCAATGAGATATAACATAAGTTCACCTGTAAAATGAAGATGATATAAAACTCCTAAGGTTTCTGTAAGACTAAAATGAGGTAACATATACTATGGCATCTGACACTGAGGCACCATTTAATACATATTAGTATTCCTTTATCATGAGAAACGCTGGACTGGAAGAAACACAAGCTGGAATCAAGATTGCCAGGAGAAATATCAATAACCTCAGATATGCAGATGACACCACCCTTATGGCAGAAAGTGAAGAGGAACTCAAAAGCCTCTTGATGAAAGTGAAAGTGGAAAGTGAAAAAGTTGGCTTAAAGCTCAACATTCAGAAAACTAAGATCATGGCATCTGGTCCCATCACTTCATGGGAAATAGATGGGGAAACAGTGGAAACAGTGTCAGACTTTATTTTTGGGGGCTCCAAAATCACTGCAGATGGTGACTGCAGCCATGAAATTAAAAGATGCTTACTCCTTGGAAGGAAAGTAATGTCCAACCTAGATAGCATATTCAAAAGCAGAGACATTACTTTGCCAACAAAGGTCCATCTAGTCAAGGCTATGGTTTTTCCTGTGGTCATGTATGGATGTGAGAGTTGGACTGTGAAGAAGGCTGAGCGCCGAAGAATTGATACTTTTGAACTGTGGTGTTGGAGAATACTCTTGAGAGTCCCTTGGACTGCAAGGAGATCCAACCAGTCCATTCTGAAGGAGATCAGCCCTGGGATTTCTTTGGAAGGAATGATGCTAAAGCTGAAACTCCAGTACTTTGGCCACCTCATGCAAAGAGTTGACTCACTGGAAAAGACTCTGATGCTGGGAGGGATTGGGGGCAGGAGGAGAAGGGGATGACAGAGGATGAGATGGCTGGATGGCATCACTGACTCGATGGACGTGAGTCTGAGTGAACTCTGGGAGTTGGTGATGGACAAGGAGGCCTGGCGTGCTGCGATTCATGGGGTCCCAAAGAGTCGGACATGACTGAGTGACTGAACTGAACTGAACTGAGTATTCCTTTAGTCCTTCTACCATTTCAAAGTAAAAAGAGCTATCTAACCCAAGATTAGGGTTTTATTTGCAGGGACTAAAGTTAAAAATATTGGCTTTAATGGAGGTGTGACTTATCTCTGGAGTCATAAATAATAGCATGAAGTAATTAATTCACTAGTAGGCAGTCAATACAAAGACTATTGAGATACTGGCAGCACACTTTAGTCTGAGTGACAGGTAACTTCAGTACCTTGTGGCACACCATGAAACCCTGACTCATGTCTGCCTAGCATAGCATCAGCAAGACATCTAGGGTTTCCTAGCAGGAATTGTCTGACCCTTTGCAACCCCATGGACTATAGCCTACCAGGCTCCTCTGTCCATGAGATTCTCCAGGCAAGAATACTGGCGTGGGTTGCCATGCCCTCCTCCAGGGGATCTTCCGACCCAGGGATCGAACCTGGTCTCCCTCATTGCAGGAAGATTCTTTACCATCTGAGCCACCAGGGAAGCCTAGTATGGGGACAGTATATTAAAATGCCTAAAAAAATTATATTGACTTCTAAAAACATTTTAAAGGCAGTTGAAGTTCTTCATCAGAATGAACACTAGTAGTCTAAGATATATTTTAAAAGCAAGTTTGTTTATACTAACTGAGCAAATACAAATGATAGGCTGACAAAAACTTACAAATTACAAATAATTTGTAGGAAAGGAATGTACATTGTACCTTACAAATGTCCAAGGAATTAAATAACTCACAAGTTAAAGGTAAATTTGTTGAACTATAAGTTTTAATAGTTTGCAGTTCTCTGGTTGACCTTAGATAAAGTAATGTTCAGATGTCCTGAAATAGCATGATAAAACACAAGACAAGTGTCATTTTGAAAAAATCAAAGTTTGAGAGAACATGTTTCAGGGACTTTCCACTCTTTAACTCTTTTGTGTACGGCACTGCCTAATAAAAAGTAGATATGGCTATGTCACTAATTAACACTAGAGCCAAGTCGAATTGTCTTTTAAAATAAAGGGAAGTTTGGGGACTATCAGACTGACATGTTTACAGGCTTCAGTTGATCTGTCGGCTCAACGACATAACCAAAACCCTGGTTTCTCTCTCCCTGTTTGTCAGCTCTGGTTTCCCGGGGATGCTCCCTTCTCAGATGGGTCTCCTGGTGGAACAAGCTATCTTTCAGAGGTTACAGGTGTTCAATACTTTCTTGTCCATTTCAAGTGGAAAATAAGAATGCCTGCTTCTCAGATAGATCAGTTCCAAATGCAAGAATTGCATCTTCTAGTCTTCACTTGGAGAAGGCAGTGGCAACCCACTCCAGTACTCTTGCCTGGAGAATCCCAGGGACGGGGAAGCCTGGTGGGCTGCTGTCTATGGGGTCGCACAGAGTCAGACACGACTGAAGCGACTTAGCAGCAGCAGCAGTCTTCACTTGCCTGGCACATATTACATGTCTACCCTGACCCAGTTATTGTTCAGAATATGAACTGTGAGATTGGTCTAAGTTAGGACTCCATAGAAGTTGGGTGTGGTAAATTCCTAGAAAACCACATGGCCAGAAAATTCGGAGTGAAATTAGGAAAGAAAGGAGGGAGGATGAGGAAAGACAACCAACAAATAGACACTTCATTGATTGCCTTCAGCTCCTTACAAACTAACAAGGCAAATAAAAGAAAAGAAAATTAATAATGCCAGACCCCTTTTCTCTGAAAAATGAATAGTTCTTGAGACCACCCTGGTTAGAAGAAGCACTTTGAATTTCAATATTGGCATCATTTACATGGAATTTAAAACAAAAATCCTCTTGATCTTCCTTACTTGCCCTATGGATCATGGATTTCTCAGGCTGTGGGAGGAATAGGTTCTGACTCTGAGTTAAATGCCTGGGGGACAGTGAGATGGACATAAACAGTAAAGTTATTTCGGGGGATATAAACAAATGTACCTGTAAACTCATTTTTTCCACCATACAGATGGCATTTCTGTTATTTATATACAACAACAATATAAACTGTGAAGTTCCTTTCCTCATACATCTAGAAATAATCATGTTCTATCCTTAAATATGATTAATTGACTTTTAAAAATGACTCTAATATAACTTACTTACTTAAGATATTCTTTTATTAATTCAGTTAGCAGGTACTCTTTGAATACATGTGATGTTCAAGTACCAGAATTATGCCAGAGTTTACTGCTGCTACATTCTGTTCTTCCTATAAAACTATAAAGAGGGAATGAGACACAGAGGGTAGTGCTGTCTTATTAACATTAAACTATTTATACTTTCTATATCCAGATTGGGATTCTAATATGAAAAATAAAAGTATTGAAGGAATGAGGAGGATGCTTTCAATCAGGTTGTTCATTCAATCAAATAAATTTTCAGTTATTTTCATGGTTCATTGCAAATGCCTTACTATGTAAACTAATTTTTTCATCTTAAAGTTATTTTTCTTTTACTAAATTCTACATAAAATTCCACTCTACTATTCTCTGTCCCCTCCAGAGATGTAACAGTCCATACTCATGCATGCTCAGTCATGTCTGACCCTTTGCGACTCCAGGGACTGTAGCTGGCCAGGCACCTCTGTCCATGGAATTTTCTAAACAAGAATACTGGAGTGGGTTGCCGTTTCCTACTCCATGTGATCTTCCCAACCCACAGATTGAACCAACATCCCCTTCATTGTCAGGCGGATTCTTTACCACCACACCACCTGGGAAGCCCTTCTGTTCCCTTCATCCCATAGTGCTTTAGAATTTCAAAGACAAAAAGAGATTAGAAGTGAAATGGAAATGAATCAACTGATAAAAGTTAGAAATTCATATTTTTGAAGAGTCAGTTTTGACTTTGCTTGGTTTACGCGGGAGACCAATAAAACTTCAAGACAAGAAGTTTGCACCACTTACGTAGGCCGCAGGCGTCCTTCCGTTCTCCCGAAGGAGAGGAGACACTGAGGCCTCCCTGGTCGGATCTTAGAAGCCCAGGCATAATTAGCAAGCATGGCAGGTTCCGCGCTCCAGATGGAGACTCAGCCAGAATTGGAGAGAGAGAGTGACATGGGGTCCAGCCCCAGCTGATCCAGGGTGACTTTCTTTTGTAAATAATCAGCATGATTCAGGCTTTAATTGACATTCTTATCTCCAAGACTAGCTGTATTAGTTTCAGAAAATAGCTATTGCCTTTATTTTGTATTCATGATATTATATCTCTCAGCCCATCAAAACTCAGATCCTGGATGATCCTGAGCTGAGCTTCCCACAATTCTAGTAAAGATGCTAAGGGGGCAGATGGCAGGATTTAAGATCAACTACTTCACTTACCTACTAGCTGTCTAAACTTGAGGTTAGTGTACATTTTTAAACCTTGAGGCTGTGAAATGGCAATGATAATAAAGAGTCCACAGGGATTTTGTGATGAAAGAATGAAATAACGCACATAAGGAGCTCAGCAAGAAGTCAGGAGTAGAGGAAGAGCCTACTGACATATTAGCTATTACCATGGGGTCCTTTTATCTCTAATGCATTCTTCAAGAGAAATGCCCATTTTTTGGGGGGGTAACAAAGCGTCTGCATACCATGGATCTTGAATATTTGTTTGGTTTTGTTCCAGAAAAATTTGAAGAAGGTCATTATGCTCTTTAGCATAATTTGTAGCAAATTATGCTGTTTTATGTTAATTCTAACAGTCCACTGTCAGTGAAGTCTACACAGCTATCAGGTTAAGTGAGCATTTGTTTGTGAAGCTCGATAAAATAATTCAGGACAGCTGGTTGTCTCCACTGGTGCAAGTAACTGAACAACTGCCAAGTATCTGCTTAACTTTCTGCAGTACAGACAGAGAATTAATGTTTGCACATTCTAGAAATATGCTGTGCCTAACAGTGGCAAAGCAAGGCATTTTTAGTTAGCTCTTGGAGGGGTGGAAATGAATCTTCAAGCCTAGATAAATGATGAGATTATTTTAGTGTGGAAATTTCTGACTAATATGAATGAACTTCTATTACTTTTTGCACGTAGAGCAACTAATCTTTTCCCCTTAACTAATGACATAATTTGGCTGTTAAAGTTTTCAAAATGTCTTGACATTTTATTTCCTTTTACACAGTTCTATCAGTCCTTCACACAAGTTGATGATATATACACAAAGGCAAGGAGGGAATAAATAGGAAGAATGGATTTGTGCCTGTTCACTGATTCTTAGAAGGAAAGAAAACTTGAACATGAATTTAAGAGACTTAAGAAAGCTCTAACATGAATAGGCCCCAGCTATCAGTTAATAACAGTCAATAAAAGGCTAGGAATTCTTTGAAGGAGGTTCCTGTCCTCCTTTCATAGTGAACTAAAGGGAAGAAGATATAATACCAAAGAAATGGGTATATCACGTACTCTAGCTGAACAGCAATTTGGAGTTCACAGCAAATTTTAAACAATTTGTGCAAGTAGGAGTATATTTACTGTTTTCTAAGAACTTTTTCTACTTCTACTACCTATTAATTAACTTCTTATATAGCGTTTAGAATAAGGAAATATTGTGCACAACTTTCTTTTTTCTATTTTTTATTTTTTAATTGGAGGATAATTGCTTTATCAACTGTCTATTAAAGAATATAGTTATTTTGCTTTCCAGATTTAAATACTAGCTTCCCTTCTGGAATCTTGCAGTATTAAACAGATTTCTTTTTTTAGTGATAATTTATTGGCAGGCATAGACTGATGTCACAATGGTGTTAATTAAGAAAACATGATAAAAACTTGTTGTGGCAGCTGTTTCCAAGATGTTGTCAAATCCTACAGGATGATGTCACTTTCATTTTAAAGTGCATTTATTCTTTTTCCTAGTAAAATCTGCATTTATAAGCATCCTTTATAACAATTAATAGAATATTGAAGGAGGCCATCTTTAAACATTAGGATTCATTTAAGAGCTGAATGAATGATGGATTTCATCCTTCTGTTACATATTCCATTTCCAGTCCTATCACTGTGCTTGGTATTTTATGAATTTCAGCAAGCTATTGCTTAACTAGCAAGAGATTTTCAAAACTTTAGATTATCTTTCTAGTTAGGAGGTATGGTCCCATTCCTCACTGTAATTTTCTAATCTTATCAAGAGTGAGGGAGTACACTGCTCACATTTAAAGACCAGTGGAGATGATTTGCAGCTTGAGTGATGATTTAGTAACCATCACTCTCTAATCCAGTGCTCCAGGGACCCCTTAGCACCTGAAAGAATTCCTCCACATCTGACACTGAATGGCTTGCATCTGACAGACATTCGGGATCTGTGAACATTCATGTTAGAAAGTGTCACTGAAATTAGTGAGTCTAATTTCACAATATGAAGATCTATTGATTGACCTCAACTGCCATGCTAGCTGTGGTTCCCTACCAACTGTGATGCTTCCCCAAATTATATTGGAGTATTTTTATGATCTCAATCAGTATGATTCACATGACATCATAGATGCCTGTATTTATCATGATAGTTTCTAACATATGCCAAAGGTCTTCTTCTGACATTACAACACCATCAGACAATTACCGTGATTATACAGCACTATGAAAACTATCAAGTGATGGAATTCAAATGTTTTAGAGTATATGAGGCTTTTTCTTAATCTGCACATGGAGTCACAGAGCCATGCGGATTCAAGGTCTTCCTGCTACCATTCCCCTGTTCAACATAGTCCAGTCCCACAAGCCCTAGCAACACATCAAGCTCAAGTTCACTCTTGGAAATTTGCATCACTGTTCACTCTGCTGGGATTGCTGGGGTTTTCCAGATTGTTCCCTGGTTCTTCTCATCATTCATAAATCAACTCAATTGCCACTGCCTGAGGGAAGTACCTCCTGAACAACCCATCAAAAGTTGTCCCTTCTTGGATCATTACCCTGTTGAATTTTTGATTCAGCATTAGTACTATCATTTTCTGAAATTCTTTTTTTTTTTTTTTAACCTTTTAATTGTCTGTTTCTCCCATCTTCACTAGGATTTAAGTTCCATGAAAATGGAGACTTGTCTATTTTGCTACATACCCAGTACCAGGAACAGTGGTTGACACATAGCCAGTGCTTAACAAATACGGGTTTTTTTGTTGTTGTTGTTATATGCATGAATGGATATTTACGAAGAATTTTTCTTAAGTCTAAACAGTCATAAAGTAAAGTATCATTTCAGATTCTGTGACACCACCAGTGATCTGTGATCTTGGATGGCATCTTAGGATTCCTATTATGGAACTTTGCTTTGGAGGAACTTCATGGATCTACTTTAAGGAACATTATTTCAACAGCCTTGTGAAGCCCATTGCTTCACATAGCAAAATCATAACAAGAATAATACTGAAGATACTGTTCTCACCCTTAACATGTTCTTTTTATGATGACACAGAGGAAAAATTCTCATGATGCTTTGTACCAGAAAGAGAGAATTTCTTCTGAGCAGCTGGTTTGTTTTTCTTTCTCCACCTTGAAACTCACATGATTAATCCAGTTTCTCTTCTTTGCTTGTTTACTAGACTTGTTCAGAGCCAAGTCTATAGCTCACCTTTTGTGAGTGTACAGCACTGTTTTGTGTAATATGCTTACTTCTTGCTTTTTGTCCTTACTTTATGTTCAATTTCCATGATAATATTTTATACACAATTTTCTCTCTCAGTTCTTACTTATTTGCTTTATCATATTGAGGGATTCTTTGTAATCATATTGTTTGGAGCAAGGCAAGGTGGAAATGCATTTTTGAGTGAAATTATGTTCCAAAAAGCACTATGTTACTTTTGGATCTGACATTTTGAGAATGGAGACAGAGCCCTGAATGACACCGAGCCCTTGGGATATAAACAGGTGTGCTGTAAAGATAAACTGGAGATTTTCTTTTAGTGACTTATTTTTTTGGCCCCAGTATTTAAGATGCTCCATATGCCTGGACAAAATTGTCTTCCTAAGAAAAACATAAAAGCTACTTTTTGGACATTCAAGGAGGTGAAAGAAAAATCCAGATTGCTTTGAAGGACGAGCCTGCAGTGCAGAAGGGTATAAACACAACCTCAGATGCCAGATGTTTTAGCATAGCAATGTGAAAAAATACTCCCTTTCTTTATTTACACCTTACAGCAAATATTTTGCAAAGAGAAACCAAAGAATGTTGATGTCCCACCAGTTAAGCTTCAAGCATAACAAGGTCCCAAGATCCAAAATGTCAGCACTCCCTGTAGCATCCTTGGAATGACTGTGTAGCGATACACATCTGGCATTTTATTTTCTAGTGTTCAGAAATGATAATATTAGGACCATAGAGGGATTATTAGGACCTTCGAGGAAGGAAGAAAAGCCTGCAACACTGATCAATTTCTAACTCTTTTCAAGGCTGCAAGGAACTAGACAAAGTGACATCATTGCTGCTTTTTTTTTTTAACCAGCATAAAGAATTTGCTAACCTTTGGGCATGTGTGCAAGCACACACAAACATGAATACACGCACACACACGCGCGCGCACACACACACACACACACACACAGGATAACCACGTTTCCTTCCAGTGCAAAACATGTAAATTTCTTCAAATGATACTGTTAGATCACAGAACCATTTTCAACTTTGAACATATGTGTGATGATGGGAAAATACTCCTAGTGGAGGTCTCACTATTCTATAAACTAACACATTTAAAGCAACTCCATAAAAGTGATCATTTGGATTTTGTTACCAACCTAAGATTCTTGTTTCTTACTTCCACTGATAAATCAAAGGAAGAAACAGTAAATCATACACTTAATAAAACATCAAAGACAGACTTGGCTGGGAGTGCCTACCAGCACCAGGTCCATCCTATCTATCAGGAGGAGCCTGAGGCTTGGATAGTAAACTTAAATAGGCTGGGAGAAGGAGGGGGCTTCATAAATCTCACATCGCAGCATTTTTTTCCAGTGTGCACTCAGCAAGCAAAGGAAGATGATAGGAGCATGTTCTACACACAATTCATAACGGAATGGAAGATCATATGGAATGACATTTCAGAGATCCTGCAACCCTTTACTCTTAAGAAATTGTCCTTTTCCTTCCCAACTCCAAAACATAGGGAATCTAATTCAATAAAAGACCAAAAAGAAAGTGAGATGCTAGGATGTTACAGACCAACTTATCAAACTGTGACCTAATAAAAGATGAAAGAAATCAAGCCCTACCAGGAATCTTTAGTCCAGGCAGATGGAAAGACTGGAAGAGAGTCTAAGTTACACTAGCGTTTTGTCACGTCTCTCAAGGTGAGAAAACAATCTGCTCTTATCTTATGAGTAATGAAGGCCATAGCAGGAATCTGGGGCCTGGCTTCCTAAGAAGATTACAGAAATATGAAGCAGGCCCAATATGTGGTCTTATTTGGAGAAGTAAAGCTAATGAAAACAGCTGGAACAAAGAGGAAGTTAGAATGGGTTTTGGAGATTATTGGAATATTTAACTTTTTTTTGGTGAATATGATCATAGAGCAAACTGAAATTAAACTTTTTATATTTTGACCTCTACAATATGACTTACATGAAGGTATTTCTACATGAAGGTATCACTTTATACAATCTTTTTCAGGATGAATCTTCCGTTATTGAAGTAACCTGCCATCACTAGGAATAAACCCTTTCCCCTACCCTCTTAAGTATCACTTATGCATTAACTTAACTACTACTGTTCCTTCCAAAATCATGCATTTGAAGGTTGATCAGCCAGGTTTGACTGAGGTAAACATGTCTTAAAGCAGTTAACTGGCTCACGTGGGATCAGCCCCAGGACCTGTCTTTATTTCACCAGACACTAGATATCTATTAGCAAGTCAAGTGAAGGATGAGCATATGACCACATGCTTACATTTGCACTTTTACATTTTTATTTAGTAGTTAATGTAGAGATTAGGCAGCTCTTGTTTAACCATCACTAAGCCCAGGATGAGATTATATTCAAAACTAAAATTAGTGAAACATTAAATAGCACAGTACAGTTCAGTTCAGTCGCTCAGTCATGTCTGACTCTTTGTGACCCCATGAACCACAGCACGCCAGGCCTCCCTGTCCATCACCAACTCCCAGAGTTTACCCAAACTCATGTCCATTGAGTCAGTGACGCCATCCAACCATCTCATCCTCTGTCATCCCCTTCTCCTCCCACCCTCAATCTTTTCCAGCATCAGGGTCTTTTCCAATGAGTCAGCTCTTCACATCAGGTGGCACAGAAAAGATAATTAAACCATGTTCAAATGTCATCTGGGGAGATTTTTTTTCCCCCCATCTGATTATTCTTACCTCTTTTTTTGTTATTAAATTTCTGACTCATGCTTCTGTTTTCAAAAGCATAGGAATTCAGGTCAGAAGTAATAAATATTAGTGTTCTTTTTTTCTGCTTCTGTCTTGCATAAATTGAGGGCACAAACTGTATCAGTGAGAGGTTGCTGACTTTGTCCATGATAATGTCTTTGGTAAAAATACTCATAGTACTTGCTAAGTAACAACAAGCAGGAGGGAAGAAAACACAAATTCTAAATCTGATTCTCACAATTATTTCATCTTATACAATGACTGGTTCTTTCTGGGTCAATATGCGAACACTGTGTCATATTCTTTAAATATCTCATCTCCTTTTATTGTCATGATAGTCATATGAGGTTGATATTATTATTCCCATTTCACAGATGGGGAAAATGAGGCACAGAGAGATTAAGTAACTGACCCAAGATTATGAAACCAGGAAGCAGCACAAATTCTTCCTCACTATATGAAAAATTCATACACATCAACCGTATCACTACTCCACAAATAAAAATTCCATGAATATCCATGATTCAATTAATGAGCATCTGGCTTAGGAACTGGCAAAATAATTACGTTACCACTAATTATCATTTTATTTGAATACTCTTCTTTTAAAATTCTGTGTAATCATGTCATTAATTGGGCCAAAACATATTCTAAAAACACCCATTTAATATTATGTTAACACATTCCAGGAAATTTATTTCTTTCCAGGTTGCTTTGCTCTTGAATTATATTTTTTTTTGAAAGGTCTGTTATTTTACTGGATAAAATAGACAATATTCAGTGTTTATTCTTTAATGTTTTTTACATTTTAGAAAATAAATTCTTTATAATACACAGTACATTTTATTTTATTGGGCTCCAAAATCACTGTGGATGATGACAGCAGCCATGAAATTAAAAGATGCTTGCTTGCTCCTTGGAAGGAAAACTATGGCAACCTAACCCAGCATATTAAAAAGCAAAGACATCACTTTGCCAATAAAGGTCTGTATAGTCAAAGCTATGGTTTTTCAAGTAGTCATGTATGGATATAAGAGCTAGACCGTAAAGAAGGCTGGAACACTGAAAAATTAATGCTTTTGAATTGTGGTGCTAAAGGAAATCAACCCTAAATACTCATTAGAAGGACTGATGCTGAAGCTGAAGTTCCAATATTTTGGCCAATTGATGCAAAGAGCTGACTCACTGGAAAAGACCCCAATGCTGGGAAAGATTGAAGGCAAAAGGATAAGAGGGCAGCAGAGGCTGAGATGGTTGGATAGCATCACCGACTCAATGGACATGAAACTGAGCAAACTCCAAGAGATAATACAGGACAGGGAAGCCTGGTGTGCTACAGTCCACTGGGTCGCAGAGTTGGACATGACTTAAGTGACTGAAGAACAACAACAATGTTACAAGTTATTCACTTTCTTTGTCTTATTTCATCTTCCTAATGTAGGTATATCCCTCCTAATTAGCTTTTTTTTTCCTCTCATGATCAAAAATTACAGGGAGAGAGACAGGTACCTCCCAATCTCCTATATGAATGGGTATTTATCTTTCTTTGGCTCTCTTCCTTGCAAAGACTTCTATCCATATTCTAATTTTGATCAAACTTTTAACATTTTCTGTACTTCATTTTCTATTCAGTTAATTTCCATAACTAGAGTGATTTGGCATTTTTGTATTAAAATTGAATAACCACATTTGTTTGGCATATGGAAACATAATACTTATCAGGTGTCATTTTATTTTGGAATTTGTAATTTTCGTTTAGAATATGCTGAACAATGTTGGTTATTTTATGTTTCTATTATGTTTCTTTGTGGAGGGGTCCTTGGATTTATTTTTAGGACTTTAAATTAATCAATTAATTTTAATAAAGCATTTCATTGTTTATTAAGTTAAAAATAATAAGTTTTAGGAGGATATAAGTTGTTTATAACATTGTAGGACCTATGTAAAAAGGCAATCAGAAATGTATTCATTATCCTAAAAATTGGGAAAAATACACCAATGATAATGGAACCAGTGTGGGGCCAGGAATAATCTTTCTAGCTCTTACTTTTTTGTATTTTCTAGATTTTCTTTAATAAACATAACTAATTTTATAAAATGTTAACTTTATACTGGAAAACATACACTTTTTAAAGAGCAAATTTAGAAATATGTGTATCATATAAGGTCTCCCATCATACTGGCCTTTTCATGATGCAGAAAATCATACTCAGAGGACCTCTGTCCCATTCTTTGCCACTCACCTTTCCTGCCTAGTGCTAGCTACACCTAAGAGGATTATTGTTTAGAGACGACAGCAGCAGAGGCGGAATCTCACAGGCCGCCAGTGTTGATGTTCCTGGGACTGGCCCAGGACAGAGAGAATTTTTTCCTCTTCATTCAGAGCATCTTTAAAATCTAGAATCTGCCCTGGGAGATGTACACTCCTTGGAACTCAGGGGCAGATTTGACAGTTGGGGCTGCAAGGAATTTTCTATTTTTATATAATTGTTTTAATATATTCATAGAGAAGCAGCATTCTGTTTATATTGGTAGAATATCAATCACTTTTGTTTCATGGCCCCTTTATTTTGTTTGGAAAGCAATAACCCACTGGAGTTCACTTTTAGGAATGACAAGACCTCAGCCCACTATACTTGGACATTGTTAATATTGTCTGCATTCGAGAAGGTTAAGCATTTCACCAAATTTGAATCACTTCTGTGATTAGAATTACAGAATCCTAAAGATTGAGGGGTAATATTGCCTTCAGTTCAGTTCAGTTCAGTCGCTCAGTCGTGTCCGACTCTTTGTGACCCCATTAATTGCAGCACTCGAGGCCTCCCTGTCCATCACCAACTCCTGGAGTTCACTCAAACTCATGTCCATCGAGTCAGTGATGCCATCCAGCCATCTCATCCTCTGTCATCCCCTTCTCCTCCTGCACCCAATCCCTCCCAGCATCAGGGTCTTTTCCAAAATTGCCTTCTTTTATACTTAAGGTAACAGGAATTGGAAGTAGTTAAAGCGATTCATTCAATATTAGAATGAGGACTAGGAGCAACTCTCAGTGAGACTATACAAGTCAGGCAGACCTGACTCTCTATCCCATTTCACCCCTTTCTCACCTTTTGGCTTGGCTTCTTATCTGGTGCCATCTCCCTTAGCGGATGTGGTGAGATTAAATGTATTACCCACCTATCCCCAAGCCCAGGCCTTCCACTATGTCCTCTCAAAAACTCTTATTTATTGTATGTTCTGTTCTATAAAAGAAAGAGGACTGAACCCCAAATGAAGGGAATATATACATATTTAATTTAGATAATGTCAACTCACACTCCCCCACCACAGTTCAAATTCTTTGATGTGCTGTTTTTATAAAACTTGGATAAAATCCAAGCTCTTGCATGTAGCCCACTAAAAACTCCAGGATTTCATCTCTGTCTCCTTCAAGAACTTTTCCATTTTCCACTCCCTCCACAAATCTCATCTCCAGTCATGCTTGTGCTGTGTCTCTGGGGGAAAAAAAAAACTTCTCACCACAAAATTCATCTTCCAACACCCACCCCAGATCCCCTCCTTTACAAGTCCCTCAATGTCCTCATTCTTCTTCCCAAAGGTGGAATTTTTTAAAATTCCCATATTCCAAAAAAAGCAGGGACCCTATTTTATTTACCTTTGTGCCTCCAGAACTTGATGCCTAGATCCCAGAACCGAAGTGGACAATATTAAATCTTTCCTTAAAATTGAGATACATTACAGTTTAGTAATTAAGAGCACTTAAGATTCTAGGACTAGATTCCTTGAGTTTAAATATCAGCTCCACTATTTTCCAGTTTCTGTGGCTTTGGGTAACTTAAGCTTTTTTCCCCTTAGCTTTGTCATATGTAAAACAGGAGTCATCATAATACCTGCCTTCTGGGGCTGTGTTGAGAGTTAATATATTTGAAACAACTAAATTAATGCCTGTGTGTGATTAGTACTGCTATTATTAATATACAAATATTAATCTGCTATTGTTATTATTATCTAAGCTACTATAAAACAAGGGCAATACCTTTTCAACATAATTTATTAAACTCTAAATAATTACTACAGAGGGAGGTATTAAATATCATACAAGGAAACATAAGCTAATCGAATTCTCATAAAAATTCTATTCAGCAAATATTCTGGCTCTCTTCTAATGTAAAACACACTAGGTTATGCTCAGGGAGATATAACTAAGAATAAATCAAGACCCTAGTCTTCAAGCTCTTGCCATGGAAATGCAATGCAATGGAAAACACAGACATATATACCCAGAATAGTAACACTTGTGGAACTAAATGAAGGCCCACCAAATGAGAAGAAGTGAGCAATATTTATTCAGAGCCTGGTACAGCAAGTGAGTCAGCCACCACCACTGGCATCTGGTAGAGACACAAAGGCAGGTAGAGGAGTAGGAGAACTTCAGAGTGGGAAAGGTAAGGCTCAGTGTGCCCTGGTTAGAGGCTGTTGGCATTTTGGCTGTAGGCAGCTTAGCCAGAATCAGGCATCCTATGTGAGTAATTAGGGATGTGTATTTGGCTTTCTGTGGTTGGGTCAAATTCGGAAGTGGGGACACAATTAAGGAATCAGTCAGTTATTAATCAAGTCCTGGAAATTTTGAATTGATCATTAAAGGGATTATTGCTTGGCTTCCAGTACCAGTGACTAGAGAAGACAGTCGGATTTCCTGTAGATAGTAGGGTAGCTGTCTTTAACTAGATAATGGGTTGGTTTCCTGAGCTGGCTGCTGCAGGGGGTGGGTCAAAGTTTTATTTTTATGTGTTTTGACCCTTACCCCCTTGTGGAGTTAGTTTCTCATCCTGATAGGCAGAGGACACATTGTGCTGCTGAAGACCTAGGTCAATTCAGCTGGAACCCATTACATTCTGGTTAGTATCTGGGAGTTCATTTTCCAAAATGTCTGCAAATTTCTAAAAGCCGATATTCCTGCTAGTTACTACTGAACTGTCTAAATTCCTCATTCCATATCATGCAACCCTTCGCTTTCTCAGCTCACAGCACTGATTATGAAGAGTAGGCTCTGCTGCTTCCTTTCAAATCCCAATTCAGCCTTCTTGTGATCATACAACCTTGGGTAAGTTATTGAGCCCTTCAGTGCCCCAATTTCTTCATCTGTGAAAAGGAATGAACAGCCATATAAACCTGGCAGCTGTTGTAAAAATTTACTGGTGAAGCTCCTATAGGAGAAGTAAGTGCTCAGTAAACATTAGCCTTTATTACTCTTTATCTTCACTCCAGCAAACACCCCTCATGGGACAGGGACCCTTCTTCAGTCCCCTCCCACATTTCTCTCCCTTTATCCAGTCTGTACCACCCGGAGATTCGGCCATACATGAAAGAGCTTACACTTGAGTCATTTAAACATATCTGTTCTAAGAAAAATAACTATAAATATGGGGACTATAGAGTAATTACACAAACTACTTCACTCACATCTATGTTAATAAACTCAAAGGCATGAATGAACAAATTATTTTCTCAAAAAACATACATTTCCAAAACTGAACTCGAGCAGAAAATGAATTATCATATGGGAAATAAACATTATTAAAGGAAAATCTCACGAAAAGAAAGTATACATTAAGTCTAGTTTCAAAGCTATATTTTTTTAGTTTCAAGGAACAGTTAATTTCTAATGCTATTTAAGCTCTTTCTTAAGTGAATAGACAAATTTCCTCCTTGCAAAGCCGATAGAACAAAACTCACACAGATTATAAAACACTATAAAGTAGCCTTTCTATCAATATCAACACAAAAATCTGAGGTATTAGGAAATAAAACCTTCCAAAATATTTAAAGAATTATTCACTTTGCCTAATTGGTGCTCATCTCAGAAATAAAATGATTGAAAATTTTTTTAAAAATTCACAAAATTAATAGATCAAATACAAAAAAGCATATGCTCATTCCTGTAGATGACAAAAGCCATACATTCATATGAAATGATCATTATAAAACAGGAAAAGATGGAAATGTTCTTAACATAGGAAATATTTATGCCCTACTTAAAAAAAAAAGTAGTATAGTATTTTAAATATCACTGGGCTCATTCACATTAAAATCAAGAAGAGTAGACAAATGCTAGAATTTCCATTAGGAATTTTATTTGATTTGATTAGTGATGAATCTCAAGATCTAGAACATGGTAGATACTCAATGAAAATCTATTGAATGAACAATGCCAAGCATCACTATCATAATTGTTAAATGTCCCAGATGTACTAGTCGAGTCAAATAACAAAGGAAAGATACAACACTTTGAAAATAAGGAAGAATAATACAACATAAAATAAAAATGATAATCTGATATTAGACTAAAAACCCAAAATGATCAAATGAAAAAAATTAAAACAGTAAGAATTTAAGAAGTTAGATGATCACAAATTAATAAGTGAGAAGTATTATCCTTTTTTAAAAAAAACAACCAATTATTAGTTTAATAAGTGAAATCACAAATTAATAAGTGAAAAGAATTGTCCCATTTCTTAAAAAACAACCCGTTACTAGTTTGAACCATATAAAATTGCCAAAATTCCTCTATTCTTTTGACTAGAAAACAAGCCAATTTCATGATTCTAGTTTATAGAAAACAAAACGAAAGAAAAGAGCCAACAGCAATGCTACAGTACCTAGACATACATATAAACAAACCATTTAAGGAAATAGAAAATTTACGGAGAAATGATTTTTTTAAAGAATTGAGAGTTGGAAAGTTATATTCTGTTTTAACTAGGAAAATTCAAATAAAGATATAAACTTTCTCTTAATTTAAAAATATCATGTAGTTCAACATCTTAAAGATGCATATGTGTATATGGTTCCTTATATGAATGCTTATATGGTTCCCACTATTTTACCTTTTAGACAAGTTTATTTTGATGTTTGTGTAGAAAAGTAAATGTGCAAATATGGCCAAAAAACAACTAAAAATAAAAAAAGGTGACTCTCAAATTCAAGCATGAGAATAAATATAACATTGTGAGGCAAGATGCTTTTAAACAAAAGAGTGATTAGACAGGTAGCGCAATAGAAGAGATGAAAAAGATCTAAGTAACCATGCAAATCCAATGCACTCTAAGTATTCACTGTGCTCCGTGCTCAGTCACTTCAGTCATGTCTGACTTTTTGTGACACCATGGACTGTAGCCTGCCAGGCTCCTCTGTCCATGGGATTCTCCAGGAAAGAACACTGGAGTGGGTTGCCATGCCCTCCTCCAGGGGATCTTCCTGATCAAGGGATGGAACCCACGTCCCCTGCATTGCAGGTGGATTTTTCACCACTGAGCCACTGGGGAAGCCCCCATGTATTCAAAATGGTGGATAAAAGAGAATTCAGTAAATCATGTAGGGATAACTGTCTAATAATGTGGAAATAGTTAATAGATTATTACTTCAAACTGAATTTCAAATAAATTCCAAATGGTTCATCTGAAAAATAATCGAAGAATATATGGGGTGAGTTTTTATCTTGAAAAAGGTCTTTGTAAATAAGCAATAAACAATTCAAGAACACCAGGAAGTAAAAGTCGATAACTGATTGAACACATTAAATTTTTAAACAAGGCCAAAAGTTGCCATAAACAAAAAGATAAGTGAATAAATGAAAAAAGTGTTTACAGCACACATCAGGCAATGAATGTATTATTCTACTTATAAATAAAAATATTACATTACTTAGAAATTAAAAGTATTATTTTAATTATGAATCAATAAGGAAAATCCAACAGCCCAACTGAAAAATGTCAAATTCATCAATAGTCAACATATACAAAAAATTGCAACAGCTTATAATTGTGTGAAAAGATACTCATTTTCACATAGTCAAATATATACAAACTAAAATGCCAATTATGTAAATACTTTTCACTTTACTGCAGAGATTAAAACATTTTTACAGCTTTGTTGTGATGTTATATAATTCATATACTTCTCAATTCACCCAATTAGAATATATTCACAGAACTGTGCAACTATCATACAATTTGAAAACATTTTCAAATCCTCAGAAGAAACCCTGAACCCATTAGCAATCATTCCCTAATTCCTCCCAATCCTATACATCAACCCCAGATAACCATTAATCTTTCTCTTTGATGGATTTTCCTGTTCTTAACATTTCACTTAAATGGAATCATAGTCATATATAAACAGTCATAAAATAGCCTTTCATGACCAGCTTACTTCTTTTGGCATAATTTCAAGATTCATCCATTTTGCAAGCATAGTATCAGTATTCTTATTCTTTTTAAACTGCCATATAATGTCCAATTTTATTTATCTATTCATCAATTAATGGACATTTGGGTTATTTACAGTTTTTGGCTACAGTGAATAGTAATGCTATAAACATTCAAGCACAACTTTGAATGGACGTGTATATACATATGTTGAGTATATGCCTAGAAGTGAAATTGCTAGGTCATATGGTATCTGCATATTTAATATTTTGAGGTACAACCAAACTATTTTCCAAAGCAGCTGTACCATTTTTCATTCCCACTAGTAAAGCATAAGGGTTTCAGTTTTTCCAGATACTTACCGACACTTCTTAATATCTTTTTTAATAGCTATTCTGAGAAATGTCTGTTTTTGGAATGTCTTTTTATTGTTTAGGATTGGGAGGAATTAGAGAATGATTGCTAATCACTCCCTAATCATTTGACTATGTGAAAATGAGTATCTTTTCACACAAGTATAACTTATATACTCTTGCCATAAGTTCTTTATTAGATAAATGGTTTGCAAATTTATCTATTTTCTTCTATTTTGTGAACTGTCTTTCCATTGTCTTGATACTGCCCTTTGAAGCAAAAAAGTTTTGAATAATGATGAAATCAAATTTACTTATTTTTTCCTTTAATATTTGCATTTTTGTCTAAGATGTCCCTGCCTACACCAAGATTACAAAAATTTACTATGTTTTCTTCTAAGAATTTATAGTTTTAGGGTTTATTTGTAGGTTCTAAATTCAATTACACAGAATTGTATGTCTGTCATGATTCCAGTACCACATTATAGTTTAGTAAGTTTTGTAAGTGAGTTTAGTAAGTTTTGAAAACAGGAAGTATTAGTTCTCCAGCTTTGTTCTTTTTCAGGATTCTTTTAACTATTTTTGGTCCCTTGTATTTTTATATTCATTTTAGGATAACTGTTAATTTCTAGAAAGAATTCAGTTGGGATTTTGAGGGGAATTGTGTTAAATCTCTAGATAATTTGGAGCATCTTAACATATAACATTATTATCTTTTAATCAATTAACTTTAGATGTCTTTCCATTTATTTAGTTTCTTTCATTTAATTTCTGTAATTTCAGCAATGTTTTACAGTGTTCGGTTTAAAATCATGCCCTTCTTTGGCTAAGTAAATTTAAGTAAATTTAAGAATTTCACTCTTTATACTGTTGTAAGTGGAAATGTTTGCTTAGTTTCAGTTTTAGATTTTTATTGCTGATATACAGAAATACAACTGAGTTATGTATGCTGATTTTGTTGCCTCCTTGTTGAACTTATTTTTGGTTCTCACGGTTTTTATTGGATTTCTTTGGACTTGCTACGTAAAAGATCATGCATTATGTGAAAACAGTTTTACTTCTTCCTTTCCAATCTGGAAGATCTTTATTTCTTTTTCATGTCTTATTGATATGGACTAGAATCTCCAGGGGTAAAAGTGGTCATTTTTGTTTTGTTTTTTATTTTAAGGGGGAAACTTTTAGATTTTACCATCAAGTATGATATTCAGTTCAGTTCAGTTCAGATCAGTCGCTCAGTCGTGTCCGACTCTTTGCGATCCCATGAATCGCAGCACGCCAGGCCTCCCTGTCCATCACCAACTCCCGGAGTTCACCCAGACTCACGTCCATCAAGTCAGTGATGCCATCCAGCCATCTCATCCTCTGTCGTCCCCTTCTCCTCCTGCCCCCAATCCCTCCCAGCATTAGTACTGGATTTTTATACATGCCCTTCATCAGGTTGAGGAACTTCCCTTCTGTTCCAACTTTTCACTGTTTTTATCATGAAATATGTTGAATTTTGTCAAATGTTTTATTTGTGTCTATTGAGATGATCCTGGTCTTTGTCTTTTATTTTATTGATGTGGTGCATTACATTAATTAATTTTCAAATGTTAAATCAACCTTGCATTCCTGAGATAAATCACACTTGTTTGTAGTATATAATCCTTTTTTAAAGTAGTGCCAGATTTGGTTTGCCATTATTTTACTGAGAATTTTTGCATCTATAATTAAGAGATACTGATCTATTGCCTTTTTCTTTTCTTGTGATGTCTTTCTTGAGTTCTGGTATCCAGATAGTACTGACATCATAGAATTGAAAAGTTTTCTCTCTACTGCTATATTTGAGGAATAATTTGTAAAGAATTATTAGTTCTTCTGCAAATGTTTGATAAAATTTTGAGCAAAGTCATATGGACTTCAGCTTTTCTTTAGAGGAGTTTTAAAATTAAAAATTTAATTTTTTTATTTATTATTGATCTATTTGGTTTTATATTTCTTATTTAGTGAGTTTGATAATTTGTGTCTCTCTGCGAATTTGTTCATTTTGTCTAAGTTATCTTACTTTTCAGCATACAATTGTTCACAGTATTACCTTATAGTACTTTTTATTTCTGAAAGATTGGTAGTAATGTTACTTCTAAAGATTAAAACATTTTTTAGTACACAATGTTGACACTGCTGTGGAGAAAAATGTTCATATTTAGTGGTAGAGACTGTAAATTATAATTTGGTGAAATCTTCCTTAAGGGCACTTTAGCATCAGATTGAACAGAATATGGTGGCAAATTAGATGGTAGTAGAAAGGAGGGATTAAAGAAAGCCCTGGGTTTTCAGCTTGAGTGATAAGGAGACTACTGTTGCATATACAGAGGGAAATTAGGATGGACATCAGTTTTAAGGGAAAAGTAATGAATTTAATTATTAATGGTTACATGTGATGGTTGTATGGATTGCAAATGCAAAAATATAAGCAGCTGGCCAGAAATTCAGAATTACTATTCAGGAGAGAATAATTAGGGCATCTGTATTGAAACAGTACCTATTCGAAGCTACACAAATGATGAGGGGTTTTGTTCTGGTTTAGTTGGGTTAAGTTTTTGAGGAGTACACGAGACAGAATCAAAAAAAGAAAAGGTAGAATCTCAAGGAATACCTATAATCATGGAGTAAAAATACAGAAAGAAATTAATACCAGAAGCTGTATGGGAACATTCACAGAGATAAAGAACCAGGAATGATATTGCAGGAGCAAAGTAGGAAGAAACTCTAAAGGAGAGAAGAAATAGCAGTGTCAGTTGGTCAGTGATTAAATAAGAGAATGACTGGAAAAAGGCTACTTGGTCCAACAAACAGGATGTCGACTTTGTCTTTTTAAAGAGTAGTTGGTCTATGAGAAATACATTTTTCCCCAAAAGTTACTTATTTCAAATTGTATTTGTTACTGAACTGACTAAAGAGAAATGTTTTCAAGTACTTAAAAGTCTCAACATACAACCATTCTTACATCTCATAATTTGCATTAACTGTATCTATGCTGAAACAGAAATTCAATATTTTTTACAGTAGATAAAAGAAAGTGTTTATATGCTTTACCAAATATTTATATCTCATTTTAAATGTTAGCAAACTGTTACCCAAAACTATAAGAAAACCAAATGGTCCCTAAAACCAAGATAAAATGTTTCCGACTAAAAGGTAATATTGGGAGCTAAAATTTATCTTGGCATAAAATATATCCTGTGAATATAGAGTACTAAAATCAGACTCTTACTCTCTTGTGAAAATTTTTAAAAGGCTACATTATCCCCTAAATAGTAACTGTCTGGATGCCTGACCAGAATGTATTCCATCTGGTCCTTGGTTTAGTTAAGTAGAGATGTAACGTAAGTTGTAGCAAATTAGGGCCACATAAAAATGTCATTTTGAAATTTCTAGGACATTCTCAGAAAACTGTGATTCAGTAAAATATAATGTGGAAAGCATTCACTCTGCCCTAGGGAACAAGGGAGTCACAGCTTCCGGTTCAGGAGGTATACTCTCCAACTGGAGCTCTGTTGCCCTTGACTCTTCCTGTCTCAGGATAGGATGATCACTAATCAAGAAGCCATTGGCCTCTCAGCAGACCTGAACACCTGAAGCTGCTATGGCAAGGCCAGATCCCCAAACAGTCTTTTGCCTGCACCAGACTTTCCTGAATTACTGAAATTCAATCCTATGGATTGCTTCAAAGGTTTCAAGGTATGGCTAATGGCAGTAGTTCTTGGAGCTGAATGAGACTTTGAAAAGTATCAACTATAAAATAAGTTGCATGCATAAGGAGGTTAACTTTAAAATTCCACTGAAAGTTTAAAATATACCTTAGAAAAAGTTTCTTTCTTTGGCACAAATAAATGAACACTTTGCTGTTTCATGATATATACACTGGAATTAGCTATGTTTTTTTTTAAGTTTTCCTAAGATTAATCTGTAGGTAAATGACGATAACCATTGGTCAGATTCTAATCCAACTTCTTTAAATTTTAGAAACAGACGTTGTAAGGCTAAAGAGCTGGTAAGTTCTGTTATTTTAATTTTTGTTTGTTTGTTTTGTTTATCCACCCAGGCAAAGTTTCTTATAATAGAAATACTTGAAAAAAATTAGGAACAGGTGTAAAACTAAGATCTTGATATTAACAATCTGGTGATAAGTACTGAAATTAGTTCAATGTGGATATTATACCAAAGAATTATGCATTTTGTTACCACATAGAAAATAAATACCAAAATCAATTTTTGAAAGGCAAGATACATAATATAAAAAGAGTAATTTAATGTCAACTTTTGAAAGGTAAGATACAGAATATGAAAAGAGTAATTTAATGTCAATAATTTTAATTAAATTCCAAAGCCTCACTTCAGATATAAATTGAGTTGAAAGTTAAGCTCATCACAGTAAATTATTTGGTTGTAAGCCCTATTTTTATGAAACTGCTCTACAAATATAAACACTACAGTGGAAAGCACATTAAAAGGGAAGCAGTACTAAAGTGTTTGATAATATGACCACTTGTACTGGGCTCTGATAAAAAGCTTACATTGTTAATCATATCTGAGGTTCCTTTTTCCAATCTTTTGAAATAAAATGCAATGATTACAACAAAGACAATTCCCTTTTTTCTTCTAAACAACAAGAGGAATTACCTATTTACCGGTTAATATCTTAGTATCATTAAGAATGATAATGAGGAATGCATGTTACACATGGCAGCATTAAAAAAATAAGGGACCAGAGACCCAATGCATAGTTTTAAGAATCACAAAGCAGAGAAGCATATAACCATATTCCTGCTTGAGCTCTGAGAAGAATCAGCTTATAGCAATTGCCTTGCACCATCCTGGGACAGCTAGAGAAGGACACAAATCCCATTTTGGCTTCTGTTCAGGCAGAGAATTGGCCTGTGAAACTCATCTCAAGCTCCTCATTCACAACCAAGAGGAATATCAGAAGGACGTTCCTGTGAGTTCTAGAAGAGTTAGGGGAAAGTTGGAAAAGGAAGCATCAAAGAAGTTGATAGAATCAAAGGTTCTTATGTAGAACAAGGCTGGCACAGATTGCTGAGACTTTGAAATCAGAGGCCATGACAAAAACTCCACGATTTAGTTATGGATGCGTCAGGACATAAGCCAATAGCCAAAGTTCCAGCTGGATAGACAACCTCAGCAAATGATCCTAAAGACTGTGGACAACACTATTAGGCATTCACTTACCCAATGACTAAATCACTGACCATCTACTTTGGGCAGCATTCTAGGTACTGAGCATAGCCATGAGAAAAAAGAAAAAGCTTAAGTACCTACACTCATGAAGGCCAGATTTTAATGAAGACAGTTGCCTGTTTATCTTGATAGGTAAAATATTCAAGTGCCATGTTCAAAATGCTATGAACAAAAATAAAGCATGGAATGGGTAAAAGGAATGTGTGTTAGGAGAGAGTATTGTGATTTGTAGTAGGATTGTCAGAGAAGACTTCCAAAAGAGGACAAAGACCTAAAAAATGGGGCAGGTGGGAGCCACATAATACAGCAGTGCAGAAGTATTCCCAGCCAAGGGAAAGCCAGGGCAAAAGCCCCGAGGGAGGAACACACACACAGCCAAGGAAGGGGAAGGGACGGGATAGGATGTCAGGGTGATGTCCAGAGGTGAGGTCATGTAGGGCTGGCTCTCCAGGCCCTGCAGAGAGCTTGCATTTTACTATGAACAAGATGGTAAGGTATTGGAGAATTTTGAGCAGAATAGTGACAAGATGGAGGCGTCCTCCCCTTACTTAATAATAAAGCTAAAAAGGTAAAATAAAATGTATCGGGGGTGATCTCAGATCTACCCCAAGGCCAGGAAGTTTGAGGTTCTTTTCTTTATCTATAAAAAAGCGATCAAAATTATTCAAGGGACATTACTACTATGAGAAATTTAATTAGCAATTTCCTGACTTCTAAGACTTTGAATTTGGAACTCTATAATAAATGAGGAAAACACTCCTATAGCAACAAAATACTCTAAGCTGCAACTTCACACTGTTTTCATTTGGTGATCCCAGATAAAATGTAATTCTTATAGCATATTTAATAAGTGAAAATATGTCAATTATAACTAACATCCCATTTTAAAGAATGCAAGGTTGATTCTCTGAGCATTTACAATACTCTTCAGTCCCTCATCTTAGAGCAAGAAAAATTCACAGTGACTTTAGGTCTCCCAAATATGAAGCAGACCAGTAACCTCAAAAGGTTAATTACTTTATTATAATCCAATTAAGAAACAGGCAAAGAATCTGAACATGTATTTTTCCAAAGAAGACATACAGATGGCCTACAAGTACATGAAAAGGTGCTCAATATCACTAAGTATCAGGGAAATAGAAATCAAAACTGTAGTGACATATCATCTCTCACCTGTGAGGAAGACAATCATCAAAAACACAAATAACAAATTCTGACAAAGATGTGGCGGAAAGAAAAACTCTTGCACACTATTGCTTTGAATGTTGATGGATATCAGAGTTTTTCCAATTCTTCACAACTACAGCACAATGCTGCTATGAGAATCCTGGGTCTACCTAAATACTGCATATGTGTATTTACTAAATAAACTACTAGGGTATTTGCCCACTAGTAAAATTGCTAGGTTTTTGCGGGTTCCAAAATCACTGCAGATGGTGACTGCAGCCATGAAATTAAAAGACACCCATTGGAAGAAAAGCTATGACCAACCTAGACAGCATATTAAAAAGTAGAGACATCACTTTACCAACAAAGGTCCGTCTAGTCAAAGCTATGGTTTTTCCCGTAGTCATGTATGGATGTGAGAACTGGACGATAAGAAAAGCTGAGAGCCAAAGAATCGATGCTTTTGAACTGTGGTGTTGGAGAAGACTCTTGAGAGTCCCTTGGACTGCAAGGAGATCCAACCAGTCCATCCTAAAGGAAATCAGTCCTGAATATTCATTGTAAGGACTGATGTTGAAGCTGAAACCAATACTTTGGCCACCGGAGGCAAAGAACTGACTCATTTGAAAAGACCCTGATGCTGGGAAAGATTGAAGGCAGGAGGAGAAGGGGACAACAGAGGATGAGCTGGTTGGATGGCATCACCAACTCGATGGACATGAGCTTGCACAAGCTCCGGGAGATGGTGAAGGACAGGGAAGCCTGGCGTGCTGCAGTCCATGGGGTTGCAAAGAGTCAGAAATGACTGAGCAACAGAACTGAACTGAACTGATAGATTAGACATATTTTCATATTCACAGGTAATGCCAAACTATTTTCCAAGTTGATCAGGTCAATTTATACTCCCACTAGCAATGTACAAATGTTCTCATTTTTCTACACCCTTGCTATTCCCTGGTATTGTTGGACTTTTGGTTTTTTCTTTAATCTGGTAGAAACATAATGGTATCTTAATTTGTTTTAAATTTGTATTTCCCATGACACTAAACATCTTTTCAGGTGCTGTTTTGGCCATTTGGGATTCCTATTTTATTTTGTTCTTGTTTAGGTTGTTCCACTTCATAATTATTGCTGATGAATATTCAGATATAATCTATGCTTTTTTCTTACCCTCTTTTAACTTACTCTTTTTCTTACACTCTTTTAACAGACTTATCCTTTGTTTTCAGTGATCTTTGCTTTCATCAATATTTGTCAAGTGTGGATTTCTTCTCATTTAATCTGCCTGAGATTTGTTTAGATTCTTGAATCTGATGCTGAGATCTTTCTTTAATTTTGGAAGATTCCTGTACATTTTTTATTCTTATACTGCCCCTACTCTATGCTCTCTTCTTCTGTTTAGATTCCAATGAGACAAATGCTATATTTTTCACATGTTCTCACAATGCCTCTTAATCTATCCTTCATACTTTTTTATTTCTTTGCCTGTTTGTTTTTTCAGATTTAATCTTCAACTCACCAAATCTTTCTTTTGTCAGAGCATTTTCTATCAAAAATATCCTTCGACATTTTTATTCCAATTATATATTTTATTTCTAGAAATTTTACTTGGTTATTTTTCAAAGGTACTTTGTCATTTGCTATAGTTCCTCATACCCTACACACATTTTCACATATTTTCAATGAAATATAAGAGATCAAAGGTATTTTGTAAATTGTGTCTTATATTTCATTGTCCTTAAAATTCTTGAGAGTCTGTTCCTGCTGGTTCTTCCCCATGGTGTTTGTTTAGTTATTTTTGTTTGTGGGCTTCTTAATTGCCTTAGGGTTTCTTATGGAGTCACTGGGGACTGGCAAGACAATGGATTTTTGCAGAGATTTGCATTTGCTTCTGCCAGGTGGTCTTTGGGACCTCAATGATTTGGGAATCTCTCTAAATTAAATTCTTGGTTTGAGATTTTTGACCACCCATGTATTTTTGTGTAATTAGGTATTCTCTTGGTTTGTGGCTTTAACTCTCAACAGTCTTGTTTTCCCTCCCATTCAGCTCCTCTGTTTGAAAGGGCTGACTTTCCTTTTAGGTCCATGATTGGGGATTAATTTTCCCCAATGTAATTTTACACTGAGAGTGTTACCATTTGGGGTCTCAGATGTCTGGAGAGGGCGAGGCTGTCTATCAGAATCTTCATCATGAGTGGAACTTCGACCTTGTCTCTTTTTTCATCCATGTAATATCATAAAAAGTAATGTAAATAGTAATTTAGTGTAAGTTAATTTAAATAGCATCTGACTAAAATCCAGCTGCTATGGTCCACTTAGTCCTCAGTCCCTAGACTAAGAATTCTTTACACTCTGGTCAACCCATTGATCCTTTTAAGAGCTATTTTATATCTTTTTCAAGAAGTTTATTTGTTTTTAGAGCCGGGAAAAAACAAAGTTGCATGGGTTTTCTTTAAAGTCTATTTACTATCCTGGTTGGTTTATTCCATATGTAAAGAAGTCTACCATCGTGCCCATGTCTGTGATGATGGAAGCAGAGACCGAAGCACTGCTACCACAAGCCAAGGGCCGCCTTGGATTCCTGGCAAGCTACCAGAATTAGAAAGAGGCAGGGGGAATATCTCTCCTACAGGTTTCAGAGGAAGGATGGCCCTGGTGACACTGTGACTTAAGTCTTCTGATCTTCAGAATTGTGAGACAATAAATATCTGTTATTTTAAGCCATCTCATTTATGGTTCTTTCTTACCACAGCCCTAGGAAATGACTATAAAATAATCCATTTAGAATGGAAGGATCTCCAGAATAGGTGATTATCTCATGGGCTTGAGAAAAGGAAAGGAAGGAGGAAATGCCTTTGGCAGTGTTCTCCCTAGTGTTGAATGTGTCAGGCAGTTAGGAGTGTTCAGAGTGTGTGTTCTCTTATTTGCATACATTCACTGATGTTTCACAAACTGGTATTTGAAATACTTTCTGACAAAGAATTAGTACAAGTTTGGAACATATATGGGAAAAAATAGCTGTGTGAAGTAATATTATTTCCTTGTAATATTTAAGGGTAACCACATGGAACATTGGTCACAACTAGAAAGCAAGTTGATATGGTGTTACTTCTTTTCAATTACTAGTTGAAATAAAAATGAGTGCCAGAATACCACTTGGGCAACCAATAGCCAAAAACAGCAAGCCAGTGCACCTAGGAAGGCTCTCATGAGGAGAGTATGGGACCAGTGTATAGTTTCCAAATTCTGTGCAGGATGGTGTAAAAGAGGATGCAGAGATGGAACATGTAAGGCTTTCCAGATCATGTTAAATGAAGATTTTAAAGTGTTTTAAATGTATGCTAGGGAGAACTGGTTGGAGAAGGATGGCAACCCACTCTGGTGTTCTTGCCTGGAGAATCCCAGGGATGGGGCATCCTGCTGGGCTGCCGTCTATGGGGTCACACAGAGTAGGACACGACTGAAGTGACTCAGCAGCAGCAGCAGCAGGGAGAACTGGATCTCAGAGGAAAATCGGCAGAGATACAACCCTGTAGACACTTTGAGGACTGTTGTTGTTCAGTCGCTAAATGGTGTCTGACTCTTTGTGACCCCATGGACAGCTGCACACCAGGCTTCCCTGTCCTTCACTATCTCTTGGAGTTTGCACAAGTTCATGTCCATTGAGTTGGTGATGCTATCCAACCAACTCTTCCTCATCCTCTCTGGCCACCTGCTGCCAAGAGGCAGCTCATTGGAAAGGACTTTGAGGCTTGCCACATACTAAAACAAAGGGCTCAGCCAGAGTACATAGACAGAGAAGGCAGGAGGCCTTGGGACTAGGAGAAAGTAACACTCAGAGCCTTTCAGTAATTCGCCCAATACTGTATTCTTTACATACCTGTCACCACATTCTCTTGGAGACTTTGCTATGAAAGGAGGGCTCTGTTTAAAAATGGTTCTGCTGACATTATTTATAATTGCCAAGTTATGTAAGCAACCTAAGAGTCCATCAAGAGTTGAATGAATAAAGAAGATGTGCTGTATATATCTAATGGAATACTATTCAGTCATAAAAAGGAATGAAAATTTGAGATTTGCAACATGGATGAACATGGTGGACATTATGCTAAAAGTGAAATATTAGAGAAAGACAAATATTATATGATATCACTAATATGTGGAATATAAAAAAACAATAAACTAGTAAATAAAATAGCAAAAACAACAACAAAGCAGACTTACAGATATAAGGAGCATACTAGTAGTTACCAGGGGGAAGTGGGATGGAGGGAGGGGCAATAAAGGGGTATAGGAGGAAAAAGGGTTTTTATGGGAATGTATGAAATCATGTTCCTGAAACTTTTGGAAATTGTAAAGCACTATAGAATTAAAAGAATCTTTCACTCAATTAAAAAAAAAACACACAAACTTAAAACAGAATGGTTCCACTATGCTGACTCTAAGCCTTAAAGTTTTCCATAGAAGAAAATTTGGCTCTTTTAATACGCAGATTCTCCCAGTTAAAATAAAATGGCATATTTACAAAGCACAGTGAAACGCTTTCCTCAAAAATAAAAAGGAAGAAATCATCATAACCTAAGTATAAATATATCCCTAAGAAAACTAGCATCCTCTGTTGCCAATCTTGCAAAAAGACTGAAGAAGTTGAAAGTGGAGTTGAATAATAAAAGAGTATTATTCCACGAAAGTAGGTGGCTCACACCCATATAGGAAACGGACTCCTTGCATAGTCAAGACAAAGATTTATCAAACAAGAAAGTCCCCTCTCAACATCTGAAAGCACTTTGTAGCAGAAACTTGCAAAAAGTCAGGATAATTAAATACTGATTAATAGCAGTTGAATTTAATGAAAAACATATCACAAGCTAAGACATCCAAATTCACTCTCTATTTTGCATTAGCTTGATAGTACTCAGCAAAATCATGACTACAGGAACAATTATTTTGATAAATATAGTATTTTTTGGTGAAAATTCCATGTCACTTAAATATTATGCTCTATCTCATCTTTTAAAACTCTTCCTGCCTGGAAGTGATTGAGTTTCCACAGCTTTTGTGGTGCTTGCCATTCTCTGGGAAGCATTCGTTTTCCCACTCCTCCAGAAAAACCTCTATGTCCACCACTTTCCCTTCCACAGATCCGTTTCTGCTCTCCTACATGGCAAAGGAATTGAGTATAATTTCTGCTATAATACGCATCCTCCTATTCATTCCTAACCTTGCTGCATTCATGGTTTTGCCACCAGCTTCTGTATTTAAACGGCATGATTTTGAGAACACCCCCGATTCAATGACTTCTTTATTGCTAAGTCCAGTAGTCAATTCTCAATTCTCATTTCACTTGGCTTATGAGTGGCATTCATCACATGTAACACTTTGTCCCTTGATTTCCAAGACACCACACCCTCTTGTGTTCCTTCTCCCTTGCTCACAGGCCTGTTACCTATCTTGGTTCTTCCTCATCAAAATGAACTCTAAAATTTGGAATGCCTTAGTACTTGGATTTCTCTTATCTATCTCCATTGACTTCCTTGGTGATCCCAGCTACTCTCAAGATTTTAAACTCCATCTGTGTGGACAATTCACAAACGTATAGCCCCAGATGAGATGCTGCTCGAGTTGACACCTAAAATGAAAGGGTTCTTGGTAGTTTGAAAATTGATAAAAGTATTTTAAAAGTACAACAGAGGATTGAAAGATAAAATGGAAGACATTGCCCAGAAAGAATTAAATGTCCAAATAACAAAAATTTTGACAGAAGGATTTTAAAAATTGACAGTCTATTCAAGAAATTCAGTATTCTGCTACTAAAAGTTATAGTAAAAGGGACTAAAGGAATGGAAAATGGGAAATTACCAAAACTAAAAACAAATATGATACAATTGGTTCAGTTCAGTCACTCAGTCATGTCTGACTCTTTGTGATCCCATGGGCTGCAGCATGCCAGGCCTCCCTATCCATCAATAATCTTCCATAATAAAACAAATCCATATATCTCTCTATAAAAAGGCTCAATGAATGCTCTATGAAGGGGACAACAGAGGATGAGATGGTTGGATGGCATCACTGACACGATGGACATGAGTTTGAGTAGGCTCCAGAAGCTGGTGATGGACAGGGAGGCCTGACGTGCTGCAGTCCACGTGGTTGCAAAGAGTTGGACACGACTGAGCAACTGAACTGAACTGAACTGATGTATTCACAGCAGAATAAGTTTTTAAAAAACCTAAACCAATGCACTTTATTGAAAAAAATAATATCTCTACCTAAATGTCCACTGACAGAGTAATGGACAAAGAAGATGTTACACACACACACACACACACACACACACACAGGAATATTACTTTGACATTAAAAAGAAAGAAATAATGCCATTTGCAGCAACATGGATGGACCTAGAGTGTCATATTGAATAAAGTCAGTCAAATAGAGAAAGAGAAACACAGTATGATATCCCTTATGCATGAAATCTAAAAAGAAATGATACAAGTGAACTTACTTCCAAAACAGAAAGAGATTCACAGACTTAGAAAATGAACTTATGGTTGCCACAGGAAAGAGATAGTTAAGGACTTTGGGAACGTGATGTACACACAGCTATATTTAAAATGGATAGCCAAGAAGGACCTATTGTACAGCACTTGGAACTCTGCTCAATGTTCTGTGCCAGCCTGGATGGAAGTTGGGTTTAGAGGAGAATGGATACATGTATATGTATGGCTGAGTCTCTCTGCTGTTCACCTGAAACTATCGTAACATTGTTAATCAGCCATACCCCAATACAAAATAAAAAGTTTAAAGTTTAAAAAAATAAGATCTCTAGAGATAAAGGGAAGATTCTGAAAGTTTCCAAACAGAAAGGCAAGGTATTATATGAACAAGTAATCATTAGAATGGCATATGGTATTGGATTTTTCAAGATAGGAATACTGCAAGCTAGAAAACATTCAACAATGATTTATTTAATGCCTACTCTGTACCAGCCACTATGTTAGGTGTCGACAGTAGAGAGATGCCTTTGAAATTGAGTGAAAATAATTATCTACCTAAGGTAAGACACTCCACACAAGCAGACTAAAGTATATAAACAACAACAACTGTACCTCTTATCAACTCTTGCTCAAGAAGCTACAGGAGCATGTGGACCACCAAAATAAAGTTTGTAAACCAAGAAAGAGGAATTCAGGATTCAGGGGATGAGGAATGTAGATGACAAATAGGCATGTCAGGGTGATTTATTGGAAGGGATGATCTGGGACAAAAATGTTTGATATTCAAAAAGGGATATTTGAGTGGGAAAAACAGAACTCATTGGTTACCTATAGTGTTTAATTATTTTGAGAAGAGTTTCAGAATTCTATTAATTCCAAAGCTTGGGGCTGGTGCACTGGGATAACCCAGAGGGATGGTATGGGGAGGGAGGTGGGAGGGGGGTTCAGGATGGGGAACACGTGTACACCCGTGGCAGATGCATGTTGATGTATGGCAAAACCAATACAATATTGTAAAGTAAAAAAAAAATAGTAATAATAAAAAAATTAAAAAAAAAATCCAAATTGTAATAACAGACTCTGGGAGTAAGACTTGAAGTACTTTTATCATTGCAAGCTGTATAATAGGATTTAAGTCTTTAAACTGTGATCACAGTACTTAATAAAAATAATCAGTGCACATTTTTAGATGAACTGAACTAAAACAAAAATATCCCAGCTAAATCCAAAATAAGATGTAATTTTTTTTCCTTAAACCTAAAATAATTTCAAAAGATGAATTTGTTGCTTTGCTTTCAAGTAGTCATGATGCTTTGTTTTCCAATATCATTGCTACTGTCTATCTTAGGGTATTTTTAATAAAAGAACATCAGTTTACATACATGAAAAAGCAGATTCTGCAAGGTAAGGACTGACATCAAGTTTATAACCTCCATAAACAATGGCATAATCTATGCAGCCTATATTTTTTTAAGAAGGTAACATTTTCTTTATCAATGCAAGCCAAAACAGGCTATAAATTATACTATGCCTGCATCCTGGTTCACAGAGAACTATAATCCATCTGGAACCAAGTAGGATGGAGCTATGTAAAGATTCTCTAAGTCAACATAAATTATAGTGAAAAAAATATTTCCACCTTGCTCTACTCACAGTTCTGGTTCATTTCTTTCCTGTACTTTGCTAGGCATGGTAGTCAACTGACTGGCTACCAGATACCCAAAGCATTTTTATATTTATTCGCCAATAAATAAAATTCAGGAGAAATAATAAATACCATGGTGAAAAATAAAATAGGTGACTTTGATGAATTTAAAGCTAAAAAACTATTGTTGGAGTCCAAATTTCCTAGTGTATATACAGGGAGAAGCCAATGTCTGTAGTATCAATGTGGTGGTAAGAATATAGAAAATTGGAAGCATTAATGTGTTCAGAATGTGAACACCCTTTTAACCCCAAGAAACTTGAATTCAAAGATGGTTAACCACAGAAGCGAAAATATCTTGGGTGGTCTAACTCTAAACGTTAGTTTTCAGTGTGTTTGGCCAAAGCGCAAAACCACCAAAGAGTCTGGTATGATGGATGGTATCTTCCTAGAAGATGCTTGGGATTAAGCAGGTTGTTTTAAGTCAGATATGGGTGCAGAAACTGTGGCATGAAACTTGTGGAGAGTTTTATCAAATGCCAGGTCATAGCCAGCCCTTCTCTTTGAAGGTGTCATTAATAGAAGCCAGCCTCCTTTGAAAAACTTGACTTTTCCCCTATTCCTCCTACCAAGTACAACAAAAATCCAAGATGTTATATATAAAACATACTAGGAAGAATCTGAAAGGTGGAGATTGGAAGGCAGACCAGCTAAACACAGGAGCCTCATATATCCCAGAGTAGGAGCTGGAAGAGATAGCAACCTGGAAACCTCAATGAGTACAGACCAAAAAAATCCCCAGGAAGAGCTTTCTATCTCTGGACAAGGTACCAGGAAATAGGTAGCCAGCAAGACAGAAGACTTTAGATAACAACTACTCTATGACAGGGCTTCCCTGCTGGCTCAGTGGTAAAGAATCAACCTGCCAATGCAGGAGACATGGGTTCAATCCCTGAGTTGGGAAGATCCCTTAAGAAGGAAAGGAAATGCAACCCATTCCAGTATTCTTGACTGGGAAATCCCATGGGCAGAGGGGCCTGGCGGGCTACAGACCATGGGGTCACAAAAGATTCAGACACAACTTAGTGACTAACACAGCAACAACACCACTCTATGGCAGGCAAATACAACAGAATAAAACTATGGTTCCATCTTAAACCACACCCACAAAGCTGAACAGAGATCTTAGAATCTCAGCCTCACCAAATAGTAACTAGGTATCTCAGCCCCATTCTCTCTCTCCACTTGTAACAGGGAGATATGAGAGAAGGCTAAGTAGGAAGCTGGAACTTCCATCCCACCAGGCCATAAAGGGGTCAATTCTTCCCAAATTGATAGACAGGTTCAATGTAACTTCTATCAATATCTCAGCAAGATTTTTGAAGAAATAGGTAAGATCATCTTAAATGTTATGTGAAAAGGCAAAGGGACAGAACAGCTAAAATAATTTTTAAAGAAGAATAAAGTGGTAGAAATCAGTCTATTCAATTTCAAGTCTTACTAAATAGTTGTAGTAATCAACACTGGTAGTTGGCAGAGAGAGAAACATATAAATTAATGAAACAAAATAGAGAGCCCAGAACCAGATACATACAAGCATGCTCAACTGATTTTTTGACAAAGGTACAGAGACAATTCAATAGAGGAAATATGGTCTTTTCATTGACACCAAAAGCACAATCCATAAGAGGAATTTTTAAAAATTATACTTCATAAAAATGTAATGCTTTTCCTTTCTTAAAAATTTCTGCATCCCCACAATTGTTACCTTGACTCACTTTTTAGGAACAATTTTAAGTAATGTTCAGTATATATGATCAATGGTTGTGTGGCTTAAACTGGTTCCCTTTAAATCATCTTCCTCTCTATTTCTGCACAGTATCCCTCTACAGCCAGACTTTCAAAACACTTTTCATTTCATCAAACTATAACTTATTTGTGTTTCCATAATCTCCCAACAATTACATTGACTTTCAAACTGGTAATTTTATCTTGTCTAATAAACCCAACTTTCCACCCTCCTTGTGTGATTTTTATTTTCTAACCATGATCTTTTTCCTTGTGATTAAGTATTTTTCTCCTACTCTGAGCCTTCATCTGCCTTTCTTTGGACCTTTTTTTAAAATTTATTTGAAACATTTTAAAATTATACAAATAGTACATAAATAATACTTGCTACACAAGATTGAAAGAATAAAGACATATTCAGAGAAAAAATATATGACATTCTCAATTTTCTTGTCTTCAACCCCATTTTCCTCCCAGAGGTGAAAGTTTTAACCTATGTTATGCATTGGAAAAGACTCTGATGCTGGGAGGGATTGGGGGCAGGAGGAGAAGGGGACGACAGAGGATGAGATGCCTGGATGGCATCACTGACTCGATGGACGTGAGTCTCAGTGAACTCCGGGAGTTGGTGATGGACAGGGAGGCCTGGCGTGCTGCGATTCATGGGGTCGCAAAGAGTCGGACACGACTGAGCGACTGATCTGATCTGATCTGATGCGTTCTTCCACCTTCTTGTCCTCTTCCTACACATTCACATATATATTTTCAAGTAAACAAATGTCTTTTACATTCTATAAATAACACTACATTAAATACAGTATTCTGAAACTTCCTTCTCCATTATGTTAGGGGATCTTTTTATGTCAGTGTCTATAGGTATTCAGCTCACTTCTTTTAAATGCATAGCACTACACTGTACGCCACCACTATAATTTACTTAACTACCTCTTTATGTTGAACAGTTACCATGTTTCCTCATTTTACCATTAAAAGTACTCTCACACTTCTGCACAAATGAGTAACTATTTCTTTAAGTTACATCCCAGAATTGCAATTGTTGGATGTAAGGATATATGTACTCCTAAGTTTGAGAAATACTAATCAATTGACTTCTGAAAGTTAGATTATAAAAAAGATTCAAAATATCTTACAAACAATATTCTGAAGGAATTAAAAATCTCTATTATGTTAATATTTCCTTGATTGTCAGTGAAGCTGAGAAAATATTCATATATTTTTGGTTCCTTTTGTGACTAACAGCTATTAGATTTTCCTATAATAACATTATAGTTTTATTTAGTTAAAGTTTACATATAGTTCTTCATGTTATCTTTATGTATACTGTAAACTATGGATTTGAATTAATTTTTTCCAAAAGATGGTCAATTTTCCCAGAACATTTTATAAAGTATCTACTGTTTCCTTATTGATTTTAAAATCTTCTTTATCATAAATTGTATTATCTAATATATAGAATTTTTCTGGACTCCATTGTTTTCCACTTTTTCTTCTGTACTTGCCTGTCCTAATACTAGTCTACATAAAGCACAGATTTGTAATATGATTAATATCTGGAGTAACTGTTCATCTTCAAAATTTTCTTGTTTATTTTATGCATCATGTCCATATAATCTTAAGAATAAGCTTGTCACTGCATATGAAAAATATTATTGTGATCTTCATTGTTACATTGAATTTGATTTTTAATTTTCTCAAAAATTAGCACCTTCATGAGTTGAGTCTATATAAACCATGATCTGCCTCTTCTATTTGTCTAAGCATTATGGCAGCTGGGGAGGAAATTCTTTGCAACAGCTTACAGTTTCTTTCAGGTAGTCACATACAGTTCCTGCTATGTCTATGTCTAAGTCATTTATGATTTTGTGAATAGGACTTTGGCATAAGATTTTCTAACTGATTATCATTGATGCATAGGAATCTTACTGATTTTCATATATTAATTAGTCTTTTATTCAATCGCCCTTCTGAATTATCTTATTAAATCAGTGATTTCTAAGTTACTTACTTTCAAATAACTATCATTTTTGTTTTCTCTTTCATTCAGAGAAAGATATATATATAAATATAGATATAGATACAGATACCTGAAACACACATGTATCTGATATACACACACTCTTTAATGACATGTAGCTTGCATTTTTCTTGACTCATTGGATCATTTAGGACTTCCAGTACTATATTAAATTGTGATGTTGATAGTGGGCCTTCTTATTTTTCCCAGAGGTCTATTTCATTAAACTTTACAGCTAAAGCATATTGGTTTTGTTCACTATTTTTTATAGTGTATATTTGATTGATCTCTACTTTTAATTTTATTGATTCACTCCTTTGGTTTTCATTGTGCATTTTTATTCCTTTCTCAGCTCTTTAAACTTTACACTTTGTTCATTTTACTATATTTTTATTTTCTAATATAAAATTTTTATATTTTGAAGGACTGCATGTTAGAAATGTCTTTTTTTCCACTGAGGTATAATAACATTGTTAGTTTCAGGTACACAACATAATGATTTGATGTCTGTATATATTGCAAAATGATCCCCAAAATAAGTCTAATCAACATTTGTCACCACAGATAGTTACAAATGTTTTTTCTTGGGATAAGGACTTTTGAGATCTATACTCTTGGCAACTTCCAAATATCCAATACAGTATTACTTACAGTCTTCAGTATGCTATACATTAGATTCCTATGCCTAATTCATTTCACAACTGGAAGAAATATCTTATTTATCTTAGGGTTACATTATAACTACTTAATTGGGTATTGACTAACATCATATTTTGAGAATAAGGGAAGATGATCCTGGAAAAACTCTGTGATGCTGGGAATCAAAGAAATATTGATTACTTTTCATGCTAGTCTTGCATCTAAGTCACTGATGAGTTTCACAGAACCTAGTGGTTTCCATGGAATGAATAGAGAGAACCTAGGCTAGGAGATTATCCCTGGGATTTCTTTGGAAGGAATGATGTTAAAGCTGAAACTCCAGTACTTTGGCCACCTCATGAGAAGAGTTGACTCATTGGAAAAGACTCTGATGCTGGGAGGGATTGGGGACAAGAGGAGAAGGGGACGACAGAGGATGAGATGCCTGGATGGCATCACTGACTCAATGGACATGAGTCTGAGTGAACTCCGGGAGTTGGTGATGGACAGGGGGGCCTGGCGTGCTGTGATTCATGGGGTCGCAAAGAGTCGGACATGACTGAGCGACTGATCTGATCTGATCTGAGGCTAGGAATTATTGTCCTTAGCTGAGGGGTGGGGTGAAACCCTCTGCTTCTACTTGGGGAACTTATTATGGCTGTATACCCAAACTGGCTACATTTCTAGGTTTACCCTCTCATCTCTGTGGTAGTTTAAAGGTCAGGAAATTCTTTAGGGATCTTCAGGAAAAAATTGTTTTTTTTAAGTTGATAAATACACACAAAAACAGAAGACCAATGATGGATATCAACATGTAGATAAACCAGATCTCTATCAACTTGTTAGCAAAAACAGAAGTCTAGGCATATGCTACTGCTGCAGTAAATGAAGCATTTCTCTCAGCAGTCCAGAAACACTGGAGATGTTAGTCTTTGTGATATTATGCATGAAATTTGTGTTTTCGATCTGCTCTATTAATGTCATCATTTTAGAGGGTGAGTCAAAGGAATCATAAAGACATATCTTTCAGGCTTTTGAGTGAAGCAATTAGGGAGCTTAAGGTAAGATTCTAGACCCTTTGGGACAATTATTGATGTAAAATTCCCCACTGGCAGAAAATGAATATGCGGTGTTTCTTCTCTCTACTACTGGTATCTCAAGCTGGGTTTTATTGATGCTATAACAAAGTATGAACTATTTGAATCAATTTCAAGTGAAGTAGTACATTTTACAAATAAGTCTTTCAAAACCCAAAACAATATCTCCTAAAGTATTATGGGGGACAAATCACAAGAATACTAGGAATCCTAAATAACTCTCTACTAGATTTCTAGATTTTATTACAAGGTATCTTATGCATTAAAAAGTGAACCCTGAGTGCGAATGAACTGTCTTAGTCTTCACTCTGTTGCACCTGGACAATTTTGGAAAGTCTAGACCTAGGTGTGCTCCTAATGAAAATGGGGAAACTTGGATCCTGGAAGACCAGAATAGGGAGGAGTGAGTAGAACTTCCAAACTGACCCCAGAGGAGTTGCTTCTCATTTTTTATCTCCAATGTTAAGACCAGGAAAACTCAAGGATCATCTCCATGAGAGTGATGGCTAAAGAAAACAAAATAAATATGGGTCAGAATAAGAATTTTCTCCACTTGTATGAGGAATGCTTCTTTGTTAAATGATCTCAAAAGCTGAACAAGGAGTCTTGATCAAGGCCAGCTCCAAGTTGAGACTGTTCTTAAGTCACCAGGCCTCTGCTAAACCAGCATTCTCATTTATAAGCTGGTAACTTCAGGACACACAACAAAGTTTATAAATACCTTTTCCTGTTCTCATGTCTGTTTATATATAAGAGTATAATGACAAACAGAGGGACACATGGACTCTGTTTTGCAGCCTAACATAACCATAAAATAATGTGACTCTCTTCTAATTGCATTATGAGTGAGTCTTCTCTGGCCATGGACTTACATACAATAAGATCTCTTGCTATGAAATGCCTATAAATAGGCAATTCATGAATAGTCTAGCTAAGAAGTCTGGTGAGAGCCATGACACCTCTTACTGGTGGAGGCCAGGAAACTGCAATGACAATAAACCTTAGCGTCTGCCCCAGGCTACTGGCTGTAGCCAAGGTGCCCTGTTCACATGTCTCAAGTCTCTGCCAGGCTGATAGTCATTATGCATCCTGCCCCAATGGTGCACTAGAAATGGAGTGGGCTCTGAATAAGCTTAGACGGAAGAAAGAGAAATACCAGTTTATATTCGATTAGGTTTAAATGTTTTGGCCTTCTCCCTTCCTGAGAAAGTTACACTTAAAAACTGAAATGATTGTCAGTCAACCTTCAAAGTCACTTTTCCTGTAAAAATATGTAGTGGTTACTAACAGCTGCTTAAGGAAAAAGATTAAAGCTGAATAAAATGGACATGGCAACACAATATAGATGGCAGATGTCATTAGTAGGACAATTAAACCTACTTCCTCAAAAATCTGCTTACTTTTTTCTTTTTAATCATGTCTGTACTTTTAAGAGCCTTTCCATTAGCCACCCTATCAATTAACACAAATATATGCTATTCTTGGTACTATCTTCTATGTTATTGCCCAAAGAATCTTGGGATTGCAGTTTTAAGAAGAGTATCCTTCTGTAAGTAGTAAACCACAGAGATTAAAAGCATCTCTACCCCAGACACAATAATAAAAAACAGCTGACCTTCTTTGTAGGGGGGGGGGGGAAAGTTGGTCTCCAAACAATATCTTGACTTGCCTAGCAGTTGAGTCAATTAAGCTTAGATATCTCCAATGCTAAGAGCATAAAACTAACTGCATAAAGCATTAAACTGAATACATGAACTTTTCCAATCATTGCTTAATCAGTAAGTAAAACATACAAATATGAATCTGCAGACTTGGTTTAATGTGATTTTGTTACATGTGGTAAACAGAAGTTTTTCTGCTACAAATGATAGACATTTCAAATTATGTTTTCACAGAAATAGGAATTTCTTTTGCCAATGAACTAAAAATTCAAGGGTATACTAACTTCAAGCACTGTACATCCAGCTATTCAATGTCTCAATCCAGATTCCGTTTGTAGATTATTTCCTGTCACAGAAGAGAGCTTTCCATAAATTGAAAAGATAGTCACACTCTAAAAAAATTGTCTTAAAAAATGTTAACATGCCAATATTGAAAATACTTGATATGTAGGATAGGTAACCACAATTACAGTCAGTAATCAGTAGAATGAGAATATACATTATTTGTTCAAAATACATTTCAAAACTCATTTCTTATAATGGTGTCATAAGTTGCTCTTATGACATAAGTTATGTTTATTAACTTTACCATCTCTGGCATTATTAAAATCACTCTTAGTTGATAAAGACATTTTTGCAAAAAAATGGATAAAGTGATGAATATCAAACACTAATTTGCTCATCTCTCTCCTCTATTTAAAGATATCAAGTAGTTCTCCACTAGAATTAAGACCAAGCTGGTTACTTTGGTATGCCAAGCTCTCCATAGTCAGAATGTACCTATCTTAATTCCCTGCTCAGCCACAATAATAATAAAACAAAGCAAAATAAAATGAAATAATGGCAACATATATCTCCTGCTTATATTGTTCTTACAGCTTTTAGTACAACAGAAAAATAGGCATTCTTTGGTCTTCAACATCCATGTACCAAATCTTCAGGAGAATTCTTAATGTCTGCTTTGAGTCACAATGTCCTCTTTAAATTAATCTCCTTGGACATGGACCATTATCTGGTGGCCTGGCCTGGGTCCTCTACCTGTCCCTTTGGTGAGAAGTATGTATGGTGTATATGCTGACTTGACTCAGTCAAAGAGGATTAATACTTCCAAGAGAAAGGCCTATTTTAGAAATATTATATGTTTGTATTGCTCTGATTTTAGACAGGCCAATTTGGACCAAAGATAATCTCTTTCTTGCAGAACTAAAGAAGCTTGTCCAAAAGTTATTAGTTCTAAGTTAAAGTTGGTGTAACAAAGGCAGGGACTCAGGAACTGGAATTTTTATTTAAAGTCACTCAGTCATGTCCAATCCCATGACACCATGGGCCACACAGTCCATGGAATTCTCCAGGCCAGAATACTGGAGTGGGCAGCCTTTCCTTTCTCCCAGGGATCTTCCCAATCCACAGATTGAACCCAGGTCTCCCACATTGCAGGCAGATTCTTTACCAGCTGAGCCACAAGGGAAGCCCCTCAGAAACTAGAGCAGGAGTTAAATACAGTAGGAAGAGGCTAGTGAAGAGAGAAAACTAAATGTCTGCTCTCCTCCCAAACACTTCTGGCTAGCATCTCTTGCTTGACTGGTAACAATTAATAGCTCTTTAAAGAGTTCTCAATTAGCACATAGACTGGGATAAAGAGCAGGATTTTAGGGAGGAGAACGTGTACAACCATGTCTAAATGAATTAGGGTTGTTCTTACCACTGTTCTGTGAAGAAAGCTGAGCGCTGAAGAACTGATGCTTTTGAACTGTGGTGTTGGAGAAGACTCTTGAGAGTCCCTTGGACTGCAAGGAGATCCAACCAGTCCATTCTGAAGGAGATCAGCCCTGGGATTTCTTTGGAAGGAATGATGTTAAAGCTGAAACTCCAGTACTTTGGCCACCTCATGCGAAGAGTTGACTCATTGGAAAAGACTCTGATGCTGGGAGGGATTGGGGTCAGGAGGAGAAGGGGACGACAGAGGATGAGATGGCTGGATGGCATCACCGACTTGATGGACATGAGTTTGAGTGAACTCTGGGAGGTGTTGATGGACAGGGAGGCCTGGCGTGCTGCAATTCATGGGGTTACAAAGAGTTGGACACAACTGAGCGACTGAACTGAACTGAACTTACCAGATATAAGGAGGAAGGATACTGCACAAGCCAAAACAAGACATGCTATTCATAAAAACCAATCTGGGTAACCATGACGAGCTGTCTAGCTATACCTGAGTGTGATCTTCTAAGTATGGTTTTGGCTTAGTCAAGGTACTATAGCATTTGGTTCAATTATATATTATCCATATGGTATGGCTACAAACTCTGGTTGAAGGTATTGTGGTAGAGATGCTAATTTTATCTGATTTCATATTACATAATGAATGTCATTAAGTGACTTCAAAATCTAAATAATAAACAAAGAGAAAATGTCCATACAGTTGTACATTACATGTTTTATAGATAAATACTCAGTTGCAAGAGGGCATATTGAGAGAGACACTCTAATTCTACAGATAAATGATAAATTGTTCACTCACTAATTTTCATAATCTTATAGTTGAAATAAGATTGTTTAGAGATCTTTATCTTAAAATTAGCAAGAATTAATCTGTAATGGAAATTTTAAAAATACATCAGCAATCTAACTCTAATAACATCAGAATCTAAATCAAATACTTTCATAATTTGAAGCAGATGTTAAATCCATCAAGCCATTCCAGGTTCTAACTGCTATTTGAGCCACCAGAATCTCCTTAGGTTTTTATACTGAAGGCAACTTAAATACTGAGAATTGATATTTTAAAATTTAATGTCTAATAAAGTTAAATGAAAGTCATAGGAACAATGTTTACATAATTCAGCAAATTTTATGCTCTTACAACAGAAAGAAATTCACTTTCAGTTTTCCACAAATATGTCTTACTTCTCTTTTCTTTTATCAAAGGAACATTATAATGTTTAGGTAAGAGCTCCCTAAAATCAGTGGAAAAAGAGAAATTTTAAATTTAGTGCTCTCAAAAAATGACACCAATTCCCAGGGAATGTAACCTGATATAAACTGCTTCCCCACTTAACGCCATTACCACTGCTGAACTCGGTTGTCTGCATCACTGTTCCCTTTAAGAATTCTTAAATCGCAAAAAGAAATAAATAACTGTATGAACTATTTCATGCACCAGCAAAACCCAAGTAAATATATTTTGCACTTTTATTTTCTGATTTCAGAAATTTACATTCTCATATTCTTGCTTAGTTCACACTATAGAATAAAATTAGTCTGTGTGTATATATTTTTACCATAGTCTTCAAGGCCTAAGTATTCTTTTTAGAGATACTCAAGTATATCTAGCAAGAACAGTAATAAGTAAACAACCATCGCATATTATAAGAAATGTGTGTAGTAAACTTCACTACATTTTAAGTGGATGGAATCAGCATATCTTAAGCTACTGAAACTGATTTTTATGTGAGTGATGAAAAAATGTTTGGAAAATACATCCCAGAATAAAATATAGAGACCTGAGAGAATTGAGAGAAAGCAGCCAAAGGAAAAGAATTGTCCTGTTTTGAATGTCTACTATTCACAAAGAACTATGGAAACAAATTTTCATAATGAAAAGGAATATACAAAATAAATTATTTTTTCAGTCTCTATATACCAGTGTCCAGTATTTCTTTCAAGTCAGGCTTAATCCTGTCAAGCCTCCAGTTTATGAGATAACACTAATCTGCTTCATTGCATTCATAGCCTGGACCTATAGTCCTGTCCATCCACTTCTGTCTCATTCTGTGTATCTACCTATTTGTTAGGAGATACTTGGAAAGCAGGAATTGAATATTCCATTTCCAGGGACATGAAATATATTCCCAAACACACACATAAATTTATTGACCCAAAAACAAATACAAAGCCACATAGATAAATGATGAGATTTTAAATATAGATTTAGATTCCTTAAAGTCAAAGAGTCAGTCTCTCCCATCAGGAAACTTCCATAAGCCTCTCACCTTTATTCGTCAGAGGGCAGACAGAATAAAAACCACAATCACAGAAAACTAATCAAACTGATCACATGGACCACAACTTGGCTAACTCAATGAAACTATGAGCCATGCTGCGTAGATCCACCCAAGATGGATGGGTCATGGTGGAGAGTTCTGACAAAACATGGTCCACTGCACAATGGAATGGCAAACCACTTCAGAATTCTTGCCTAGAAAACCCAATGCACCCAGTATGAAAAGGCAAAAAGATAGGACACTGAACGATGAACCCCCAGGTCAGCAGGTGCCCAATATGCTACTGGAGAAGAGTGGAGAAATACTCCAGAAAGAATGAAGAGACGGAACCAAAGCAAAAACAACACCCAGTTGTGGATGTGACTGGCGATGGAAGTAAAGTCCAATGCTGTAAAGAGCAATTTTGCATAGGGACCTGGAATATTAGGTCCATGAATCAAGGTGAATTAGAAGTTGTCAAACAGGATATGGCAACAGTGAAAAACAACATTTGAGGAATGTCAACTAAATGTCAGCCAACTAAAATGGACTGGAATGGGTGAATTTAACACAGATGACCATTATATCTACTACTGTGGGCAAGGATCCCTTAGAAAAAATGGAGTAGCCCTCATAGTCAACGAAAGAGTCTGAAATGCAGTAGTTGGATGCAATCTCAAAAATGACAGAATGATCTCTGTTCATTTTGAAGGCAAATTATTCAATATCACAGTAATCCAACTCTACACACAACCAGTAATGTGAAGAAGCTGAAATTGAATGGTTCTATGAAGACCTACAAGACCTTCTAGAACTAATACCCAAAAAAGATGTCCTTTTCATCATAGAGGACTGGAATGTAAAAATAGGAAGTCAAGAGATACCTGGAGTAACAGGCAAATTTGGCCTTGGAGTACAAAATGAAGCAGGGCAAAGGTTGACAAAGTTTTGCCAAGAGAACACACTGGTCATAGGAAACACCCTCCTTCAACAACATAAGAGAAGACTCTACATGTGGATATCACCAGATGGTCAATACTGAAATCAGATTGATTATATTATTTGCAGCCAAAGACAGAGAAGCTCTAAACAGTCAGCAAAAACAAGACGGGAGGTGACTATGGCTCAGATCATGAACTCCTTAATGCCAAATTCAGACTTAAATTGAAGAAAGTAGGGAAAACCACTAAGCCATTCAGGTATGATCTAAATCAAATCCCTTATGATTATACAGTGGAAGTGACAAATAGATTCAAGGGATTAGATCTGAATGACAGAGTGCCTGAAGAACTATGGATGGAGGTTCCTGACACTGTACAGAAGGCAGTGATCAAGACCATCCCCAAGAAAAAGGAATGCAAAAAGGCAGAATGGTTATCTGAGGAGGCCTTACAAATAGCTGAGAAAAGAAGAGAAGTTAAAGGCAAAGGAGAAAAGGGAAAGATACACCCATTTGAATGCAGAGTTCCAAAGGATAGTAAGGAGAGATAAGAAAGCCTTCCTCAGTGATCAATGCAAAGAAATAGAGGAAAACAACAGAATGGAAAAGACTAGAGATCTCATTAAGAAAATTAGAGATACCAAGGGAACATACCATGCAAAGATGGGCACAATAAAGTACAGAAATGGCATGGACCTAGCAAAAGCAGAAGATATTAAGAAGAGGTGGCAAGAATACACAGAAGAACTATACAGAAAAGACCTTCATGACCTAGATAACCATGATGGTGTGATCACTCTCCTAGAGCCAGACATCCTGGAAGGTGAAGTCAAATGGGCTTTAGGAAGCATCACTGCAAACAAAGCTAATGGAGCTGATAGAATTCCAGTTGAGTTATTTCAAATCCTAAAAGATGATGCTGTGAAAGTGCTACACTCAATATGCCAGCAAATCTGGAAAACTCAGAAGTGGCCACAGGACTAGAAAAGATCAGTTTTCATTCCAATCCCAAATTAAGGCAATGCCAAAGAATGTTCAAACTACCACACAATTGCACTCATCTTGCATGCTAGGAAAGTAATGCTCAAAATTCTCCAAGCCAGGCTTCAACAGTACATGAACCATAAACTTCCAGATGTTCAATCTGGATTTAGAAAAGGCAAAGGAAACAGAGATCAAGTTGCCAACATCCGTTGGATCATCGAAAAAGCAACAGAGTTCCAGAAAAACATCTACTTCTGTTTTATTGATTATGCCAAAGCCTTTGACTGTGTAGATCACAACAACCTGGAAAATTCTTTAAGAGATGGAAATACCAGACCACCTTACCTTCCTCCTGAGAAATCTGTATGTAGGTCAAGAAGCAACAGTTAGAACCGGACATGGAACAACAGACTGGTTCCAAATTGGGGAAGGAGTACGTCAAGGCTGTATATTGTCATTGTGCTTATTTAACTTATATACCCAGTACATCATGCAAAATGCTGGGCTGGATGAAGCACAAGCTGGAATCAAGATTCCTGGGAGAAATATCAATAACCTCAGAGATACAGATGATACCACCCTTATGGCAGAAAATGAAGAGGAACTAAAAAGCCTCTTGATAAAAGTGAAAGAGGAGAGTGAAAAAGTTGGTTTAAGACTCAACATTCAGAAAACTAAGATCATGGCATCCTGTCCCATCTCTTCATGGCAAATAAGTGGGGAAACAATGGAAACAGTGAGAGACTTTATTTTGGGCACCAAAATCAGTGTGTCTTAGGGAACACTTTCCCTAAAGGGAACACTGAAGGGCTTCTCTAGTCTCAGTTGGTAAAGAATCTGCCTGAAAGGAGGGAGATCTGGGTTTGATGCCTGTGTTGGGAAGTTTTCCTGGAGGAGGGCCTGGCAACACACTCCAGTACTCTTGCCTGGAGAATCCCCATGGACAGAGGAGCCTGGTGGGCTGCAGTCCATGGGTCGTAAAGAGTCTGATGTGACTGAGCAACTTAGCACAAAAAGTTTCTTAAATGCTTTTGGTTTTTATCTTATAAGCAAAAAGGTAAATCTGCAGTTTAATGATTACACACAAAGATTATGACATATAACAGATTGTAATTCCTCAATAAACTTTAATCAGGATTTCTTTTTTTTTTTTTTTTTAATGAAAACATTTTCTTTTGTGTTTTAGGGAAGGGGAGACCGGTGAATTAAATATCAGCACTCAGGGTCCTCTCATTAACTCCAGACCATTTGTTCAGTCCCTGGCCTCTGTTAGCCTCTACAAGAGTTTTAGAGGCTCTGAGGGAAGTTTATTCAACTGCTTCTCATCACATCCACCCACGCAGATTTACAGGCAAGAGCTCAGGATGTCCAAAAAACATGGACTTTGAAAACTGAGAGGAAGAAAGAGAGAGGGCAGAAAAGAGGGAAAGAAACATTTTAAAATGTGGCTTCTAACCCATTTGTAATAAGTGCAGTCTGCACACAGGTCATTTTATTGAAATTATTAGCTGTTAGAAGTTAGTCGTCATCACTACGGCATGTTGAGCTCACCAGGACACCTCATGCTTTTCAAAGTGAAAGAGAGAGACAGGAAATAATTGCTAGTCAATTTTTTAAAAAATTTCCTGTAGTGTGGTGATAAACAAAGGTGACTCTATGTACAAAAGGGGTCCCCAGTGAGAAAGGATCTCTTGTAACACTCTTCATAGTGGTGCTTCTGTGTCATCCCCTTTGGAGGGACTCTTGGCACCACTTGTTTGCATCCCCATTCTCATCTCAGCCTAATCTTAAATCAATCTTAAATCTTAAAGCCTAATCTCATCTCAGCCTCATTTTCTATTTTGGTGTTTTGAAGTTATCGAGTTCTTCATGGTCAGCCTGGGTCTACCTATTCATTGCCCGGAAGGGGGAAGAAAAACACAAAACAAATAAAACTTAAAAGAAAATCTATAAAATTATTAATGAAATATGCTAGAACAGAATGTTTTAACCTCACAGTACCTGCTTTGTCCATAGATTTATTTCAAGAGAAACTGTTAATCTCTCCAGTTCCTGCCAAAGGAAGCATTTCATAAAACCCCTTATTCGAAAGGGGTAATGTTCTAACCATGGATGGGGACCCCCTGGTAGGAATTGCTGGACCAAGGATGGTATATGACAGAGAAGAAACTGATCTACAGGGTGGACAAGCAACTCATGAGGTAGCCTAGCATTAGAGCTTCACTCAATAGCTACCACAGGGAACCTCTCCCAGGAATTAGAATTGGGAACTCAGAAAGAGTCAGGGGTCCGGAACTCAGAGCTGGGTAGGAGACTGAAGAGGAAAGATATACAGAAAAGACAGAGATGAAAAGAATGGCTACTTCCTATTAACTGCTAAAAGAGGGCTCTCAAATAATAATAATAATAGGCAAATAATAAGCATTATTATTATTTGATGAAAAAGCAGCACTGCACCCCTGAATGGCCCACCATTTGTTAAAATGTTTTCTGGATGCCAGCCCTCGCCTATCTAAGCATGTGCAGGCTTACCTTGTGCCTGTGAAGCCTAACCACCATGGCTGAAAAATCTTCCTTTTTTTTCCCTGAAAATTGGTATTACAGATTATTCCCTGACTTGAATTAGTTTGAGTGGTTTCTGTTATTTGCAACCAAACTGTCTGACTAACACCAGGGGTCAGTAAAGATACTGTAAGTTGAATCAGTGAGTCTTTGTAGATTTAAAGTAAAGTGAAATCGATGACTAAGAACCTAGTCCACATAACTCTAGGACAGCAAAAAACAATATATTTGTGAACCTAAAATTTCAGTTTTCACTTTTACTTTTGATGATTCATTCAATTGTTCTACTAGGGGTCTGAGTATTGTCCTTCACAGTCGTTTCCAGTCACTGAAACTTGACAATTCTACCTTCAAATTATTTTCAATATCTTAAAATCTACCATATCTGAAATTCCTTATCTTGACATTAGTAATGCTGACTTCACCCATGGAAACTGCCTTCTAACGGATCACCATGATGTTTCTTGCAGAAACTGTTTGTTTCTTTCCGATACGTTCAAATCGATCATTAGTTTAAAACTCTTCAGTGCCATCTTGTTGCTTTTAGGTTGAGAGCAAAATCCCTTACCTAGCATAATCTTCCAGTCACAATAATCTGGCCCCTGTGCATCTTCTCCAGTCTTGGACTCCAAACTGCCCTATTTCTTCCCCCTAGTTATAAGACTGTTCTCTTTTCAACCTCAAAGTCTTTTTTCCCAGCCCATCCCTTGCTCAAACATTCCCTCCCATTCCACTATCTCCACACCCACTCTGCTCATCTGGCTTAATTCGTGATCCTACTGTCAATTTTAAAGTCCCTGTGTGTTTTTTTTTTTAATTATGAAAGTATGATAATACATTTTCAGGAGACTTGGAAAATACAAAATGAAGTTACATATAGTTCCATTGCTGCTGCTAAGTTGCTTCAGTCATGTCTGACTCTTTATTTCAATTATTTTTTAAGTAGATAAATTAAGATTTTTAGTTGAAATTTCAATAACAAACTCTCAAAAATTAATAGAATGGACAGAATAGTAGAAGGATATAGTAAACCTGAAAATGAGTGCTATGAACCAATTCAACATAATTAAGATTTATACAATTTTCACACATCAGTAGGATACAAATTCTATTCAAGTTCCCATAGACTACAAACCAGGAGATACTGAAACATATCCAGGGACATAAAACAAGGTGAAAAAATTTCATGGTCTAAAGGTATTGAAATCATACAGAATCTGTTCTCTTATCACTGTGGAATTATGTTAGAAATCAGTATCAGAAGATACCTGAAAATAACCCATATATTTACCAATATATTTACCAAGAGAGATATGACTTAGCCATTGAAAGTCTCAATAAAGTTAAAAAAGCTAAAAAAACACAGAGGGTAATTGCAGAGAAGAATGTATTTAAATGAGAAATTAACATCTAAGATACTTGTAAAACTCCATGTATTTGGGAATTAAATGTCCATAAAAGTCCCTGCTTAAAATTCACTTCTTCATAGAAAGTTTTCCTGACACTGCATTACAGATCATGTTCTTCTGTTCCATGAATTCAAAACAATCCATGTTATTCATCCATAGCACTTATTACATTTCTGACTACACAGTCAATTGAGATCCCAAATAATTTTGCCTTGTAGGATCACCATTCCTTTAATATCTATAAACAGAATTTAGTTCCTAACTTTTAAAACTATATAAAAATTGTTAGATATAATCTAGATCTCATATATGTTTGAGATGGTTGAATGTAAAATATAAGCTATATAATTAAAAAATGGACTTTCTGGGGCTTGAGGGACCTTAATAATATTTTCTTTCATAATGATTAATGTATGTGAAATTTTTAAGAGTTTTAAAATTTAAATTCTTTGAATTGTTTCATAATATCATGTGTTAAGAATTGGTCAAGAAGGAGAAAGGGTATTGGAGGATTTCAAATTTTCATAAATTTAATATTAATTTTTCTTTTGTTATATTTATGTAGTAAATATATATGTGTATAACAAATGCCACCCTGATGACAGGTAAATCTCACTTCCTCATTAACAAGACCCTAAGTAAGAATTTTGAGATAGATCAAAAGATCATTGGAGATGGACAATCATTTGATGGTAACTAAGGAAAGACAGGCTTTCTCAGAGGCAAACAAAAGCATCATTGAATTAAAAGCACTGAGAGGAATACAGTTCTGGAAGGCACTGATGCTCAGCACAAGCAAAGTTTAAGTACCCAAATAGAAGGAGCTATCCTCTAGTATAATCAACTCCAAATGAAAGTTAGGACCATAGCAGCATCACCTTGGAGAGTCATGCCTTTTCAAATGTAGCTGAGCCAAGTCTAGCAAGGTAATAGACTACCAGCTTGAGAGGCAAATGATATATGCACTAAGACAGAAAAAGAGTTTAAATAATTTACAAAAATTGATTATACTTGAATACGCAGAAACAGTAGGTGTCATTATAACTGGGCTCTGATTTGGAAAAGTGAGCTCCATGTTTCAATAATAAGATCCGTTTCCATTCCCCTGCATAGAATGCTCTAGAATTTCTGACTAGCCAATTTTCCTCCTAAGTATTTCCCAGCATCTGATCATGTTGTTTGTTGGATGTCTGTCTCACTCCATCTCCTTTTTGCTCTTGGGTCCCTGAATTGCTCTTTTCCAATTTGCCTCAGAAAATTAAAAACTTTCCCAATTTTAATATGTTAAGTTATTTATTTCTAATTTTGGATCGACCTAGTTTATCTCAGCCACGTCCTGTGGACACCCAGAAAAGTCATCAAGACAGTTTCTTAAAATAAGATCAGTTATCTCCTCAAAACTCACAAGCTTTCTATCAACAGTTACCTTTTGTGTCACTATACGTATATGGTGGAGAAGGAAATGGCAACCCACTCCAGTATTCTTGCCTGGAGAATCCCAGGGATGGAGGACCCTGGTTGGCTGCCGTCTATGGGGTCGCACAGAGTCAGACACGACTGAAGCGACTTAGCAGCAGCAGCAGCAGCATATGGCTCTTTTTTTTTAAGTCTCTTTTCTCTACTAATCTATAAGTTCTGTGAAGTTAATAGCCATATCTGTTTTTTTCCATTTCTGAATCTCTAACACTTAGTGTGCAACAATAAATATATATTCTAGGCCCAATATATATTTCTTTGATGAATAAATTAATGTGTTGACCCAGGTTGAAAAGTACTGATGACCTTCCTGAGGCTCTCCCTCAAACATTTACCAGTTTGGAATGACAATGTTCCTTTTGATGGTAGAATAGATGGGGATGATGCTCAGAACTACACTGAGAATGGGAACATGGCTGGTCTACAGACCTAGATCTGGCTTCTTAAAATCTGCTGTAGCCTCACCCACTGCCTGCATTCAGGGACAGAGTCAAAGGTAGCAGAAGGATAGGAGAGCTAGATAAGCCAAGAAGCTCACAGTGAAGTAAAAGAGGTCCACAGGGGTGTAATAAACACCCCCAATAATGATATGCACAGTTGTGGTCTGTCATCTAAATGTCAGGATTGCTAGATCTCACAGCACTCCTTGTTGGCCGGTTTCTCAACTAACACAATACACCACTATAAATTTGCAAGTTCAGTAGCATCATCTTCATTTTAGATGTGAAGAAACAAGACACGTAGCTGGGAAACTTATCAAATATCTATCTGATAACTAGGGGAACCAGAATCTGAGCCCTGGTGGGTCTGACTTTTTCTGTTCTACCCCATGCTCTTGATCACATTTCCACCATGGTCAGAAATATGAGGAGGAACAGAGCAAGGGCTCGAAACAAAGACACTGATTTTCTTGTAAAAACAACATCTGTTTGACCAGGAGAAATATCACCAAGCATTCCCCTTAAACTAATCTAGGTAGTTGTATTATAAAGAGGTTTCAGATCCAAGAGTTAGTCCACAATCAAATACATGGACAAAGCCACTTGCCAAACTGTCCTGTATTCTTGTTGCTTATTCTGATGTTCTGCAGACTAGAACTGCAGCTCCCCTGAGAATTTTTCTCAAGTGTCTTCTTAACACTGAAGACATTATGAGTTTAAAATGAAGTGTGCATTGCTTCTTAAATCAGAAAACCAAAACTGCTGAAAGAATTTATTTAAATATTGATCTAAAAAACATAAAATGAAACTATAACTAATTTAAAAATGAATATTAATGTATAAAAAACCTTTTGTCAATTATTTAAATATTTAGATAAAAGTGTTTTGGTTTTACTATCTAGAGATTTTCCCAGGTGCCCATTTAATCATTGGAAATAAGGATGCTTTTAAAAAGTAAACCTGCTTAATAAACATGCTTTTAAATAAGAACAAGTGTTTAAAGTGTAAAAAGTTTTGTGGTTGGCATGTTATTGTATCTATTTGCATCCAGGCTATCGCATAAGCCTCTCCCATATTAAGAAATGACCTCTCAGGTGTATAGCTGTTGTTTGTTTTTAATTCTGTCCAAGTTTTGCAAGCATGTCATTTATCTTGTTTCAAATGTCTCTGGTATAATGATATAAAATGTCTAATACTGGCAATTATAGGTTTAGGCTCAAATAGGAATAAAACATTACTTCTAACAAGCCAAATCCTTGAATCTCACTTCACATGGGTAGTATTTCCTCTCTTTTGTTTTCCCTGGACACTTGCCTGCTTTCGCAGTACCATGCACCACACATCCTGTTTATTAGTTGAAAGGAGTTTAACAAGAGGATTTATTTTATGTTTTTCTCTGTCCACCAAAGTCAGTTTACTACCCTTATGAAAAGCATGTGCTCACACTCTGCCTCGTATGACTCTGAAATGCTGCAGATGATGTTCAAATGGTCCCTTGTGTGTGGCGGGGGGCTTAGTTATGTCTGGCTCTTTGCAACCCCATCGACTGTAGCCCATGAGGTTCTTCCGTCCATGGAATTTTCCAGGCAAGAATACTGGAGTGGGTTGCCGCTTCTTTCTCCAGGGCATCTTCCCGATGCATGGATAGAACCTGCATCTCCTGTGTCTCTTGCATTACAGGCAGATTCTTTACCAGTAAGTTGAGCCATCAACTTACTATCATCTGTGGTGATGTTCCTTTCATGAATATTGCCCAAGAGCAATTTAATGGTCAATTTGATTCAGAACTTTAAAAATGGGTCTATCATCATGCTCCTCAAAAGAACCCAATTGTATCCCATTCGACTGCAATGTATTAATCTGTCTCCACTGTAGGGACTTCTACTTTAGATTTATGACTTTTAGCAAAGTGGAGGGAACATATCTTCCTTTAATATACTTTCAACATAGTCCCTACCACGACAACTTGAACAAACTAAATACCATTACACTGATGTTCTATTTACAGAAAAGGTCTTATTATTTAGCATTTATGTAAACTACTTGCTTAGTTCCCTTAGAGACCCACAATCCAAACTAAAAATACTCTGTATCATTTCCCCTGATGTGACCACTAATGAGTCTCTCTCTAATGGTCCCAACATGCCTTGGTGTAAAGAGCAGAGAACTAGAAGTGCCAGCCCTTGTGACATTGTACATGTTAGTGCACCTCCCTGGAGCTTGGGGGCTATATATATATTTTTTTTTTTTTTTTTTTCCCTTAGAGCCAATTACACACTCTGAGCAGTGGTATGTAGGGGTATACTGGGAACACTGTTAAATTCTGAATCCAGGGTCTTTATCCTTTCAAATGTTTCAAAACAATAATTCCTGGCCCAAGGCCACGTCCCCAAGAAGCAAATAATCTCTTAATCAAAATCTAAAAGTCCTGTCTTCAGACTCTTCAACTTTCCCACTTCATACTAGAAGAATAGCTTCATTTGGCTCACCACATGGAATGTTGTTTTCCTGGCTCCAAATAGCATGAACACAATTCAATTACATAATGAACCATATGATGTGGATACTGCTAGAGCACTATGTGGGTCAGTGGGACTAAGCACAAATTAAATAATCAAAACCACAGTTAGTGTGGAATGCTCATTTGGGCTTGTTAGGGAGGCAGTGATGAGGGCTTGGGTACTATTATAGCGAACCATGTTAATTCTATTCTGATCTTATAAATACACTCTTGCATAGTGCAAGAAAGAATGAAATACTCAGTTTGCCTTGGAAGCAAAGGACACAGAGCGAAGCAAGGAAACAGGAAACCATTAGCAGAGACTCCCACACCAAATCTCCTTAAAGACCACTGGCCTCTGGCTCAGGTCCTCGTCCCTGGATGAGTCAGCTTTAACCAGAAACGCAGGGTTAAAAGTAACTCTTCGTGGTGACCACAGATATGAGGGGACATTGCAACACAGAAGTAGCTTGGGGTAGCAGCTGAATAAATGGAATCAGTCTCAGTTAAGATTCTACATTTAACAGTTACCCCCTGTGTAATTTGGGGCAAAATATCTAGCCTGTCTAAATGTGAGGTTCCTTTTCTGCACAATGAAAGTAAAGTTAATACTTCCCTCAGAGTGCTCTTATGAACATACTGAGCTACAGCACTTAAATAGTTGGTTTTCAGTACACAGTCATATTTAAGTGATTGTTGTTCTTGTTGCTATTCATACTTTCATGAATAGTCACTACTATGTGGGGTTAGAAATCACCTCAGTTAGGGTGACCAACATTCCTGGCTCACTGCAGGGTGAAAGGGTTCTAGGGCATGAATTTAGAGTGCTGTATCTGGGGAGTCTTGGGCAAACCAGGATTAGACGGTCACCCTAACTCAGAAGTAATTGTGCTACTACAAAAGTCATGGGCCTTCTTGTTTTTTTCCAATTAAAGTACTATATGACTTGTAGTCTTTGTACTGCTTAGCAAAAAAGAAGTTGGAAATGTAATTACTAATAAATACCACCTAGCTAGAAAGAGGGAGAAGGCAATGGCACCCCACTCCAGTACTCTTGCCTGGAAAATCCCATGGACGGAGGAGCCTGGTAGGCTGCAGTTCATGGGCTCGCTAAGGGTTGGACACGACTCAGCGACTTCCCTTTCACTTTTCACTTTCACGCATTGGAGAAGGAAATGGCAACCCACTCCAGCGTTCTTGCCTGGAGAATCCCAGGGACAGCGGGGCCTGGTGGGCTGCCGTCTATGGGGTCGCACAGAGTCGGACACGACTGAAGCGACTTAGCAGCAGTAGCAGCAGCAGCAGCTAGAAAGAAGCAGAAACTAAAGGATGCACAGGGTAGGCTTAAAAATTCCATGAAGTCAGTCTTTTTTCAAAGGTGACTACTCTTTAAGAAAGAGATAGTGACTGATATTATTTTTTTCTCTACTTATTAGATTTTTCACAGTTGTCCTTTTTTTTTTCATTGTTAGCACAGTGGTTGCTAAGACATTGCCTTCTAGATAGAAACAAAAACAAGATGCTGGTGGGGCTATTATTCTCTGCTACTCAGTCATCTGCAGGGCAACTATCTCATGATTATCTTTCTCCTATGGGTGGTCACAGGAGTAAAAGATGAAAGATTTTAGTCACTCTGGAATGGAAGATGGGAGTGAGAAAATGAAGTGCTGTGAAAGACATTTGTCTAAGGCTGATCTTTAGGGAAATTCGGGTAATTTGTTTTCTGTTTTGTTTCATACTACTATACTATGAATGCTTCATATTACTATACCTTATGAAACATTTGTTAGGATTGTGATATCTTCAAAACGCAATTTCATCAAAAGATATGGACACACAATATAAAGAACGTATTTTGCTATATTCACCAAAACGAAAGATTTCCTGGCTTCTGTCTCTCCAGTCGCCCATCAAAAGCTGAAAAGGCCCTTGCTTCACCTACATTCATTTTTGATGTCGCCTAAAATATAAACCATGATAGCTAGTTGCCTCATAATGGCTTGTGAACAGAATTCACCAAGCTAGAAAGAGATTGAGTTTCTTCTCGCAAATGGCCAAATGCCATTTTTCATGCCTAAACAACTCTGCTTCCTTTATCATTATGTCAGATACTGATGTGTTGATGATAGTAAAAATAGTTCTTGTACAAAGAATTATCTCCCTTGATGGGCATGTGACATATTCACTTAGAAATATTTATCAAGTAATTATAGTAACACTTATAATTATATAATGATCATGTAGAACACTAGGCTAACTGCTTTTTATGAGTTATTTCATTACAGTGATGCAAGAGGTATTAGAAGCTTTTCCAGACAAATGAGGGAATTTTAGCTCCTATAGGAAAAGTAATTTGCCCAGATCTCACCAATAGAAATTAGCAGTATCTGACTTTTAACTCAAATTTGACTGTCTCTATCATCACAACCTTACCCACACATTACAGTTTCTTGCTATTTAAAAGCATCTGTACTAGATACAATCAGACACACACATGAATAAAAAACACAGTGTCTACTATATGAGTAAAATTTTTTGGAAAGGCAAAACACAGTCTCAGGAAAAAAACTTGACTTCAGACAAAGAGCTTAATTTTACTGAGACTGTAGTAACCTCACAAATGAGAATAGTAATTTCCAATGCATGAGTCTATTGCTAGGATGTTCGATGCCTGTACCAAAGCTATTTGTGTCTCCACTGTCCTACCACATGGTCAGCTCATGCCAGTATAGAGTTCCTTCCTGTTACCTCAGTAAATTCCCAGGGCTCATCAGCTCTCTGAGGGCTGTGCTGAGGAACACCCTTTAGAAAATGATTTTATAGAAACCGGACAATGGCAGAGAGATGATCTCAGTAGATCTCCCCTCCCAGAAGAAACAGTAGATAGAGGATTTGTAAAATGGTGATTCAGAAGGATTGCACTCACATGAAGACAGGGCAGGACTTGACTGCAGACCACTTTAATCCTGAACATTTTCATGGTGTTCCTATCCGTCATCTTGGCCTACTCTCTTCACCCCAAGGGCAAGGACCCTGACTCTAAGACCCTGTTGGCAGTTATCTGGTTCCCAGCACACAGTTTACTTTCTCTCTGGTTTTTACCTCCAACTTTCCCTGCCCAGTCTCTGTTACTCTTTCCTCTCTACTTTCCTCTCTTTTTTCTTCTCATTTAATTGCCTTAAATGTCCTATCAGAACAACCTTATTAACTCTTTAAAATATGGGCTCAGATTGTGACTATCAGAAAAATAGTTCCCTTTTTCACATATCCTAACCAAACTTCCAATGCACTTTTCACTTACCCCATTCCTCTCCACTTATCCATAAAGTATAACCCAAATATCATCTGCTGAAAATTTCCCAAATCCACCAAAGAAGAAAAAAAATTCTTCTAATGGGATCTAACAGGCTTCTGAATAAAATTTTAGGCTTTTGAAAAAAGTTTCATTACAGTACTTATGATTTCTTACTAACATTATTTACTTACATGTCTTGGTCCTTAAGAGAATGTCAGTTCAGTTCAATTGCTCAGTCGTGTCCAACTCTGTGTGACTCCATGGACTGCAGCACGCCAGGCTTTCCTGTCCTGAGGAAAGAGAATGTAACTTCCCTCAAAAATTAACCATGCCACAGATAAAGATGTGTTGGCCAGGTCTGCTAGGAGAAAAGCTAGGGACTCTCCTTTTTTATTGCTGCTTCTTTGTTTCTATACTGATTAGTCTCAGAGTAAGAGCAGAAATGCAAATAGGATATTTCAGAATCTCAACTGAAAATTTCGTCAGGGTCCTCTAGAAATAAGAGCTTCCCTGGTGATTCAGCTGGTAAAGAATCTGCTTGCAATGCAGGAGACCTGGGTTCGATCCCTGGGTTGGGAAGATCCCCTGGAGAAGGCAAAAGTTACCCACTCCAGTATTCTGGCATGGAGAATTCCATGGACTGTATAGTCCATGGGGTCACAAAGAGTCAGATACAACTGAGGGACTTTCACTTTCACTTTTCTAGAAAATAAAAATAAGCAGTAGTTAGATACATAAATTTTTATATATCTATTCTATGAAATACTATAATATGGGGCTAGTAAGTATAATGTGGTAAGTATATACACACACACATATATATACACACATATACATACATATGTACAACATATATATACACACACATATATAAAATGGTATCAAAAATTATCTTATGTATTAATATTGTGAAGTAAAAACAAGTAGTTATAGGATATATTTAGATTATGATATAAATTATGTAATTTTAAAAATCCAGATAGGTGCAAGGGGGAATTAAAAAATCTAATATACCTGTAAATTAGTTATATTATAAAAAGATTTTGTGGGACACAATGTGTAAAGATATAATTTTGCAACATCAACAACTAAGAGGTGGGCTGGAGCCGTAAAGCAGCAGGGTTTTTGTATGTTATTGAAGTTAAGCTTATGTAAATCCAAATTATAGTGCTTTAACTTAGAATGTTAAATGTAGTCTCCACAGTAACCACAAAGAAAATAGCTATAGAATATACACAAAAGGAAATCAGGAAGGAATTTGAATGTTTCAAGACATAAAATCAACTAAACACATAAGAAGATGGCAATGCAGGAGTAAGGAAGACCAAAAAAAAACCTACAAGGCATATGAAAAGTAAATATTAACAGCAAAATGGCAGAAATAAGTTCCTCCTTAGTGGTTATTACTCTAAATGTAAATGGATTAAACTCTCATCAGAAACAGAGATAGCAAACACACACAAAATCATGATCTAATTATATACCCTCTTTAAGAGACTCATCTTAGTTCCAAAGATACAAATAGATTGAAAGTGAAAGGATGAAAAAGTTATTGCATGCAAATAATAACCAAAGAAGAGCAGGGTTGGTTAAACTAATATCAGTCAAACAAACTTTAAATAAAAAAAGAAACATAGAAGGGCATTATGTATTTTAAAAGTTTCAAAACAGCAAAAAGATATGGTGGCTCAGATGGTAAAGTGTCTGCCTACAATGCAGGAGACTTGGGTTCAATCCCTGGGTCAGGAAGATCTCCTGGAGAAGGAAATGGCAACCCACTCAAGTATTTTTGCCTGGAAAATCCCATGGATGGAGGCACCTGGTAGGCTCTAGTCCATGGGGTTGCAAAGAATTGGACACGACTGAGCGACTTCACTTTCACTTTCACAATTACGGCCACCAAAATATATGAAGAAAATCTGACATAATTGAAGGCAAAAATAGACAGTTCTACAATAAGAGCTGGAGATGTCAATAGCCCACACTCAACAATAGAACAACCAGACTAAAGATAAGTAAGGAAAAACAAACTTGAACAACACAATCTAACAGACACATACAGGACACTTTATCCAACACAAGAGAATACACATTCTTCTCAAGTACACATGGGATATTTTCCAAGATAACTATTTAGACCACAAATAAAGTTTCAGTAGACTTGAAAATATAGATAACATACAAAGAATTTTCTCAGAACTACAAAGGATGAGGTTAGTAATCAATAACAAAAGGAAAACTAGAAAATTCACAAAAATGTAGAAATTAAACAACACACTTAAAAAAAAAAACCTAAAGATCAAAGAAAAAAACTACAAATAAAATTAGAAAATACTTTGAGTTAAATATAAACACCACCACAACACATCAAGATTTAGGAAATGCAGTCAAAGTGATACTAAGGGAAATTTATAGGCTCACATTAAAAAACAAAAAAGACCTCAAATCATAAACCTAAATTTACAACTTAAGGAACTAGAAAAAGAAAAAAAAAAAAGAAACCTCAGACTAGCAAAAGAAAGGCAGTAAAAATTAGAACAGATAAATGAAACAAAGAGCAAAGAGTAGAAAAACAATAGTGAAAAGAAATAAAGCCAAAAGTTGATTCTTTGAAATCAGTGAAATTGACAAAACTTTAGTTGGATGGAATAAGAAAGATTCAAAATATTAAAATCAGAAATGAAATTTACTTCATTAGAAACATTACTATTGATTCTATGGAAATAAAATGTGTTATAAGAGAGTGCTATAAAAATTGTATACCAACAAACTGGACCACTTAGATTACATAAACAAAATCCTAGAAATACAAAACCTACTAAAACTGAATCACAAAGAAATAGTAAATCTACATCGATCTATAACTAGTAAGGCAAATGAATTAGCAGTAAAAATCTCCCAACAATGACAAAAAACCCACAGAAATAAAACCAAACCTGGAACAGATGGCTTCACTGGTGAGTTCTACCAAATATCTAAACAAGAACCCATCTTTTTAAAATTTTCCCCCAAAAAACGAAGGGGAGGAAACACTTCCTGACTCACTCTTTGAAGATAGTGTTTCTCTGATACCAAAAACAAAGATGTTACAAGAAAAGAAAGCTATAGAATGATATCCCTAATAAACATTGATGCAAAAAGCCTCAAGAAAATACTAGCAAACTGAGCTCAACAGCATATTAAAAGGTATTACTCATCATGATCAAGTGAGATTTAAACCAAAAATGTAAGGACAGTTCAACATACAAAAATAGATTAATGTAATACACCACATCGATAGGATGAAAGAAAAAAGCCACACAATAATCTCAATCTATGCAGAAAAACTCCAATACTTTGGCCACCTCATGCAAAGAGTTGACTCATTGGAAAAGACCCTGATGCTGGGAGGGATTGGGGGCAGGAGGAGAAGGGGATGACAGAGGATGAGATGGCTGGATGGTATCACCGACTCAATGGACGTGAGTTTGGGTAAGTTGGTGATGGACAGGGAGGCCTGGCGCTCTGCAATTCACGGGGTCGCAAAGAGTCGGACACGACTGAGCAACTGAACTGAACTGATGCAGAAAAAAACATTTGGCAAAATTCAATACTCCTTATGATAAAATACCTAAAAATTACAAATAGAAGTAAACTATCTCAACATGATAAAAACCATACATGAAAAACCCAAAACTAGTATATTCAATGGTGAAAAACTGAAAGCTTTTCTTCTAATATCAGGAACAAGGCAAGGATGTCCATTTTTGCCATTTCTTTTTGACACAGAAGTTCTAACCAGAGTAATTAGATAAGAATAAGGAATAAGAGGCATCCAAATTGTGAAGAAAGAAGTAAAATTATCTGCCTGCAGATGACATGATCTTATACACAGAAAATTTTTAAGATTCTTTAAAGAAATCATTGAAACAATCAATGAATTCACCAAAGTAGCAGACTGAAGGTTGATACACAAAAATCAGTTGCATTTTTGTACGCTAACAATAAACAATTTGAAAAGAAAATTAAGAAATCAATTCTATTTATAATAGCATCAAAAAGAATAAAATACTTAGGCAAAGAGGTAAAATATTTTTATAATAAAAACTATAGAACATTGCTCAACAAAATTAAAGGAAATACAAATAAAGGGAAACACATCCCATATTGGAAGATTTAAAATTGTTAAGATGTCAATACTACTCAAAGTGATCTACAGATTCAATGCAATCCCTACCAAAATCCCAATGAATTTTTTTTTTTTCAGAAATAGAAAAGCCCACCCTACAATTCACGTGGAATTTCAAGGGAGCAGAAATAGATAAAACAGTCTTGAAAAAGAAAAACAAAACTGGAGGACTCACATTTCCTTATTTCAAAACTTACTACAAAGCTATAGCAATCAAAGTATAGTACTGGCATAAAGACAGATCTATAGACCAATAGAATAAAATAGAAAGCCCAGAAATAAACCTTTACATTTATGATCAAATAATTTTTATAAGGGTGCCAAGTCCATTCAATGGTAAAAAGACAGTGTTTTCAACCAATGCTGCTGGGAACACTGGCTATCTACATGCAAAAAGAAAAAAAAAAAAAATGAAGTTTATCCCTTACTTAATACCACATACAAAAATTAACTCAAAGCAGATCAAAGACCTAAATATAAACCCTAAAGGTATAAAATTCTTAAAAGGAAACATAATGCAAAATCTTTATGACCACCGAATTTGGAAATGATTTCTTGTATATGACACCAGAGGCATAGGCAACAAAAGAAAAAATATGCATATATATATGTTGGGCTTAATGAAAAATTTTAAATTTTGTGTATCAAAAGATACTATCAACAGGGTAAAAAAAGGCAAGCCTCAGAATAAGAGAAGTATTTACAAATAATACATCTGATAAAGGTGGTAAACAGCAAAGCGTTAAGATCAGTGGACTGGAAATCCTGGTGAAGTTGAAGTACTGTTGGATTTGTTTTTAACTAGGAAATATAGGACATGGTTGTCAAGGAACAGAATGCTCACAATTGAGTTGTGGGTGGGGTATTATTATTTATAATAGCAATGCCTAGGATATGGTGTTTCTAGTAGTCATGTATGGATATGAGAGTTGAACCATAAAGAAGGCTGAGCGCCAAAAAAAGAAGCCCAAGAGCCAAAGAACTGATGCTTTTGAATTGTGGTGTTGGAGAAGACTCTTGAGAGTCCCTTGGACTGCAAGGAGATCCAACCAGTCCATCCTAAGGGAAGTCAGTCCTGAATATTCATTGGAAGGACTGATGCTGAAAGTGAAGCTCCAATACTTTGGCCACATGATGTGAAGAGCTGACTCATTAGAAAAGACCCTGATGCTGGGAAAGATTGAAGGTGGGAGGAAAAAGGGACAACAAGAGGATGAGATGGTTGGATGGCATCACCAACTCTTTGGACATGAGCTTGCACAAGCTCAGGGAGATGGTGGACAGGGAAGCCTGGTGTGCTGAAGTCCATGGGATCATAAAGAGTCAGAAACGACTAAGCGGCTGAACAACAAAAGGATATGATTGAGAAAACCCTGGACTTAAGAGTTGAGTTTGTTATGACTGATTCATGTTGATGTTTGCTAGAAATCAACACACTGCTGTAAAGCAATTATGACGAATTTTTAATTCTGTAGCCCTTTTCAACAGTGGAGATCCAAAACTGACTAATTAGACAACATATATATACATAATAGTTGATGTGTCAGGCATCATGTGTGTGTGTGTGTGTGTTAGTCACTCAGTCGTGTCCAACTCTTTGAGACCCCAGGGACTGTAGCCTGCCAGGCTCCTATGTGCATGAAATTCTCCAAGCAAGAATACTGGAGTGGGTTGCCAGTTCCTGTTCCAGAGTCAGGCATCATGGAACAGGCTAAAAACTCATTACATTTTTTTTAATGGTAGCCAAAAGATTTGGAAAGTATTGTCACTTCCCATTGCATAGATGGGGAAGCTGAGGGTGAGAGATATTACGTAATTTGCCCTGTTCATATAACTACTCAGAGGCAGAACTTGAACATGAATTATAACATGCTTGACTCTAAAATCTGTGCTCTGAACCTCTGTCCTTTACTGCTCAATTCTTCATAAAATAAGGTAAAATCAAGAGTGCAAAAGATCATAAAGCAGGAATAGGAGTGTTCACTAAGCAATAATTTACACTTCCTTTCTGTTCAATCAGAATAAAGACAAGGTATCAAGTAGATGAGATGGTCCATAGGAAATTACAAGGCAATTTGGTCTAAAATTTAACAGTCAGTATTTTTAAAAATCAAAACAAACATTAAAAGAGGCTTATCTTATAAGGCAATTTTGGTTGGCAATTTAGGTGTTGCTCTCATTTCTCCTCAGAAATCAGGAACATGTATTCCATCATCAGTTGCTACACAGGATATATGGCAAAAAGATTTGGATGATTCATTAAATGCAAAGTTTGGCAGCACATATGGGGAAGTGTTTATAAAGCAGTTTGGGAAACAAGACTGCAACAAATTCAGGTTAATATTCTTCCCAGAACCTGCTGGTCCCCATCCAGATAGGGTTATAGACAGATACTTCATTTTGGAAATGCTGAAAATGCAGAGCTGTTATTCTTCATTACCTCAGTTTCGTTCTGATTTTCACTTAAGCCAGTAAGTCTAATTCCTTTTTATCATCATTCCTTTTATCATCTTTGGGTGTAATCTTAGAACATAGCACACTATCAATAAAACAATAATACATACTTTATTTTAGGCTTTGCAAGCAATATTATGAACAGGAAATAAACAAGGCCCTAGCTGAGGCCATTAATAAAATTGCCAGGACAGAATTAATGACTGGAGGGGTATTATTTAAGTCACTGTTTTTATAAGGCAGAGTCTGGACTCTTCACTAATTCTTGACCAGTATCATTTGCCAAAGAATCAACTTTACTTCATGTTTTGCCTACAAATTTTATTTCATATGGGAGACTGTTATTATTTAAATTATACAAACTACTGTATGTTTGCCAGGAGCTCTTTGTCACCCTCTTTATAGAAGAACTAGCTTAATGTTAGTAAAATATTAACAGGGGGAAAAAGAGAAAAACAATGCTGTGTCTAGGTCACTGGGGTAAAGAGAATTTTGGGACAATGAAAACTTGCTGGACCTAACACTGGCAGGCAGACCAGCTCTGCTGAGTTTTGAACTCATTAACTCCTCTCAGTTTGCCCTTTGACCTAACCTGGCCCAAAGGAGTTCCAGCAAAATCTAAGGAATGTCAGGTGATGCCTCTTTTAGGCAGCGACCAGCAGGAGCACTGGCCACAAGCCACACCGGTCTACTTTGGCACGGTGGAGGGTCTAGTCATGGGACTAAACATCACTCACAAAGTTCTTGGAAGGGAGAGAATTTCTTCTGGCAGACCAAGGTGGTTGCCATGGAGATAGAGGGCATTTCTGGGGAAGCCGTTTGCCCCACTGCCCTTCTAGAATTGGAGGCCACCCTAGCTCTAGTCTCGTAGGAATTGTGGTAAGAATCTGCCATTGCTGCCGTCAAGCGAGGTACTCATATGCGGAGGGCTGCCTGTACCTGCCATTATGTTGTAATATTCCATCGATTCCCTAGGCAGGAATCTGTCCGTGTGTGTCATACACAGTCATGAACCATGAAGAAGAGATGCATCGGAAGGTGAAGGAGGCACCAAAGGCATGGGACCATAGAAAAGCAACTTCAAAACCATGACCATGACTACCCAGTTATTGAGTTCTTAGCTTGGGCCAGATTTTGTGCTAAGCTTTTTGTATCAATTATTTAACTGAAGTCTCACAAGAACCCTAAACACGGGTATTGGGAGCCCCATTTGACCATCTCACCAGTCACGTGTTAAAGTTAGCAAGTTTTTGAAAAACAGCTTGACTCAAATCTGGCCGATGAGATTGCTCCTCTGTTAACCAAAATTCTATTTGCTGGAGTTCTGCTCAGACATCTCAGGATTTCCAGGAGCACGGTCCCTGTGTGAGCCAGCTGGCCCCAGAGGCAGCCAACATTCTTTGGGCTGCACACCCGTGATGGGAAGCTGGAGTCCAGCCCTCCACACAGCTGGCTTATGAGCAAGCCTCTACTTTCCCCCTGGAACTCCTTCTGTCTGCAGGTTTATGATGCTCGGCCTTTTGTTAAATCTGGCTGGACTGTAAATGAGAATAATACTTTGCACTTCTACCAGGCCTTTTAGATAACAAGTTTTAAAGACTTCCCTAATTCTGTCAACAAACCACCATCTCCTCCTAGTAGAGGTATTGATATTTAAATCATTTTGGGAATAAGTAATTAGCAATGCAGTTAGTCACCTGTCTGAGAGTTTTCACAATCACTTTAGTAATTATGAAGCACTGATAGCCTTCACCAAGGGGGATGATGGCAGAACCATTTATTTTCTAGACATCATACAACCTTTAACAAAGCAATTGTTTTGTTTACCATGTCAAAATCTGCCACTCTTATGTGGTACTGTGCAAAACTCTATCTACTTTTCATGATGATTAAATAACTTGTGCTGGGAACGGGGAAGACAGCAATAGCTGTAGCCTAATGCCTACAATCTCTTATTAGCTTTGAACAAAAATTAATATATTAGCCTCACTTTAGGGGCACATGGGTCAGGGATCTCCACATGAAAGCTTGATATTTGCCATCAACTCCCAGAGTGTTAGGAAACAGAACCTGAAGTTGAACTGCTTGGATTTACATCTCAACTTTATCTCTTACCATCCTAGCGTCTCGGACAAGTTACTCACCCTCTCTATGTCTCAGTTTCCCCATCCACAAATAGGAGTACTAAAACAGTTCCTTCTTCATAGATTTGCTGGTGAGGATCAAATGAGTTAATGTATCAAAATTGCTAAGAACACTATCTGGCATATAGCAAGTTGTATGTAAGTATTGGCTACTATTATAATAATAATTTTAATGTCATAAGTCTGTAAATGAAGTAAACCATACTGTAGCTTCAGTACTATTCATTTCTTTCCCACATGATTCCAAAGAAAGCATTTTATTTCCATGTGGACACTCTCATTTACAATTGAACCAGGGAGAAAAATCACTCACCCCAGTGAAAAATACACACTCTTGTGTTATTTGTATAGATTATCTTTTCAAAAGCAGGATGTGAGTTTGCCTTCTGGAGAACATGCTGTGATTCATCATAGTTTAATGTCCAATTTAAATAAGCTTATTAATATTCATTTATTTACTTCTTTCTTAGCTTGATAAATCTCTTTTCCCATATATCCTTTTCCTTTTAAGATACACTTTCAATTTTCTAGACATCTCTTCCCTTTTTTAATAGTTTGTTTTAAAGCAATTTTTTCCTTTGCTTCTCTTCTCAAAGCTCACCACTTTATATTACCATCAACATACATTTTCTCTTGATTAATCACAACCTCATATTCAATAATCTGTCTCCTTTTTAAACTTGAATTCCCATTTCTGGCATCACAATCTTACTTCCTTTCCTTTCCCTTTTCCCTCTTCATATCGTCTGGCTCCTTTCCACCAGATCTCAATCATACTTTGTTTCTCTACCAGGACCTTTTCCCCTTGAGAACGTTGACATAAATCTCTAAAACTTTAATTTCTATTAGCAATCATTATACACATCCCCCCATCCCATAAGCCCCTGGGGAGGGGCGGGGGAAAGCCTTCATCTTGGCTTCTATTGGTGTATAACACTCCAAAACCATCTTGGGGAAAATTGACATTTTAAGGACAATTCAACCAATAGCATAGCTCCTCCACTTTCCTAAATACAGCATTGGGAATACTCCCATTTGGGCCATATAAATCCCAATCTTTAATGAGGAGTTTCCTTATTCATTTCAAATAGACACAGACAAGTACAGTAAATTCCTTAGCATGAAATGTGACTGACAGACAAATAGTCCCCAGGAGAATGAACAGAAAACCCCTACGGCCTCCGCATATTCTGGCCAAGCTGTAGAGCACTTCTGAACAGTTCTGGAGCCATCAGTGGGTCAGCACAGTTAGCAAGCACACTGCCAGGCAGCCAGATGTTGCTGTTGGAACTACATCAGCAACACCTCGTGCACACAGCCATGCGGCTACAGAGGAGAGACAAGATGGCAAATAACTTTTATCCCTTTATTACAGTCATTCAAATGGCAATCTAGAAAATATGGTCATGTGGTGCTTTTTTTTTTTCTTCTTGGCAAATCTGCACTAGGCAGGGGAGATTGGAAGTAAAGAGACGTTAAATTCTTGATAAAATGAGAAAGAGCCTGTGGCAGAAAGAGACCAACATTCACTATGCAAGGAACATGCCTTTTGTTCACTCCTAGAATGAAATACATCGTGTTCCATATTGGAGTTCAAAAACGGGACAGAGTGAGTGCAGCTCCAGTCTCTATTGGGAACATTTTCCTTGGCATCAGCCTGCACATTTTGGATTAAATACTGTTCTCCTGAACTGACACAGAACTTAGGTAATGTCTTTCTTGCAAGAACTTTACAAATATACTGGCAATGAAGCTAATCGCACTTCAAATGCTCTCTTTCCTACTAATCACAAAAAAAAAAAATCAACATTATACTCAGCTGGAAAGAACACCTTTGTATTAAAGGTTTACTCTACCCTCTGTTTTAAGGTATATCCATTGTTGAAATCATTTTCTGGTACTTCGAAATACAAACTAGCATTTTAGAACATTTACTGAAGAAAGATGATGTGTCTAACTCATAAGACAAAGAGATTGGTCTCAAAGAGGGACTACACTGTGAAATAGCTACGGGGGCAGCAGAGAGAGCAGTGAATCTCCCTTAGGGATGGCGGGGTCTCTTTCCGCGTCCGCATTTACCACCACATCAGGTCTCTCAGCCCAGTGGTGGAAAATCTCTATAGACAATAGGAAGCGTCACTGAAGAGGAGTATTCCCCTCAGCACCTCTCTACCCTCATGATGTTGCCACCATCACTGCCTGCAGTGTCCATACTCCACCTCCCTCCCCACCCTCCCCACCACCACCACAGCTCCCACCCTTCCTACCGCCATCACCACCAACGGTTTCCAGTACTTTTCCCCTTCCTTTTCACTTTATTTTGCAGACACTTCTAATGTCCAGGTCCAGTTTTATTTTCTAAAACAATCTAACCCAGCCAGAAATGACTATGACTGCCTATATTACCCTTAGCTGCTTTGTGTTAATGTCATAGTAGTATAAGCTGTTGGATATTTTTTCTTCACATATTTTCTTCTCTCATTATTCCTTCAGGGTGTAATGACTTCCTTACCCAACAGAAAGCAATAAAAATGAAATGAGTCGAACAGAAAAAAAGCACTCTGTGTTTCTCTTCTGTTGTGCGGGGGTGTGTGTGGATGTGAGTTTGTAGCTCATGTCTGACTCTTCTCGACCACGTGGCCTGCAGCCCGCCAAGCTCCTGTGTCCATGGGATTCTCCAGGCAAGAATACTGCAGTGGGTAGCCATTCCCTTCTCCAGGGGATCTCCCTGACCCAAGGATCGAACCCAGGTCTCCTGCATCGTAGGTGGATTCTTTATTGTCCGAGCCACCAGGGAAGCCTTCCCATTCCATTCCTCCTATTAGAAAACCTAAAAGCAATCACATGGTGAGACACTGAGCAATGGGAGGGAAAATAAGGCTACGATTATACAAATATTAGGACTTTAGAAATCAAATAACCAAGACTGGGTCGTATTTATTTATATAATTTCTGGCTCTTTCACCCATTATTAAGTTCTGAGGCTCCCTCGCTGAAAAAAATCTGAAAAATGACATTCAATCTTCAATTGGAGAAAAAAAAAAAAACACTGCTAATAGATGGGACAGTGGAAGTACTGAAAACTGATAGCAAAGAATTCTTACTCAGGCTTCACCCACTCACCCTAGCAGAGACTTCCTCAAGGAAAGGACAAAAATAGAATTATAACAGCTCACGTTTACTCACACAACATGTACCAAAAGACTCAGGGACAAATTAGAAGGTTATAAGGAAAGTTACAGGGTTATATTTCCCAGGGAACCTCTGGCTTTATTTAATTCAGTTCAATCACTCAGTTGTGTCTGACTCTTTGTGACCCCATGGACTGCAGAACGTCAGGCTTTCCTGTCCATCACCAACTGCTGGAGCTTGCTCAAACTCATGTCCATCGAGTCAGTGATGCCATCAAACCATCTTATTCTCTGTCGTTCCCTTCTCCTCTTGCCTTCAATCTTTCCCAGCATTGGGGTCTTTTCTAGTGTGTCAGTTCTTCACATCAGGTGGCCAAAGTATTAGAGTTTCAGCTTCAGCGTCAGTCCTTCCAATGAATATTCAGGACTGATATCCTTTAGGATAGACTGGTTGGATCTTCTTGCTGTCCAAGGGACTCTCAAGAGTCTTCTCCAACACCACAGTTGAAAAGCATCAGTTCCTCGGCCCTTAGCTTTCTTTACAGTCCAACTCTCACATCCATACATGACTACTGGAAAAACCATAGCTCTGACTAGACAGACCTTTGTTGGCAAAGTAATATCTCTGCTTTTTAATATGCTGTCTAGGTTGATCATAGCTTTCCTTCCAAGGAGCAAGCGTCTTTTAATTTCACAGTTGCAGTCACCATCTGCAGTGATTTTGGAGCCCAAGAAAATAAAGCCTGTCACTGTTTCCATTGTTTCCCCATTTATTTGCCATGAAGTGATTGGACTGGATTCCATGATCTTAGTTTTCTGAATGTTGAGTTTTAAGCCAGCTTTTTCACTCTCCTCTTTCACTTTCATCAAGAGGCTCTTTAGTTTCTTCACTTTCTGCCATAAGAGTGGTGTCATCTGTATATCTGAAGTTATTGAAATTTCTCCCAGCAATCTTGATTCTAACTTGTGCTTCAGCCAGCCTGGCATTTTGTGTGATGTACTCTGCATATAAGTTAAATAAGTAGGGTGACAGTATACAGCCTTGACATACTCCTTTCCCAATTTGGAACTAGTCTGTTGTTCCATGTCCAGTTCTAACTGTTGCTTCATGAACTGCATATAGATTTCTAAGGAGGCAAGTCAGGTGGTCTGGTATTCCCATCTTTTGAAGAATTTTCCACAGTTTGTTGTGATCCACACAAAGGCTTTGACATAATCAATAAAGCAGATGTTTTTCTGGAACTCTCTTGCTTTTTCAATGATCCAACGGATGTTGGCCATTTGATTTCTGGTTCCTCTGCCTTTTCTAAATCTAGCTTGCACATCTGGAAGTTCACAGTTCACGTGCTATTGAATGAAGCCTGGCTTGGAGAATTTTGAGCATTAGTTTGCTAGCGTGTGAGATGAGTGCAATTGTGCGGTAGTTTGGCATTGCCTTTCTTTGGGATTGGAATGAAAACTGACCTTTTCCAGTCCTGTGGCCACTGCTGGGTTTTCCATATTTGCTGGCATATTGAGTGCAGCACTTTCACAGCATTATCTTTTAGGATCTGAAATAGCTCAGCTAGAATTATATCACTTTCACTAGCTTTGTTCGTAGTGATACTTCCTAAGGCCCACTTGACTTCACGTTCCAGGATGTCTGGCTCTAGGTGAGTGATCACACCATCGTGATTATCTGGGTCATGAAGATCTTTTTTTGTTTAGTTCTTCTGTGTATTCTTGCCCCCTCTTCTTAATATCTTCTGCTTCTGTTAGGTCCATATCATTTCTGTCCTTTATTGTGCCCATCTTTGCATGAAATATTCCCTTGGCATCTCTAATTTTCTTGAAGAGATCTCTAGTCTTTCCCATTCTATTGTTTTCCTCTATTTCTTTGCACTGGTCACTAAGGAAGGCTTTCTTATCTCTCCTTGCTATTCTTTGGAACTCTGCATTCAAATGGGTATATCTCTCCTTTTCTCCTTTGCCATTAGCTTCTCTCCTTTTCTCAGCTATTTTAAGGCCTTTCTGACCATGATTTTGCCTTTTTGTATTCCTTTTTCTTGGGGATGGTCTTGATCACTGCCTTCTGTACAATGTCACAAATGCCATCCATAGTTCTTCAGGCATTCTGTCTATCAGATCTAATCCCCTGAATCTATTTGTCACTTCCACTGTATAATCATAAGGGATTTGATTTAGGCCATACCTGAATGGTCTGTTGGTATCTATCTATTTTCACAAAACTTTTTCTTTGTATTCAATTTACATGGAAGGGGAAAAAACTGATGATTTCCAAAGTCCCTCACTACCCTGCTGCAACTCTAGGCTTTTCTATCTTTTGTGGACAGGATCTGTTTTTACAAATCCCTTGAAATATGAATCACAATTCTAGTTGCAGAAAAGAAACATTCCTGAAAGTACTTTATCTCAGCCATGGCCTCAAGGCTGCCCTTGTGAAGTTTGTGAAATCTAATGGGATTATGGGGGCAAGATGGAGAGAGACTGTCAGCATCTCTCACATGAGATAATAGCAATAATTCTAAAAATGCTTTTGTCTTGTTGCAACAACTGTCATCAAAGAGGCTCACGTTTTCCTCGAAGCAGCAGCATCTTTATGGACATGAATCACTCTAGAGAGCGGAAGCATGAGGCAGAGGTTTATATGTTACTGCCTAAATAGCTTAATCACTGAGGACATATAGTTTGATGGTCGCCTGGTTTCAGGGATTAAGGAGGAGGTTATTTGTTCCACTGCCAACTCTTTCCTAATAAACTTCTCCAACTGGGGTTCATCTAATCATTATCTGTTCAAACTGTTAAGATTAATTTCATAGCCTATGCAATCAGAAAAGAAGTCTTGTGATGTGATTCTTGGTTAATGTTGTGCCAGAAACATCAGGATCTAATGCCTGAAAGCCAAACTGACCTGCTTCTTCTGCCAAGTTCACCTCTGACTGACTCAACTGCTGTTCCGGATGAAATAGGCTCAGCCAGTGAGTGCCTTAGATCTGTGAATAAGTCATTGAACTACTCTGACTTGCAACTCCTTATCTCTAAAATGAAGGGATTTCTTATGTTGTCTTGAAGCTAAATAATCTCCTCGAAGAACATCCCTTCCTGGCAGGGAAGGAAAAAACCTGTGAGTTAAATCTTCTTGTCCCAGACACAGTATAGTGAAGGTATAATGATATAACTTGTTTTTATTCAACAAGTACTTAGTGTTTCTAAGGTGGCTGGCATTGTGCTAAGTACCAGGTATACAGTGGTGATCAAGCACAGATATATTTACTTGCCTTGTGAAACCTATAATCTAGTGTGGGAACCATATATTAAAAAAAAAAAAAAACAACCACACAAATAAAGGTATTGTTATAGTTTTGAAGAAGGGAATCATGATGCAAATTAGAGCTTGGGTACCCTCCTGCCTCATGTATACTCAGGCCACCTGTGATAATGGGGCTGGCTGAGCTGGAGAGAAATGGAAGAAAGAGAAAAGAAGGGGAGAAAAGAGTTGTGTTTTTTTTAAATAACTTGAAATAATATTTAAGAATAAACATGCTTAAATACTATCTTTGTGATCTCATTAGATGCATTATTCTAGAGTCCAAATGATTCTATGATGGAATTGATAATGGCACTTTTGTCTAAAGATCTTTTTTTTAATTAATTATTTTAATTGGAGGCTAATTACTTTACAATACTGTAGTGGTTTTTGCCATACATTGACATGAATCAGCCATGGGTATACATGTGTCCCCATCCTGAACTCCCCTCCCAACTCCCTCCACATCCCATCCCTCAGGGTCATCCCAGTGCACTGGCCCCGAGCACCCTGTCTCATGCATTGAACCTGGACTGGAGATCTGTTTCATATATGATAATATACATGTTTCAATGCCATTTTCTCAAATCATCTTATCCTCACCTTCTCCCACAGAGTCCAAAAGTCTGTTCTTTAGATCTGTGTCTCTTCTGCTATCTTGCATATAGGGTCATTGTTACCATCTTTCTAAATTCCATATATATGCATTAATATACTGTATTGGTGTTTTTCTTTTTTACTTACTTCACTCTGTATAATAGGCTCCAGTTTCATCCACCTCATTAGAACTGATTGAAATGCATTCTTTTTAATAGCTGAGTAATACTCCATTGTGTATATGTACCATAGCTTTCTTATCCATTCATCTGCTGATGGACATCTAGGTTGCTTCCATGTCCTGGCTATTATAAACAGTGCTGTGATGAACATTGGGGTGCACGTGTCTCTTTCCCTTCTGGTTTCCTCAGTGTGTATGCCCAGCAGTGGGATTGCTGGATCATAAGGCAGTTCTATTTCCAGTTTTTTAAGGAATCTCCACACGGTTCTCCATAGTGGCTGTACTAGTTTGCATTCCCACCAACAGTGTAAGAGGGTTCCCTGGGAGAAAAGAGTTTGCTGTGGCTCAAGGATGACCTAGGCAATCAAGCTACAGGCGATGCTATGCCACCCTTGATGGATGTGTATAGGGTAGGACTGCTGCTTGGTGAATCATTTTGGGCTTCCTTTTTCTTTTCTGTAATCCCTTTGTATTCTAAAGCTGCACACTTGCTTACCTGGTTTTACACTGAAATGGAGCCAATGAAAAGAATCATGGCCCCACAAAGATGTCCATGTCCTAAACCCCAGACCTGTAAATATGGCAAAAGGGACTTTGCAGACATGATTAAGGCAAGAACATTGAGATGTCATCTAGAGAGGTCCCCATCTCACATGCTAGATTATTTGTGGGGAAAAGTGTAATCACAAAATTGCTTGTAAGGCAAAGGGGGAGGGAGATGAAATGGAAGATATAATGGGAAGGAAATGTAATGACAGGTGCAAAGCTCAGAGAAAGAGAGAGATTTGGAGAGGCTGCCTTGTGGGCTTTGAAGGTAGAGGAAGGGACCGTGCACCAAGAAATGGAAGCAGAAGCTGAAAAAGGCAAGGAAACAGATTCTCCTTTAGAAATTCCAGAAAAAGAACGTTCTGCTGACACCTTGCTTTAGGATTTAAGATTCCCAGAACTTCAAGATTATAAATTTGTGTTGTTTTAAGCCACTCATTTTCTGGTATTTGCTGCAGTAGCGATAGCAAACTAATACAGAGCCAATATCCAACTTCCCCTGTTAATACTTTTCTAAGAGATTCAGTGAAACTGTTATCACTAGTTCTGGGGACTCTTGCTCTGGAGTAAAGAATCCGATCATGAACCTGAAATTCTTCCTCACATACTCTTGGAGTTCTACATACCATGAGACTAAGAGTAATCTTGATTTTGAGAAAATGCTCTCTCTAAGAAGTCTGTGAGGAAGAAAGAGAGCACCAGCTTCTGAAGAACATCGGATGAAGTGACCAGGTCAGCCCAGACAGATGTAGCATCCCAGCAGTACTCACATGGGTGACATCAGTGGGACCTCCGATCTGCTTGACTCTTATCTTCCCCCAAGGGCAGTAGGAAAAAAGACTATATTTGACATTATAGTTCTCTTTAAAACCTTGGTACAGACTAAAAACTTTTCAGTGTTGGGTTTCACACATGTTTTTTTGATAGGGTAAAGTAAAAGTCAAAGATTCAAACATTTGAAAGAGGAAAAGGAATTAGCAATACTAGGGCTACAACTGGAGTATGTCAATTCCAACAGTTTGACTATGTAATCCATTCTTTAAATTTAAAAAGATGAGGCAAAATGAACACTCATCCTATGAGGAGAATCCTAGTCTACAGCACAGATGAGGACCATGGTGAACCACTGTATTATATCAGCTTCCAGGTTCTCTGGTTGTAAGCAATTGATAGAGATGCCAGTTAACTTAAGAAAGCAGAGATTTTACTGTAAAGGTATGAAGTAGCTTCTGAAATCCATGAGGAGCTGAAGATCAAGGCTTGGAAAGGTCAGCATCCAGAGAAGCTCTGGAGACTTAAATATCAGGAACTAACAGACTCATTTGAACACTTCCCTTGGGATGGAAAAGCGATAAGATTTGAATTATTGGGGAAGAGTCCTGTGTCCAGCCCTAAGAAACGTGGAGAAGGAAGCCTGACTGATAATCCTCAAAATGTGGGTCCCAAAGGGAGCTCAGCGACCCTGTGAGGCTAGTTCTTTCTGTTACTGACGCCTTCATACTGAGAAGAAAGCTGAGTTCTTGAGAAGTGAAGTTCCTTGATTCCAGATAAAAGAGATGGTAAATAGTCATATCAGGGTGTCTGCAAAGGCAGTCTGATTCTAGAGACTAATACTTCACCTCTGTATCATTAAGCTTCTTTGCATTTCCCAAGAGAAATATGGGGTACTGATATCAGAAGAATGTGGAATGGCTAAAGTTGGCAAAAACCACAGTAGGAGCCAAACTATCATTGGCATTTATCAGACGTGAATTTACTATGTGTCACAAAGTAACACATAAGGAACTAAATATGGTGAGATGGATCCTCTACCTTTGCACAGACAATACTACTATCATATAAAGCAATACCCTGAGATATGAGTTCCAGAAGACAAGGAATTTGATGTCTTATTCAACACTATATCCTGAGCATCTAGAACATGGTCTAGGGTCTGGTACATAGTAGATATTTGTTTAATAAATGATTATAGTAAATGCATCTAAAATTCATTTAAACAATTTTTATAAACAGATTTAAATAAAACAACCTTAGCATGTTATCTGTGAGAAAGGTGCTGAGTCAAGAAGTGAGACCACAGGAGAAATCATGGGAGGCTCTGGTCATCAGGTTAAAACCTGTAACGGCTACCAGCAGCAGGCCTTATTCTTGGCTATGTATTCTTTTCCCACCATGGAATCTAGAAGTAGTAAATGCCCATTAAACACCTTTTTGGCCACATCATGCAGCATGCAGGATATTAGTTCCCTGACCAAGGACTGAACTCATGCCTCCTGCAATGGCAGTGTGGAGTCTTAACCACGGGACCACCAGGGAAGTCCCTCATTAAACACCATGTGGTTGGATAAATGGGTAGATAAAATAAATAACTATGAGTGTTCATTATTTTGAATTCCAAGTTTCTTTAAAACTTTGTGTATGAGAGAGATTTCACAGATGAGTGGATAAACCTCTTGAAGATGATGACAAAAATATCATATGGTCTCTTCTCATGGTGAAGAGAGATTCTCCAATACAATCTACTTCTTATATTCCCAACCATGCATACTTTAACTTCTGATTTTTAAAATAACTATTAAGCTACACAATCCACTAAGCCTGGTTTAGAGGCCATTCTACTGTTCATAGATAGAGACAGGACTTTCCTCACCTCCCAGGATTTTCGTGATAGAGACCATCTGCCTCACAAAGCCTAAGACACTTACTATCTGGCCATTTTCAAAAAAAGTTTGCCAACTCCTTTGGTAATGGCTTAACTCTGTCATTGTAGCACAAAAGCAGCCATAAATAATACACAAATAGCTAGGCTCAGTGGTATTGGGCCTTGTGGAGTCCAGACACAGAAGAAAGATCCTTTACTCTACTTTAGGAGTTCAAGGAAGGCTGCGTGGAGCAGAGCACGTGCAGTGAGTCTGGCAAGAAGAGCAGGAGCTAGAAAAGCAGAGAACCATAGAGAAGGGCATTCCACGAGGGGCAGCAGTTTCGAAACAGAGATGAGAGAGGACTAAGGCAGTCAACAACTTCAAGCCATGTGGTGTGCCTGGAAGATTTGCTGCATGGGGAGAGTGTTAACAGATGAGGCTGGAAAGATTAGCTCCATTCATTCAGGATGTGTCTACTCTGTCCACCTCCTCCCCTGGTGCCAGGCACAAAGCCTGTTAGGTAGCGGAGGCTCCATAAACGTTAGTTCACTGGGAATGAAAGATAGCCAGGGGCTAGATCAAGAAGTAAGTCAAATTTTAATTTTTTAAAGGACAAGACAAAGGAAAAGCTGAGTGACACGTTTCTGAAACATTAGGACATAGACACTTTTGACCTGCGACCATGAGCAATTTCCTTAACCTCTCTGGGTCTTTAAACCTCCATTTTCTTGAATGTAAAGCAGCGGTGGTGATGCTTACCTCAGAATATTGTTGTGAGGATTAAATGCAGCGTGATTACGTAAACCGCCTGGTACGAGGCCTGGCATCTGGAGGCAGAGATTACTCTGAGTGTGTGTTGCTGCTGAGCTTGGCAGCATCTCAGTGTTTGATATTATATCTCATTTGGCCAGGAAACTGAAACAGAGCTGAAGCTTGGGATGGTGAAAGCCGTGTGCTGAGATTCTGTTCTGGTTTCGGCTGGGATTGTTTGTTCAGTCCTAACAGCTAGCATGAGCCCTCCTCTGGGACCCTGAAAAATCGCCAGCCACACGGTAACCAAAAGGCAGGCAGAAACCCGAGCAGCCAGGAGGGAGGCAGAGGCGGCCTTTGTGGAGAAAACATTTGTTCCCCTTAAAGAAAAAGGATGTTTGAAAAGAAAACATGCAACATTCGAGAGGCGGACTCCAGCACATTCATTTCGGTTACCACTCCCTCCAGATGGGCAAGAGGAGCAAGCCAGCTACATGATATATTCCTTTGCCAGGAACAAAACACACTACAGAGAATGTTGTGTTCTCACACAAAGTAATTTTTGTGTTACATTGAACTAAAGTCGTTTCCAACTGCCATATTCCAGAAAGCAAGGAACCACCTTAGTTCCTTAAATTCATGATGCATTTAAAAGTCATGAAATCCATAATCAATCTGTGGTTGGGGTGTGGTTTACTATGCCTAAAAGATGACCCTGGACTTTTTCCAGACTTTATTTTAGAAACACAGAAGAAAATGAGTTGAATGCACCTCTTGTACATGTTTTTAACAGGTCTAGACTGGAACTGAGAAACTGTCTTAGCATGGGAATAATCTGCATCCACAGTTAACATGAGGGGCCTCACTCTGCGGGGAGCCTGAAATAACACAGCCCAGAAGAGGAGACAAATAACATGGAGGGCAAAGGCAAAATCCCAAATGCAGAGTTCTTGGAGCCACAAAAGATTTCCTGGGCCATCTTGTCCACCCTCCTGCAAAGTTTTTCTTCTGTAAGGCAACTTTTCTTGAGCAATCCGTTCAAGTTTTGATGACCACCATGCTGCCTGCTCAGCGAGCATTTCTTTCCCTGATTACTTGCCTTACTGACATCATTAACATTTAACCCAACTAACCAGCCTCCTTTATAAAACGTAGCTCTTGATTAGGAGGTGGCTTTAATGGCTCCCATTGCAAATACTAGCATTCCCTGGTGGCTCAGTGGTAAAGAATCCACCTGCCAATGCAGGAGATGCAGGTTTGATTCTTGGGCTGGGAAGATCCCGTAGAAGAGGAAATGGCAACCCACTTCAGTATTCTGGCCTGGAAAATGCCATGGACAGAGGAGGCTGGTGGGCTACAGTTCATGGGGTCATAAAAGAAAGCCAGACATGACTTAGAGACTAAACAACAATAACGATGACTACAAATACGGGATGGTGATATTTTGTATTTACCTTATTTTTCTGCATAAATCTGTTTTTATAAAGTTTTGGTCTTTCACTCAAAAGCCAATAATTATTTACCCTGCATCATTATTTAAACCAACTTCTCATCAATAATAAAAAAATGTTAGGGGCTTAGGAATTTAGTAAATATTTAATACTTTTAAATATAAATCTATATGTACATATACATAGGTTTGTGTTTATCAAATTTTTATACTTTTAAAAGTTTATAAGCTATATAACTTTTCCTTTAGCTTTTTTATACCCACACGAGATTAAGAGTTTTATAGATCTTTGGTGTTTAAGTTATTTTTATCCCTTTTTCTGAGCATCTTCTCTAACTATACTTCAGACAGCTACATGTAATTATATATCGGAAAGAAATTTCACAACCCTGAATAAGAGTTCCCAATACATGTCCTAGAACAGAGCAATAAGAGGAAAACATAAAAATGATTTGCTTATACTATTTATAAGCTAAATCTGCTTTGTAGTAAGTTGGCTCTATCCAAGCCAGAACATCTGCACGTTTCTTTTAGAGAATGGTTATGAGTGTGAAGCATGAATGACTCTCTGGCCTACTGCTTTCTCCATCACTTTTTACTTTTCTTTAAGAATTATTCTTACCCTAGTTTGGTCTCATTACAAATATCACTCTCATTTGAGCGATAGTATAGCACTATGGTCAAACACAAACTCTAGAGCCAGACTAGGTTCTCTCACTAGCTGTGTGTCCCTAAGAAAGTCTTTGTGTTACAGCTACCTCATTTGTAAGAAGAAAACAGTAGTTGTAAGCCCCTTAACAATTTCATGGTCCACAGTAACTATTCACTGAATGATAGATAGGATTTACTTTGTCTTTCTTTTGCTACTTCCTTTCCTACAAAATCTTCCTTGTTTGTAAGAATTAACTTATCAATAATCTCAACATTGTTACAATCTAGAAATTCTAACCTTACTATCCTATAGGCCAACAGTCAAAGGGCCATTGACCCGTGTTTTGTGATGATTTGGAAACGAATATGGTAACAATCAAGCGAAGCTGCCATCATCGCCGTGGTACAATAACCAAAGAGAGATCGTCACTGAATAACATCCGTCTTTGTAAAACATCAGCAACTTATTCAGTGAGGCGACTAAGGATGGTCTAGGTGAAAATACAACACCAAAATTTCTCGCGGGATCTATATTTTACAGTGCTCAATTCTTTCTGTGTCTCCCTCTCTCTCACATGCACACACACATATACACACAGATATTATGCCAAGATATTAATAGATATGTGAACACTCTTACTTCAACAACTGAAATAGTTAATTGTGAATTTATTTTAATTAGACAGTCAATAAATATATGAGAAGCTTGTCCCAGTGAGAGAAGATAAATAGCATCTAGTCAGTTCACAAATACTGGTTCCAACAGTGCTTACAAACTCCTCCCCACATTCCTCAGCAGCTTCTAGAATTTTCTCTAAACATCAACAGGCTCAGTCCATAAATCAGGCATTGCTAGAGGTCATTTTCTTAGTTGTCATGGCACAGACTAACTTATTCTATTAAAAATACTCACACACATGTACAGGGTTTTGCATATGAAGCACAGCTTTTGGTTTTTAGGGTAAAATTCTAAAATGCTCACAAGGTGGACTGTGTTTCTTGATTGTGTTTCTATTTCTATTTGACTGGGTTTCTATTTCTGTGTTATTCCCTCAAATGAATTTAGTTTTGGTTCTTGGTGCTTCCCTCAAGTTTGACCTAACTCTTGGTGTTAAATGGCTCTGTGATTGTGCCTCTTTCCTTCTTCCATTCTACGTTACTTCATTTTTCCAATCATTTTCTTTACCTGTTCAATCATTGGTTTCTAACTTTAATGTCATCTTGGTCACTTTTTACTTTCTTTTTCTGAACCATCATTGCATAAAACAATTTTATATTATTTCTTAAACATGTTGAATGAAAATGTATTTCTTAATGGGACACTTTTACCTAACAAAATCCAATAACTCTGATTTAGATAATTTAGTTTTTTAAACTAAAGTTGAATTTTTACTTACAGAAAACCAGCAATTGTCTTTTTCTCTCAAACCGAGAGGTCCTATGAGTCCCTTAAGATATGTTAATATCCTTTTAAAAATTTGTGTTTAAATAAGTAATGCATGCATGACAGTATGTTTTGGACATCTTTATCTCATACTTTAAAATGACTTTTTATTCTGAAGTACAGATAAATTGTATTTAATTATTTCCCCACTGATGAATAGTTTCTCCCATTTTTTAATCTGTGAACAAAAGGGCCTCAATAACTATCTTTATTTATACACATCCTTTTCTGAATATGAATGCTTCTTTATAAAACAGGTCTAATAAGCAATGTCAGTAGTTTAAAGGGTACATGCATTTTCAATATTAAAGTGAGAAGTGCCTTTCTGAGATGGATCTGATTACATAAATATTAAAATTTTTTAAGTTGAAAAAGATTATAAAGTATTACGAAAAATGTAGAATTCTCTTCCTATTTAATAAAATTTGTATCAGAAACGCATGTTAGATTTTATAAGCTTTTATTTCGCTCAACATCTGGAGAAATGATCTTTTTTCTTTTATCATGATTGTGATCAATTATATTATTTGTATCCTATTTGTTGATAATTGATTGTTGCTGTATATTGTTTGCTAATGTTTCATTTGGGATGTTTGCACAAATAGAAAAGAACCAAGACTTTCATTTTTCTTTTTAATACCCCCTTGGTCAGGTTTCAGTATCATTGCAATGCTGATTTTCTTCTTAAAAAGAATTAAGAGCTCTCTGTGTTTCAAAATAGCTTAAACAAGATTGGAGTTGTTCATTTCACAATGTACTCACCTGTCAACATTTCATTCTTATGCTATGGAAGAAAGGATTGCAGTCTAAAAACTTTCTTCATTTCATTTAATACTTCTACCTTTTATGGGGGTTGGTCCTTGGTTTCTTAGAAAATCACACATTTCTTACAGGTTTTCAATTCTGTATGTATCTAGAGTTAAATAGAGTATTTTCTAAAGTTTAACAGTATTTTCTCTATTCTTTCTCAATTTTATCTTTTAATTTTACGTGTGCTTTCTTCCTTTTCTTGCTGATTAACTATTATCTGTCATATGTAATAATTCTGTTTTATCTCTAATTTTGACTATTTTGTTCTTTTGTCAACTTTCAGATATTTAATGCTTTATTAATATTTGCAAATCTTTTCTTTATGAATTCCTAGAGTTAAAAAAGTTAGAATCTTTTCTAATTCTATGAATTTTCCTTTGGATATTATATCATGCAATATCTTCTTTTTGCTGTTTTAAAAATATTGTGAAATTTTGTTCTTGATTTAATGAAATTCAAAATGGCTAAAGGGAAAATTTTTACAAGTCGTGAGACTTTTGATTTTTTTTTTTTTTTTCTGGTTCTATTCCACAAGGGGAGAGAATTTTTTGCATACATTATATACAACTTCTACTCTTTTAGAATATATTACTTATCCTTTGAAATCTAATATGACATTTACAAATATTTTATGGGTACTGCTATATAAGGTATGTGTTTGTGTGTGTGTGCCCATGTGTGTGCATGCATGTGTGTGCACATACGTGTATCTGAAAAAGAGCAAGAGGTTTACCATGTTAATTATTCAGTTCCTGCATATGTGAGTGCTAAGTCGATTCTGTTGTATCTGACTCTTTGTGACCCTGTGACTGTAACCCACCAGGGTCCTCTGTCCACGGGATTCTCCAGGTGCAAACACTGGAGTAGGATGCCATGCCCTCCTCCAGGGGATCTTTCTGACCCAGGGATTGAACTCACATCCCTTATGTCTCCTGCATTGGCAGCGGTGTTCTTTATTATTAGTGCCACCTGGGAAGCCCATTCAGTTCCTGAGCTATCCTTAATTATTTCTGTCTTCCTAGTCTGCTGAGAGATTTGTATTAAATTTTCCAGCTTTCAGTAATAATCTCTCCTTGAACAAGGTGTCCTTCATTTCCGTTTTGCATTTAACACTGCAAATTATGTAGCGGGCCCTCACAACTTACAATATATCTGAAGAAAATGACTGCCTATCTCAGAGAACTGCTAGGTCAAGTGTGTGTTAGTTGCTCAATCCTCTCTGACTGAGGAGGCATATATTGGCTCTAGTGGGCACAACCAAACTATTCTCAATGCAGTTGTACCAATTTACAATCCCTCCTGCAATACGGCAAAATTCCTTCTAGCAACTCTTACCAACTCCTTAAATTTTCTGCCTTTTTACTTATTCTGCTAAGTTAATTTGCATTTCTCTGATTGACTAAGCAATTTGAGCATCTTTTCTTGTTTATTAGCAATTTAGATATCCTCTTTAGTGAAGTGCCAGATAAAATCACTGTTCCTATTTGTTTATTGGTTACTTTTCTTTTGTCTCCTATTATTTATAGAAGTTTTTTTATTTATACTGTAGCCTAAAATATTTTTATTTACTTTTGTAACTTTCCTATTATTCTAGAAACTTAAAATATCTTAATTCTATTTTTCCCTTTGCATTATTGTGATAGCATTTTCATTCTATATATTTTAAACCTCATAAAATTTTGTTATCACTATCATTGTTTTGTATGATCAAGAGGCACTCAAAACTCATTTGTCTTATACATTTATTTATTCTTCCCATTGCTCTTTAGTCCATTTTGTGTTTTTTAATTTCCCTTTGTGATTATGGTCTTTCTGCTTGAAAAACTCCCTATAATTTTGATCTTATAGAAACAAACCATCTTTTTTTTCCTGAAAACATCTTTATTCATCTTCATTTTCAAAAGATATTTCTGCTGGGTGTTTAAATAACAGCTAGCTCTGTTACAAATGTCCTTGTGTTGTGTTTTGACTCTTCTCATTTCTGTTTCAAAGTCAGTCTAACTGACTAAACAAGTCAAAGAGAAACTGTTGCTTCTCTTTCTCCTCACTTCCCCATGTCTTCTCTGAGGAGAGCCAGTTCTTCCTCAACTCTTCATAGCCTCATGAACCCAGTGCTCTGTCTCTCTTAGAACCCTACTCCTATCAAATAGTTCCTGAAAAAGAAGTTGTCATAAGAATGAAATTGTCATATCAGCTGCTTACAGAAATGTGATTTTCCCCACCTCATTGTATATGTTTCATCCTCTTGGAAATAAATCTTTCCCTCACTTTTCCTTTGTACATTTGAGGTGTTCTCCTTTTCTTTGAACAGTAGTTGGAGTCAGTTAATTCTTATTTTATTTAAGACAGGCAAGTACTTTCATTTCACAGTATCACTGGTTTTTAAATAACTAAGAATAGTTCAACTCTACTAGTGAATATTTATTGTTTTATCTTGTGTTCTTCAACTTTAAAAATTGTCTTTAACATCTGACCTCCAAAGTCTTCTTAGGCTTCCATGGTGGCTTAGGATGGTAAAGAATCTCCTTGCAATGTGGGAGGTCCCTGGATTAGGAAGATTCCCCTGGAGTAGGAAATGGAAACCTACTCCGGTATTCTTGCCTGGAGAATTCCATGGACAGAGGAGTCTGATGGCCTATAGTCCATGGTGTGGTCACAAAGAGTAGGACAAAATTGAGTGACTAACACACACACACACACACAAGGCAATCCCAATCAAAATCCTAGATGACTTTTAAATAAACTTAATAATAATCTGACTATAAAATGTATATGAAAAGGCAAAGAAACTAGAAAAGCTAAAACAATTTCAAAAAGAAGGACAAAGTTGCAGGACTTTTGGTATCTGATTTCAATACTTCCTATATAGATTCACCATAAGACAGTGTGGTGTCGGCATAAGGATAGACACAGATTAATATAGACAGAATAGAGCACCAGGAAACAAACCCACACGTTTATGGTTATTGATCTTCAACATTAAAGATATTTGAATATTCATTTATTTATTCAACAAATACTTATTGGGTATCTTTTACACACCAGGCACCATAATAAGCACTGAGAATAGGACTATTTACAAAGCATTCAAATATTTTTATCCTCCAGTAGTTTATACTCCATTTGGGGAAGGAAAAAATAAACAAAATAAATAAAAAAAATAAATACTACATACAATAGTGATAAGTCCTTTGGGGAAAGTAAAAGCAGGAAAGGAAAATAAAAGCAAGAAAAGAAGTTAAGGAGTGACAGGGATAAACTATTTTTCGATAGTTTAAATGTTGTGGCCTGTGTAGCAAGCCACCTGCATGCCATCCTGGGGAGAGGATGTGTGAAGCTACTTTGAGGGAGGTCTTGAAGGAGTGAGTCCCTGTGAGAGTGAGCAGAGGACAGAGTCAGGAGCCCTGGCTCAGGAATACAGCCTGGGCCAGATCTCAGGATCTTATAACAATTGTAAGGAATTTGGCTTTGATTGCCTGATTGCTATTGAAGGGTTTTGAGTTCAGAGTTGATATTGTATGATTAAATGTTTTCAAAGAATTACTATGGGCTGAGGCAGTGAGAACAGAGGTCCAAGACAGTAGAGAGGGCAAAAGGGAAGTGAGAAGTAGGACCTAATCAAAGGTTAATCTAGAGTCACAGGACATAGCACAGAGAGACTCTAGAGGGAATGTTGGGGGAAAAAAAGACAACAAAACACACAGATAGACAGGAGATAAAGAGTGAGATAAACTGATTACAATAAAAAAAAAAAAGAAACTAAAAGAGGATTATCAAAACATATAATGAGATAGTGTCAAAGGCTTTAGAGAAAGAATAAGAAGCACCAAGGCTAGGAGAAGACCATTTCATTTTAAGCTTAAACTTTAAGCATAAAAAAAGTGGTAAATTTCTATAGCACAGTCTTGGTACCATGGTGGGACCATACTGGGTTTTCAACAAATAGAGATATGGTACAAACTACTTGCCTAAGAAATTTGCCAGTGAGAAGTTAGAGGACGGTGAGGGGAAAACAAAGATTGGTTTCAGGATAGGCTAGACCACAAAGGTCTACTAGAAGAAAGGTTCGGTGTGCTGGAAGCAACTTGGATGACAGACAGAAAGTTGAAGATTGGAAAAATGCTGGAGGGAATGGAGAAGGGGGGTACTGCTAGGGAAGAAGTTTCCAAGAATCTCTTAGCCAATTCCAGAAATTTCCTTAAAGGTGCTGTTCCTTTTTACAGTTTTGAGTGTTTGACTTGTCCTCCTGCACTACCAATCCTATCCCAAATTGTCCCAGGTGACTAATAAGTCACGTCAACTAGGGTATCCCCGTTTGCTTTACTCTTAACTGCACGCGGCTGTTCCTGAAAATCTAAACAGGATTCAAAACTTTCAGGAAGAGATACAAGTCATTCCTGTGGAAAACATTTGTCAGATGCTGCCTGGTTGAGATGCTCTCTGGCCAGGACGCTGTAACAGCACTGTTCACAGCCTTCGCCCAGCGCTGTTTGAGCCCCTCATCTGTGAGCCATTGGAGGTGCTGTTTTGCTTCCTGACACACAACATCTGGGCCTGGCTGTGCAGGGCAGCCTGGTTTCTAAGTAGGAGGTAGGCAGGAACAGCTGAGCAAGACTTGGGAATTTCACCCCCCACATACACATCCTTCTTTAATTTTTCCTTAAAAGGCTCACACCCAGTTTCATTTTCACACACAAAGAGGTCCTTTGTATTTCATTATGACCAAGTCACAAAAGTAAATGTTTCCTTTAAAAAGAAAGTGGGTGTGGATGATGGTCGTTCAGGTGGAATGTGAGTAAAGACCTTGCCGCAGCAAACTGAACTCCAAAGAAAAATCCAATTATATTGAGCTCCCAATTTGACAACCATGCTTTCATTTTAATTATTTGTTCTTTATTTTGTTTTTTTTTTTTCTTTCTGATCTTTAAGAAATTTTGGAAGTATTTTAAATTTTAACCATGTTGGAAAGATTTCTTAAGTCTCTGAAGTGAGTTACACTGCTGAATGGAAGCAAATTATTCTTCATTATCCTTCATTTCAAATGTGAATGCTCAACTGCAATGTTCAACTATGTTTTAATATCACTATAATATGTGGAATGCATTTTTTACATGGGAACTAGAAGCCAGTGACCTAACCGGATACAGCTCAATGGGACCACAGCAGATCGGTTCAAATAACCAAAGTAAATTAAAACACACGCTTTGGTTTCCTTTCCACTACTACACTTTTTTGGCTGACCACAGGAAGCATTAGGACCCCGCTTTTGCCAATTGTAAAGTAGACAAATATTTGGAGTAAGCTAACTTGATGTGCTACTTTTCACATTCTTCAACTCCACTGACAATATATTCCCATTCCAAAAGTTACTGTTTTCCCTGAAGGACTCATGCTCTTCCTTCAGTCTTTCCTTCCATCAAAATCTCCTTTTGGGAAAGGGTCTTAAGAATACTAATGTATACATAATCAGTAAGTATCAAAGTGTTACATGTCACAACACCTTCTGCAATGAAAATGGAAACACAGTAAAAAGCAAAGGAATGAAACCTTAAGCAATTTCAGATGGGAACCAGCACAAGCTTTCTTTTCTTGAGCAAAGACAACTTTCTAGTACATTTGAAAATGCACATCAGCAACTTCCTACTCTGAACAGTCTTAAGTATAGGCAGACTTGTAGACAAGCATTTTCATCTGAAAAAATTCATTGATTCGGTGAATATTTACCGGACCTTTTTTTCTGTGGCTTTTACTTTTTCTCTCCTGAGGCCCACATTTCATACCATGATCCACATGCACACACACACAGATGCCAACTTCAGAAACACCATTTTCATTAAAAATTACTTATACTGTACAATGCGTTCTGATATTTTCCATTCTATTAATTTTTTTAAATGTTCATCATATCTCACAATCAGATTCTATGACCTAGTTTTTAAGAGCAGTGTAGAATGTTTGGACCTTGTATTAGGCATTCAGAAGGCACTTTCAACCTTCACTGTGGCTGCAGTTAAGCACGGGAGATATTCGAGAAGTAAGCAAATAATTATAATTTGTAGTATATTCTATGAAGGTAACCAGGACGGAATTCTGATAAAATCAGGAGACCTAATTTGTAAAGAGTGGTCAAAGAAGACCTCTTTGAAGCAGTAGTAAGTTAAGCTGAGACCCAAAAGATGAAAAAGAGACAAACATACCAAGGGCAGGGGGAACAGCATTCCTGGGAGAGGCGACCACATTCCGCTAGGCTGGAAGGAGCCTTTTGAAGAACTGGCAGGAGGCCAGTGCATCTCCCTGTAGTGAGAGAGGAGAAGGGGTTAGGAAATGAAGTTGGAAAGAGAGGCAGGGGCATAGCACGCAAGGGTTTGTAAGCAATAGTGAAGAGTTTGTATTTATTTCTAAGTATAGTGGGGTTGAGTAATTTTTGAATTGTGATAAATCAGGCTATGCAGCTAAAGTTATTGTAAATCATTCTTTGACCTTGATTGTTGAAGATTCCATCTCACATTTTCAAAATCTTACCAAGTTCCAAGAAAACTGACTGACTTTCCAATGTTTTTGGAGGCAGCATGTACAAAGTAAGCTCATGCAGCCAACGAATAAATGGAAGAATTCCCTTTGGGAATGGAAATAACAATAGTGCAAACTCAAATTCAAGTGCATTGGAGACAATTTCCATTGTAAAGGAACAAGTTTTTGTTGTTTGCTTGCTTGTTTTTCATTGCTGCATAAAATTTTTCACATCAAATCTTTCTAATGTGGCACACAGTTGGCTAACCACAAATTTCCATCTCCCCAACTTGTATATGGACAGCTGTGCCTAAAAAAATAGGTGAAAGATTACATTTGCCAGTTCTCTTGGTATTCCCATTTTATGGCTTTTGTGGGAATGCAGTTCAAGCTTGCCTGCTATTTTATTTAATACACCTCCTTGTAAATTCCAGCTGTTGACCATGTAATTAATCCTGTATGGAAAAATATTGGCATTTGTTCCTGCAGTACCTGAGCTTCATCCCAACAGAATTATATTCATCATAGCCATTTCCATTACCCTACAGCTGTTCCTTAGAACTATTTTATCTGCCACACAATTAGTGTACACCAGGATTCTGCTCCTAACTTCAGCACAGTTATTCTGAACCATGACTTTCATTTTTTCTACTTGGTTTCAAGTCACTGAAATCTGTCATTTGAAGTAACAAGCATGTCCTATGTTACTCCTAGAAAAGCTTAATGCTTAACTTGTTGACTGACTATAGTGTGTGGTCACTGGAATAAGCATGGTATTCAATCTTGAAAACTATCACTGAGATAATAGTCTTTGACATTTATCCTTGGCCACAGGATTGTCTCATTAGGTCCTTTTTGGCTTTCTGTGCTACATCTTATCTTTCTTAGCCATTCATCTTTGTGATCTCTGCTTTTTATAAATATATTGAGCGTTGTTTTCCTTTATTATATCAAAATAAAAATGGCTGAGAATTTCAAGCATGACCCTTACAGGAGTATTTGCCTTCTTATAGGGAGCCAAGTTTTAAGATAAAGGGAAAACTCACCTGCTTTTTGTCCAGAAGGTGACTAAACAAAGCTCTATTAAGTTAGGCCATCCCTGACATGTCATCTTGTGATCAGAACCTATATAACATGTATAAGGGCATCTCTGTTCATTACAACGTGCTGTCTGGAGTAAGGATGATACCTCGATTATCGGTATTGATCTGTTGGCAAAATAAATCCTCAAACATTTTCAAAAATTTATAGAAGACCATCAGCTTTGCAACAATGTCCAGAAATCAAGTTTTTTAATAAGTCCAAAGAAGAAAGGACTACTTTTTAAAATTAATATTATCTGGAAATTTATCGTAGGATCTGACAAATACACATACTAATGAAGAACTGGATTGAGGACACAATTATGAAAGTAAATCATACATTTGACTGGTTATATTTTCTTTAGGACAGAGATGAAGAAGATACATTATCAACCCAAATATGAATAGATTTTAATGAACTTTTGTAATATATAAAGTTGAAAACTGGTAAAATCTTAAAAGTTATTTATCAAATTAAATCTAGTATAAATGGGAATTTGTAGTGAACATAATTTTATGGTTGGAAAAGAAAGTAAAAAAATTCTGTAAAATCCACTGGAGTGCAAAATTTTAAGGAGAAAATGTTGACGAAAATTTCTTAAGAACTGGCTAGTTTGTCATTTCCTCTAAGATATTCAAAGGTCCACAGACTGTCTCTGTTAGCCATAACACAAATAGAAAAAAAGGAAACAGGTATCTGTATAAGAATATATTTATTTCTTCAACTAATATATTTGATGATTTACTATATTTAACATCAGAAATGTATAAAAGTAAACTAGACATGTCTTAAAAAGTTGGTCATGGTGTTACAGGAAAGGGGACCTCTTCCAGGGTCTGAAAGTGGGCTCTTGTCTAATACTCGGAAATGAATTGTCCGAGGAGACACATGTGCTGACAAAGCAAGATATCTTACTGGAAAGGGTGCCTGGGTGGAGAGCAGTAGAGTAAGGGAATCCAGAAGAACTGCTCTGCCACATGGCTGCAGTCTCAGGTTTTATGGTGAAGGGATTAGTTTTCGGGTTGTCTTTAGCCAATCATTCTGACTCAGAGTCCTTCCTGGTGGTGCACGCCTTATTCAGCCAAGATGGATGCCAGAGAGGATTCTGGGAGGTGGTCTGACATGTCATGTCTCCTTTTGATCTTTCCCGAACTCTTCTGGTTGGTGGTGGCTTATTAGTTCCATGTTCCTTACCAGGACCTCCTGCCATAAAACAACGCATGCAAATGGTTACTATGGTACCTGGCCAGGGTGGAAGGTTTCAGTCAGTGTGCTTCCCCTAACAATGGTAGGGAAGAAAATACAAATATGAATGAGTAACAAAATATAATAAGTAAATCTATACACTGTAGTGTACCTAGTATATTATTTGTGGAATATTATCATTATCACCTGCATCAAATGATTCCCTTATTAGTTGTAGAGAATTATCATAATTATATATACCAGTATTGATGTGCATTAAAAACTACACTTTTTGACACTGTTATAGAATCTTTGTTTTTGTATTGCAAGTTGTTTCATATTTTTCAGATTGGGATAGGACTAAAATTTTATAAACATTTTCCTTCAACATATACGAATATAAATTATAGCCATTTTAATATATTTTTAAACACTGAAAACCTTTGAGTACAGGTTTACATATGAGACATCTGGAAGACAGCTTTAGAACAAAGTCTATCCCAAATGTTATCTATATAGAAAGCCATCAGCAATTTTACCACAGTGAAGGCAGGGCCCACAGGGCAGAAGGCCAGCTTAAGCAAGGCTATGTGTAAATGGTTTTTCAAGGTTTATCCAACTAAGATACGTGAATAGTGTGTATAAAATTATTAGTTACGGATGTATCCTTCACACTGTTGCTGATTTTGTAAAAGGCTCCTAGTCCTCATGAATCTCAGAGAAAGTCATTGCTTTACACCCCTGCATTTCCCCCTCTGCAAACAAATGGCTGGAAGGGAATCCACTCTGTAGACTGCCTTTTATCCTCACACTATTTCTCACTTTACAGCATCTAGGTTGAGAGCAACTTAAACAGGAATTTATTTAGTTTTATGTAAATATAGAAAAAAATAATCTTTCCTTATTTAAAAAAAAAAAGCTAGAAAATTATTTTCTTTACTGCAAATTAAGAAATTACTGTTGCCTGTCAGAAAGTGGTGCTGGGAAAGCTGGATAGCCGCATATAAATCAAAGAAGCTAGAGCACACCTTTTCACTATATACAAAAATAAACTTAAAATGGCTTAAAGACTTAAACATAAGACACAACACCATAAAACTCCTAGAAGAGAACATAGGCAAAACACTCTCTAACATAAATCATAGCAATGTTTTCTTAGGTCAGTCTCCCAAGGCAACAGAAATAAAAGCAAAAATAAACAAATGGAAGCTAATTAAACTAATAAGCTTTTGCACAGCAAAAGAAACCATAAACAAATGAAAAGACAACCTACACACTAGGAGAAAATATTTGCAAATAATGTGATCAACAAGGGCTTAATTTCTAAATACACAAACAGCCATGCAACTCAACAATAAAAAACAACCCAATCAAAAAATGAACATCTAAATAGATATTTCTCCAAAGAAGACATTACATGCCCACGGGTGCCAAGTTGCTTCAGTCATGTCTGACTCTTTGTGACCCCATGGACTGTAGCCCACCATGCTCCTCTGTTCAGGAAATTCTCCAGGCAAGAATACTGGAGTGGGTTGTCATTTCCTCTGCGGGGGATCTTCCCAACCCAAGGATCAAACCCATGTCTCTAATGTCTCCTGCATTGCAAGTGGGTTCTTTACCACTAGCGCCACCTAGGAAGCTGTTGGTAGGAATATACTGTTGGGAGGAATGTAAATACACACACACACACACAATGGAATACTGTGCTATGAGCTCCGTTGCTCAGTCGTGTCTGACTCTTTGTGACCACATGGATGGTATATATGTACACACACATGCATACACACAATGGAATAGTGTTGCTGCTGCTGCTGCTGCTAAGTCGCTTCAGTCGTATCCAACTCTGTGCGACCCCATAGACAGCAGCCCACCAGGCTCCCCTGTCCCTAGGATTCTCCAGGCAAGAACACTGGAGTGGGTTGCAAGAACACTGGAGTGGGTTGCCATTTCCTTCTCCAATGCATGAAACTGAAACGTGAAAGTGAAGTCGCTCAGTCGTGTCCAACTCAGCGACCCCATGGACTGCAGCCTACCAGGCTCCTCCGTCCATGGGATTTTCCAGGCAAGAGGACTGGAGTGGGGTGCCATTGCCTCCTCCGAATGGAATAGTACTCAGCCATAAAACAGAATGAAATAATGCCATTTGCAGCAACAGGAATGGACTTAGAGTATCATACTAAGTGAGGTAAGTCAGAAAGAGGAAGACAAACACTATATGATATCACTTATATGTGGAATATAAAATATGACACAAATGAACTTTTCTCCAAAACTCAAAACAGACTCACAGATATAGAGAATAGACTTGTATTTGCCAAGGGGGTAGGGAAAAAAAGGATTGAGAGTTTGGGGTTAGCAGATACAAACTATTATATATAGGATGGATAAACAACAAGGTCCTCGTTTATAGTATAGGGAACTATATCCAATATCCTGTGATAAACCATAATGGAAAAGAATACCAAAAAGAATATATATATAACTGAGTCACTTTGCCATACGGCAGAAATTAATACAACATTGCAAATCAACTGAAGTTCAATAAAATTTAAAAACAAACTACTCTTGTCTGGGATGTCTACTGGCTCTGGACTCTCACCCCCTTAATGGGCCAGTTGAGTTCTCTAAAGATCCACAAACCCTAGCTCCAGGACTAATGCCCATGAGGACAGGGGAGAAGAAAGAATGAGCAGTGGGATGATCCCTAGAATATTATTGTCTGTCAACTTCTCTACACCAAGCATTCCTCTCTTTGCTTATAAGCAATATGCCAGAAATGGGAAGATATTTTTCTTCTTCCAAATTAGAATGCCTTGCCATGAAAGGAATGTTACACTGGGTGGTTGATTGAAGCCGAAACTTCAGCTAGTATATAGTTCAGCTGGAACTATAATTATATACATTAAATTGTAATACGGTTTGTGGTAAGAGGCTTTCTAAAAAACAAACAGCTAATTCACAATGGAATTTTTGGAACACAGTTCAAAATAATACCCAAGGAAATGCTTTTCTTCACTCAACAAAGAGCCTGTGTTAGGTTGCTTATGATCCCATTATAGTCAAGTAAGAGGACAGCTGCAGTGTCTTATAGTTTGCGCTTCTCTTTCAAAGCCACATCTGTAGCCAAGAATACAACATCTTCCGGCTGAGGCATACTGAGGGCAATTGCTTGCCTTGCTTCCCCAAACTCAACTTGCACCTCACCCCTCTGGGAAGGGAGGGATGCAGGGGTACCACATGTCACCACTTCATACTTTTCCTTCTCTTTCAATCTACTTCTCTAGGACCATCTCCCACAGTGAAGTGCAAAGTCTTCCAATTTTGTGTTGATCAGAAGTGGGTTGGCCAAAGTGGTTATGCATAAATGAAAGTTTAATAATCACCCACATATGTACATTCCATCTATCTACTTTCAATTTTCTGCTGTCAAGAAGATTAAAAACTAATGTTAAAGTTTTCATTTTCCTAAAAGTAATGCTGATACACACCTCTTCTGCTTTCTATGAAGGAGAATTTTGATCTGATGAAACCATAAAAGTCAAAATTTGTTGTGGAGAATACTGTCTTAATTCATATTCTAACTATAATACTATTATTTTCTTAGTTTTATGTCCACCTCCAGGAATTTCTACTGAGACTTTGTGATTCACATTTATTTTTCTGATGCTATTTGTGGTCAAACCTACATCATTCCAACCTCATAGTTGTTCTACTATCTGTTAAGAGACATTCCTCAATTATTGAAAAAAAATTTCTCTATACATGACTTATATAGTCATGATAGTAAATAAACAATCTTTCAAAATGAGAAACAATAAAATTGGTTAAGTACAAATAAGCAGAAGAAAAGATTCACACATAGGACAAGAAAGAACAATGTGAGGCATAGGATATGAACCCAGGGTTTAGGAAAGTAAATTTTTAAAATGCTGCTGCTGCTAAGTCGCTTCAGTTGTGTCTGACTCTGTGAGACCCCATAGACAGCAGCCCACCAGGCTCTGCCATCCATGGGATTTTCCAAGCAAGAGTACTGAAGTGGGTTGCCATTTCCTTCTCCAATAATTTTTAAAAATATGGTTGTTCAAAAGATGTATATGTACAGTTTTAGTAAAGGAAAAAAGAAGACAATGAGAGTAGGATACTTTATCATTTGAGAATTCTGAAGAAATACAGGAAAAACATTAGGAATTCTGGAAATTTGGAAAAATTCTCCATTTGTACAGTGGAGAGTTGAGGCTGTGGGGACAGAAAAGGAACTGAGAAGTAAGAGTCCTTGGGGACTGGGGCTTTCCAATCTTTCTGTGTTTTCATCTGGAATACATTATTGCAAGATCCTTCCACACTAAATCCAGAATCCCCTTTCAGAGCTTTAAACCCTATCTGCTTTCTACTAAGAAAACTACTGTAAAGTTTTCAATTAATTTTAAAGAACTGTAGTTTTAGGTTACTTGAAGAAATTGTTTTTTATTGAAGACAGACAAGCAGAAAGTCTAGAAAATATCTTAGATACACATATGCAGGAAAAATGTATGAACATTGAGAGGAAAGTGAACAAATTGATTGGATGGAATGTAAAGATCATGAAAGACATTTTCAGTCCTATTAATGTTATTCCATGGATTTTAGGCAATAAATCAGAAATTTTAAAATGAACTCTCTTGAATATTGTTTCCATGCCACTACTGGTTGCTTTGTTTATTCAGGCTTTAAAAATATCTTCTTAATCCATCTGTTTTTCTCCTGCTCCACAGCCTACCCTGGGCTTAGCCACCATCTTGGCTTTCCTGCAAGGACTTCCATAGGTTCCTTACTGCTCTACCAACATCCACTCTGACTTCTTCTAATTCCCGTCCACATTTAAACCAGAATGAATTTTCAAAATGATAACAAAAATGTTACTAATAACAATGATATCTTACTATTCTTACAGCAAAGTTCTTCACTGGCCTCACATCATCCCTCTCTGACCTCGGTTGCTGCAGCTTTAAAACCTCCTGCATTATCATACTGCAACCACTCTGGCCTACAGAATTTCTCATCCTTCCTCCTTGCTCAGACCTCCCCAGCAGTCTCACCCTTGTCTCTTCTCATCATGTTAACTTTTGCTCACTTGTTAGATCCCAAATCAAAAACACTTTGCCTCAGAGAGTACTTCCGAACTACCTCTCAGACTAGATCAGAAACCCTTGGAGTATTTCATATCTCCCAGTTTTGTTTTGTTTTTTTTCCTTCATACTAATTTCAGTTTGTCTTTATATTTCCCTTCACATGATCCTTTGTGTAACTGCTTTCTTTTTCAATAGACTATCCATAAGGGGAGAGACTGTCATTCATAATTTATATCCCCAAGATATAATACACCTGATATTTGATCTTTAATAAGTTGAATAAATGAAGAAAATAGAATATATTTATGACTGTGAAGTGAATCTCATTACTGTACACATTTTTAAAATACCCTCTTTCCATTCAATGACTACTTTTTGGTTAATATTGAAATATCATTTAGAAATTCCATGAAGGGTATTTTTTGGTCAACTTTATTGATTTCAAAGCACATCCCCCTTTTCAGTTTCAGTTCAGTCACTCAGTCGTGTCTGACTCTTTGTGACCCCATGGACTGCAACATGCCAGGCTTCCCTGTCCATCACCAACTCCCAGAGTTTACTCAAACTCATGTCCATTGAGTCGGTGATGCCACCCAACCATCTCATCCTCTGTCATCCCCTTCTCCTCTCACCTTCAATCTTTCCCATCATCAGGGTCTTTTCAAATGAGTCAGTTCTTCGCATCAGGTGGCCAAAGTATTAGAGTTTCCGCTTCAGCATCAGTCCTTCCAATGAATATTCAGGATTGATTTCCTTTAGGATTGACTGGTTGGATCTCCTTGCAGTGCATAAGACTCTCAAGAGACTTCTCCAACACCACAGTTCAAAAGCATCAATTCTTCGGCGTTCCGCTTTCTTTATGGCCCAACTCTCACATGTGTACACAACTACTGGAGAAACCATAGCTTCGACTAGACAGACCTTTGTTGGCAAAGTAATGAATGTCTATGCTTTTTAATATGCTGCCTAGGTTGGTCATAGCTTTTCTTCCAAGGAGCAAGCATCTTTTAATTTCATGACTGCAGTCACCATTTGCAGTGATTTTGGAGCCCCCCAAAATACTCTCTTACTCTTTGCATTGTTTCCCCATCTATTTGTCATGAAGTGATGGGACCAGATGCCATGATCTTAGTTTTCTGAATGTTGAGTTTTAAGCCAACTTTTTCACTCTCTTCTTTCACTTTCATCAAGAGGCTCTTTAGTTCCTCTTCCTTTCTGCCACAAGGGTGGTGTCATCTGCATATATGAGGTTATTGATATTCCTCCCAGCAATCTTGATTCCAGCTTGTGCTAGAGTGAGTTAAAAATATCCTTCATGAAATTTTTGATTTGGTATAGATAAATCCAAACATGATTGAAAATTTATTTAGATCACTTGGTCTCTTTTTCAACTTAAAGTCTTAATTTAAATATTAGTTCCTCTAGAAAAACTGTCTGGGTCCTTCAGCTAAGACAAGTACCCTTCTCATGTAAAACCAAAATTGATATTCCTTGTGGGCAGGCGACTTCACATAAGATTCAGGAACAAAGCATCCTTCCACCTTGAGTATTCATCATCATGGTGACCTCATGGTCATTTAAATGCAACCAGTCAATAGGCAAAGAGAGTCTGGAGAAGCTATTCTTACTTTTTAAATGACACACACTTCTTCCTATATTTCCATTGGTGAGAACCTCTTACATGGCTACACCCAACTTAGAAGGAAGATTGGGAATACAGCCCAGGAAGAAGAAGAAACAGGGCTGGGGAGCTCCAAGAAGTATCTCTCTATCTGAGTCTCAAGGACCTAAGCTTTATTAAATATTCACTAAGATTTATGTATACTCTGTACCATGGAGTCATCCTGAAAAAAAAAAAAGAAAGTAAGTGAAAGTCGCTCAGTCATATCCAATTCTTTATGACCCCATGTACTGTAGCCCAACAGAATCCTCTGTCCATGGAATTCTCCAGGTAAGAATACTGAGTGGGTTGCTATTCCTTCTCCAGGGGATCTTCCCAACCCAGGGATAGAACCTAGGTTTCCTTTATTGCAGGCAGATTCTTTACTGTGTGAACCAAGCCCTGTGGAATGAATGAATCATCCTGGTGTTTTTATATAATACTGTTTATCATGGTGATACCAAGGCAGCTCCAGTAAAAGTTAAATTTGAAATTGATGCCCCAGAGTTTTAGTAAATTTGCATCAAGCTTTCCTGCTAACCTCCAAGTCAGTTAGATTCACTGCAGCATGTGCCTCCTAGATGATCGTCCAGCAGCTACAGCAGAGCCCTTTTAGACCTAAGACTCCTTCACCCCGGCCCATCACTGCCTACCCACCCAAGCTGCTTGACTGAGGATAAGGCCTATGTGTGGACATCAACAACAGCAGGGACAAAGGAAGGAGATCTTGTACTCTGTCTGCAGGAGAGTGTTTGGTGAGAGAATTCAACAATGACTTTGAATCAGAAAAGTGAAAATAAGAAGGTGTGTCCATAAACTGTGCTACAGAGGAAAAGTAACCTCTTCAAAGGTCTCTCCAACTCTGCCTCTTGTAATTGCCTTTGCCTTGATTTTAGATAATTCTTTATGGATTTTTTTTTATAGTTCAGTTGAAAGAAATGAAAGTATTTTAAAACATTATACCTGTCTTTTCTTATAAGCAAAGAAAATACACAACATAAAAGTAAAATATTTATAGAAGAATAATAAATAATAAATCAGAAACATCTAAAATTATATTTAAGTAAGCAAGCTATCATCTCTCCATAACTCATTTCACCTCCCATAATTATAGTCTCCATCAGTCACTTCATTATACCAATCATCTAAGCAAGAAACAATGGAAGACATAATTACCCTTGACTCAATTATATCCAGTCTATCAACATGTGATATTTAGTCTACATACTACATATTTCTTTACTGATCACCTTCTCTGTATCATGTTATCTAGAATAGAGCCCATTTTTTTTTTTTTTTTTTTTTTTTTTGCTTCTCACAAAGACACAGATGACCATCACACCCTACTTCTCCAAGCTCCAGGCTACTCGGCAGTCTCCTAATGCTTTGAGCATGCCTCCATATTATAACTGACATTGCTAAGTCCATCACAGTCCTTGTCTATAAAATGGAAAGTAATAATAGGATTTAAGCTATTGTGCATGTGTGCTCAGATGCTTCAGTCATGTCTGACTTTTTGTCCATGAGATTATCCTGGTAAGAATACTGGAGTGGGTTGCCCTTTCCTCCTCCAGGGGATCTTCCCGACCCAGGGACTGAACCCATTTCTCCTATAGCTCCTCACTAGCAGACGATTCTTTACTGCTGAGTCACCTGGGCTTCCCTTTATGCCATCAGGTTGTTATAAATTTAAATGAGAGTGCTTGAAAAGTTCTTATCGCTTTGTCTTACAGTTACTTACGGTATTTCTTATGTGCCTAAGTACTACCAACACTTTGTTTTTTAGTTTGTCTGTCTGTGTGTGTGTGTGTGTGTGTGTGTGTGTGTGTGTATTAGTCATTCAGTCATTTCTAACTCTTTGCGACCCCATAGACTGTAGTCCACCAGGCTCCTCTGTCTATGGAATTCTCCAGGCAGGAATACTGGAGTAGTTTGCCATTTCCTTCTCCAGGGGATCTTCCTGAACCAGAGATCAAACCCATATCTCCCGCGGCTCCTGTATTGCAAGCAGATTCTTTACCTGTTGAGCAATCAGGGAAGCCCCTAATATCTACTAAGGTACCCCATTAATACTGTAAGTAGTAATCACAAAAATTATATATGTGCAGTGTTGGAGAAATATAGTTATTATGATAGCTTTCCCTCATATATTACTAGACTCTTTTCTTCTTTTCAGATAGTACTTTTTCTCCATTTTAGTAGAATATATATTTTCAAGTAATTTCTCTTAAAAAATGCAATTTAAATTTCAGGATGGAGTCTTTTGTAGAGAGACAAATATATTCTTCCACTGCTATTCACAGGTGTAGATCTCTCAAGAATATTCAAATCAGTCAACCAGGACTCCTCAGCTGAAAGCTCAAAGTTTGTTTAATGTGCAAAACCTCAGAACTATTGTTAAAATTTCAAGCAAACTAGAAGTTATTTGATCCAGAAATGACACAATTGTATACAGACCTCCAAACCAGTGGTTCTTCCCTAGAGCACTTTTAATCATTCTAAGAGAAAATAGTTTTATTTTCAAAAGCTTAAAACTTGGAACTGTACAGAGTGTTGGGAAAAAAGACTGACAAAGTGACCTTGCAAAGTGAACTCTTCACCTGCAAGTGACCAGTACGGGCAAAGCTTCCAGAAAGCTTTTAAGTCTATAAATGGAAAAATCTGGAATCGTAGGTACCAGAAATATGCAGTGCCTTAAGTAAAGATCAGTTTTATATGATTACTATTTTTGAATTTGAATAAGAAAAGCCTGTTTTTTAGTAGTTAGGAACTTTAGGAACTGAGATGTGAGTACTCAGTCTGACCATCTTAGTTTAAGTATCTTATAATAAAAAGAGGCACAAGATCCCAATAAAAGCGCTAAAAGAATTTTTTCTCTGCAACTTGAAAATTTTATTCTAAAGCTTTTACATAAAAATAAACAATAAACAATAGTATCCAGGGAAACTTAGACAAAGAACAATAGAGGATTGAAAGAACTAGGTACTAAGATATACCACAAAATATAAGAAAGAAAAATGGTACCGTACTCAGTATGAATAACAAGGTAGACCAAAAGAACAGAATAGAAATTCCAGAACTAGACTCAAATACATGTGGGAAATAAAAAATATGATAAACCAGGCTTTTCATATCAATAAGCTTCAGATGCACTTTTAAACAACTGGTTTTGGAACAACTGAATAGCCACTTGGAGAAAGATAAAACTGGACTGATCCCTCACTATATACTCCAAGAAAAACTCCAAAAAAGAATACAGATATATATATTTTTAAAAGAAAACCATATAAAATATGATATGAAAACATGAGTGAATTGTCTTATTACTTTAAACTAGGGAAGACTTTCCTAAATATATAAATTCCAAAAGCCATAAGAGAAGACTGACAAAGGAAAACACATAATATTAAAAACTTACACATGTCAAGAATTGGGGGAAAATAGTATAAGAGAAGGAACTAAAAAGGAACTAAAAAGCCTCCTGATGAAAGTGAAAGTGGAGAGTGGAAAAAGTTGGCTTAAAGCCCAACATTCAGAAAACGAAGATCATGGCATCTGGTCCCATCACTTCATGGGAAATAGATGGGGAAACAGTGTCAGACTTTATTTTTTTGGGCTCCAAAATCACTGCAGATGGTGACTGCAGCCATGAAATTAAAAGACACTTACTCCTTGGAAGAAAAGTTATGACCAACCTAGATACCATACTGAAAAGCAGAGACATTACTTTGCCAACAAAGGTCCGTCTAGTCAAGGCCATGGTTTTTCCAGTAGTCATGTATGGATGTGAGAGTTGGACTGTGAAGAAAGCTGAGCACCGAAGAATTGATGCTTTTGAACTGTGGTGTTGGAGGAGACCCTTGAGAGTCCCTTGGACTGCAAGGAGGTCCAACCAATCCATTCTGAAGGAGATCAGCCCTGGGATTTCTTTGGAAGGAATGATGCTAAGGCTGAAACTCCAGTACTTTGGCCACCTTATGTGAAGAGTTCACTCATTGGAAAAGACTCTGATGCTGGGAAGGATTGGGAGCAGGAGGAGAAGGGGACGACAGAGGATGAGATGTCTGGATGGCATCACTGACTCGATGGACGTGAGTCTGAGTGAACTCCAGGAGTTGGTGATGGACAGGGAGGCCTGGCGTGCTGCAATTCATGGGGTCGCAAAGAGTTGGATACGACTAAGCGACTGAATTGAACTGAAATGAACTGAGTATAAGAAAATTGCAAGACAAATAACACATTGAAAAAAAAAACTTGCAACAACTATCAGATAAAGGTAAATTTTCCTGATATGTGAAGAGCGACTAGAAATTGAAAGAAGACCAAAAATTCCTGACCAAACTATGAGGGAAAGATTTGAACAAAGAGTACATAGGAGGAAAAAAATGCCCCTTAAACACATTAAATGACGCTCATTCTCAATCATATTAAGAAATGTAAAGTAAAACTATACAGTAAGGTACCATTTCTTATTTATCAACTTGGCAGAAAAAAGCTCATATTGTTGGTGGGAAACAGAATCATGCTACTTCTATGCAGAAGAGTTTCACCACCTTTAACAAAATTCCAGATATTATGTTTAGTCGGGGAAAACCTACTTCCAATAATTTATTCTACTGATATGTCTTTGCAAGTATGAAATCATGTATGCACAAGGGTATTCACTGCAACATTGTTAGCAAGAGCAAAAGACTGGGGGGAAAAACCCAAGTCTTTAGCAATAAAAAATTAGTTGAATAAAGTCTGATACAGCCACTCAGTGCAATTCCAAGCAGTTTTCAAAAAGGAAGATCATGCACTGATGTGGAGAGATTGCCTTCATATATTCTTAAGCAAATATATGCAAGTACAGAGGAGTATCTATCTTATGCTATATTTTGCATAAGAAGGAAGAAAATGCAATGAGTATTTGCAAAATGAAACAATGAAAAGGTAAACAAGAAACTAATAAAATTGTATATCTGTAGGGAAAAGGTCACAGAGTAAGATGGAAAGGGTTAAGCGAAAGAAAGAAATTAATCAATATATAGTTGAGTATTTAGTAATGTCAGCATTAGGGGTGCCACCCTCTATGCAGTCAAAAATCCACATGTAACTTACAGTTGGCCCTCCTTTTGTACAGGGCTTTCCAGGTGGCACTAGTGGTAAAGAACCTGCCTGCCAATACACAAGATGAAAGAGATGTGGGTTCCATCCCTGGGTTAGAAAGAGTCCCTGGAGAAGGGCATGGCAACCAACTCCAGTATTCTTGCCTGGAAAATTCCAAGGGCAGAGGAGTCTGGCAGGCTATAGTCCATTGGGTCACAAAGAGATGGACATGACTGAAGTGACTCAGCGTGTTTGGTATCATGGTTTCTTATATCCTTGGTTCTGTGATATTTGCAGATTCACCCAACAGTGATCATGCAGCATAGTACTGTAGTACTCACTACTGAAAAAAATCTGTATGTAAGTGAACCTTTGTAATTTCAACCAGTGTGGTTCAAAGGTCAATTGTAGAGGGCAAGGGAATAAAAATGCAAGGAGCAGGAATGAAAGCAAAACACTGTATGTATATATGTGTATATATATATATATGTACAATTTTAACTTTTGAATCATGAAAATGCATTATTACTTGAAAAAGTTTAAACTAATTATTAAACAATTCCCTAAACTGAAATTAATTGTCTACTAATGGTCTAAAAGCAATGTCAGCTAAATGAGTACCCATAGCATCCAGATTTTAAACTCTTTTTCATCTTCAGAAAGATCAGATTTTTTTGGAAAATTTTAATTTTAAAATTGGGATAAAGAATAAAGAAGGCCTTATGTGAGTCTGGAACACATTTTTTGTGTGTGTCAGAAATAAAGAAGCTTTCCAAAATCGGGGGTTATGGGGGAAGTCACACTAAGTGAAGCTACAGAAGAGCTAGTTTGAAGGTGTCACACTAGCCAAAACTGTGGATAAAACAAGTAAAACAAAATGACCATTTAACTGATTGGTAGTGGGGTAGCTATGGAAGGCTTCACAAAAAAAAGTTGACTTTTGAGTGAAGATCTGTAAGAGGAAACTTGTATGTTAATATCTGAGAGAAGAATATTCTAAACCCAGAAAGATAACATCAAGGGCTCTAAACTAGGAAGGTAAATAGAATCTTGGAAAGCCAGTGTGGCTGGAGTATGAGGAGTCATGGGGAGGCTAGTGAAAGATGACATCAGGAGCAACAGTCGGTCCAGATCACAGAAGGAACATATGGCATTGGCTTAATGGCCAACTAAGAATGATGCCTGTTGGACACTAGAAAGATGGAGGCCCTTGCTATGCTGTGACCAAGCATCTTAGTAACTGACACTTCTATTACTTGGAAAGCCAATCAACTACCTTTGAATCTTTGGTTCAAAGGTGAGAAAGTTAGAAAAATGTTAAAAGTGTGGTTGATTTTTACTAGATGCAGGTAGCAATATTTCAGAAGAAAGAATAAGCTCAGGCAAGAACTGGCTGTTTAGAAGCAGCAATAAAAGGAAATAGAGGTTTGTGGCCTCACAATGCTAGCAAAGCTCATAGCTACCAACTCAAAACATAGGAAATACAAATAAAAAACCCTTAAACAACACAGCCCCATTAAGACTCAACTCTGTGGCAATGATCTGATTAAGGGAAAGGTCTTCTCCCTTAAACTAATGGCTTCAGATCTGGTGACATTCTGTGGAGAGAGTGGCCTAGAAGCAAGGAAGCAGACACTGGGCTTGACCAATATGTCAAGGGAAGTTTGTGGGTAAACTAATAATAACAAATCAACCCAAAGCCTACTAAGTTTTCAAGGGAATTGTAATGACAAAATAAAACAAACCCAACTGAAAAGCACTTTGAGTTTTAGGGCCAAAAAACAATTCTTGGGGTTCCAACTGTGTGCCAGAATGGAGTGGGCTACAAAAGTTTTACAGCCCCAGAATTGATAGTCCCTTAAATCCACTTCAGTTGTGGCCATGGAAGATAATAGGCAAGGACAAACCACCCAGAAAGTGGAACCAGAGTTCACAAAGAACAATGAACAAAAGCATTCCTACCAGAGAGCAAACTAGGTCTAAGAGAGGAACTCCATTCACCAGGGGTCACAGCACGGACAATGCTCACCCCTCAGGCTTTCATCATGGCTGTGAATCTCTTTTCAAAGCACAAATTTGAATTGTAATTATCTTGTCCCTGCTTAGACACTGTGTTGTGTGTGTGTGTGTGTGTGTGTGTGTGTGTGTGTGTATGGATGAATTGGAAGGGTAGGGACCATAAATCTGTCTTTAGTCTATAGGCCTCTAGAGCTATGTTTAGACCTAATGAATAGTACTATCAGCACCTAGAGGTCCAGACCTTTGCAATGGATGCAGTAAATGAATGGGACTTTTGGTTATTCCCTCCTGGTGAGGATGAGTGTACGGGGAAAACAAAAAAAGAGAGCGAGTTGGTGCCAGAAGCAAAGACTAGGACAGAGACTGGTTAGCTATTCACTAACTAATTAGCTTCTTACTGGGTACTCTCCACCCGACTTACCTTTCTCAGTCTCCCTTCCCACCTCAGAAAAACATTTTTCATGATCCTGTTCTCTCTTTGCTGTCTGCCACTAGGACCTTGACCTCAACAGTGTCCTTAGAAATCATATGGTGAAGATAGCAGAGCATACATTGCCCTCAATCTGTGAATGACCACACAGAGCAGAGTCTCCCTCTTCACCACCAGCCTCTGAATAAAAATAATCCACTGAGATGTGCACTTTAAATTTATAAGAACTTGCAGAGAATAATCCAGGAGCTAATTTTTAAGGAAGGAAGGGATATGTCCCTGATAAAGGGGAAACAGATAACTTAACTTAGTTCAAGTAGTAAATAGTATAATCTGATGATGTGTGATTCAAAGATAGAGGGGTCTATGAAAAAGAAATCTAGGAAAAAACCCATGCAACCTGCAGGCCTAATGATGTGAGATGCGTGAAAAGAAGATGTCCATCCTTGGAGAGATCCCACTCTTGGAGGGAACAAACATAACCTTGTGTGCACCAGGACCAGGAGAAAGGAGCAGTGACCCCACAAGAGACTGACTGAGACCTGGCTGTGAGTGTCCAGGAGTCTCCGGCAGAAGTGTGGGCCAGCGGTGGCCTGCTGCAGGGTTGGGGGCACTGAGTGTAGCAGTGTATGCATGGGTCCTTTTGAAGGAGATCACCTTTATCTTCATTACCTCCACCATAGTTTGGCCTCAGATCAAATAACAGGGAGGGAACACAGCCCTGCCCTGCAACAGAAAATTGGATTAAAGATTTACTGAGAATGGCCCCGCCCATCACAAAGAGACCCAGTTTCTCCCTCAGTCAGTCTCTCCCATCAGGAAGCTTCCATAAGCCTCTTACCTTTCTCCATCAGAGGGCAGACAGACTGAAAATCACAATCACAGAAAACTAATCAAACTGATCACATGGACCACAGCTTTGTCTAATTCAATGAAACTATGAGCCATACCATGTAGGGCCACCCAAGATAGGTGGGTCATCGTGGAGAGTTCTGACAAAATGTGGTCTACTGGAGAAGGGAATGACAAACTACTTCAGTATTTTTGCCTAGAGAATCCCATGAACGTTATGAAAAGGCAAAAAGATAGAACACTGAAAGATGAACTCCCCAATTTGGTAGATACCCAATATGCTACTGGAGAGGAGTGGAGAAATAACTCCAGAAGAATGAAGAGACAGAGCCAAAGCAAAAACAAAACCCAGTTGTGAATGTGACTGGTGATGGAAGTAAAGTCCAATGTTGCAAAGAGCAATACTGCATAGGAACCTGGAATGTTAGGTCCAGGAATCAAGGCAAGTGGCCAAACAGGAGATGGCAAGATTTAAAATAGACATTTTAGGAACCAGCCAACTAAAATGGACTGGAATGGGTGAATTTAACTCAGATAGCCATTATATTTACTACTGTGGGCAAGAATCCTTTAGAAGAAATGGAATAGCCCTCATAGTCAACAAAAAGAGTCCAAAATGCAGTACTTGGATGCAATCTCAAAAATGACAGAATGATCTCTGTTCATTTCCAAGGCAAACTATTCAATATCACAGTAATCCAAGTCTATGCCCTGACCAGTAATGCTGAAGAAGCTGATGTTGAACAGTTCTATGAAGACCTACAAGACCTTCTAGAACTAACACCCCAAAAAGATGTCCTTTTCATCATAAGAGACTGGAATGCAAAAGTAGGAAGTCAAGAGATACCTGGAGTAACAGGCAAATTTGCGCTTGGAATACAGAATGAAGCAGGGCAAAGGCTAACAGGGTTTGGCCAAGAAAACGCACAGGTCATAGCAAACACCCTCTTCCAACAACACAAAAGAATACTGTATGTATGGACATCACCAGATGGTCAATACCAAAATCAGATTGATTATATTCTTTGCAGCCAAAGAAGGGGAAACTCTATACAGTCAGCAAAAACAAGACTGGGAGGTGACTGGCTCAGATCATGAACTTCTTATTGCCATAAAGAAAGAAAGAAAGTGAAGTTGCTTAGTTGTGTCTGACTCTTTGTGACCCCATGTACTGTAGCCTACCAGGTTCTTCCATTCATGGGGTTTTCCAGGCAAGAATACTGGAGTGGGTTGTCATTTCCTTCTCCAGAAGATCTTCCCGACGGAGGGATTGAACCCGGGTTTCCCACATTGTAGGCAGACGCTTTACCGTCTGAGCCACCAGGGAAGCTCTCTTATTGCCATATTCAGACTTAAATTGAAGAAAGTAGGGAAAACCACTAGACCATTCAAGTGAAAAGTGAAAGTGAAGTCCCTCAGTCATGTCTGACTCTTCGTGATCCCATGGACTGCAGCCTTCCAGGCTCCTCTTCCCATGGGATTTTCCAGGCAATGGTACTGGAGTGGGTTGCCATTGCCTTCTCTAAGACCATTCAGGTATGATCTAAATCAAATCCCTTATGATTATACAGAGGAAGTGACAAATAGGTTCAAGGGATCTGAATGACAGAGTGCCTGAAGAAGTATGGACACAGGTTCCTGACACTGTACAGGAGACAGGGATCAAGACCATTCCCAAGAAAAAGAAATGCAAAAAAGCAAAATGGCTGTCTGAGGAGGCCTTACAAATAGCTGTGAAAAGAAGAGAAGAAAAAGGGAAAGGAGAAAAAGAAAGATATACCCATTTGAATACAGAGTTCCAAAGAATCCTAAGGAGAGATAAGAAAGTCTTCCTTAGTGACCAGTGCAAAGAAATAGAGGAAAACAATAGAATGGGAAAGACTAGAGATTTCTTTAAGAAAATAAGAGATACCAAGGGAACATTTCATGCAAAGACGGGCTTGATAAAGGACAGAAATGGTATGGATCTAACAGAAGCAGAAGATATTAAGAAGAGGTGGCAAGAACACACAGAAAAACCATACAAAAAAGATCTTCACAACCCAGATAAACATGATGGTGTGATCACTCACCTAGAGCCAGACATCCTGGAATTGGAAGTCAACTGGGCCTTAGGAAGCACCACTACGAACAAAGCTAGGGCAGGTGATGGATTTCCAGTTGAGCTATTCCAAATCCTGAAAGATGATGCTGTGAAAGTGCTGCACTCAATATGCCAGCAAATCTGGAAACCTCAGCAGTGGCCACAGGACTGGAAAAGGTTAGTTTTCATTCCAATCCCAAAGAAAGGCTATGCCAAAGAATGCTCAAACTACCACACAATTGCACTCATCTTACACGCTAGCAAAGTAATGCTCAAAATTCTCCAAGCCAGGCTTCAATAGTACGTGAACCATGAACTTCCAGATGTTCAAGCTGGATTTAGAAAAGGCAGAGGAACCAGAGATCAAATTGCCAACATCCACTGGATCATCAAAAAAGCAAGAGAGTTCAAGAGAAACATCTGCTTTTGCTTTATTGACTATGCCAAAGCCTCTGACTGTGTGGATCACAACAAAATGTGGAACATTTTTAAAGAGATGGGAATACCAGACCACCTGACCTGAGAAATCTGTACACAGGTCAAGAAGCAACAGTTAGAACTGGACATGGAACAACAGACTGGTTCCAAATCGGCAAAGGCGTATGTCAAGGCTGTATATTGTCACCCTGCTTATTTAACTTCTATGCAGAGTACATCATGAGAAATGCTGAACTGGAAGAAGCACAAGCTGGAATCAAGAATGCCAGGAGAAATATCCATAACTTCAGATATGCAGATAACTTATGGCACAAAGTGTAGAAGAACTAAAGAGCCTCTTGATGACAATGAAAGAGGAGAGTGAAAAAGTTGGCTTATAATGCTACTAAGATCATGGCATCTGGTCTCATCACTTCATGACAAATAGATGGGGAAACAGTGGAAACAGTGAGAGACTTTATTTTGGGGGGCTCCAAAATCACTGCAGATAGTGACTGCAGTCATGAAATTAAAAGACACTTGCTCCTTGGAAGAAAAGTTATGACCGACCTAGACAGCATATTAAAAAGCAGGAACATTACTTTGCCAACAAAGGTCCGTATAGTCAAAGCTATGGTTTTTCCAGTAGTCATGTATGGATGTGAGAGTTGGACTATAAAGAAAGCTGAGTGCCAAAGAACTGATGCTTTTGAATTGTGGTGTTGGAGAAGACTCTTGAGAGTCCCTTGGACTGCAAGGAGATCCAACTGGTCAATCCTAAAGGAAATTAATCCTGAATATTCATTGGAAGGACTGATGCTGAAGCAGAAACTAATACTTTGGCCACCTAATGCAAAGAACTGATTCATTTGAAAAGACCCTGATGCTGGGAAAGATTGAAGGTGGGAGGAGAAGGGGATGACAGAGGATGAGATGGTTGGATGACATCACTGACTCAATGGACATGAGTTTGAGTAAACTCTGGGAGTTGGCAATGAACAGGGAGGCCGGGCATGTGGCAGTCCATGGGGTCACAAAGAGTCGGACACGACTGAGCAACTGAACTGAATGAAGAAACTGGAGGATCTGGAACTGAAGATCCCAAGGCAGAGAGGCTGTGGTTGCTCTAGAAACTGCTAGTGTTGAGAGGCAGCAGCAGGTCAGTTCTTGCCAGTGCCTCCTGCTGATGGAGATTCAGGGTCAAATCAAGTGTAGTCTTACTCGAAAGTGATGCAGTGATGGCTTAAAGAGGGGTGGTCTTACTTCAGGTCTTATAGAGGCTTGATTTTACTCCAAACAGTCACTCTCTTGTCTCTTCCTAGGATATACTCTAAATCTATTCTTTGAGTGTTCTCTAGGTTCCCCTAGAAATTTCATCTTCCATGTTAAAAGTGTTAGTCACTCAGTCGTGTCCGACTCTTTGTGACCCCATGGACTGTAGCCCACCCTCCAGGATCCTCTGTCCATGGTATTTTCCAGGCAAGAATACTGGAGTGGGTTGCCATTCCCATCTCTAGGATCCATATTAATGTTGTATATTAATGTTTATCCTTGCATATTATAACGTTAGGTAACGTTTTACCCTCTTCTCAAAGAGTAAAATGGATCTCAAAAAATGCTTTAACCAACCCGTATCACCTCATTTGTAATTATGCGCTGTTGTTATCCAGTGTTTTATTCCATGCTACTTAAGAAGTTATTTTTATATTCTTAAGTAGTCAACATTTGTTTAAATCTACACTCTTGTGTACCACTTTTGATGTTGTTGTTCATCTTTCCTTTCTGGATCTCAGACCTTTCTTCTGGGATCACTTATTTTCCCTTAAGTACATTTTTTAGAAGGATTTTTAGCAAAGAGTCATTGGACTATCAGAGTTTGTTTATTCTTTGTTTGATTAAAGATATCTTTGTTTGGCACATTTCTAGAAACACCCCTTTTGCACGATTCCAGATGAATCGTTATTTGCTTTTATAATGTTGAATAATTATTCTGTTTTATTCCACTGCTGCTGTTGAGAAGTCAGTATCTGTTATTCCTTTGTATTTTTAAATTTTATTCATAAAATAGTCATCTAGCATTGGCCACAAGCTAGATTCTAAGTACTTAACAAGTACTAACTTATTTAATCCTCATAACAACTCTGTGAGTTTGATGTAGATATTCTAATTGTTATTCCTATTTTGTTTTGTTATTTTAAAGCACGGAGAGTTCACCCTTTTGCCTAAAGTTACCCAGTTAGTGAGGGTCTGAGGCAGCATGTGAACATAGACATCTTGATTCCAGAGTTGTTGTTCTTTAGGTGCTACTCAGAAATGCCTTTCTCCCTTTTCTTTTTGTCTGCTTTAAAATTTCCTTTGCCTGTGGTATTCTGCATTTTAAGAGACCACGTACACATTGTTTCTGTCTTTAGTCACTTTTATTTAAGACTCAGGCTTCCTGAATCCATGTGTTGGTTGGTATCTTTCATTAATTCTGGATATTTTTTCGGCTACTTTTAAAGACAGTTGCCACTCACTCATTCTTTCTAGTTGTTCCTTCATTTGATTATATGTACATTGAATTTTCTTTCTCTGTCCATCATATCTCTTAACGATTCTTTGATACCTTTTCTGTCTTTTTCCTGTCTGGACTATATTCTTTATACTTTCTTCATACAGGTCTTTCAGTTGATTATTTAGCTGTGTCAAATTTGCTGTTTAGTTATTCTAAAGGGTTTTTATAATTTAAACTTTCATTTTTAGAAATTTTATCTAGTTAATTTTTAAATATGACTACTTAAATCTTTTAATCTCTTGTTTTTAAATTACATTTTAAATTACATTTTAAATGTCTTCATTCATTTAAACATGTTGAGCATACATTCGGAGAAGGCAATGGCAACCCATTCCGGTACTCTTGCCTGAAAAATCCCATGGACGGAGGAGCCTGGTGGGCTGCAGTCCATGCGGTTGCTAAGAGTTGGACACGACTGAGCGAGTTCACTTTCACTTTTCCCTTTCATGCATTGGAGAAGGAAATGGCAACCCACTCCAGTGTTCTTGCCTGGAGAATCCCAGGGAAGGGGGAACCTGGTGGGCTGCCATCTATGGGGTCACACAGAGCCGGAAACAACTAAAGCGACTTAGCAGCAGCAGCAGAGCATACATTATATCATACAGTTTTGACTCAAGTATCATGGTTCTTGCAAATTGGACTCTGTGCTTTACTGTTTCCATGACTCTCACTTGTAATAATCTGTTTCTTGTGAATGAGTGTTTTTTTTAATGGTGAGATAATGTAATTGTGAACCGCAGTCTGGGAGAACTCTTTGAAGTATGGGTTTGAAATTTATTCTCTCTCCGAAGAGTGAACATTTCCTTCTGGCAGATGCCTAGGAGGACTATCAGTCTAGAGCCACTTTAAATAATGTTTACAAGTGTTTTTTTTAAAGTGTCACACCAGGCAAGTATGAATTCTGACTTCCAATCTGAATGGGTGCAGAATATGGATTACAAATTCTCTGGGGGTTGTTTTCTATATTCTGCTCTATGCAGAAAGTGAAAGTGAGGTCTCTCAGTCGTGTCCGACTCTTTGCGACCCCATAGACTGTAGCCTACCAGTCTCCTCCGTCCATGGGATTTTCCAGGCAAGAGTACTGGAGTGGGCTGCCATTTCCTTCTCCAGAGGATCTTCCTGACCCAGGGATCGAACCCCGGTCTCCCTCATTGTAGGCAGATACTTTACCATCTTAGCCACCAGGGACGCTCTATGCAGAACTGAGGTATATATTGTCACTTTCCACCTCCATGGGTGTGGGTTTTGTTTCATTGTTTCTTGGGGTTTTTTGTTTACCAAGAGGAACCTCTCAGTGATGAGTGAAGATGTTATCTTTCAGAGGACTCGTCTTACATGGAAATCTTTTACTTAACCTCCAGTCTGGCTTTGACCTCAGCCTTTGTCTATGTCCAACTTTCACATTTGGCCCATTATAACTCACATTCTAGGTTTTAGAAGATGGGCATGTCATTTGAGGAGAAAAAGGGATCTTCTAAATTTCCTTAAATTTTTTCCCTATGAATCATGCATTGAAGATTTTCTTTAATAATCTATGTATTATGCAATAGTATCAAATGAATTATGCATAGTAATCTCAATAAATGTTTATCATTGTTTGACGTGACTTGAATATCATCATCACCAACATTCAGTAACAGCAAGAATTCTATGAGTTCTTACTGTGTACTAGGCACTGTGCTGGATACTGTGAGATACAGAAGGAAACCAAACTAAATGAAAACAAAATAAAAGTGCTGTGACCTCATGGAGCTTATTGCTAGGGAAAAAAAGAGCATTAAAAAAATAATTAACTGTTGGTGGGAAAGTTAGTTGGTGCAGTCACTATAGAAGATAGTATGGAGGTTCCTTGGGAAACTAAAAATAGAATTATCATATGATTCAGCAATCCCGCTCCTGGGCACATATCTGGACAAAACTATAAATTAAAAAGATGTATGCACCCCTATGTTCATAGCAGCACTATTCACAATAGCCAAGACAAGGAAGCAAACTAAATATTGACACATGAATGGCTAAAGAAGCTGTGGTACATATATTTAATGGAATACACTACTCAGACATAAATAAAATAATGCCATTTTAAGCAATCTGGATGCAACTAGAAATTATCATACTAAGTGAAGTGAGTCAGAAAGACAAATATCATATGATATCACTTACATGTGCAATCTAAAATATGACATAAATGTACCTTTCTATGAAATGGAAGCAGAATCATGGATATGGAGAACAGGTTGGTGGTTGCCAAGGGGGAGGGGGCTGAGGGAGGGATGGAGTGAGAGGCTGGAGTTAGTAGATCTAAGCTTTCACATATAGAATGGATAAATGACAAGGTCCTACTATATAGCCAAGACCTATCTATATTCAATATCCTATGATAAACCTTATGGCAAAGAACATATTAAAAAAAGAATGTATATATACATACAACTGAATCACTTTGCTCTACTGAAGTAATTGACACATTATAAATCAACTATACTTCAATAAAAACAACAACAAAAAAGTAATTAAACCAAACTGTGATCAGTGTCAGAGAAGGCCATGGCAACCCACTCCCGTGTTCTTGCCTGGAGAATCCCAGGGACTGGGAGCCTGGTGGGCTGCCATCTATGGGGTCGCACAGAGTCAGACACGACTGAAGTGACTTAGCAGCAGCAGCAGCAGCATGATCAGTGTGGCGAGTTTTATGACGCTAGTATTTTGACTGACTTTAAAGAGTTGTATCATATCACTGATCTAAAGGCCTTTATACTCAGTAAATATGTACATGCAAATACCCAAGGAGCTAACTGGAACCAAATGCAAATTGTGAATCCAGAAAATACTGGTGAGACTAGAATGACCTCTAAGATATCCTAATGCATGTGTGCTAAGTTGTTTCAGTCATGCCCGACTCTGTGCAACCCAATGGACTGCCTGCCAGGCTCCTCTATCCATGGGATTTTCCAGGCAAGAATACTGGAGTGGGTTGCCATGCCCTCCTCCAGGGAAGATCCTAATACATACCTTTAAAAGAAAAAATGTTGCACTTAAGGGGAAATGGAAGCATCAAAAGGAAGAGAAATTCAGAGTGTTCTATTTTTTAGAATTATCTGAGCTGGTTCAACGTGACAAATGTAAAATGGGAGAAGATGCAATAAACGCAAACTACACTGGAAACTAGGAAGAGATGCAGAGGCCCAAAGGAAGATGACACTAATTATCAAAGGAGAACGTATCTCACCTGTTTAGTGCCAGCAAGGAAAAAAGCAAGACCATAAAGAGCCGTAAAGGAATCCTGTGGAATTGTAGTTGAAACTCTCCTGGTAACTGCTTCAAGCCAAAAGCTGGCATCACCAGATGTCCTCCTTCTAAAGGAGAAATTTGTGTGTTGGGCACCAGGGGTTTCCCACCACTCATGTTTGAACTTAGTTTATATAATTCTATCAAAGGACTCTCAAACATCCAGGATATCTCCATTTTCTCTTTTACCTTTTCCCAAATTATTCTAAATATACGACAACATTTTAACAAGTAGATAAATATATGACAGGGTTTTTTAAAAAGTGTAGTTAATTAATTGCAAAAAACAAATCTAAGGGGCTTTTTATCCCTCTTTTGGTGCTGCTTTGTGGTGATTCTGCTGCTTTTCAGATTATTTTGGAAGCTTAGAAGTGGAAGGAAATATGCAAAACATTTCATAGGCTGAAAAATAATTCTATATAAAATATATAAATAATTCTATATATTCAAATCTATATAGATTTGAATAAAGAACAGATATAAAGTACAAGAGGTACTTGTTTTTTTTAAAGTATCATTAAACATTCCTTGAATTCCAAAAACAATCTAAGCAAAAGGTATACTTTCTGATGACACTGTTTACAATAAGATTAAAATTAAACAAAAGCAAATCTGAAAAAGTATGGAACATATGAGTTGGTTAGGGCAAGTTTAGGTAACTGTAGCTGCAATGAGATCATTACTTGAAAAAAATTATTTACATTGACAACATGACATTAAAAAAACATTATCTAGAATAAGGATAATACTGTTGGAATAAATTCTCAAATCACACGCTACATTTATAAGCTCTCAATTTAAAAGTTTTCAGAATTTGAAACTATTTAATGATCTAGCCCTATTCTATCCCCTTTGTTTTATGAATAAAAACACTCTCATTAAGTGACTTATCAGAAATTGCACTGAAATTCTGCAGCAAAGACTTTTTTCATATATACAAGCAACTCAGCCAAACAGGGACGGGCTAGAATTTGAGGGAAATATTTGCCCACCTTATAGAAAATAAAAAGTTCTCTTCTTGATCAAGGGTTATTTGTTTACAGTGAAACATGGGCTTGAACAAGGACTGGTTTGGAAAACCTAAGCTGATTGAAGGAGTCTTAGCACTAAAAAGGAACTCAGATAACAGTTTCAAACCCATGTTTAACATCCATCAGTTCAAATGCAAGTATGTGAAGCCATAGGGATTGAATTCCAACTGGATGTGTACCTAGGTTTAATGAAATAGAAAAAAAATTGATCTCAGAATGAAAGAAAATAAAGGGACATGCTTATAGACTTCACAGACATGGGTGTCTTTTCTTGCCAAGAACATGCCTTCCAACAATAGGATAAGGCTTGTGATGCTTGCTTTCATGGCAATCACTTGGAATTAACTTATCAGCTGAGCCAATGAGAGGGATTAGATCAAACAAATTTCAATTTAGCACTCATCAGATAGCTGAATTGCATCCAAAATGACACTATTATCTTTGTTTGCCAAGGGCTCATTGAAGAAATTAAAGTGTAATTAAGAGCTTGCATTCTGTAATCATTTTCTTAGTGAAAGAAATATCAAAAATATAAATAATATATCTTCAACCCATGATGGGAATTTAAGTCGTGGGTACTATCAAAAACATGGACAAAGTCTTTCCAATTTCTATCACTGAACTCCTTCTTTCCAGACCACTTGAAAGGAACAACACGGGTGAAAAATATTCCAATTTTTCTCTTTTTTTTTCCCTTTTATCTTTGCCATGTGTATTTCCCTGTTGGAGAATCTAAGATCCCTATTAGTTAAAAACCAAAAATGTTTTTAAAACATGATTCATACTTAAAAATAAAAAGAAGCATCTTGATTTGTGATGGATTGATTACTGGATAAATTTTCTGAGTTTTAGGAATAATCACAAAGAAACACCTCTGAGATAATAATCATCGTAGAACGCATCATTTGAATCTTGAAATTGTTTACCGAAATGTACTTTTTATGTCCTACAGTTACCAAATACATGTTATATTATGTTAACAGAAAAGATATTTATTTGGGGATTATGCTTCATTATTCATAATAACAGGGAAGGCAGCCCATCACAAATAAAAGAAACAGAAAATCAAAACCGTATGTGGTCATTTGTCCCTACAATCTTCCACTATAATTATGCCAAGATCTAAAATTATTCTGCTCTCCTCCTTTCGCCTTCCTACTAGCCATTCCTAGAAGTCAGGACGTGCCTAGCCCTGTTGTAGTGGTGCTTTGCTAGGAAAAGCTTGATGCATGACTCATGATGGCTAAGACATAACACTGAAGAGGAATGACGGTCCAGAGTCTGGTTTGGAATTCAGTGCACAGCTGTTTTAAAACATGGAGAAATGTTGGGAGCTCTCTTCAGTGGAGCCACCAAAGAGCCCCTATGTCACAACTGTTCATAGGCCAGGTCTTCCCCAGACTGTAAAGACATGCCCAGCTGCTGGAGGTCATCCTTCTTTCACCCTCGCCCCCAGTTCTTTCCTAGACAGTGTTTGGGTGGCAGTGCTGACTGCTATACATCAGCCTGCCTCCTAAATTTCATTTGTTTCTGCCTCAAGATTATTTGAAAGTTCCATATTCTTATCCCAATCAGTAGCCCAGTTTTCCTCCACTCCTGCATTTGTCCAGAGGTTGACCTTGAACTGAACTGACTCTGCGATAACCACTGAGCCCATGCACCACAACTCCTGAAGCCCACGTGCCCCAGAACCCATACACAGCAACAAAGGAAGCCACACCAATGAGAAGTCCACACTCGTAGCAACTAAAGAAAAGCCCATACAGCAACGAAGACCCAGCACAGGCAAAATAAATAAATAACTTTTTTAAAAAGTATATAGCTTGATTCTGTTTTTCAGAATAATGTAACCATTGTATACTCTTTTCTATGCTAATGTTTCAGGAAATTAAACATGTACCTTTGCATTAACCAAGAATGCATGATAGTATTAACATACTAATGGTCTGCATTTATTAAAATAATCTTGCAAAAATTTATAAAGAGAAGGGAAATATAAGAATAAGACAAATATTCTCAGCTACAGCAGGATGTAAGTATCTCCCCTAAAGACATACTTTTCAAAAAGGACCTTGCTGGAGATCTGTTGATTTTGCATTTTCAGAAATTTCAGTAAGAAATAACAAAACTTAAACCATTGCTGCCTGCTAAAAGAAAGGTACACCTTTTCAGGGAAACTTATGAATGTGTGTTTGAGGAATTTACCACAAAGGTAGGGAGAGCCAGAAAGATGTGTAAAAGGTAAACCTGCAAGTTGTCACCCTGAGTAGATATGTACCAGAATGGCTTTGTTTTGATCACTATCATCAATTCATCCCCAAAAGAAAAAAATGGCATTTTTCCATTTTTATTCTTTCTAGATAGCCCCTTTTATTATCTATCTTTGGCCACAGGTAGAACAGAGATATGTTTTGGAGAATGGCTTGATGCAAGTTGGATACCTGCTCAAAGATGCCATAGGTAGGCATGATTTCCGTGAATAATTATGTGAATCATAACAATTTATTCAACTATTAAATATATTTATTGAGTTCTACTATGACTAGGCACTACTCCAAGGCTCAAAGGTATTGCTAACAGGGGAGAATCCTTTAAGTAAATAAATAAAGATGAAAACAAGCAGGGTCCAAGATACAGAAAGGGGAAGGGCCTTTATTTACTCTATTTCATCATGAAAGTCTCACTGAGGAGAAGATATTTAAGCTAATTCCTGAGGAGGAATTAACTATTTAACAACAAAAACCAAAACAAACAGATAAATACAAAACCAAAAGAAGAGATAAGAAATAATTTAGCAATGAACAGATAATAATGATAACAGCAATAGCTAATATTAGTAAATATTATACATTCTGATATGGAGATCACTTATATAATCTCATTTAACCTTCCCAATAATTCTCTAAGAGGATTATTATTATTCTAATTTTACATAAATTTGTTTCAATTAAGTAAACTATCTAAGATCACAGAAGACATAAGTGGTGGGAACAGGAGAGATTTGAGCCTTTATCTGTCTACCTGCAAACATTGCCTAGAATCAATGTGATTCAAATATCTGATGAAATCTCTAGTCATTTACCCTTGGAAACACTATATGTTTTCATTCCCTAGTACCACCTCCTCTTCCTTCATATTTATTCAATCCTATTCATCTTCTAAGCTTAGTTTAGGTACAACCTTCTCCTCTGTACTTTGACAATAATAATACATTAGCTGCAATTTCCAGACCCCATTATTATACATCCTGAACAGTCAGTCTTCATAACAACACACAACAAGGATCCTGAGAAAGGGTTTAAGTTGTAGCTCTCAAACTTCATTGTACATCAGTATCCCTTGGATGGTGTGTTAAGATAAAAAGTGTCCCTACCCCCAGAGTTTCTAACGCAATAGATATAGAGTAGGGCCTGAGAACTTGCATTCTAACAAGTTCTAAGAAAGCTGATGCTACTGGTATGGAGACTCTTTGAGAACCACTAAGCTAAATAACCCAGGTGGCACTAGTGGTAAAGAAAAAACCCTCCTGACAATGCAGGAGAAACCTGTGATGTGGGTTCAATCCCTAGGTCAGGAAGATACCCTGGAGGAGGGCATGGCAACACACTCCAATATTCTGGCCCAGAGAATCCAATGGACAGAAAAGCCTGGCATTGTTCCCTGGAGAATACCATGGACAGAGGAACCTGGCAGACTACAGTCCATAGGGTCACAAAGAGTCTTAAATGACTGAATTTACTTAGCACACACATACAAGCTAAATAACTTGTTCAAATTTACTGAGTCAACAAATGGCAGAGTCAGGTAGGATTTGTATTCAGATATCTCCAAAGCCTGCATTCTTACCTAGTACTCTAGTGCTAAAATGATCCTTTCCAATTGGGTTTTTGGTGAGCATTATATATTTGGCACTTTGTGTATTTCATACTGTTTATTATTTTCCATCCCTCAACTCAGAGCACATATAGAATAAGCCCCCCCTTGGCATTCCCTGTCCAAAGCAGCGCTCTGCACAATCACGAGCTCTGTAAAGGTTGGTTTGTTGACAGTCATCTCCCTCTCTGCTCGGTTTAGGTTATTTTGACTGCCAGAATTCATGACTAGGCTAGCTTTTGCAATGGGAGTTGATTAAAATATTTGTGACAGTAAGAGAAAAGGAAGTTTGGCAGGAATCTAAACCCACTTTCATGGATACTGAATCTGATGTCTTGCTAGCTCTATCAGCAGCATTACCATTTCATAACTATTTTGAACGTGTGTGCCTCCCTCTATAGCAATCTACTTTTATTCCTGTTGCTGTCTAGTTGATTCTTTTCATACTCCCTGGTCAAATCCTTGAGAGGAAAGAACATTTGATAGGTCTAGGTGATTACTGCTGTCCTTATTTGGACTAAGCTATGTATGCTTGACAAAGGAAAGGGTTTCTTCCCCACCTATGGATTAGTAGCCCTGGTATCTGGTGCTTATTCTTGGGCCAATTGGTTGTTGTCATTGAAAAGGGCCCCAGGCTCCAGAATGCAGCTTGCCATGCTGCACTTTCACTTCATGAGAGTGGGCACATTCCATGTGATTGACATGTCTGGTACAAAAATTCCATTTTACAAAGTTTCCTTGTAGTATTTCTAATCATATAAAGTATTTAGTAAATGACATGAAGACTTTAGAAATATATTCTGAGGTTCAGAGTTTTCCTTTCTTACATCTTTTTGTTCATTACTTCTTTGATGCAATTTCTGCTGTAGTTTTACATGTAATGCTATATTCTCAATGGAGCATGGTAATAGAGCTATAAAGAATGAGAAACAACAGTGGAGAACTATTAATCCCTTATCCCAGAATGTGAGAATAGTATCTTAATCCCATATCTCAGAGGGTGAGAATAGATATGGGAGGAAAGTTCTGTTTTAAGTAAAACAACACTGACAGTCTCATAAATCCAAGTGTCTGCTTGTGTTTGCTCTCTTGGCAGAGTAAGAGTGTAATAATTGAAACCTTTTATTCTTCAAACATAACCTATATTTTCAGAAAAACTTGGACAGAGATTTTGTTTTACCTTGGATAGTTTATACATTCTTCTAATTTTTTTCTTCTTTTTTTTGCAAATAGAATACTATATATTGAGTTTCCATAGTCTGTTAGGCAAACATATAAAATCCAAACCAACTGTACATTTCTAAAAGATTTTTATCTTAAGAATTGCTACCATTATTAACCCACTAAAAAAATCCAGACTTTTTCAAAGCAAGGGGCCCAGCTGTGATTTCATTTGCTATTTGGTGCCCTGAAACTCATGAAGACCCATCTCAAATTTCAGAATTTCATTCAGCCATAAAATACTGGTTCAGAATTACTTGGGCCCTGAAATCAGCTACTACACTAATATACTTTATTGACTTTCCTTTTCAAATTTCTCTTCTAAATTAGAAGCATTCTGCTTTGGGGTGTACCTCTCTATCCTACCCTCTTTATTTTGGGGGGTTATTAGTTTATTCAGTCATCTGTCTTTTAACTTATTGGGCTTGAATTTCTAGGGGTAGTCTGGGTGTTTATCCTTGGAAACAGTGACAAGAATTTTATTTGTTAAACTATATCTGTGTTTTATTTTAACTTCTCAGGTATAGGGCAAGATCCACTTGCTCACTCAGTTATATTCCAGTGGGGATAAGATCATAAGAGAAAACAGTTTATGGTGCCAGAGAATTACCAAATGTATGTGGGTTTTACGAACATTCTTCTTTCTTGTCAGAAGCATATTTCATAAATAAATTTCTTAAATATGTGCTTTGAAGTTGGAAAAAAAATTCTAGGAGAAAGTAGCCTGTTATAACTCTGAGACTTAATTGTCTGAAATTAGTCAAGAAAAAAATAATTTCCACACAGTTAAATTAAATCACGTTGAATAAAACTGAATCCTACTGCCTCAAGTTTTGGTGATCATCCTGGTGTCTACCTTCCCCTCAAAGAACAGCATAACAGAGTAGTTGTCTGTGTGACTAATTAGAGGCACAGAAGGACAGACTTGAAATGAATCATCTCAAATATAACTAATTCTTAAATGACATCATATTGGACATGGTGCACCTATGAGAACACACAGAATCTAGTCAGAGAAGGTAAAAAGTCAGCCTTGAACGAGAGGATTTTCCTATGCTACTTCAAAGAAGATGTTGAAAGTTAATTTAATATTACTTTAGATGTAAAAAATCTCCTCTCTTTTAGGAGGCACATTATGGCCAGCAAGATATTCCATGAAAATCTTTATATGAGGTAAGGGGCAGGATGAACATCTGGATTCCCTCTGTATCATGAAAAGACCCAGGGTTTGGCCTCTTAGGAACTTATTTATTCATTTTTCCAGTCAACCATGAGATTAAAGAAAGGGAGGTGAATAAGGGGTGAGAAAAAGTACTTTGACATGATTAAAACTTCTTTCTGGGACTTCCTTGGTGGTCTAGTGGCTAAGAATCCACCTTGCAATACAGGGGGCACTGGGTTCGATCCCTGGTCCAGAAGATCCCACATGCCGTGGGGCAACCAAGCCTGTGCACCATAACTAATGAGCCTGTGCTCTGGAGCCCTCAAGCCACAGCTACTGAACCCACGTGCCCTAGAGCTCAATCTCCGTGACAAGAGAAGCCACCACAATGAGAAGTCCCCACTGGCCACTAGAGAAACTAGAGAAAAGCCCGCGCAGAGCAACAAAGACCCAGGACAGTCAAAAAAAAAAAAAAAATTTGTAAAAACAAATAAACAAAACTTCTTTAAGAATGAATAATTATGACCAAGTGAAAATAAAAAATAAAACAATGAAGCAATATCAGAAAGTTACAGAAAAACAGTTAACAAGCTCTGTTCCTTCAATCATACACAAAAGTTGCCTCTTGGCCTTTATTTGTTTAGACACGCACATGAATCTGAACAGAATATAAGAATCGTTTTATTTACAAAGAATTGATGTTCTCCATCTGGACCCAGCTACTCCTCATTGGACCTGAAACAAGAACTCTAAGAAAAGACGACCTGCTTTACACTGTAAAGAATTAATTGTATCATATTACCTTATTTGTGACCCGGTGAACTTTAATTATTCAGTTATGCAATTCTCAAAGTTGACATGTAGAATAATACACTATAGAGAGCGGGAAACATTTCCTAGGAGTCTCCTCGTCTAAGCTTGCAGTATGTAATTTAGCCTCAATTAACTTCAGGGGGATAACGGAATAGAAGAGGCAAACTCTGTAATTTCCAGTACAGTTTCAAAATAAAGATCACATTCAGAAAAGCTTTCTAATAGTTTTGCCTCCTCCTGAAACTGCCAAGCTGGTACTGGTCATTTTTTGCTGTTTTCTCCATAACAATGTTGAAACTATCTGAGGCCTAAGGAAGATCAACTTTGCCTTCCCTGCCGCGGATGTGACAGAGACAACAGGAATAACTTCAGGGATGGTAACTCAGGATTACGATCAGAGTGGAAGTGGATGAAAATTTTCTATTAGTTTGACTCTCTTCCACAGAAGAGTATGCATTAAGAATCTGCCATTTTAGGTATAATAGAAATGCATTATTACTTTTTTATCAAAGTCTCTTTAGGACCTATAATTCAGACCTGAACACTAAAAAACATAATAGGTATAGTAGTTATCTCTTATGAGTATGTCCTCAGTGTTACAGAAATTGTATCAGGCACTTTACAGGACTCTCAGAACTGCAACCTATGCATTACTGACTCTTTACAGAAGAGGACACTGAGGCTGAGGAATGAAGTAATTTTTCCACGATCACCAAGCTTTCCCAGCACTGAGGCCCGTGCCTACTTCACTACAAAGCTGAACTGTTTGCCTGTTCTTGCTTCAAAAATCATTAGCATATGACATCAATAACCAAATAAGAGTGATTTACATTGGTGGTTAAGCCAATCTTGATGGAGCTGGGGGTTAGAGTTTCCATTCACTTTCAAACCATGTGGAATAATACAACCTTTATTTTCCTAATATAGTCCTTGCAGGAGATTAGATTATATCCTCCTTACTAGAGGTTAAACCGGCTTTTAGGAAAGATGCAATTCACTCTTGAAAAACTCTAAAGCATAGCAGGGAAATTTAAGCTTTGCTTTCAAAGCCCCATTAAACTATGCATATACAATTTAGGTTTACATATTTGACATCCTTCTCTTTCCAATCTATCTCTAAAATTCTCCTTTACCCTAACCCCTCATCTCCCTTCACCATATTTTAGAAACAGCTTAGACTTTTAGGCAAATTAAATTTCCTTTAGATTATGCAAAACTTTCATTATTGTACTGTCCATAACAAGAATAGAACAGCAGGAATTTAACTCCCTTTCAGTTTGGCCCATGTCCAGGTTGGTGATATTTTCCTCCCGTCCTTTTCACTGTTGTTAAATACACTGGGCTCTTACAGAGCCAGACTTTGGCGGGACAGCACCACTTTCAATCTGAAACAGCTGGAGAAATGTTCAGAAAATTCTATGTCTAATGATTAATAGCAAATTTCGAAAAGGACAAAAGATTAGCCAACAAATCCCTAGGATTTCTTAGGATCCCTCAAATTCAACATTATCAGAATTCTGTGTTTTCTCCTAATAGTCTTCTAAGTATATGTGTTATAAACAAAACATAACAATAAATTATGTTCTCTTTTAACCTTTGTTAAATCTTTCATGACTTATTTATAATTTATAAAGCTATAGATAATAGGACTTTGACTTTTACTGATGAAAATACACCCACAATTGTTATGTAGAAACTTTCAGTGGCTAGAACCTTAATAGTCTATCATCCTTGAAATGAGCCATTTGTTTCAGCCTGTCTTTCTGTGAAAGAATCTAAATGAATCTACTAGTATTAACTCATCAAGAAAGAAAAGAATGCATTGTATCCATTTCCATTTTAATTCACTAAACTTACAGAGAAATCTTTCTGGTGATGTATATACCTTTATTAGTAAGACAAAAGGGCAGTATGTAAAACAATTAACATTTAGATATAATGTAATATCATACAGGGATCACTAAACTATACCAAGATCTTTTAAATTCTATTTAGTAAAAGAATTTCATTAAGTAGAGACTGTTTAAGAACCTTGTGCCTCTAAATTAACACATGTAGAATTTGAGATTTAGAGAGTTTAAATAATTTACTTAAGGTCACAGAGTCACTAAGTAATGGACCCAGAATCTGAACCCTGTTCTATCTGACTCCAAATCCATGCCTTTAATGTCTGAGTCAAGGCATTCACATAACTAACTATAACAGGAGACAGAAAAATAAACATCATAAGAGAGGCATGCAAATCAGCAAAGGAAAAGGTCATATTAAATTGGAAAGTATAATGGACATAGTAGGTCATGAGCTGGACCATGTAGGATGGAGAGGATTATGAACTTATGAGAGGAGTCTGTGTCTGGAGTAATCCAAAGCAATGGCATTTAAAAATGCATAAAAGAAACATGAACATGGGTGATGCTTGGGAATAAAGAATTCTTGCTAACTGTCCTGCTTTCCCAATAGTGGGTGCTAGAGAGAGAGAGAGAGAGAGACTCTGAGGCTGCATGAGGGAAGGCATTTTTTCCTTCCTGTTTGCTTTCTCTTCTTGTCAGGGTAACCCCAAGAATGTTTCCTCAGTCTGGGGGCAGCTGTTTGTTTCTGGAGGAGCAGCAAAATAATTTCAGTTTGTTGTCTGCCACAGGACCAGAACCAACCTCATTATGTATGTGTGTGCTCAGTTACTCAGTTGTGTTCGACTCTGTGCAACCCTACGGACTGTGGCCCGCCAGGATCCTCTGTCCATGGGACTCTCCAGGCAAGAACACTGGAGTGGGTAGCCACTTCCCCCAGGGGATCTTCCTGACTCAGGAATTGAACCCACATCACAGGTGTCTCCTGCATTGGCAGGCAGGTTCTTTACCACTAAGCCACCTGGAAAGCCCCAATTTCATTATGTTCCTTTGAATATAGATATCTGGGGCCTCCCTCTATGGAGCCCCATCTTTGCACATCTAAATTTAATAATTTCAACTTTTTCTCTTTGCTTCTTCCTGCAGCTATTTCTTACACAATACTTGAGTATTCTACTTTTGCCTTTTCAGTTCTCCAATCCTCGTTAGTATGTTAAATCTCTCTGTTGTAATAACAGATATAGTTTCTGTCTCCTGAATATACCCTTACTGATATTCTTTGCAGCCAAAGATGTCGAAGCTCTATACAGTCAGCAAAAACAAGACCAGGAGCTGACTGTGGCTCAGATCATGAACTCCTTATTGCCAAATTCAGACTGAAATTGAAGAAAGTAGGGAAAACCACTAGACCATTCAGGTATGACATAAATCAAATCCCTTATGATTATACAGTGGAAGTGAGAAATAGATTTAAGGGCCTAGATCTGATAGATAGAGTGCCTGATGAACTATGGAATGAGGTTCACGACATTGTACAGGAGACAGGGATCAAGACCATTCCCATTGAAAAGAAATGCAAAAAAGCAAAATGGCTGTCTGGGGTGGCCTTACAAATAGCTGTGAAAAGAAGAGAAGTGAAAAGCAAAGGAGAAAAGGAAAGATAAACATCTGAATGCAGAGTTCCAAAGAATAGCAAGAAGAGATAAGAAAGCCTTCTTCAGCGATCAGTGCAAAGAAGTAGAGGAAAACAACAGAATGGGAAAGACTAGGGATCTCTTCAAGAAAATCAGAGATACCAAAGGAACATTTCATGCAAAGATGAGCTCGACAAAGGACAGAAATGGTATGGACCTAACAGAAGCAGAAGATATTAAGAAGAGATGACAAGAATACACAGAAGAACAGTACAAAAAAGATCTTCACGACCCAGATAATCACGATGGTGTGATCACTGACCTAGAGCCAGGCATCCTGGAATGTGAAGTCAAATGGGCCTTAGAAAGCATCACTACGAACAAAGCTAGTGGAGGTGATGGAATTCCAGTTGAGCTATTCCAAATCCTGAAAGATGATGCTGTGAAAATGCTGCACCCAATATGCCAGCAAATTTGGAAAACTCAGCAGTGGCCACAGGACTGGAAAAGGTCAGTTTTCATTCCAATCCCAAAGAAAGGCAATGCCAAAGAATGCTCAAACTACCGCACAATTGCACTCATCTCACACACTAGTAAAGTAATGCTCAAAATTCTCCAAGCCAGGCTTCAGCAATATGTGAACCGTGAACTTCCTGATGTTCAAGTTGGTTTTAGAAAAGGCAGAGGAACCAGAGATCAAATCGCCAACATCCGCTGGATCATGGAAAAAGCAAGAGAGTTCCAGAAAAGCATCTATTTCTGTTTTATTGACTATGCCAAAGCCTTTGACTGTGTGGATTACAATAAACTGTGGAAAATTCTGAAAGAGACGGGAATACCAGACCACCTGATCTGCCTCTTGAGAAATTTGGATGCAGGTCAGGAAGCAACAGTTAGAACTGGACATGGAACAACAGACTGGTTCCAAATAGGAAAAGGAGTTCGTCAAGGCTGTATATTGTCACCCTGTTTATTTAACTTATATGCAGAGTACATCAATGAGAAATGCTGGACTGGAAGAAACACAAGCTGGAATCAAGATAGCCTGGAGAAATATCAGTAACCTCAGATATGCAGATGACACCACCCTTATGGCAGAAAGTGAAGAGGAACTCAAAAGCCTCTTTCTGAAAGTGAAAGTGGAGAGTGAAAAAGTTGGCTTAAAGCTCAACATTCACAAAATGAAGATCATGGCATTCAGTCCCATCACTTCATGGGAAATAGATGGGGAAACAGTGGCAGACTTTATTTTTCTGGTTTCCAAAATCACTGCAGATGGTGACTGCAGCCATGAAATTAAAAGACGCTTACTCCTTGGAAGGAAAGTTATGACCAACCTAGACAGCATATTCCAAAGCAGAGACATTACTTTGCCAACAAAGGTCCGGCTAGTCAAGGCTATGGTTTTTCCTGTGGTCATGTATGGATGTGAGAGTTGGACTGTGAAGAAGTCTGAGCGCCGAAGAATTGATGCTTTTGAACTGTGGTGTTGGAGAAGACTCTTGAGAGTCCCTTGGACTGCAAGGAGATCCAACCAGTCCATTCTGAAGGAGATCAGCCCTGGGATTTCTTTGGAAGGAATGATGCTAAAGCTGAAACTCCAGTACTTTGGCCACCTCATGCGAAGAGTTGACTCATTGGAAAAGACTCTGATGCTGGGAGGGATTGGGGGCAGGAAGAGAAAGGGACGACAGAGGATGAGATGGCTGATGGCATCACTGACTCGATGGACGTGAGTCTGAGTGAACTCCAGGAGTTGGTGATGGATAGGGAGGCCTGGTGTGCTGCGATTCATGGGGTCGCAAAGAGTCGGACACAACTGAGCGACTGATCTGATCTGATCTTTTACCTATTATTCCTGTGCTAATGCTGAAAGCAACCACTGGTGAGAAAAACAGAATCACCATAATGTTTATTATTATTAATAAATAAATTTATAATAAATAAAGAAATGTTTGCTATTAATAAAAATTCAACTTTGCACATAGAGGAAGACTCATGAAGTATGTGAGAAACAGTATCTGAATAAATTTTGTGGAGGAGATTTCTATCAGTAAAGAGGAAGAGGGAAAGAGCTGTTAGGGAGACAAGTAACAGTGACAGATGCGGAAGATGAGTGGGAAACAGCTACATGAGGGAAGGGAGAAGAACATTCTAGGAAATAAAAGTAGTTGTATGTGGGACAGGCTCAAATTGGGAGAGACTGAGATTTATTCAAGAAACTGAGGGAAGTAGAGTGTGGCTGGACTGGTGAAAAGAACAGGGAAAGGGAAATCAGATGAGCCTAATGAGATAAGATCCAAGAAAGAAAGAGTTTAGGTGGTCTGGGGAGTGGAATCCAGAGTTCAGAAAACTGATAGTGAAATTTACAGAAATAGGGTGCTAAGAAAAGAAAAGTAAGATTCATGGCATATTGAATATAAGGGGTTTGGCTGCAGAAGAATATGACTTTAAACTTGATAACGAGAAATCTTGACCTGGATCCTTATCTCCATGGCAATGAAGAAGCCACAAGAATAATGTAATAATAACGTAAAGAGAAGAGAAAAACTACCATCAAACTTCGGAGAAAATTTTAGGTATGTGAGAAAGGATGTTGTGATCAGAGTAAGGAGTAAGAGATGAGACTGAACACTTCTCAAGAATAACTAGGTCAAAGAAAAATATTACCAGCCAAAGGCTGAAGAAAACTGGAGATAAATTAAATAGAATTAAGGAGGGTTGGATGGGCTTCCCAGCTGACAATACTGGCAAAGAAATCCCCCTGCCAATGCAGCAGATGCAAGGGATGTGGTTTCAGACCCTGGATGGGGAAGATACCCTGGAGAAGGAAATGGAAACTCACTCCAGTATTCTTGCCTGGAGAATCCCATGGACAGAGAAGCCTGGTGGGCTATACTCCATGGGGTCACAAAGAGTTGGACATGCCAAAACAAAATCAAGGTTGTTGGGTAGTCATGAGGCAGAGTGTGAGAGCGGTCAAGAATCTGGATACTGAAGTCATGAAATGATGAACAATCTGTGATAGGAAGGATCAAGGGGTATACAGTTCACCTCTAATATGTAAGGTTGACTTACCAGTAGTTTAAAAGAGCCTGTAGTTCATTGTGACTCAAGCCTAAAGAGTAGCGATCATTTGGGAACTGAAACAATGGATATTTAGACGAATGCTGCAATCGGAGATTTTACTGAGGGTTTAATACTTACTTCAATAGTACTTCCTTTAGTGTTTGTTCTTTGTAACCTTGCATTGGAATGTGATTTCTACCCCACCGATTGGTTAAGTAAGTTGTGTGGGCCAGCCCAGAAACAAAGATGGTGAAGGAATATATTCTACCTCCTTACAGGAGGAATAGCAAACAGTAGGTGACCATCTTTAATCTCCCACACCAAGATAAGTTTTTAATGCCTCATTTCTTTTAACCAGGCAACAAACCTTCACTTACTCTCAGAGCTGCGTGATTTATTCAAGGAAAAAGCAGCATGAGATGGAACTGACACCAAGGAACCACAGAGATAGCTCTGTTATGAGCTATTTGCTTTAAGCAAATTATTTAACTTTTCTATGCCTTTTACCTCATTTTTTAGTAAATGTAATATATCTACTTCTTTCTTATAAGGATCATATGACCATCGATATAGAAGGTATTGACAATAATGAACTCATGTTTTGCAAAGTGTAATCATTATTTGCTGGTGGCACTGAGATAAAAACAAATCTTGATGGCTTAATCCTACAAACAGGATTAAGATGTACAAAACATTTTTTTACACGTGTTTTAGTAATGATATCTATCACCTGTTTTAAGAAGACATGAATAGAGAAAGGTGAGAGTAAAAAAAGGGAAATATATGAAAAGATGCTGTCCTCCTCAGAAGCCATCTGAGGATAACTCTAAGACCCATAATTTCCTAAATCTGAAATAGGATGAATCTTGAGGTAACTACAGAGTTATCATCAAGGGTTCCAGATCTTCTAATATTTTGCTAACAATTAAAGAGAGCCTCTCAGAGTCCACTGACAAAATCTGCAGACATAATCTTTGCTCCTCCAAAGTTACCGCCCCAAATCAAAGTTACATGATGGGAAGTAACTACATTTCAGCTTTCCTCTAGAGAAGCCTAATGTATCTCTCCACATGGACAACACTTCCCAAGGTTAATGTTGCAAAGACTTAGGCCCAAGCTCAGGTCATTTGCTAGTAGAGACATCAAATCTATTAGCTGCTCCCCTTTTGACAGAGAAGCTGGTTTAAAGTTGAAACACTGTAACAACACATATACTACAGATGATCATTATAAAGTAAAAATAAAGGCATACCATATAACATTACTCTTGAAGTTGATTTTTATTATGGCTTAGATCTTGTCATAGAGGGTTTAATTTCTGACTATCCAAAGAACCTTATTTTATGAAGGTTTCTACTATGAGGTAGTTTCTTTTCTAAGCACAATGTACATTCTGGGGTATCGCCTAGGAAGCTAGTTAAAGAGTTATCATTACAGCCTGTACTCTTGAGAGTCAGAATCAGTGGGTGGGGGAGGAACAGGCACTGGGAAATTTTTTCTGGAATGTAAAGTAGAAATGACACAGGGGTTCTACATGTGAAAAAGACAGTGTCAAGATAGGGTGAAAGGGATGGTTAGACTTGGGTTAAAAAAAAAAAAAAAAAAAGGCTAAAGATATAGAGTGATAATGTTAAAATGAGTCCTTAACTTTCTGCAGATAGTAACTCAAGTCAAAGAAGTGTGACTGCTTTCTCTGAGACTCCTCCCTAATTAACTGGGGTATAATGGGCTACTGGTAGGGGCCTCTGCTTTCATTTTACAGAGGAAACATCCTCCCCAGTTCATGTCCTTCATGTTTCCGAAAACATCCCATACTTTCCGCTGTCATAGCACCTTTTGCACTGTGTATTAACTGGCCACTTTTGACTGTCTCTTCCACTAGACCACAATCACCTCTGAGAGTGTATTTTGGATACACTCTCCTTCATTATTGTTTTCGATCAAGATCTGCCACTGTTTCAGGCATTTAAGAGGTGTTTAACACAAAGGAAATGGCAACCCACTCCAGTGTTCTTGCCTGGAGAATCCCAGGGATGGGGAAGCCTGGTGGGCTGCCCTCTCTGGAGTCGCACAGAGTCAGACACGACTGAAGCGACTTAGCAGCAGCAGTAACATATGGTTGGGTGGATGAAAATAATTAAGACCAGAGAACTAAAACGTGTTGTCTATGGTTCCAGGGACAACAGAAACAGATTTAGTCTCCCAGTTTGCAATCCAATGTCATAGCTACATGTTTCTGTTCAGGGGCTTTCTCATATAATGCATAAAATAATGCCTGGCACATTGTAAATGTCCACTAGCATATTGTCTGTCTTATTTTATTTTTATGTGGAATAAAAGAGAACAGTTTAACAGAACAGCAATTAAGAGCCTAGAGTTTGAAATTAAAAAAACCTGGCTTTGATGTTCAGCACAGAGACACCAACTCCCTTACTCTCTAGTTATGAGACTTTGAGAAAATCATTCAGTAATCTCTCTGCAACTCTTCCTCCTCACATAAAACTAATAGTATCTTTCTCATAGAATTGATCATATACTAAAGGAATCAACATATGTAAAGCATTCATAGCAGTGCCTTTTACATAGTAAGTGTTCAAAAAATTATTATTACAATTTAAAATATTTTACATGAGAAGAAAATTAGTACAACTCTATACTATTACTCCTTTATGCAAGAGGGAAAGATGTACTAAACTATTCTAAGCTAGTTAGTTATATGTTTTGATCCATCCTAAAGGGAGGAAAATTACTGTGGCAGATGCTAAATATTTGAAAATAATTTCCAAAATACCAGCTTTTGTACCAACATATCTTTTTTTACACATGTTTTTCAGTCATGATATCTATCACCTGTTTTAAGAAGACATGAATAGAGAAAGGTGAGAGTTAAACAAAGGGAAATATATGGAAAGATGTTGTCCTCCTCCTCCTCAGAAACCATCTGAGGATAACTCTGAGATCCACACTGCCTAAAACATACATTCTAGCCTTATTCAGAAATTCAAGATATGTATTAAGTATTAATTCAACTGTGTACATTTCTAGGCAGTCTGAAAACAGAAATAAAACAGGCAAAAATTTCTGATTTCATGGCATTTAGATTCTAGCAGGGAGCAATAGACAGATAAACAAATTAGTAGATCATATATTCTTCCAGATTTGCCATAGTAAACCAGAGAAAGGGATAAATAGTAGTCTAAGATTCAAGTTGAACAAATGTCAGGGTTTATTCAGTCCAATATGACAAAGACTGGGAAGGGCAAGAGAATTGAGGACATAGTCAAGGAAGTGAATATAATCTTGTCTCATGGAATCTAAAATGACTGAGAAGAAAAATGAGAACATGAAAAAATGCACTGAGTGATAGAGACATTGAGGCAAGGACTTGAGTGCAGACAATTCCAGCACACAAGTGAAGAAATGAGAAAGTGGGGAAGTAAGACAAGGAAGCAAGTAAACTCAGCAAAGCTGAGCAACAAGAGTTCGGTCTTAGAGGGGACAATCTGAAAACCACGTAGGGTATGCCTCAGAATTGTCCTACCAAAGACAGGGAGACTGTGATCTTATTCACTGACTCTATCCCTAACGGCTGATGATTTTCCATCGGACTGTTAGGTGCCACTTCCCTACTTCTGGGGTATGCCTACACATACTGGGAGAACTTCCTGTGACATCAATTGTTTTTCTCTGAGAAAGCCTTCAGAAAAGAAGAGAAACAGAAGAAAGGTACAGGTGATTGAGCTGGAGTGCTGTCAATATGCTGGGAAATCTGAACTCAGGTGAACGCAGTTGGACCAAGGGGACATATGGAACATAAACAGTCTTTGCTTCAGGTTCTTGGAGGAAATAAAGGAGAAAGGAAAAATAGTTATTGGTGGGGGAGGGGTGAGCTGCTTTAAAGTGATATCATGAAACTTATTGCATGTGTGCAAACTAAGTCACTTCAGTCGTGCCCAACTGTTTGTAACCCCATGGACTGTAGCCCACCAGTCTCCTCTGTCCATGGGATTCTCCAGGCAAGAATACCAGAGTGGGCTGCCATACTCTCCTCCAGGGGATCTTCCCGACCCAGGGATTGAATCCACATCTCCTGTGTCTCCTGCATTGGCAGGAGGGTTTTTACCACTAGCACCACCTGGGAAGCTCATGAAACTTTTTATTAATAACAACATCGAGGATATGACCAAAGGATTAAGAGCCAAGGCGTGGTTGATGACAAGATGAATTGAGGAGAGAGATGAGGAAATTTAACAGTGCAGAACTTTGGAAAGAATATCTATGAGGATATTTATTTCACAAGAAATTCTGATGAGCGGTGTTGGGAAAAGTGGCAATGAGTCAAGAACCAAAACTTTTTGAACACTGAAAGACTGACCAAGGGAACTGTAGATGAAATCAACAGAGGGATAATGTCTGATATAGCTTAAAGACATGAGAAGCAAAGTGATTTTAAGAAGCAAGGTGAAAAGAATGATGAAACATCAGGAAAGAAGCAAGGACACAATTAACCAACACTGGGCCCAGTCATAAAGGAATCTCAAGGTAAAGAAAATCTTCACTTTCTAAGGTTTACATATGAAAAGAATTTTATTGATGACTAATCTTGGTATTCAGAGAGTCCAGAAAACAGATTTATAAAACATTTTGATCAAATAATTATGGAAATACAATATATCAAAGCTTTAGTGATACATCTAAAGCTGTCCTTTGGAGATAATATATGTCCTAAGATGTTAATATCAAAATTAAGAATAATTAAAATTAATAGGTCATGTATGAAAAATATTAAAAAAACATAAAGAAAGAAAAAAGGAAATGATAAAGAGAATCCAAATTAATGAAAAGAAAGGCAAATATATAAACATAAAGCCAAAAATTTTTTCTCTGAAAACAACTGTTGACAAAATATTGTGAGATTAAAAGACCAGTAAAAAGAGGAATATATAAATATATTTCATAACAAGATTTTTAAAGATATACATGCTGCATACAGGTAATAAAAAGAATGTTATGAACACCTTAGTAATAAATTTGAAAACACAGTTGAAGTGGGAAATTCTTGGGGAAAATATAACTTGAAAAAATTAATTCAAGAAGAAATAGAAAGCCTGAACAGTCTTATAATCATTAAATAAAATGAATCAATAGTTTACACTTTTCCTACAAAGATGGGAAATGACTCTCAGTAAATTTTACCAAAAATCTAAGGAACAAATTTAATTTTTACACAAACCTTTTCAGAGACTAGAAAAGTGGGAACTTTAAGAAGATAACATTGAAGAATACATCAATAATTTTAGGGCAGGGAAAGCATCTCAAGCAACAAAGAAAGCATTATTTTCAAAGAAAACATTGACAAATGTGACCACATTAAGATTAACATTTTTAAAATCAATGTACACCATAAAGAGAGTGAAAATAATACAAGGTACTGATTTGTTTTGTTTTGCTGTACTTAAAACTGAAAAACAACTCATTTCACAGATACAAAAAGAACTTCCCTAAATCAAAATGGAAAAGAAAAAAATGCCTCCCCAAACAGATAAAAGATTTGAACAGACTCATCTAAAAGAGAACGTTCAAATAGAAAGTAAATACAGGAAAAGTATCCAACCTTTTTTGCTGTTGAGTCGCTAAGTCGTGTTCGACTCTTTGGAACTCTATGGACTGCAGCACACCAGGCTTCCCTGTCTTTCACTGTCTCCCAGAGTTTGCTCAAATTGCTGTTCATTGAGTCAATGATGCTATCTAACTATCTCATCCTTTGTCACCCTCTTCTCCTTTTGCCTTCAATCTATCCCAGCATCAGGGTCTTTTCCAATGAGTCAGCTCCTCGCATCAAGTGGCCAAAGTATTGGAGTTTCAGCTTCAACATCAGTCCTTCCAATGAATATTCAGGACTGACTTCCCTTAGGATGGACTGGTTGGCACTCCTTCCAGTCCAAGGGACTCTCAAGAGTCTTCTCCAGCACCACAGTTCAAAGGCATCAATTCTTTGGCGCACAGCCTTCTTCATGGTCCAACTCTTATATCCATACATGACTACTGAAAAAACTATAACTTTGACTAAATGGACCTTTATTGGCAAAGTGATGGCTCGGCTTTTCAATATGACGTCTAGGTTTGTCGTAGCTTTCCTTCCAAGGAGCAAGCATCTTTTAGTTTCATGGCTGCAGTCACCATCTGCAGTGATTCTGGAGCCCAAGAAAATAAAGTCTTTCACTGCTTCCACCTTTTCTCCTTCTATTTGCCATGAAGTGATGGGACCAGATGCCATGATCTTAGTTTTCTGAACGCTGAGCTCTAAGCCAGCTTTTTCACTCTCCTCTTTCAGTTTCATCAAGAGGCTCTGTAGTTCCTCCCCATTTTCTTCCATTAGAATGGTATCATCTGCATATCTGAGGTTGTTGACCTTTCTCCTGGCAATCATGATTCATCCAACCTGGAATTTCACAGGGTGTGTGAATAACTTCTATTCTGCATGGAAGTTAAATATAGGTGATAATATACAGCCTGTCTTACTCCTTTCCCAATTTTGAACCAGTCAGTTGTTCCATATAAGGTTGCTTCTTGACCTGCATACAGGTTTCTCAGGAACCAGGTAAGGTGGTCTGATTTACCCATCTCTTTAAGAATTTTATTTGTTGTGATCCATACAATCAAAGATCTTCAAGTAGTCAATGAAGCAGAAGTAGATGTTTTTCTGGAATTCTCTTGCTTTCTGTATGATCTGATGAATGTTGGCAACTTGATCTCTGGCTCCTTTGCCTTCTCTAAACCCAGTTTGTACATTTGGAAGTTGTTCGTTCCATACTTCTGAAGCCTAACTTCAAGGATTTTGAGCATAACCTTACTAGCATGAGAAATGAGCACAATTGTCTGGAAGTTTGAACATTGGCATTGCCTTTCTTTGGGACTGCGATGAAAACTGACCTTTTCCAGTTCTGTGGCCACTGCTGAGTTTTCCAAATTTGCTGACATATTGAGTGTAGGACTTTGACAGCATTATCATTTAGGATTTTTAAAAGCTCAGTTGAAATTCCATCACTTCCACTAGCTTTGTTTGTAGTAAGGCTTCCTATGGTTCACTTGACCTCACACTCTAGGCTGTCTGGCTCTAAGTGAGTGACCACACAATCGTGGTTATCCGGGTCATTAAGAATTTTTTTTGTATAGCTCTTCTGTATATTCTTGCCACCTCTTCTCAATCTCTTCTGCTTCTGTTAGGTCCTTACTGTTTCTGTCCTTTATCGTGCTCGTTCTTGCATGAAATGTTCCCTTGATATCTCCAATTTTCTTGAAGATATTGCTAGTCCTTCCCATTCTATTGTTTTCCTCTACTTATTTGCATTGTTCACTTAAGAAAGCCTTCTTATCTGTCCTTGCTCTTCTCTGGAACTCTGCATTCAGTTGAGTATATTTTTTCCTTTTTCCCTTGCTTTTCGCTTCTCTTCTTTCCTCAGCGATTTGTAAAGCCTCCTAAAATAACGATTTTGCCTTCTTGCATGCCAAAGTACTCAGGTTCATAAAAACAAAATTGCAAGCTCTGCCCACATTTATTTTCATTTGCTTTAGAGATGCTACCTCAGTGTTACTAGCAAAGCAGCAGTAACAACTAAAATTTCTCTTAAATCACCAACTTTCATATCATTTTGATCACACTGAAAGTTAGAAATTTCTCTATATTATAATCACAGGTTAATTATCTCCTGATGAATTGCAAAACATTTTCTTCTGGGGAAAATTTGGTAGCTATCAGAAGAATTTACTATTGGGATCAATCATTTAATTTCTGACCCTGACGAGTACTTAAATAGCAAAGGAACACATAAATATCATCTGTATACTCATTTGTGTACTTTAAACTAGCCCCTCCTCAATTTATGGTTTTATCTTATCAAACAACTGCACACTTTAAAAGTTATGGCTAAAACAATCAAATATGGCCGTTTTAAATGATCTAAATTAGCCAGTCATTCTGAGTATTTTGTTCCTACAAAATAATTTAGTTCAGTCTCTGGAAAAAAAGTCCTTTAGTTCTGAAGGTCTTTGGGTTTTTAATACATAGCTGTCTTAGATGATGTGCTTGTGTTTTAAGCTTTATTTATTGCAAGTGCTTAGTAACCCAAGCCACAAAATTGCAAATACCTTATTCTTTTATTTTCCCAGTTTCTCTTTCTTCTCTTATTGGTGCCAGCAACAAAAGGATGTGTAACTGTATCCCTTTTGGTTGCTAATACTTTACCTTGTAGACTCTGGAATGACAAATTCTATAATTGCTGTTATTTTTCGCCGTTCCATTCCTCTTTGTGCTATGAAGTGGCTAGTATGTGCTTCCAAATTATATTTTAAATAAAGTTCCTTAAATTTGACAGAGGTTAAAGAAATACCCAAGCCAAATGTTTTGGACTCCGGACTTTTAAACAGAATTTGGTTTTGCAGCTCTACAAACAGGTCACTTCAAAATTTCCAGGTTTTCTTCTCTATGGTTTTTGTATGAAAAATATGTCTTTTGTTCTTTGAAAATATTTGTCATCATTGTTTTATGTATAAATTTAAAAGAGGTCAATTAACAATTTCATTTAACATACACTGAAGGCAGATAACCTTCAGATTCAGTCAGTTCAGTTCGCTTCCTCAGTCGTGTCCGACTCTTTGCGACCCCATGGACTGCAGCACACCAGGCCTCCCTGTCCATCACCAACTCCCAGAGTTCACTTAAACTCATGTCCATTGAGTCGGTGATGCCACCCAACCATTTCATCCTCTGTCTTTCCCTTCTCCTCCTGCTTTCAATCTTTCCCAGCATCAGGGTCTTTTCAAATGAGTCAGTTCTTCACATCAGGTGGCCAAAGTATTAGAGTTTCCACTTCAGCATCAGTCCTTCCAAAGAATATCCAGGGTTGATTTCCTTTAGGATAGACTGGTTGGATTTCCTTGCAGTCCAAGGGACTCTCAAGAGTCTTCTCCAACACCACAGTTCAAAAGCATCAATTCTTTGGCACTCAGCTTTCTTTATAGTCCAACTCTCACATCCATACATGACTACTGGAAAAACCATGGCTTTGACTAGACAGACCTTTGTTGGCAAAGTAATGTTCCTGCTTTTTAATATGCTGTCTAGGTCAGTCATAACTTTTCTTCCAAGGAGCAAGCATCTTTTAATTTCATGGCTGCAATCACTACCTGCAGTGATTTTGGAGCCCCCCAAAATAAAATTTGTCACTGTTTCCACTGTTTCCCATCTATTTGCCATGAAGTGATGGAACCAGATGCCTTGATCTTAGTTTTCTGAATGTTCAGATTATCAATGGAATAATACAGCAAAAAGTTCAACTGAAAATTATCATTAAGGTGGAAGGAAAAAAGGCAGAAATCACTAGTTCCTACCATTTAATAAGTGTTCTTAGCAATTCAACATGAAACAAAATATTTGGATTACTTCACTGCTTTTTGATATACAGTGGATCCATGCATTCTCTCTCTTTTCTTCTGTCATCAATTTTGGGAAAGCAAGGTATGTTTTCTCTAATTCATTGGAGCTATATTCCATGACTTCCCATAGTCCATAATGGAGAGAGAGGATGATACTCTCTCCAGAATACAGAAATGATCACTGTCCCCAGCACTGACAAAAATTCAAGAAATATTTCATGGTTCTTCAACAAATGACAGCTCCCACATGACAGAGAATTAAGAAGACAGTGATTTTATATACAGAAAAAAATTTTATATAGATTTTATATACATAAAACTTTCATAGTATAAGCAACAAGGTTTTTCACTACTTTAGTCTGTCTCCTTGCACACTATAGTTGATCTGTGTTCCAATTAAAAATGTGACATCATGTCTTATGCATATCACATTGTATGATCTGACCTATGTAAAGGGGGTCTGCCACCATGCTTGCTTTCATGTACTACTTTTACCCATAAATTTTTCTCACACATGTTGCTTTTAACCAATATGTAATTCATTTTAAATTTGTGCAGTGAGATTGAAGTGCTACATTACTCCTATTCACTGTAAGCTTGACAGTATATACTGCAGCCAATCAATTTTGGACATTGACTCTATCATCTGATACACTATTCTGCTGTCTCACGTCATCTACAACTTTATCAAGGTCACATTTAAAAATATTGAACAGAACAGGGCCAAGGATAACATAAATTAATTTTAATCAGTAATCTTTGCACATAGTTCCCCAACAAGTTACAAATCCATCTAACTGTACTATTTTCCAGCTCAAATTTCTCCATCTAGTACCTTGAGAATCTAGCAAATGCTTTAGCAAAATTAGGAAGAACTATGGCTACAACAGGGCCCTGGCCCACAGTCTAAAAAGAAAATAAATCCAAAACTGGTTATGCCTTTTTTATAAAGTCAGTGATTACATTTTATTAAACTCACATAGCCAATCTTTTAATAATTTGTTCTGGAATGTTTCTCAAGACCAGTAAAAAGTTTGAAGTATTTACTTTCTTGTGAATTTCAGAAAAAAAGAACAATCTCATCTTCAAATATCTATAAGTTTCTCATAACACTTCACAGGTTGTCAAGCAGAGGCTCAAAAATGCCAATCACACAAATTACAAAATTCTGGTTTGTAATTTTTTCCAAACTAGCAGACTGAGCTGCACTTAGAGCATTTAATATTTCAGAGCAAACTGTTCTAGGGGGAAAAAAGAGAAGTACTTACTGTATTTACCAAATGAAAGAAAGGGACCTATGCTTGAATGTAGCTGAAATGAATTTGCCTAAGGAAGGTGGAAAAGTGGAAACAGTGTTCATTATAAAACTCTGCTAATGCCGTCTATGGGGTCGCACAGAGTCGGACACGACTGAAGCGACTTGGCAGCAGCAGCAATGCATATTTCCTTCTATTAAGTTCACTTCTTCTCCTCTTACCTGGACAACAAAACCTGCTTTGAGTCAAGGATCTGATATAACCAGATATTTTAGTGTGACTTTAAGTCAATGTGTTCTCTTTCAAAGGGAGTATTTGTGTTTTAATCCCCACTTCTCTTATCTTCAAGTGTGGAATTTAAATCTAGGTTCTTTATTAAGGGAATTTCAAGTACCAGAGAGCAGATGGATGAAATCTGGGTAAGCTGGCAGGGGGAGAAGGGCTCCTAGTTATCCTGGGATCACATCACTTGAATGTTACCTTGTCCTTGGGCTTGTAATTGAAAACCGCCTGGACAAAAAAGATACCAACAATGCAAGAAAAATCAGAGATCTGTCCTATGTGTCAACCAAGTTCTGACCCTTTTGCATCTGAACTATGAGTTTGAAAATATAAGCCTGTGTTTATCTTCAGAAACATGAATGTTAAATTTCTGTCAACAATTCAGCCCTCACTGCTAAAAGGTTGCAAAACAGATCTCGGAAATGAAAGCTGAAAGTCACCGCAAGTTTGGCTCAAAGAACATTTCAGAGACTGAGCTTCATTCTCTGTATCCTCTCCTTCCCAAAATGATTAACCTGAATGGTGTCAGTTTGGAAGCTTACCAAAAATTTTCAGGTACACTTTTAACATAATTCATATCAAGTAATAAATATAATGATCACTATATTCCTAACTAAAATTGACTTTTAGTCTTTCAAATAACTGTTCATGTCTTATATCTCCTAGAATTCTAATGTATTTAATAGCCTGCAGTGACCTTTCCTAACTCAATCCTTACACATATTTTTAGATGAAAAGATTTTACTCAAAGTTATTTTACCAATAAATGTGGTATGTGGTATATTTTATTAACTGCTAATTCAATGCCATTTGTGTTTTAAATCCAAAGTGGATAAGGAAAACAAAAACAAAAACCTACCCAAGACAACTATCCAAAGCACCAAGCAATGAGATATTCTGAAAGAATCATGGAACAAAAAAGATAGGGTTCTGCATGGATCCAAAATTCACTTCTCATATTTTGCTGAATTGATTTGCAATTTCAGAAATTTAGTTTATTGTAAATCTTTTTTATCTTTTGTTCCAACAGATACTTTTGAAATTAGAAAATCCTCTGAGGAATTACACAAAATATTAATGATACCTGAAAACACCCTTGGAAAATGAGAAATCAGATTTGAATAATTATCATCTATGCCAGTTGTGAGTTACTGTAAAAATTCTGACACAATTTCTTCCAGGTTACAAAAACAATAATAAAGTTGACAGTATTGGAATCTTGCTGTAATCTATTGGAATATATAGTAAGAGTTATAAAGGCAAAGTCATAAAATTCTAAATTTGCTACAACCTTTTGTATTTGAAGATAAAACAATGAAAGAGATATAGATATACAACAAAGTGAATCAATATTTTCATGGACTATACTCCATTTAAAGTTATTACAAACTTCTGGCTATATTTCTCCCTGCTCTGCAATATAACATTGTTGTTTACTTATTTTGTACATAGCAGTTTATATCTCTTAATCCCATACTCCTTTCTATCCCCCTTCTCTTTCCCTCTCCTCACTGGTAACCACTAATTTGTGCTCTGTATCTGTGAGTTAGTTTCTGTTTTGTTATATTTACTTGCTTGTTTTATTTTTTAGATTCCACATATAAGCAATAACATACAATATTCATCCTTCACTGATTTATTTCACTAATCATAATATGCTCCAAGTACATCTATGTTGCTCCAAATGCTAAAATTTCACTCTTTTTTATGACTAATATTCCATTGTATGACTAATATTTCATTCCATTGTATGTATACACACATATACACCACATCCTTTTTATCGATTCATCTGTTGGTGGACACTTAGGTTGCTTCCATATCTTGGCTTTTGTAAATAATGCTGCTATGGACACATAGGTGCATGTATCTTTTTTAATTAATGTTTTTGTCTTCTTTCGATGCATACCCAGGAGTGGAATTGCTAAATCATATAGTATTTCTAGTGATAGTTTTTTTAGAAACCTTCAGCAATATAAAGGATCATATACCATGTTCCTGTGAGAGTTAATTCAGGGTCACAAGGATGGTTCAATAGTCACAAATCAATCAATGTGATATACCACATTAACAAAAGGAAAGATAAAGTTTACATAATCATCTCAATAGATGCAGAGAAAGCATCTGATAAAATTCCACATCCATTCATGATAAAATATCTCATCTAAGTTTGTATAGCATAAACATATCCCAACATAATAAAGGCCATTTATGACAAACCTACAGCTAACATCACGCTGCTGCTGCTGCTGCTAAGTCGCTTCAGTAGTGTCCAACTCTGTGCGACCCCATAGACGGCAGCCCACCAGGCTCCCCCATCCCTGGGATTCTCCAGGCAAGAACACTGGAGTGGGTTGCCATTTCCTTCTCCAATGCATGAAACTGAAAACTGAAAGTGAAGTCACACAGTCGTGTCCGACTCTTGGCAATCCCATGGAGTGCAACCTACCAGACTCCTCCGCCCATGGGATTTTCCAGGCAAGAGTACTGGAGTAGGGTACCATTGCCTTCTCTGAGCTAACATCATACTTAGTGGTAAAAAGCTGAAAGATTTTCTTTTGAATTCAGAAACAAAACAAGGATGTTCAACTCTTGCCATTTCTATTTAATATAATTTCAATGTCCCAGCCATAGAAATCAGATAAGAAAAAGAAATAAAGGTCAATCAAATGGAAGGGAAGAAGTAAAACTGTCCCCATTTGCAGATGACATGATACTATATATAGAAAACCCTAAAGTTTCTACTAAAGAAAAAAAAGCATAAGAACTAATAAATGAATTCTGTAAAGTTGCAGGATATAAGACTAGCATACACACCTTTGTTGCTCTACCCCAATAATGAACTATCAGCAAGACAAAGCAAAAATAAAACACCTAAAAAATCTGGTAATAACTCAACCAAGGAGGTGAGACATCTATACTCCGAAAACTAGAAAACAAAAATGTAGGAAATTGAAAGTGATACAAAAAAAAAAAAAAAAAGGAAAGCTACCATGTGTGTTCTTGTATTAGAAGAATTAATACTGTTAAAATAACCATATTATCCAAAGCAATCTATAGATTGAATTCAATCCCCATAAAAATAGCCATGCCATTTTTTATAGAACTAGAAACCACAGCAAACTTTTTAGCCACAATTAGTGCCTATATTCGGAGAAGGCAATGGCACCCCACTCCAGTGCTCTTGCCGGGAAAATCCCATGGGTGGAGGAGCCTGGTAGGCTGGAGTCCATAGGGTTGCCAAGAATCAGACACAACTGAGCGACTTCATTTTCATTTTTCACTTTCATGCATTGGAGAAGGAAATGGCAACCCACTCCAGTGTTCTTGCCTGGAGAATCCCAGGGATGGGGGAGCCTGGTGGGCTGCCGTCTATGGGGTCGTATAGAGTTGAACACAACTGAATCGACTTAGCAGCAGTAGCAGCAGCAGCACCTATATTGTTAACACTTTAGTTCAGTTCAGTTCAGTCCCTCAGTCTTGTCTGACTCTTTGCGACTCCATGAATTGCAGCATGCCAGGCCTCCCTGTCCATCAACACCTCCCAGAATTCACCCAAACTCATGTGCATCAAGTTGGTGATGCCACCCAGCCATCTCATCCTCTGTCGTCCCCTTCTCCTCCTGCCCCAATCCCTCCCAGCATCAGAGTCTTTTCCAATGAGTCAACTCTTCGCATGAGGTGGCCAAAGTATTGGAGTTTCAGCTTCAGCATCAGTCCTTCCAATGAACACCCAGGACTGGTCTCCTTTAGGATGGACTGGTTGGATCTCCTTGCAGTCCAAGGGACTCTCAAGAGTCTTCTCCAACACCACAGTTCAAAAGCATCAGTTCTTCGGTGCTTAGCTTTCTTCACAGTCCAACTCTCACATCCATACCTGACCACTGGAAAAACCATAGCCTTGACTAGACAGACCTTTGTTGGCAAAGTAATATCTCTGCTTTTAAAAATGCTATCTAGGTTGTTTATAACTTTCCTTCCAAGGAGTAGAAAGAAAGAAAGTGAAGTTGCTCAGTCATGTCTGATTCTTTGCGACCCTGTGGACTGTAGCCTACCAGGCTTCTCCGTCAATGGGATTCTCCAGGCAAGAATACTGAAGTGGGTTACCATTTCCTTCTCCAGAGGATCTTCCCAACCCAGGGATTGAACCCAGTCTCCCACACTGGAGGCAGACGCTTTAACCTCTGAGCCACCAGGCAATCATCATCTGCAGTGATTTTGGAGCCCCAAAAAATAAAGTCTGCCACTGTTTCCACTGTTTCCCCATCAATTTCCCATGAAGTGATGGGACCAGATGCCATGATCTTCGTTTTCTGAATGTTGAGCTTTAAGCCAACTTTTCCACTCTCCTCTTTCACTTTCATCAAGAGGCTTTTTAGTTCCTCTTCACTTTCTGCCATAAGGGTGGTGTCATCTGCATATCTGAGGTTATTGATATTTCTCCCAGAAATCTTGATTCCAACTTGTGCTTCTTCCAGCCCAGCGTTTCTCATGATGTACTCTGCATATAAGTTAAATAAGCAGGGTGACAATATACAGCCTCCTTTTCCTATTTGGAACCAGTCTGTTGTTCCATGTCTAGTTCTGTTGCTTCCTGACCTGCATATAGGTTTCTCAAGAGGCAGGTCAGGTGGTCTGGTATTCCCATTTCTTTCAGAATTTTCCAAAGTTTATTGTGATCCACATAGTCAAAGGCTTCGGCATAGTCAATAAAGCAGAAATAGATGTTTTTCTGGAACTCTCTTGCTTTTTCAATGATCCAGCAGATGTTGGTAATTTGATCTCTGGTTCCTCTGCCTTTTCTTAGGAAAGATGAAATACACCAACAGTGCTTACTCTATGGAAATGAAAGCTAGCTTTGATAGATTACATAAAAACAACAAAAGACAGCTAATATTAAATACACAGGAGGTAACAAAGAAAGATTCAAAAGGATAGGTGAAAAAGTCAATGTCAGGGAAAATTCTAAAAAGGTTGCTAATATTAATATAATAATTAATAGCTGAGAAAAGAAGAGAAGCTAAAGCCAAAGGAGAAAAGGAAAGATACCCACTTGAATGAAGAGTTCCAAAGAATACCAAAGAGAGATAAGAAAGCCTTCCTCAGTGATCAACGCAAAGAAATAGACGTAAACAATAGAATGGGAAATACTAGAGATCTCTTCAAGAAAATTAGAGATAGCAAGGGAACGTACCATGCAAAGACGGGCACAATAAAAGACAGAAATGGTATGGACCTAATAGAAGCAGAAGATATTAAGAGGTGGTAAGACTATACAGAAGAACTATACAAAAAAGATTTTCACAACCCAGATAATAACGATGGTGTGATCACTCACCTAGAGCCAGACATCCTGGAATTGGAAGTCAACTGGGCCTTAGGAAGCATCACTATGAAGAAAGCTAGTGGAGGTGATGGAATTCCAGTTGAGCTATTTCAAATCCTGAAAGATGATGCTGTGAAAGTGCTGCACTCAATATGCCAGCAAATTTGGAAAACTCAGCAGTGACCACAGGACTGGAGAAGGTCACTTGTCATTCTAATTCCAAAGAAAGGCAATGCCAAAGAATGTTCAAACTACTGCACAATTGCACTCATCTCACACACTAGCAAAGTAATGCTCAAAATTCTCCAAGCCAGGTTTCAACAGTACGTGAACTACGAACTTCCAGATGTTCAAGCTGGATGTAGAAAGGGCTGAGGAACCAGAGATCAAATGGCCAACATTCATTGGACCATCAAAAAGGCAATAGAGAGTTCCAGAAAAACATCTACTTCTGTTTTATTGATTACACCAAAGTCTTTGACTGTGTGGATCACAAGAAACTGTGGAAATTTCTTAAAGAGATGGAAACACCAGACCACCTTACCTGCCTCCTGAGAAAACCACTGTTAGAACTAATAAATGAATTAAATTAAGTTGAAGGATAAAAAAAAAATCTACACACAAAAATCAGTTGCATTTCTATACACTAACAATGAATTATATGAAAAAAAGAAATATGAAAACAATCCCCTCTACAAGAGCATCAAAAAGAATAAAATACTTAGAAATAAACTTCACCAAGGGGGTAAAAGATTGTGTAATTAAAACTACAATACATCAGTGAAGGAAATTAAAGAACACCCAAATAAATGGAAAGACATTCTGTGTTCATGAATTGGAAGACTTAATACTGTTAAAATAAGAATTTCCATATGCTTTAGTCACAAAAAGTCCTGTAGTAGAGATCAGGAATCATCTTCTAGACATGCTTTGCCACCATCTATGTTTCAGATGGTGGCAAAGAGAAGAGATGATTTCAGAAGAGAAGTCAGCTTTCCCAGTCCTCAGTTTCTTGGTCTGTAGAGGAGCAAGTGGGGCTAGGAGCATCTCTAAGCTCAGCCTGTAAGTCTAAGCAATTTCTGAGCTGTATTTTACAAGTTCTATTATTTGAGAATAGCAACAGATGGAACATGTGAAAAGGGGAGATGATCTATAGTATTAACATTGATGGCTGTAGCCTAAACAAAATGACTATTATATACAAATAGTTTTTAAAATATATTTTCTTAAGTATTCACCAATTTTTTAAATTTATGGCAAATTGTTTTCATATACCCAAATTTAACTGCACAACTCAAAGCCTAAAGATTGTGCAATGAAAGAAGAGGTTTCAAAGGCAGGCAGAGCTTTTGAATGTCTGGCCCTGACCCTTGCTAAGGGATTTACTTAATCTCTTTGAGCATCAGTTTCCTCAACTGTGGTCTAGGATTATCTGTTTTAAGGATTATGATGAGAATTAAAAACATAAACAGTGTAAGTCAGATAGCCCAGTGCTGGCTACACCCAGTGGGGTTAATGACTAATTGAAATCAGTCTTATCATTTAAGCAGCAATCCATGCAGATTTAAAGACTCAGAGAAATAAAGCAAGCAAGGGAGCATTTTCCTGGCTTTGTGCAGGCAGCCAGGAAGTGGAAGTACACCCAAAAAAAAAAAAAAAAATCTAGGGAGAGGTGGTTGACAAAAACACGAAAAATCGACATGAGAATACAGATAAATGTGGGAGAAAAAGGCTAAGTTAAGAGGAAAACTATTTTGATTCTGAGTCAAATATTTGACCGATAAAGCTGTGACCATTCCCAGGCAGGGCAGATGGTGGTCTCCAAGTTTAAATGTGATCCCAAGAACATACTGACCTAGATTCTGGCTTTTTAGTGCATCTGTATGTAAAGTTAACGGTAACTTTAAAATATGAGAAGACTTTTAGCTATAACAAGAAAACTGTTGCAAATAGTTTGTTGGTTTAAAATAAGAGATTTGTCCACTTGTTTTGCTTCCCACCAAAAGCAGACACCAAAGAAAGGGGCAAGCCCCTGGGCTCCCAAAGCCTTTGAACACATCCTATAGCATCTATAGGTCATCAGGGGGTATCACAAGCTCTAAAGATATCACTTTGTTCTTTAAAGATTAAAGGAAGCGCTTAGGGACAAATGACAGACTCTACATTGAAAATGCTCAGTGTTGAGAAATCCACACATGTAAATATTCACAGATCTATAACATAAACTGTACTTTCCCATCTTTCTGCTTTTGTTTCTGCTCTTCTCCACTTGAAGAGCTTTGCTTTTCACAATTTCTAGCTTTCAAGTTCCAGCTACAATGGTATCGACTTTATGAAGATTTTCTCCAGAACCATAATCCAAGTGATTTCCTTCCACCTCTGGAGCCTCCATACCATCATCTATACTTTCCCAAGTATGAATTTACCATATATTTTGCTTTACATCATACAGTTAGCTTTTTGCCTTTCTTTTCCTCATCAAGTTGTAAGCTCCTCTAGGACAGACAATTTGGTTTACTATACTTTGATCTTCACTGCTGCCAAGCACATATTTCCCATGTTGTAGATACTAAGTACATATTACGTAAATGCAATACCATAACAATTTATCAGTGGTGTCCTATAGTTTTAGGTGTCGTATAGTTTTAGACAAAAATGTATGAGCAGACCTTCCTTCTATTGTATCTCTCTGGAAGGCATTAGCTCCAGAGGCAAGCAACACACCAAGACCACAGAAGCTACTAGGCTAGCAAATTCTGAGTGTTCAGTATAGTTGGTTTTACAAGCTTTTTTTAGGCCTCATGAGATTATTCTCTTTCTTCTGAGACAGTTATCTTTTAAGCTGATGAGTTTTTTTAAACTGAAGTATACTTGATGTACAATGTTGTGTTAGTTTCTGTTATACAGCAAAGCAATTCAGTAGCTTTCTTGTAGCTCCACTGGTAAAGAATCCACTTGCAATGTAGAAGGCCATGGTTTGATTCCTGGGTTGGGAAGTTCCCCTGTAGAAGGAATAGTCTACCCACTCCAGTATTTTTGGGCTTCCCTGGTGGCTCAGATGGTAATGAATCCACCTGCAATGTGGGAGACCTCGGTTCGATCCCTGGGTTGGGAAGATCCTCTGGAGGAGGGCATGGTAACCCACTCCAGTATTCTTGCCTGGAGAATGCCCATGACAGAGGAGCCTAGCAGGCCACAGTCCATGGGGTCACAAAGAGTCAGACATGACTGAGCAACTAAGCACAGCACAGCATATATGTATGCTGCTGCTGCTGCTGCTAAGTCACTTCAGCCATGTCCTACCCTGTGTGACCCCATAGACAGCAGCCCACGAGGCTCCCCCATCCCTGGGATTCTCCAGGCAAGAACACTGGAGTGGGTTGCCATTTCCTTCTCCAATGCATGAAACTGGAAAGTGAAAGTGAAGTCACTCAGTCGTGTCTGACTCTTAGTGACCCCATGGACTGCAGCCTACCAGGCTCCTCTGCCCATGGGATTTTCTAGGCAAGAGTACTGGAGTGGGGTGCCATTGCCTTCTCCAGCATATATGTATACACATACATATATTTTTTTAATTTTCTTTTCCATGATGGTCTATTACAAGACACTGAATATAATTCCCTGTGCTATACAGTAGGACCTTGTTGTTTATCCATTCCATACATAATAGTTTGCATTCAGCTGATGAGGTTTAACACAAAGTCTTACACATTAAATGTTTTGTGTGTACATTAATTCCTTTATTTAATATATATATTGAACACTTCCCATAAGGTACATACTGAAGATGAAACATTAATAAACAGAAAGCCCTTGTTCTTGAGCTCCTGAGGTGGCAGGAGAAACAATGCAACATGAGGCCAGGGACAACACTGACCTTGCTCCCCGCTGTACCCTCATGACTGGACACAAGTCCTGATACGTTGGGGGCAGTCTGTATTTGTTAAATGTAAGATTTAATTAAAAGGGATGTATTAGGCAGAGATGTGACTAAGCCTGGTGGTAAAGCACATGGAAGGTAGGAATTTGTTCCAAATGAAGGATCAGTGAAAGGGTGACTTCAAACAAGCAAGCTGCTGCTGCTAAGTTGCTTTGGTCGTGAACGACTCTGTGCGACCCCATAGACGGCAGCCCACCAGGCTCCCCCGTCCTTGGGATTCTCCAGGCAAGAACTCTGGAGTGGGTTGCTATTTCCTTCTCCAATGCATGAGAGTGAAAAGTGAAAGTGAAGTCGCTCAGTCGTTTCCGACTCTTAGCGACCCCATGGACTGCAGCCTACCAGGCTCCTCCGTCGATAAACAGAAATTAAACTGAGAAAGAGATAAGAGCAGTGAGGCTGAGCAAACAACATGAAAGATGTAAAAGCATGTGGTGGGCCTTCTGGTATGACCAATTAGTCTTATTATTCTTTGTGGTGGAGACTATTTTGAGAATCTGATGATTGCTTTGATCAAATTGCTCCAGGGAAAAAACAAAAACACTGTAATATGTATATGCAAAAATCACTGTAATATGTGTTATAGGGTGTTTTTCTGCATAGTTTTAGCAAAGGCCCCAAAGTAGGTGTCACAGATCCCCATATTCTAGATTAAGCTCCTATAACACCTATGACGGGATTGCAAAAACTAGTTTTGAAATCTTTTGCTCACCATGTGGCTTGAGGTCATATAAGAGTTTTGAGGGAGGAGGAGGAGGATGTTATCACAAGGTGGGAGAATTGAGTGAGGACGTGGTACTTCCTTCATTGCTTCATGTTTGGGCGGAGAGAGCAGAGGGAAGGGTAGAGTCAAGTGAAAGACTACAAGGGATCCACTTGAGATATGTGGGGCACACAGGAGCTAGGCTCTGTCTCATGACTGAGAAGTATAAAAACACTGAGTGACTGAGGCAGAGAGAGAAAACAAAACTTGGGGTACACGCGGAGCGAGTAATATTTCTCCAAAGAAATGGCACCACAGGAGAGAACTGGCCTAAGATCCTTTTGAAAAGGACTCCACCCAAAGGTATTGTTTTGGGGAAAAGAAGTTGGTAAGCAAAAGTTCCAGATGGATTTCTGAGGCTTAGAGACTGAGGTGGCTGACTGGAGGAGGGAATATGGCATTGGATATTCTCGGTGGTGGAACTTTCCAAGAACCTCACAAAAATATACAAAGGGGAAAAAAAGGCCTAGATATCATCAATAACAAATCCTAATGGTATCTGCTCGAATCCCTTCTACAAATGCTGTTTCCCATGGGCAGGTTATGGTTTGATTACTTAGCTAGTAAGAGGTGAAGAGCTGACAAAGTAAGGAGAAAAGATGCCAATAGACCATCCGGATCTAAAGCAGTACTAAACTGAGCAGAAGGAAGTTCTAAATTAGAGAAGAATTTGCAGTTTTGATTGTTACACTGCATTATAACATCAAAATTTTAAAGATATGGATTTTGTAAGGAAAGACTTTATTCGAAATGATTACAGAAAAATAAAGAAAGGACTACTGAAATAAGGGGTTTAGGCAGAGTTTTTCTGTTATGGGGAGGATTAAACAAGACTAGAAAGAACCAGGTGTTGGAAAGTGGGATAAAAGGGTGGTATGACTGGAGAACAGATCAGAGAATGTTTTACTTTGAAGTCAGCCTACTCTCAGGAGAGACTGTATAATGCTCAAGCTGAGGATGGATCAAAATTCAGGGCCTTGGAGGAAGAACAGAAACTTAACCAAAGTTTGGTTAATAAAGGATTTTGTTTCTATTGATCAGTGGGGACAAGCAGTTCAGTCAATCATTTATGAGGCAAAGAAAGAGAATTTGCAGGATCTGTGTCTGGCCTTGTCATAGGTAAACAAGGGGCACCCATTTGTCTTCTCTAAGTCACATAGGGAAGGGTGGTAATTTGCAATAGGCTATTTCCCAGAATACAAAGGAGTTGAGGGAATTTTTTAGACATCACTGTTTTCCAGTAGCAAAGGGTTCAAGTAAAATTTAGCGTAGTCAGGACTTTTCAATTTCTGCAATAAAACTGTAGTAGCGAGGAAAGGACCTGAAAAATCTATGAAAGTTTCAAAAATTTTATCCAAGATCAAGAAAAACTAGCCCAATGGACATATTTGAAAAGAATCGTGGCTCATTAAATAAATCCCTTTGAATTCAGTTCATTTAATCTAACAGTTACACAGGTAAACATACAATTTTATGTTCAACTTCAGAGCTTTCTCAGATCCCAGGCTGAGTGAAGATCCCCAAATGAGACATTCTCAGCACAAACACTGAGGGGAAACAGGAAGCAAAAGAGGCAGCATGCTTATCCAAGCAGCCACAATGGTTCTCTGAATTAGATAAGACATGATAGTTTGCTTTCTGGGATCTTATACTCAATAGGCACACAGAATAAAAGAGCATGATTTTTGCCCTGAGAACATCGGGAAAGGCTATATGACTGGAGAGCATAGAGTTGACCTTAGTCCAGTGTGGGAGTAGAATATGGAGAGAGAGGGCACAGGGGAGGGGACAAGACCTGACAGGACCTACGTGAAGACTTGCAAGTAGCTGAAGCAGAAGACACCTGAAAAGAGGACGGGGAGATAATGTTCTCTAGGAGGCAGCAAGCTGTGAATGCCATACACTAATGGAGTTTAATATGGTCTTATTCTATGTGGAAGAATAAACCCTAGAAAATATCTAACAAGTAAATGGCATGGTCAAACCTGTGCTTCAAGAAATATAACTGCATTAATGTGTAAAATAACTGAAGAGATAAAGATTGGAGTTAAGGTGGGTCAATGGCACACTTCACATGAAAATTCAATCACTTTTTTAGCAGCACTTCCCTTTTAATCACAAAATTATTTTTATTAATAACCATGAAATAAAGTAAATAATGATAATATACAGGAAAGAAAAGCCACAATTAAGATTTTTCCTGTAGCCTTGTGATATAATTATGGCATTAAAAATTTTTAAATAAAATCAATATTGTATCAATCATATACATATATAGATAAACTTGCTAATGTCTTTAAATGTATTTTTAGAAAAAGGGAATATCATATATATATATGTATCTGTCACAATCATAAATATTAACCTTAAAGTTTCTGTTAAGAGTCTTATTTTTGCAATTTTATCAAAACTGAGATTTCTGCATATTCCTAGTCAATAGTAAATTTAGCCAGATTTGTCAGTCTGTCTTCACTGAGTTGATTGAAAAGCATATTTTATAAATTTTAAGTTTGAAAATGTTCTTTCACATGTGCATGCATGCTCAGTCATGTCTGACTCTTTGAGATCCCATGGACTATAGCCTGAAGCAATCAATATTCTATTGGTAGTTACAGCCTTAAACATAAAGATGTTTGGCAATTCATAAAAATTTAAACACAAATAAATACTCCAAATGGAGTATTTAACTGAGTGGAACAAACTCAAATTCCACTTTTTATCTTTACAGATTTTGATCTACCATTGGATACTCCAGATCTACTGTTTAAATGCAAGATATTTAATACCACAGGGTTGGGAGATCCAAATCATATCTGAAGCATCTTTAAACTCTTACAACTGGCTATGAATGTACTAAAGGAACAAGCTTAGTTTGCATGTGTCATAGACAGTCTACAGCAAGTTCTCTTCATTAATGGCTCCATACAATTCAATGTTTATTAAAAGGTAATTAATACAAACATGCTGACTTGAAGCTACCATAACTTGAATTTACTGTTGAAATTCAATAGCAACAGCATCAATTCTTTAGAATACATACCAAAAATGATTTTTAAAGGAGAAATATTCTATCACTGACATTGTTTAGAGTTACAAGTGTCTGGCGTAATAACAAGTAAATGATCTTTTAGTCATTTTCACTACTGCTTTAAATTATCTACTATTTAAAATGCACTCCTTCATTACCTGTAACCAAGGCAACAGCTTCCACTGCTACTAAGTCGCTTCAATTGTGTCCGACTCTGTGTGACCCCATAGACGGCAGCCCACCAGGCTCCCCTGTCCCTGGGATTCTCCAGGCAAGAACACTGGAATGGGCTGCCATTTCCTCCTCCAATACAGGAAAGTGAAAAGTAAAAGTGAAGTCACTCAGTTGTGTCCGACTCTTAGCAACCCCATGGACTGCAGCCTACCTGGCTCCTTCCACTACCCTGCTCTTAAATCCTCCACAGGGAAGAGAATGAAATGGAAACTGGCATTTCACTAAGTATCAACATTGTACCTAACAGTATGTTGTATATTATGTAGGAATAAGCCTTTGAGTAAATTATTTTGTCATTTTAAGATGAAGAATATTAAGATCAATTGCCAAAGATTACTCAGCAAAGTCATGAAACTGGAATTCAAACCAAAATATTTCTGACTTTAAAGCATATGCTATCTCTACCATACTTTTTTTGATGGAGGGTGGGAGAGAAGTAAGTTTGAAAGCTATGGCAAAATTTAGATGTCACTGGAGCTTGAGCTTGGCAGCATCAGGAGAATGGAGAAAAAAGGATGGTGGGGAGAGATGATACCACGAGGTCAAAATGATCCAAATCAGACAACATACTAGGTGTGGGAACCATGAAGATGGTGAAATTCAAGTTTAAAAGAAAGAGCAGAACCAGGTAATATCTGAGACATCAATATCTAGCAGTTGCCAATATCTGATCAAAACTACAGTGAGATGAAGAAACTATCTATCAGGACTCCTAATAGGGAGATATCTATATGTGGGGTGTGAATATTTGGATAAGCTTCTTGGCATTAATAAGGGGCATTCTCTAGAAAAACTAGTGATCACAAATTGCCTTCTAAGAATGGGTAGTCTAGTTAATCCTATAACTTCTGCTTGCTGAGTAGGAAATGCAAGTTTTGAGGCAGAGCTGAATTGCTCAACATGGCAGAGAAGATAAGGTAGCTGCAATGTTCAGTAGCATGCATTTAGCCTATAAGCTCAGCCTCCCTTTTAAATAAAAGATACTTTAAAAAATATTTAATGGCTTGAAGCATCACCCAAGTTACCAGGCTTCCAAGTTACCTATGTCAGGTACTACCACAAAGGTAGTATTATGTGAAAAATAGAAAGAGAGAAATTAATGGCATCTTCCTAGACAACATACTTCTCAGGATCCCAGGATGTCTCTTTCCGACATGTCTTTTTCTTTGTTTGTTTGCTTTGGCTGCATGGCTTGAGAATCTCAGCTACCTGACCAAAGACAGAACATCTGGGCCCTCAGGCCCTCAACAGTGAAAGCATGAAGTCCTAACCATTGGACCACCAGGTAATTCCCATCTGTTTTTTTCCGTATGTAGCTAGAATCCTGTTCTTTTTCTTATCAGCTAATTTCCCCAATGGTCTTCACTAATAAGACTACAGTAGATTGTTTACCTTTGTAGCAGTTTTACTTGAGTACTTGTATTCTCAAGGAGTCCCACTGTCCACCTGCAAGGAGGAACTGCACTGACATTAACTGCCACTATGGGGCAGCAAGAAGCTATTTCCTCTATAAACTCTGAGCATCACTGGATTTCACAAGCCTAGGATGGAACATTTTCATTTGATACCTATTTATAATGCTTTCATATGGCTAATTCTTTTTATAATAAGCCTACTTTCTTCTTAAGGCTGTATAAAATTTTAGAAATCTTTTTCTATCATATAGATTAAAATTTTACATATCTTATATCTTAGTTTTTAATAGCATCCATAGTATGGCTAGATAGTTTAAATCAATCATCAGTGTTGGATTTTGAGAATCATTTAAATCTTGAAAAATTTGCTCTATCCCACATCTTAAGAGTTACATTCTGCCTTTAGTGATTGACAATGAATATTTACTGAGCTCACATGTGACAAGCACAATTAGAGTCTTTATATACACTGGCTTTTTTAATCTTCACAACCCTCTGAAGTAGCTTTCACGCTCAACTCTTTTTTAGATAAGACAACTAATGAGAGGCCAAAATATTTCAAAAGTCACAAAGCCAATAAGAAATGCTCCATTTTACAATCAAGAAGTGTTGTCTGGCTCTAAACCTCACTCTCTGAACCAAGACTCTTGTTCATAAGCTGTAAGCAGGCCTTTAATAAGAGTATAATCTAACAACTAAAGTTTAATAAACACCACTGTTGCACCATAGAAACCTATGAACATTTTGATCACATGATAGGTCTACAAAAATCACAGGTTCTGAGACCCGTCACTGAAATATAGAGCAAACTAAGAAAGAGAGGAAAGGAAAAACTACTTTGAAAGGGTTAAGAATTCCAGAAGGCTGTAATAGCAGGTTTGCAATCAAGGGCCACCATAAAGAAACAGCAGGAGAGGGAGGGGGAGGCAGTCTTGGTCATGCTGTGAGTGCACCAGTCTTTAGTTTAGAATTGTGTCAAACCACCCAGGAGCACAAGAGAAAGCTGTGTTTAACGTTCGTTCCATTTCAGAATGGACATGGTATGCTTTTTCTCTGAAGCCAGCAAACTGAAGATTAACTTAGCACACTTAATTCAATAGTATCCATTTGAAAAACTGGACTGGGTTTTTTGCTAACAAGGTTACTCAGGATAAGCCTGTTTTTCCATCATAATATAAAATAAAAATTACCCATACTACTAAGCAGCAAAAAGCTTTTGAACCCACCTCCCAAGTAAAACCACAACATTCTTCACTTCTGCTCTCTGGTAGGTCAATCAATCTGGACATTTAAGAAAATGATGAAGAAGAAATGCTTGTTTAAATATGTTGCTTTCATGTTCCACGGCCTAATCTCCCTTACCCATTTGGAAGAGAGACTCATTTAGGCCATCCATGCTTTTTCATTCACCTCTATGGGTATAACTTGGTTTTCTGAGGTGCAAAACAAAATCTTTCAGGAGCATCATGCAATATATTTTTTTCCAAGCAGGAAAGCCAAATCTTGAGGTTTGGAAGGGCTAAGTGAAAATGACATTGGCAATAATTTCTATGGCAAAATTGATCCAATCTGAAAATGGGCACTTCATTTTTGCATACACTACATCCTTTAACCACCCTTTCTGAATTCACATTAATTCTTGGAAATCAATGAAATCCAGGTTTTTCAGGATGAAGCATCAGAAATATTACTCAAGTGTTAAGCTGATTGAAATGACACTGATTTTTTATAACTCTGTTCTTCTGAAGAATCTCTTCTATTAAACAGGAACAACCTGAGACTGAGAAAATGTAGAAGGCTCCCTTTTTCTCCAAGAAACTCAGCCTTCACTTTAAAAGCTACAACACTGCTCAGTGGTTTCCACAGAGGGCCAGCCCAAAGGAGAAATCAGAGTTCTCTCCAAAATCAGACTCAGCTGCTATGAGAGGAGCAGGAGAGCATCTATTGAATCTATTGATTCAATAATTTTTGTTTTTAAAGCAGCTAGATGATAACACCAGCTCCCCTCTTTCTATCTGATATTAGTATTTCTATTTAATACAAAGATACACATTAAATGACTTAAAAAGAAATGAACTTTTATAAACATTATTTTCTAAATAACTTTTCCATCATGATGACCTGGAGCTTTTTTACAGATTTGTTTCAGTGAACTCTACTTTGCATTCATCTGCTTATGAAAGTATTAATTCTCTTACTCATTCTGAATGTTGAATGGATCCAATAGTTCCCTAATTTCTCTCAGTCAAAGCTGGTTCTCTATAAGCCACAATGTTCAGACTGTCCCTATCTCCCCACAGATATTTTTCATGAGCACTCTGATTGTTTTCACAAAGGGAATCACAACACAGTGTCCTGGCTGCTCTAGCTTGTTAAGTTCCCTCAATTTGGATGAAAGACATTTATTTTATGACTGTGGTTGTAAAGAATCCAAATCTCTATTCTTTCTGATCAAATGTGTTTCTTCACTTATTTGCTAAATATTTTCAATCTTGGTGTGATTTTGCTCAAAGGGAAATCATGGAATTTCTAAAAATGATCAATGTTTTTAAGGCAAGACTCCCAGATATTCTCTCATTTGAGATAAAAACAAAACTGCAAACTCAAATCCTTTGAAATGAAAGAATAGTTCTATTGTGTTAATTGTAAACATGCAATAAAGTTCCAAAATAAATCAACAGTCAATGGTTCAACCACAAGAAAACAAAGACCAGAAAGAAAAAACATAAGAATTTAATGATTCCTGTGAAAACATCCTATGTGAAAATACTACCACCCACCATCATTTTTTTTTTCCTTTTGCTAACCACGGCACGGTTTTTCAAAGAATTTTTGGCATCTCCAGATGATAAATTATGTGAATTATTGTTGGATCAAAATTCCTTTGAAATAACTGCAGGTGTTCAAGATCCTGTCAGAGCAAATGTATTTTAAGTACCCTGAAGACTCTGACACTCAGCCATTTCTCAGGCCTCTTTGAGGTAGAGCTCCTGTTGGGAGTGGTTTTGTTTAAAATTGGAGACATATGGAGAGCTACACAGTGAAGACAGGAGGAAGCTTATCCAATTGGCACAGAATTAGAATCTGACTCCTGATTAAAGTCCTATTTGAGGATCTTTTCTTCTGGTATGTGTTCTCCTCTTTAGTTCTTCTTAATCCATAGTAAAATGCTACAAGAGGGTATCTCATTGCTAGTTGGGAATGATAGCTTCTTAGCAACATAATTTGGTTGAACATAATGATATTAATTATAATGTGTTCTGCACTGGACAAATCATCTGTATTCATATGGCATTTTCTTTGAGGTTCTTCTATAGAAAAATGAGCTTAAAGGTTCTGCTTTCTAATTTAAGAAATAAAACCTAGCAGATGTTTCTGCTTTTTCAAAGAAAATATGGGTAAAAGAATGAATGCTATCTTGTATTCTAAGGAAAAGGAAAGGTAACTATATATATATACACACACACACACACATATATAAAATAAACTGCAAGAAATGTTATAAGCATATTACATCTTATTAAATTCTTATATAATAGAAGATAATTATTATTGTTCATGTTTATTTATAAGAAAATCGAGGGTCAAAAAGTCAGTTGTTCAATGTCACACAAATAACAAGTGACAAGAGAATTTTCCAGCTTTGTTCATTCACACTCACAGCCATTCTCTTTCTATTTTACTCATATTTCCACAGGATCAACTTTAGGCTTTACAGTTTACAGTTTACTATCTCAACTGTATTTAGGTTAAACCGTAATTGCTAGGATTCAACTATCCTTGACCAGCAAATATGTTAATTCCATATAAATCCAAAGCAATTTTTGTTTTCTATGTCATTTCCAGATTTCTTCATTGTTTTTCTTATTCTTTTCATTTATTCTGTCTTACTTCTAACTTTTTAAGTTTTAATATGTAGTTCATTATTTTTTCTGTTCTTTTTCTATTATATACATGATTTATAAATTACAAGAACTTTGGCAATATTCCATTAATTGTGATAGAGGATTTCCATTATCACTTAGGTCCAAATATTAGTTCCAAATATTTTCTGTTTTTGATTCCTCAACTTATAAGTTATTAAAAACTATGTTTTGAATTAATCAAATGTACTTAGGTAAATTTGTGGATTTCTAAAATTGTGCTGTGGTCAAATGTGGCCTTTGCAATACTGCTTTCTTAATATCTTAAGATTTGTTTTATGAACCTAACAGTTGATTTTTGTAAACATTCCATGTGTATTTAAGAAGAATGTACACATTCAAATTATTAGAGGCAGGGTCCCACTGTTGATTATATTGCTAAAATTGTCCACAATCATACTGATTTTGTCTGCTTGATACTTGAAATACTGAGAGCCAAGTGTATTATTAAAATATCCCATTCTGGTGAGAGAAAGAGAGCAACTGAGGTTTAAGAAATCAATTCACATGCAACTGTGGGGACAGTAAGTCCAAAATCTGTAGGGCAGGAGAGAAATTCAAGAGTTGATGTTGTGTCTTTGAGCCCAAATTTCACAGGGAAATAGGCTGGAAACCCACTCAAAATTTCTATATTGTAGTCTTGAGAATTGCTTTTCTTCCAGAAACTTCAGGTTTGCTCTTAAACCCTTCAACTGATTGAAGAGGTGCAGAGTAATCATTTATTTACACAATTCAAATATAACTATTCTACATTGTATATGAGATAATTTCAATGTTAGGAGTTCTTGTGTGAATGTTCTGCTTTGCCTTAGTCTATTCTATTTTTAGTTACTCTTCTTTTTGTGCTTTGTAATTGTGGATTGTGAGCTCCACAATTCAAATGTTCAAATGTCTAGGTTTTTCATTTGGAAATCATGGTAGGTCTGAGTTAAAGAGTTTTCTTTCTTCTGTGAGGTGCCCTTAGGCACTACCTTATTACTCTGGGATAACGGATTAAATTTCTTGATTTGTAGTTTCACTTAACTACTAAATAGAAATATCTTGAACCCAAGATCTACATGAGAGCATTATCTATCTTTTAAAAGTAACACAAGAAAATTTTTATTATTTTCTACCCAGAGTCCAGGCTGAGATACAAGATTGTTTTCACTGTCTCCCTTTGCTACCATGGATGTTTTTCCCTAGTCTTCCTTTTCACAGTGTGGCCTTCCAGTGGTCTTGACTTACATAGGAGTATAAATTCAAACTTCTCACTTTACATAACTCAAGGCAATATCTCCTATGATTAATAGAACCCAGGAATCTCAGCAGGATCAGCTACATAATTTGTGAAGCGCTTCATAAAGTGAAAATATGGAGATTCTTATTCCAAAAGTAGAATAAAAGGTACCATTAAATTACTAAAATATAAAATATCTCCCTTTCTTTCAGAATCTCTCTTTTGTCAGATCATTGTGATTTTTGTTTGCTCTTTAGTATCACACATTTGCTATTCATTTGCTATTTAGTATCAAGCATGGGAATACTCACTGGGTGAATGCAGATGCTCACAGTCATCTCAGAGTCTGCCCTATGGTTTGGCACATACAGCCTACATACTGCTGGGTTTCTCCTCCTGCCAGCCAGGGTTGGGAGAGTCAGTGCCCACTTCCCACCTTATACCTCATCAACCCATAAGAGATGAGCAACATCTGTGGGAATGCAACCTCTGTGCTAGAACACAAAAGGATCAAGGATGGGTGAGTGGTTCACTCCTACTGAGTCATTCATTGAAACCCCACTGCCAGTTCAGGCTATCGACAGCCATGGCCATGTCCCCCAAGTCACAGTCTTCTCTCATGTCCACACCCAGGCCCCCACTGTGCACAGAAGCAACGATGGTTGCTGAAGTGGATAGGAAAGGGAGGCTGTATGAGGCCTTGCAGTGGGTTGCAGCAGGCAGTCACTGAGTGAGGGTTGAAAGGGGGATGCCAAGTGAGGTCAGGGTCCTAGAAGTGGGGGACTGGGCAGCAGAGAACCTGTCCAGATGTTCAGGCAGGTGGTGAGAGGCAGGACAATGCTTGAGTTAAGACTCTGGGGCCCTGCTACTTGTTCTATTGTCCCATCAAACTTCACTTATAAACCACAAATTCCAAGATAAAATTACTAAGAATGTCAAGAGGGCAACTACAGAGCATTAAACTCCAAGGAACTTCTGAGCATAACAGCATTGACTGTACACACCACCCTGACTCGCAGCTACTAAGACTGGCAGAAGCCTTCAGAACAGCTAAAGTAGTAGTCACTGGAGCTCAGAAAAATGTATGGTGAGAGATACCTGACAGAAGCTGAGGGCTTTAGGATAGAGACACAGCCAAAATAGAATGGGGACATAGGCACATATGCAGGGAGGTTCCAAGGAAATAAATATCTTGATCTCACTTTCTTCTTCTCACTCTGATTGTCTATTTATATCTTTCATTAGACAAACCCAAGGGATCTCAAGGATGTAGTATATAAAGGTCAACATTTTGAGGCATAGGACATGATAGAGAATGAACAGTGCTTCCAGGAAAGCGCAGTTGCCAGTTTTGTACTAATGAGCTTTCTTATACTGTGGGCGTTTCTCTCTCTCTCTCTTCCCCCTCTCCCTCACTCTCTCTTCCCCTCCTCGCCCCCCACCCATTGCCAGCTGGTGAGTGTGTATATGTGTGTGTGTGTGTTTAGGAGTATGCAGTTTCTGGGAAAATGAATGGATTTGCTAAACTCGAGACTTTGCCATAGTCCCTCATGGTAACAATCAGTGAGGTTGATTAGCAACTGCTGTGTTTAAATAGGGCTTAAACTCTCTTGTTGCCACAGCCTTCAAATTGCTCATTATTTATGTTAGCAGCCTGGCCTGATAGATTTAGGGTTACTGTTAGGGAATTTATTCAGAAAGTCTTATTATAACTCAGAAGGAAAGAGAGGAGCTTGACAAAGAGGAAAAGTTACGTTCAAGACTAATTTTGAAGGTAAAATTACAAGACAGCAACCAATTAAATTTGGAAGGTGAGTAAAAGGACAGGATTAGCATAAATTCTAGATTTATGGCATATGTACTAGTATATATTGTGGGTCTAGAATACCATAACAAGAACTAATTTGGAGAAATATATTTCAGATATATGGAATGTGAGGTTTTTGTGTGCCATTGTTTCTTCTCATCTGACCTCTGTTTTTGAAGTTACTGGTTTTCCACAAATCATTCCACTTAAAAGACTTTTTAGCTAAACACAGATGCTCTTTTCCCCAAAATTTCAAGAACCAAGTAAAATTTTTCACTTTCCCTTTATTTCCATGTTCATGTAAATAGTCATTTATAGTTTTCATCTGGATAGAAATGATTCCTCTCTACCCCTAGAAAAGTAAACATTATATTAAGATAAACATATATTAACCATGAACATGAAATGCTTAACTAATAATGAAATGCAAACTTAAACAGTTCTTAATAAAAGTATGTAATAAAAACATAATTCAAAATGCCATTAGACTAGCCTGTCAACAGTCACAAAGCACATATATTTCAAAATTTAGACACTTAAGATATTATTTTTTATGTATACACAGCCAATTCTTCTCAGTAATGAATAAAAATTCAAGATAAACACTAACTGAAGCATAAAACATTTGGAATTGATTTGAATTTTTTGCCCCGCTCTTATAGGAGGTTCTCACAATTCTCTATAGAAATTCTGATCCATGAGCTATGTAAATTAATCCTTCAACTGAGGTTTACAGTAGAGGAATATACTCTGGAGACTGGGTTGTCCTCAAGGATAGAAATTCTATTCCAGACTATTTACTGAAAAAGCATATAAATTTTTTATTAATATGTATATTTTCCCCAGAGAAAATATAATACTTCTTTCATTCATGCTTATCAATTCCCTGTAGACAATAAAGAGACTGCTCTATCTGTATTTGGGAAAGCTGAGTTTAAAAGAGTTGATTGTGGACTTCCTTGATGTTTCAGTGATAAAAGAGTCTGGGAAGATCTCACATGCTGTGGAGCAACTAAGCCCACACACCACAACTACTGATCCTGTGCTCTAGAGCCGGGAAGTCCACATGCCACAGTTACTGAAGCCTACACACCCTAGAGCCTGTGCTCTGCAACAAGAGAAGCCACGGCAATGAAAAGCCCAGACACTACAACTACAGAGTAGCCTCCACTCACTGCAACTAGAGAAAGCCCACATGCAGCAATGAAGACCCAGTGCAGCCAAGAGTAAATAAATTAACATAGCATAAAAGAGTTGATTCTATTGGTACACTTTTTATATATTCTGGAAAAATTTTTATTTATAAATATCCAGGAATATTCTTATGTGGAACTATATATCTGATAAAAATTAAAGTTTAATGGAAGCCCCGATACATTAAAAAAAACTACTACCTTCAATATCTAGAAAACATCAATAATTGTTCACTATGAATTTTTCCCTTTTATTTTCTTTATAGGATCTTTAGAAGAGTTGAAGTTCTTTAATTTTGTTGATGAACAATTTATCAATATTATTCTTGTGTGGTTTTAGTTTCACTTTAAGAAAACTTTGCATAACCCTAGCCATGAATATTTTCCTATGTTTTCCTTTTTAAAGTTCTATAGCTTTTACATTGGAGAAGGCAATGGCACCCCACTCCAGTACTCTTGCCTGGAAAATCCCATGGACGCAGGAGCCTGGGAGGCTGCAGTCCATGGGGTGGCTAAGAGTCGGACACGACTGAGTGACTTCACTTTCACTTTTCACTTTCCTGCATCGGAGAAGGAAATGGCAACCCACTCCAGTGTTCTTGCCTGGAGAATCCCAGGGACGGGGGAGCCTGGTGGGCTGCCGTCTATGGGGTTGCACAGAGTCAGACACGACTGAAGCGACTTAGCAGCAGCAGCAGCTTTTACATTGTTCTAGTTGTCTTATTACTGCATAACAAAACATACCACAATTTAGTGGCTTTGAACAACAACATTCATTTAGCTCATGAAACTACAATATGAGCCAAGCCTGGTGAGAAGCACTTATATCTGCTCTCCTCAGTGTCAGTTGGGGCAGCTTGAAGGCCAGGAGTGAAAATCATCTGAAGGCTTGTTCATTCACATACCTGGTGGTTTATATTATCTGTCAGTTGGGATCATAGCTGAGGTTATTGACCAGAACAGCTACACGTGGACTTCCTCATCATCTGAAGGCTTGTTCATTCACATACCTGGTGGTTTATATTATCTGTCAGTTGGGATCATAGCTGAGGTTATTGACCAGAACAGCTACACGTGGACTTCCTCACAATATGGTGGCTGAGTTCAAACAACATCATGAACAACATCAAGAACAACAACATCCAGAAAGATGTCACACTTCTTATGACTTTGACTCCAGAGTCAGGTAGTCACCTACATTCTCTTCTTAAAGTTGCTAAGGCTAGTCATATTCAAAGCTGGCCTATATTTAAGAAAACTTAGCATTTTGAAGGGACGTTAACTTCACAGATGTGTTTAAAACCACTATATACTTTTAAGAATAGATCCATTCTGAGTTATTTTTCAGTATGGAATGAAGTAAGGCATTGTTGTTGTTGTTCAGTAGCTAAATCATGTCCAACTCTTTGCCACTCCATGGACTGCAGTACTCCAGGATCCTCTGTCCTCCACTATCTCCTGGAGTTTTCCCAAATTCAAGTCCCATTGAGTTGGTGATGGTGTGTGGCCATCTCACCCTCTGTCTCCTCCCTCTGCTTCTGTCCTTACTTTTCCCAGCATCAGGGTCTTTTCCAGTGAGTCAGTACCTCGCATCAGGTAGCCAAAGTCTTGGAGCTTCACTTCAGCATCAGTCCTTCCAAAGAATATTCAGGACTGATTTCCTTTAGGACTGACTGGTTTGACCTCCTTGTTGTCCAAGGGACTCTCAAGAGTCTTCTCCAGCACCAAAATTCAAAAGCATCAAGTTAAGGCTTACAGTTAATTATTCTTCCAAAATGGAAATTCAGTTCATCATTAATTGAGAGGACCTTTTCCCCCCTTTGAATTACATTGGAATCTTATACAAAAATAGAAGCACATATGGGCAGATCACTTTCTGAAATTACTCATCTATTCTATTGATCTATATGACTATTCTAATACCAATACCACCCTTCCTTGATAACTTCAGTTTTATAATGTCTTGAAATCAGTCCTCCAATTTTGTCCTTAATTTTCAAAATTGTTTTGGTTAATCTAGTCCTTTTACATTTTCACATAAATGATAGAATCAGATTGTCAGTTTATAACAAAAATATTCTCCTGGAATTTTGATCTATCAGCAAATTTGGAAAACTTGGCAGTGGCCACAGGACTAAAAAAGGTCAGTTTTCATTCCAATCCCAAAGAAGGGCAAAGCCAAAGAGTGTTCAAACTACCATACAACTGTGCTCATTTCACATGCTAGCAAGGTTATGCTCAAAGTCCTTTAAGCTAGGATTCAGCAGTATGTAAACTGAGAACTTGCAGATGTACAAGCTGGGTTTAGAAAATGCAGAGGGACCAGAGATCAAATTGCCAACATCCATTAGATTACAGAGAAAGCAAGGGAATGCCAGAAAAAAATATCTACTTCTGCTTCATTGACTATGCTAAAGCCTTTGATTGTGTGGATCACAACAAATTGTGGAAACTTCTTAAGGAGATGGGAATACCAGACCATCTCCTGAGAAACCTGTATGCAGGTCAAGAAGCAACAGGTATAAACAGACATGAAACAACAGACTGGCACAAAATTTGGAAAGGAGTATATCAAAACTGCATATTGTCACCCTGCTTATCTAACTCCTAAGCAAAGTACATCATGTGAAATGCTGGGCTAGATGAATCACAAGCTAGAATCAAGATTGCTAGGAGAAATAGCAACAACCTTAGACATGCAGATGATACCATTCGAATGGCCAAAAGTGAGGAGGAACTAAAGAGCCTCTTGATGAGGGTGAAAGAGATTGAAAAAGCTGGCTTGAAACTCAATATTAAAAAACCTAAAATCATGGTATCTAGTCCCATCATTTCAGGGCAAATAGAAGGGGGAAAGTGGAAGCAGTGACAGATTTTATTTTCTTTGGGCTCCAAAATCACTGTAGAAAGTAACTGCAGCCATGAAATTAAATGATGCTTAGTCTTTAGAAGGAAAGCTATGACAAACCTAGACAGCATATTAAAAAGCAGAGACATCACTTTGCTGACAAAGGTTTGTATAGTCAAGTGAAGTGAAGTCCGCTCAGTTGTGTCTGACTCTTTGCGACCCCATGGGCTGTAGCCTACCAGGCTCCTCCATCCGTGAGATTCTCCAGGCAAGAATACTGGAGTGGGTTGCCATTTCCTTCTCCAGGGGCTCTTCCTGAGCCAGGGATTGAACCCAGGTCTCCTGCATTGTGGGCAGATGCTTTAACCTCTGACCCACTAGGGAAAGCTATGGTTTTTCCAGTAGTCATGTACAGATGTGAAAGCTTGGGCCATAAAGAAGGCTGAGCACTAAAGAATTGATGCTCTCAAATTGTAGTGCTGAAGAAACTTTTGAGAATCTCTTGCACAGCAAGGAGATCAAACCAGTCCATCCTAAAGGAAATTAAATCTGAATATTCATTGGAAGGACTTCTGCTGAAGCTGAAGCTCCGATACTTTGGCCACCTGATCCAAAGAGCAAACTCATTAGAAAAGAACCTGATGCTGGGAAAGATAGAAGGCAAAAGAAAAGAGGGCAGCAGAGAATGAGATGGTCAGATAGCATCACTGACTCAATGCACATGAATCTGAGCAAACTCCAAGAAAAAATGGAGGACAGAGGAGCCTGTTGTGCTGCAGTCCTTTGGGTGGCAAAGAGTCAGATGAGACTTAGGAACTGAACAGCAACACATGAAATCTATAGATCAATTTAAAGAAAACTAGCATTTTATCAACTGAATCTTCCAATTCATGAACATGGTATATTGCTACATGTATTTCATTCAGTTCAGTCGCTCAGTTGTGTCTGACTCTTTGCGACCCCATGAACCGAAGCATGCCAGGCCTCCCTGTCCATTACCAACTCCCAGAGTTTGCCCAAACTCATGTCCATTGAGTCAGTGATGCCATCCAACTATCTCATCCTCTGTCGTCCCCTTCTCCTCCTGCTCTCAATCTTTCCCAGCATCAGGGTCTTTTCAAATTAGTCAGGTGGCCAAAGTATTGGAGTTTCAGCTTCAACATCAGTCCTTTCAATGAACACCCAGGACTGATCTCCTTTAGGATGGACTGGTTGGATCTCGTTGCAGTCCAAGGGACTCTCAAGAGTCTTCTCCAACACCACAGTTCAAAAGCATCAATTCTTCAGTGCTCAGCTTTCTTTATAGTCCAACTCTCACTCCATACATGACAACTGGAAAAACCATAGCCTTGACTAGATGGACCTTTGTTGACAAAGTAATGTCTCTGCTTTTTAATATGCTGTCTAGGTTAGTCATAACCTTCCTTCCAAAGAGTAAGCATCTTTTAATTTCATGGCTGCAATCACCATCTGCAATGATTTTGGAGCCCCAAAAAATAAAGTCAGCCACTGTTTTCACTGTTTCCCCATCTATTTGCCATGAAGTGATGGGATGCCATGATCTTAGTTTTCTGAGTGTTGAGCTTTAAGCCAACTTTTTCACTCTCCACTTTCACCTTCATCAAGAGGCTCTTTAGTTCTTTTTCACTTTCTGCCATAAGGGTGGTGTCATCTGCATATCTGAGGTTATTGATATTTCTTCCAGAAATCTTGATTCCAGCTTGTGCTTCTTCCAGCCCAGCGTTTGTCATGATGTACTCTGCATATAAGTTAAATAAGCAGGGTGACAACATACAGCCTTGACAGACTCCTTTTCCTATTTGGAACCAGTCTGTTGTTCCGTGTCCAATTCTAACTGTTGCTTCCTGACCTGCATACAGGTTTTTCAAGAGGCAGGTCAGGTGGTCTGGTTGTCTCATGTCTTTCAGAATTTTCCACAGTTTATTGTGATCCACACAGTCAAAGGCTTTGGCATAGTCAATAAAGCAGAAATAGATGTTTTTCTGGAACTTTCTTACTTTTTTGATGATCCAGCAGATGTTGGCAATTTGATCTCTGGGTCCTCTGCCTTTTCTAAAATCAGCTTGAACATCTGGAAGTTCACCGTTCACGTATTGCTGAAGCCTGGCTTGGAGAATTTTGAGCCATTACTTTGCTAGCATGTGAGATGAGTGCCATTGTGTGGTAGTTTGAGCATTCTTTGGCATTGCCTTTCTTTGGGATTGGAATGAAAACTGACCGTTTCCAGTCCTGTGGCCACTGCTGAGTTTTCCAAATTTGCTGATATATTGAGTGCAGCACTTTCACAGCATCTTCTCTTAAGATTTGAAATAGCTCAACTGGAATTCCATCACCTCCACTAGCTTTGTTCATAGTGATGCTTCCTAAGACCCACATGTATTTAGGTGTCAAAAAGTTCTCTAAGGGTGTTTTTTTTTTTTGCATATTCTCCGTTGTGCAGGTTTACACATATGCTATTATGTTTTTCCCTAAATATTTTATAGTTTAAATTTTTTTATTTTTAAGTTTTCATTTCAATTTTTTCATTGCTAGTATATGGGAATATGCTGATTTTTTGCCATTTGAGCTTATATTCTACAACTCTGCCAAATGCACTGAATAGTTATAGTAGCTCTTTTTTTTTCTTGGTAGATTCCTCTGAGTTATCTATGTAATCTTCCCTCCCAATCTGTATGCCTCTTACTTATTTGTCCTACTTTAATTATATTGGCTAGAATCTACAGTACAACGTGAGCTGATGTCTTCAGAACAAACCTACTTGCCATTTCCTGATCTTACAGAAAAACTTTCAGTTTTTTACTAAAATACGTGATGTTAGCTTTAAGTTTTTCTTAGATGAGATAGATGAGGAAGTTCCTTTTATGACAGAAAAGGATATAAGCTTTTAATATAAAGAGCTTTTATAAATCCAAATGACAAATATGAATAACTAAATAGAAACAAAATAAAGCATATGAGGAGACATTTCACAGAAAGAAATGCAAATGGCCAATATATATAAAAAACTGATTTCACTAGCATAAATTTTAAAAATTAAAATGAGATACACCTTCTACCTATTAGCCTGGTAGATTTAAATATTTAGATATAGATATACATTAAGAAAATCTGTATATATTTAAGGAATACATTATGATTTGATATACAGTAAAATCATTACTATTGTCAAGCTAATTAACATATCATCTCACATACTTAAAGGAACCTCCTTTCTATCCTCAGTCTGCTCAGAGTTTTTAATGTGAATGAGTATTAAATTTTGTCAAATATATTTCCCAGTAGAATTTATTGATATGGTCATGACTTTTTCCTTAATGTTCTTAATATGATGAATTATATATTGATTGAAAGCTAAATTAATCTGGGGTTCCTGGAATACACTCGACATGACCATTATATTAATATATTGTTCTTTTTATATATTATCTGGTATACTTTGTCTTCATTAAGCATATTTATACCTAAGTTCAGGAGAGATATTTGTCTAATGTTTTCAGTTCTTTTAATAATATCTAGTTTTGGACACAGAGTAATGTTGAACTCGTAAAATGAGTTGGGAAGTACTCCCAACTTCTTTACTGCTTTACTCAGTCCTAATAGGATTGATACAGTTTCTTTTTAAATATTTGGTAGAATTAACTGGTGAAGTCCTCTTTCCTAGAATTATGTGTGTGCATGCTGGAAAATTTTGAGTTATGAATTCTATATTTTAGATAAATACCAAAATGTTTAGATTTCCTATTTCTCTTATATTAGTTTTTGTAATTGGATTAATTTAAGAATTTTTTTCCATTTCATTTAAGTTGCTCTATTTGTTGTATAAAGTTGTGTATGGTACTGCTGCATTTTTTTTGGTCAATGTAAGATATATCTTGATGTCTCCTTTTTCATGTATGATATTGGTAATTTGTGTCTTCTCTCTCTTTCTTGTTCAGTCTAGCAGTTTATCACCTTCACTGATTTTTTATCAAAGAACCATCTTTGAGTTTCATGTACTTTCTCTACTTTTCTTGATTTCTACTTCATTGATTTTTCATTATTTTTTAATTTACTTTTGATCTAGTTTTCCCTTGTTTTGTGCTTTTTAAGGTAGAAGTCTAGATGATAGATTTTTAGATATATCTCCTTTGCTAAGCATTTAAAACTACATTTTTTCTATTTTAATGTAATCCATAAATTTTAATGTTGCATTATTTTCATTCAGTTCAAAATACTTTTTAATTTCCTTTGTAACTTCTTTGCTCAAAAGCTTATTTAAAGGTGTGCTGTTTATTTTTTTCAAATATTTGAGAATTTTCCAAATTTTTTTGTTATTGATTTCTAACAATTCTGCTTTGATCAGAGAATATTCTCTTTGTGATTTCAATCCTTCTAAATTTGTTGAGATTTGTTTCATAATGCATCACATTGACTATCTTGATGAATGGTCAGTGTGTACTTGAAAATAATGTGTGGTCTACTGTTATTCAGTGAGTTGTTTTATAAATATCAGTGTCTAGGTCAAGTTGGGTGAAGTCTTCTACACACATATTTTTCATCTATTATATTAATTAATAAGAAAGACTTAAAATTTCCAACTAAAATAATGTATCTATTTCTGCTTATAGTTCTATCCATTTTTGCATATCAAATGTTGAACTGTTTTAGATGCATAAATATTGGGGATTTTTATATCCTCTTGATGAATTTACTCTCTTATTATTACAAAATGATATTCTTTATTTAAAAAAAAAGTCTTCATAATTTAGGTGGTTTAGAATAATGCATGAGGGCAGAAGAGGCAAATATAGAATGAAAAAAGACAAAGGTTAGCAACAGAATCCTGAAGAACACCAACATTTAAGGAGTTGGCCAAAGAAAAGCAGCCCATGACAAGAGACTAAAATGGAAGAAAGATCAAACTTGAAGATGTGGCATGAAAAAGTGTTGGTACAGAAAAAAAAAGAGAGAGAGAATTGTAAGGAAAGTATGTTTAATAGTATCAAATTCTTCTAAGCCACTATTTAAGAATCAGTCTAAAAACTGACAATAGAAGACAGCTTTGAGGAGGTAATGAATAACCCTAGCCATGAGCACTGCAATAATAGGTCAGATTCATAATGGATAAGAAAGGAAGGGGAAAGAGCTTGAAGACTTATTAAGGTGAGTGTCATATGATGGGAAAGATTAAATCATGCTTATGTACTGACATAAAAAGCATCTGAAGGTACAGAAGAAAGTGGAGATCATGATTACAGTGAGAAGGGATTAAGTCTTGTAGGTATAAGTTGATTGGAACAAGAAATATAACATAATGCGAGTGTCAATTTACATAAATCATAAAATAGCATATTATCACCCCTAAACATCAATTACAATAATCTGTATATAACCTAACTTTATTTTTTACCTAATTGTCATTAACTAAAGAAATAGTAACTACTTTTGATACACCTGGCTTATAACAGAAACACTCATGATTTATCCATTATTTTCCTTTGGTTTCATCACTTTTCTCTGTGTAATGCTATGCCTCTCTAAACAAGTTTTCCCCTTAAGCTAATGTATACAACATGAAGAAAATACGTCTCCCAGTAACATGCTGCACATAAATTAATGTATTTTCCATCACTTTTTTGGAACAAAGTTTCTTTTTGGTTGACATAACCTAAATCTAAAATTTGAAGAGAAGCATAACTGTAGCAAATTACAAAACATTATTGGTATAAATAAGAGTAGAAACAAACCACGCATTTTTCTTAAACACATCAACATGTAATTTGCATTCACATTACATATTCTTTGAACAGTCTAGTGATGTACTTGATTTTTTGTTTAAGGGGTGATTCTTTGCTAGTTACTAAAATGCTGCTGTATCAGGGTTTTTCATTTTTAAGTGACAGATAAGCTGGAAAACCTGATAGAAATTATGTTCCATGATTCTAGAAGAAATGCATATACCTACATATATGTATAATTTTGCATTTGCTTTTAGAGTTAAAAAAACACCTGATATAGAGGAATATAAACTTTTTCCCATAGTGTCAAAGGAAACATAAGAAACACAGTATAGGTAGCATAGCACCATAATTCAGAAGTACAACTTTTAGTTTTGGAGCTAGTTAAATTTGGATTCAAGTCTAACACTTAGTATTTAGTGGGCACTAATTAGCTGGATGCTTCTGAACTGTGTGGTTGGAGAAGACTCTTGAGAGTCCCTTGGACAGCAAGGAGATCAAACCAGTCAATCCTACAGGAAATCAATCCTGTATATTCATTGGAAGGACTGACTGATGTTGAAGCTGAAGCTCCAGTATTTTGGCCACCTGATGCAAAGAACTGACTCACTGGAAAAGACCCTGATGGTGGGAAAGATTAAAGGCAAGAGGAGAAGGGGGCGACAGAGGATGAAATGGTTGGATGGCATCACCGACTCGATGAACCCAAGTCTGAGCAAGCTCCAGGAGTTGGTGATGGACAGGGAAGCCCGGCGTGCTGCTGTCTATGGGGTCGCAAAGAGTTGGACATGAGTTAGCGACTGAACTGAACTGAACTGAATTAGCTGGATGTTCTTTGCAAAGGTACTTAACTCTTAGCTTAAGGACACTGATAGGTAAAATGGGGTTGGAGTAACGGTTAAATCAGGTAACAAGTAAAGTACCAGTATTGTTTTAAATATCAGGGAAACAACTTAAATGTAATGTTTCTTAATGGCATAAAATTTTTTCATTTAGATTTTGCTTTTCACGTTTGTATCTGTTAGACTTGTATTAAGAACCAGAAACAGAAAGTTTATTTCAGGCTCCAACTTTCTTTTTTTTTTTTTTTAAGATTTTATTTTTATTTTTATTTTTTTAAATTTTATTTTATTTTTAAACTTTACATAACTGTATTAGTTTTGCCAAATATCAAAATGAATCCGCCACAGGTATACATGTGTTCCCCATCCTGAACCCTCCTCCCTCCTCCCTCCCCATTCCATCCCTCTGGGTCGTCCCAGTGCACCAGCCCCAAGCATCCAGTATCGTGCATCGAACCTGGACTGGCAACTCGTTTCATACATGATATTTCACATGTTTCAATGCCATTCTCCCAAATCTTCCCACCCTCTCCCTCTCTCACAGAGTCCATAAGACTGTTCTATACATCAGTGTCTCTTTTGCTGTCTCGTACACAGGGTTATTGTTACCATCTTTCTAAATTCCATATATATGCATTAGTATACTGTATTGGTGTTTTTCTTTCTGGCTTACTTCACTCTGTATAATAGGCTCCAGTTTCATCCACCTCATTAGAACTGATTCAAATGTATTCTTTTTAATGGCTGAATAATACTCCATTGTGTATATGTACCACTGCTTTCTTATCCATTCATCTGCTGATGGACATCTAGGTTGCTTCCATGTCCTGGCTATTATAAACAGTGCTGCGATGAACATTGGGGTACACGTGTCTCTTTCCCTTCTGGTTTCCTCAGTGTGTATGCCCAGCAGTGGGATTGCTGGATCATAAGGCAGGTCTATTTCCAGTTTTTTAAGGAATCTCCACACTGTTCTCCATAGTGGCTGTACTACTTTCTAATTGCAGAGTTGAAAGGTTATAGCTTCACTGTGTTAGATACACACTGCTCATGTAGAACTCCACTCTGGGGAGTAGTGGGTACCTTCTAGGGATTACTCATGGCCACCAAGTGACAAGACACAATTAATGTCAAGGGATACAATTAACATCTTTAGTATCTCAAGTATCCCATAGAGTGATGTGTTTTACAAGGTTGTTTCCAGTATTAGTGAATAAAAAAGTAATAAGCTGAAAAGATGTTTATGTCACCAGAAAAAACATACACACATATTTCATGAACAATATAGAATAACTTCCCAGGTAGCACAAGTGGTAAAGAACCCACTTGCCAATGCAGGAAATGCTAAGAGACACGGGTTCAATCCCCAGGTCGAGAAGATCCCCTGGAGAAGGGCAGAACAAGCCATTCCAGGATTCTTGCCTAGAGAATCCCATGGACAGAGGAGCCTGGTGGACTATAGTCCATGGGGTCACAGAGAGTTGGACACCATCGAAGTGACTTAGCATACATGCACACATAGAATAACTGTAATATAATTTTGTCAAGTGACCTGAGTCATCCTCCTATGTTTAACTCATAAAAGCTAAATATATATATATATATATATATATATATATATATATATATATTTTAGATTTTAAAGTGTATTACAAGGTAATATTAGGAAGGTAATCCTGGTCACAAAGGCAATCCATTTTGGCTCATATTGATGTATTTGGCCTCTTACAGTGTTCTCCCCAGAATCGCTGTAGGCTGAGGCACAGTCTCATTAAAGAGGGTGAGGCTTTAATTTTAATTTCCTCGTCTCGTCTCTGATTTCAACCAACAAAAGTTTTCTAACACTGTGTGCTGACCTTGGAACATAAGTCTAGACAGAACACTAAAAATTGCCTTTAAAAGGTGCCATGAACAGTATCCAAAATATCATCCCTTGAATAGGTTAGACAGTTTATTGTGCCAAAATCCTTCTATGTGTGGTTGTACCCAAAGCAGGTGCTTCTATGGAAAATATATCCAAGATCATTTCTGTCTCAGTTTACTTTGAGCAAGGCCAGCTTTTAATTTTTAATTTTAAAACATGCTTAGATGTCTCTAAGATGTTTTACTGACTTAGAATCCAAGTAACTTCTCACTGAGACTAAGGAAAGGTATCTTTCTCAAGAATCCTTATCATTTTAAATGTTTTGGGAAAACTCCACCCTTCTGAAATGGAGTTTTGTTCAGGATATGAAGATTTTAAAGACATTTACCTCCTTGCCAACATTATTATACCACAATTTTTTATTTAAATTACAGATTTTTTTTTTTTTTTTTGGTCTCTTTCTCCATGAGAGGCTGGCACCAGATCATTCCCTGAGTACAGCAGACATTCCAAAGGGTGTACTGCCAGCAATAATGGAAAGCTGGATACAAGTGAATGGTATAAAATGGTACCTGAGATGCTTAGAAAACTGTAAAGTTTAATACTGCACACCCAGAGCAGATGCCAATGACCACAGCTACTGATTATACATTAAAAAAATATGAGTGTATCTGTTATGCTTTTGAATTCATGGCTTCTTATTTTTTTATTTTCTGCTTATGACTCTGGACATTAGTCTTTTAAGATGTCTTATTTATAGGGTCAACGATTTCTGCCTAATGAGACGGGCCAAAAGACCTTTAATCACTCACAGGCTCACAAGGAAAATGACAACGTGTCCCAAATAAAAGATTGAGTGGAATTATTGCTAAAACATCTTAAATGTTCTCCAATAACATTTGCCAAGCATAATTTATAACACCGACTGGACTTTTCGTCCCCTTAGGAGTTGTACACTCATTTGAAGTAAATGTATATCATCAAAGCTTTTTGAAGTCTCACAATGTAAAGCTGCCTTTATTGTAAAAATGTTAACAAAGAAAAACACTAAGAAGCAATTTCCTTAATTTAAACAAATGGCGTGATGCATTCACTGGACAGCCAACCCCACTGTAAATAACACTGAGACCACTGAAGGATACATGATTCAGGAGATGAAGCAAAATTATACTTTCCCAGAAAATCTGTGTTTCACAAAAGACACTTAATTGTTCTGGAAGACTTGGTCTTTGCACCTTCAAAGGTGATTTGATTATTCATTAAGCAACAGTGCCCTAAATCACAGGACTATGGTGAAGAGTAACTTTAAAACTTTGACAATGTAAACATCTAAGGCCTTGAAGACAAATCTATTTGATGTAATATCATAAGGAAAGGAGGGTACATAGGGACATACCAGGCTAAAAAAAAAAATTGTAAAGAAACAGTAACATGAATTGATATTATACTTTGGGAAGTTATCCTTCTTAAATGAGACTTTGAATTGGGAACAAAGGCCCTGATACTAGAGGACCAACTTTAGTGTAGCTGATTTAAAGCACCAGGGGTTTAAACAGTCACAATATATTATTTTCGGTAAGTACACTTCTGGAATGTTTCAGTTTGGATTAAGCATCCTGAAACATGGATTTAATTAAAGGATCCCTTCAGATAATTATGGGACTGATTTTCAAAGGCATGCTAGATGATTCAGATTCCTAGTAACATTTTGAGCTGCATCATTTAAAGCCTGGTCTGGAAGGGCTATCCTCTGAGAATCTACCATTTTCCAAGAACTAAAGAAATTTCCTGGCTGAATGTCTAGAAGTCAAAAATTGGAATTTTGAGCATCTTTATCTTAAATATTATCAAGCTTGAGCAACTTTCAGGAGTCTCTCAGGTAGGCCTCAAAAGACACAACTGGAATTTAACAGGACAAGGCAACATACGACTGTCTGTCCAAAAATCAGCTCAGAATTGTGGGACCCTTTTCAAGATTCTAAACAGTGAAGAGACTCCTAAGGTCACTCAGAACACTAAAACTTCTCTGCTCAAAGAAAGATAAAAATAGTGTTCTTCAAAAGGGAAGTTTGTGGACCAACCCCACCACCTTCCCCCAGCCCAGGAATGGGGAAACAAGCCACCGGGGTCTGGAAAGAAAACAACACAACTTCTTACATTTACTTTTTAACTCATAAAAAACCCTTTATGTATACATTTAGTATGCACCTAGAATAGAAGAGTAGCATATGGATGTAATGTATAAATGAATAGATAATACATACGTTTGGAAACATGATTAATAATGTTTATCTAAATGGATATCCCAAATTCTGAGGCAGCCCCCTATTCTGGGACCTCTCAGCCATCTCTGTATGTGGAATACTGAGTCAGTGGACCTACTGCCTGCCACTCCCTAATGGCAGTCTAGGGCGGTCAGCTGTTCTGCTGGAGAAAAATCTGGTGGATTGTGGATGTACTCATTCATTCAACAAATATTTACCAAATACCCATGAGATCTAGGGATGGAAGAGTGAACAAAGAATGCACACCTTTAGCTTTTATAGAGTTTATAGTCTAATAGAGAGAAAGATAAACAAGCAAGAAAGTGTGGAAAACCAGGCAGCATCACATCCTCTGTGGTTGAGACAGAGGTATTTATTGGTGTGATTCCTTGTTATTGTTGTTGTTTAGTCACTAAGTCATGTCCAGCTCTTTTGTGACCTCATGGACTGTAGCCTGCCAGGCTCCTCTGTCCATAGGATTCCCCAGGCAAGAATACTGGAATCAGTAGCCATTTGTTTCTCCAGGGGATCTTCCCCACCCAGGGATTAAACCTGGATCTCCTGCATTGGCAGGTGGATTCTTTAATGCTGAGCCACCAGGGAAGCCCCACTGATATGATATTTGTGACAAAACTCTTGAGCTTGACCCTAATTGTGAGAAAATAATTAAATACATTAAAATTAAAGGATATTTTCAAAATTCTTAATAAAATTAAAGACAAAAAGAATCTGGGGAACTGTTTTAGATTAAAGATGAATAAAGGATATAATAAAATATAATGTGTGATTCTTGCTAGGATCATAGATCGAAGGAAAAAACAGATATAAATAAAGCTATCAGGACAACTGAGTAATTTAAATATGGACTAATGATTAGATAATAGCAATGGACCAATATAATTTTTCTTGTTCAGTTGCTAAGTCATGTCCGACACTTGTGACCCCATGGACTATAGCCTGCCAGGCTCCTCTGTCCAGGGGATTTTCCTGGCAAGAACATTGGAGTTGGTAGCTATTTCCTTCTCCAGGGGATCTTCCCTATGCAGAGATTAAGCCTGCATGATTAAGAGAATGATCGTGATCTTGGGAAATGCACACAGTATAAGGTATTGAATGACTCTTCTTGCAGGTTTTCTATAATCTTCAAGGTTTTCAATGTGAAATACTGTAGCATAATAAGAGTGTATGTGTGTATGTGCATATATATACAGAAAAATAAGGGGATAAAGTAATGAGAATGGAGGTAAGGGTATTGTTTTATGTCTGTGATGAGAGAGATCCTAATACGTTAATATTTGAGCAAAGATGAAGTAGCAGGAAGAAGTGAAGAAGCAGACCATGCAATTATCTGAGAAGCAGGAGTTCCATGCAGCATACCTGCCATACTTGAGGAACAGAAAAGATGTCAACAGGATTGAAGCAGAGTGAATGAGAGAGATGCTATCAGAGAAGTAGCTGGAAATAAGATCACTGCTGAGCCTTACAAGACATGATGAGCACACTGGAATTTTACTCTATGAATGCAAAGAAAGTGTTAAAGGTTTCGGAACTGAAATATGACACAGTCATATTTTGATTCTACTACAAATGGAATTGTTTTCTTTTTTAAAAATTATTTAATTGGAGGCTAATTACTTTACAATATTGTGGTGGGTTTTGTCATGCATCGACATCAATCAGCCATGGTGTACATGTGTCTCCCCATCCCCCTCCCTCCCCACCCCATCTCTCTGGGTTGTCTCAGAGCACTAGCTTTGAGTGCCCTGCTTCATGCATCGAACTTGCACTGGTCATTTATTTTACATATGGTAATGGGCATGTTTCAATGTTACTCTCTTCACCTTCTCCCACAGAGTTCAAAAGTCTGTTCTTTACATCTGAGTCTCCATTGCTGTCTGGCATATAGGGTCATCATTACCATCTTTCTAAATTCCATATATATGTGTTTATATACTGTACTGGTGTTTCTCTTTCTGACTTACTTCACTTTGTATAATAGGCTCCAGTTTCATCCACTTCATTAGAACTGATTCAAATGCATTCTTTTTATAGCTGAATAATACTCCATTGTGTAAATGTACCACAACTTCCTTGTCCATTCATCTGGTGATGGACATCTAGGTTGCTTCCATGTCCCAGCTCTTGTAAACAGTGCTTCAATGAACATTGGGGTACATATGTCTCTTCAGTTCTGGCTTCCCTGGTGTGTATGCCCAGCAGTGGGATTGGGGGGTCATAAGGCAGTTCTATTTCCAGCTTTTTAAGGAATCTCCAAGCTGTTCTCCATAATGGCCATACTAGTTTGCCTTCCCATCAATAGTGTAAGAGGGTTCCCTTTTCTCCACACCCTCTCCAGCATTTACTGTTTGTAGACTTTTTGATAGCAGCCATTCTGACCGGCATGAGATGGTACCTCATTGTGGTTTTGATTTGCATTTCTCTGATAATGAGTGATGTTGAGCATCTTTTCATGTGCTTGTTAGCCATCTGTAAGTCTTCTTTGGAGAAATGTCTGTTTAGTTATTTAGCCCACTTTTTGATTGGGTCATTTATTTTTCTGGTATTGAGTTGCATAAGCTGCTTGTATATTTTGGAGATTAATTCTTTGTCAGTTGTTTCATTTGCTGTTATATTCTCCCATTCTGAAGGCTGCCTTTTCACCTTGCTTATAGTTTCCTTCATTGTACAAAAGCTTTTAAGTTTAATTAGGTCCCATTTGTTTATTTTTGTTTTCATTTCCATTACTCTGGGAGGTGGATCATAGAGTATCCTCCTGTGATGTATGTCAGAGAGTATACTGCCTGTTTTCCTCTAAGAGTTCTATAATTTCTGGTCTTACATTTAGATTTTTAATCCATTTTGAGTTTATTTTTGTATATGGTGTTAGAAAGTGTTCTAGTTTCATTCTTTTACAGGTGGTTGACCAGCTTTCCCAGCACCACTTGTAAAAGAGATTGTCTTTTCTTCACTGCATATTTTTGTCTCCTTTGTCAAAGATAAGGTGTCCACAGGTGCCTGGATTTATCTCTGGCCTTTCTATTTTCTTACATTGATCTATATGTCTGTCTTTTTGCCAGTACCTTACTGTCTCAATGATTGTGGTTTTGTAAGTATAGTCTGAAGCCAGGCAGGTTGATTCCTCCAGTTCCATTCTTCTTTCTCAAGATTGCTTTGGCTATTAGTTTTTTACATTTCCATACAAATTATGAAATTATTTGTTCTAGTCCTCTGAAAAATACCATTGGTAGCTTGATAGGGATTGTGTTTAATCTATAGATTGCTTTGGATAGTATACTCATTTTCACTATCTTGATTCTTCCAATCCATGAACATGGTATATTTTTCCATTTGTGTCATCTTTGATTTCTATCATCAGTGTTTTATAATTTTCTATATATAGGTCTTCTGTTTCTTTAGGTAAATTTATTCCTAAGTATTGGAATTGTTTTCTTAATTTAATTTTAGGATTGTTTATTGCCAGTATGTAGAAATACAACTGATTTTTTTGTGTGTACTGATCTTGTATTCTGCAAGAATACTGAACTAATTTATTCATTCTAGTAGTTTTTAAAATAGATTCTTTAGAATTTTTGAGGTAAAAGATTATGGTATTTGTGAATAGAGGTTTATTTCTTCCTTTTTGATCTGAATGACTTAGTTGTTTTTCTTGCTTAACTGCACCAGCTAGAATCCCCAATATAATGTTGAAATGAAGTGGTGACTGTGAACATCTCTGTATATTCCCAATCTTAGAGGGAAAGCATTCAGTATTTCACCATTAAGTATGAAGTAGGTTTTTTATAAACGTATTTTTTCTGCTTAAGGAAGTTCTCTTCGGTTTGTTGAAAGGTTTTATTATGAATGATGATTTGCTTTGTCAAATGTTTTCTTTACAGCTATCAATTTTTTGGTGAACTAGAATCTATTTTAAGAGGTCTACTTTTATGGCTTTTAGGGAAGGGTGGGCAAAGTAAATGAACCACAGCCTGTCTAACTCAATGAAACTATGAGCCATGCTGTGTAGGGCCACCCAAGATGGACAGGTCATGGTGGAGAGTTCTGATGAAATGTGGCCCACTGGAGAAGGGAATGGCAAACCACTTCAGTATTCTTGCCTTGAGAACCCCATGAACAATATGAAAAGGCAAAAAGATAGGGCAGGGAGGCCTGGTGTGCTGCAGTCCGTGGGGTCACAAGAGTTGGACATGACTGAGCAACTGAACTGAACTGAACTTGCCAAAGTAAAACAGTAAGACCTTTTAGAAAATATTTTTCTAATAATCCATACAACAGATTGTGGTGGTTTGACTGTGGTGGTAACAGTGCAGGTGGTTGAGAAGTACATGGATTTTCAGTAAATCTTAAATATGGAGCCAATGAAATTTGCTAATGAATAGGATATGGTATATGAACAGAATAGACATCAAGAATGACTCTGGAGCTAGGGGTCTAGGGCTTTTTGGTTTTGATTTCTTGAGCAATCACAAGAATGGAAATAGAATTTCCACTTACTAAAATGAGAAGTTATTCTAAATATAATTTATTTTTAGAGCAATTTTAGGCTCAAGGCAAAGCTGAGAGAACAGATAATTCTTATATGCCCATTTCCACATTTATAGCCCTCCTGACTATTAATATCTCCTCCCTGAGTGGTACATTTATTACAATAGATAAACCAACCTTGATACCACAGTCAGTGAAAGTCCTTAGTTTAAATTAGGGTTCAGTCCCGGTGTTGTAGTTCTATGGGTTTTGCCAAAAGCATGGTGATGTGTATCCACCATTACAGAGTCATACAAAATACTTTCACTGCTCCCTAAATCCTCTGAGCTCCACCTAGTCATCCATTCCACACCCCTAACCCCTGGAAACCACTGATACTTCTACTGTTTCCACAATTATTCCTTTTCTAGAATGTCATATATTTGAAATCATAATGAATGTTGATTTTAAGAAAGGCTTCCTTCATTTAGTATGTATTTAAGATTACTCTATCTACCTTTTATGTTACTTTTCTAGACTTACATACTTCACTTTCTCTGTACAAATTCTGAATCCAACCTACTTAGAGAAAAGAGTGTACTTTAGATCCTTCACCTAGTAATAAAAAGAAAATGGAACTTTGAAGTCAGTTATAAAAGAATAGGGAATTACATTATCAGGAAGAATAACAGCAATTTATTCTGTTATTAAGGAAATAAAAGAAACTGCCATCTGAACAAACATAAGAAACATACTGTGATAAGAAAACTTTTAATGAAGATGTAATTAATGGGGTTAAAGATGAGGTTATTGAAGTATTGGGATTTATTACTAGGAAAATAAGAGGCAATTACCATGAATAGCCTCTGGGAAATTAAAAAATAATAAATAAATAAAAGAGTCAGCAAGTAACTGTGAATGAGAAGATGCAGATGTTTCATAAAATAAGACACTGTCTTAATGTTGTTGTGATTGTACTTAAACATAATAAGTGTACACAGTGACAGATTATCCTAAGATGCTAATGGAAAGAAAGGTTATCATTATGAGATTTTCATGGTAGTAAGGTTCTGCCTCAGTGTCTAATTGAAATACAGGAGATGATACATGCGCAACAGATATAATCATACCAAAAATGGGACTCAAAGAAATATGATGATACTAGAGGTGAAGGGGGTGGGTTTTATGAAGAGATAAAAAAATAACTTGGATTAGAAATGAAAAACAAACCAGTTATTTTAAATATTAGTGGTTGACAGATTTATCTTATTCATTTAGGCTATTTTGGCTAGTATTCAGGTTATTCTGTACATAACATATAATGAGTTAATATTTGAGCTTTTAAGAAAGTAGCATGACAATTAAACTTTGAAAATATAAATAGATAACATAGGTTTATTCCTGTGATAGACTTCTAAGTATATATCATTCTTCTGAGCAGTTTAATGTATTTGAATATTGAAAACCAGCATTAATGCTGTATTGTGTAAAGTTATATTCAATTAAGTTGAAACACAACTAATTCTGGGGATATTATATTAAAACACTGTTTTGTCTTCAACTATCTCTTAATTTTATTTAATGTGGCTAGATTTTCCCTGTCCTTGGATGTAACAGTCCCAAGAGAAATGTTAAAATGTCCAGAACCTTTTAATAATTAAAACTCTGAGTTTATTTTACAGTTAAGCCATCTTCTATCCTTTCTGTAGCTCTTTCTCAGCTCAAAGAAATATAACAGTAACTTCAGCTTCCTCCTTCAAAAATCTTTATCCCTCAGTCTAGGCTGCCTTGCCCTCATAGGACCTTCTTTGTGTTGACTTTTATCTCCATACCTGATTCATGGATAATATTTCCTAGTCCTGAGAAAATCTGAAAGTGAGCCCTTAAATGAAGTCACTCTCCTTTGCTAACTGCCAGCATGATGCCTGGTATCACTCATTCTAGAGATTTCATAGGTAAGAGTAATACCTTACTCTTAGAATGGTCTCATTAAAACCTCCTCTCTACATGTGAGACTTAAGAGGTAATGCAACCCCATCCCTACACCTTTGAGAGGAGAGATGGCTATTCACAGCACCCTGTGTTCTCTCCTAAGAAATTTTCTCCTTGTATCTTCTCCTTAAAGACCATTTTCCCAAGCATAACATTAATAAGTAGCAGACTCTCTCCAACAGTGGTCTGCTGAATACTCACTGCTATGAGTTTTCTCTGCCATGGCCACCCAATTTGGCTACCACTACATGGGTGGTTACCAAGAATCAATCATTCTGCTATAAAACTTACTATCCTTGTGACTGTGAAAACAAATTTTTATCAAATGTTATGTAAACCAATGAAAAATGAATGCAAAAAATAATTTTTTTTCTGATGTTAAGTAATTTTTGATAATGGCAAGTCACTATAAAAAGATATTATTTTAAGCATAAGTGATAAAATGGAATAAGATTGGAACAAAAATGCAGAAAGATTCTGCACTCTGATTTCATCACAACTCTCTTTAAGTTCTTGCCCCTCTTTAAAGAAACTAAACCTGGAACTTAATATGCTAGGGAGCAAAATATCCTGATTATTTAAGGAATACCTAGAAAATGTTCACTTTTCTTGCTCTGCTCTGGTTGCTCTGAGAATCAAACGGCATTCTAAAAGCATCGTTTCATCTTCTCTGAATCACAAGCAGACTGTGGATTTAGGCTAATATTCCTCTGCACACAACTTACTTAAAAAAAAAAAAAGACCTTTTTTTTACTATCAATTTAACTTATTTAACTGAGTTTCTCATTTTCTTAAATAATTTTTGGTACTGGTTTAGATCTAGTATATGTTTTCTATATTTTAAAATTTTTACTGACTTCAAGAGATGAAAAACATTTTTACATGTCTAAGTTATCAGCTTTTACTTGGAAGGAGAAAACCAAATTGCCCACAGCCAGATAAAACCCAATTTCCTTAACTTCAATGTAAGTTTACTGAAAAAATAAAATTTGAGATCTCATAATTTCATATCAGAGATTCTAATCCTTGGTTCTAAGCTGTATTAGCTAAGGTAAGTCAATCAACTAGCAAATAAATCCTCAAATCTCAGTGGTGTACACAATATAAATTCAACTATCACTCTTACAAAGTCTAATTCTGAGTTCTTGCTCGGCATCATTCAGGAACCAAAGTTTTTCCTATTACTTGGCTCAAGCTTTCCTTAAGGCCTAAGAATCCTTTGCTCACTTTTCTGCATACACCTAGGAAACTGACACAGAGAATAACAATTGGAAACAGTGCAAGAGTTTTCAGTGGACCAGGCCTGAAAGGCACATCAATTCTATCCATGTGGCATTAGAGAGAATTCAGTTGCCTGGAGACATCAAACTGCAAAGAACACTAAGATATATAGGACATCTGTGTGTTCTGGAGGAAGAAGCAAGTATGAGTGAGCATGTGGCAGCCTCCACAACAAAAGTCCTCTATTTCATATAATGTTCCCAACACATAACGACAAACTTGTCCTGTGTCATGATATTTAGAAGTAAACATGAGGAGGTAAGGGCTTCCCAGGTGGTGCTAGTGGTAAAGAACCCACCTGCCAATGCAAAAGATATAAGAGATGTGGGTTTGATCCCTGGGTCAGGAAGATCCCCCAGAGGAGGGCACAGCAACCCACTCCAGTATTCTTGCCTGGAGAATTCCATGGACAGAGGATCCTGGCGGGCTACAGTCCACAGGCTCACAAAAAGCTGGACACGACTGAAACAACTTGGCACACACATGAAAAGGTAAGAGGAAAATTTTCTCCCTTCCAAGCAATGTTGCCCTCTTTAACATAAAGAATTAAGCTGAATTTTTCCTGTAATGTACTATAATATATTCTAGATTATTGCTATCCATAAGCAAGCTATTTCATCGTTTTGATGTGCATTGATACTTGCTTTCCATAGTATTATACATTTAGATATAAGAATATAGATATTACTTCTATAGTAGTTTTTTTTTAATACTCAGAAAATATGACCTCTTAGGAAAGGAAGCACTGAGTAAAGATGATTTTCAAAGCAAATTTCATTGTTATTACTGATTTTCAATTGAAGAAAAGTTGTTTGATTGACTTATTTGATATTTTAAAATGAATGAAAAATAAAAAGGCTTTTATTACACAAAGACAATTACAAACTATAGAAACACAATATGTTTATTTTAAACTCTAGAAGACTGTATGAAAACCAAATGTGATATGAAAATAATAGAATAATAATTAAAAATATGAAGAATATACTTCATAGAGGTTCATCCCAAGGGAAACTAAGCTAGAATTACATAAATTAGAGCTCTAAAAACATTCTTTTTAATTTATAATTCGGAGTGAAATAACCAAATCCAATTTGATGAAAATATTCAAAATAATTAATTTAAGATGTTTCACTGAAAATTCTTTAAGTGTCCTAAGAGAACATGATGTTTTAAACTATAATCCAGAAAAACTTTAAACTATGAAACAAAATACCTCAATTGTATATTTCTAATATTTTTAACTAATATACAGTAAGAGAACACTTTACATCAAACAGCTTTAAAGGACTCTCTTTATGGAACACCCCTGCTACAGTCTCTTTAGAAGAAAGATAATCTATTTGTCTTTCTGTCTGCTTTGAATGACCTCTTGAGAAAAAAAGAAAATTATGCCTCTTTGGCTGCATTTAAAAATCATTTTCCAGTCAGTAGTTCTTAATTCCCCTCATCCATTTATTCATCCCAGCACAAACCAAGAATATTCTGGCATATTTCAGAACTAGACGGTTGGATGGGGAGTATCTGATTGTTCTTTGGAACCGTTATCATCACTGGAGGAATAATGATTCTTTTGACCAGAAAGGTTGGAGAACAAACTGTTGAGGCCTGGGAATCAGAACTGAATTCAACCAAAACAGTGTAGTGAGATTTATTTCTAGCATTCCTGATTGTTTCCCTTTCATTATTTAACCTCAGTGTGAGTCCCTCACTGTGAGGCTCAGCTTGCATATAACTTCAGACTGTGCACCACAATCTGGACCTTTTCTTCCTTTGTTCTTTCATCTCGAGCTCCATTTCCTCCAGCCCTCCTTGTTATCCTAGATGACATGTATTGATATAATAAATTAATCTGCAGTAATACATTAGTGCATGTCAGTGCCTTGGTGTGTCACTCTGTTCACAACTATTAGTATTTTAACACAGACCTATAGGATATGAAAACTTTCATTTTTCTCCTAGCAGCTGATAGAGAATTCTGAAGGCATTATGTATAGGATGACATCTCCACAGCCTTCAAATGTGAGCCATATCTGTACCACAGTTGTGGCTTTCTTCTTCCATAAGGGGCCATTATTTTTATTTCCTCCTTAATGTACAATGGGATAGTGGGTTTGTATGAAGGGAACAATCTCCTATTACATACTTACGTAATTCACGTTATAAGAAGATGGTTATTTTGTTATTTTATATTATTCATTACTTTAGATTATCTCCTTAAGGTGATGGTCACAATCTCAAATGCCCTCAAAAGCTAGATAGGTGAAGTGAATGTGTGATTCTTGCAGTACACACTCCTACTTAGAAGTACTTAAATTCAACTCTTAAACATACTGTCTAAATGAAGCATGCTTACATTGTCTGTTTAAAGGCCTGTAACAACAAAGTCTGGAGAAGGCAATGGCACCCCACTCCAGTACTCTTGCCTGGAAAATCCCATGGATGGAGGAGCCTGGTGGGCTGCAGTCCATGGGGTCGCTAAGAGTCAGACACGACTGAGCGACTTCACTTTCACTTTTCACTTTCAGCATTGGAGGAAATGGCAACCCACTCCAGTGTTCTTGCCTGGAGAATCCCAGGGACGGGGGAGCCAGATGGGCTGCTGTCTATGGGGTCGCACAGAGCGGACACGACTGAAACGACTTAGCACCAGCAGCAGCAGCAGCAACAACAAAGTCACACTTCTGTGGTAAGAAATAGGAGGCTTAACAGGTGGATACCATGATGTTTTAGACTCTCAATTTAAGGCTATAAAATTGAGATCCCAAGGGAAGCAAGAGGTACTCTACCTCTCCTGATCTTAACAATGGAAGAAAGATCAAGCTATCTAATCTGTAATTAAGAGAAGAGAGCTAATATCCAAATATTCTATATTTTAAAAATATATCCATGTATAAAGTAAACACATGGTGAGATTACGAGATTTTTCATTTTCTTCCTTATAATTTAACCTATTTTCAAGTTTTACACAATAAAAAAATACTTTTTAAATCCTAAAACACTGATTGATTCATTAAGATCAATATGTTTACAAGACAAACATTTATCTCCCTAGGGTCATGCCCAAATGGCAAGGCATTAGGATAATGGTGACCACAGGGATGTGAGAGCCAGGATGTAGAGACTTTCCTGAAAATTGTGGGTGCCTGCAGTTGACTCCAGACAGGATGCAAAGTGGAGTGCTCCCTAGTGAACAACTCAGAATTGTGTGCTTTGCACACTAAAATGCTGATGTTGCTTATACTATCTATATATTTTTCATTTTTCCCCAAGTCATTTTGATACTCCAGCCTGTGTAAACTGCACTTGGAAAGAGGAGCTTCTGTCCATATTTGAGAAGAAATGTAGAGAAGAACAGTCCCCTGGAAATCTAGCTTGGAGGCCACAGCTGTGACTGAAGAGCACAGAAAAGGTAAAGTGAAAGCTGAAAGGTAGCAAAGCCCCTTTTTTCATGTAAAGTAATGTATTTATAATTGTGCAATTTCATCATATTCATAGGTTCCAAGGATTAGAAAATGAAATCTTTGGTATTTTAGAATTCTGCTTACCTAAGGCCCTAATCAATATTCCCAGCTGAATCAAGACAAGTCCCTACTGCAAACCACCCGCATAGTATCCTGACTATGTTAGGATACTATATCAGGTACCTTTTCATACCTAATTTTTTCTGCCTGTAATAAATCTTTCCCTTTCCACTCCACTGTCCAATCTCACCTACCTAGGTCTAGCCGATGCTTCAAGGTCATCATCAAAGGGGTATTGCATTAGGAGTCCCTCTAAGGGTGACCCAGTTCCTTCTTTTACTACCCACACAGCTTAAGGTATACCTCTATTTTGACCCTAATTACAATTTTTCTCACTAGCTAAACACAATATATATTTATTCATTTATACTAACGTCCAGCATGAGTTTTCCTGGTGGGGAGAGACATTCTATATGGTCTCTCGGAACTTCAAGTTCAACCCTCAGGTGTTTGTGGGTCCTCTCCAATCACCTAGCAGAAAGGTAAACAGAGAATATGGAAGATAACCCACAGAGGGTCTGTTTAGGTGAGCCCTGTACAGGCATGGCTCCCATTATATTTTTAATTAAAGTATAGTTGATTCATAATGCTATAACTTTTTTAGGGTGTACACCATAGGAATCTTATGTTTTTATAAATTATTCTCCATTTAAAGTTATTATTAAATATCACTATATTTCTTGTGCTGTACAATATATCCTTGTTGCTTATTTATTTTATACATAGTAGTTTGCATCTTTTAATCGCCTACTCCTGTCTTGGCCTTCCTTCCTTCCGTCTCCCCACTAGTAACCACTAGTTTGTCCTCTATATCTATGAGTCTGTTTCTGTTTTGTTACACTCATTTGTTTTACTTTTTAGGTTCCATATATAAGCAATAATATATGGTATTCCTCCTCCTCTGTCTGAGCTATTTCACTAGGTATAACATGCTTCAGGTCTACCCATGTTTTTGCAAATGGCAAATTTTCATTCTTTTTTAAAGTTGATAGCTCAGCTGGTAAAGAATCCACCTGCAATGCAGGAGACCTGGGTTTGATCCCTGGGTTGGAAGATCTGCTGGAGAAGGGAAAGGCTACCCACTCAAGTATTCTGGCCTGGAGAATTGCATGGACTGTATAGTCCATGGGCTCGCAAACAGTTGGACATGACTGAGTGACTTTCACTTCACTTAATATACTTAAATATATACACCATATATCATAAATATATACTTTAATATATCATAAATATATACCTTTAGGATTTCCTTTAGGAAATCACTCCTAAAGGAAATGAACCCTGCATATTTATTGGAAAGACTGATGCTGAAGCTCCAATACTTTCGCCACCTGATGTGAAGAGCTGACTCACTGGAAAAGATCTTGATGCTGGGAAATATTAAAGGCAAAAGGAGAATGCGGCAGCAGAGGATGAGATAGATGGCTAGATAGCATCACCAACTCAATGCACATGAATTTGAGCAAACTCCAAGAGAAGTGGAGGACAGAGGAGCCTGGCATACTGCAGTTCACAGGGTTGCAAACAGTCAGACACAACTTAGTGACTGAACAACAACATATATATACATCACATCTTCTTTATTCATTCCTCTACTGACACTTAGGTTGCTTCCACATCTTGACTATTATTACTCTAAATAATGCTGTTGTGAACATGAAGGATCATGTATCTTGTTGAATTAGTGTCTTTGTTTTCTTTGGATACATATGCAGGAGTGAAATTGCTGGATCATGATAGTCCTATTCTTAGTTTTGTGAGGAACCTCTATACTGTTTTCCATAGTAGCCACACCAATAACATTCCCACCAACAGTGTAGGAGGGTTCCCTTTTCTCCACATCCTTGCCAATATTTGTTACTTTGGGCCTTTTTGATGATAGCCATTCTGACATATGTGAAACAATATCTCATTGTGGTTTTGGTTTGCATTTCTCTGATGATTAGCAATGTTGAGCATCTTTTCATGTATCCATTGGTCATTTGTATGTCTTCTTTGGAAAAATGTCTATTGAGGTCTTCTGCTCATTTTAAAATTGGGTTTACTTTTTTTTATATTGAGTTGTATGAGCAATTTATATACTTTGGATATTAACCCCTTTTCGATCATATCATTTGCAAATATTTTCTCCCATTCAGTAGACTGTCTTTTCATTTTTGTCAGCGGTTTCTTTGGCTGTGCAAAAGCTTCTAAATTTACATAGATCACATTTGTTCATTTTTGTTTTGGGTTCCACTTCCTGAGGAGACTGACCCAAAAGATATTGCTGTGATATATGTCAAAGAGTGTTCTACCTATGTTTTCTTCTAAGAGCTATCTGGTTTCCAGTCTTACATTTAGGTCTTTAATCCACTTTGAGTTTATTTTTGTATGTAGTATGAGAAAATGTTCTACTTTCATTCTTTATGTGTCCAGTTTTCCCAGCACCACTTATTGAAGATACAGTCTTTTACCCTCTGTACACTTTTGCCTCCTCTGCCATAGATTAATTGGGCATATGTGTGGGGTTTATTTCTGGGCTCTCCAGTCTCTTCTAATGATGTATGTATCTATTTTTGCGCCAGCATCATGCTGTTTTGATGACTGTAGGTTTGTCCCATAGTCTGAATTCAGGGAACATGATACCTCCAGCTTTGTTCTTTTTTCTCAAGACTGTTTTGGCTGATCAGGCTTTCCTGGGTGGCTCAGTAGTAAGGAAACTGCCTGTGATGCAGGAGATGCAGGAGAAGTAAGTTCAATCCCTGGGTTGAGAAGACTCCCATAGAGGAGGACATGGCATTCCACTCCAGTATTCTTGTTGGGAAAATCCCATGAACAGAGGTGTCTGGTGGGCTATAGTCCACATGGATGCAAAAGGTCAGACACAACTGAAGCAACTGAGCACACAAATTACATTTTACATTTAATTTTCTTTTGCTTTTTGTTTAGTCCTTGATGGTATAAATTGATGCAAATGCCAGGAAGGCTGTGACTGTGTTCTCATCACCTTTGAGTGTCTCTACCATTCAGCCCTTTGTCACTAGCTGAGTTATCACATATTTAATATGGTATTTATTAAAAAGAAAGAGTTTATTTTTTTCTCCAAGGAACCAATGGCTTGAGCCTACATGTAGGACCCTTCTGATGTGCTCTGTGTGTGTTACTGTGCACCAGCTTTCCTAGGACTTACCACACTGAAAGGATCATATTTCTTTACATTGCCACCTCTAACATGAAACCCCTTGAGGACAAGGACAGCACTTCAGTCATTTATTCCCTCATTAGGCACAGGTTGTTAAGTGCCTCCTAGTTAGTGCTTAGGCCTTAGACCATTCATAGAGATACCACAATGAACCACATACATCTCATGGAACATACAGTCTGATGGGAAAGGCAGCCAATGACAGAAACACATGTATACTTACAAAGTAAGAAATCTGAAAAAAAAAAAAAAATGAAAGATGCTATTAGAAAGAATATCAGGGGACCTTACTGAGGTGGAGAGGTGAGTGGTAGCCTCCTTGAAGAAGTAACATTTAATCTGAAACCTGAAAGGACAGGAATTTTTCAGAAATAGAAATTGGTAAGGATGATCCAGGCAATAAAAGTAGAGGAAATGGGTGAAATAAAGCTAGGGAAAGAGAGAGTCAGGTCACCCAGGGCTTCATAGGGGCATACTGAGGATTTCTATTTTAGCTTCAGTGCCATTACCACTATTAAAATTAAAGTTTTAAGTAAAAAAAAGCAATATGGCTAGACTGAATTTCCCAAAAGAATACACCTAATAGTGTCAGTCAGTCAGTTCAGGTCAGTTCAGTCACTTAGTTGGTTCTGACTCTTTGTGACCCCATGGACTACAGGACGTCAGGCTTCCCTGTCCATCACCAACTCCCGGAGTTCACCCAAACCCATGTCCATTGAGTTGGTGATGCCATCCAACCATCTCATGCTCTATCGTCCCCTTCTCCTCCCACCTTCAATCTTTCCCAGCATCAGGGTCTTTTCCAATGAGTCAGTTCCTCCCGTCAGGTGGCCAAAGTATTGGAGTTTCAGCTTCAGCATCAGTCCTTCCAATGAATATTCAGGACTGATTTCCTTTAGGATGGACTGGTTGGATCTCCTTGCAGTCCAAGGGACTCTCAAGAATCTTCTTCAACACCACAGTTTAAAAGCATTAATTCTTCAGCACTCAGCCTTCTAGTCCAACTCTCACATCCATACATGACTATTGGAAAAACCATAGCTTTGACTAGACAGAACTTTGTTGGCAGAGTAATGTCTCTGCTTTTTAATATGCTGTCTAGCATCACTGACTCCATGGACGTGAGTCTGGGTGAACTCCGGGAGTTGGTGATGGACAGGTGCTGTGATTCATGGGGTCGCAAAGAGTCAGACACAACTGAGCGACTGAACTGAACTGAACTGAGGTTGGTCATAACTTTTCTTCCAAAGAGCAAACGTCTTTTAATTTCATGGCTGCAGTCACCATCAGCAGTGATTTTGGAGTCCCCCAAAATAAAGTCTCTCATTATTTCCCCATCTACTTGCTATAAAGTGATGGGACCAGATGCCATGATCTTAGTTTTCTGAATGTTGAGTTTTAAGCCAACTTGCTCACTCTCCTCTTTCACCTTCCTCAAGAAGCTCTTTAGTTCCTCTTCACTTTCTGCCATAAGGGTGGTATCATCTGCATGTCTGAGGTTATTGATATTTCTCCCAGCAATCTTGATTCCAGCTTGTGCTTCACCCAGTCCAGCATTTCTCATGATGTACTCTGCATAGAAGTTAAATAAGCAGGGTGACAATATACAATATACAGCCTTGATGTACTCCTTTTCCGATTAGGAACCAGTCTGTTGTTCCATGTCCAGTTCTAACTGTTGCTTCTTGACCTGCATACAGATTTCTCATGAGGCAGGTCAGGTGGTCTGGTGTTTCCATCTCTTTAAGAATTTTCCAGTTTGTTGTGATCCACACAGTCAAAGGCTTTGGTATAGTCAATAAAGCAGAAATAGATATTTTTCTGGAACTCTCTTGCTTTTTCGATAATCCAACGGATTTTGGCAATTTGATCTCTGGTTCCTCTGCCTTTTCTAAATTCAGCTTGAACAACTGGAAGTTCATGGTTCATGTACTGTTGAAGCCTGGCTTAAGAGAATTTTGAGCATTACTTTGCTAGCATATGAGATGAGTGCGATTGTGCAGTAGTTTGAGCATTCTTTGGCATTGCCTTTCTTTGGGATTGGAATAAAACTGACCTTTTCTAGCCCTGTGGCCACTGCTGAGTTTTCCAAATTTGCTGGCATATTGAGTACAGCACTTTCACAGAAATAGTGTAGTGACAGAATGGAGGAACCACCCAGGAAAGCAGAGAGAACAACAGGGAGAATACTATAGTCATCCAGGGCACTCGCCATCCTCAAGTGTCCCTGGAAATTTAACCTTTCTACTGAATAGTAGCTGGATTACTTGGCTTCCACTGGGCAGAGAGACTTCCACATTAAATATTTACTTTATGTTGGTTATAAGGACCTTAAAATGCTATCCAATAATATTTTTCTGGAAGCACAAGATATGTTTCTCTCAGTTCAGATAATCTGACTAGTAATGTTATTGTGACTCAATTAAATACCATTTGTAAAATATCAAACACATCAACTGACTAGTGTAAGTGATTGAAAAATAATAACTCCTGGCACTTCCTCTTTATATGATCTTCTCTACAACATGGTATATTGGTATTACTTCATTTAAACCGTGATTTCCTCTCAGAAATATAATATAGCCCAATATTCAAATGTTTTAAGTTTTTACAAATTCTGTTATTAAATAAAAATTTCAAAGTACATCAAAGCTATATATCATTCATCTATGCACTCAAGTGTACTATAATCATCAATAAAAGTCACCATACAATCACTATCAACATGATTCCTGAAAAGGGTAAAGCCCTAGTGAACATTCTTCTGAACTGGCTCCATACCCCACTGCACTGAGTTCAAAGTCAGTAAGACAGAAGTGATAAATGAGTTAGCATGACCCAATATCAATAAATATTCTGTCTGCATGGATTTTATCCAAGACAGTTCAAAAATTTGGAGGAGTGAAAAATAGGCCAGTGGCAGAGTTCCTGGAAAACTAAGATATTTTGAGAAAGTTCTGAAAGACCTATAATCAGAATAACATCCAAAGAGAATAAAATAGGTGAAATTAGAAAGACTGAACTACAAAATATGAAGAAAATTGGTATGACTGACACAATGAATAAATTCTTGTTGAAATAAGAGTGTAAAAATTTTACTGATAATTACACATGGGCTTCCCTGGTGTCTCAGATAGTAAAGAATCTTCCTGTAATGTGGGAGACCTGGGTTTGGTCCCTGGGTTGGGAAGATCCTCTGGAGAAGGCAATGGCAACCCACTGGAGAATTCCATGAATAGACCATGGGGTCGCAAAGAATCGGATATGACTGAGTGACTAACACTTTCAACTTTCAACACATGTGAAGCATTAGACATTTCAGTTGATTACAAATTGATGCAGTTATTGATTAATCTTCAATTACAGCTCAGTTCTGATATTTCAAAAATTACTGACTTCATTCCTCCTCCAAATTGACTCCCTATCCTTTTCTACCTTGCTCACTATCTAGGGAAGCTGAATTGCATGGATTATACCAATAGGCTCCCAAGTCCTATGACCTCCAGTTTGGTTTGGCCAGAAGGATACAGAGAATGGGAGGAAACGAAGGCCAGAGTATTTGTTTTCCTAATTGCTACTCTGTTATTTCACTTTGCACAGCCTGTGTCCTTGACAGAAGGTCACTTTTCCACTCTAGGTGGCTGCTCTATGAGATAATCTCTCCTAGATTCTGGTAATATCTCCTTCCCATTGTCCATTCAGCTCTGGGGATGTTGAAAGCTTGCTTCTGTTAGCTCCAGGTTTCTGCCTTTCTTTCCCTCTTGTGTACCCACCAGTACCACACGCACACACCTTGGTAATCAGTCTCTTTTATAAATAAACTCTTTTCAAATTATTCTAATTTGAGTGTGATAGCTTTTTCCTTTGAGGTCCTGCCTGATACACATAATTCCTGACAAGCTATCTCTGCTAGACCTGCATTTCTAAAACTTCTGCTGTTCATGTAAGGACTCTATAGTCAGATAAGTCTAAGAAACTTATCTTTTTTCTTGTGCCATAGCACTGAGTTCAGAAGCATCCTTGAACCAGATTTGAGCAGCCTAAGCTAGGGAGAAGGTAGTAGATGGGGGTTGTGTTCCTGCCCTGAGCGTTTTGTACCAAAATGTGCTCTGCAGTCATATATTCATGTACAATCTTGAGAGACTGATGAGCTGTACCTAGCACCTCATGACGAGGGGATGTCCAGCACATAGCCCAGCAGTCTGCCTATAAATAACTCCAGCCTTCCATATTTAAGGTAGACCTAGAGGAGACAGATTAGCTTCCAGAAGCTCTGATGTAATTCATGTTACCACTTGAAACTGTCTGACACCCTGATAAGATTTTGAGGTCTGCTGCTGCTGCTGCTAAGTCTCTTCAGTCGTGTCCGACTCTGTGTGACCTCAGAGATGGCAGCCCACCAGGCTCCCCCGTCCCTGGGATTCTCCAGGCAAGAACACTGGAGTGGGTTGCCATTTCCTTCTCCAATGCATGAAAGTGAAAAGTGAAAGTGAAGTCGCTCAGTCGTTTCCGACTCTTAGCGACCCCATGGACTGCAGCCTACCAGGCTCCTCCATCCATGGGATTTTCCAGGCAAGAGTACTGGAGTGGGTTGCCATTGCCTTCTCCTTTGAGGTCTAAGAGCTTGCATATATACCTAAGAAATGTTGCTTTTCTTTCTGTTCTTAACTGTGGCTTCTCTGGCTTCATTCTCCACTCTCTGACTATATCAGCTTTATATAACGTACCCCAGTATCTCTGCATCTGCTTTCACAATCAGTGCAAACCTACTCTTTACATTTATTAACACAATAGTCATGTGGCTTACTGTCTTCATGATTTACACCTGATTGGCATACTTTTCAACCAATTTTAAATTCACTCTTTATTTTAATGAATATTGAAAGTGAAAAGTGTTAGTCACTCAGTCATGTCCAACTCTTTATGACCCTATGGACTGTAGCCCGCCAAGTTCCCCTGTCCATGGAATTCTCCAGGCAAGAATACTGGAGTGTGTTGTCATTCCTTTTTCCAGGGGATCTTCCCGAACCAGGGATTGATCCCAAGTCTCCCACAATGCAGGCATATTCTTTACCATCTGAGCCACCAGGAAATTAGTATTATACTATATTAAAAAAAATCAGTAAAACCACAGATTTGACATGCTAGTTAAATGATTTCTTATACATGTTAAGATAAATATATAACATTGTTGAGTTTCTATTAACAAAGTAAGCTCTGGATCACCCTTTCTTTGAAGTCAACTGAAAGTCTTAGATTAAAACTCAAATAATCCTCATAAAAGCAAAGATGAGCTGTCAGTAAACAGTTCCCTGATGCTGCCCCAAACTTAGATTTTCACAATCTTATGTAGGTAAGAGTAAGAGATAAGGATAAGCTTCAAAGCCTAATCAAAAGGAAGACTCAAAGGAGAGAAAATTTCCTCTGCTTATAAAACTTGACTCTCAAGTTGTAAACTGCTCAAACATGAGAAGAAATAAACTCTCCCTATATAAACACTGAAAATAGAGGAGTAGTTATTATTGAAAATCTGGGTCTAAAAAGTAGCCTTCTTCAACCTAAACCTATACTACCCAGGCAGACCAAAATTACTCAATTCATAAATGTAACTCAGAGTGATCTAAGAAATATAAGGCTCCCAAGATTAGTTGAAGCAAAAACAGCCCTAATCTGGAGGAATCACGTAGATCCTACCAGAACCAGACAAACAGGCACATTCTAACTTATATTCAAGAGAAAGATCATCTCTTAAAGTTTCTGAGAATTAAAAAAGTAGAAAGATCCTAAAATCATTTAATTAGATGAATATAGCCTCAAATATCATAATCTGACAAGGGTACTACAAAAACAGAAAATTATAGGCCAATCTTACTTAGGAACATAGATTTAAAAAACCCTAATATAACATTAGCAAATTGATTCCAACCATGTATAAATGCAATATACCACAACCAAGTAAGCTTCATCACTGAAGCACAACCCTGATTTAATATAAAACCTATTACTATAGTTCACCAGTATAACAGATTAAAGGAGAAATATATGATTATCCCAGCAAATACAGAATTGTTGTAATTGTTTAGTTGCTAAATTGTGTATGACTTTTTTGGACTCCATGGACTGTAGTTCGCGAGGCTCCTCTGTCCATGGGAATGCTCAAGCAAGAATACTGGAATGAGTTGCCATTTCCTATACCAGGGGATCTTTCCTACCCAGGGATTAAACCTAAGTCTCCTGCCTTGGCAGGTGGATTCTTTACCACTGAGCGACCATGGAAGCCCCAAATACAGAAAGAGCTCTTGATAAAATACAAAACCATTCAAAAACAAAACCCATGAAGTAAAAATAAAAGAGAATTTCCTTAACTTGTTAATGCTTATATACCAAAAATCTACACCAAATAAGACACCTAAGAGTGAAACAGCAGAAGGAATTCTGCCACCACTCTACCTAAATTCTTCCATCAGTCACCATTTCTCAGCCCAAGAAACCACTCTTGCCACTACCTCTTAGTTAAATGTCCAAGGCAAGTTTCAGATGGGTATGTGTGGTATGCTAGAGGGTGGTTAATGACTTTTTCCTTTAAGAAACCAACCCTCAGTTTTCAATAATTTATTATTATCCTCACAGCAGAACACTCTCCCTCATTTCCTGGCCCAGAATCTTAGCCCATGCTCTCAGCAGTACCACTGCGTGTTTTTACCCTAGTACTCAGACCAACAGCAGTCAATGGATGCTTCCCACTCTCCAAGAACAATTTTTGCTTTTGTGGAAATTCAAAGTGCAAATAGAGCTCTCAGAGTTTACCTTCTACATCTCTGCTGCCAAGTCACTTCAGTCGTGTCTGACTCTGTGCAACCCCATAGACGGCAACCCACCAGGCTCCCCTGTCCCTGGGATTCTCCAGGCAAGAACACTGGAATGGGTTGCTCTTTCCTTCTCCAATGCGTGAAAGTGAAAAGTGAAAGTGAAGTCACTCAGTCGTGTCCAACCCTCAGTGACCCCATGGACTACAGCCTTCCAGGCTCCTCTGTCCATGGGATTTTCCAGGCAAGAGTACTGGAGTGGGGTGCCATCGCCTTCTCTGATATAGTCACTAGCTACATCTCTTCTGTAATCTAAAAATCCTAGAGAAAGTCATGTCATAAGCAAATACGAAAAAGGCTGCATTTGCTTTCCCTTCTTTCCTTTATCGTCTTCTAACCACTAAGAGGTTTTTAAGCATTCTTTACGATCCTTTCTAACTCACTCTCATTACTGTCTCTTAATGAACCCAGAAGCCACAATGCCTTCTGATAGTTGGTTTCATCTCAGACCAACAGTTTACCAACAAGGGGGAAAATACTGATTCAAAAAAACCTTCTTTGAAGGTTCTAATGAGTTGTTGGAACAATATGTGCTACAGAACATGCTCAGCAATCCTGGATGTGGACCCAAAAGTAATGGGAACAAGTCTAGGCAACCATAAAAGTTAACAGCAACAGTTAACGTTCAGTCCATGAGATCACAAAGAGTCGGACACAACTTAGCAGCTGTGTCAGGTATGTCAACAACTGTGTGCCCAACACTGTTCTACTGTTCTAACTCATTCATTCCTGAAAACAACCCTATGACATGGGTACTACTGTTGATCTCATTGTATAGCTAAAACAACCAAGTAATAGAAAGGCTAAGTCACTTTTCCAAGGTCACACTGAACGTAAATGGCAGAGGTACATCTTGAACCTATGAAGCAGTTTAGAGTTTCCACTCTGAACCACTGGGCTCAGTTTTAAGAACTAGGACAGTATTAAAATTTTCTTCAAATAAACTTATATCACTTTCTGGATCCTCAGATGGAAGGAAATGTCATCTTAGTCATACTAGAGTACCTAATCAAATGTTTGCAGTTCCATGGGTTGGGACTCATCTTGAGTGCAGTCCCAGATGAACTCTTATGTACAGTAGATCAGAATTTCACCTTAAAATGTCACATTAGTTGTTGTTGTTCAGTTGCCAAGTTGTGTTGGACTCTTTGTGACCCCATGGACCATAGCGCACCAGGCTCCTCCATCCTCCATTATTTCCTGGAGTTTGTTCAAATTAATGTCCATTGAGTCAGTGATGCTATCTAACCGTCTATCCTCTGCCACCCCCTTCTCCTTCGGCCTTCAATCTTTTCCAGCATCAGGGTCTTTTTCAATGAGTCCACTCTTCATATCAAGTGGCCAAAGTATTGGAGCTTCTGCTTCAGCATGGTCCTTCCAATGAATATTCAGGGCTGATTTCCTTTAGGATTGACTGGTTTGATCTCTTTGCTGTCCAAGGGACTCTCAAGAGTCCTCTCCAGCACCACAATTTGAAAGCATCAATTCTTTGGCATTTAGCCTTCTTTACAGTCCAACTCTCACACCTGTACAGGACTATTGGAAAAACTGTAGCTTTGGTTATATGGCATTGCCTTTGTCGGCAATGTCTCTGCTTTTTAATATACTGCCTAGATTTTTCATAGCTTTCCTTCCAAGAAGCAAGTATCTTTTAATTTTATAGCTGGAATCACCATCTGCAATGCTTTTGGAGCCCAAGAAAATGAAATCTGACACTGTTTCCACTTTGTCCCCCATCTATTTGCCATGAAGTGATGGAACCAGACTCCGTGATCTACGGTTTTGGAATGTTGAGTTTTAAGCTAATTTTTTCACTGTCCTCTTTCACCTTTATCAAGAGGCTCTTTAGTTCCTCTTCACTTTCTAACATTAGGGTGGTGTCATCTGAATATCTGAGGTTGTTGATATATCTCCCTGCAATCTTGATTTCACCCTGTGATTCATCTAGCCTAGGATTTTGCATGATGTACTCTGCATATAAGTTAAATAAACAGCATGACAATATATAGGCTTGACAAACTCCTTGACCAATTTTGAACCAGTCCATTGTTCCATGTCTGTTGGAACATGGTTCTGTTGATTCTTGACCTGTATACTGATTTCTCAGGAGACAGGTAAAGTGATCTGGTAGTCCCATCTCTAAGAATTTTCCAGTTTGTTGTCATCCACACAGTCAAAGGCTTTAGCGTAGTCAATGAAGCAAAGTAGGTGTTTTTCTGGAATTCCCTTGCTTTCTCTATGATCAAACAAATGTTGGCAATTTGATCTCTGGTTCCTCTGCCTTTTCTAAATACAGCTTGTACATCTGGAAGTTCTCAGTTCACGTACTATTGAAGGCTAGCTTGAAGGATTTTGAACACAACCTTGCTAGCATGTGAAATGAGCGCAATGGGACAGTAGTTTGAATATTCTTTGACACTGTCCTTCTTGGGGATTGGAATGAAAACTGACCTTTTCCAGTCCTGTGGGCATTGCCAAGTTTCCCAAATTTGCTGGCATATTGAGTGAAGCACTTTCACAGAATCATCTTTTAGGATCTGGAATAGCTCAACTGGAATTCCATCACCTCCATTAGCTTTGTTTGTATTGATGCTTCCCAAGGTTCACTTCATTTCGCATTCCAGGATGTCTGGCTCTAGGTGAGTGATCACACCATTGTGGTTATCTGGGTCATTAAGATCTTTTTTGTATAGTTCTTCTGAATATCTGAGGTTGCTGATATTTCTCCTGGCAATCTTGATTCCAGCTTGTGATTCATCCAGCCTAGCATTTTGCATATTAATATGTGTCTCTAAAATAGCATTTCCTCCAAATCTCCACCAACTTGAATGGTAGGAAATTTTATTTCAGTTGAGTTTGTAAGGACTTCTTCCTTTTTTGGCTTATGCAAGAAGCCCAGAGGCACATGTAGGCCAGGACACTTGGGAAAACTCTCCGTGCTCTAGTCCCCTTGGTTTGTAGTCCAAACAGGTCGCAGCAGTTATGTTCATCATCCCATTCTGCCTGGAAACTTGAACTCAAAGGCTTTGCAGGTGAGATGGCAAGCTTGAGCCCAGGACCGGTACCAAGATGGAGTACCACAGTACTTGGTACCCAGCCTCCGAGGAAGCCACCCATCTAGTCCCCTAGAAGCCCCAACAGTCCCTGGAGTCCTGGGAAACCGCAGGGTGCAGAAGGCCTCAGACAACTTTCTCCACATCCAGTCCTAGAAGCTCCTCCTCAGCTCTACCCAGTTCCTGGAGATCCTTCTCCACTTAGACAATCGGACTTCACTGCTCCATGAATCCACCCTTAACAAAAACTCTCAACAGGTATTGCTTTTTGTCTGGCAACTTTTACTTCTGGCTCTGCCACACAAAAGTCATTATTAACTTCCTAAGGTAAAGGAACAAAGACTTGGCCACTATCTTGGAAGATGAAAGAAGAAATTGCCTACGGCAAAAGGACAAAAGAAGAATTGTTACTTCAGTAAATTATCTTACATCTTATATATATTTAAACAGTCAAAATAGATATAGTCTAAAATATTAATAATGTGTTTCATGGGTTCCTGAGCTTTTAAATTGCTTTTTATTTCTTTCAGTCATATTTTTCAGGTTTTTTATAATGAATGAATATTTATGATGTTTTCAAATGTTGATTTTTCATTTAAAAGTGTGCACCTGGGTTTGTTGTTAACTAATTCAAAAGTTAAATGCTTCCTTCATTTAAGAATGCCAAGAAGATTTTGCAATTTGAAATCAGGCAAATATATCTCTGTAGTATATATGGCATGTGATTTTTAGTCAATAGTGACTGCATACATAGGTTCTATTTTAACTTAAAAAAAAAAAAACTTTAGAAAAAAATAAAAATACTGTTCAGTTTCTGGGGGGAAAGAGGAGGAAATGACCAGCCACTAACAGAGAAGTGGGAAAATGACAGTTGCATCCATTGGGTCCCCATTCATATAAAAAAATGGACTAAAAAACCACTTCAATTTGTCCTATCTCACCTCAGTCACTTTCTTAGAGAAAAACTTTTCTTCATAATTCAAAAAATTGGTAGAATTCAGAAACAATGAACATTTTATTGTGGCAGACCTAGTACATTTTATATCACTCCCAATGACATCAAGCACAAGCCATGGTTTGACTAGTAAGATTAAAATTTATCTCACAGCTACTCAACCCCAGCACAATTGGGGTTTTATAACCAATTTTCCAAAGTAGATTGTCCCTCCTGATGCTGAAGGGTAGACAGTTTTGAGTGTGTGTATTTTTATAGAAGAGGAAAACAGACCACCCCTGAAGTTAGGGTATTTCTAATATATTTGAAAGTACAAATAGTTTTTCCAGAAGAGGAGTAAAATTTCTAAAATGCTGGAATTTTCCATATTCTAGTGGTTTTTCTAGAAGAATAGAAAAATAAGTTTCTTAAGTACTTATGTTGCATTCCTAAGAAAAGTGTTGAATCTACTGGCTTCCATACATAGATTAGCAGTGAGACAATAATTAGAATTCTCACACATTTTTCAGGATGGCTTGTTACTAGTGCATCCTTGATAGTGAGCTGGTCAGTGTAATCAATTGCTTCTACCCTTGGTTTTTAACTATAATTTACTGTTAATTTAAATTCAATACCACAGATTTAGTTTTTTAAAAGGTGTGGTGACATATATTTGAATCCACAGTGTTAGCTTTGGTGGGGAAAAGGGAAGGTTAGGATCATCTAGAAAGTTATACGTGAAATTATATACGGTATACGTACTCAGTCACTTCAGTCATGTCCAATTCTGCACAACCCTGTGCCTGTCAGGCTTCTCTGTCCATGGGATACATTTCAATATAAATCATTCACACCGTATTGGTAAAGAAGATGTACTCAGAATTCACTATCTCTAACCATCACCACTCTAAAACATAATGTGCTTAAACAGTGATATCCACAATTACCAAGGTCCTTTATCATTGTATAGTAAAAATAAGCATGGCTTTTTAAAAAGTAAAAGGCTTTAAGAAAGAACTTTGATTCATACCACTCTATAATGTCAGGCTTAAAAGTTAATTTAAACAGTGGAGTCAAGTCAACTACTGTCAAGTAAACTCCTTCCAAACATCCTTAATGTTTTCAAGGTAAAAAGCAAAAACACCAAAATGAAAAACCAAGATGTTATATTTTCTTAAATATATATATAATTGAATGCTGATATAACTTAAGATGTCAGTATAAGGAAAAAGGGAAAAATTAGGACCTCTTCGTTATCTCTTATATTAACATCATGGGTTTTTTTGTTTTTGTTTTTGTTTGCTTTTAAATTATATTTGTTTTAAAACATGTTTTTTTTTTGTTTTTTTTTTAATTTTCATTCAAACATTGCATCAGTTCAATTCAGTTGCTCAGTCGTGCCCGACTCTTGACAACCCATGGACTGCAGCACACCAGACTTCTCTGTCCATCACCAACTCCCGGAGTTTGCTCAAACTCATGTACATCGAGTTGGTGATGCCATCCAACCATTTCACTCTCTATCGTCCCCTTCTCCTCTTGCCTCAATCTTTTCCAGTATCAGGGTCTTTTCAAATGAGTCAGTTCTTCCCATCAGGTGGCCAAAGTACTGGAGTTTCAGCTTCAGCATCAGTCTTTTCATTGAATATTCAGGACTGATTTCCTTTAGGATAGACTGATTGTATTTCCCTGCAGTCCAAGGGACTCTCAAGAGTCTTCTTCAACACCACAGTTCAAAAGCATCAATTCTTCAGCGCTCAGCTTTCTTTATAGTCCAGCTCTCACATCCATACATGACTACTGGAAAAACCATAGCTTTGACTAGACAGACCTTTGTTGAAAAAGTAATGTCTATACTCTTTAGGTTGGTCATAATTTTTCTTCCAAGGAGCAAGCGTCTTTTAATTTAATGGCTGCAGTCACCGTCAGCAGTGATTTTGGAGCCCAAAAAAATAAAGTCTCTCACTATTTCCATTGTTTTCCCACTTATCTGCCATGAAGTGATCGGTCCAGATGCCATGATCATAGGTTTTTGAATGCTGAGTTTTAAGCCAGCTTTTTCACTCTCCTCTTTCACTTTCATCAAAAGGCTCTTTAGTTCTTCTTCACTTTCTGCCATAAGGGTGGTGTCATCTGTGTATCTGAGGTTATTGATATTTCTCCCGGCAATCTTGATTCCAGCTTGTGCATCATCCAGCCCGGCATTTCACAGGATGTACTCTGCATAGAAGTTAAATAAGCAGGGTGACAATTTACAGCCTTGATGTACTCCTTTCCTGATTTGAAACCAGTCTGTTGTTCCATGTCCAGTTCTGTTGCTTCCTGACCTGCATGCAGGGCTTCCCTGATAGCTCAAACATTGCATAGAGACCAAAAAAAAAAAAAAACCTTTAGAAGATTATAAAATTAGCATTGTAGAAGGAATCACAAATGAGCCATCAAGGAAAAAAGAAATAGCTACATAAACAGAGAATGAGAGCAAGGAACACTTAAGGGAGGTTGTTGTAAACTTCAAACGCCCTCAATGAAGCACACATCCCAAGAGTCTCTCCTCTGTCTGACTCTAGTCTTGCACGTGACTGGCCTTGGTAAATGGGTCACTAGCACCCATAATGTAAGCAAAAGCTTGTGTGCTTGTACTTTAGGACTTACTCTCTTGAAATGCCCCATCTTGGAATCCAATTCTGGGTACATCCAAGAAGCCATGCAGGGAGGCCCAAGTATAGAAGAACTGGGGCCCCAGCTAGGCTTCCAGCAAGGGGCCAGTACCAGTGGCTATTCATGTGAATGAGACTATTTTGGACTTTCTAACCTATCCTGTGCCCCAACCAATCCTATATTAAGCAGAAAACATTTCCCAGTCACACCACAGATTTATGAGAAATAATAAGTTCTTATGGTATTAAGTCACTATGTTTTAAGACAGTTGGTTTCATAAGCAATAGACAGCTTTTTAAAAAGAATGAAGCTTCAGTTCAGTCATTCAGTCATGTCCAACTCTTTGTGACCCCATGAATTGCAGCACGCCAGGCCTCCCTGTCCATCACCAACTACCGGAGTTCATTCAAACTCATGTGCATCGAGTCGGTGATGCTATCCAGCCATCTCATCCTCTGTCGTCCCCTTCTCCTCCTACCCTCAATGCCTCCCAGCATCAGGGTCTTTTCCAATGAGTCAACTCTTCTCATCAGGTGGCCAAAGTATTGGAGTTTCAGCTTCAGCATCAGTCCTTCCAATGAACACCCAGGACTGATCTCCTTTAGGATGGGTTGGTTGGACCTCCTTGCAGTCCAAGGGACTCTCAAGAGTCTTCTCCAACACCACAGTTCAAAAGCATCAATTCTTCAGTGCTCAGCTTTCTTCACAGTCCAATTCTCACATCCATACATGACCACTGGAAAAACCATAGCCTTGACTAGACGGACCTTTGTTGGCAAAGTAATGTCTCTGTTTTTTAATATACTATCTAGGTTGGTCATAACTTTCCTTCCAAGGGGTAAGCATCTTTTAATTTCATGGCTGCAATCACCATCTGCAGTGATTTTGGAGCCCAGAAAAATAAAGTCTGCCACTGTTTCCCCATCTATTTCCCATGAAGTAATGGGACCAGATGCCATGATCTTAGTTTTCTGAATGTTGAGCTTTAAGCCAACTTTTTCACTCTCCTCTTTCACTTTCATCAAGAGGCTTTTTAGTTCCTCTTCACTTTCTGCCTTACAGTTAAAAATTTTCATAAGAAATCCCAGACACTGCTGATTTTTTAAAAATCCTATTGACTTCAAGAGGCTATACACACACACAAAAAAATATGCAAAACAAAATAATGGCATCAGACTAGAATCTAGAAGATAATGTAAGGGTAGAATAAAGGTATTTTGGGGTTAACCATCTCAGAAAATTTGCCTATAAAAATCTTTTCTCAGTAGGATATGCTCTACCAATACAAAAGAGTAAATTGAGAAAAAGGAAGACATGGCATCCAGCAAATGAAACTCAATATAAGGGCAATGTAAGATGTCTTAGCTTAATTGTAACAAGAAGCCTCAGGACACCAAATGTGCACTTGGTCTAACAATAAACACTGCAGAACAGAAAGTTCAAAAAGGGATGTCACTCATGGGGAAAAAAAAAAGTGAGATTGATGTCTTATCTGTTGTACTTGATTTATGATTTTATTGTGATTTTATGTGAGTTCCACATATCTGAAGATTGCTAGCAATGAGTGAATACAAAATAAACAAAAATATTAAAAGAATTCATTACCAATTCCAAGAAAAACTAAGAGTTTTACCAAACAGTAAAATATCTCTACACTATAAGCTTAGTTGATAATAACATTAATATAGTCAAAGGAATGTAGACCTTCAATATTGATATAACCAAAAATTATGCTATAACTACATTGGAAGTGATGGATAGTATCTATAACTGAGAATCAGGAAAATTCCAAATAACTTTAAAAAGCAGACTATTTAGAAATATAGCAGAAGAAAGAACTAATAGTTGATAATCCTTGTCCCTGAAAGCAGAAACGGGGGAAACGGGTATGCAAGAGGGGCTGCTGCCTATTGTCATAGGCCTTATTTTCTTCCTTCATGTTTGAAAGTGTGTGCATTCACTTGCTTTTATAAAATTTATAATTTAATTAAAAAAGTGTTTCTATCTATTGCAGTTACAGGTATAGTAAGGGTTTATTTTTCCATATCCTATCCGTTGAAATACCAGACATTCCTTGGTACGTCAAAAAGGAAGGAATGCAAATACTTCAGAAAATAGGAAGACCATAGTGGATTTACCATGTGTGAGCTGTCTAATTCACTCTCTACATTCCCTGAGAGGGCCCAGAACTCACTTTTTTCACCAAGGAGATATACATTAGTGAAAATAGCACCAACATTTTAGAAAGGTATTTTCATAATAGTTCTCTTGGGGATGTTACTGGGAGTAATGTCCAATGAATCAGATTCCTTGGTTTTAGTAAGATGTCCATTATGTGGCATTTAATCCGCTGAGGGAAAGAAAGTATAGTTACTATAGCAATCAGAACGTTCCAGCCAAGATAGTCTGGCAATGATAAATCAACTCTGGAGTTTCTGGAGTTGAAACAGAAGGACAACCCACTAAAGTCTTACTTGACTTAAATAATAGAAAAACTCTGGGGTCTGGTTAAAAAAAGAAAAAAAAGACTACCAAAATAGATATTAAATCCTTGATATCTCTCTCAGTTCCTAGAACAGTTATTTCACAGACCCAAGCCTCTATCAATAAAGAAGAGGTTAGTGATCTTGAAAGATAATACAATTGCAAGTAACAAATTTCAGGGAAGAGATGCATTGCATAGAGATAAGAGCCTGTTTTTGAGAGTCAATCCACCTGAATTCAAATTCTGGCTCCATCTCTTACCAACTGTGTGATTTGGGATATTTATTACATTAACTGTGTTACAGAGAAAGACAAAATTCAAATATTTAGAGAAATATAAGACATTGTCTGAGAGCCAAAAGGTTTCCCAGGTGGTGCTAGTGGTAAAGAACCCACCTGGCAATGTAGGAGACAAATGATGTCGGTCAGGAAAATCCCCTGGAGGAGGGCATGACAACCCACTCCAGTATTCTTGCCTGGAGAATCCCATGGACAAAGGAGCCTGGCGGGCTATAATCCATGGGGTCACAAAGAGTTGGACGCGACTGAAGGGACTTAGCACACATGCACACTGAGAGCCAACACTGATCGCTAAGAACCTAGGATTCTAGTGCTATCCACCTCTATCCACAAAATGAAAACTAATGTGCATTTGTCCACATCAAGGTAAACTGGGTCTTGGCCTCCTACACAACATTGCTTCTGACCAAGGTTTTTACTTTACATTAAACAAGACCAGTGGACACATTGGTTTTATCATGTACGCAACATCTAGAGTCAAAATAAGTAGAATAGGCTGGTGAAGATTGATTTAAGTCATCATGTAGGAGAAATACCTTGAAAATTAATGGCGTGGTTCCTCAGATGCAGTACCTGTTTTGAACCAGCAAGAAGTAAGTGGATTCTGTTTTTCTCAAAGCCAAGTTGTATTAATCCAGGAACCAAGGACTGGAAAGATGGTGCTATTCACAATTAGTGTGGAAGTGAAAGTGTTAGTCACTCAGTTGTGTATGACTCTTTGCTACCCCATGGACTATAGCCCACCAGGCTCCTGTATCCATAGAATTCTCCATGCAAGAATACTGGAGTAGGTTGCCATTACTAATGATACTTCACAAAATTTTTCTTTCCATTCCATCATCTCCAGGCTCTACTACTGGTGTGGAAATAATAGAAAATAGAGGAATGCTTTCAACATTTAATGGAAGTGAGACTTCCACTGGGCCATTTTACACTCCTCATGTCATTATGAAGGAAGACAGAAAAAAGAGAGAGAGAGTATTTTAGCCTTCCTTGTTTGATTCTAGTTCTCAAGGAAAAATAGGATTGCTGTTATACAATGGAAGCAGGGAGGAGAATAAACAGAACACCTTCTCATATTACCAAGTCCAGTGCTAAAAGTTAATCAAAGACTCTGGCAATCTATTCAGGCAGAACCACCAAAAGCTTAGATCCCTCAGGAGTGAAGGTTTGAGTGACCCCACTGGGTAATGAATTCCGGCCAGCTGAGGTGCTAGCAGAGAGCAAAGCAAACAGAAACACTTGGTGGAGGAAGAAAGTTATAAATACCAGCTACTGCCTTGCGGCCAGTTGCAGAAACAAAGACTAATGCCGCTATCTATTTTTCCTTCCTTGTTGAGTCAGGGCTTTATCTACACATTTTAATAAAGTTTCCTTTTCTGGAGGAGGTTTTCTGGTACTAAGTATTGATGTAATACATGCCACGAATGGCAGAATTCTGAAGTGGGATTGCACCAAAACTAGAGAAAATAGACATCATCCAGAGATTCTGGACTTGGACCCTGACTCACTTTGGGCTCTCTGCCTTTGGAAAAGGAAGAAACACATCTTAAGTTGTATGTGGAATAGTTACATTACCTTGGGTGAAGGTATTTTTAACATAAATGTGTGCAGAACAAATAGAGGTAGACAAAAGAATAAATTAGGATGGATATTTGTCATTTGTTGGCTACATAAACCCCTCCTAACTGGGAGGAATCCTGATTGTGTGAGTCTGGGAGAGAGACGTGGCTCACTCCTGACACACAGGAAGCCAAGTGTGCCCTCCTCCTCGTGCCTCAGCAGCAACAGGAACATGTGCCTAGTCTCGTACACGGAGCTCTCCTCCCCAGTTTCTGTACCTTCAGTGAGTGACGCAGAGATGAAAGTTCATGGTGCGCTGTCAGTAGCAGGGATGAGCAGTGATAATAGCTTTACTGTCGGTACACTGGCAATAGCAGAGGCAGCGCTCTAACCGGAGCATTTCAGAGGCAAGACCCTGCCCGGGCTCTCATTTTCTGGCCTCTTCTCATCTCCTACCTTTTATCCTTCTAATAAATTCATTCTCCTTAAATCAGACAGAGTTGTTTTCCATTACTTAGAAGAGCCAAGTGAGACAAAATTGCTTCACTACTTTAGATGAGGCGGCCACTTCATCAGGGCTAATCCATCTGAAAGCAGGAAGGGGAGAATATATGGCTTTGTTAAGAGACCCTTTCTGCCTACAGCCAGGAACCAAAGACGTCAGAAAGTCAGATAATGCTGAGCCAAAATCTCTGCCTCGAGCTAATATAAATGAGAGAAAAATAAAGGAAGAAACATCACAGGATTTACACCTGAGACCTGGAAAAGCCTGACCCTTTGCCTGTCCAGGCACTAACTCTAATACACTTTCTGCTTGACAAAGGTGTCAACTACCTATGCATACACTTTTATATACAATTTCAGAAATTCAGGTCCCAAAAGATCTTCCCTGTCCTAGATGTCCAAAAACAGAGTAATTCAGCAGATAAGAAGTAATTAAGTGCAAAGATGCTGCCATAATGGAACCCCCGAAATAGGTATGGCTAATTAAACTACTGATTAATTTTTGGAAACAGCACAGAATTGAGAATTATATTCAGCAAGACAGCAGAGGGGGTAAAAAGTCTACAAAGTGAACTTCTGTAAGTCAAGGCAGAAACTCAAAAACTGTATAAACTTTCCACATAAATAACTTTTCTTTACAATTTAATGACTATACATAAAACAGAGTTTTGCTGCAGAGTGTAATACTGGTATTAACTCCTCTTTACTCAGTCAGTTTTGAAATATCTTCTTTCCTTTTACAATATCCAAATGAAGTTTTTGTCTTTTCCTCTTCCAGGTTTTTTGTTCCAAATGGACTACAGCCCAACATTGCTGAAGGGAGAATTTCTCCTCTGCAGTCAGGGGCTTTCATAGAGGCCAATAATTCAAGTTTCCTCTGTTAATCTAAACCTAGCACCGGAAATAAAGATTTGGTCCTGGCCAGCTATCCCCGTTCAGCCAGATACAGCTGAATTTATTTGAAGGTATAGCAAGGCGGCGTAATGCCCAAATGCAATCTCTATTTCAGACGTTCCTGGTGAGCCCCAGACTTCCCGTGCACTCCCTCTCTCAACACAATCATCCAGATTCCCCAAAGCAAATAAATGGAATTGACTTAGAGGCCTACCTCTCCCCTCCTCACCAGTTCTCTCAAAGCTGTCCACTTCTCTACCATTCCCTTGGGCAGACCCTTCTGATATCACAAATGAATTACAAGCAGTAGCCCCTCAAGGCCTCTAGAACTTTAACCTCCTCTGCTCCACCCGCAATAGTATGCACGTTGACCACACAGCACACCAAAATGACTTACTTAAAACAAATCCTTTCTCTGCTTAAAATTATCCAGTGGCTACTCACTGCCTTAGGAAGAAGTCCAAGCACCTTAGCATATCTTCAGTATGCTAAGTAGCCTCTATTGCCAATTGAGTGCAATTTTTAACACTTCTTGCCTTGTAGTTCTACTTGCATTTCCCCATATATATCATGTTTTCTTGTCCTTAGGCTTTGCCTTGAGAGCTTTGAATGTCTTTTTCTCCACACACGTATTCCCCTAGCTAAATTTGCTCCTCCTTCTAACTGCAGTTCAGATATTGCCTCCGCCAGAAGCCTTGCTGATTGCTCAAACCTTAACACTGTGTCTGAAGCTCTGGAAAGGCTATCGCCAAGTTGTCATTGCCTATTTGTCAGTATCCCCAAGGCAGCCAACTGTGTGCTCTTCAATAGCAGTCTATCTACTACCCAGTAAGCAATAAAAAGTCTCTGAATATATGAATGATTCATAAACTTGAGTGCTTTTCTGTTATTAATTTCCACTCCATAGCTAATTTCCACACTTTGTAGGCAATAAGATATTCTTCAGTTTTGTTTTCTAGAGTCTCATCCCTGTCCCCATGACCTTCAAGTTCTACGTCTATACTAAAGCAATCCTTGATTTATTTATTATGTAAGCCAGAAATAGCCAAGCTGACTGATGGAGATAAAACATTGCTGAATGCAGAAGACAAGATTATTACATTTTGAAACTGTACTTTGTCATTTGATATTAAAGAAATAAGAACCTATCACTTTGAAAAGAATGGCACTTGCTTGACCTAGTGAGAGTTAAGACACACTGTCACACCCAGGGGTTACAACTCGTGAACTTTATAAAAAAACATTCAGCCTATTTTTTGTAGGAAAATTCCTTGTTTTCTGGAAACCCGAAATTCATGTCAGCCCCTGGCTGACCATACATTTCATCTTTTTATTCTAATCTTTTTTTGTTGTTGTTTAAAATTGAGGCCTGAAATCATACACTATTGCAGAAGAGAAATGTACAATTATACTTAAAATGCAAAGACCTCCAAACTTGTCTTCTCTAAAAATTCATCTGAAATTCAAGTAAAAATGAAAGTTTTAGTGGCTGTTTTCTCTGAAGCCCAAGTAGGAAAATTACTGTTCAACTGACAAACATGAAATATATGACGAAATTCCATTTTACAATACAGCCACTTTCACTGACAACCCTGATCACCTTTCTTACAGTCAAGTATACCATCAATATATCTAATTTGGGAAACTATGTTTAGAATTGTCAATTCTTCCATATGCTTTACCTTAAAAGATATGGAAGAGAAAGGATATTAATGATGCTGAGTTAATTCATTCTTAAAACAGATATTGCAGAAGTTAGAGATGCAATAAGACTTGTAATTTTGGATTCATATCATTTATTAAAAAGATGAGATATGAAGGGCCTGAAGTTCCCTTTTAGGATTGTTATAAAACATTACAGCAACAGAATTCTACTACTATGTATATATTTTAAATAATTTTCTCTCTTTTGCATTTTGTGAACTATACAGAAATAAATGAAAACTTTGAGTGCCTGTAAGACTAGGTATCCGTATGACCCTGCTGACATTTTAATTTTGTAAAATTTTTAGCAACTAAGATATGTTCCTAGGAAAAGCATAGGGTATTAATTTTTCCATTTTAATATAAAATACTGATGGACACGACTGAGCAACTGAGCACATGAACTGACGAAAGCTGGGAAATTGTGAATGAGAACATTTGAACCACAATAATGTGATTATGGTCAAATCTCATAGTTGGAACTTTGCATTTTAAAAAAAAGGTGTTTAAAGGTTCCATTTGTTTTCAAAGTCCAGTAGTTGCATAACTTTCCATAAGTGTTAATATGAGTTAAGAGCAGATCCTGAAAAAAAAGTTTCCTGAAGTATTTTTATTATTTATATTTCATTTGAGACTAGAGGGAAAGTAATACTCCCCATGAGCCAATGAGCAATGGTTAAAGTGTTCAATGGAATATGGGAAATCCATTACTCGTTAACAAAAAGGAGTCCTAAATTTGAATTTCTGCCTTATCTCTCTCTCTGTTATGATCCTATTATTCAAACCTGGGAAGGGGGTTTGATTGAAGAAGCCTTTATGAAATTGTCAAGCCATAGTAAGCTGAAGGTGAGGATATGCTATAATTTCCCTCATGCCCTGCATTATAATTTATTATTAAAATACCAGATTGGTATCAAATGTGAGAATGCAGTTGCATCTGATGCTTATGAATTTTGATACCATTAGTGCATTAAAAGACACCGTGGTTTGCCCCATCTGAGGGAAGTTAACAATTCATACAGAAGTTTCATATTACACATCTTCAGTTGATCACTCTTAGGGGACTCAGTGAGTGCTGGACTTTTTATAAAAGATCTGAGCTTCCTGGAGTTGAACCTAGAGAGACTTTTCAAAGACTACTGCCATATTTGGTCCCTTGACAAACCCTTTTTGAAAGAGAAGACAAGGATAACCATTCAGATTTCATTGTTCTATTCAGCCTAACTGAAAAAAAATATAGTTGATACTCTATTTCAGGTATTGTCTCAACAATGAAGTGAGGGTTGTTAATCTTGTATGAAGTAATATTGTATAACAGTTTGACATTCTCATACAGAGAGACAAAACATTCAGGCCAATGATAAGACACAGAATCTTCACAGTGTTTATTCTACAACACTATAAAACTAGTGCTTTAACCATAGAAAAATTTCAATACCAGAAAAACAAACCCTTTTACCTTCCAAGTATCTAATCAGTTCAGTTCAGTTCATTTCAGTGGCTCAATCATGTCCAAATCTTTGAGACCCCATGGACTGCAGCCCGCCAGGCTTCCCTGTCCATCACCAACTCCCAGAGCTTACTCAAACTCATGTCTGATAAGTTAGGCCATTTCTTTCACTTCTGTGTAGCACTAAAGAGAAACACAGAGGATCTATGAATTTTCATGTTGCATTGGTACATGCTGCTCACTCTGAGATCTAAGGAAGGCTTCCACTACATTTTACTTTCAGTACTACAGCCCCTGGGCGTTAGCTTCCATCTCACCATTTCCCTGATTACTCAGCCCTGGAATATCAATGAAAAAGAATATTTATTCCAAGTCCACCATCGTAAATCCATCTTAATACCTGAAGCAAACATCATTTTATTAACTACATAGATCTAGACTGATGTAATGAGGTGGATCAAGTACCCATGGCAGGCAATACAGTAAAGCAGAAGGAGCAAAGACCTCATGGTACTTTGGCTTCAATTCTAGTCAAGATCATCATTTTTCAGCTGTGTGAAAAAGGAGGGCTATTACTGATTGATTGGTAGTCATTTTACCAATCCATTGTGTTTCCAATTTCCCAAAGCTAAGTATAAAGTTTCAACCATTTATCATTATCCTCAAGCTTATCATTCTTCTACCACTCTTTGACTCTCAATGCATTACAAAATCCTTAATTACTGAAAAAAAAATAGATGCACTGGAATGACCTTAAAACATTTTTAGTAGACTTCCAATTGTGCCTGTAACCTTTCGCTATGCATCTCATAGTACATTATATGTGTATATGCAGGTAAGTGGTGGAGTAATGGGTTCACAGCTTCCTGGAATATTAGTTTATACTAAAATGTTTGGTGATGAAAAGATGTGAATTATTAAATTTATAAAAGTTGCACAAACACATGGACATAATATTAGCAAACTGTGGCTTTTCCATGGTGGCCAGTCTTATATTTCTTTCTGTGAACCTGAAGAGTAGAAAGTTTTCATTAGTAGTATGTAATTGACTAATCTGGTTTATAATATTTCAATTATTATAATTGATAAAGATTTTTCACACTGTAAAATCATGTGAGAAATGTAACAACTTTTCTAAAATATATATCCTCTGAGATAAACATATCATCTCCACTAGCCCCCAACCACCATGCTTCTGCTACTGTTAAGTGGCTTCAGTCGTGTCCGACTCTATGTGACCTCATAGACGGCAGCCCATTAGGCTCCTCTGTCCCTGGGATTCTCCAAGCAAGAACACTGGAGTGGGTTCCCATTTCCTTCTCCAATGCCTGAAAAGTGAAAAGTGAAAGTGAAGTCGCTCAGTTGTGCCCGATTCCTAGCGACCCCATGGACTGCAGCCCACCAGGGTCCTCTATCCATGGGATTTTCCAGGCAAGAGTACTGGAGTGGGGTGCCATTGCCTTCTCCGAACCACCATAATTGGGCTTTAATGAAAATATCTCTGGGTTGCCAAGTCCAGGTGGTGGCTGAAGTACAGTATACATCTTTATCACCATGGGTAAATTCAACATAGTTAAAGAACAAACAGTACAGTACAGGTACCAGGAATCAAAATGGACACTGGGCACTACAAGATTCCAGTGTGTACTAGTGGAATGTCATCTTGGTTTTCACATCAAAAATAGAGTCAGTATGACCATGCTAGTTCCAAGAATGCCAGACCCACAGAGACCTCTAGCTGAAGTGTGTTAATCGTGGAACCACAGAAGTAGCAATGGTAGGTAGTAAGATTTTACTAGCTCTGTATAACCAAAAATATTCTAGAGACCAACCTGAGTTATCCACTACAGTCATGGCCTCTGGGCCAGTTTTTCAAACTTAGAGGTCCTTGAGTAAAGACAAAAATCACACTCTAAAGAAGGATTTACTATAACACCATACATAGGTTCTCTAGCCTTTTCTTGCAGTCTTCCCCAAAGAAACTTAAGATGCTTTGCATTGTGAAAATTAAAGAAAGGTAGTATTTTAGGTGTTTACTACCAAAACATTTTAGGTGGTTTTGGGTTATGAGCTAACCTTAGTTCCAGAAACCCATTAAATTATTGTGGTCTGACAGTCAGAGTAAGGTTAATAGGGTAAGTTCCAAAATGGAGTACTTGCCCAAGGCCAGTGGAACAACAAACCTATTCAATGATTATTTTCTTAGCTTAATGATGTATATTTGAATGGCTATCTTTAGCCACTGGTTGAATCCCTATCCTAGCTCACTGATCTAGAGTAAAAGTTTATGGTAGGAAGGGCCAAATGCAACATATGAGTGTTCCTCAATCCAGAGCCTAATATACTAACTTTCATAATACATACAAATTTCAGGCATTTAACCCAATAGCAGTAAATTTCTTTGTCATGTGAAACTCCAGTATGAGTGTTCTTGGACAGTGGCATTCATTCACAGAGATTCAGCATCTTTGCCTCTTAAATCTCTGCCATAACCAAATGTTCCAGCCAGTGTTCTAAGAAGAACATTGTTATCCTCTGCATCTACTTGATCACATGGGGTCTGTAAGACTGCAAAAGCAGCACAAGACTTCTTAAATGCCTTCCCCTGAAAATGGTAGCTTACATTTCATTGGCCAGAACACAGTCACATAATCACACCTAACTAACTATAAAGGAAGCTGCTAGACATAACCAACAAATAATTCTGGGAAGAATAAAAGCACAGTGATTTTGGTGAACAGACAGTAGTCTGCCACATGGGAGAATTTCAAAGATTTGTATTATGTCAAACATTTCAAAGATGTACTTCTTCCTAAACCTATATCAATAGATTAGCAGTTCCTTTTGATTGAATGAATGAGGATGAAAACTGGTGTTCAGATGGTTCTCCAACAGCTTTCACCAACAGCTAGTATAATTGTCTATTGATTTACAGTCCTACTTATTTGTGGCCCTGAAAGACAGTGGAGAAAGACAATCTTTCCAATGGGCAGTCTTTGGAATTGCACCTCTTCTTATCTGCTATTTTTTAAAGAAAGATAACATAAGAAGAGTCTCTATACTGATGTATGGACATTGACCAATAGTTTTCCCCAGTGGAACTCTCAGAATAGACCAGGGCTAAAAATATTTATGCACTATGTGACTGTTCACCAGAAGGTCATCACTGTCTAAAAGGTGTTTAGAAAAACAATACAATGGCAACAACAACACACACAAAGCATTGTGAAGGAAAAACATAAAAGGCTGGGGTAAGGCTTTATGACTAGCTGCAGAAACAAGGATGGTGTAGAATCCAGAGATTCCAAATGAAGCTGAATACACTAAATGGTTATCATTTGGTTAGTCTGCTCTACAGTTCTGAGAGCACTTTCTATTTGATATAGATTCATTATGTCAGCTAAAGGGATTTTTAAAAGTTTACACGGCAAATAGAAGGGGAAAAAGTGGAAGCAGTGACAGATTTTATTTTCTTGGGCTCCAAAAGCGCTACAGATGGTGACTGCAGCCATGAAATTAAAAGATGCTTGCTCCTTGGAAGAAAAGCTATGACAAACCTAGATAGCATATTAAAAAACGGACACATCACTTCGCCAACAAAAGTCCATATCACCAAGCTATGGCTTTTCCAGTAGTCATGTATGGATGTGCGAGTTGGACCATAAAGAAGACTGAATGCCAAAGAATTGATGTTTTCAAACTGTGGTACTGGAGAAGATTCTTGACAGTCCCTTGGACAGCAAGGAGATCAAACCAGTCCATCCTAAAGGAAATCAACCCTGAATACCCATTGAAAGGACTGATGCTGAAGCTGAAACTTCAATACTTTGGCCACCTGATGCGAAGAGCCAACTCATTGGAAAAGACCCTGATGTTAGAAAAGATTGAAGGCAAAAGGAGAAGAGGGTAGCATAGGATGATACAGTTAGATAGCATTATTGACTCAGTGGACATGAATCTGAGGAGATAGTGAAGGACAGGGGAGCCTGATGTGCTGCAGTACATGGGGTCACAAAGAGTCCAACACAATTTAGCGACTGAAGAACAACAACATGTGGAGGAAAATATATTCCTCTGTGTGTGTATGAACTGGTATGTATGTGTGTGTGTATTAGTCACTCAGTTGTGTCTGACTCTTTATGATCCAATGGATTGTAGCCCACCAGGCTTCTCTGTCCATGAAATTCTCCAGACAAGAATACTGGAGCAGTTTGCCATTTCCTTCTCCAGGGGATCTTCCCAACCCAGGAATCGAACCCAGGACTCCTGCATTGCAGGCAGATTCTTTACCATCTGAGCCACAGGGGAGGGTATTGATAAAATTCGGTGGGCATCTGTTGTTTTTCCTATAACAAGCACCTTTCTCATTTTTATAGTCAATAAAAAACCTACTTTGGGAAACTGTGTCCTGTTTAAAGTCATCACTGAAGTGTAGGAGTAAACCAGTTCAGGCTAATTAGATATCTTTCCTTGGAATCTAAAACTGATGCAGAGGTAGACAAGAATTAAGCCAACTAGAACCACAGCACAGATAAAAAGATAGTCCTGGATTGCTAACTACCAGGAACCTTAGCAGCCCTCACTGTTACCCTCTCAGACTGGTTGTTTAGAACACTCTGTGATGAAATAACTGATACACAGTCGTTTGTTTCTTTTTTCCCAATAAATTATCTGTTTTGGCTTAAGTGATTAGAACTTAATTATTTTCTTGAAATCAAACGTAATAGGCATAATCGTGTCAATCTACAGAAGTAGATTACAATTTTTTTTTATTAGTTGTGCTCTCACAAATGAGATCTTATGTGAAATCCAAATGCACCTATTTCTCCTGTAACGGCCTTAACTTATTCTCCAAAATAATGCCACTAAGTGAAAAGTTGGTAACTATAAAAATATGGGATGTGTCCATACCAGTCTAATATATCCAACCTTTTCTCAGACAGATAGTACATCAACTGAATAACAAAAACATGCTTACAGGGCTTCCCTGGTGGTCCACTGATTAAGAATACACCTGCCAATTCAGGGGACACAGGTTCGATCCCTGACCAGGGAAGATTCCATATGCTGTGAAGCAATTTATCCCATCACAACTACTGAGCCAGTGCTCTGGAGCCCAGGAGCCACAACTACGGAAGCCCATGTGCCTAAAGCCTGTGCTCCACAACGAGAGAAAATGCCACACTGAGAAGCCTGCACACCACAACGAAGGGTAGCTCCCACTTATTGCAAACAGAGAAAGCTGGTGCACAGCAGCAAAGACCCGGAGCAGCCAAAAAAAGAGAAAAGAAACAAACAAATAAATCTTTTAAAAATGCTTATAAAAGGAATCAATGTAACAGTGAATAAATGCTGTTTGTACATATAAATTAATGTAATGAAGTTTTATAATATTCCCCAAGGAGGATGATTTATTATGGCTGGAAGAAGAGTGGTAAAACATCATTCTTTAAAAGCTAGAGGAAAGTCACTTGTTTGAATATTGGGCAACCATTTAATATAAGTATTGTATGAACTTGAGACAGAGAAGGCAATGGCAAGCCACTCTAGTACTCTTACCTAGAAAATCCCATGGATGGAGGAGCCTGGTAGGCTGCAGTCCATGGGGTCGCTACAAGTCCGATGCGACTGAGCGACTTCACTTTCACACAATGGAGAAGGCAATGGCAACCCACTCCAGTGTTCTTGCCTGGAGAATCCCAGGGACGGCAGAGCCTGGTGGGCTGCCGTCTATGGGGTCGCACAGAGTCAGACACGATTGAAGCGACTTAGCAGCAGCAGCAGCATGAACTTGAGAATTCTCTTCCTCTTAAAACTTTAACCCTAAAATAACTACCTGAAAAGGAAGGCTTTGACATAAATAGAAAAGATTGGGATCTTTGAGTAGAAAAGTATGCACTTTCAAACATGAGGAAATCATATACATGCACAAGAATGAAGAGTAGCACAAAGGATACAATTAATTTCTCTTGCTTGGCAGCCATAGGCAAAACACATTATGGTTCATCCAAATGTAGCATGTATTTCAAATTTGCTCCAAGTAATATTCTTTGATTAGAAACTGTTGTATAAAATAAATGTGTGAGTGTGCCTTTGTTTGAAATAGTAACGTTGAAGTATAACTTTTCATCCAACTTTTATTTAGTGGACTTTAGAGGGAAACTCCATTATACTGGAAAACAAGAAGCAATTGTCTAAAAGTGGTATAAGTTTTCAAGAGCTGTTAAGGTAAAAATTTCTTTAAGGAAAACAAGTGATATGTGAAGTTAAAATGCATCAGATAGATCAGATCAGTCGCTCAGTCGTGTCCGACTCTTTGCGACCCCATGAATCGCAGCATGCCAGGCCTACCTGTCCATCACCAACTCCCAGAGTTCACTCAGACTCACGTCCATCGAGTCAGTGATGCCATCCAGCCATCTCATCCTCTGTTGTCCCCTTCTCCTCCTGCCCCCAATCCCTCCCAGCATCACAGTCTTTTCCATTGAGTCAACTCTTTCCATGAGGTGGCCAAAGTACTGGAGTTTCAGCTTTAGCATCATTCCTTCCAAAGAAATCCCAGGGCTGATCTCCTTCAGAATGGACTGGTTGGATCTCCTTGCAGTCCAAGGGACTCTCAAGAGTCTTCTCCAACACCACAGTTCAAAAGCATCAATTCTTCGGCGCTCAGCTTTCTTCACAGTCCAACTCTCACATCCATACATGACCACAGGAAAAACCATAGCCTTGACTAGACGGACCTTTGTTGGCAAAGTAATGTCTCTGCTTTTGAATATGCTATCTAGGTTGGTCATAACTTTCCTTCCAAGGACTAAGCGTCTTTTAATTTCATGGCTGCAGTCACCATCTGCAGTGATTTTGGAGCCCAGAAAAAGTCTGACACTGTTTCCACTGTTTCCCCATCTATTTCCCATGATGTGATGGGATCAGATGCCATGATCTTCGTTTTCTGAATGTTGAGCTTTAAGCCAACTTTTTCACCCTCCACTTTCACTTTCATCAAGAGGCTTTTTAGTTCCTCTTCACTTTCTGCCATCCAATAAAAACCCAACTGGGAAGGTAAAGTGAACTACAACCCTTTCTCTCCTCTCAGTTGCCACCCAGGCAATCACCTGCAAAGTTTTGACTGATTTATCTTCTCAGTCATATAAACTATAAGTTCTTTTCCCAAATCCCATCATCCACCATTTGACTGATACTACTTGCTGATTTATTAATATGCTATGAATTTTCAGGCCTTCGAGAAATTGTTTATGTTCCTTTCAGTAAATAACTTCACTTTCTTCTCAAAGTTTAAAAAAAAATCTACTTATTTTTTAGTTTCCAGCATATACATCACCATCCTTAAGCCCCACCTAAAGCAAAAAGAAGTACTTTATTATGAATATTCTCATAGGATATGATTATACTTCCATTCCAGTATTTATCAAATTTCATTATAATTAGTTGATTATGTAGCTAATTCCTTAATAAGTTCTTCAGAGCAAAGAAATCTGCCTAATTTGGTTTTGTTTCCCTTGAATTTAGCACAGTGTCTTATTCATCAGAAAGATGACCAACAAAGACATGTTGAGCCTTGGTAAATACAATAAAGGAATAAGAGTTTTAAGAAATACTTGGTGGTTATACCTGATCAAAAAATGGGCAGAAGAACTAAATAGATATTTCTCCAAAGAAGACATACAGACATCCAAAAGACATGAAAAGGCTTAATATTACTAATAATTAGGGAAATGCAAATCAAAATTACCATAAGGTTTAACTTCACACCAGTCAGAATGGCCATCATGAAAAAGTCTGAAAATAACAAATGCTGGAGAGGATGTGGAGAAAAGGGAAACCTCTTACACTGTTGGGAATATAAAATTGGTTCAGCCACTCTGGAAAACAATATGGAGGTTCCTCAAAAAACTAAAAAGAGAGTTGCTATATGATCCAGAAATCCCACTCCTCAGCATATATCCAGAGAAAACTAAGTTGAAAAGATACATGTACCCCTATGTTCTATAATACAGCAGCACTATGTACTGTAAGCAAGACATGGGAGCAACCTAATAAATGTCTGTTGACAGATGAATGGACAAAAATGTGGAACATATATACAATGGAATAATATTCAGTCATAAAAAGAAAGAAGGTCATTTGTAGCAACAAGGATACAACTAGAGATTATCATACTAAATGAAGTGAGAAAGTCAGATACCACATGATATCACTTACATGTAGAATCAAAAATATGACACGAATGAACTTACCTGTGAAACAGAAACAAACTCACAGACTTAGAGAACAGACTTACGGTTGCCATAAAAGAAAGAATACGAAAAAGAATATATATATGTATAATTGAATCATGTTACTATACAGCAAATTAACACTGTAAATCAACTAAACTTCAATCAAATATTTTTTAAAAGAAATATTTGGTGGTTATAGTGAAAAATGAATTGAGGATACAAGTAGTGCTAAAGTTCATGTTTTGAGGATGCTGTCTATTCAAACTTGTAACAAGATTAAAAAAGAAAAAATTTTAAAGACAACCATGTTCAAAAAATGTAACAGAACCAAAACAAAATTTGATGTTGTAAGTGTAGCTGAAGGCACAGAACTTCCAGGCTTCAAGCTATCAGCAAGTACATATGATCAGTTTAGACCACACAGAATATCTGCTCTCTGCATGAGGAGCGAGACTGGGACATAAAACACTCATTTAGCGATGGTGTGACTACAAACTGGTACTGTAACTCTATAAGTAGCAAAATGCTCACACGTGTTCTGGGTGATAAGTTATTTCAGTCGTGTCCGGCTCTGTGTGACACTGTGGACTGGCTCCAGGCAAGAATACTAGGGTGTGTTGCCATGACCTCCTCCAGGTGATCTTCCCCACCCAGGGATCCTCCTGCCTGTCTCTCACATCTCCCAGGGATCCACCTGCGTGTCTCTTACATCTCCTACATTGGCAAGTAGGTTATTTAAGATAGCACCAGCTGGGAAGACCATGATCACACGTGTAATCCAACAATTTCATTTCTGCCTTTGTAATCTAGAACACCTTGCACATGTGCACAGAGATTTTTCCAAGGCTGTTAAAGGTACTTGTTGGGGAATGAAGACTTTTGGGTTCAAATCTCTTCTCTGTTGCCTTCAGTTACACACCATGGATAATTACTTAACCTTTCTGTGCCTAGGTTTCCTTATTTCAAAAATAGAAATAATAATAGCCACCTCTTGGGGATTGTTGTGAGGATAAAAACGTATTAAACATTTGTATAACTCTTAGAATAAAGACTCAAATTTTAGCCGTAATCATAATTGCGGCAGCTTTGGTTCTGTTTAGAAAAAAAGACAAGCCCCAAATGAGGTCACTTAATCTAAATCTCACACAACCAAACCAAGACTTTAATTAGTTGCAGCTCTCTCAGAAACAGAATCTTAAACCAATCCATCAGCATTAGGAAGGTAATCTCCCCGAAACACCCCTGCCATCCCCTAAGGAAAGTAACTATGCAATTAACCAACCTGCTTTTTTGTTTTTTTGCCTCAATATAATAAGGTCCACCTTCCTGCTCCCCTCTACCTATAAAAGTCTCAGTGTGTACATCTCTTCAGAGCACCTTTTATATCTGTTAGATTGGATGCTGCCAGATTCAAATGATTTTTATTGAAATAAACTCAAAAAATGTCAGGTATCTCAATTTCTTTTTTAGGAGTTTTGGCGTCAGAAGAGGAAACTGAAGGCGACCCGACCCTCAGGAGCACCGCAAAAACGGAGGTACCTGTTGAGCCCCTTGAGCTTCTTGCTCTCTCGATGCCCCAGGAGGTCCGGAGGAAGTTCTTCGCGGATTCTAGCTTCACAGCTTGTGTTATTTACAAGCTTTCAGACTTTGAGTATTTCTTTTTCCAGAGGACTTCGAGAAACTAGCGTGAGTCTACTGGGTCTGACTTAGGAACCGGACTGCGTCTGGGGACGGACTGGGTCCTGTCTGGAAATCGGACCGGGTGGGGAGATGAGCTGGGTCCGACTTAAGCTGAGCTGTGATCCAACTGTTGTTTTTAAGCTGAATAAGCAGGTTAATCTTACCAAAAACAATTTTGAATTATAGTGGTCAGAGTAGAGAATTTTTAACCATTTATGCAGCATATTAGAGAAAAAGCAGTCTCAGTCAAGCACTCACCATAAAGTGTGAATGAAGTGAAAGTCACTCAGTCATGTCTGATTCTTTGCGACCCCAAGGACTATACAGTCCATGGAATTCTCCAGGCCAAAATACTGGAGTGGTTAGCCTTTCCCTTCTCCAAAGGATCTTCCTGACCCAGGAATCGAACCAGGGTCTCCTGCATTGCAGGCGGATTCTTTACTAACAAAGCTATGAGGGAAGCCCCCACCATAACGTGTGAAGGGATAATTATTTTTTTCTCCTCTTCAGTTTCTGGTGACCAGGATGAGATCCACTGGGACACTCTGCTCCCTCCACACCCTGCAGATGGGCTCCTGGGGAAACTAAAGGAGGTTGAAAGGTGAGAATTTTCAAAGACAGGTGTCCCAAATCTCTCTCTGTGGTGCCTGGTCAAAAGAGGAAGGTAAAACTTCATATTATTCCCTTCCTTTCAGATTGCAGGCAAAAACTTAAAAAAAAAAAAAAGTAAGAAACTTAACCTTTTGGCCAACCCAATGGATCTTTGAATTGTGACTTGCGAACTTGCTATTGGGTACCCATTAATTGTCTATCTCCATGCTATCTAGTCTGCAAACATTTGGGATTTTCCAGCTAATTTTTTGTTACTGAATTCTAATAAGTTTCTATTGCAATCTGAGAAAAAACTTGGAATAATCTATATACTTTTAAAGAATATGATCTCCTTGATGAATTGTCTGTGTAAGACTGAGAAAAAAAAGTGTCCAGTATTTTGTTATTGGGTGTTGTGTTCTATAAATATCAGTCAGATCTAGTCAATAAGTGATACTTTTCAGTTTGACTGCACCCTTCCTGATTTTCTAGTTCCTGGAAAGGAAGAGAGTGTTGAAATCTCCAACTAGAATGTGGATTTATCTTATCTCCTTGCAGTTCTATCAGCTTTTGCCTATTTTGATACTCTGTGGCCGTGGAAACATGATGGTAAGATGTGGGAAATTGAAAGGTTCAATAATTTAAAATATTATCTCATTCTTTGAATGGGCCTAAGTCCTTGGACTGTGACTTTCAAAAATGTTTTATAGCCCCTCCCCACCCCCCGCCCCCACCACGCCAAAAACCTAAAACAGAAGAACTAGAGGGAACTGATTTGGCTAAATGCCCTTCCCCGGGTCAGAAAAGATCTACTTAAGTCCTTTCCTGCGGTTAGTAGGCCTTTGCTACAGAAAGCATGTGGGCATAATTCCAAATGGCTGCTTTTCTCCTCTTTCTGCCAGAAACATGAGAGGATTTTTCTTAGATCTTCACCTTGAGAACAGGGTAATAACCACCAAAGTATTGGATCCCCACCAAGACTGGGTCCACATGAGTTTCTCTCTCTCTCTCTCTCTCTCTCAAGCTAGTTCATAGTTGGCCCCCACCAATTCATTAAAATGTTCCTTGATAGTTTGAGAAAAATGGAAATTGTTGTTGGGTGATATATCTAGGCTCAAACTTTTCTTACCAGTTTATGGCTCTAGTGGCTTCTGCTCCAAATAATAAGTTATTGTGACTGTGAATTTCTGTGTTCACCTTGACTCTCCATATTTCACAGTATTAGTCTTCCCTGTGACCCCAGTTTTCTGATGTATCTAAGTCATTGGTTTCCTATTTGTTCAGTATTTTTCTTCTTGAGAACAGAAATACCCCCTTCCAAGCTCTTTGTATGTCAGAGCTGAAATGCATTGCCTCTATGTATTTTCAAAAGCCAAATCAATTACTTGGTGGTGAAGTAATCTGACTGTAACTTGGTCAGATTATGAGAATTGTCTTCTATTTTCTGTGGGTACAATGGACTTGTGTAAATGATGGGGTAAACTTGAGGCCTTGAGTGCCTCAGTCAGGAGGACCTGATGGATTTATTGGTTTTTTAAGCTGGGTGCTAGGAAAAACTGATAAAGATGAAAATATGGGATGATGTTTTAGGGATGAGAGCCCTCACAGGTGGATCCAAGGAGATACTTCACCGAAGGTCTGATGAGATCTGAATAAAATTAGCACATTTATGAAGTCATGATTGTTATCCTCTAGAGACTATGATCTCTCAAGAAATATACTTTGTTGCCCTTGAAGAAATGAACAAGTGACCAAAACTCTTCATGTTCTATGGAATTTCCTAAAGGAAACCAACACCTTGTAAAATAAATTAAATGGGCCTCCTCATCTCCTGAGTAGCCCTCCTTAATGTCCTGTCTTCTCCTGTTTCTCCTTGACCCTCACAATAAGAAAAAGGGACGTAGAGAGATCCTAGGCACCCTTAGAGGATTTCCCTGTGAACTGTCTGGTTTGGAAACTTTCCACCTGGAAAGACACATAAAAAGGAGCTAGACTCGGCTGGGAACATGTTCTGTATCTTGCCCCATGCCTTAGACCAGCACCCAAACTGTGCTGTCTGTGCCTCCCCGCAAATTCTTAGTTCATAGACGCAGAGAGGGTGGGTTTTTTAAACTCACGCCTTCTCATAGAAGGAAAGACTAGGGGAAGTATAAGAAAGAAACACTCTCCCAGGACTCATGTGAGGCACCTGCAAAACCAGAACGAGATGGGTGAGTGTCAGTTATTCTCACTGCAAAAACAGCAAATAACACCATACTGGGTCTACTAAACCTCAACTATTGTTGCTTATACTGACGGGAGGAATGAGAAGAGGGGAAAAGCACTGCAAAGATGTAGATCATCACTCAAAAATTAGGACACCCAGGTACATAGTGCAATATGTTTTATGCAGTTAAAACACACAGAATAACACATTTTCTTATATCTAAAATTTAACAACCAATTTAAAAACAGCCTTTATTGGAGGAGAGAAACCCTAGGACCCTTACCACATTAATCATACATATCTATTGGAAAAGAATAAAAATTCTACATTTTTAATGGCATTGCTGCTAAGTCGCTTCAGTCATGTCCGACTCTGTGCAACCCCATAGACGGCAGCCCACAAGGCTCCTCTGTCCCTGAGATTCTCCAGGCAAGAATACTGGAGTGGGTTGCCATTTATGTTTAAATGTTTAGATTTGACCATCTTATGTTTGTGGAAACACAATGTTTTATAGTCTCTACTAAGTTACATCATTCTGAAATAAAATAAAACATAACAATGAGGGTCTCAGCTTCCTTTGATGTAAATGGATCAGATTAATGAAATTGAAAAGTATATACAAACGCAATTTTGACTTATCCACTGCCCCAACATTAAGAATTCATTAAAAAGTTCTCTGAAAACAAGTTACAACATCGCACATAAAAGAGTATAGATGCTTCTAGAGATGAGTTTATGAACACTAACAGGTATTATTAAGGCAGTAAGTATAAGCAATACCACAAAAACACAATTAATAACATCATCTGGTAAGTTAGTCTCAGGAACAATGCACTCTGGACATGCTTGAAAAATTAGTCCTTAGACAAAGACATATGAAATTTTTATGGTTCATGAAGAAAAGAGGAAGGACATTTGTAGATTGTCCATGTTCACCTACATTGATTTATTGCTTCATAAAGCATTTGAAACATATACAACAGGAGAATGAATTCTTCAGTGTTTAGATCAGTTTTTAGAACACATCAAATAAATTGGCAAAGATATAGAGACATCTGTATTGATGATGAAAAGGCAATGGCAGGAAGGAACGCAGGAGTAGTGGAAAAGCTATTGCCGTGGAATGTTCACAGACACTGTGTTTCATCAGCAAGCACTGAGTTGTTGAGAAAGTGTAACATCATTGAAAACAGTTGTAAATAAAGATAAACTATCAATCTACTCAGGTATAATACCTATGTAACAGAATTTTCAGAGTGTAGTGTAATGATGACATGGGCAGTAAAATTAGAATCCATACAAAGTCCTTACAAAGATTCCTCCTTTGCAGTCCTCTCCGGTACACAGTGAGATGGCCCCTTCCTTTAAAGTACATAGTGAGTTGGCAAGGGTGCTGTTTGTCCACAGTAGGGCGGTAGGTGGCTAGATTCTTAGTGCAGCTCAGAAGGAAAGCCATGCAGGAATGAGACACATTTTCTTGGACTTACACGGTTCCAGCAGGGCTACCCCTCTCCTGTCTGTCTATTTCTGGATGGAGTTATGGTGGCTGAGTACCACAGGCCTCCATGCCTGCCCAACTCTCCTGTCTCCACATGACGAAACAGGAAACTTAAGAAGGAAAAATCAAAAGAAAGGAGGTGATTTGCTTCTGGAAAGGGCAAATCACCATTTACTTCCCCCTGGCTTCCTATGTCAGAAGCAGCCACTAGCTTGAATCAAGCTCTCAGTCTATTTATTCATTCATGCATTTGTTTATTTCAGTAAAAAAAAAAAAAATGGGTCCTTGTTCTGTGCCATGCACTATTTTAGGTGCAGATAGTTTTCCCTATAGCAAAGTACTTTAACAAAGAATGCCTGATCTTAGCTGTCTTTAGATATTCGTTGGTTAATTAATGATTATTAAGAAATCTCCATATCCACCAGAGAACTATTGGAATACAAATCTTCAAGACTAAATTCAGAGACTCAGGTTCTATTCCTGCCACTTACTTGCCAGGTATTTCTAACCAGTTTCTTAGCCGTTTCCAGCCTCCACTTACTCTTCAAAAAAGGAGAAAATGAAGTCGTTCAGTTGTGTCCAACTGTTTGTGACCCATGGACTGTAGCCTACCAGGCTCCTCCGTCCATGGGGTTTTCCAGGCAAGAATCCTGGAGTGGGTTGCCATTTGAGAGCACTGGGCTAAATGAGGGATGACAGTCCGTGTGCCATTTCTGTGTGAATAGCAATGGCTAACCACAGTGCTGTATTGAAAAAGATTCTATAGTAAAGTTCAAACTCTTTGGGGAAGGAGATTATGAGAGGAGAAGGGTCAGTACTCATACTATGCATTTGCCCCTCCTGGACTAGATGATTTCTAATTCCTCCATTCGAAGCAAAATCATGGCAGACATTAAAGTTTTCTTCTGTGTCTGACCATTGGTCCGGTGATTCATCTCTAAATAGGCCTATTATCGAAAGAGCCATTCTGGATGTATTGGTCTGGAGAATACAGAAATACCAGTCAAGGATTCCAGGTTAGTGCCATCTTAGTCACTATATATTTCCTTCAGGGAGGTCAATACCCCTGTTAATATCTGTGGAGTATAATTATATCAATTCTCCAAAGGTGAACATGCCCACATGATAACTATATTATTTATCATGGAATAATAGAAATGAATATCAGTTTTCTCAATCAACTGTTTCCCTCAATCACTCTTTAGAAATACAGTTACATTTCTATATGCTGAAATATGGAAGCTGATATCTGCAAAAGAGTTGTGTGTAGGTTTTAAATAAAATTAATTCCCAAAATATATAAACATCTCATATACCTTAATATCAAAAAATAAAACAACCCAAGAAAACATGGACAGAAAATCTAAATAGATATTTCTCCAAAGAAAACATACAGGTGACCAACAGGCACATGAAAAGATGCTCAGCATTGCTAATTATTAAAGAAATGTAAATCAAAACCACAATGAGATATCACCTCACACCAGTCAGAATGGTCATCATCAAAAGGCCTACAAATAATAAATTCTGGAGAAGCTGTGGAGAAAAGCACACACACATATATATATGTGTGCTCAGTCACTTCAGCTGTTTCTGACACTTTGTGATGCTATGGACTGTGGCCCGCCAGGCTCCTCAGGCCATGGGATTCTCCAGGCAAGAAAACTGGAGTGGGTCTCCATGCCCTCCTCCAGGGGATTTTCCTGACCCAGGGATCAAACCTGAGTTTCCTGCATCTCCTGCATTGCAGGAAGATTCTTTACCACTGAGCCACCAGGGAAGCCTGCCGGGGTCCAGCCCCGGCTGATCCAGGGTATTCGAAGGAGAGACGGCATAGGCGAGGGTCAGGAAACAACTGCTTAATTACACGTTAATTAAGGATACAAAGAGTAATAGAATGAGGATAGCTCAGTAGGAAAATTCAGTGGAGAAAAGAGGCTGAGTAGCTTGGTTTACGCGGGAGACCAATAAAACTTCAAGACAAGAAGTTTGCACCACTTACGTAGGCCGCAGGCGTCCTTCCGTTCTCCCGAAGGAGAGGAGACACTGAGGCCTCCCCGGTCGGATCTTAGAAGCCCAGGCATAATTAGCAAGCATGGTGGGTTCCGCGCTCCAGATGGAGACTCAGCTAGAATTTGGGAGAGAGAGTGACATGGGGAGACCAAGTTTCAGTGAACAAGGCCCGCACTTTATTTTCCAAAGTAGTTTTTATACCTTAAGGTATGCATAGAGGATAATGGGGGAAGGGGTGGAGTCATGCAAGGACAGCAGTTCCTGGTTCTAATCTAAGCCAGGCTTTCAAACTTATCATATGCAAAAGTTCAGGTGATTGACATCATCTTCTGGCCCGGAGGCCTGTTAACATTTTAAGAAACTTATTTTTCTCTAAAGGTGATTATTCCAAAGTCAGGCACCAGCCTCCAAAAAAGCACTGGACAAAGCTGCATTTTACATTTCTATACGCCCATTATATCAATCAATACACTGCCAAGGACACAGTAGGTAAGGAGTATGGAGACTTAGCAGCACATTGGCCCAATAAGTGAAAAACCCTTCACCAATACAATTTCTAATCAATCTTTTAACTACTCAAAGGAATCTGTGTTTAGGCAGTTTAGAACATCTCCTGCCTCTCACAGTTGGGAGGCTCTGAACAATCACATGTGGCCGGAAAAACCCATTCAGGCAGGCTAGAGGATTTCCAAAGGAGTTTGTAGGTTGAAACACTGTCACACCCAGGAATTATTAACTGGAGCTGTAAGCTAACTCTTTTTTTTTCAGAGAGAGGTAGTGGGGGACAGCCCCCTGTAAAGTCAGAGGTGTAGGTGAAAGCACAAAGCAGAAAGTAGGCAGACTCTGGTTTTGGGGGTAGATGCTCGAGAATTTCCAGGGGGACTCCTGAGGCTCGATCCCGCCTTTGCGTATGCCGAGCCTCCTTCCTCATGACCTTTGTCATGGGCGGAGTGCCTCACGCTGGCTCCCGGCAGTGATAGAATTCCAGTTGAGCTATTACAGATCCTCACTCAATATGCAATATGCCGGCTCCCGGCAGAAGCCTATATATATATATATATAGAGAGAGAGAGAGAGAGAGAGAGAGATACACACATATATACATACATATGGCTGAGTAATGTTCCATTGTTCCATTGTGTATATATATGAATGTATATATACATATACAGGTTTATTTATACACTGCTGCTGCTAAGTAGCCTCAGTCATGTCCGACTCTGTGCGACCCCATAGACGGCAGCCCACCAGGCTCCCCCATCCCTGGGATTCTCCAGGCAAGAACACTCAAGTGGGTTGCCATTTCCTTCTCCAATACACACACACATATAAAACACATCTTCTTTATCCACTCATCTGTCCATGGACATTTAGGTTGTTTCCATGACTTAGCTATTGTAAACAGTGCTGCTGTGAACCTTGAGGGTGCATGTATCTTTTTGAGTTAAGAGTTTTCTATGGATATATGCCCAGGAGTGGGATTGCTGGATCATATAGTAGCTGTTGATTTTTAGTTTTTTAAGGGATCTTCACACTGTTCCCCATAATGGCTATACCAATTTACATTCCCACCAACAGTGTGGGAGGGTTCCCTTTTCTCCACAGCCTCTCCAGAATTTATTTGTAGACTTTTTGGTGATGGCCATTCTGACTGGTGTGAGGTGATATCTCATACACACACACACATATATATACACACACACACACATATATATACATATAAGCCTGTATGTATATATATATATACATTCATATATACACAATGGAATATTACTCAGCCATATATATATATATGTATGTATGGTATACATACATATATAATGGAATATTACTCAGCCATAAAAAGAATGGAATAATTCCATTTGCCATGATATGGTTGGACCTTGGAGAAGGCAATGGCACCCCACTCCAATACTCTTGCTTGGAAAATCCCATGGGCAGAGGAGCCTGGTGGGCTGCAGTCCATGGGGTCGCTAACAGTTGGACACAACTGAGCGACTTCACTTTCACTTTTCACTTTTATGCATTGGAGAAGGAAATGGCAACCCACTCCAGTGTTCTTGCCTGGAGAATCCCAGGGATGGTGGAACCTGGTGGGCTGCCATCTATGGGGTTGCACAGAGTCGGACATGACTGAAGCGACTTAGCAGCAGCAGCAGAGATCATCAAATTCAGTGAAAGAAGTCAAAGACAAATATCACATGATGTAACATATATGGAATCTTAAAAAAAGATACAAATGAACTTAGACAACAGAAACAGACTCACAGATCTAGAAAAGAAACAGGGGGAAGGGGGTGGGGGGAAATTAGGAGTTTGGAGATTAACAGATACACATTACTATATATAAAATAAATAAAGGACAAAGACCTACTGTATAGCACAGGCAACTATATTTAATATCTTGTAATAACCATTCATGGAAAAGAATATGAAAAAGAATAGATATACATATATGTGTAATTGAATCACTAAAAAAAACTACAAACCACACTTTTATACACTGAAATACAGGGACTGATATCTGAAAAAGAATTGTATATAGGTTTTAAACACACTTGTTCTTTTATATTTACTGTAAAATACTAAGCCCAAAGTAACTACTTCTTAATTTTGACCTTTTTATCTTTTCTGTTAGTAAAACATATGTACAATATGTGAAGTATTTTACCCAAGGCTGTAAAGGGGAAGGGTGTAACTAACATTTCCTTTTCAGTCTGAAAATTTACAGGAATGTACTAGCACATCTGTATAGAATTAGCAGAGTTGATTCTATACATTCATGTGACCCACCAGTTCCAGTTTATGTGCTTCTGAGATCAGCCTTTTTTCACTAAAATAAAAATATGACTTGTCTACATTATGGGCAACATAATTAAACTAGGATAATGCAAACTTGTTTAAATATAAACTCCAGACCATCAAGTTGCTTCATATGTTTGCACTCACTTGTAACATGATCTCCTGAGATATCGTCCATTGGGCTAAACACCAAAACAAGCAAATGGATATCAAGAAATAAAAGGACATCATTATGGGATTTCAAAGTTGACAAATTGAGCGTTCCTATGTAATAATGTGATTTCATCTTGGAATCTTCTTTTGTGATTTAATTTATGGACTCTATGTGATCCAAGATTACATTTCACAAAAGTATAAATATATTTAAGACAGATTATGCTTGCTTCATTAATCATGATATCAGACATTCAATCCTAAACTGAAGGTCTTTTTTATGTGACTCTATTGGGAAATCACTCATGGTGTTGATATATTTGACTTCTAAGAGCTTGTTTACTTCAATTTTTTACTTTTTTTAAAAATAGAGTTCCAACTTATTAGAGCAATGTATTCGTCTGCATAAGCCATTGAAAAGACATACAACTTAGAAAACAGTAACAGAATATATCAGACATCTTAATAAAGAATGCTTGTTTTTGTTTTTAATACCAAGCCCTTGGTCCAAAATGACAGGTGATCTCTCTTTCATCAGTTAAAAAATGTTTATATAAACACACACATGAGAAGCATGCTACAAGCAAGTACAAACTAATTACAGTTCTATGGAAGAATTTTATGTCTGAGTCTTTAGCATAGTGAGAAAATATGCACTAGAAGAATTAATAAAGATACTGTGGAGTGGATACATTTTAAAGATACAGTTTGCTAAAAAAAAAATAAATAAAAGCTATAGTCTATGTAAAGTAACACATGCGGAAGTTTGGAGACAATAACATGACTGTCAAGATCCACCACAGGGATCAATATGATCATATTGATCATATCAATATAATGATAAAAATAACTATGATTGGGCAGTCACATGTGGGACAAGAGACAAATCTCACTCATTTCACAGAAGTAGAAAATCCAGGACTTTCATCATGGCTTGGTGGTAAAGATCAGATCAGATCAGTCACTCAGTCGTGTCCGACTCTTTGCGACCCCATGAATCACAGCACGCCAGGCCTCCCTGTCCATCACCAACTCCCGGAGTTCACTCAGACTCATGTCCATCGAGTCAGTGATGCCATCCAGCCATCTCATCCTCTGTTGCCCCCTTCTCCTCTTGCCTCCAATCCCTCCCAGCATCAGAGTCTTTTCCAATGAGTCAACTCTTCGAATGAGGTGGCCAAAGCACTGGAGTTTAAGCTTTTCCTTCCAAAGAAATCCCAGGGCTGATCTTCAGAATGGACTGGTTGGATCTCCTTGCAGTCCAAGGGACTCTCAAGAGTCTTCTCCAACACCACAGTTCAAAAGCATCAATTCTTCAGCGCTCAGCCTTCTTCACAGTCCAACTCTCATATCCATACATGGCCACTGGAAAAACCATAGCCCTGACTAGACGAACCTTTGTTGGCAAAGTAATGTCTCTGCTTTTGAATATGCTATCTAGGTTGGTCATAACTTTCCTTCCAAGGAGTAAGCGTCTTTTAATTTCATGGCTGCAGTCACCATCTGCAGTGATTTTGGAGCCCAGAAAAATAATCTGACACTGTTTCCACTGTTTCCCCATCTATTTCCCATGAAGTGATGGGACTAGATGCCATGATCTTAGTTTTCTGAATTGTTGAGCTTTAAGCCAACTTTTTCACTCTCCACTTTCACTTTCATCAAGAGGCTTTTTAGTTCCTCTTCACTTTCTGCCATAAGGGTGGTGTCATCTGCATATCTGAGGTTATTGATATTTCTCCCGGCAATCTTGATTCCAGCTTGTGCTTCTTCCAGCCCAGCGTTTCTCATGATGTACTCTGCATATAAGTTAAATAAGCAGGGTGACAATATACAGCCTTGACGTACTCCTTTTCCTATTTGGAACCAGTCTGTTGTTCCATGTCCAGTTCTAACTGTTGCTTCCTGACCTGCATACAAATTTCTCAAGAGGCAGATCAGGTGGTCTGGTAAAGAATCCATCTGCTAATGCAGGAGACATGGGTTCAATCCCTGGTCCCGGAAGATCCCACATGCCCCAGAGCAGCTAAGCCCATGCACCATAGGTATTGAGCCTATGTTCTAGAGCCCGGGAATCTCAGCTACTGAGGCCATGTGCTCCAGCTACTGAAGCCTACACGCCCTAGCACTGGTGCTCCACAAGAGAAGCCGAGGCACCGCAACTAGAGAGTCATCCCTGCTCTCCACAACCAGAGAAAAAGTCTGCACCACAACGAAGACTCAGAACAGCCAAAAATAAATAAAATTACATATATATAAAAGAAAATCCAGGCCAAGGGTATTACCAAGCATGAGATATGGTAGTTGATATCTTGGAATATATTCTAAATCAGGATTTTATTTTAGAAGCTGTAAATAGGGGGGATAGTGTGTCTGAGATGGGAGTGAGGAAGATGACTTGTTCAGTCTGCTACTGCGAAGTCACTTCAGTCGTGTCCGACTCTGTGCGACCCCATAGATGGCAGCCCACCAGGCTCCCCCATCCCTGGGATTCTCCAGGCAAGAACACTGGAGTGGGTTGCCATTTCCTTCTCCAATGTATGAAAGTGAAAAGTGAAAGGGAAGTCGCTCAGTCGTGTCCGACTCTTAGCGACCCCATGGACTGCAGCCTACCAGGCTCCTCCATCCATGGGATTTTCCAGGCAGAAGTACTGGAGTGGGGTGCCATTGTCTTCTCCGTGTTCAGTCTAGTGCTGTATAAAAATGTGTCAATATAAAGAGGGATTTACTGTGACATGAGAGTTGCTAAGAAGGCTAAGTAGCATCTAGTTTGGGGGCAAAGTAAGTTTGAAACAAGGTCATAAAAATGGAGTGTTAAGAAACTGGAAACTCTGCAAAGCAAAATTCAGGCTGGAGAGAGAAAAAATAGAGAAGCACTAAGATGGTGACCCTAGGAGAACCAATAATGGTCTGTTTTTATGTCAATTCTGAGATCATCTTAAAAAACCATTACATTAAAGACGGTAAAAATGTTTCAGTATCACTTTTTTGAATGAAAAAAAAAACATCTATTGTAACATTAAAGGTAGCCAAGTCTATGTTATTCTTTTGAAACACTAAGAGAATTAAACTTTAAAAATTCTTCAGTAAAACTTTTCAAATATCAACTTAATGATAAAGTCACTAAAAAAGTATTGATACAAATGTAAGAAAAATTATAGAAAAGTAATTTTACTTGATTTATAGATTGAGAAAGACATTTAAAGCAGACTTTGGAGAAAGAAATATCTTAAGAATGAACATCCTTTAGCACACTAGCTTAAATTTCTCTTCATATGAGCAGGGAGCCATTCTATATTTGAACAGGAAAATCTTATTTATAAAGGCTTTCCTCATCCAAGAATCTTAAATGTGCTATTTCAATTGGCTTGAAAAAATCCACTCCATGAATTGCCTAATATAGTTTAAAGATGGGAAATTTGAAACTGTAAGACTCCACTTTCATAAGAAACTTTCATTATTCCAGAGAGATGAAGGGGGACAGAAGTAAAAGAAATAGGAGTGTGTAAAAGAAATTCAGACAAATCCATAAGAAATTCAAAAAAATTTTAAATTAAACATATGAGTCTATTAGCAAGTCTATCAGCTGCATCTATTTTAAGTTTTCCTGAGGAAATACTCTTAATTAAATTAACTGAGTAATTCCTTTGGTTGATGGGGGAGGAAAAAGCAAAAACTTGATTATTCTTTCTTTTAAAATAGATGGTAGAGTATTTATTGACTATATTTTAAAAGTTTCAGAAAAAATTAAATCCATTTCCTGCAAATTGTGCCAACAAAATAGCCAAAAACTATTCTGGAAAAGGCAAACAAAAGTAAAAATAACATGAAAGTAAGTGTAATATTTTAAAGTTCTTTTTAAAATAAAAGGTTTGATTTCTTCAATAAATTAAATGACTTGGAAAATATGCATTTTCAAGATGAATATTTTAGTAATACAAAAATTAAAACTGTAACATATGCCAATATTATAGAATATTAATGTATCCCTAAGAAATGGCAATCCACTCCAGTGTTCTTGCCTGGAGAATCCCAGGGATGGGGGAGCCTGGTGGGCTGCCGTCTATGGGGTCACACAGAGTCAGACACGACTGAAGTGACTTAGCAGCAGCAAGAATTTTATCCTTGTTTCTACACCAGGAAGAGTCTCAAATAGATATTTCATATGTTCTCTTTTAAAGTCTTAAAAATAAGAATTAAATGGGTATATATTTAAAGAGTAATAACAATGACTAGATGTGATGTAATGACTTAAATTCTGGTTGGAAGGTTATTCCATATTAGAATAGAAAGTGACTCTTCCTATAAGATTTATCAAATAGATAACATTTAAAATATTATCTCTTTTAATTCACTGATTGCAGCTTATTTAAAAGTACTCAATAAAAAAATAAGAATACATCTTTAATATAATACAGAGTATCAGCCAATTTTAATATTTTTGTAATGGTGAAAAAGTAGAAGTGATCTTATTAAATTTAATTTTGCATTAGTATAATTAAATACATGGCAAAACTTTTATAGCTGATATATACCATTCTCATGATTAGTACCATCTTAACTATATGAAAGAAAAAAATTTTATTTTTTAGAAAGAAAAGCACATTATGATTTTTTTGGCAATATCAATAGAAATTAAATGTAAATTTTATTCCACAACGCCAGAATTTCTAATAAATAAGATTTATAAAATTATTTATATATAATTTAGAATTACTTCATTTAATAAATGTAAATTAATAATATTCATACATATCAAAAAGAAAGTATTTTTAGAAGTTGACTTTACAATAACAGTAAAATAAAAACTACTGTAGTTCCCACTTATTCACAGGGGATACATTCCAAGACACCCTATGGATTCCTGAAACCACAGATAGTATCAAATCCTATTTATACTACTGCTTTTTCCTATACATGCATACCAATGATAAAAGTTTAGGCACAGTTAGTGATTAAAAACAATAAAATCAAACAATTATAACAATACACTGTAATGAAGCTTATCTGGTCTCTGCCAAAATATTTTACTGTTCTGTAACTCACCCTTCTCCTGTTGATGTGCGATGATAAAATGCCTACATGATGGGATGAAGTGAGGTGAGTTACACATGCATTGTGACACCATTAGGCTCTTATCTTCCGTTGTCGAAGAAGAAGGATTATCTGCTTCTGGCAATTTCTTTTTCTTTCTTAAGAATTGCACAAAAACTCCTTGCCAGATATATGGCAGCCCCAGCCAATGATTTTTCTTTTCTTATTAAGTCGAGAACTTTCACCTTTTCACTTCAAGGAAGCACTTTACAGTTTCCCCTTGGCATAGTTGAATTGCGGGCATCACTACTCTTGCACTTTGGAGCTATTATTAGGTGAAATAAGCGTTACTTGAACACAAGTGTAGTAGATCTGATGACCAAAGGGACAGTAAGTGACTGATGAGTGGGATACGCTGGAGGAAGGGATGGCCCACATCAGGGGTGGAGCAGAGCAAGATGGCACGAGATTTCATCATGCCACTCAGAACAGCACCCAATTTAGAACTTACAAGTTGTTTGTTTCTGGAATGTTTCATTTACTATCTTGGACTGACATTGACCGCAGGTAACTGAAACTGAAACCACAGATAAGGAGGGCTTCTGTACCTGGCAAAAATCTTGCTAGCAAGTACATGTGAAGGATAGTATAAACTTTTATGAGCAATAAACAATAACAACTTGAGTAAAGATATATCCCTCATTCTTGAATGAGAAGAATAAATTTTATAAAGATGATCATTCTTCTAAAATTATTAACTGGATTCATACAATTTCTATAGAAGTCAATACAGTTCTCAAGTTCATCTAGAATTATAACTAGATAAAGGGAGTGCAAATGGATGTTTACCCTGTGGAGTCACCCAGCATTCATTTCCTCTTTATTGTTTTCTTGTGTTCACTCCTTCCACAAATGGCCTCTGTGCCTCAAGGTAAACTTACACAGGCCATTGATGGCCTAAGACTGGCTTAAACCAATCAGCTACTCCCAATTGCTTATCAGACAGTGTATCAAGAAAAGCTCTACGATTTAGTGTAGAAGGATGCATATTTTACTGAAAGCTTCAGAGAAACCAAAACAAACAACCCAACAAAAAAACCCTTCCTCCTAATTAGAAGTTACTTGAGACACTCACATCTAACTTCCTGTTAGGCAGAGGCCATACCCTAGAATACTGCCTGACACCAACCTGACTTTCAAAAGTTTAACTTGCTAATTAGAACCCTTCTAGTGAAGCTACTAGAAGAAAAGCTCCTTGGAAGAAAAGCAATGCCAAACCTAGACAGTGTATTAAAAAAGCAGAGACATTACTTTGCCAACAAAGGTCCATAGAGTCAAAGCTATGGTTTTTCAAGTAGTTATGTACAGATGTGAGAGTTGAACCATAAAGAAGGTTGAGTGCTGAAGAACTGATGCTTTTGAACTGTAGTGTTGAAGAAGACTCTTGAGAGTCCCCTGGACTGCAAAGAGATGAAACCAGTCAATCCTAAAGAAAATCAGTCCTGAATATTCATTGGAAGGACTGATGCTGAAGCAGAAGCTCCAATACTTTGGCCACCTGATGCAAAGAAGTGATTCCTTGGCAAGGACTCTGATGTTGGGAAAGACTGAAGGCAGGATGAGAAAGGGTGACAGAGGATAGATGGTTGAATGGCATCACCAACTCAATGGACATGAGTTTGCACTCAAAGGGTGGGATTGAATAAAGTAAAATTATTAAATGAGTGTGAGTCAAATGAACATGGAATCATATCCAATGGATTTAGTAACTTAGTATTCAACATTTCAGAAAAGGAGTTGTTTCTGTATGTGTGATCAAGAAAAACTATTAAGTGGCCTTTGTTTAAGAATTATTAGGGTGTCCCAATGTAGTTGCAGTTTCAGCAAATCTCCAGTTCCACCCCTCCTTCCCACTCACCACTCCCTCTGTGGAGAAGCAAGTGGATTAGGAAGCTGCACTGAACTGTGATCTCTAAGGAACGACACTTGGGGAAACAAATTGAAATTACCCTGACCAACAGCAATGTAAAATCCCTGCAAGAGCTTTGTGCTGGCTTTATTTAGACATGCAAAAGAAAACAGCCTCAAAATTAAGAACCTCAAACTCCTAAGCCTACAACGCTCAAGATCACAACAAGAAAAATTCCTTGTGTTGAAACATTCTAAGAGTTGGAATTCTTTTCCAGATCATAATTCTCAAATGACTCATTGACTTGAGCAGTCCTTCAGAGATTAAGCAGATTACTTCTGTCAGTATTGAGTCAAGAGTAGAGACTGCGGTCACCACTGCAGGTGCTTGAATCAACTGTTTCAGTAAATTGGTTGTGTGTACATGCATGCTGAGTCGTGTCCAACTTATTATGACCCCATGGACCCCAGTCATGTCTGCAGTCGGCCAGGGTCCTCTGTCCATGGAATTTTCCAGGCAAGAACACTATAGTGGGTTGCCATTTCCTCCCCAGGGGATCTTCCTGATCTAGGGATGGAACCCGAATCTCCTGCATCTCCTAAATTGGCAGGCAGATTCTTTACCACTGAGCCATTTGGGAAATAAAAAAAATTGGTTATCAGTTGCTAAATAAACAAATAGAAATGAGGAAACAGGGACAGCAGTGAAGAATAGAAAAATACAACATCTAGCATGAGGCACAGAGACAAAGGAGATATTTTTTAAGAAGTGATAACAAGAATGCTGAAATGCTGATGCTGAACAGAGGGAGGAGATGGAAGAGTGAAGTATTTCTTGAGCCTGGAGAAGAGTTCCAATGCTTTAAAGTGGAGGAATTACCTCTGGGTAGACAATGAACACTTTTTTCCAGTATAGAGAGAAGGGAGGCAAACAAGTTTAGATCAAGTTAGCTGAGTAGATTTGGTAGTGAGAAAATGAAGGGGTTCCCATCTTATTTGTTTTAGCATCTCAATGAAGCATAAGTGAAATAATCAACTGATAGATGGAGAAATATGGAGAGCTGCAGATGGTTTAAGAGAATGCTGCTGCTGCTGCTGCCAAGTCGCCTCAGACGTGTCCGACTCTGTGCAACCCCATAGACGGCAGCCAGCCCACCAGGCTCCCCCATCCCTGGGATTCTCCAGGCAAGAACACTGCAGTGGGTTGCCATTTCCTTCTCCAATGCATGAAAGTGAAAAGTGAAAGTGAAGTCGCTCAGTCGTGTCTGACTCTTAGCAACCCCATGGACTGCAGCCTTCCAGGCTCCATCATCCATGGGATTTGCCAGGCAAGTGTACTGGAGTGGGATGCCATTGCCTTCTCCTTAAGAGAATGCAGAAAGCTTTAAATATTTGTGTTGAAAGTAGGAAAATAAACTTACATAGAGAACATTTTAATCATTGCACTATTTACACTGTTTCAGGGAAATATTCCATTTTTTGAAGCAGATACAAGATGTAGAGTTTAATCCAGAATAAGTTTTTGCTAGATGAGAGGCAAAGGAGTTGACGGTATTTTTGTGGAAAATCCATGGAATATAAACTGCTTAAGAAAAGAAGCGAAATAAAAGAGTACAGAGAAAAATATAAAGGGTGGATAATGAATCAGTCATTTCAATAATGTTGAATTGTTGCAGTGGGGTATTAAGAGTAAGCTGGCATAGCAAGCGAAGATCAGAGAATAATAGGAAGTCTGAAACAATTATTTCAAAGATGATAGAGTAATAAGCTTTAATGTGTGACCATGGAAGTGAGTATCTGGGGTCAGATCTAATGTTGATTAGAAATAAGGAAGTCCAGAGCCTGGGAAACTAGAGTGCTGAATATATTATTGACATGCATCTTGTTCCATGAGAATTATGACAGTAGTGGAAAAGGACAGGAAAAGATTAATGTAGGAGTCCAAGACTTCAATAAATGATGAGGAATGATAAGAAATTGGGAGGACACTGAGGAAGAGCAGAGAAAGATAAAGTCAAATGGTACCAGCATCAAAGGAGCTGAGGATTCTGAAGATGGAAGAAGATATTCTGATATCAGCAGTGAGGAACAAGAAGTGCAAAATTAAAAACCTCGCACACTGCCTTTTTTTCTCAAGAGGTTGGAAAAGAAAATCTTCCTCTAAAGAAGGTTGCAAGAGAACTGGTGTGCATGAAAGCCCGCAGGTTTCTGATAAAACTAAAGGAATTGAAACCGTGTAGTACTGTTATAGGCTTCCCTGATAGCTCAGTTGGTAAAGAATCTGCTGGAAATGCAAGAGACCCCAGTTCGATTCCTGGGTTGGGAAGATCCCCTGAAGAAGGGAATCCAGTATTCTGGCCTAGAGAATTCCATGGACACTGTAGTCCATGGGGTCACAGAGTCAGACATGACCGAATGACTTTTCACTTACTCAGTATTGTTATAAAAGTAGACAGAGGAATGAGACAGATCCGTAAAAGGAAGTAGGCTCAAACACACATAACATATATTTGCAAAAACACAAATCATTAAGAAGAGGTGCTGTATTTAATAATTAGAGCTGGGCACTCAGCTCACCAAGTATTAGAAAATACAAGAAAAGCAAAACAATAATCAAATTTCTTTTTTCTTTTATTCAAATTTCTGTTTAGGGACGTGCTTTCTAAGTTCTGAAGAAATGCACGGCAGAAAAAATTTTAATTGACACACTTAAAAACTGTTGTAAATAAAAAGAAAACAATTATAAGGTAAAAGATAATCAAACAGGGAAAATATTTTCAATAAATACTGAACAAGGGAAGGAATTATTAATGCATAGAGACCTTCTTTACAGGAAGATCAAAAATAAGAATTTACTGTCATCCCTCTGCTGACTAGACCAAAAAAAAAAAAAAAAAAAAAGGTGCAAAAAGGAATAAACACAACAGTGAAAAGGACAGGAAGAGAGGCTTACCCATAGAGGAGAAGCTTCAATAAATTTAAATAGAGACTGTTTAGAAGGTACAACGTTTGACTACTAGGTATATCAGAAAAGGGGAACAGAAGAGATGAGGAAAGTAAATAACTGAAGAATATCATCATTCTTGAAGTCAGTGGGGTCCATGAAATATTCAGTATTGAATGTAAAAGAGACGCCGCCTATAAAATTTTTGAACCTCAAATAAAAATAAAGATTATCACATTTTCTAGAAAGAAAGAAACAACAAAAATTCAATTCACTTGCAAAGGCAGGAGAATTCAACTGGCATTAATCCTTATCCGCACCCTGACTGATAGAAGACAACAGAGCAGTCAAAAGAGTGGGAGAGATGTAGGGGCAACAAACAGATGTGCTATCTCGCCCAGGATAAAAAACCAACAAATCACACATCAGAATAAGTATATTTTTAGGACTTCAGGGCAACTCGTTGTTATTTAAATTTGTGTGTGGTTGCTTTCTTTTGCCTGAATATTATTCAATCTGTGACACTTGGGGGAGTATCCCCTATTGTGTACAATATTGGTGGGGTGTAGTTGAATACCTTCAACTACGAAAGATGAATAGGTACATGTTCCCCTAGAAGCCATGTGGGCCAGTGCTTAAGCTCAGCCACTGAACACTCCTTTCCAGGACTCTGAAGCAGAAGTGAAAGATACTAAGAGGAAGGGGCAGATGTAAATCCTTAAGCATAGCTGCAATAATATATAGTGGTGACCAAAGGCCTATTCCTGCTAAAATATTAGTGGTTATACTTCCTTCTTGAGTCTGCTTATATCTTGAGCCTCATTGAATAACTCATCCAATTTGTGAGCTGTTCAAGTTCCTTCTAATAGATTTCTTTCCTCTTTAGGATAGTAAGTTTCTTCAGCTTGCAACTAAGAAGTTTAGCTTATTTCATAATTTTGTATCAGTTTCCAAGTAACAGATCATTTAGAATCAGTAAGGAACTTTTGCCCAGTAAAGTTGAAGAGAAATAGCTATTCATCATATTGCTTATTTTTTTATCTATTACCAATTGAAGTCAAGGCTTTGTTGAAACTCATTACCATGGGAAAACGGATAGTATAAAGAGCATAAGGGATTCAAAGATTACTAAATGGTATGTCTACTTCTGAAGGCTTCAAACGTATTAAAGCAAGGAATATGTCATCAAATCCCTCAGTTCTCAAACAAAACCAAAAGTGAAACCCAAGAAGTGTCTGTAATTTGGCTAAAATAATCTCTTATTTCTTAAAGCCAAAGAACTATCAAAGCCAATGACCAGATTTGAGATCTGACCGTGAAAATTGCTGGTACAGAATGTCAGTTAAGATTGCTGATACACAATGTCAATTAAATTCATCACGTAGCTATGTCTTGGCTAAGATAAAGGCCTTGAAAAAGATGTTTTACAGACACTGAATTCAGTCTTCAATTTTGAGGGGATGGATATGGTCCTAATTGTTTTTTGTGCTTGAAAACAAATTTATAGACTCTCAACAGTGGTCCTTGGTAAATAGAATTGAGATGCCAGAAATTCCTTGGTATAATAGAAAGGAAAGAATTCAGACTTCAAGATGTAGGAGAGCTAATGTATCCTGCCTACCCCACACTATGTCCCCTGAAAGATTCCAGGAAGTACGCCCTTTACCAAAGGTTTGTGTTCTGTTAGGGTGAGAAGAACGTCACCACCTAAGGAATAAAGAAATGGTAAAGTGCCTCAGAGTCAGGGTTTCACTAGAGAAATAGCATCAGTAGGATAGACATTTATTGTAAGGAATTGACTTATGTGATTGTAGGGGCTGGCGAGTGAAGGCTGAAGCTCTCAGGGCAAACTGTTAGGAAGGATAAGCTGAAAATTCTTGGGCAGAAGCTGAAGATGCAACCCCATAGGTGGAATTTCTTCCTCCTCAATTCAATGTCAATTCTGCTCCTCAGCCTTTCAAATGATTGGATCAGGCAGATCCAGATTATCAAGGATAATCTCTACTTAAAGTAAACTGATGGTAGATGTTAATTAAGTCTACAAAATACCTTCACAGCCATATCTGGATTAATGTTTGAATAACTGAGTACCATAGCCTAGCCCAACTGACACATAAAACTGGAAAATTATATTACTATGATAAATTAATAAAGACCAAAATAAAAAGCTGTTCCATGTCCATGTACTGTTTGACTCAATAAAAACTCAATAATGATGAAATCCCATTCTCCTAAACTTGATCCACAAATTCAATACAACCTCAATCAAAATCCAAGGAGACCTTTCTATAGAGTTTGACACACTGATTTAGCTTAGGTTAGGTAATATTTCTTGGCTAGTAATTACTCTCCAAGAGGTAAAAAGAAAAGATAGATGTATTTCATGAAAATCTAAGTATTCCCTTCATTGAATGCTCACTGACACCATTAATAAAACATATCTGAGTCTTAGTCTGGGAGAACATATTTGCAGTAACTATATCTGATAAAGTATTTGTATCAGAATATATAAACAATTTTTATACTCAATAATAAAAAGAACCAATAAAAAATCTGCAAAAAAACTTGAACGGGCATTTCATGGAAGAAGAAATAAAAATGGTTAATAAGTGCACGGAAAAGTGCTTAACATCAATTCTTAGTTACCTGGGAAATGCAAAGTATAATAAAATCACAGAGGTACATACCATAAATTCATTAAAATGGCAAAGGTGAAAAGGTCAACAGGACCAAATGTTGTGGAGCATATGGAGCAGTCAAAACTTTCACAAAATGCTAGAAGCAGTGTAGAATGGTAAAACCAGTTTAGAAACTGTTCTGGTAGTTTTTCATAAAGTTGAAAGTACACCTACTCTAAGACCCATAAAGTCCACTTTAGTCTTTTACTCAAGAGAAATGAAAACATGTGTCCATAGAAAGATGTGCACAGTAATGTTATAGCAGTTTTCTTCACAGTAGCTCCAAACTGGAAACAACTTTAATGTCCATCTTCAGCAGAACAGATAAACAAGCTGAAATATCAACAGACAACAGAATACTCTTCAGTAATAAAAAGGAGCAAACCACTGAAACATGTTACAATGTGGAAAAACTTCAAAAATTGTATGCTGAGTGAAAGAAGCCAGATGTAAATGAATACCTACCATATGATCAATATATATGAAGTTCTACAGTAGGCAGACTAACCTGTGGTGAAACAAAACCCATACAAGATTGCCTCTGGGATGGAGGAGTGAGAAGGGATTAATTGCAAAGTTGCATAAAGGCTCTTTCTTGGGTGATAAAAATGTTTTATGTTTAATAGAGGGGGTCACAGGGTATGTGCAATTGTCACAACTCATCAGATTTTACACTTAAAATGTGTGCATTTCACAGTATGTAAAATTTTCCTCCATTTACAAAGAAAAAAAAAAAAAAAAAAGCCTCCGGAGACTAAGGTTTGTGTTAAGCTGCAGTGAAGTTGAACTCAGTTGTTTCTTATCACAAGAGTTTTCCATGATTTGATTTGTGACGATTTGTATTACTTTGATTAAAATTTAAAGTACCTGTACAGACTTCCAAGTTAAGATGGTAGGATGAAAACATCCAAAACTCTCCTTTTCCCCAAACCTAGTGATAGAATAACAAATAGAAGCAAACCAGCCAAAATACCTCTAAATCAATCAAAGGAAAGGACTGAGTTTCATGCCATACAATTCAAACTGAGCAACCCAAAATGTTGGGGCAGGAGGCAAAGAGAGAGACAGAGAAAAGAAAGCCATTTGCTTGAATCCATTTGGTTCATTGCAGTAAAACAAATTAACCAGTCTTAACTGCCCAATACACTCATTAACACACTCAGGAGGTAAGAAATGTTAATGAAAAGGTGATTTTTAAAAAATCATACTAAGATCCTCACACGCAGAGAAAGATGACTCAAAATACAAAAGCTATACTATGGGAAGATTTAATTTGTGGTCTTGTTGTGGTAGGAAACTAAGGATAAATGCATCAACATCAACCACCACTAGCTATGAGTCTTGGAAATGTTGCCTTTTAGCTGAGTACTTTACTGCCTTTAATAAAATGAATGGTCTGTAAATAAGAAAACAGGGAAGGATGAATATTGAATAGGACACTACTAACACAGGCCACTGATGACAAACAAAATTATACAGAAGAAATTTCCCTAGAAAGGTTTTGTGTTGAGGAATAAAATAATTAAAATATGAAACTGATAGAAGCAGAGAACCATATATATGACAAATAAGAGCTGAATGAAAAGGAAAACTGAAGACCTGAGAAATAAATCCCCTGGAGAAGGAAATGGCAACCCACTCCAGTATTCTTGCCTGCAGAATACCATGGACAGAGGAGCCTGGTGGGCTTCTCAGTCCATGGGATTGCAAAGAATCGGACACAACGGAGTGACTAACACACACAAGAAATAAATACAGAAGCAAAAAAATCCAAACCAAACAAAAAAATGACGGTATTTAGCAAATATAGACTTGGCTTATAACCAAAGTACCAACAAAGAAAAAATGTTGAGATAATCATGAAGAATATGGGCTTCCCTGATAGCTCAGTTGGTAAAGAATCCACCTGCAATGCAGGAGATGCTGCTGCTGCTAAGTCGCTTCAGTCGTGTCTGGCTCTATGCGACCGCATAGACGGCAGCCCACCAGGCTCCTCTGTCCACAGGATTCTCTTGACCAGAATACTGGAGTGGGTTGCCATTTCCTTCTCCAGGGAAAGGCTACCCACTCCAGTATTCTGGCCTGGAGAATTCCATGGACTGTAGAGTCCATGGAGTCGCAAAGAATCGGACATGACTAAGCAACTTAAAAAAAAAAAAAGGAATCATGAAGAATATAGAGAAAAAGAAAAAGATTAAAGTAGGTGGATAGTAGGGCAGAGGACTGGGATAGACAATTTTCCAAAGACATACAGATGACCAACAGACACATTAAAAGATGCTCAATATCACTAATCATCCGGGAAATGCAGGTCAAAACCACAGTGAGATGCCACCTCACACCTGTCAAAAAGATATCAAACAAGTGTCGTCGAGGATGTAGGAAAAAAGGAACAATTGTATATTGTTGGTGGGATTATAAACTACAGCAGCCACTATAGGAACTAGTATGGAGGTTCCTCAGAAAATTAAAACTACAACTGTTGTATGATCCAGCAATTTCACTTCTAGGTATTTACTCAGAGGAAACAAAAATATTAATTAAAAAACATACATGCACTCCAATGCTCAATGCAGCATTTTTTTTTTTCTTTTTCAATAACCAAGATACAGAAGCAACCTAAGTGTACCTCAGAGGAAGAGTGGATAAAGAAGATGCGGTATACATACACACAGGCACTCACACATACATACATACATAACATACATAATGGATTCTTACTCAGCCATTAAAAAATAAATCCTTGCCATTTGTGAAAATATGGATGGACCTAAAGGGTATTAGACTAAGTGAAATAGTAAGACACAGAAAGACAAGCTCCATATGATATCACTTATAGTGGAAGCTAAAAACAAGCAAAATAAAACAGAAACAGACTCACAGATACTTAGAACAAATGGGTAGTTGCCAGAGAGGTTGGAGTAGGAGAGTGGGCCATATAGGTGGAGGGGATTAAAAGCTGCAAACCTCCATCCAAGGGGATGTAATATACAGCATAAGGAATATGGTCAGTACCATAGTAATAACTTTGTATTGGGATGGATGGTTACTAGACTTATAGTGAACATTTCACTATGTATGCAAATGTCAACTCACTATGTAGTACAACTGAAACTAACATAATACTGTCCAGCAACTGTGTTTTAATAATAATAAAAAATTATGTGGACAATAGACAAAAACAAAAATAACATCTGTCATTGAATTCAGGGACCCAACATGCAGAATGGAAAAGATGGTCAAAGATAAAACAATACAAAATTTACAGAAAATAGTATGAGTTGAGTCTGTAGAAAAATATTATAATGTGTTCTAAGAAAAAAAATCATAAATGATGATATATTCTGAAGTATGTCTTAAGTAAGTTCATAAAACTTCAAAAGTAGTGGAAGCATTTTCCAGGGAGAAAAATCAGGCTGAATGTGAAGTGGAAGTGAGAGGGGAGAATCAGGTTGACCACAGACTGATCCACAACTGCATTCAATGTCATTAAAAAATGCATCAATAATCTACAAAGAGCTAATGAAAGGGATACACGACTCCAAAATGTCATGCCTTGTGCCAAGCTGAGTAATTATCCAAACATAAGATATAAAGACATTCTCAGACAGTAGGCAGATAGATTTAAAAATAAACAAACAAATCATAGAATATATATTCTTAAATCTTTAAAAAATGACAGCATTGAAATATTTTACCCAAGTTAGAAATAATAGGACAAACCATATCAAATACTGGTTATTTTAAATATATAACAATGACTTGGGAGTTCCCTGGTGGTCTGGTGGTTAGAACTTGGCACGTTCACTTTTGTGGCCCAAGTTAGATCCTTGGGAACTAAGCTCCCATAAGCTGTCTCGTGCAGGCCAAAAAAAAAAAAAAAAAAAAAAAAGGACTATTATAAGATGCATAATTAGGGGAGAGAAATGTTAAATTGGCATAAGTTGTAAAAATAATAAAACTGAGGGGAAAAAAATGTATTCATTTCTCATCTTTCTTGGTGATAAATCAATAAACTTATCCAAGTGAGCAAACTGACAAGTAGTAGTATATTATTTATATAACAGGAATCACCAGAATTAAAATAACAGTATACTTGACAAAGCAGAAAGTGAGGAAGAGAAGGGGTAGGAGAAAGAGAAGAAGAGAGTGATAGAGGATGAGGTAGCTGGATGGCATCACTGAGGCAATGAACATGAACTTGGGCAAACTCAGGGAGATGGTGAGGGACAGGGAGGCCTGGCGTGCTGCAGTCTCTGGGGTCACGAAGAGGCAGTCATGCCTGGGAGACTGAACCACAAGGAGAAAGGGCAGTGGGCTAATTGTCTAAAATTTCAGAGAACATCAACAAATACTGTTTAAATTTGCTACATCAAGAAGTAGTGGTTAGATGGGCTTCCCTGGTGGCTCAGATGTTAAAGAATCTTCCTGCAGTGTGGGAGACCTGGGTTTGATCCCTGGGTTGGGAAGATCCCCTGGAGGAGGGCATTGCAACCCACTCCAGTATTGTATCCCCATGGCTATAGTCCATGGGTCACAGAGTCGGACATGACTAAGAGACTAAGCACAGCACACAGTGGTTACATATTACAAAATATATAAATTTACAAATGTTTCAGGGGCAACATCTAAAAAGAGGATAAAAGCCTTTCAAATGATAACAAGGAAGTATATAATGTATACATTTAACCCAAGTAACAGTAAGAAAGGAGAAGGCAATGGCACCCCACTCCAGTACTCTTGCCTGGAAAATCCCATGGATGGAGGAGCCTGGTGGGCTGCAGTCCATGGGGTCGCGAAGAGTTGGACACGACTGAGCAACTTCACTTTCACTTTTCACTTTCATGCATTGGAGAAGGAAATGGCAACCCACTCCAGTGTTCTTGCCTGGAGAATCCCAGGGACGGGGGAGCCTGGTGGGCTGCCGTCTATGGGGTTGCACACAGTCGGACACGACTGAAGCGACTTAGCAGCAGCAGCAGCAGCAACAGTAAGAAAATCCATGTACAAGAAGGCAAATGACAAAGGAAGCATTTGACACAAAAATAAAACATAAAACTAGATAAAAATTAAAACAAAATATATTGTTTTGACACCAAATATAAAAGGGATATATTTACACAAAGATGATCAGATTTGATTTTTAATCATACCAAACAATATGTTAAATACACAGGAAGCATCGAGAGCTATAACATACAGATTATATGGAAAAAGAAGATACAATAGACAAATATGTTGTAGTAATAAAAAGAAATCTCAAGTGAAAAATATATTACAAAGACTAAACCCAAACAAATGTCAGATAGAGTTCTATTTTATAAATACAAGGTATATAATTACAAGGAAACTAGAACTGCCATAATTAAATTCATTTATAATAAGAGATGAAACACAAGCTGCAGAATAAGAAATGGATAGAAACACAGTATTAGCAGTAGATTTTACCTTGCTTCTGTAGGCTTATGACTGACTGACTACACATCAAAATAAGCATACAGAGAATTTTAATAATATAATTATGCTCCAGCTAACTGATATGCCTCAAACTATAATATGAAAGGTTATATATCTTCTTTTCATGGAAAATTTAACATTTCTTTTCAAGGAAAATTTTCAAAATCAGAGCTGTATAAAGGACACAGATGATTTTCAAATATATACACAAATACATGAAAAAGAGACCATGATCCATGAATATATATACACTAAAATAAAACTAGAAATTAGTAATCATAAATAGAAAAAAACCCTAGCCACAGAAAACTGTATGCTTTTATTTTAAACACTTCAAATTCAGAATGAAAAATGAGGAAAATTTATAAAATACAGATAAAGAATACAAAAAATTTAGGGATTACCTGAAGTTGAGAATGCATGGTTTTACACATTTATGCTATTAAAAGGGAGTCTAAATAAGCAAATTAAGCATTGGACTAAAAAATCTGAGTAAGGATTACAGAATTAAATCATGTATTGTTTTGAAGGAAAACATAAGGAATAAGATTAAATAATGATTAAAGCAGAAATTTCTGTATTTAAGAAACAGAAAATGAGGAAAAGTGATAAAACCTAGAGTGTGGATAAAGTTTTGTCTATCGGGAAGGGAGAAAACATGGAGACAAGGGCAGATGAAAAAGGTTCTAAGGAGCAAGTCTGTAGTATTTTAAAATATCTTTTCATTATGAAAACCTTCAAATATACACAAAATTAGAGAGAGAAATATAATAAACACGCATGTATCCAATAATCACACTGTCTTGATTACAGTAGTTAATTCTTGAAGTCGGATATTGTGAATCCTCTATGCTTCAGTATTATTTAGGATATTCTGGGTCCTTTCCTTATTTGTATAATCTTTCAAATCAGTTTGTCAATATCTATGAAATAACTTGCTGGTATTTTAATTGGCATTGTATTGAATCTGTAAATCAAGTCGAGAACTGACGCCTTAACAAGTTTGAGTCTTTTTATCCATAAACAAACAATATCTCTCCATTTATTTAGACCTTCTTTCTTCAGAATTGTGTGGAGAAGGAAATGGCAATCCACTACAGTATTCTTGCCTGAGAATCCCATAGATGGAGGAGCCTGGTGGGCTACAGTCCCCAGGGTTGCTAAGAGTTGGACACAACTGAGCGACTTCACTTCACTTTCTTCAGAATTGTGTAGTTTCTCTCACATGTATAGATCTTGTACATATTTTGTTATCAGTTCAGTTCAGTCACTCAGTCATGTCCGACTCTTTGCGAGCCCATGAATTGCAGCACGCCAAGCTTCCCTGTCCATCACCAACTCCCGGGGTTCACCCAAACTCATGTGCATTGAGTTGGTGATGCCATCCAGCCATCTCATCCTCTGTCGTCCCCTTCTCTTCCTGCCCCCATTCGCTCCCAACATCAGGGTCTTTTCCAATGAGTCAACTTTTTGCATGAGGTGGCCAAAGTATTGGAGTTTCAGCCTCAGCATCAGTCCTTTCAATGAACACCCAGGACTGGTCTCCTTTAGGATGGACTGGTTGGATCTGTGTGCAGTTGAAGGGACTCACGAGAGTCTACTCCAACACCACAGTTCAAAAGCATCAATTCTTCGGCACTCAGCTTTTTTCACAGTCCAACTCTCTCATCCATACATGACCACTGGAAAAACCACAGCCTTGACTAGACGGACCTTTGATGGCAAAGTGATGTCTCTGCTTTTTAATATGCTATCTAGGTGGTCATAACTTTCCTTCCAAGGAGTTTAAGTGTCCTTTAATTTCATGGCTGCAATCACCATCTGCAGTGATTTTGGAGCCCAAAAAAATAAAGTCTGACACTATTTCCACTGTTTCCCCATCTACTTGCTATGAAGTGATGGGACTAGATGCCATGATCTAAGTTTTCTGAATGTTGAATTTTAAGCCAACTTTTTCACTCTCCTCTTTCACTTTCATCAAGAGGCTTTTTAGTTCCTTTTCACTTTCTTCCATAAGGGTGGTGTCATCTGCATATCTGAGGTTATTGATATTTCTCCCAGCAATCTTGATTCCAGCTTGTGCTTCTTCCAGCCCAGCGTTTCTCATGATGTACTCTGCATATAAGTTAAATAAGCAGGGTGACAACATACAGCCTTGACAGACTCCTTTTCCTATTTGGAACCAGTCTGTTGTTCCATGTCCAGTTCTAACTGTTGCTTCCTGACCTGCACATAGGTTTCTCAAGAGGTGGGGCAGGTGGTCTGTTATTCCCATCTCTTGAAGAATTTTCCACAGTTTATTATGATCCACACAGTCAAAAGCTTTGGCATAGTCAATAAAGTAGAAATAGATGTTTATCTGGAACTCTCTTGCTTTTTCCATGATCCAGAGGATGTTGGCAATTTGCTCTCTGATTCCTCTGCCTTTCCTAAAAGCAGCTTGAACATCTGGAAGTTCATGGTTCACATATTGCTGAAGCCTGGCTTAGAGAATTTTGAGCATTACTTTACTAGCGTGTGAGATGAGTGCAATTGTGCAGTAGTTTGAGCATTCTTTGGCATTGCCTTTCTTTGGGATTAAAATGAAAACTGACCTTTTCCAGTCCTGTGGCCACTGCTGAGTTTTCCAAATTTGCTGGCATATTGAGTGCAGCACTTTCACAGCATCATCTTTCAGGATTTGAAATAGCTCAACTGGAATTCCATCACCTCCACTAGCTTTGTTCGTAGTGATGCTTTCTAAGGCCCAATTTGACTTCACATTCCAGGATGTCTGGCTCTAGGTGAGTGATCACACTATCATGATTATCTTGGTCATGAAGATCTTTTTTGTACAGTTCTGTGTATTCTTGCCATCTCTTCTTAATATCTTCTGCTTCTGTTAGGTCCATACCATTTCTGTCCTTTATCGAGCCCATCTTTGCATGAAATGTTCCCCTGGTATCTCTAATTTTCTTGAAGAGATCTCTAGTCTTTCCCATTCTGTTGTTTTCCTCTATTTCTTTGTATTGATCGCTGAGGAAGGCTTTCTTATCTCTCCGTGCTATTCTTTGGAACTCTGCATTCAAATGGGAATATCTTTCCTTTTCTCCTTTGCTTTTCACTTCTCTTCCTTTCACTGCTATTTGTAAGGCCTCTCCAGACAGCCATTTTGCTTTCTTGCATTTCTTTTCCATGGGGTTGGTCTTGGTCCCTGTCTCCTGTACAATGTCACGAACCTCCGTGCATAGTTCCTCTGGCACTCTATCAGATCTAGTCCCTTAAATCTATTTCTCACTTCCACTGTATAATCATAAGGGATTTGATTTAGGTCATACCTGAATGGTCTAGTGGTTTTCCCTACTTTCTTCAATTTAAGTCTGAATTTGGCAATAAGGAATTCATGATCTGAGCCACAGTCAGCTCCCGGTCTTATTTTTGCTGACTGTATAGAGCTTCTCCATCTTTGGGTACAAAGAATATAATCAATCTGATTTCGGTGTTGACCATCTGGTGATGTCCATGTATAGAGTCTTCTCTTGTGTTGTTGGAAGAGGGTGTTTGCTATGACTGATGCGTTCTCTTGGCAAAACTCTATTAGCCTTTGCCCTCCTTCCTTCCGTATTCCAAAGCCAAATTTGCCTGTTACTCCAGGTGTTTCTTGACTTCCTACTTTTGCATTCCAGTCCCCTCTAATGAAAAGGACATCTTTTTTGGGTGTTAATTCTAAAAGGTTTTGTAGGTCTTCATAGAACCATTCAACTTCAGCTTCTTCAGCGTTACTGGTTGGGGCACAGGCTTGGATCACTGTGATATTGAATGGTTTGCCTTGGAAATGAACAGAGATGATTCTGCCGTTTTTGAGATTGCATCCAAGTACTGAATTTTGGACTCTTCTGTTGACCATGATGGTTACTCCATTTTGTCTAAGGGATTCCTGCCCACAGTAGTAGATATAATGGTCATCTGAGTTAAATTCACCCATTCCAGTCCATTTTAGTTCGCTGATTCCTAGAATGTCGATGTTCACTCTTGCCATTTCTTGTTTGACCACTTCCAATTTGCCTTGATTCATGAACCTAACATTCCAGGTTCCTTTGCAGTATCGCTCTTTAGAGCATCAGACCTTGGTTCTATCACCAGTAACATCCACAACTGGGTATTGTTTTTCTTTGGCTCCTTCCCTTCATTCTTCCTGGAGTCATTTCTCCACTGATCTCCTATAGCATATTGGGCACCTACCGACCTGGGGAGTTCCTCTTTCAGTATTCTATCATTTTGCCTTTTCAAACTGTTCATGGGGTTCTCAAGGCAAGAATACTGAAGTGGTTTGCCATTCCCTTCTCCAGTGGACCACATTCTGTCAGACCTGTCCACCATGACCTACCCATCTTGGGTGGCCCCACGTGGCATGGCTGAGTTTCACTGAGTTAGACAAGGCTATGGTTCCTGTGATCAAATTGGCTAGTTTTCTGTGATTATGGTTTCAGTGTGTCTGCCCTCTGATGCCCTTTTTGCCAATAGTTTATTGATGTATAGGAAAGCAAATCAATTTGTCTATATTGACCCTGTATCCTGCAAACTATAATTATGTGTTAGTTTCAGGAATTTTTTGTTGGTTTTTTGGAATCTTCTAGATAGACTATTATATCATCTGCAACTAAGGACAGTTTTATTTCTCCCTTCCCTATGTGTATAGCTTTAATTTCCTTCTCTTATCTTATTCCAGTACAATACTGAGCAGGAGTGGTAAGAGGGGACATCCTCTCTCTGCTGGAGAGAACTACGTTTTGCTTCCTTCATCTGACATCTTGATTCCCCCTTCCTTTCTGAAAAATACCGTCACTGGGGATAGAATTCTGCACTGACAACTTTTTTTCAGCACTTGAGAAAGGTGTGCCACTTCCTTCTTGCTTCCATGGTTTCTAATGAGTAATCTGCAGTCATTTCAATTGTTTTCTTCTCTGAGTATGGTGTCATTTCTCTTGCTGCTTTGTCTTTAATTTTCATAGGTTTGTCTATGAGGAATTTCAATGTGAATTCCTTTGGGTTTATAGTGTTTGAGATTCACTCAGTCTCTTGAATCTGTATGTTTATGTCTTCTTCTGCTGCTGCTACTGCTCCTGCTAAGTTGCTTCAGTTGTGTCCAACTCTGTGTGACCCCATAGATGGCAGCCCACCAGGCTCCCCTGTCCCTGGGATTCTCCAGGCAAGAACACTGGAGTGGGTTGCCATTTCCTTCTCCAATGCATGAAAGTGAAAAGTGAAAGGGAAGTCGCTCAGTCATGTCTGACTCTTCGTGACCCCCTGGACTGCACCCTACCAGGCTCCTCCGTCCATGGGATTTTCCAGGCAAGAGTACTGGAGTGGGGCGCCATCGCCTTCTCCGACGTCTTCTGCTAAATTTGGCAAATATTCAGTCATTGTTTCTTCAAGTAGTTTTTTTTAGCAGCACTGCTTCTGTTTGAGATTCTGATAAATAAATGTTAAATATTTTTGTTATAGTCTCACAGGTCCCTGCAACTCTGGTTGTTTGTTTTTTCAATCTAGTTTCTCTTTTTGTTCAGTTTGGGTAATTTATATTATTTCATCTTCAAGTTCCTCGATTCTTTCTTCTGTCCTCTCCATTTTTCTGTCAAATGTATCAAGCTTTTAAATTTCAATTACTGTATTTTTTACTTCTAAAATTTCCAGTTAGTTCTTGATTATATGTTTTATTACTTTGTTGAGGCTTTCTTTCTTTTCTTTTTCTTTTGTTTCAAGTATGTTCACAGATACTCTTTGAAATACTTTTATCATGTCTGCTTTAAAGGCATGGTCCAATAATTTTAACACCTGCATCATCTCAGTGTTGGTGAGTATTACTTTTCTTTTCTCATTGAGATTTTCTTGGTTCTTGGTATGAGGAATAATTTTCTCACAAATCCTGGGCATTTTGGGTGTTATAAGACTTTGGATCCTATGTAAGTCATGTCTTAGCAGCCTCTTCCAATACTGCATGGGTTTGGGGGTTAAAAGAGAAAGGTGTTGCCTTGTTACTACTAAATGACAGTAAACATTCACATTCTGCCTCTGTTTACACAATTGAAGTGTGAGGAGCATTTTGTTACTGTTGAGCAGAGGTGGGAGTACTAGCTTCCCACTAAATTTCAGCTATACCACCTTGGCTGGGAGGGAGAGACATGCTTCATTAGTGCTCCCCATGTAGCTTCCCTTAGCTTCCCATGGGGATGGGCAATGATAGGAGTCCTGTCTACTAGGACTCCTCTCATACCATCCTAGCAGAAGGGGCTCTTCACTACTGTTAGGTGGCAATGGAAGTCCAGGTTCTCTACTGGCACTCTGGGGGTGGCTCCATGGGGGATGCAGTGGTCCATTACCTGGTCTTGTCTGACACTCTTTCCTCTTCTCTGACACCTCTCTGATACCTTCTCTCTTACTCTGAGGAGGGACACCTTGTTACAGCCTGGGATGGACGAAGTTTAACATGTTCACTGGCCTTTGCTGGTTGGGGGTGACTGCATTTTTTTTCTATGATGTTGGCTGCTTATAAAGCAGTTATCATCTACAAGTTTTCTGTTGGCTAGTATGCCCCTTTCCTGTCCTTTGGTTAAAGACTGCAGGGTTTTTTGGAGGCTTTTGTGGAGTCTGTGCCAGTTGGTATTTCCAGGTTGCCACCTATTCCGGCACTCAGTCCACAATGTATGAAGCAAAACAAAACGAAAAAAAAAACAAACCTCAAGGGACACTCATTTCTATGTTGTGACTCAGGTCCCTGGCCAGTCTGCCATTTTCTCTACACCATTCAGAGTCCCCTTATTCTCTTTTCTATACATAATGTCTAGTATGTCAGCTAAGGATATTTAGCAAAAGGAATAGAAAAAAGTTGATCTACTTCATCTTTTTCCTATAGTATTTAAGAAAAATCCCAGGCATCATATCATTTCACCCATAAAGAATTTAGTCAGTATTGGAAAACATTATTTAAAAATATAGCCATGATATCATTTTCACACTTCCTAAAATTAAAAATAATTGAAAATATACTAGCTAATAATCAACTTTCACCCAGACCTCTGCAGATTGCCTCAAAATCTCATTTACACCTGTGTTCAAATAACTAACCCAGATAAGGTGCAATTGTTGGATCAAAAGCGTTCTCCTCCCTTTTCTCTACTCATATCATTTATTTGAAAAAAAAAAAAAAAAAAAAACTGGTTCTGTGGTATTCCCTACATTCTAGACCTGGTTGACTACATTCTTGAGGTATCATTTAATGTGTTTTACTATATCCTCCATAGTTCTTAGAAACTGGTGAAAGTGAAAGTAGAAGTCGCTTAGTCGTGTCCAACTCTTTGCCTAGATCCCATGGCCTATACAGTCCATGGAATTCTCTAGGCCAGAATACTGGAGTGGCTAGCCTTTCCTTTCTCCAGAGGATCTTTCAAACACAGATATTGACCTCAGGGCTCCCACATTGCAGGCAGATTCTTTACCGGCTGAGCCACAAGGGAAGCCTAGAAACTGGTAGTTAAACATAAAGTTATGATTACATTTAGGTTCAATTGTTTTTTACAAAGATATCCCATAGGCAGTTCTGTGTGCCTCCAGTTGTACCACTTAAGCAGACACATAATATCTGATTATCATAATTTTCAGAAGTTGGCAATAATCAGTAGGTTCTGGGGGGTAATAGCTTGAATTACTCATTAAAAAGTTCCCCACTGACTTCACCTAATGCAAGGGCTCTCAAATAAATTGCTATTTTGGACCAGAGAATACTTTGTTATCAGGGACCATCCTATAAATTATAGGATATTTAGTGGGATCCCTGGTACTCTCAACACTCTTGTCCTGTACACACCATCTTATTGGTATATTAGACAATAAAAAATGTCTCCAGATATCGCCAAATGTATCCCAGAGAGAAAATGGCCCCCAGTTGAGAACTCTGACTTAACAGTTTTAGCAAACATTAATAACTATTGCCTGGATTATTATTTCATTAAAGTTTGCAAAGTTGTGATTTTTTAAAAATTCTATCATGCCTGTGTTTACAATTTTTTTAAAAGAAATTCTCTCTTAGACTATCCAGCAAAGGCAGAATAAGTGCTTGATTATTTTATCGATCGATGTTTCTAGAATAAGCTGTTCTCTAACAATCTCCAAAGTGACCAACTAACCTTTGTTTGGAGTATCATTTGTAATTCTTGAACATTTATACATCTCATATGTTTCAATCCTTTGCAGTAATTTTTCTTTTTGATGTTTTTTCCCACCTTTGGTCAGTGGAATCTTTTTCAAGTTAGGTCCAGTTTCCTTTCAACATAACCCTAAATTGTTTGTAATTTCCTTGCTTTCAAATATGACAAAACAGATAGTCCAGATTCATTTTACGTGGTTCTTGCCCCAGACCTGAAATCAGCCACCTACTCAAGAAACCCTCATTCCTTTTCCTGGGAAATGGTACTTAGGGACCATGATCTGGGCACAATAGGTGTTTATTGTTATTGGGTTGTCACTACAGGTCTTTCAATGCATGGGACTAGGAAATGCGTATTTTTGAATAATAAAGGTAAGTTCTGATTATATATATTGGCATTTTAACTAAATTTAACCTAGTGTTTTTACTTTTATATTTAATCTCTTTTCTCTTTTGCTGAAATCATGCTTTCTAATATCTTTCTCCCTCTTTCTCGTTTCCCCCTTTCAATCTCTCTCTCACATTACCATTATGAAATAGAATTTCAAACTTCTTTGTGCTCATTTCATCCTTAGGTTATATCTTACTGAAGATGTAAAGTTCAAACATTGTATTTAAATGTAACTTTAAATAAGTATTCTCCCCATTCTTGTGGAGAACCGCATTATGCCACTAATAAAATATATACATGGCTCCAAAGTTAGAACTATAAAACAAGGCATATTGGAAAGATCTAGGTTCCACCATTATTTAATCCTTCGTATCCTCTTCCTTCTCTAAGATAACTAATTTTATTAGATTTGGTGTTTACTTCTAGTTTATAAAAAATGCACACATACATACATGCACATGTGTACCTCAGAAAGGTAGCCAACAGTATGCAATAGCCTGCACCTGACATTAAAATTTTTTATTGTACTAAAATATACATATGAAACTTATTTTAGCCATATTTAAGTATACAATTCAGTGGCAATAAGTACATTCACAATGTTGTGCAATCATTATCACATTATTAATTTTCAGAACATTGTCATCATCTTATATGGAAACTATACCTATTAAATAATGATTCTTCATTCCCTTCTCCCACCTCAGTCCTTGGTAACCTTTATTATCCTTTCTGTCTCAATTGATTTGCCTAATCAATCTGCACTTTTGTTTTTTGTTGGATTGTATATTCTAGGGGTCACTCATAGGCGTTTAGAGTGATCCTCATTCATTTTTTACAGCTGTATAGTATTCTACTGAATAGATTAAACTATATTCAACCAGTTCCTTATGGATGGGAACTTTGTATTTCTAATCTTTTGCCATTATAAATAGTGTTTCAATGAGCAGACTACAGCATTCACCAGTTCATTTTTTGCACGTTTATCTTTTAAATACATTTCTAAATGTGGAATTGGCAAGTCTAAGGATAAATGCATATGCAATTTTAAAACATTTGGATTTGATATGATAGACACAAATAAACCACAGAACTATGTAAGTATTAAGTAGAAACCCATTTAACGGGGTTAAATGTTTAGAAAGTATGATTAAAACTGCTATAACCCAAGAGATACTTTATTTAGTTGTTTTAGTTAAAATGAATTTGTTTGAAGGACAGCGCATGATGAATCCTCTATTGCTGTCTTTAAGTTCTTTTGATTTGAATAGATTGGTGTTGTGTCTACTTTTTCTTATGCCTTATGAGAACACTGTAAGAAGGGATACTACCTTAAAACTCTTTGCCTGACTACATTGGGGGAAAAAAGGAAGGGGTTATGCCAATTCTCAGAGAATTTTGGCTGCCGAATAGTACATCTGGGCAATTTGGGCCAGGAAAAAAAATGTTTACGTACAAAAATCTTTAAAGTAAGTTTCTCTAGGCCTGACTAATCCAGACTTTGCTCTCTCGTACTGTTTCCTAAACCATACTTGGATGGCCAGTCCCAGTTTTCAGGGATGTTTGATTTTTAATTATGAAATGCTGACAGACGAATGGAGCGTCACATAAATATCATGAAAGCGGAGCCACAAAGGAAGACCTCAAAATCGGGTGAGCATAGAGGCAGGTCTACAGGTCCAGAGGGCAAGTGACCAGCCAGTCTGGATGCATCAATTGTTAGAGTTTAATCATTAATCAAGAGTCCAAACAGGGAACCAGGGATATGCCCCAAGACTCATTTACCCACCATGCCTGTTCCCCCTAAACACATTTCAGGGGCTCTAACTTGTCTCTGGCTGCAAACTCACGCAGAGTCCTGGCAGGGCTCAACCCGGAGCACACCTCCAGCACGGACTCCCCAGGACCGCGGCGCCTGCAAGCTGCCGAGGTCCCCCCGCGGCAGCTCGAGCTCCCTCTTGGAGGCGGAGGGCGCCTTTCAATCCGGAAACGCCCAGCCCCTCTGCGGGTTCCGCAGACTGACGCCGCTCCCGGTGGGGAGGTGGGGGTAGGAGGGCGATGGGGAGAGCTCGGCCTCCTCCTCGGATTGAGGTTGCAGCCAACTCCCGCGCCAGTCTATTCCTGCTTGACCGAGACTCCTTCAACTCTGGGCCTGGGTCCGGGTCCCTAAAGGAGGACCCGTTCTCATCCTCAACCTTGTGGCCTCTGCCCGGCGGGGAAGTTCAGCTGCGGGTCTAGCCAAGCCAGGCGCATTTAGAGACCCTCGTCCCTGGTCCGTGGCCCGCCGAAGGCGGAGGAGAAGGGAAGGGGCTGCCTCCTTTCCCAAATCCGGTCCCTAACCGCCCCCTCCCCCGTCGTCTGCTCGCTTTGTACAGGCAGTCAAAACAGAGCTAGCGGCCAATTGAGGGGGACGGGAAGCAAAGCCGACTAGCGCCTCGCCCCCTCCTCCCGGGCCCCCCGGCCCTCCCTCCCCTTTCCCACTTCTCTCCTCGCCCTAACCTCGCCCCCATCCCCCGCTCATTTCCTCTCGCACCCAAGCTCGCCAATCTCTCTTTCCAAGCCCCCTTTCCAAACCCTGACCTGCCTCTCCGGCTCGCCCCCTACTCCCTCTCCCCAATCTCAGTCCTCTCCCCTCCCTCCCCCCTTCCTTCCTCTTCCCCTCCCCCAGCCCTTGGCTCCCCTTGTTCCTCCCCACCCGGTCGCCCCCTTACTCTGTCTCCGCCCACTCTGCGCCAGCCCCTCGGTCAGGGCTGCGCCCCACGTGTGGACGGCGGCGCTCCAGCCCCCACTGACAGCCGCCGCCCGCCGGCCCGCCCAGCGCCCTGCCGGGCCTCAAAACCCCCGCGCCGCGCCCTCGCCTGCCGCATCTTCCCCGGCGTCCAGTCTCCCGCCCTCTCTCGCACCGGCGGCTCGCCCTGGCCCCGCGCACCTCCGCCCGGCTCTTTAGCCGCCGCCGGCGCGTCGCTGTCCCGGGGGACTCCGGGAGAGCCCCGAGAGGACCTTCCTCTTGTTTGTAGGGACAACTTTTGTTTGCTTTCCGGCTTCTTTCTGGTGACTTTTGCAGCTTCCAAGATCTGTGCCCGGAGCGCACGGGAATCCGCAGAGTCGCTGCGTTCAGGCCTTTTTTTTCCTTTTGAGGTCCGCTTTCTTTGTAACTTTACGCCGCGGCTGCTCGGGTTACTTTTGTAATTTCCCGCCCCCACCCGCTGGCGGTCCTGGAGTCGCTCGGGGCAGCGGCCCGGGGGATGCAACGTGGACCGAGCGGGGCTGCCGGCCGCTCTGCCGCCGCGCCTCGCCGCCCACTGCGCTAGAACCCGCACCCCGCTGGCAGCCAGGGGGCCGGCGCTAGGTCCCGGGCTCCCGCTAGAGCAGGGAGCCCGAACACACGCAAGTCTCCGGGGCCGACGAAGGGCTTGTTAGACCTGACTTTTTTCGGGCCGCGCAGATTTTGTCTTTGAGCGCTCCCTCTCAGCGGACCAAGGTCCGCGCGCCCGTAGCGCGCGCGATGGGGAGACGGCGGCGGCTGTGTCCCCAGCCCTACTTCGTGTGGCTGGGCTGCGTGGCGCTTTGGGCGCAGTGCACGGCCGGCCAGCCCCAGCCCCCGCCGCCCAAGGCGCCCCGGCCCCAGCCGCCTCCGCAACAGGTCCGGCCCGCAGCGGCGGGCTCTGAAGGCGGGTTCGCGGTGCCCGAGTACCGGGAGGAGGGCGTCGCGGCCGCTAGCCGCGTCCGCAGGCGAGGACAACAGGACGTGCTCCGAGGGTAGGTGGACAGGCGACGCGGGGGCGGGTGGAGGGGAACCTCGGCTTGGCAGCTTTCCATCCCACTCCCTCCCAGAACCTAGTTCTGTGGCTACAGCCGGGGCCCCCTTCCACCAGTAGACCCCGAAGAGTCCAAGAAGCGCCTCCTCCTCTTCCTCCTGCTGGCAAAAAAAAAAAAAAAGCCCTCCCTCGGGGGTTTGTCGGCGGGTGAGTTGGAGGCCTCTGGGTGAGGATCGCTGAGCGCCTGCGGAGCCAGCTGTGCGGGAACAAGTCCCGAATGTCTGGCGGAAGGCGCGCCTGAGTCCGCCCCGCGCGGGGGCCGGTAGAGCCTGCCTGCTCCCCACCGTCGGGGGCGCAGCTCCGAGCCTTTTGTTTGAGGACGTGTGCGGGGCTTACTTACAGCTCCATCTAATCATCAGGCCCAGCGCTCCACCTTCTGACACGCCATCCTTGACATGTCGGGGCCAAAGTAACAGTCGATCAAGGAGGGATGGATTTGGGGACAAGGGCAAGGATTTTTGAAACGGAGCATTCCCTTTGTTCTCTACATCCGGAGGCTAGAATGGTAGCAAATTATATGTTTCCCTGTTTCTTTTCGCTCTTTTTTAAAGAGCAGCAACAGAGGGTAGATGAAAGGCAGTGTTTAGACGTTTCTGATCCTTCCCTATTTCAGTGTCTAGCCCATTTACTTCTACGTCTGAGGCCCAAGCCCCAGGAGTTTGACGTGTAGTTTTGGTCGTCCTGAAAGCTTAGGAAAACCTCTAATATATTACCACATCCCTCTCTTAAGTGTGTGTGACTTCACTTGTCTCTCGCAGGCCCAACGTATGCGGATCCAGGTTCCACTCCTACTGCTGCCCTGGATGGAAGACGCTCCCTGGAGGAAACCAGTGCATTGTCCGTGAGTGCTAGGCTGGGATCGCAGCTTGGGGTTGCCCGCTCGGCCCCATCCCAGGGCGGACCTTTTGCATTCTGTGGTTTGGACACATAGTTCCGTTTCTAATCCGGTGGCCACTAGTAATGATTAGGGGTGACCCCATTTGAATGGTGGGGAAGAAGCAGCCGGTTTGCATCAGTTTAGACTTCACTTCTAGACTGTTGAAGGGCAATAATGATAAAGGTTTCAGAGATAACTTGAAAGTTTTATCTTTCTATGTCTATTAATACAAACTCAAGGGAGAGCACAGCAATTCCCCAGATAACCCCAAACCACTTTTTCCTGAAAGTTCTCAGATAAGACCACAAGGTGATTATGTAAACGATCTGCCTTTTGACTCTGCAGGAGGTTTAGACCTTCTGAAGATAAGGCTTTCTTAGCCCTTGGTACAAAACCACTTTATTATCTCTGGTTTCATCTCAGCAGCCACATAACATAGATAGGAAAGGAGCCTTCTCAGAGATTTGGCGTTGACCCAGGTTAACAGAAGTTTTAAAAGAGAGAACTCTTCCACATGGCTTGACTTTTAAGACATTTACATTTAGGATTTCCAGACCCCAGATCTCATAAAGTACAGTAGATTTCCAAAGTGTGAGCCTTAGAACTTCAGAAGTTTTGCGTGTCTGACCTTTCATGTTTTGATTATTTTATTCCATTTCCAAAGTATGCAGCCAGTTCTCCACGTTTTAATTGGAGAAGTCATTAGTTAGCAACTTCGCTGTGGTGGACTATGGGATGTCTTATTTCACATGCCTGTGAAATTGTGAGTTAAAGTGTGACTGGCCTTTTCTTGTGTATTTATATAGCACAGCCACATTTGTCTTCTTGGGAGGAGAGCCAGGTATGGTAGACAGCACGTTTATTTAGAGCCAATCTTGACTTTAGATTGACCTTGATGTTTTCCAGGAGAAGATAATGATGCCATATGAACAGAGAAAAAGAGCAAGCCACACTAACCAAGGGATAATAAGGATGTAGTGGCATCTCTGACTCTATAGTTATTGGTTTTGTGGTTCAGATAGACTCTTAATGTTATTTCTGTGCAGTTTTTTAAAAGGCATGACATCTTAAGTGTTGTGAATATTAGCTTCTCATTTTTTCTACCCTAAAAGTCTCACAATATCCGGTAATGAGGCAAAAATAGGAAGCAACAACTGTGTTCTTTAGGGTGATTCATAAATATATTAAATAAACCCTCCGATTATAAGCCTTTCCTTTTATTAAAAGGAATGGGAGGGTATTGGATTCTTTTCCCTCCAGCACACAAGTCATATATGGCAGGCATTTGTGGAGGGTGCATTTACTTTTCAGATCAGTAGGGCGTTACCGTGCCTGCTTTAAACTTATGTGGCTCCTAGAATCCTGAAGCAGCTAACGTCACTCACCACACACCTGCCATACTAGCCGGGAGTGACTTAGGCACTGCGGAAAGTCTGACTCACGGAATGTAATGAATGTGGCTGCCATTATTGAGTTGGAGAGCAGCCGAGGAGAAAGGACTGGTTTATGGTACGTGTTGAAAATCTGTAAAGTCAGATTTTATTGGATCAGTGTGGAATGGGAATTCCAGAGAACAGAGCCTTCTAGAATATTTGCAGTAGGAAAAAAAATATGTATGTGTATATATATATATATATTCCTCTGAGTGTCAGCTTTAAATACTTGAGTGTCAGCTTTAAATACTTTTGGTCTTTGAGTAACATTGTGCCCTCTAACTATATAGAAGATCAGCTTTGGAAATCTCAAAGTAACAGTGAATATTGTAGCCCTCATTTCTACAACTTAGGGTATTTGGATGCTTATGAAATACATTGGAATGTAGAAGTACCATAACTCTATAAAAACATAACTTTGAAATGATCTTTATATCTCCAAGAAACATTTATAGCACTTGTGTCAAGAGATATCTACAAAAATATTTATTAGCACATGTAAATGATAATTCAAATACCCAAGACTAAAACAGTGTGCAAAAGAGAGGGAGAATGTAATGCACTTATATTCTCTTGGGTGGGTCTCATCTAAATTTTAGCATAATATTTTGCATTGAATTCAGTACTTCATTTATTTTGATATTGACAACTAAAGTATAATAACTGAAAGTATATAGAGATAATAACTGAATTGAAAACAAAGTCAAAATTAGGAATTTTCACTCCATGAAATTCTGCCATTTGCAGCAATGTGAATGGACCTACAGAATATTATGCTTTGTGAAATGTCTGACATAAAAAGACGAATACTTTATGATATCACTTCTATGTGGAATAGAAAAAATAATACAAATAAATGTATGTGCAAAATACAAACAGACTCACAGATACAGAAAACATGGTTGGCTTCCCTGGTAACTCAGTGGTAAAAAAAATCTGCCTGCAGTGCAGGAGATGCAGGTTCGATCCCTGGATAGGGAAGATCCTCTGAAGTAGGAAATGGCAACCCACTCCAGTATTCTTGCCTGTAAAATCCCATGAAGAGCAGAGCCTGGCGGGCTACAGTCTATAGGGTCGCAAAGAGTTGGGCACTGACACACACACATATAGCACAGTGGTTACAAAGGGGAGATGAGGTGAAGGGGCAAATTACGAACTATTATGTGTGAAATAAAAAACAAGGATATATTATACAGCAAAGGGAATTGTAGTCATTCTCTTGTAATAACATAATGGATAATGGAGTATAATCTGCAAAAATACTGAACCACTGTGCTATACGCCTGAAACTAGTATAATATTGGTAATCAATTAGATTTCAGTTGAAAAAAAGAATTTTCATCCCATGACTTTCTTATGATAACAAATTATTTATTATATTTATTGACTTTCCACCATTTAGCAGAAGAAAAGCTCCAAGGGGACTTACAAAAAGAGAATAAGTAAAACACAAATAGAAAAGGAGGACCAAAGATTAATTTCCTCATATATTTGTACATCAACATTTTTTCTTTATAGAAAAATATTAAAATGATCAACTCCTAGAATTTTATCTGGTTGGCCTTGACCAGGCTTCATGAGAAGATATTAAAATAAAAATATATTTCTCAAACTACTGGAAACCTAATGCATTTTGAGTTGAGTCTGTGTTTTGTTGTTATTGTTCTTGATTATGGCCTGCGAAAATCACTGAAGTACTTCCAAACTTCCAAATATTTGTTTCCAAAACGATGAAATTGACTTACTTTCCATTTGTGTTTTTTTTTTTTTAAAAAACTCTTGTTAGGACATGAAGCAATGGAAAAGTTTGCTTATTAATTTTTCGTTGTTGTTGTTGTGAAATTATGCTATGAAGAGCATGTTGATCAGTGGAAAAATAGTGGGAAGGGGTTGGCCCCGAACCATACCGTTTGAGACCTGAAGAGACATCAGGACATTCCAATATAATCCCTTTGTTTTATTTTACCAATGAGAGCACTAAACCCAGAGAAGCTGTGGGTTTTCTCCAAGCTTGCACTGGGTCAGTGGCAGAGTGGGAGCTCAACCTCAGACCTGTTGCATAGTACCATTCGTTTACTATCGACTTTTGACTTGAGTCTTCTCCCAGCATCACTGAAATCCCAACACCCAGGTCCTCTCTACCTCCCTCTCTGGTATTTCTGGGCCTCATTTTTTTCCCCCCAATTGTGGTAGGGACAAATACTTAGATGAGATATACTATAGTTTGATATGAGTGTGAAGAGAAAGAGCCTAAGCATTCTGCTTTTCATGGGTTCACAGATGTAGAGGGTAGACCTGCGGCCATGATAGGGATGTGTCTGAAGATGACCAGTCTCCAGTCCATCAGACCTTCTTTGGGTTTAGGACCCGGGAAGGGGCACTTGGTATATAACCTAAGCCTAAACTAAATGTCTTTTGAGCAAACTCTGAGAGATAGTGAAGGATAGACTTGGTATATAACCTAAGCCTAAACTAAATGTCTTTTGAGCAAACTCTGAGAGATAGTGAAGGATAGGGAAGACTGGCGTGCTGTAGTCCGTGGCATCACAAAGAGTCAGACATGACTTAGCAACTGAACAACAACAAAACTAAATGTCTCCTTGCTGAGAATGAGGGGGCTTTGAGATAAAACAGTATTTTACTAAACTTTTGTCATTGGAAAGTTATTGGTGATCAGAAAGTCCAGTATACTTTAAGAATAGTCAACTCCATAGCAGGAGCCATGTTCATGCCTAAAATCGTTTTTTACTTTTACACTGTGATCTATGACATCCTCATTGTACTAATGGAGATGCAGGCCGTATTATGTGGGTGTCAAAGGCAATTTGGAGAAGCAAAACAATTACCGAGTTAGTTCACTTCTATAAAACACACCCTTTACATTATGTATTGAGGGGGTCTCATATCTCTTGGAAGACTGTGAGACTCCTCGCTAGCAGAAGATAGGTACCCACATTTACATACATATGCACGGCTAGTTTCAGGACATTCCCATGCTCTCCTCTTCCTGTCTTCATCCAGCCACTCATGGAGCATTAAAACACTTGCCTAATGCTTTGCCGAGAGACAATTTAGTTGTGGGTATAGAGATAAATCAGCTCCTAAATGAAACTGACTCTGTATGGGAGAGACTTCGCATCTGAAGGCTACTGATTTTGAGGATCTGTGGTATGTGCTGTGTCAGTGAGCCTAACATTCTTTGCTCTGATGACCCTCATACCTTCGAGGTCACAGCTGCAGGAGGCTTTGACTCTCCCTTCATCAAAATGTCTCAGCAGCTTTTCTGAGCAGCAGGAATAGGCTAGGTGGTGGAGGTAATACAGGAGAAGAACGGCTGGAGGAAGGAGAAAGAGAATTATTAAGGGGAACAAAGATTGATGATGGGGCAGGTCAGATACCAGCCGGGAAGGAATGTGTATGGAACCCCTGGGGCTTGGCCAAGTTGTTAGACCGTGGAGTCTCCAGCTCAGCCAATTTCACTTTCTCTGTCTCCTGTGAAGGTCCTTTACATAGTGGGCTGTGTTTTCTGAGGGTACCCAGGACCTCTGGGTTTCCTTAACTCTCCTCGCTTCCTAGGATTAAGACTCTTCTCATGGTGAATTCTGAATATAAGCCCTCTGCCTTGAATGGAAAAGATGACCCATACTGATAAAGAGTTGAACAATTAAGATTATGGAAATTAAAATAGCTTTATTTATGTGCACTTTATCATAAGAATACTTAAGAGACTCATTCACTTGTCTACAATGGTTACTTTTGTTGCATATCTTCAATTAGGCATTATATATAGCATGCATTTTTATATCTTAGTTTTTCAGCTTTATTGTTTTTAACTATAGCTTCCTTGGTTTGTAGTCAGTGGTTTATTACCTTATTGTTCACACGCTTCCCTGTTGTGTATTCCACAGCAATTTGTAGAAATAGTTGCGGAGATGGATTTTGTTCCCGTCCTAACATGTGTACTTGTTCCAGCGGTCAAATATCACCAACCTGTGGATCAAAATCAAGTACGTTTTTCATATGTGACTTTATTTACTGAATTATCTGTAAGTTATCTTTTGAATAAATGGTAAATGTCCTTTTCAATGAGGCTGTGGACCCATGATTATTTTCTGCGCTAACTAGGTCAGTACTAATCTTTGGAGTAAAAATCTTTGGTGGCTTAGCTGTTGCCACCAACAACTAGGGGCTCTTGGGGTGGTGATGAAGAAAAACGATTTCGTACCGGTCCAGAAGATATGCGTTTACCGAGTAAAAGAGCCTGGATTTAGTGAGAAGTAATTCTTTGTAATAGCTGGAATTTACTGTGTTTTTACCAGTGCTTATTATAGGTACTAAGTGTTTGACTATATCATTGTATTTAATTAAGCCTCACATGAATACAATGAGATACTATTATTACCCTATTGTCAGAGAAGGAGATTGAGGCACACATAAATTTTAACTCACCGAAAGTAAGACAGGTTTGAATCTGGGGATTCTGATGCCCAAGTCCGTAGACTCAAATCCTCAGCTTTATTTACTGCCTTTGCTTAACTCCTGTGTCTCATATACTATTTCGTGGGTTAACTAAAGGGGAAGGAGAAGAGCACTGAGATGATAACAGATACTCATTGTGTACTGAGCAGGTGTTCTACATACATTAACTTATTTTGCTTTACACAGACAACAGCTCTGTAAGATCTCTGTAACAGTGGACTAAAATCGTGCTTTACATGACCTAAGGAGGAATTGTTGGGTCTTTAAGGTCCAAGATTAATCTTTTAGGACAGTATTTAAGGTAATGTTTTATAGCCAAGTAGAAGCAGTTATTATTTATGTAATTGCTCAGTAATTAATAAATCTTTATCTGCCTCAAACTAATATGAAGTTGTTACATTTTTAACAGTTCTTTCTATAAATTTTTCCTAAGTAATAGATAATCTGTCTGATTGAGGAATATAAGATTGAAGATTCATACAACAGATATCATTGTCTCATGATGAAACTTCTGATTAACACTCTAGTTTCATTTTCTTTTAAAATATCATGTAATTGTCTAAACCTTTCAAAACCCAGAATTATGGGTTTTGAAGGGAATTATGTAGAATTCCTCAAGACTTTCTTGACCACCCTGAATACCGTTTCCTCCACTACTTTCCTGTCCTTCCCTCTGACTGCCTAGAAGATACCATTCCCCATATCTTCATTATTCTCTTCTCTTAGTTTTCTCAAATACACCCTCAGCAAAACGCCCAATCCTGGAGAAACGTTTTTACAATTCAGTTTTTTAATTCCTCTAGCGGGACAGCTGAAGAATCATTGGTTGACCTTCAGTTTGTGGTATACAATTTAATAGGAGAATCCCTGAATCATTTGGCATTGAGTAATACTGACTGCTTTTCCATCAGAAACTTTTTTCTCCTCTCTAGTCCTCATAGTGCTCCAACTTCACAAAGCATTTAGCACCATTAATCACTATCTTCTTGAAATGCTCTCTTTTCCCTTGGCTTATATGAAAGTAATGGCTCCCAGCACTCCTTTTCTTGATCATTTTTTCTTAGTGTCCTTTCTGTATCCCCTTTATTAGCCTTACATTCACAGTTAAGTATTCCCAGAAGTTCTGTCCTCCCTAGGTGAACTCATTTACATATATGTCTTCAGCTACTACTAATATGGGCCTTCCCAGTGGTGCAGTGGTAATCCACCTGCCCGTGCAGGAGATGCAAGAGACGGGTTCGATCCTTGGGTGAGGAAGATACCTGGAGAAGGAAATGGCAACCCACTCCATTATTCTTGCCTGGAGAACCCTCATGGACAGAGGAGCCTGGCAGGTCCTCTGTCCACGGGGTCACAAAGAGTTGTACATGACTGAGTGACTGGGCAAGCACTAACCAGTATGTTGCTAACTCATAACGATTATCTCTAGAGTAGATGCGTCCACTGGGCTTCATATTCACGTGTCCCATTTCCTACTGGACATCTCCACTTGAATGAGTAGTAGGCATCCAAAACTGTGGCCTGAGACTCTTGATCCGTGGCTGACAACAGTCTGTTTCTTCCACAGTTGCCATGGTCCCAGCAAATAGCACTGAACTCAATGCCTTGCTATCATAATGGGCTTGGTATTCACTGTCACGGAGCTTACATTCCTGTAGAGAGACAGACAAAACACAAGTGAAGAAACCCCACAGTGTCATTAGAGATTGTGGTTAGTTCTTGGAAGGAAACTTGGCTGTGAAGAACAGCCTGGAACCAAGGAAGAATATAGACACAAGAGATAGACAAGATCGTGCTGATGCGACATGACATTGAAGCTGAGTTCGGAAGGACTAGGATGAACCAGGGAGGGATCCTCACAGGGAGAGAAAGGAGCAAATCAAAACATCTTTCCTCCACTTGAGAAACTAAAAGTTTCATGTGATGACAAAGAGGCAGGTTGGGAAAAGGAGATCTTAGAGAAGCAGGCAAATCCAGATAGATAATACATGGCCGCCTCGGTCATGGAAGGATTTGCGTTCTATCCCAAATGTGACATTAAAAGGGTTTAAATAAGACAGGGAAGCAGTGCTATTTGTATTATTACAAGATGACTGTAGTTGCTTTGCAGAGAAGGAATTTGAAAAGGGCAAGAGTAGAAGCTAGGGAACTCATCAGGAGGTAACTGCAACAATCCAAGTAAGAGATGAGGGTAGCTGAACCACACAATATCAGTGGCAACAGAAAGGAGAAGGATTTGACATATATTTTCCAGTGGAACCTACAGACCTTGTTAAAAGACTTGATTTGAGAGAAAGAGAAGCAATTGCTTAAGCACTGGATGGATGGCAGTGCCCAGCACTCAGCCATGGCATTCTGAATGGATACTTGAGTGCCTCCTGCATCCTAGAACTTACACTTCCAGTCACCTTAGATTTCCTTCCTTTAACATTAAAAGTGTAATAGATTTTAAATACGTACTAAATAACATGTTGTCACAGATATGCTCATCTGTGTACTTACAAATAAATAAATGCATGCTTGGGTCATAACATTTACTTCTGTAGAGTACACTTGTCATTAATTGGGCATTTATTATAGTTTTATAACTCTCACAGATACTATAGTTTTGGTGATTGATAATTTTATGTTTTTTGTTCTTTGCAGTTCAGCAGTGCAGCATTAGGTGCATGAATGGTGGGACCTGTGCGGATGACCATTGCCAGTGCCAGAAGGGATATATTGGAACTTACTGTGGACAACGTAAGCAACATTAGAATAAACTCGATTTATTCGAATAATTTGATTGAGTGGGTATTTCATACCAAGTCATAATTAAGGTCTTGTAAAATGTGTGATCCTTTAAAAAATAGTTTTATGTAGAAAAGACATACCTTATAGCTGAATAGATAATTTTTTCCAGCTCCTAAAAATTTTTGTTTTAGAGTATTGATGTTGTTGAGTACCACTAGGGCTTTATCAAATTTGACATATATTACAATTAAATATTTAGCTGATTTTCATTTATCTAGTTCCATAAAACATGGATGCCTTTCTGAAAAAATGGTAATGTTTGCAGTGATCTCTCTCTCTCTCTTTAGGATATCCCAAATTTAACCCTGGAGAGCCAAGCTTATAAATTGTCCTTTGCTCAATTATATTTTATTACTCAAATCTATTGTAATACGACAGTAAAGGGCTATGAAATGATTTTTCAATGAATAGGGGAGTTCAGAGACAGAGGTGTCAGTCAGGCCTTATAAACCAAGGAAAGAAATTTGGACAATACTCTAAATATTATGTGATGCTATTGGTACAGTTTAAGCAGTAGAGTGAGACGACCTGATTAACATTTAAAAAGAACCACTTTGGCTGCTGTATTGAAACTGGATTGTAGAAAGGGAAAGAAAAAAAATAAAAAGGGTCAGTTAGGAGGCTAGACCAGTGATTCTGGTAGATGCTGCTGCTGCTGCTAAGTCACTTCAGTCGTGTCCGACTCTGTGCGACTCCATAGACGGCAGCCCACCAGGCTCCGCCGTCCCTGGGATTCTCCAGGCAAGAACACTGGAGTGGGTCGCCATTTCCTTCTCCAATGCATGAAAGTGAAAAGTGAAAGTGAAGTCGTTCATTCGCATCCTACACTTATCGACCCCATGGACTGCAGCCTACCAGGCTTCTCCGTCCATGGGATTCTCCAGGCAAGAACACTGGAGTGGGGTGCAATTTCCTTCTCCATCTGGTATATGATGCTGTAGTAACTCAGGATGTGATTTTTGCTTAGACTGAGCTTTCACTGAAGGTGGAATATATGGAAGGAGGTGTGTACTGATGGAATGGGTGTGATGCATGAGACTAAAAGGAAAACCAGAGATCCATAATGACGACTGGAAGACTTGAGTTGAGCTCTGGGCTGAATGGTGATGCCATTTTCTGATACACAAAAGACTGAGTGGGGATTAGGTGGGACGGGGGTCAGGTGGGGCTCAGAGCGTGGGGTGTCAAGAGTTTTTGTTTTGGATTTGATGAAGAAGTCTGTTAGACTTCTAAGTGAAAAGATCTATGAGCTCAGCCCTTAGGAGAGAGGTCAGAGGTAGACATACGAGTTTGGGAGCATATAGATTGAATTTTGATACGGCTAACATTTTCATCGTGGGCCTGGACAAAGAACACTAGGAAGTTGGTGCAGGTAGAGAAGAGAAGTGGGCTGTAGTCGGAACCCTGATTGTTGCCCAGCATTTTGAGGTGGAGACGAGGAAGGAGAAACCAGCAAAGAGTGAGAAAGAGTAGGTAGTGAGACAGGAGGAAAACTGGGAGAGCATGATAACCTGGAAGACAAAGGAAAAAGGTAGCACCAGGAGTAGAGATTTATATTGTCTTGTGTGGAAACAACAGACTTTTCTTTCTTTTTTTAACATTTTTGACCCAGATTCTGGGAAAGATTGAGAGTAGGAGGAGAAAGGGGCAATAGGAATAGATGGTTGGATGGCATCACTGACTCAGTGGACATTAATTTGAGCAAACTCCAGGAGATAGTGAAGGACAGGGGAGCCTGGTGTGCCACAGTTCATGGGGTTGCGAAGAGTTGAACATGACGAGGAGACTGAACAACAAATCTGGTTTAGCATCTTTTTTATATCCGATGTTTGTGTAGTAGGAAGTAATGATAATTTCAGATTTGACTTAGGCCTCACTGTTTTTACTTATGTTGAGTGGTACAGGAGTCTGTCTGATAAAAACAGACACTTGTCATATTTCTGAGCACAGAGTAGGTGCTCAGTAAATATTTACTGAATAGAAATATTCAAACTTCAGCAGTCATGATCAGGGTTCTATTACCGAGCACAGAGTGGGTACTCATTAAATATTCATTGAATAAAAATATTCAGGTTTCAGCAGTCATGATCAGGGTTCTGTTTCACAGTCTGACCATCTTGAAATAGGGCTTGCTTCTCACTTTTCCTCAGATCATGGTAGGCAGTTCATACTTCTTTCCATAGTCTTCTTTTTCTCCCCTGCCTTTTGCTTTGTCCCACACTAGGTGTAAGTACTTTTCTCTCTTCCTGTGTGGTCAGCATTCTTTCCATGGTGGAAATTTAGGCTTATACAAGTTTATTTTCAACTCCAGTTGAGAGGTACATTTGTTTCTGTCTTGTTTTGTTACCAAAACATTACTTTATAAAGTAACTTTCATCATAATTCATTCAAAAGAAGGAAATTGCTTCTTTTATCCCCCTTTGGTCCACTTTTATCTGTATTGTCTGCTTCTCTTCTTTGGCTGTTGCTCTTCAGTGTAAACTTTGGTTGCTATAGAGCACGTCATGTTTTCCATACAGATCCTTTTCAGTATAAAAAGGAAGGGGAATTAAGATTGTAGAACACCTTAAAGCATAGCCACTGTGCATTTTGTTTTTTACACCATTTTATTTTATCTTCAAACTATTAGCTCTACTTTACAGGCAGGGAAGCTGAGAATTGAAAGATGATGTGATTGAGATGTGCTGAACACAGCAGAACTCCTTTATCTATTCACTTTGTTGTTCCACCTCCCAAAAAAAGTGGGAAGAAGGATGCAAGATTTTGACATATGGCAGGAGATTTTGAGAATCTGCAGTATATCAAGTACTGTAGCAAATGAAGGAATACAAAGACACCCTCCCTGCAGTCACTCTGCTGGAAGCACGCTCTCTCATGTGAGAGCAGGAATAGAAGCAATGGCTGTATTGGCTTGTCCCATTCTTGTTCAGAGAAGCTCTTGATACTTTCTTCAATTACTGAAGATGCCAAGGACCTTTTGTTTAAATGGGTTATACCTGCTGATATTTGCTGTGTTAAAAATTAAAATTGAGAAATTTAAAAAAATTATTTCCTTTCAAGTAACAGAAAGCCATGTTACCTGTTAACATAATTTTTATGAATAATAACTATGTTTTCCACACCAGTAGAAAAAATTCGTAAGAAGAGAGGCATTGTTAGTCTGACCTGTGTAGGTGAGCCTGGTATTTACCTGTACTGAGCGAGCTCTCTGAGGACATGGTCCAGGCTTATCCAGCCCTCTTCTCCACCTGGAGAAGCATTTGGAAGCTCTGTCTTGGAAAACCCTGAGAGAAGCCCTCCTTTCACCTCCCCAGGGATAGATCCTGAGGGTCAGTCATGGATGTGTTTTCCCATTCATGTCTTAAGGGCTAGCATGTGTTTAATGAGGGAGCATGTCTGGGACAGTGACTTTCATTTACATCTCTTACACCTTGATAGTATTTAAAGAAAATTCTTTTCCTTTTGATTAATTACATTAGGTAAGTGTTACTCATTTGCAGTATATCTTTAGAAATCAAAATATTCAAATACTTAGAGTTGTTTCTGTGAACTTATACCCTGTGGAGAGTTTTCTCCCTCTCTCTGTTCTCTAGAGTCTGCAATCTTCTTTCATATTTTAATCACCTTTTACCTATGAAAATAGATTGTAGGGTTCATAGAACTGAAATAGAGGATTAAATCATTGTATTCTAACTGTATGATCAGAGTCAGCCAATTCTTGTGATTCTGATTTATAGGAAAAAAAAAAAAAAAACTTACCGAATGATTGCATAACAAGGTGATTTATGTGAATTGTGGAGGTTTTAGTCTCAATATACAATGAAATATATGTATTTAAATGCATGATGGGACATGTTTTGGAGGTAAGATCCATTATCAACTACATATCTACACTCCTACATTATACTTGGACTTTTACTGTATAATGAGCTTCTTGCTGTGTTTGTGTGCAGCTGTCTGTGAAAATGGATGTCAGAATGGTGGACGTTGTATCGGACCTAACCGCTGTGCCTGTGTTTATGGATTCACTGGTCCACAGTGTGAAAGAGGTAAGAAGAGAAAAAAGAACCTCCCTTTGGAGCAGTCTGCTGCTGCTGCTGCTGCTAAGTCACGTCAGTTGTGTCTATCTTATTGTAAATATGTGTAATATTTTTATTACCCAATGAAAATTCTTCTAATGAAACAATGTTTTCATTCTTTGATTATGTCTGTAACTTGCATAGTCAGATTTTGTGATGTAGCTAATAGCAGCTGAAGTATCTCAGTTTTTTCCACCAGAGCAACCTCAGTTTAGAAGGCCAACTCTGGTGCTATGGCTGTGGGGTAATTTTGAGTGAGTGACTGGATGGCAAATTCTAATAATTTGGAGTTCAAATTAGGAGTCACTGTTGGGAGCACTGCCTCAGTTAAAAAAAGATGTAAAGATGTAATATGTTCTTGGTTGCAAGACCAGCAAAAACCTGAAGTAAATGAACCTAACCAACAAGGAAATGTATTACTTTGCATAACAAAGTGTCCAGAGTCAGTGGGCTTCAGGTAGGACGTGATCAAGGCTTTCATTCAGTTGTTCTACTTCTCCTGGCCCTGCTTTCCTTCGTGCATCAGTTTTGCCCCACCCACCAGTTCTGTATGGTTGTGAAATGACTGTCAGCTATAACTAATGCAACGTGCTTTCTTGTTCACATCTAGAGAGAGAAAACCTCTCCTCTAACTATGGGCCAGTAATAGCCTTCAGAGTTATTTCATAGGCTGATCGGCTTCATCTTGAGTTTTTGAACCAATCCCTGATAAGAGGAATGGTATTAATATGCTCCATGTAAACGTATCAGGACATATGTTTGGAGCAGGAGATGATGAAAGCTTCCCAGAGTCACCTGAAAGGGGGAGTTTGGTCTCAACCCAGTGGAAGTTGTGGTGGGTAGGAGAAAAGGGGTAGAGGAATGGGCGCTGGGTGGGTTTCCATCCTTGTCTACCTTATTTGTGTAAACTGTTGGTCAAGCCCATTTGAAACCAGTTTATCATAATTTAAATAGCAGCAAAGCTTGTGACCTGTAGAGTACTGAAAATCCCCAGTGTTGATGCAATAAGTGAACTATTAGTAATGTTAATGTATTGCAAAAGGGCATATCAAAGAAGATGAATTTTATAAAATGTGATAAACAACTATTTACCACTGAACCATAAAAGTAAAATAAGCTTAAACTAAAATCAGTATTACATAATCTTTCATAATTGCATATATATTCAATTTACTTTTCCAGGATTTGTCATAGCATCTAAAGTTGTATAGTGCTTTCTCTGTCGTGAAACTTTGAGTATATGAAGTTATGTCATTGAAATGTTACAGATAAATAGTGGTGATGGTTTATGTATGTACAGAGGCTTTGAATTGCAAAGAAACCTTATGTTTTTCAAATTATATCCATTACACTGACAAAACTTAATCCTGGCATTCAGGTTAAAGCTCAAGAAGCAGCTGAGAAATTAGAATTATATGGTAAAGTTTGAAAAGTAAGATGTATGCAGCCTTTTAACATACACTTGTATGTATATGTACATTAAGATATTTATATTATTTCTGGGGTAATTGAGATTTCTTGGGACCGAAGTACATTCCACAGATGACAGAGTTTATAGTTATACTTAGGAGAAATTTAAATGTCTTCACCAGATGCTTTTATTTGGGGAAGAAAAATTAATTATGAAATGTTAGCATAAAGTGATAAGTTGTTGAGAATGGAATAAAACAAATTTCTGAGATGATGTTTATTTAAACACCATAGAATGGAAAAATAGTAAAATTTAAAATTTAAAACATAGTTATAATTGATGGAGATCATGTTCGTTTTTCTGGAGATCATGTAAACTTTTCAGTACTTTCATCCTAAAGCAGATTTCAAATTCAATTCCTAATTGACAAAGGAATTGGGTAGTTTTTTTGACAAAGAGGCTTCCAGGCATTACATCATTATTCTGTCTGCAACAGTTATTCATTCATTGGGTTTGTTTGTCCTTACTAAATTTATGGAAACTTAATAAAGACATTAAAATATATTTTACATGTACAGTAGCGTGTTTTCAGAAGAACTCCAAAATTAAGTAACAAACTGGCCTGAAGTATTTCTTTTTTAACGTGGGTTTGCTTCTTAAAAATCTTTTTACGTATTCACCTTCAGATGAAAATTCTAAAACTTCATTTCTTCCAGAGAAGGAATTAGCAATTTCCAACCTGAGATTGCAACTGTGAACTTTAATGTTCTTAAAATATATTTTTAATTGAATATTTAATGTGTGATAGCTAATCCCACTGAGAGTGAAGTTCCTAGTTTTTCTCAAGAAACACTGAATAGCTACAAAAAGAAGAACTTACTTATGTTGAGGTTAGTGAATAGCCCTGTGTGCCCAGTTTGCATTTAAGATTCATATTGTCTTTTTCAATTTGCGTGCGTGTGAAGTTGCTTCAGTCATGTCCGACTCTTTGTGACCCTATGGATTGCAGCCTGCCAGGCTCCTCTGTCCATGAGATTCTCCAGGCAAGAATACTGGAGTGGGTCGCCATGCCCTTCTTCAGGGGATCTTCCCAGCCCAGGGATCAAACTAGCGTCTCTAATGTCTCCTGCATTGGTAGGTGGGTTCTTTACCACTAGCGCCACCTGGGAAGCCCTATTTTTCAATTACTAAATTTAAAAACATATGTTCTTTGTTCCTCTAAAAAAAAGACTTTTGTAAAATTAGAGATACTTTTCTTCTTAGTGCAGAACACACAATTTCCCTTTAAATTGGTCTTTTGGGATCCAGTAGTATGATAAACCTGACAATTTTTCCAGTTATCTGGGCTTCTGGCAGACTGGTTTCCTGCCTGGAGATAGAGACTGGGTGGTGTTAATGACTGGCATGATTGTAGTGTTTAACCTGAATCTTGGTACTGTGTAAGCTGAACCTCTTTGGAGTTTTCTCCTCTTGCTGATACGTACAATGACCTTTTATACTTAGCATTAAAGAAAGAGTTCTTGTGGTCTCAAGCTGATTATAAAATGCAGATTATAAAATGACTTAGCTGTGTCCAAGGCACATGAAGATACTTAATTCTTTTTGCTTCTCTCTTCAAACAGATGGCATTTGAAAAAAGATAAATATTGTACTTAATGTACACCTGAGAACATGTAGAAGTTGAATCATTATTATATATCAAGACTCAGTGTTTTTTTCTCTTAACGCTTAAAATGTATTTTATTATTTGTTGGTAGAAACTTGGAGGGGGCAGGCAGGCAAGAAACAAATATACCTGAATGATTTCTAGACTAGAAACAGTGATTACTTGATAATAAATGCGGCCTGCTCAAGGTCCCTGTTTCAGCTTCTTTACCTTGAATGATTGTTGAAATCATGTTTTGTAATTGAATTTTCCTTGAAGTTTATATAAGGACCATCTGTTAGAAATATATGAGACCCTTTCAAATTATGGGTCTCTGATATATTATAAATTACTGCTACAAATTGTTTGTTTAGCATGTAAACATGAACTCCTTTTGAAAAGTGTGTAAATTTGGTAACATTTCAAATATCCTTATGCTTAGTGACATTTCGTTTAAAATGTACGTCTTTCAGTAAGTGATGCCTTAAAGAGGATTGGAAATTTACTTTTTAACCTTTTGACATTTTAAAGAAAAATTCCTTTTGTTAATCTTAATCTGCATTGGAAGAAAAAGTGAGATCAAGTTGCAAATGTTTAAGTTTACAAAATCTAAACTTTCACATCTTTATGGAAAATGTAACATAGATGGATTTTGCCTTCAGGGTAACTGTCATAAAATCATCCAGTTAACGCATGAATTCAGTGTCTAAAAGCATGTCCAGGAGGAGTCAACTCCACTTCTTCTCTAATGCTTCCGGTCACAGGGTGCTCACTCCCCCCTCCATCATGAAACAGTATTTCATTGTCAGGGTCCTGATTGTTCATTATTACGCTCCTGTTTAAGTGGACATTTGACAGACATACAGTGCATCTCTTACTGCCTCATTCAGGAGGAATGTGATGATGGTGACTTCCCTAAAGGCATCAATTATAATTTACTGCCCAGTATTGTGTGATGACACCTTGAGGTCTATTATAACCTCTTGAATTATTCTGTATATTTTTGGTCATCCACCCATATTTCAGTTGGTAAAGTAATTGTGACTATTATTAAACCCACTCAGACCTTATCCACATTCTCCAAGAACAGCAGTGGAGATTTCAAATTAGGGTTTTCCAGAATTCTAGGGATTCTGTAGAGCAGACTCAAATTTGTTCAGAAATAATTTATCAATGTTTATTCCATGGTCTTGGAATTTAAGTATAGTGAAAAAGGTGGAATTCTCTTTGGAATTAAATATGCAGTGGACTTGATGTTTTAAAGAAACGTATAGGCGGTATTTTTAGAAAAAATTCCTCCCATGGTGTCGTTCTTAGCTAAAGGTGACGTGTGTTTATTATAAGATAATTTAGAAAATAAAACAAGGAGAAATAAGAAACGCAGTTATTCATGATTTCTCCCAGAATTAGTTACTTTTAAGATTCGGGTTATACTTTGAGTCCTTTATTCTACTTCACATATATTGCTTACAAAGAGTGGGAGCTTTCCATTCTTACTGGAATCAACTATAAGAATATTTCATGTTCTATAACATGAAATGTGCTTATATCCTGCTTCTCCTTTCAGGTTACGAACTGCATTATATTATATATGAATTGTAATAGTTACACTGTATGTTGTAATAATGAGGCTAGGTTTCTACATTCTAAACAACCTTATGATATTTGTAAAGTTATTTTCTCTATCTCATTGGAGAAGGAAATGGCAACCCATTCCAGTGTTATTGCCTGGAGAATCTCAGATGAGGATATTTTGCCTACTTGCAAACTTCTGGTAGCATTGGGATATTAGAATGGAAGGAGGATCTCAAACAATTTGATTTCAGACCTTAAACTCAGTTGTGGTGATATATCTTCTTACTGTAGTTATATTTCTGATTAATTAATGTTTAACATTTAAGGTCATTTTCAGGTTTTCTTTTCATTTTGTTGGTTGGTTGGTTTGTATGTTAGCAAAGCTGCGATAAAAATCTATGTAGGTAAGTATTTATCTTTGATTTTAGTCTTAGAATATATTCTAGAAATGTAATTGCTGGGTCATTGAATATTTATTCCTTATATTTAAAAAGTCTTCCCCATTTCCAGATCTTACAGTATTTTCCTAGTGCTTTTGCAATTTTTCCCTTTTTTAACTACAAGTTAGAATATACAGGAAGGTAACTAAATTTATTTGTAAATATTTAGCACATATTGAGTATTTATTAAATATTAGGCAAAGTACTTGAAGCTCAAGTTACAAATACAAATAATACATATTCCCTGTTATGAGGAGCAAATTATCTATTTAAAGAATAAGCCTAATCATTTATTTAAATATTAAAGTAAAATGTGACATAGAAAATACTATAATAGGAGTAGGAACAAATTTATGTGCGAGAGCTCAGAAATGGTTTCTGATTAAAGGAGAATTACAGAAGTCTTCTTGCAGTTAATCTGAATGAAAAAAAAAACCATCATAATGGGAATAAAACAGTATCAGACTAACGCTCATGTTGATATTATACTATATAGCATGATAGAATCGCATGCTAAATAACGTATTTAAACTCCATAATTAATACCAGTTATCACAGTTACTGAACTGATGTTGTTTTATAGAAATAAGAGGTCTCCCTCTTTCTTAGGCTCAGAGGATTTAGTGAGAATGAAATTGCAAGGAACAGAGGGAGAACATTACCAACTGCAGATGTCAAACTCACATGCTGCTGTACACACACACACACACACACACAGTTCTGCACTCCTGAACGTTTTATAACCTTGCACTCACTAAGCTAAACGTAACCTTACATGGGCATCAGAGAAATACCAGAAGATCTGTGGGAACTTAACTTTTTGGCAGTAGCTCAGATGACATCCTTATCTTGAATGCCACTAAGAACACAAGAGAAGGAAAATGAGGAAGGGAAAAAAAAAAAAAGCAGGCAGTGGAAAGTGGAAGGAAAAGAAAAGAAGAATAGGACGAAGAATGATAGCACAGGGAACTGGAAAGCTAAAACTCAGAGTGGAGGCACCAGGCTATATAAAGAATAGCTCTAAGTTTGGGAGAAGATCAGCTCATTGACTGGTCTGATCTGGGAGAGGCCAGGCCTTCCACTTCTCACTGTCCAGTTTAAGCCTGTGCTCTTTCGATCTATGCAGTTGGATTGACTGTGTTGGCAGCCTGTTAGACTTTGATGCTTTATTTATAAAAGTCCTTTGAGTTAAACCAGTGAGTATTTTCATTTATTCCATCTCTAAGTGCTCTGGTATATTTATCACTTTATTTACCTAGAGGCAGAGGAACCTGCAATACAAAATAAAAATATTCAAGTATTTTATATTTGTGTAACTTCATAAACATTTTCCTATTTCACCATCAAGACCAGAGACATTATAGTTCTAGTATGAAAACTAGATGAAGCTGCCACACACACAGACAGACACGCATATGAGTGACATATAACGAAAGGTTGAACGCATAGGAGTCAGCCAAAAGCAAGAAATAAGAAAATGTGCATGTGTGGGGAGAGGGGTTTATGTTATATCATCATATATTTTTAAAAATTCCAAATACTAAAAGTTCTTAAACAACACCTGTTTCCAAAGGTTTCAAATAAAGGATTGTGGATCTGCAGCTACCTCATAGAGTTGTTGGGAAGATTAAAAGCAATACTGTGTTAAGCTCCTAATACCTAATAGGCAGAGTGTGTGACACATGGTAGACATCTGTTGAGTGACATTTCCTGTATTTTAGGAACACAGTGTATAGCCAAAATAGAACCTTAATATTAAGACCTATGTGACCTTGGGAATGTGATCGCCCTCTCTGATCTGTGTTTCTGCATATATAATAAGTGTCTCCTCTTTCAACCTTGAATTATTTTTAAGACTAAATAGTATAATACCTGGTATCCAATAAATGATAATTATTGATGCTAATCTCTTTTAAATGAACCCCCTAGTTATCAAAAAGATAACAATTCAGTATTAAAAATGGAATTGCAAATATGGAATAAAGGCATTTAAGTCATACAAATAAAGTTTAATGCGGTTTTTATTAAAAGAGTAAGGACTCAGAATAAACAGCATATTTTAAGAGTGGCTCACATTCCCGGGATGAGAATTAAGTGAAAGATAAAGTGCCTAGCCAGTGTCTGGCATAGAGTAAGGGCTTAATAAATAATAAGCTATAATTATGAGAAATAAAGCCAAGATATGATATGCTCTCCTAGACAAAATAGTCTTTATGGATGAGGGAGATTGTTCCAGCGTTACTAGGAATGTCTCAGATCAGAGTACATCAGTTGTGAACAGTGTTAAGTTTCACTGTTTGAATTTTTGTAGTGGATTTTTTTCTAATAATACCTATCAAATGAAAAATATCATATATCGTCATCACTGCCTTTCATGCTGTGCTGTGTTTAGTCACTCAGTCGTGTCCGACTCTTTGCGACCCCATGGACTGTAGCCCGCCAGGCTCCTCTGTCCATGGGGATTCTCCAGGCAAGAATACTGGAGTGGGTTGCCATGCCCTCCTCCAGGCCTTGCATGCTAGGCAGTTGAATTTTTAGACCCTGCTCATCTTGTTTTGAAGTATTGCTACTGTAAATATCCATGTTACTATTAGTAGTTACCGTTGTACTGGTCTCTTTAGTCTTAGTTTCGGCCTTCCCTGTGCACAAGGTCTTGTTCCAAGCATTTCACAGTGTAACTAATATATAGTAGAGTTTATTTCACTCAAGGTACTTGTAATCAGTGGGCTTGTACATTGCTAAATCTAATAGGAATAGGTCGGAAGGGTCTTCAAACAGTCCAGAAAACAGTTTCTCTGTGAAGCTTTCTTTGACCACCACCTGCCTCCCTGCCTTACCTTACTTTTCTTGGAATAGTTAGGCCTGCTCTTCTTTTGAGTAGACCTGCTGTATGTCCCATTCCTTTAGACTAGCTTCCTTCATCTTTGGGTTGTGCCTGCTTGCTTTCTTAGCTGTGAGCTTTTTGCGAGCAAAGCTTTTTATCTTAAGTTGCTTTTGTGTTCCCTGTGCTCCACATAGTGCAGTATATAAAAGGCAGACAGTATGTGTGACTCCATAACCACAGCAGTTCCACGTAGAAGAAATAGGATGAAAAAAGTACAGATGTAGTAAAGGTCTTTGAATGTTCATGGATGCTTATTTTTCAGTATGGCTCTACGACCCTGGTGAAAGGGATGAGGAGAAGATGAGGCTGGAAAAAGAGGCTTGAACCTTAATGTATGAAGTCTGGAATGCCAAAGTCAAGAGGCTGCTCTCTATTCAGGGGAGAGGGATTGTGAAGGACTTCTAAATTTAAAAGAAGTGCTCTGTAAAGGTCAACCTGAAGTGGCAAACAAAAAGAAATGGAAGTTTGAGAGGCTGAAGGCAGAGACATCATTCAGTAGAGCTCATTGCTTGCATGTCAGTTGGATAATAACTACGAATCTGTCACCTTTGCATAGTCCGTTCAGTCAGATTATGATTTATATCTGCATAAGTTAAATCACTATTAGTTTGAAATGGAAAATTATGTAATATTGGTGATTGTGATAAGTTCTTTAGAGGAATTAATACTTACACCAGCGCAAAGATATTTTTAAACATCATATTACAAGAGAAAACTGAGGCACAAGGAGGTAGAACAATTTGCTGAAATTCACTCAGAAAATCAATTGAAGAAAGTCGGATTTGAACACAGTGGTATACCATCACAACTCACACACTTAATCACAACTTTATTTCAACTGAAACACAAAATTACAGAAGTAATGTGTTTCTACTCTTTAGAAATATATTGTATTAATTCATGGGAATGTTAGGTATACGATTCCAATTGAATGAAAGAGATGGCTTGTTATTTTATATTCTTTTGGCCTAGGGAAATCTTTTTGATATGTACATTTTTGATTATACCTCTGAATGTTTCTACCCAGAATTTCTTTATGTGTGTGATCTGCTGAAATGTTCATTCAAAACTCATAATACTTAAAACAAATTTGAGACTTGTATTCCCAGCGAAGATGGACTGACAGGATTCAGATTCAGCCTCCTGCCTGAGAAGAATTGGAAAATAGAGTAAAATATATGAAACAATGCGTTTCAAGATACTGGATCTCAGGTAACAACAGAAAGTGATCCTTGAAAGAAGGACTCAGCTAGATTTTCAAGCTTGCTTGCTCAGGGGAGTTTTTTCCAGGCTGTGCTGTGGGCAGAAAGAACCCAGGCATAGCCTGACAGATTCTTTAAGTATATTCAAAGTGTCTTCTCAGTTCACAGCAGAATTAAATCAGAAAGCAATAATAGAAAGGTCTCTGGAAAATACCCAAACATTCAGAAGCTGTGTAAACCCATTTCTAGTATCCATGGATTGAAGAAGAAATCAAAGGGGAAATTAGAAAGCATTTTGAACTGAACAAAAATGAAAACAGTATCAAATTTTATGAGATGCCACTGGAGAAATGTTTAGAGGGAATTGTATAGTTCTAAAGGTCTATATTATAAGAAGGAGAGGTCTTAAATCAGTGGTCTCAACTTCTTCATTAAAAAATTAGAAGAAGAATAGCAAATTAAGCCAAAGGTAAGCAGAGGAAAAGAAATAATAAAGGTCAGAGTAAAAACAAATGAAGTAGGGAAACGTAAAAAAATGAGAAAATCACTGAAACCGAAAGCTGGTTCATTGAAAAAAATCAATAAAGTTTTATTACACTAACAAGGGAAAAGTAAAGACACAAATTATCAGTATAAAGAGTATGAGAGGTAACATCAATACAGACTTTACTAATGAGTGAACTGAGGCAATACCATGAACAACTTCAGGCTAATAAAAATGAAGTGGACAGTTTCTTGAAAGATGTAAATCAACAAAGTTCACGAGAAAAAATAGCACAGATATCCCTATACCAATTAAAGAAGTTGAATATGTAGTAAAAAACCTTCTTATAAAGAAAAATCCTGACTCAACTTCATTGGTCCATTCTACTGAACATTTAAGAAGGAAATAATGTCAATCCTAAAGGCAGGTTTTTCTAGAAAAGAAACAGGAGTTAAAACTTACCAATTCATTCTAGGAAGCCAAATTACCTTGAGACCAAAGCCGGAAAATGGCATTGCAAGAAAAAGAAAATGGCATACAAATATTTTTCTTGAGGCAAAATGTCCCAATTTTAGCAAAGCACACCAACAGTATATTGAAAGAGTGTATGTTATCTCAGCATACTTGTGCTCAGTTGCTCAGTTGTGTCCGACTCTTTGCGACTCCATGCTCTGTAGCCCGCCAGGCTCCTCTGTCCATGGCATTCTCCAGGCAAGAATCCTGGAGTAGTTGCCACTTCTTACTCCAGGGAATCTTCCAGACCCAGGGATCGAACTTGTATGTCCTGTGTGTCCTGCATTGCAGTTGGATTCTTTACCTGCTAAGCCATCAGGAAAGCCCCCATACTAATCCTAGAATAAAAAATCAGTGTAACTCACCATATCAGCAAATTTTAAAGATCACATGATTATCCAGATAGATGTAGGAAAAACATTTGACAAAATCCATTCCTGAAACTGTCAACCAACTGGAGAATAAAAGAGATCTTCCTCAGTGTGAAAAAGGGGCATTTCCTAAAAGGCCCTAAAAACATTATACTAATGATGCATAATTATTTTCCATTTCCTTGATTATTCTTTCTTCCTATAATGGAGCATTCTTGTATTCTTAATCTGCTTTGTGCCTTAAAAAAAAATGATAATATATTAGGTAGGTTCTGTCCAATTTCTTTTTGTCTTATGTTTGCTTAAAATGGGCAGCTCTGTCCAGAGCTTCTATTTGCACCAATTTGGTAAAAGTGAATTTTCCTTTTCTCCCTTCCTAAATTACCTAAGGGTTGTCTTCCTGTGTTTGCTCCTGTTTGAGAGCCAGGGATTTAAGTACTTGGTGTTCTGAGCCCAGAAGGGGAGCGGAAGATCTCAGCTGGGGTCTGGGCAGCTTCAGGGAAAGCATCTGTGCTCTGTACTTTCTCAGGATATTCTTCGCATGGTGTATGCCTGGATCACTCTGTATGGTATGAGGATTATTCTCTGTTCAAAGAGGATATCCCTGAAACTTGGGTGATTCTACCTACTTCAGCTACAGTCCCTGGCGCACCTTTGATTTCAGAGTCATGCTTGGTACTGATTTCTCCCCTGTGCCCCAATTATTCTCCAGCGGTAGTTTCTCTTCCCCATTGTCATCATAAGGGGCTTCAGTTTGGCCTCCTGCTCCCTGAGAATCTTTTTTCCTTAGTCCCTGGGTCTCCTCTTCTCCTGATGAGTACTGGGGATAATTACCCTGTGTGGCAAGGAGCATCCTGTCTTCACTGTCTGGTTTCCTCCCATCTGGTAGAGATCACGGTGGCTATTCCTCTCTGTTTTTCTGCTTTCTGATGAGATATTATGTTGGTAAGTAGGGACTTTCATTCTTTCAAATTTCCCCATAAGCTGAACTCTAATTAGCTCCCCAGGGAGAATTAGTGAGACTTCCCAGGATACTGATGAATTGTTCTTATTTTCTGTATTATTTGGGGAGCAGGTACCTTGCTGCCATTTTCAAATACTATGGCAGGAGTTTGTAACTGCTTCCTACTTCAGATGCTAAGAGTGAATTTTTGTTGTTGTTGTTATTAGCATTGACCTTTTTTGTTGCTGTTCAGGTTTGTTGTGGGAAAGGGAGTTTCTGTGATATGGTTTCAATCTCCTGTGTTTTCCAGGAAGTTGATACTACATTTTGACCTGAAATCAATCTAGTCACACAGAAAGCCAGGTATAGGCGTTCCTCATGGAAGATGCTATGATTTGTGATATTTACAAGTTGACATTTACAAGTATGATGGTGGTGGCTTATTAAGTGCACATTATGGTACCAAGAAGCACTGGTTCTATGGGTGCCTCATCTTCTGTGGATGAAAAACTATGTTTCCCATGACCATACTTAATGTCATGGCTTAATGCATGCAACATTCTTCCATATGGGCAAAGCTGAATGTTTGTGAATATCTTCCTCTGATTTAGAAATAGCATACAAGGCACATTCCAAATTTTGAACATTGTTTTTATCTTAAGAAAAATTAAGTTCTCAATGTCACAGAGAAATTTTAATTAGAATTTGACATATTAAGTACGCTCTAGCAAGGCAATGGCAACCCACTCCAGTACTCTTGCCTGGAAAATCCCATGGACGGAGGAGCCTGGTAGGCTGCTGTCTATAGGGTCGCACAGAGTCGGACACGACTGAGGCAACTTAGCAGCAGCAGCAGCAGCAGGTGGTGGTGGTAGATTAGTCGCTAAGTCGTGTCCAACTGTTGTGACCCCATGGATTGTAGCCCACCAGGTTCCTCTGTCCATGGGATTTCCCAGGCAAGAATACTGGAGTGGGCTGCCATTTCCTTTGCCAGGGGATCTTCCTGACTCAGGGATCGAACCTTTGTCTCCTGCATTACATTCAGATTCTTTACTGACTGAGCCACCAGAGCAGGTCAGTTCATAAGTAATCTCTTATTTGAAAAATAAGGTCACTGGGCTAGATCACTGTTTACCTGTCTTTGGTCATAAGAATCACCTGGGTTTTTTGGCCGAAAATACTGATTGTTATTCCTATATCCTAGATGCCCAAATTGAGTGTTCCAAATACAATGATTTTCAGCCATGGTTGTATATTATCATCTCCAGGAAGCTTCATCCAGATCGATTAAACAAGAATCTTGAGCAGTGGGACCCACACTTGAGCATTGGCATTTAATTCTTAAAGCCCCCAAAGTAATTCCACTGTAAAACGAAGTTTGTGAAATGCTAGTCTTACATGAGATTGTTACAAAATATCCCAGAATATTCTTATAATTGGACAAGTCTGAGAAATCATTTATTGAAGTATCTTCAGGATTTTATCAGTGATTTAATTTTGGCATTTAGAACCCCAGATGAAGCCATTCTAAATAAAATTTACTGTTGGGTCATTTTGAACAGATTTATGATGTTTTAACATTATTAGAATAGACTTTGCTTCTCTCTGAGGTGGCAAAATTGGATTTGAAAAGAGTCAATTTTATCTTTAAGTTTTCTCCATATCGCAAATTTTTAAATCCCAGTGACTTCAATAAAAAGTTAACATTCCCTGTAGGGGGCAAGATTGAGTCAACAATGTTTATAATGGTTTCAAATCGTGGCTTGGTTACTATATGGTAAACCAGGAAGTAAATCCAATATACCTTAGAAATCATAAGTAGAAAATGGAAAGCATTATCTAGGCCTTTTTAAAAGGAAAATCTCAGTTGCTTGAAGCAATCTTACGACAGCATATCTTGCTTAAACTCTGTAGCTTATTCAATGATAACATTTTATAGTTTTGGAGATCATAGTGAGATTTTAGTAGTTTAGTTTATAGTGAGATATACAGAGACACAATATCGTATAATTTTGTATTACTTTATGATACTTTTAAAAAATAATTGCTGACATTTATAAGTATTTCTGACTGCAGAATATATACCTTCTTTTGCTTATGACTCTGCAAAACTAAAAAGTATAGTTTATGCCTTTGTATCTGTATGGGAGCCAAGGAACTTGATCTCTTTCTTGTAATTGTTTCAGGAATGATTTGTGAAGGAGGTGGTCTCTGAAAAGCTGTTTGATGATCAGACAGTTTTGAGGGCTTGATGGAGGCCAGAGAATACCAAGCAGCATTTTTCAGGCACGGGGCATTTGAGGAAAAAACCTGGCACTGGAACCAGACAAGATCAAACAGCCACTGAGCAGATGGTGGCTAAGGAGCTGAGGGGGTGAGGAAAGGACTTCGGGGAATCCCAGTTAAACTCACAACTCTGTGGCGTGATGTTTTTAAAGGGTTTTTGCTTATCTGTTAGGTATGAACAGGAGTGTAGTATTTTGCAAATGTCCTGGCCAAACCCTCTAGCAGTCTCGTAGTTCTTATGGGGACATGCAGGAACCATTTTAGTTCTCTTCCAATTGGGGTGGGTTTCTGAGGTGACTTCTTCCTGGAGTCCCCAGAGGAGGCAGATGTGCTGTGCCCTTGGCCTTCCCATCGCTGTACCTGACACCCCGTCCCCGCTCCGGGCTTCTCATGCTTTGCTTCTCCAGCTTCCCTCTAAGAGAACTCCTCAGCACAGAGTCATCCCTTCCTTTGGCTTTTCCTTCCTCACAGGACTTTCTCAAGTCTTATCCTCTTCCTTGAATGCGAGCTGCATAGCCAGTTTGGTGCCAATGAATGCTAGAAAGGGAGAGATTGATCTATAAGTAAGGGGCTCTGAATTGTGGATTAATTCACAAAATATACCCTGATATATAAAGAACTTGGTACATTGCTTGGTTTGTTTTAGTCAGTAAGTCGTGTTGAGCTCTTTTGTGACCCCATGGACTGTAGCCCATCAGGCACCTCTGTCCATGGGATTTCCCAGGCGAGAGTACTGGAGTGGGGTGCCATTCCCTTCTCCAGAGGATCGTCCCAGCCCAGGGATCGAACCTGTATCTCCAGCATTGGCAGGCAGATTCTTTACCTCTGAGCCACCAGGGAAGCACACTGCTTGGTAAAAATGTCTAAAAATAGTTTCTATTATTTAATTACTAGAGTTTTGAAAGAAATCCATCTAATCATTCAATTAAAAGCTATTAGGAGATTCTGTGTTACTTATTTTATGAAGTGTCACATTACAAAGGATCTTGAAATATAGCTCTAACCCTGTGTGCTAGCCCAAAGACACAATAATGAACTAGAAAACGTACCTCTTTCTGGAAAAAAATTTGTAATGATAAATGTAGACTTCTAGATTACTGCACTGTGAATTACTCTGCCTAGGTACTACAGTTTCCTTGTCCGGTGTAGAGTAGCTCTGTATGTAACAGCTCTCTTACGGCCTGCCACGATGACACAAGCAAAACCTCAAATACGGTAGTTACTTAACTCATAAGCACAGTAGTTCCTGACTCAGGGCATTTCGGAGAAGTTTGGAGTGAACTCTCTGACCCTGTACTTTATTCCTTGTTCATTTTGGATTAGATTTATGGTGACTGCCAAAGCAAGTCTAGGAAATTCCACTCACAATTCATAGCAGTCCAAGGAAATCTGGCTCACAAATCTCTGAGTATCTGGAATTTCTCGAGTGTGCTCATCTGTAACACACGTACACGTGTCATATGTTAAGTTTTCATGCCTGGCGTTCGGGATTGTGGGTACTGACATCAGACTGCCCAGGAAATCCTGCCCATCAAGCTGTTAATCAGCATAAATCAAAGCAAGGATTCTCCTTTCCTACTGTACGCTCATTGGGGAATACATTTAGGAAAGAGTATCCCAGAATGTGAAGATAATTGTTTAATTCGTTCTTTTTTCTTCTTCCTTTTATAGAGTATCTTTTTATTTTATATCTTCTTTAACAATGCTTTGTATTTTGAGAATGTGGTTTTTATATTTCCTGAGTCAAATTTTGTTAAAATTGTTCCTAAGTATTTTTTTCTCTGACGCTATGTAATTGAATTTGTTTTAATTTCACTTTGTCATTATTCACTGCTGGCATGTAGAAATATAACTAACTTTTGTGTATCGATCTTGTGTTCTGCGACCTTAAAGGACTTGTTAATTAGTTCCATCTTTTTTAGTGGATAGGGCTTCCCTGATGGCTCAGCTGGTAAAGAATCTGCCTGAAATGCAGGAGACCTGGGTTCACTCCCTGGGTTGAGAAGATCTCCTGGAGAAGGGAAAGGCTACTCACTCCAGTATTCTGGCCTAGAGAATTCCATGGACTCTTTAGTCCCTGGGATTGCAAAGAGTCAGACACGACTGAGTGATTTTGTATGTATTCTTTTTTAAAATTCATTTTATTTTTGGTTACACTGGGTCTTCGTTGCTGCATGTGGGCTTTTCTCTAGTTGCAGAGAGAGGGCAACTCTCTAGTTGCAGCGAGGAGGGCTACTCTAGTTGCGGTGTGTGGGCCTCTCTCGTTGCAGAGCACAGACTCTGGAGCACGCAGGCTTCAGTAGTCGCAGCACACGGGCTTCATTGCTCCACAGCGTGTGCAATCTTCCTGGACCAGGATTTGAACCCATGTCTCCAGCACTGGCAGGCTGATTCCCATCCACTGTATCTCCAGGGAAGTCCTCCTTTCTTGCTTTCTAATACACACGCCTTTTATTTTCTTCTCTTGCCTGATTGCTCTCCCTAGAGCCTCCACTACAATGCTGAACAGAAATAACAAGAACAGACACTTTCATCTTACTCTTCACATTAAGGAGAAAGAAAGGAACCAGTTTCCCCCATTAAGTATGATGTAGCAGTGGGTTTTTGTCGATGGCCTGCAGCAGGTTCCCTTTTATAACAAAAGCTTTGTTCCTGGTTTTGAAGTGTCTTATGAACACAGCGGTCCGTGTCACCTCCTCCATCCTCCCCCCTCAGCACAGTGTGTGGTCTGTTAAGTGGGGCTCGTTCTCCCCCCTCAGTTCGCCATCAGTAGCTGTGCCATCTCCCCAGAAGGGTAGCTTACAGTATTCCCAGTGTACATGGCATGTACTAAATGCATTGGGAGAATAAGAAAGGGGGAACTGGGTGTCAACCCTAAATTCTAGTCATGAAGTTCTCCAGTGGGAAATTCAGGCAGAGAGAGTATCAAGTACCAAGACATATGGTGAAAATGAAGAGCGTCTTTAGGAAGAGAAGGGAAAACTGGTCTACCATCGCTAGAGTAGGTATAATTTGGTAATAGGAGGTTGAAGAGTTTATCCTTATGAAGGGAAAAGGGTAGTAATAATGATGAAAATAACAGCTAACAATTTTTGAGCACTCAGTAGTTCTCAGACACTGGGTAAACACTTGACATTCATCATGTCATTGAAACTTCACAGATCCTCTAATGAGTAGTATCCTCTCATGATCTCAGGTTCAGAAACATTAATGGTGTGCAGATATATATATAAAAGACCTTCTCTGTCAAGTTAAGAAATGTGGACTTTATCATACACTAACAGGAAGCCAGCAAAAATATTTTGTTAGGTGGGTGTTGGGATTCCCTGATGGCTCAGTGGGTAAAGAATCCGCCCACAGTGCAGGAGACACTGGAGACGTGAGTTCAATCCCTGGGTTGGGAAGATCCCCTGGAGAAGGAAATGGCAACCACTCCAGTATTCTTGCCTGGGAAATCCCATGGACAGAGAAGTCTGGCGAGCTACAGTCCAGAGGATTGCAAAGAGCTGGACACAACTTAGCAACTAAGCACTTTGAAAATATTAACTTAGATGTGGAAGAAAGTAAACCCTGAAGACTGTAACACTGAAAGAAGGATGCTGCTGAAATAGTCTAGTAAAGAGAGAAGAACTGAGCTAAGGCATAGGAATTGTACTTAGGGGAGGCTGTGCATTCTAGTGGCAGTTCAAAGACAGAATAGATAAGACTTAGTGACATATCTGGGAGACTGGAGTGAGAAATGTCAAGAATTACTCTAAGGGTTTTAGCTTGGATGATTGTGTGAAGGCCAATGACTGCAATCTGATGTGATGATCCCAAGAGAGAGAGAAAGAGTTCTCGGAAATAATGGATTCAGGGTAAGACATGTCATAGCACAGGCACCCATGGGACAGTCAGGTAACTGTGTCCAGTAAACACTAGCAAATGTGGTCTAATTTCAGAAGAATAGGTGAAAAGTAGAGCCTAGGAACGGAGTAACATTGCTGAGTGGAAGCAATTAGCCCAGGAAAAGAATCAGAGGGAATAATAATATCTAATGGATAAATACACTTTCTGCAAAAAGTGGCCAGAAAGGAAGAAAGCTGAAAATAAAATGTTAATAAGACACATACAGGCCAAAGAGCTCTTTAATCTGGTCCTCAGCATTATTTTATAATAACCAAAACTGTTCAAAAATATTTTCAAAAGCAACCATTTTAAGTCTCTGAGCATTTCTGAGTTTGACGAAATGAGATGGAGGGAAAACATTGACTGTTATTTATGAACAAGTCTTAGTACCTTTTACGGATGTTAGGAGAGGAGAAACGTCATTCAAATTATGAAATAATTGCAGAGAATTTGTAGGTCATGGATCAAAATTAAAAATGATGATGGTGTTATTAGAAGTGGTTGTAACAGAATGGATCAAAGAGTTTCTAAAAACTTGGCATTGATTCCAACAATAAAATTTAATTATTTATCATTTAATTAGAACTGGGTTGAGATTAGATTTTTTACCTTTAAAATTGGTGGCAAAAATTCTTTATTCATCAAGATGGACTTTTTTTCTTGATTTGTTATTATTGTTGGATATTCCCCTCTGTGTTTCACATTAGAAAATTACCCCCTTTAGATGTTGGAATGGTTTTGGAAGAAATAACTTCAGCGTTATTAAAGAGTAAGAAGACTGTCTATGAAATAAATGCCAGTATTGTGCCAAAGTCATTAGACTTGTGGCTTGTACTGGGCTCTGGTAGCATTGTGACATGGCAGCCCTAGCAGCCTTCAGTTGCTCCAGTTCTTGTGTGGACAGAATGGGATTATTTCCTAAGCTCCATTACTACCCGATCATGCAGGGAAGCGTGCCAGCAGTATTTTTGCCAGTAAACTGAATTTGTTCTCAGTAAATCCCAGAATCTCAAGGTCTGTCCCTGCCTGGAGCATAGTTTTCAGTGTCCTAAGAACCATTTGATTGCATTGCAGAAAAATCAAGTGTCTTATTAAGAAAATTCTGATTGTATTTTAGAAAGTGTCCTTTTGAAAGGTTACTCAAGCTGATAAAAGCCTGTTTTAAAACTAGTACATTCTGTATGTATCCTTTTAAATTATAACATGAGAAGGAGGCCTCTCTGGTTTTTGAAAGTAATTTTTTCTTCTTTACTTAACTCAAAATTTGTAACATGAGTTTATCTCTGTTTCTCTCATGTTACCATTTTCTTTGAATGTAGGGTGTTACCTACCGCAGCAGTTAAACATTAGAAGAAATTACATACAATGAACGTTTTTCTGAGTATTGGATCAAATCACAATTATGGAAATAGATCAGCAAAAACTCAGGAGCACTCTGTACTTGGAAGGAAAAAATGCATTCCAAAATTTCTGCATCATTAATGGTTAAGGAATTGATGAGTAACCTGTTTGCTTTTCATAGAAGCCAGTAATTGGTGAAGTAGAAAAATTGCAATTTATTGTTTATATGCTTGTTACTATTAATATAAACTTGCATATCTGAATATAAATGGTTGAACTTAGACATGACCCATGTTCCCTGGGTACATAACCGTGGGGCTGCATGTATGTTGCTGTCTGTCCTTCGTGTGTCCCTGTGGGCACTAGCATTGATATCTCCACCTCACAGTACATACAACAGCTGCAAGTCTGAGCAGTAAACTCTAGTTTTTCAGTGTATACCTGTGGCGGATTCATTTTGATATTTGGCAAAACTAATACAATTATGTAAAGTTTAAAAATAAAATAAAATTTAAAAAAAGAAAAAAGAGAATGAGTTGTGGAACCTTAAGGAATGGGTTGGAAATTTTTGTTATTCTCTTATTTTCTTTTTGTATTTGCTGTGGTTTCCATGATTCATCTCACCCTTTCTGGGGCTTTTTCTTCAGTAGAAATGCCAGTGAAAGTTCTTATAACTGATACTTGATGCTTTTTCACAAGCTTTTCTCACCATCAGTACAGCTAACATATGTTGAGATAAAGTTGATACAAAATTGATCCGTTTTATTTTTAATACTTGATTTGATACCACTCTAATCTCAAATTGTCAACATTAAAAATTATTTTTTATATGATTTATTTTTTCTGTTTATGAAAATAATAATACATGCTTATCATACAAAGCTTGGGCAGTGCTGACCATTAAAAGAAAATTATTGAAGTCATGTCTAAATAATAATATGGTAAATAGCTATTTTTTAATGAGCACCTACTGTGTGGTAAGACTCTTTCCATTATTTTTTTTTTCCACTAAATTGTTGTCAGAAAGCCAGTAAAAAATGGCATTGAGATTAAAATCCATATCTGTCTGACTGTAATGCATATTCTGCCATTCTGCTATTCTATTGTGTTGGCCAAAAAGTTCGTTCAAGTTTTTCCATTACATCTTATGGAAAACCCTGAATGAACTTATTGGCCAACTCAATATATACTATATCATTCTCCAGTTCATGAATTATAACTAATAACATACACACGCTTACTGTTTTTTATGCGGCTATATTGCTTTGGATGTAGTACCTCGCCTCTTAGAACCTCTGTTTCCTCAAGTGTCTGTTGAGTATAGAGATCATATCTACCTCACTGTAATGAATACGTTTGCTACTATTTTTAATATTACAAAGAATCATAATTACTTTCCTGTTAAAAGTGAATTCATCTGTTATTTATGAATCATGATTACAAGGCATAGATACAAACACATTTACTAGAAAGCCAGGGTTTTTAACTTCATTATGGTATTAGATACATCGCCTGAGTGCATTTCCTGTGGAGAAAAGAAAGAAATATTTTAAATGCAAAAATATGAAAGGGACAGTATAAAAGCATATAAAAGAGGAAAACAAATCCAGACAGAGGAAAGTATTGCTAATTCATTTCTACAAGAACAAATATTCAAAATAAAATTTGGATGGGTGTTTTGTGAGCTATCTTGGTAAGCTAGATATTAATGAGTAGAAATCCAGGTGCATTGCGGCAGGTGTAATTGCCATTGTTGACTCTGATCTAGCATGACTATATAGAAGTACTAATTTTTACCATATTTAGTCTCAGTTTGCTTCCTAGCAGGGGCATCTTGCCTTGTCTGAAGCTAGATCTTGAAATGTTATTGAGCTAAGATCTCCAGGCATGCTCAAGTCTCCCACAAAATACGTGGTAGATTGTAGCTCACCAACAATCCATGCTTGATATATAGTCGTTGGCAAAAGTGTGGCAGCTGACAGCGACTGTTAGTACAGCAACCGTTTTTACCTTACATCCTGGCAGTGGAAGGAGAAGATTTAGGACTTCAGTGGATGCCAGCCTGAAATTCATTTTTTCTAATAGATTCTTGAGTCTGAGTTTACTGAAGCATGAACTCCTAAGGTTTTATCCTGGCAACGAAAAATATGTGGAAAATGAAATGGTCATAAATATGACTGAAACGTTTATTAAATTGCTAGCAGGAGAATAAGGACTCCAGCTCAGTATATGTGTTCTTTACAGCTTCAATAAAATATCATTTTTGTAGCTTTTATGACTTTTTATATGTTGGGAAAGTTTATGTCTGTACTCTGTTTACATGCACTGCATCTGAGTTTAACTGGAATTATTTTTTTATGATAAATCAAGAAATCTTCTCTAATTGATGTTGTCTAAATTGGAGCAGTGGTGTCCCAAATGTAAAATAGTTTCTAAGTCGTAGGATATTCAGATTCAGAACTTTCATATGTGTCATGAAAATTTATGGTGCATTTTATCTCTTTGTTGTCATTGGACTTTCTTGCCCAAGCGTGTTAACTGTATATCAAATTTTCTAAAGTACCCAACATATTATTTTTAATAAAATAAAGTGGAACAGTCATTCATTTAACAAATATTTACTAAGAAGATAGCATCTACTGGTCATTGTGCTGATATTTGAAATCCTTTTTGTATGTTGCTTATAATTTTTGGGGGGGAAATGTAAAGCACAAACTAATACACTAAAAAAGTACACTGTGATAAATGCTCTGAAAGAAACAGAGTGTTTTCTGGATTACAGAAATTTCAATAATTGTGTAAGAAATTCCACACTGAAGAGATACCATTTAATCTGAGACCTCGGATTAGTCAGGATGGTCTAGGTTATGCTACCGGAACAACTGTGAAGTCTCTGATTTGTTTACTTAATGTCAAGTGAGTGAAAGTTGCTCAGTCATGTCTGACTCTTTGCGACCCTATGGACTATACAGTCCATGGAATTCTCTAGGCCAGAATACTGGAGTGGGTAGCCTTTCCCTTCTCCAGGGGGTCTTCTCAACCCAGGGATCAAACCCAGGTCTCCTCATTGCAGATGGATTCTTTAACAATTGAGCTGCAAGGGAAGCCCTGTTTACTTAATAAACAAAGGTTAATTTCCCTTCACACTATATAACCAAGTGTCCAGCATAAGGTGTCAGGGAACTTTGTTCATCATGTTTTCTCAGGGAGGCAGAATCAAAGAGACTCTGTTGCAACATATGCCTCCGTGGTCGCCAAAGCAATGAAGGAGAAGATGACTTGTGCACTGGCTCTTAAAGGCTTTTGCCCAGAAAATGACATACGTCTTCTTATGATTGGCCAGAACAGGTCACATGACATGGCTAGGCCTAATTTTTAAAAATACAGGTTTATATAGCTTTCTATGTGCCAGAAAAGAGAAAAAAATGGATTTTGATGATCAGTACTAATGATTTGCACAGACCTCAAGGATGAACAGGAACTAGCCATTTTAACAACTGAAGGAATAAAGTTATTGGAAAAGGAGATCACATTGGAAAAAGCCCCGAGATGAGAAAGAGGTGAGTGTTTTGAAGACAAAAGAACAGTGGAACCTGTAGTTTTGTGAACAATAATTTTTATATGATTAAATATTGATTAGGAGAGCCATTGTTTTGAATAATCATCTGTCATCTATTAAAAAATACTAATGTGGTAATAGTGACCAATTATTTTTCCAATTAGGAAATATTTTTCCTAATTATTTATCATTAACCTTTTCATTCATTTTCTGTAGGGTTATCTTGGGATTGTGAAAGGTTTTCCTACTGTATTCCATTTATTGTAGGTGTACAGTTGTATGGAATAGAAGTCATGATATGCTGATTTTCCTTTAGAAGACTTACATTTAATGTTAAGTCTTCTGGGTTTATAAGAACAACTGTATTTTTCTTTTCTGTTATTTAACTTGTCTCAAATACTCCTCAGAAGAGAAGTCTTAAGGATTAAAATTGTAGGGTAAAAGAATATAGGGCAGATAACATAACATTCTCACCCTAAAGTTATTTTCATATGTATTTTCATATAGTGAGATATGTCTGATCTCTTGCAGTTAAGTAAACCCTGAGCAATACCTCTAAGTAAATTCTCTGCTTAAATGATGTTTGATTTAGTCCTGGAAAATGGGACAAAATTCTGTCTGATCACCCAGCTAGTTAGGAATGCTCTGTTCTTAATTAAGTGGTCTTTTTAAGTGTAATACTATGGATAATTTTTAAAGTCTGGAATGTAACAAAAGACATTTCAGGAAGTCTTTCATGTGCATACTGCCAAATGAAAAGAAAACTAACTTTAAAAAAATTGTGTCAGATCACTTCTTGCTCTTTCTTTTGTTAAGAATACGACTTTACAGGTAAATTGAAATCCCCTTTGTTCTTTTTATTTCCATTTCTTCTGCTTTTCCAGAGATAATCACTATCATGAAGTTATAGTACATTTACCTCATTCATTTTATATATTTAGTGTTTCCATAAACTATATATATATATAATTGTTTTATATTTTTCATGAACATAAATGCTATCAGTCTCTGTTATTTTCTAACTTATTTTTATTCAACATTGTTTTTGGGGTCTTTCCATTAATACATACAGAACTAGCTTATTCATTTAAACTGCTCTGCAATATTCCATTGCATAACTATAAAGCAATTTACTTATTCTTTCACTGATAAGCATTTAGATTCTTTCTCATTTTTCCTAATAAAAAATGCTATGATGAACTTCTAATGAAGTGTTTCCTTGTGCATATATACAAGAGTTTCTCTTGACTAAACAAGATTTTAGTTTTAACTAATTCTCTTTTACTAATTTCTTCTCTTACAATTTTTGCTTCAAAGTATCTAATATGTTAGTCACTCTGTCCTGTCTGAAACTTTGCAGCACCATGGGCTGTAGCCTACTAGACTCTATGGAATTATCCAGGCAAAAATACGGAGTGGGTTGCCATTCCCTTCTCCAGAGGATCCTCAATCTACGGATTGAAACTGGGTCTCCTGCATTGCAGGCAGATTCTTTACCATCTGAGCTACCATCTAATATGTAGCCATATTAAAATATTTAATATTCTGTATCTGTTTCATGCTTGAGTAATAATAACTTTAAAGGACCTAGAATACATGCATAGAGAGAATATGAGCAAGAATGAACATGCTCAAGTTTAGATAATATAACAGCATGAAAAAAAACTAATTATATGAAAATATTTTAAAAATTGAGTGAAATTTTACATTAACAATTAGTTTTTCTCACATCCTCCACCTTACCCATTCCATATGCAGTTCAATTTCTGGGAGTATATTCGACAGCCCAATCACTCACAGGCTTCCATCACATATGTGGTGGAAAATGTTACCTCATAGCAGCCAAACCATACCTGGCAGAAAATGCTGTTAAGTAGCCTCTACTGGCAGCCAGATTCATCTGATCTATGAAAAGAATTATACTATTGAAGAGAAGTACTATATACTTGAAAATTTTTCCAGCTATTATCAGTTAAGACAGAATGGTTTAAAAACCATCGATTTGTTCAAAATATTATGAAGATTCCTGATGTTTTTCCCCCAAGCAACTTATTTTTCAATGCTTGGGATACATTTATGGGTTCAGAGTCATTATATTTTCTGTATCCCACAGGCTTGCCTGTTGAGAGTTGTTCATTAAAATGTTAACAGAGTTAGTGAAAATCCAGAACTTGGGAACAGGTGGACTTTAAGCTTTCCTAAGGCTGCAGCCCCAAAGTAAAAGTTTGCTTGGAGACTATTGTGAGTCTCTTCCAAGATAAGGTAAAGTGTCAGCTGGTCTCAGGTAGTTTTTTCCAAAAGGCTGGATCTCATTTTCAACTGATAGATGTTATTTTCATGAAGTGCTTTTTATTCATGTCAACCCTAAATCACTGCAGACTGTCTAATTTCTTGTTCATATCTTTTAAAAACCTCTTAGGTGGTCCCACATCTTGGGCAAGTTAGTGTAAATTAGGCAAGAGCAGGTTTTCACATTCTAATGATTATGAAGACACTAAAACAAGTATGTGTACCTCTTAAGAGTTAAGCATCATTTAAATATCTTAATTATTAGCATTTGCAGATGGCATGGGAAAGATTAAAAATTGAAACTCCAGGGCATATAATTAATATATCAATGTTCTAAAATTCTAATCAGAACACAGATATTCTTGCAAAGAATGATAGCTACCTATGAACTTCACATCCTACCTACAAGAGTCCAAATGGAAAAAATTATGTGGAGTCTTAAACTTTAATTAACATTTTTAACTTTAATATTTTCACAATATATAGGGTGCTACCTAAAACAGAGGTCTTAACTGTAAAACATGAAAACCAAATTTGACTCATTGATTTAAAATAATAAATTGTATGTCATGGAAAGGGTAGATCTAGAATCTATAAGCAGTCTGGAGAGGCAAACTTGGAGAAGAGGTAAGAGCCAAGGGAATCTAATAGAAAAATCAGCTGAGGTCTTCACTGGTTAGCACCTAGTTAGTCAAAGGTGTCCTCTTCTGTCCTCTTGCTACTGAGACAGATTTCTGAATATATGCCTTTGTATCATTTCCTCCACCAAAACTCACACAATGGAGCTTTCTCTTAAATGGGAAATAGGTTTGGATGGAGAACAAGGCAAATATGTTCACATTTTCTCTACATAGCTCATCATATCTTTTGGCCATGATTTTCATGAACTGTATAAATCTGTTTTTGTTGAGAGTCCAGCTTTAGAATAAAACAATATTGAACATGGTGTTATTGCAGTCCTGTGGATCTCAACTATTCAAACATGAGGAATTAAAATAGAGGCCTTTCTGTTAGGCAGTTTAGTTGCCCTTAAAATGTATCATTGATTAAGGAAACCCTGTGGGGTTTATTACTTCATCTCTGTATTATGAGAAGCATTCTGTAATGACCAAGGAATTAGGAAAACTTACTTACTGAGTAGAAATCTGATGAGCACAATGCTTATATTATATACCAAAAAAAGATAACATGAAAAATATGAGTATATTTATAGGTACTGGAGGAAGATGTTTTCTCTAGTAGGAAATTTCAAGTTTGATTTATTTTACTAATTAGTGACAGAAGATATAAATAGACAATATAAAATAAGAATCATAATCCTCTAATTTTTGAAGTCAGTCAGAGACAACATACTTAACCTAGGGAAACATCTGCTTGAAAATTTAAAAATTTAACTTAAGCGTCAGGATGTTTTTCTATATCTGGAATGTTAGTGAAGTTTTTAAACATGTGGACGTTGAACTGGGGTTTTCTTTGATGTTCATCGTGAGGCAGTTGGAGCGTCTCCCATAAGCTCAGATGCTGACATTCCCATTGTCTTCTGTGCCATGAGTCCTCTCTACGGAGGGCCTGCCCTTGGTGGCACGAGGCATAGTCTCCTGTCCAGGAGTCTGAAGATAGATAATCTGAAAACCAGATAATGTCATGGCTAATCACAAATTGATGATGGTGCTTTTGTTGCCAGGCTGGAGAGGTAGTGCTGGAATAAAGGCTAGGAGTCATGAATCAGAAGGGGCGCTTCCTTTTACAGACCACATTAATGGATAAACATTGTGCTTTTATATCTGTCCATTGTACTTTCTGGCGAGGTAAAAAGGGAGGTTTTTTTTTTTTTTTCCACCGAGTAAAAATTATGTGGGTCTGGTATTTCTCTTTGCAAAATAATTTATTTCTGGCTGCACAGTATTAATTTTCAGGCTGTGAAACCTGGCTTTGATTCGAAACAGATCTTTGGGAAAGAAGGGGCTTGAATAATAGAGAAAATAACTCCATAAGGAAGTATATTATTTCTTGGAAGGATCTTGCTATCCATTCAAGTGGTTTCTTCCATCTTTCACATCCAGGAAAATTGTCTCCATATATAATTATAAGGAACAAAGCTATGGTGAAGTAGATGGAGGCTTTTCTCCCTCCCTCATCCTTCACCTTGCAATCTCACTGTAATGGCTGTGATGAGATAAAAGCATAGGAAAGTATGCTATAAAATAGACAATGCCCTAAAATGTTAATAGCCACAATAGCCTCAGTCTTGCCACCAGCAGCTGAACGTTCATTAACATCCAGACACTGTGTTAACCCGGGTCTCCTGCACTATAGGCAGATTCTTTACCAACTGAGCTACAAGGAAAGCCCAAGCTCTAAGTAAAGTTCTTGTTTTATACTCATTTTACAAATAAGGAAACTGAGTTCCAGAGCCTCACTCAAGGCCATGGTTGAGTAATTTGTGAAGCATAGATGAATGGTTGTGAATCTAGAATTGTCTGACTACAATCCTATGCTCTTAATTATCGTGCAAAGTGCTTCTATCTGCATATAATGCTAGAGCCCCAAACAATGACAGTTTACCTGTGAAGATTTCAAGGTCGAAGATAAACTGCTTGAAAAATCTCAGTACTGTGTGGAATAATTGTATATACCTTTTTGTATATATACCTAATTGTATATAGGTCGTTATCATGAGTCACTTTAGGAAGAAATCTTGAGAAAACGAATCCTGTGACTATCACCTCTTTTTTCCCCCTAGTTCAGCCACTTACTATCTTTGTGATCTTGGGCAAGTTACCTAACTTCACTGTGCCTCAGTTTTCTCATCCCTCAAATGGGCATCATAATAGTGCTTAAGTCACGGTTTTGTTTTGATAGTCAGAAAAGTAAAAAAAAAAAAATGTATTTACAATAGTGGTATATTACTCTATCTCTACCTCTACACATGCCACAATTTACATGTCTATTTCCTTGCATTGCTGACAAAATCCTACACAGGACTATGGTGTATGTATGTGTTAGTTGTTCAGTCATGTCCGACTTTTTGCGACCCCATGGACTGAACCTCTCCAGGCTCCTCTGTCCATGGAACTCTCCAGGCAAGAACACTGGAGTGGGTTGCCATTTCCTTCTCCAGGAATATGGTACTATATGCTTTCTGTCACTAATTATGGAATGTCAGATTTTAGGCTTTAAAAGAATAGATGTGATTTTCAATATATAGAAGAACAATGCAAGGAAACACAGAAGAATCTCTGAATTATGATCACTTACAAATATTTTCAATATTATTAGCAATTTAGGCAATAGTTTGGCAGCTGCTAAGAAAACTTGAATGCTGCAAGCATGTCGTAAGTTTCTGAAGTTCTTCATGATATTTATGATAGTAGTGATGTCATCTGGAGGAAAGCCATCTTACACAAAAGATACCATTTTATTAAATCTATTCCAGGCAGCCATGTTTGAGGATACGAGGGACTCATCTGCTGATAAAGTTAGATAAGTGTTTGCCAAAGTGCATTTCATCCCACACTAATCTTGAGGAATGCTATTGAATGAAAATATTTTATGAGCAAGTAACTTTTGAACACTGCCTATGATAACCTTCTCTTGGCAGTTAATAATGCACATAAGCACACTGAGGGCTCCTGAAAGTCATGGAGTTTTCACCCTCACATGCACACACGCACACTCTTCCTTTTTTTTTTTTTTAACTCAAATATATTTGATCACAGAATCCTTTTTTTGACATAATACTCAATACTCTGTGGAACTAGTGTTCCATTGACCACATCTTGGGAATTACTGAGTTAAAACATATTTCTGGATCTCAACTCAGTGGGTGTATTTTGTCATGAAAATACACCCTTGACACCCTAGACTCCATCAGCTGTAAGCCTCTAATTTGATCTTGATTACTACAGGAGAATGACTCAGGAGGCTCAAGCTGTTCCATCAAATCCTTTTGACGTAGGGCCAGTTGCTGAAACTCTCTGGACTTTATTTTCTGATCTCTTCATCACGTGGTCAGATAGTCTCTAAGCGTGTTCCATCTTTAAAAGTTGCTACTGAAAATAATTGAAATTTAAATAATGCTATGTCGTTCTCAGCATGCTTTTCTATGCCTCCTCTAGAATGGCCTGGAAACCTTTCGGGAACCTGGCGGCAAAGCGCACCACCTACCTAGCAGTGCAGATTAGTTTGCAAGTTGACAGAGCAGTAAGTTTTGCCTTCTGTAGATAGCGTTTCTGGCTTCTCGGGCACTTGGCTAGCATTGTCTACAGTTTCAGGACTGCAGCCCCTCTCGGTATTGAAGTAATGACTCTTCATAGTCCACCTACTCAGAGAGTAGAAGCTAAGCTGCTGGTATGACTTGAAGTCAGCTGGATCATCATGCCGTAGAGTGCCTGCTGAAAGAGAATTTCCATAGCTGAGGAGTACTTGCTCACTGGGAGTAGTGGAAATTCTAAATCCAGTTGGACATGCAGCCGTCTGAGACGTGGTGGCTCCTTTTGGAGGCATATCGAAGTGGCCATTGAATTTGATAAACTGGACTTCATTTATTAGCTGAATAAAGGGGTTACAGTCTTGAAACCAGGGCAAGAATAAATGTATTTAGTAAAGAGTATTTAATGCAGAGTAAGAAGCATTAAACAGACACAGGACACGGCCCCCAGTGTTGATGCCACTGTGAGATAGCAGATTGTGGTGGTTAAGAACACAGGTGTGGGAGTTGTATACATTTGTCATTTAAATTCTGGACTTGTTTTGCACCATTTTGGGACTCTGGGCAATTTGATTTTTATTTTATTTAACTCACCTAAGCCTACTCTTGAGGCTTCCCAGGTTGCTCAGTGGGTAAAGAATCCGCTTGCAATGCAGGAGATGCAGGTTTGATCCCAGGGTTGGGATCCCCTGGAGGAGGGCATGGTAACCCATTCCAGTATTCTTGCCTGGGAAATCCCATGGAGTCTGGCAGGCTATAGTTCATGGGGTCGCAAAGAGTCGGACACAGAAGTGACTGAGCACGCAGGCCTACCATCATCTGTATAGAAAAGCTATTCATGCCATCCAAATAAAGTTATTGTATAGATAACTTTAAATGCTGCACTGCACAAACTTCATTTTAGGCACTGAAAAAGATAGGGATGCTTTATAGCTTCAAACATAACCTCTTAAAGAACTCTTGCCCTAAGACGAAAGGCTGTCTCCTTTTCTGTTTCCTCGTGGTGCTGGAAGACAGCTCCTCCAGTGTACATCAGTGGAACTTTCTGGGATGACGGAAATGTTCTTTGTGCTGCCAGCGTGGTAGCTAGCCACTAACCGCATGTGGGTCTTAAGCACTTGACCTGTGGCTAGTGTGACTGAGGAACTGAATGTTTGCTATATTTAATTTAAATTTAAAGTTTAAATTTAGAAAGCCACATGTGGCTAGTGGCTACTGTTTTGGACAGCATGGTTACAGATTATAACAAACCACATTGGTGTGAAATTTATAACTGCTGAAGTTTCTTTCTCTTAAAATATTGTTTCATGTCACAGACAAATTCTACAGTTTAAAAAGTTGATTGTGATCCCTTAAAAAAACAGCAAGGTATTCTCTCCTGGTGAATGTCATCAGTCACAGTACTTAGAATTTTTCTATGCAAAGAAGCCTCCACACTGTGGAAGAAAAAATATTCAGTAGAAATACCATGGGATCTTTCGAAACTCACTGAAATAATGATGTGTTTATGATCAGGTATTTGATTATATTAATCAGGGTCCTGTAATAAAGCAATACCACAGTCTTTGTTTATATGGTTCAGTTCAGTTCAGTCGCTCAGTCGTGTCTGACTCTGTGCGACCCCCATGAATCGCAGCACGCCAGGCCTCCCTGTCCATCACCAGCTCCCAGAGTTCACTCAAACTCACGTCCATCGAGTCAGTGATGCCATCCAGCCATCTCATCCGCTGTCATCCCCTTCTCCTCCGCCCCCAATCCCTCCCAGCATCAGAGTCTTTTCTAATGAGTCAACCAAAGTACTGGAGTTTCAGCTTTAGCATCATTCCTTCCGAAGAACACCCAGGACTGATCTCCTTTAGAATGGACTGGTTGGATCCCCTTGCAGTCCAAGGGACTCTCAAGGGTCTTCTTCAACACCACAGTTCAAAAGCATCAATTTTTCGGTGCTGAGCTTTCTTCACAGTCCAACTCTCACATCCATACATGACCACTGGAAAAACCATAGCCTTGACTAGACGGACCTTTGTTGGCAAAGGAATGTCTCTGCTTTTGAATATGCTATCTAGGTTGGTCATAACTTTCCTTCCAAGGAGTAAGCGTCTTTTAATTTCATAGCTGGAATCATCATCTGCAGTGGTTTTTGAGCCCCCCAAAATAAAGTCTGACACTGTTTCCACTGTTTCCCCATCTATTTCCCATGAAGTGATGGGACTAGATGTCATGATCTTCATTTTCTGAATGTTGAGCTTTAAGCCAATTTTTTCACTCTCCTCTTACACTTTCATCAAGAGGCTTTTTAGTTCCTCTTCACTTTCTGCCATAAGGATGGTGTCAAATTGTAAATCCATCTATGGAGGCAAGCTTTTTGATTGTATCCCTATTTATTTATTTATGTTTGGTTTTATTTTGGAGCATAGAGATATTTTTCATTAAAATGTACTATTTATGTTAATATGCAGTGGGATTTATAACATTTTTAAATGAATACAAATTTTAAAAATTTCTCAGTTTTAACTTATAATGCAGTAGTGTTGATAGATATAACCCACATGAGTAAAGGCTTTTGGGGAAAGTCAATAATTTAAGGATCCTGAAAACCAAAGAAGTTTGAGAGCTGCTGACCAAAGTCATTCTTAGGTGGATTTTTCTGTTAATTGCTGCAGAAATTGCTAATTTCTTGAATGACTTGGAGTAGATTTTTTTGTCTACTTGCTCTGTCAAATGTGAAAAGATTCCTTTTATAACTTTAAGCTTTTCTTGTTTTTCTGAAACTTTGCTCTTGATATTTCATTGTAGTTTTACTGTATAAATCTTATATCTTAATGAATTGTAGTTTTTAACCTTATGTAATACTTTTTTGAACTCAGTGATTGCTTTCTGTACTTGAGTTCCATTCTATTTGATACAATTACTACTTCTGTTTTATATCATTTATATTTTCCCTAATTTTTCTCTGTCTTGTTTTCTACTCTTCTTGTCATTTCATTTTGATGGTTTTTCTTATAGACAGAATAGAGCTAAATTTTGTTACTCTAATCAGATCTACAAATGTCTTTTTCTTTGATTAAAAACGACTTATGTTTGTGTTTATTGTTATTTCAGTATATTTGGTTTATTCTCATTATTTTACTTTATGTATAAAAATCATTATATTTTGTAGTTTGTCTTTTCCCCTTTGCCTATCATTTTTGGCTTAATCACTTATATTTCACGCCTCTGCTTCCACTGCTCTTCTTCCTTAATTAAGAAATTCTGTGAAGTGAAATGTTAGTTGCTCAATCGTGTCTGACTCTTTGCGACTCCATGGACTGTAGCCCGACAGGCTCCTCTGTCCATGGGATTCTCCAGGCAAGAATACTGGAGTGAGGAGCCATTCCCTTCTCCAGGGAATCTTCCCAACCCAGGGATCAAACCCGGGTCTCCTACACTGCAGGCAGATTCGTTACCATTTGAATGACCAGGGTAGCCCTAAGAAATTCTGTATTCTTCATTAAATTAATGATTACCATTGTATTGAAATCTCTTTCCTTCTCTTACACCTGTTGAGCAGTATAGAAATTAAATAATGCCTATTCCTCTCATTCCTAGACATTTTACTTTTTTCACATCTCCCAGTCTGAAGTTGAGATCTTAGAAGTAAATTTTTTCCAAGTCCTCATTATGGCAAGTATCTCCCCTATTCTTCAGTTCCTGAAATTATCATTTTAAGCTACTGTCTTACCATGTAGGCTCTTTTGTTTCAAGAATCCTTTATCAAAAATTATAAATTAATAACCTATAAATGTTTTTTCACTGTATTTTAAATCTCGACACTACAAATGAGAAAACTGCTGCTGCTGCTAAGTCGCATCAGTCGTGTCCGACTCTGTGCGACCCCATAGACGGCAGTCCACCAGGCTCCCCCGTCCCTGGGATTCTCCAGGCAAGAACACTGGAGTCACTCAGTCATGTCTGACTCTTAGCGACCCCATGGACTGCAGCCTACCAGGCTTCTCCGTCCATGGGATTTTCCAGGCAAGAGTACTGGAGTGGGTTGCCATTGCCTTCTCCACAAATGAGAAAACTAATGCTAGGCTATTCTGTCTTCATGGTAGATAGCCTGTTCTTTCTTTCTGGAAATGGAAAAATTCTTTTCTTTCTGGTCTTAAGGTTCAAATATCTAGAGATCTCATGGGCTCTTTTTTTAAAAATATATCTTTCCCCCATTATTCTTGTCTAGGACATTCTGGTCTTCAGTCTCTAACAAGTCTCACCTTTTACTTATTAATTTCTCAGGAATTTTGCTCTGTGTTGCAAGCTATTTCTTCCATCTGATCTTCTAGACAACTAATTTAGCTTGAAGCAGTGACCATTTGTTTTTCTGTTGAGTTTGAATATTGAAAGCGTGGTGGCTCAGAGGTTAAAGCATCTGCCTCCGATGGGGGGGGTGGGGGCCAGGTTCGATCCCTGGGTCGGGAAGATCCCCTGGAGAAGGAAATGGTAACCCACTCTAGTATTCTTGCCTGGAGACTCCCGTGGACAGAGAAGCCTGGTAGGCTACAGTTCACAGGGTCGCAAAGAGCTGGACACGACTGAGCGACTTCACTTTCACCTTACTTTCTTAAGCCAAAAAAAAAAAAAAAAAAGAATGGCTTTAGTCTTTTAATATGTGTTTGTCTATTCATGAAGCGAATCCCCTTAGTACCTAGGCTAGTCAGGCTCCCTGGGTTTCTCTAGCAGTTACAAACTTGCCATCTTTGAAAGATACGGTCTTTTTTATTTTACTGAGCTGGTATGGAAGTACTGTAACCTTCCTGGTGAGTGGTCACAGGGGCATCTTTTGCTCTTGAGCCTCTCCTGGTGCTTATGTGTGGGGAACAGGTATACAGCTCTAACCAGAGAGCCAGAAATGAGTCAATTCACTAGTGTAGGCCACCACCCGTGCTAGGCCACCCCTGCCAGGAGGATCTGGTGACTACCTGCTGTTCTTCATGTGGCAAGTACAAAGGCAGGGCCTCCCCCTTTGCAAGTCAAGTAGAGCCAATGATACATGTTACCTGTGTCTTTTTAGAAGTCCTAATGACCTATGGTATTTTTTGCTGTTCGGTATTGCCTTAAAACTCCCCAAAAGCTAAAACCCCAGGATCACATGGCACTTACTGTCTGCTCAGGAGAAATCCCAGCCCCACCCTGCTAGTTAGATGTTATATCGGAAGTTCTATGTCAGGACCAAATCACAGAGAAGGACTTTTGTTTTCCAGCTGTATAGTGTGTCACATTTCCAGGTAAAAGCTGTGGTTTACGAGGTTTGTTTGACTCTATATATATATATATATATATATATATATATATATATATGTAGCTGCCTGTGTGACTCAGGAGGAGATGATTTAGGCAGAAATATCAGAAAGAAAGCAATTGCATGCATATGATTGCATCTATATTATTATAGAGAGTCTGTCATTAAATTGTGCCTAATATTTTATTTTATTCGCTGCTGCTTTAATCCAGTCTTGTGATCTCATTGTATTTGATTCAAGGAATGTATAAGGTCCATTCAGACATTGGTTTCCGTTGACTGTTTCTGACTTCTTTGATAATGGGTAAATGTTTTGTGAGCCTGTATTACTTTTCCCTGAAATTATTCAGGCTTACTTAATTATATAATAGGTTTTTCTTAGATACCATAAAATTGATACTTTATAGATTTGACTTGCTTATTATCCATCTTGTATGTGAATCATTTATGTCTGTGGGTCCCTGGTATTTTCATCTTTTTAACTTTTTTCTTTCAGAAGTGACAGTATCTGTCTGGTTAAATAATTTTACTAGTTTATAATCTTACACAATTTCTGTCATCCTTAAAGTAAGTTAATTGGTTTTGCTCTTGGGAGAGTGCACTTTAAGTTCATAGGCAGTGAGTTTTAGGACTACATCTCTGATGGCCCTCCTCCTTATGAAATGTGACATCAAAGATAGCAATTTTGTTTGCATCATTGGCCAGCACCTAATTATCTTTCCTGCCTCTTCATTCTTCAAGTGCCCTTTGATGTCAGCAGTAGCCTTGTGCTTTGAAAGACCAGAGAATGGTGAAAGGGGTTCTTATTTGCTGAGTCCACGTTCTGCTGAAATATTAAGTAACAGTATTATGTTAGAAACAAAATGCAATACAACTGTGGTAATTAAAGTAATTACTCATCTATTTGCAGAAGCAGGGTCTTTAATGTTTCTCTGTTAGAGAATTTCTCCCTAACGTAATCTGGCTAGATGTAGACTCATCTTTGGGAAAAATCAGAAACAAAGCAAGACTGGACTTGCCTGTTGGGAGTTAGGAGATTGTACTTGGGCTGGGAGGAGGCATTTGTGGAAATGTGACAGTATTCACTTAAATGGTAAAGGGGTTTGTTCTGTTAGGAGATAGCAAAGTTACCAAAAGTTGAGACCGAATATTCTGTGTCTTGGGGCCCAGCAGATGCAGCAGGTGTGAGGTAGATGGCCAAGTCCAGTGTCACTTCACTTTCTATTGGCTCTTTGATTCTCCACATACTACTTAGTGTATGATTTTTAGTTTTTTCATGGGTAAAAATGACACACACTTTTTTTTAGCACTTCAGAATAAATTGAGATAGTTTATAGAAAGAGTCATTATAAAGTGCCTGCCTTAAAGACTTAATTTTATTCTCTTGCTTATTAATACATGAGTTGGCCTGTCAGAGATACCGTTTTTCACTCATTGAATGAACACGAACCATTTGCTTCTACTCAGTGTTGGAAGGAATGGACTACTGTTGGAATGGACTGCTGTATATTGGTTACCGTTTACTCAGAGAGCAATTCTGTAATATTTTTCAAACTGGCTAGTTTAGCCAGCAATTCCAGTGCTAGGAAGCTACGTTATAGAAAACCTGTCAAGCTATGCAGTAAAGACCCATGCAGCCTTCTGTGCCTTTGTGGGCAGTTGTGAACAACATCAATATCCATCCCAAAGAAGGTGGGCAGTGTGGAAAGGGGATGTTCCAGTGCCCTCAGTGGTGACTCTATATATAAAAAAAGACTCAAGGTTTTTTTTTTTTTATTTTGGTGTTAAAAACTCAAGTTTGTTTTATTTAAAAATGATTTCAAAGTCCTGGTTATTTTAGGAGTTTGTAAAAAAAAATTTAATTGTGTAGAACATATAACGTGAACTTTACCGTGACCATTTTTAAATGTACAGATCCATGGCATTAAATAGATTCCCAGTGTTGTGCAGCTATCATCACCAATCATCCACAAAACTGAGACTCTGAGCCCGTTAAACACTAATTCCCCACCTCTTCCCCAACCCCTGACAAGCCCGGTTCTACTTTCTGTATCTATGAATGTGGTTATATTCGTAGACACAGACATTTTATAAAAGTGGAATCATTCAGTATTTTTTCCTTTTGTAACTGGCTTATTTTACTCAGAATAACTTCCTTAAGGTTCATCCATGTTGTAGCACGTGTCAGAATGTCTTTCTGTTTAAAGGCGGAATAATATTCCATTGTATGCATTTTGCTTATTCATTTATCAGTCAGTGAACATGTAGGTTGTGTCTACCTCTTAGCTATTGTGAATAATGCTGTTGGATACATGGTTGTCCAAGTATCTCTTCAGATTCCTGCTTCAGTTCTTTAGGGTATATTCCTTGAACTTTTAAATTTAGCTTATAAATACCACTCATCTATTAATAAGTCTGGCAGATTTTAGTAGTCACTCTAAGAGGCCTTTAAATAGTATTTGGTTCCATTTTCATATGTTGTTAATGGAACACCTCCCTACCTTTTAAACTGCCATAATATATTGAATATACCTAATATCTCCCTTAAGTACTTAAATTATACACCTTAAAAACCTTTTTAAGTACTCAAATAGCTCTCATAAACCTAATTAAAATTTGAATGTCTAAATACTCAAATTTATAAAAATCTGAAGTTCACTTAAATGATCCAGTTCTGTATGTAAGCATAGTCACATTTTAACATGAAAAATCACAACTCCAAATAAGTTACCTAATTATTAATTTTAAATTGTGCTTACAGGGTAATCTGATAGAGTGAATGAGATGCCATTAAACGTTGTTTAGTTGCTAAGTCGTGTCTAACTCTTTTGCAGCCCCATGGACTGTAACCTTCCAGGTTCTTCTGTCCATGGAATTTTCCAGACAAGAACATTTTGGTATTGGTTTCCATTTCCTGAGCCAGGGATCAAACCCGTGTCTCCTGCTTGGCAGGCGGATTCTTTACAACTGAGCCACCAGGAAATATTGAAAGTGAAAGTGTTAGTCTCTCAGTCCTGTGTGACTCTTTACGACCCCGTGGACTATAACCGGCCAGGTTTCTCTGTCCATGGAATTCTCCAGGCCAGAATACTGGAGTGGATTACCATTTTCTTCTCCAGGGGATCTTCCCAAGCCAGGGATCGAACCCAAGTCTCCTGCATTGCAGACGAATTCTTTACCACTGAGCCCCAGGAAACATTACAGGTGCATAAATTTTGCACAGGTTCTTAATTTAATGGCTTTGATTCTCTTCAACATTTCTGTACTTAATTCTAAAATTTCCTGAGGTTAGCAGTTGTTTGTCCATTGTAGAAGATAATTGCTGTCTCATTTATCTGAGTTAAATATTTAGACCCACCATGAAGTCTGGACTTGCAGACATTCAGGCAAATTTTATTGAGACTAAGGAAACTATATAATTTGAGGTGTTGCTTTCCCTGCCTGCTCTAGTTATATCAGTGATCAGAGATTTCAGCTGGCAGACTGACTAGATAGATTCTCAATTAGAACCATAATGGGATGCAGTCAACCTTATTGTCATTGCTGTGTCAACAACTCCATTACTCAAAGGAGGCGGTCATGTCACCAGGACCATTTGACTTAGGTTTCACACAGTCCAGAGATCTGCATTGTACTCACTCTTGTCTCCAGTTCCCACACAGGGTAATCGCTGGATTGCATGTTGCATTTCTTTGGTTCCTGAGAATGGAAATGCTGCCTTCTTGCTTAAGTTCAAAGACTGTGGAACTTGATGGGAAATCTTACATATTTTCATACACTGTCTGGGATCAGGGAATTCTGTATACTAAAGTGGGGATGAATGGAGTTTTGAATATCTTTAGGGCATTATTTGACTGCACAACTCCAGGGGATGTCATTTACATTAGAGTAGTTGTGGGTAGCTTTCCTGAATTATGCAGTGTCCATCTGTGCAGCTGTGGACCATAACTGCATTCTACTGACAGTTAAATAGATAATGCAGTTAACTAAATAATACCACTTGGACAGCTGATGTATGGCTATCACTATGACTCATTTCCCTTCTCTTCTGGGGCTTCTTGGGGACACCTCGTCTGTTGACCTTACTGCTTTTCTCACTTGTTATCTGTCCATCTGTTCCTTTTCTCACTTCCCATCTCATCCAGTGTAGATTCCACAGTCTATAAATGTGTCCTAACACATTTGCTGTTCTGAATCTTTTTCTCCTCTGACAGACAAAACTCTAGTCCTGGATGCACCCTTATCTTTCAGAGAGTTTCTCTGCTGCCCAGAGCTATTGGAAAAAGTCACAACAGACAGATGGAGCCCACTCTAAGTTCCATCTTGTTCATGCACCACAGAGACGTGCTGGATGTCCCCTGGGAATCCTCTGTGGATTCTTAGGACAGGTCCCTATATTGAGAGGTATCTTCGGTGTCCATCTCAGTTAGTCCATGATCTGACACTCCAGCCAACTTCTGCCAGCGACCTAGCGTCCACCTCCTGCTTCACAAGGAAAGGAAAAGGTATCCAAGAGGTCATGACTCCTTCTTCTCTGCTGTATAAAATGCCGACCTCTCTGTGCAGTCTGCTCTTCCTCCTTTGGGTTACAAGAACAGGGTTTTTGTTCTTCTATCTAAGGATAGCTCCTCTACACAAATTCTGGTTTCGCTCTCAGCCTGGTTCCTTAGGGGTCTTGTACTAGAAATTATTATCTTTTAGAAATCCTTGTCTCTTCCACAAAACAAGCAAAAGAATAAATAAGCAAAAAACGAAAACAAATTTTTTTCTCTTAATCCCAAAGCTCCTGCAGATCTATGTTTATCTTTACCTCCCGGAAACCTCTCCAAAGGTTGTCTGGTTGTCCACATGACGATGATGCTCACCTTTTGTTACCTAGCACTGTTCAGCATCTCTAATTATACTGAGAGGACTTGAGAAATACAGCAGAATTCTCAAATATATTGAATTGTATTCGTTTGAAATAAAATGGTAACATAGGCTATAATAATGATAGAAAACAGAAACTATTAGCAAGGATGTGGAGGAATTAGAATCTCTTTTATTACTGGTAGAAATGTAAAATCATGAAGATATTTTGATAAACAGTTTGACACTTTAACAGTGAAACATATATTCGCCATACAGCCCAGCAAAAGACTAATACTTGGTTATCAGATGTGATACATCCGTACAGCTGGAGAAGAAAATGGCTACGCACTCCAGTATTATTGCCCCTTGAATTCCATGGACAGAGGCGCCTGGCAAGCTACAGTCCATGGGGTCGCAAAGAGTTGGACACAACTGAGCAACTAATATAATATCCATATAGTGGAATATTATTCAGTAGTAAAAAGAATTGAAGTGCTGACTCATGCCACATAGCAAGCATGGATAGTCCTCAAGAACATAATGCTGACTAAAAGAATTGGTCAGATTAAAAAAAAAATCACATACTATTTGACTTCGTTTCTGTGAAATTTTCCAGAAAAGGCAACTTTATAGTGAGTGACAGAAAGATCAATAGTTGACAGGGCCTGAGGATGAGCACAAGGAATCTTCTTGGGATAATGCAAGTGTTCTAAAATTGGGTTGTGGTGATGGTTGCACAATTCAATAAAATTTATGGGAAATTATTGAATCTTTCATGTAAGATGGATGAATACATGCTGTGCAAGTTAAAGGAATTTAATTTCTGATGAGTTTGCTGATTGTACCAATTGCTTAATATGAATAAAAGTGGAATTTTATTAAAAAATCAAAATAGCAATATTTATGTTTCACAGGATAATTTTTAACAAAATTCTCTTCATCACATGGTAATGAGGAAAATATCTATTTACAGCTCACTAAGTCCAGCATGCCAGTTGTTAAGCAGCTTGCTCCATTTTGTCCTTTGTTAATGCACTGCACCTCTGACCTTCACTATGAATGGTTAGCATAGTATACAGTAACATTTTACCCAGAGTGAAACTGTGATGAAATGTATAGCCAGTCATAACATTTAATTAAGGCCTCTCTGTGCTCTTTGACCATAGTTAAAATGCTAGTAAAGTCTGGGACAGAATGTTTTTAATCTGATCAGGAAATTTAAATCTCTTTTCAATATCTAATATTTGTTCACATTTTACTTGTTAGTATTTCTGGAATAAGTAGGTTACATTGTAAGTTTGAAAGCAAAATGGAACCAGATAAGAAAGTAGATTCAGTGCAGTCTTAAAGAAGGGAAATACAAGCAAAAGAAATAAGGAATGGTTAACTCTGTTCCTGGAAAGGGGGGTCTGGGGTTGATTAATTAGGGCTTCACCTGGAAAGGTTCTTTGCAGAGGATGTTCTTGTCTAGATAGTCCTCTTCTCCAAAAAAGAGCTAAGAGGACATAATTTTAAGAAGGTGTTGTAGTTAGAAGAAAAGAATTTTTGACAAGTTGATTTACTTAAGAAAGAAATTATGACTCTATTCAGGCTTCTCTGTGGGAATCCTAAAAGTGTACAGAATGTGAACATAGGCATATATGAGTGAATCTATCAAAAAGTAAGCATGTTAGATTTTTGGTGAAGAATGGACTTTTCCCTACTTGTGCAGGATTGGATATAGTTTATCATAAGTCTTATATTTATTTAAAAGGGGAAAATAATGTGTTGTCTGAAGGACAATAGAGTAGGTTTAAAAAATTTACAACCTGGCAATGTGTGATGTGGGGAGGGAGCATGTACAAGGTTGACATATCTACAAGTATAATACAAAGATTGTCTTCTTCAAAAACGTGATTTGTAGCCAGCACATCTGTTGTTCTTATGTAAGGGATTAAAATGAGCTATTTTTGTTGAAGTTCAGCTGCAGAGTAACAGAATGTTAAACCAACTTGCTACAAAGGTTACCTATTTTGGATTTTGTTTCCTTTGTGTTGAACTTCTAAAATGTTTTTTTCTCTGACAAAGCCTTATTCTTCATTAAGAGACAGAATTTTAAGTTGTGTTTTTGTCATGTTACAGGATTCAGATGACATCTAAGTTGTTCTAGTTTAGCATTTTGAATGTTAAATTAGACCCAAGTTTGATTTCCCTCCTCCCCACCCAGGAGCAGTTTTTCATAAAAATGTTACCAAAATTATTGAGTATTTTTCCATTGAATGTAACGTTGTTTTGTTTTTACAAAACTCTGAAATAAACTTGTCTGTCTTTCCCCTTCACATAGAATTAGGTTATTTGCATAAAGGCTTATCAGGAAATCCTGAATATCACCTTACATTCCCAAGTGTTAATAAACTGTGTGCGTACAACCTTTGTTTAAAGGAGGGGAAAACTTTTTTGTGTATTTTGTTGTAATTCTGTAAATGTTAGTCATTTAACTGGTCAGTCTTTAGGAGACTGATGTTTCTGTGATTTCTTGTGTCTTTCAAAGTACAAGCAATAAATTAAAAGCTTATTAATGAACTGTGGTGTTGGAGAAGACTCTTGAGAGTCCCTTGGACTGCAAGGTGGTCCAACCAGTCCATCCTAAAGATCAGTCCTGGGTGTTCATTGGAAGGACTGATGCTAAAGCTGAAACCCCAATACTTTGGCCCCCTCATGCGAAGAGTTGACTCATTGAAAAAGACTCTGATGCTGGGAGGGATTGGGGGCAGGAGGAGAAGGGGACGACAGAGGATGAGATGGCTGGATGGCATCTCTGACTCAATGGACGTGAGTTTGAGTGAACTCCGGGAGCTGGTAATGGCATGCTGCAATTTATGGGGTCGCAAAGAGTCAGACATGACTGAGTGACTGAACTGAACTGAACTGAATGGTTCAGCTCTGCTTAAAATAATACATATATATGTATGTGTATGTATATATGTACTAATCATCTTATAAGGTCATTATAGCATGGAAAGATAGAAATGCCCAGCTTTCAAGTTGCTTATAGTCTAGATCAGTCCTTCTTAAACTTTAAGGAGACTGTGAATCTCCTAGGTGACTCAGTGGTAAAGAATTTACCTGCCAATGCGGGAGACATGGGTTCAATCCTAGGCCATGAAGATTCCCTGAAGGAGGAAATGGCAACCCACTCCGGTACTCTTGCCTGGAGAATCCCCACGGGACAAAGGAGCCTGGTGGGCTATCAGTCCATGGGGTAGCAAAGAGTCAGACACAGCTGAGCGATTAAAACAATAGCAACAGTGAATCTCCTAAATATCTTGGGAAATGCATATTCTAGTTCAGTGAGTCTGGGATGACAGCTGAGTTTATCTCTAACCAGTTCTCGAGTGATGTATGTGTTGCTGGGCGCATGAACCACTTTGAGATGCAAGGGTCATAATAGACTATCCTTAATATGCATAGAAGAGCCTGCCTATAGATCATATGTGACATACATTTGCTGAAGTTTTTATTATCATGTAACAGAGCTGGACAATGGTACAAGCATCTTCTAGAAATCAGAGATCATATAATATTAACTTGGAAAGAATCCATGATCATGGGCCTCATTAGTACCATCTTTCTAGGTAAGCTACACAGAGAACTAAACAGACTGACAAGGAAATGGAAACCAAACAATTAGTACTAAACGATTATAATCAATCTAGACCGCCTAAATATACATATATATGTGGTATGGCAGGGTGTGTCGTCATTGGTTCTGTTTTGATTTTCTGAACTTTTCTCGGGACTTCAGAATATTGACAGGTACAGAGGAGTCATTAAAGCAGGTGCCCTCAGGGCACAGGTGCGGAAGCCCAGTGAGTGGAGAGGGCTGGGTGGCTGGGCTGTGGTGTCATGGACGGGACTCTTCACCACCGCCATGCAACGTGACAGGCCTAGCATGGCCAGGACATCCAGCTTTTTAAGAAAAGCCAGAAGTATAAATTTCATGTGAAATTTCCCAATTTACAGTGTTGGCTACTCATTTTAAAACATTAGACGGGCCAAGAAAACACATCTGTGTCCCAGACACAGCCCTTGAGCCACCTATTTACAATGTCTAGGGTAGAATACATTGAAGTCTTGTAAGGCACTTCTCATTATCGGCAAATGCTGAGTTTTCACGATGGAATTCTCTGGCCTTTTGTCATTCAGCATTTTGACGGGAAGAAAGTCTCTTGTTTTATGAATTTGGAGGTGCTGGTTTTGAGATTGGTGCGTGGCTATAAAACCTGTCTCTCTGCCTTCTTTCACATTCCAGATTACAGGACAGGTCCGTGTTTCACTCAGGTCAACAACCAGATGTGCCAGGGGCAGCTTACAGGCATCGTGTGTACGAAGACTCTGTGCTGCGCCACCATTGGACGGGCCTGGGGCCACCCTTGCGAGATGTGTCCAGCCCAGCCTCAGCCCTGCCGACGAGGCTTCATCCCCAACATACGCACTGGAGCTTGCCAAGGTGAGTGAGCCTTCAGCCCGTGTGCACCAAATCGCCCACCCAGTTGTCTGGGCTCCTTTCACTGCACTGAGGGGATCTGCCTCGGTAGATGGGAGCCTTTAACCCAAAGCTGTTTCCAAGAGGGGCCTTATCATCTCTGATGATGAGGGGCTTGGCTACAGATGGCTTATCTTCTGGCCACTTAGCAAATTATTGTTAACTGACAGAGAGGGAGAAGAGGGATATGAAAAATTGGGGGAAATTTAAAAAATATTTAAGACAATCAGAAGATAAGCCATTCCATGTCTTTATCCAGATGGCGTTACACATTCCCTACTACAGCCCCTCAAACTATGCATATGTAAATATCTGGGGGACACATTTTTTTCTGTCTTTCCTGTCTCATTAAAGATATGAGAACCTGAACTCAGGTGACAGGGAAAAAGTGAGTCATCTGAGATTATCAACAGTGTCTTCAGAGACAAAGCAGTAACCCCAACAGTGACTGCAGTTACTTCTGAGTTTATTAATCAGTCGGTTACAATCTTGTCTCTAGGCAATCTTCCCAACCACATCCTTACATATATGTATCAGGGCTAGATCCAGGCCCTGAGGATGCTACAACTATCAACTTTAACCCAAATAGTGGAAATTGTCATATACTTACTGAATAATTAATTAATTTTCAGCCAAAGTGATTCTTAGTCTTCTTAACAACTTCTCTGATATATGGATTAAGTGCATTTTTAAAGCTTAGAACAGGGTGCTATGATGAGCTTTCAAGCAGTAGTAGGGTGAAAGGAAAGTGGAAAGTACTTTTGTATTATTCAGAGAAATGATGTTATTCATTATTAGACATGGGAGTTAGTTAAATTTTGTTACAATTAAATCATATACAAAGTTAGATGTGAAATCTTTCAAATTGATGTTAGTAACCAGTGTCAGCAGCCAAAGATGGAGAAGCTTGATACAGTCAGCAAAAACAAGACCGGGGGCTGACTGTGGCTCAGATCATGAACTTATTGCCAAATTCAGACTGAAATTGAAGAAAGTGGAGAAAAACACTAGACCATTCAGGTATGACCTAAATCAAAGTGAGAAATAGATTTAAGGGACTAGATCTGACAGACAGAGTGCCTGATGAACTATGGACAGAGGCTCGTGACATTGTACAGGAGACAGGAATCAAGACCATCCCCAAGAAAAAGAAATGCAAAAAAGCAAAACGGCTGTCTGAGGAGGCCTTACAAATAGCTGTGAAAAGAAGGGAAGCAAAAAGCAAAGGAGAAAAGGAAAGATATACCCATTTGAATGCAGAGTTCCAAAGAATAGCAAGGAGAGGTAAGAAAACCTTCCTCAGTGATCAATGCAAAGAAATAGAAGAAAACAACAGAATGGGCAAGACTAGAGATCTCTTCAAGAAAATTAGAGATACCAAGGGAACATTTCATGCAAAGATAGGTACAATAAAGGACAGAAATGGTGTGGAGCTAACAGGAGCACAAGATATTAAGAAGAGGTGGCAAGAATACACAGAAGTACTATACAAAAAAGATCTTCATGACCCAGATAAACACAATGGTGTGATCACTCACCTAGAGCCAGACATCCTGGAATGTGAAGTCAAGTGGGCCTTAGAAAGCATCACTACGAACAAAGCCAGTGGAGGTGATGGAATTCCAGTTGAGCTCTTTCAAATCCTAGAAGATGATGCTGTGAAAGTGCTGTACTCAATATGCCAGCAAATTTGGAAAACTCAGCAGTGGCCACAGGACTGGAAAAGGTCAGTTTTCATTCCAATCCCAAAGAAAGGCAATGCCAAAGAATGCTCAAACTACCGCACAATTGCACTCATCTCACACACTAGTAAAGTAATGCTCAAAATTCTCCAAGCCAGGCTTCAGCAGTACGTGAACCGTGAACTTGCAGATGTTCAAGCTGGTTTTAGAAAAGGCTGAAGAACCAGAGATCAAATTGCCAACATCCGCTGGATGATCGAAAAAGCAAGAGTTCCAGAAGAACATCTATTTCTACTTTATTGACTATGCCAAAGCCTTTGATGTGTGGATCACAATAAACTGTGGAAAATTCTAAAAGTGATGGGAATACCAGACCACCTGATCTGCCTCTTGAGAAATCTGTATGCAGGTCAGGAAGCAACAGTTAGAACTGGACATGGAACAACAGACTGGTTCCAAATAGGAAAAGGAGTACGTCAAGGCTGTATATTGTCACCCTGCTTATTTAACTTATATGCAGAGTACATCATTAGAAATGCTGGCCTGGAGGAAGCATAAGCTGGGATCAAGATTGCCAGGAGAAATATCAATAACCTCGACATGCAGATGACACCACCCTAATGGCAGAAAGTGAAGAAGAACTAAAGAGCCTCTTTATGAAAGAGGAGAGTGAAAAAGTTGGCTTAAAGCTCAATATTCAAAAACTAAGATCATGGCATCCAGTCCCATCACTTTGTGGCAAATAGATGGGGAAACAGTGGCCGACTATATTTTTCTGGGCTCCAAAATCACTGAAGATGGTGATTGCAGCCATTAAATTAAAAGACACTTATTCCTTGGAAGGAAAGTTATGACCAACCTAGATAGCATATTAAAAAGCAAAAACATTACTTTGCCAGCAAAGGTCCATCTAGTCAAGGCTATGGTTTTTCCAGTGGTCATGTATGGATGTGAGAGTTGGACTGTGAAGAAAGCTGAGTGCTGAAGAATTGATGTTTTTGAACTGTGGTGTTGGAGAAGATTCTTGAGAGTGCCTTGGACTGCAAGAGATCCAACCAGTCCATCCTGAAGGAGAGGGTGTTCATTGATAAGACTGATGTTGAAGCTGAAACTCCAATACTTTGGCCACGTGATGCTAAAAGCTGATTCATTTGAAAATACCCAGATGCTGGGAAAGACTGAGGGCAGGAGGAGAAGGTGACGACAGAGGATGAGATGGTTGGATGGCATCACCAACTCAATGGACATGGGTTGGGGTGGACTCCGGGAGTTGGTGATGGACAGGGAAGCCTGGCGTGCTGTGGTTCATGGGGTCGCAAACAGTTGGACATGACTGAGCGACTAAACTGAACTGAACTGAACTGAACCAGTGTCAGAGGTTGTTTATCCATCCCATGTAAATGGTATATTGTGAAAAGCCAGGCCACTGTCTGTCCAAACCCCAGATGAGAATTGGTAGATTCAGGAGCCTGTACATAACCTCAATCCATCGAATTATAAAATCTGAGTGCTCTGCATAATTTGGTAAGTATATTTCTGACAGTGGCCTCCAAAGATTTTTCTTAGTTTTGTAGTTTTATAAAACGTAGTTTTAAAAATGGTCTGCATCTGAACTCTTTTCAAATCAGAACTATAGGGATACCCAAGGGATGACCCTGTTGTTGTTTACTCTTTAAGTCCTTTCTGACTTTCTTGTGACCCCATGGACTGTAGCCCTCCAAGCTTCTCTGTCCATGAGATTTCGCAGTGGTTTTGCCATTTCCTCCTCCAGGGAATCTTCCTGATCCAGGAATTAAATCTGCATCTCTTGGGTCTCCTGTATTGACAGGCGGATTCTTTACCACTCTGCCACCTAGGAAACCCCAAGGGTGACCATATAACCCAACAAATTATCAGCTTTATATTTAATTGCATGTAAAAGCCTTGCCAGCTGTGGCCTTAGAATGCTTTTATGAATGTTTTGTCTCTTGGATTAGTACCAACCACAACAAATATGAAAATCAAGTTAAATATAATTTTTAATCTGTTGTTTACTGTGGATAATAAAATTCTAAATCATTGATATGACTAATGGTATGATTATATAGAGTTCCTGATAAAGCAACATTTTTTTCTCCAGAATATATACTATGCTATTAATATATCAGTTCAGTTCAGTTCAGTCACTCAGTCGTGTCTGACTCTTTGCGACCCCATGAATTGCAGCACGCCAGGCCTCCCTGTCCATCACCAACTCCCGGAGTTCACTCAGACTCAAGTCCATCGAGTCAGTGATGCCATCCAGCCATCTCATCCTCTGTCGTCCCCTTCTCCTTCTGCCCCCAATTCCTCCCAGCCTCAGAGTCTTTTCCAATGAGTCAACTCTTCGCATGAGGTGGCCAAAGTACTGGAGTTTCAGCTTTAGCATCAGTCCTTCCAAAGAAATCCCAGGGTTGATCTCCTTCAGAATGGACTGGTTGGATCTCCTTGCAGTGCAAGGGACTCTCAAGAGTCTTCTCCAACACCACAGTTCAAAAGCATCAACTCTTCGGCGCTCAGCTTTCTTCACAGTCCAACTCTCACATCCATACATGACCACTGGAAAAACCATAGCCTTGACTAGACGGACCTTTGTTGGCAAAGTAATGTCTCTGCTTTTGAATATGCTATCTAGGTTGGTCATAACTTTCCTTCCAAGGAGTAAGCGTCTTTTAATTTCATGGCTGCAGTCACCATCTGCAGTGATTTTGGAGCCCAGAAAAATAAAGTCTGACACTGTTTCCACTGTTTCCCCATCTATTTCCCATGAAGTGATTAATATATAGCATATAGTATTTATTTACTGTACTACATAGAATTCCTAGATTAGATATAGATTACTGTATAATTTATATAATTTAACAGACTACTATTAAAGATAAAATACTGTATAGAACTACTAGATTAACACTGACTGGATTTGCTAGAGTAAAAACTTTATTCTCTGGCACTTTTCACCTTCTAATGCACTTGCCTGTCTATTGTCTTTATTGCTTTTGAAAGTGAAAGTGAAGGTGTTATTTGCTCAGCCGTGCCGACTCTTTGCGACACCATGGCCTGTAGCCCACAAGGCTCCTCTGTCCAGGGAATTCTCCAGGCAAGAATACTGGAGTGGTTGTTATTCCCTTCTTCAGGGCATCTTCCTGACCCAGGGATCAAACCTGTGTCTTCTATGTTGGCAGGCGGATTCTTTACCTTCTGAGCCATTAGGTTAAGCCCCTTCTTGCTTTTACTCTCTCCCAACTAGACTGTAAGCTCCATTTCGGCAAAAATCTGTTATATTCATTAATGTTTCTGAGGCATTTGAATAGTATCTAACACGCAGTAGATACTCAGTAAATATCTTTTGAATTAATAAATGGAATTGATATTAAAATATTCTTGAAAACCACTGTTTCATAGAAATAGTCCTGGTTGAAAAAAGCCCTTACTTTCTACCAAAAAAAAAAAAGTCACAAATTACCAACTCTCCTCATCTTTTGTATTTGTAGTTAGACTTTTTTACGTTGATATTTTGTCAAAGAGGCCTAGTTTTTCTGAACACAATTATGGAAAATGTGTCATCTGATCTGAAACTTCCTGAATGTCCTTCAGGATTGAGTAATGTCTGAAAGCTTATTTGTTTGATTTTGTTTATGCAGCAAAGATAAGTTTTGGGCTCCATTTGACTAAAAATATAATGGATTAATACAGCTACAGGAGCAAAATGAAATTTGCCACATGGTTAAAATGTCTGGAAAAACAAGTTCTGCTTTATTTCAAAATCATGGCATCGTCAGAAGGCTCTCAATTAAATACTAATCTTCAGTTCAGGCTATTTTAAGACTACATCTTACTGTGATTTCATTTTCCCCTTTAAATTCCTAGACTGTTTCCCAAATACTCTGCCAAATTAATTTGGAAGGTAATAGAATGGGAAACAATAAGACAATAAAACATGATACATGTCATACTTTTTTTATAATAGTGATCTTTTTAAAGGGGTAGTTGAAAATTTTTGTAGAGTTGAAAACATTTAGCTGTGTAGATGATAGCAGTAAATAGCTTAATGTTGGTTTTAAAATACGGTTTATATTAGCCAAGAGAGGACATTGCTGAAGTTCTAAATATAATACTATCCTGTAACTGGTGCAATTAGTGAATTACTTTATCTGCAGCCTAGGAGGGAATAAAAAGGATCTTATAATCAAAAAGGAACTGTGAAAAATGAGATCCAATATGAAATTAAAATGATACTTAAAAAAACATTAAGCTGTGAGGAAACTAGTAATTTTTTTTTACTTTTCACTGTTGCTCTCATGACTTTCTGGACTTAAATAAGCGATATCAGAAGAAACCCCTTCCTAGGGTGTTATGAGGTCAGTCATAATGATTCTTGACTCCTTCCGTGTTGAGAGCGTTTCAGTTCTAGTCCATAAGCCTAAATCTAATCTACATTTAGGCTTGTATAGTCTTTATTTTATTAAACACAAAGGAACCAAAGTTGTCTCACATAGGCCTTAAAATTTAAGCTAGCATAAAATGAGTGAATTAAAGGCATAAAAAAGTAGTATTAAACTGTTTTTCAAGAATATTTGTAAACTTCAAATAAATATGTCATGAACTGTCACTTGCATAAGTTGTATTATTATTATTTTTTACAATTAAGTTCTTTTTAAATCTTTACTGACTTACAAGTTCACTCTAATTAGAAGGAGATTTTATTTAAGATTAATACTTGATTTTGGGTCTTTGAGATTTTCAGATAGTGTAAACTTAAAATTTTAAAGAAAGTGCCGAGTTTGATAAGAAGCTGCTGCAGGCAATATTCCTTGTAGAAGTTTTCAAATCAACCTGATTCTTCTTAGCACTCTCTACTCTTTCTTCAGCAGAAAATGACTCCATTTAAAGATGAGTACTAAAGAGTAAAGGCTTATATGTAAAAACTGAAAAAAAAAAAAAAAGAACATGAGGAAAAGATAGAATTATCTAAATTAACACAAATTTCATGTACTCTTTTATCTCATGGAAATGAAAAATAATGTGTTTCTACTCTTAACAGGTGCTCGAAGAAGCACTCTAAGAGTTCAGTAAAGACAATCAGAGATGCATAGTGCATACTGATCATACTCAAGAAAGAAACTGAAGGAATAAAAACTTTACCAAATGAAAGGCAAATATTACACATACACATACAGACTTAACATAAAACTGAACAAAATCATGACAAAGGTTGATAAGCTTGAGGAAATCACAAAGTGAAATGTCAGAGGACAATAAAGAATGATTGGAAAGAAGCAGAAAGGTGGTAAAGAAAGCTGAAGCAATGAACTGAAAACAACAGACAAATTTTCTAAAATAGAAGTTTCAGTTTGCAGTTTGGAAGGTATAGCAGTTGACTAAGAAAGAGAAGATAAAGGAGAATCTTGTGGGCATAATAAGACAGAATAAGCAAGTATCTTTTTTAAAGGGAATACCCTAAGGGGTCTCAAACTTCTCTCGAGCAACTCATAGACCAGAAAACAGTGTGACAGGGTCTACAGACTTCTGGCTTTGATACATATTTTTGTAAATAGAAGTATTTTAGGTGCTCTGCAAAGAATCAACTCTAGGGGGGACCAGAGTGGAAGAAAAAAAAAAAAAAAAAACTCAGAAGTTCCCTGTGACAGTACAGGTGATATATGATGAAGCTTGAGACCAGAGTAGAGGCAGAGAGCCAAGATTTGAGATATATTTGGGAAGCAAGCACTTGGTACTGATGGGAAGAAGTGAGAGGATGCCCAGTTTCTCTCTTACGTTTCTGATTTTGACATTGGGATAAACAATGATGACATCTGTTGAGACAAAGGGGTTTGAGACAGAACCATGCTCTGTTTTATTTTATTTCAAGTTTGAAGTCCTACAGGTAGTAAGTTACCAATATTTACTTATTGGGATGATCATTTATTCAGCATTGGAATTTTGTGAATGTATGAATAGATATTCTGGCCGAATCAAACCACACTGAACAGTTGCCAAGACAGCCTCTATGTCTTAGGCCCCAGATAGAGACAGGACTATTTTTCAATTGCTGTACTTAAAGACTGACATTTGTTTTTATAGAAATATAAGTACTGTGTATGAATATCTATGGAGTGTAGAAATAACTTACATTTTACAAGTGAATCTTATTTGGGGACAGACCAAGGTAAAAAATCATGCAGTATTAGTACAGTAATAGGAGTTGGTCCTCAGTTCCCACAGATATAAATTAAATGAACCATTTTTATATGTCTGTAGTGCTGGCACGTATTTTTCACATTTTAATGTCAGCTAAAAATAATATACCATCTAATACTAATTTATATAATAAAATCAGTTTATTATCTCTTAAGGCAAGTTTATTTGGAGAAGTTGGAGAATAACCGAGTTCATAAACTAGAATTACTATTGCTTTGTCACATTATTTATAACCTTAGTAGACATAGACTGAAGTGATTGTATAAGGTTTAAGTTTCAAAAGATTTAATTTTATTCGGTAAAATTCTTATATGTGATTTGAAGTTATCCAACATTTAAAGAAATAATAAGCCTCTGCCTGAATTGAAGGGAAGAACAGAAACACTTCTGTATAATTTGTCCAATGGAAAACCCATCAGACATTAGTGGTTCCTTATGCTAGCTTGGAAGATGCAGAAACTCTTGCATAATTTGAAGGTCTGAGGCTGGCTTCTTTTGTTTTTATAGGGAACGCTTGTGTGTGCCTCTGGGTTCCTGTTGATTATTTCAATAAGATTTCTTTAAAGCTTTCTTTTTTATTTTAGTGATTAATGATCTCCCTAAAAGAAATTAATTCTGTATCGCTGTGTAGGATATTTCAAAAATAAAAGTTCTATTTACTTTTTCTAGGAAAAGTACTTTTCAGACAATTACAAAATAAACCCTGTAAAGTCAGAATGCTTTTTCCTTTGAAAAATTACTGAATCTACTAAATATGTAGTCAAAGTTTTTATGAACAGTACTAACGGATTTATAGGGATTTGGCCTCGTTTTTCATTTTATACCAAAATATTCTTTCTCTGATTTATCTACCAGGAAAAAAGCGGTTTCTACGGATGTTTTTTACCACTGTAATGAGGGTAGAAATGTAGTACATTTTTAAAATAATGCAGTTTGAAATGTTGTAAATTAAACTCTTCAGTATATAAACTTCTTGTCATATAATTCATTTTAGTTGCTTTTTGTTTGGATCAGATATACTTTAATAAGACAGTGATACCTATTTTCATCTCAGGATAACAATATTTTGTGTGCTGTGCCCAGTTGTGTCCAACTCTTTTGCGACCCTGTGGACTGTAGCCTGCCAGGTTCCTCTGTCCGTGGGATTTTCCAGGCACGAGTACTGGAGTGGGTTGTCATTTCCTTTTCTAAGGGATCTTCCCAACCCAGGGATCAAACCCTTGTCTCCAGAGTCTCCTGCATTGTAGATGGATTCTTTACTGCTAAGCCACTGGGGAAGCCCCAGGTTATACAGTAAGATATACCAAACTTGTGGGTTTACCAAAAAGTAACAGGATAAGTCAATATACACTGACATAGAAATGTATCAATAAAATGTTTTAATGGAAAAAGATAAGAGGCAAAACAACACATATAGTGTGATCTTATTCTGATTAAATTAATGGGCCACCACTCTGAATTTGTCTATGAATAATTCTAAAAGAACAGACTACTAATGTATCAATGGTTATCTCTTTTAATTTTCTGTTTTTCTGCATCTTTAATATTTCTTACGAGTACATCAATTGTTACATAGATATAATATTAATAAGTCTGTTATGTTGGCCTATCAATTTGGATAGCTAATGTAAATCTGCATAAGCTTATATATTGTATGCCCTTTTATATACCATGTTTATCATAACAATATACTGAATTACCTTTTACACAAAGAGAACTTAAGGTGAATTTAGATATAAAGTGAAAGACTCAGAAACTCTAAATAAAGAAAATTTTCCCAATCTCCTATAATGTGTTAGCTGTAGTTTTTTTATACAGGGTCTTTATCAGGTGGAGGACATTCCCTTGTATTTCTGGCTTACTGAGATTTTAAAAAATCTGTTAGTGATCATGAATGAGTGTAGAACTTTGCCGTTGCTTTTTTCATATCCAAGAGATATTCATATGTTGTCTCTTCCTTAATCTGTTTGATGAACTGATTTATGTTTGAATGTGGAAGCCTTAAATTCCTGGAATAAATGTTTTACTTAGTCATGATATATTAACTTTTTATATATTGCTAAAGTTGACTGGCTAATAATTTTTGTATGCTCATCCCCAATTTAATCACAATTATGATGATTTATTTTAATATGAAGCTTTGGCTTCAGGGTGATGCCAACTCAGTGAAATGGGTTGGGCAGTGTCCTCTCTTCTCTTTTCTGTGTGATTCTGTGTATGTTTCTATCTTAAATGTTTGAAAGAATTTAACAGCAAAGCCACCTAGACCTGAAATTTTCTTCAGGCAAAGATTTTAAACTAAGACTTAAGTTACTTTAATAGGTGTAAGTCTTTTCAGATTATATGTTTGTTCTCCTGAGGTGATGGAAAGTTAGAGGCTGCTGACTATTCATCACCAGGAGAGTGGACAGACTGAGAAAGTAGCCTTGACGTATGTACATGATCATGTGTTAACAGCTAGTGGGAAGCTGCTGTATAACACAGGGAGCTCAGCCTGGTGCTCGAAAGCAACCCAGAGGGATGGGGTGAAGTGGGGGAGGTGAGCAGGGAGGGAGGCTCAAGTGGATACCAAAACAACATTGTAAAGCAGTTACGGTCCAATTAAAAATAAAAGGAAGTCTTCTGCAGCAAATCAAAGCAAGGGATTGGTTGTCCACAAAACACTATGGATGGATTTTAGAAACAAAATTCTAAAAGTCAAAACCAAGAGACAAAATGAGGTCTTTAACATATACCATTTAGCTAAATTAAAATACATGCATACAAAGGGATCCTGACTCCCCTCACACTGTTCCTTTGAGAACAAGTGGATTTCTGCAATACATTAAAAAAATACGCATGTGTAGATAAATATTCTGAAAATTAGTGATATCTATATCGAAAATACTTTCTTCTTACAGATGTTGATGAATGCCAGGCTATTCCTGGGATATGCCAGGGAGGAAACTGTATCAATACCGTGGGCTCTTTTGAATGCAAATGTCCTGCTGGTCACAAGCAGAGCGAAACTACTCAGAAATGTGAAGGTGAGTATCTCCCTTTCAAGGGACATGTCTGACTCTGAGAAAAATTTAATCACAATTATGATGATTTATTTTAATATGAAAATGAAGGAATAACCTTAGAGTAGTTTTGTGTTGGTTTGTATATTTAATGGGTTTCATTTGGAAAAAAGAACCAGTATCATTTTACATTTGGTTTAGCTCAGTTTCTGTATTGTAGTGAGAATGGTAGCAATCCAACAATTTTTATTTTTCCTTAATAGTTTTCTATTTCACTTATGAAATTATATCAAACATTAAAATTAGGTAAAGATAAGTTCAAGTGGAATATATTAAAGCAACGCATTAGAGGTACTCTGTCATATGTTATAAAATAAAGACTTTAAGTTTTGTATTGATATTGTGCATAACTGACCATCTAATAAAAGACAAGTATAATTGACTCAAGGAGGGTTTGGAAATTATCACAGCAGGTAATCTCCCAGAAAATAGCTTAGTCAAGTAAAGATCTTAAAAAAAAAACTAATACTTTTCGGAATATGAGTTTGGGACTATAATATTGAAATGTAAATTTTATCAGCATTCCTCAAATAGAATAAATTCACTTGTTATATGTATCTTTGAAAACTTTATCAAAATTATGAAATTCAGGAAGCTTCTAAGTGTGTCTAGTTTTAATTAATATAGAGGTTTAGGAAATTATGATGCTTCTGGTAGTGTTAAAGTATAATGTTTGTCTTTTCTGTTATTACTTAAATCAATTTATTATTAACTGAACTCATTTTCTGAAAGCTTTAATAGAGTATATCTTTTCTCATTTTGTTACATAAGTGTTTTTATCTATTCAGAGTTTTAAAAAACAATTTTGGAGTTTTTGCTGGTCTAACTTTTCTGAGGTGGAAAAATATATATGGAAAATTCAATAATCTGAACTTATTCCTTATGCCTATTAGGATATTAACTGAGAGCATTTTTTTTGATTCAATAGTGCCAAACATATATAATAATTACTTCTGGTGAAAATATTATCACAAGTTCATTTAGACCTTTTACCTTCAATACCTGGTATATATAATTAAGTCTTTTTTTTTTCCCCTTTCCAAAAGGCAGTATTTGGGATTGTTTCTGTTCAGTTCAGTTCAGTTCAGTTCAGTTGCTCAGTCCTGTCCAACTCTTTGTGACCCCATGAACCACAGCACGCCAGGCTTCCCTGTCCATCACCAACTCCGGGAGTCCACCCAAACCCATGTCCATTGAGTAGGTGATGCCATCCAACCATCTTATCATCTGTCGTCCCCTTCTCCTCCTGCCCCAATCCCTCCCAGCATCAGAGTCTTTTCCAATGAGTCAACTCTTCGCATGAGGTGGCCAGAGTACTGGAGTTTCAGCTTCAGCATCAGTCCTTCCAGTGAATATTCAGGACTGATCTCCTTTAGAATGGACTGGTTGGATCTCCATGCAGTCCAAGGGACTCTCAAGAGTCTTCTCCAACACTACAGTTCAAAAGCATCAATTCTTCTGTGCTCAGCTTTCGTTATAGTCCAACTCTCACATCCGTACATGACCACTAGAAAAACCATAGCCTTGACTAGATGGACCTTTGTTGACAAAGTAATGTCTCTGTTTCTGCTACTTGATTATAAAAATTGTGTCCCTCTCTGTCAACAAAAAAAGTGGGAAAAATAAAATCTAGAGTATAATGATGGAGAACAGATAGGAAGAGGAACTATTTCCTAGATAAGAAGTAGAGTATGAATACACACGGAATTGGACTGGAGAGTTAGGGATCTGCAGGAAGTCTGGGTTGGACTGCTATTTCCTTGCTATGTTCTGTATTTTTCTTCCCCTCTCTTTTGGGGTTGATTCTGTTGCTCCACCTTTTATCACCACCCCACTCCTTTACTTTTTTACTTCTGGAGTCATTTACAAACTAGATCCAAGGGGGTGGACTTAGGAACAAAAAGAGAGTTTGATTGGTAAGAAGGTACAGCCACCAACTGATGAGAGCGGTTGTGGCAGTTGCATTAATCATCCAACAATGTATTACTTCTTAGTTGAAAACGGAATGAGCATTTTCTACATCACATTTCACCAAAACAACATGTAGAGCCAAGACAGAGTTTGGCTAAAGACAGTGCAACTCTTTATTCACACTTGTCTATGTTCTTTAGGAAAGGGGGCTATTGATGTAATGGAGGCACCACCCAGAGCCCTGAATCCAGTCGTCTCTTTCCTTATTTCCTCCCAGGCAGCCAAATCTATTTAACCAATGCCCAGAAAAAATTATATGATTTAATGTTTGGGACTGGTGGGGAATAGCAGAATTAGAAGAAGTGGTGATTAGAATTTGAAAACTAAAGGTTTTATGGAAGCCTTGACTTTGTGTCTAAGACATATTTATTTGGATAGGTCTTAAAAGTGACTATTATCAATTTTCTTTGAGTTATACTGTTTCTTTATGTAAAAGAACAAGTGGTATTTCCTTACATAAATTTATTTAATGTAATTGGTGGCATAATGTATCTGGAAAGACTGCAAACTGTTGTTAGACTCAGTTACAAGTTTTAAATTATAGTCAGTTAATATAGTATCAATGTAAAAAGTGTTGCCATGAATTTAAAGTTAGTGTTTATTCTAAATAAAAATACAATGATAGCAATTACTTTGAACCAAATGTTGAAGGTAAGATATTTTAACTTTTGTATGGATTACAATGAATGTTAAAATATAGTAGAACTAAAAGATTTAAATGATCCCCTTCCTATTTCTGTTGTAGCACATTTTATATTTCTGTTCATATGTCAGTGAAATTCTCCAAAGAAAGCGTTTTTAATCTGTAAGTTACTAGATCTGTTCAGAAATAAGAAAGGTGACTCCATCACATTTTTCTGTGATTAGAAAAATGGTGGTAGCATTAACAAGAAATTGTAAAGTCAGCTTAATAACTTTGAGAAATTGTCTTATTGATTTCTTGTGTTACTTGTTTATTGATCATCTCACTTCAACACTTGAGTAAGGTCATTGAGGACAAAAACTCTGTCTTATTTCGTGCTGATAAATTTCATTTATTACAGACCCTGAAACAGTCTTGATATATTGTAAGCTACATTGATTCATTGGGAACAGGGTGTATAGTAAGTTAAGCTCTTTTACTTGGGTTGAATGTCCAAATGAAAAGAAAATATGGGGCCAGAGTTGAGATTGTATTTGGAAAGAGGCCAGTGATCTTCATCATGGGAATTTTTGCTTTATCTGATTTTTTTCACTTCCTTAATAATCTTGTTTCACTTTGGTTGTAATTCAAAGGCTAAGAGGATAAACATTGTGCAGTTCAGCATTTTTAGATTTTTGTGTCATTGTCCCTCTTTCAGTTCAGTTCAGTCACTCAGCCATGTCCAACTCTTTGCAAACCCATGGACCACAGCATGCCAGACCACCCTGTCCATCACCAACTCCCAGAGTTCACTCACTCAAACTCATGTCCATTGAGTTGGTGATGCCATCCAACCATCTCATCCTCTGTTGTCCCTTTCCCCTACCACCTTCAATCTTTCCCAGCATCAGGGTCTTTTCAAATGAGTCAGTTCTTCACATCAGGTGGTCAAAGTATTGGAGCTTCAGCTTCAGCATCAGTCCTTCCAGTGAATTTTCAGGACTGATTTCCTTTAGGATGGACTAGTTGAATCTCCTTGCAGTCCAAGGAACTCTCAAGAGTCTTCTCCAGCACTACAGTTCAAAAAAGCATCAGTTCTTCGGCGCTCAGCTGTTATAGTTCAACTCTCACATCCATACATGACCACTGGAAAAACCATAGCTTTGACTAGATGGACTTTTGTTGGCAAAATAATGTCTCTGCTTTTTAATATGCTATCTGGGTTGGTCATAACTTTTCTTCCAAAGAGCAAGCTTCCTTTAATTTCATGACTGGAGTCACCATCTGCAGTGATTTGATTTTGAAGCCCCCAAAAATAAAGTCTGTCACTGTTTCCACTCTTTCCCCATCTATTTGCCATGAAGTAATGGGCCATGATCTTAGTTTTCTGAATGTTGAGTTTTAAGCCAACTTTTTCACTCTCTTCTTTCATTTTTATCAAGAGGCTCTTTAGTTCTTCTTTGCTTTCTGCCATAAGGGTGATGTCATCTGCATATCGGAGAAGACAATGGCAACCCACTCCAGTACTCTTGCCTGGGAAATCCCATGGACAGAGGAGCCTGGAAGGCTACAGTCCATGGGGTCGTGAAGAGTCGGACATGACTGAGCGACTTCACTTTCACTTTTCACTTTCATGCACTGGAGAAGGAAATGGCAACCCACTCCAGTATTCTTGCCTGGAGAATCCCAGGGATGGGGGAGCCTGGTGGGCTGGTCTATGGAGTCCCACAGAGTCGAACATGACTGATGTGACTTAGCAGCAGCATCTGCATATCTGAGGTTATTGATATTTCTTCTGCCAATATTGATTCCAGCTTGTGCTTTATCCAGCCCAGCATTTCTCATGATGTACTCTGCATATCCAGCTTGTGCTCTATCCAGCCCAGTGTTTCTCATGATGTACTCTACATATAAGTTAAATAGGCAGGGTGACAATAAACAGAGGTCAGGGGCCTTCACTCTCTATCTAAAAGAAAGAACTGTCTTCTGCTTTGAGATATCTTCTTAACTAAAATCTTCTCCAAAAGGCTTGTTCTACTGAATCTTTGAGTTTGAACATACATAGTTTATACTAACATGAAAAAATGATGAGGGAGTGTTTGTCTCCTAATTTAATGTTTGAAACCTGTCAGTCAATATCTATCATTAAGGTTTGTTTTGTTTCATATCATTAGGAGAATTCTCTTGTGGGATTATTTTTTCACATTTAGATGTAGGCTAGTGTCCAAGCAGAGAGATGCTGCTGCTGCTGCTAAGTCGCATCAGTCGGGAATGAATATAAATATATATTTATCTGCGTGTATGTGTGTGTGTTTGTCTAAAAGAATCCCTTATCTTTCTCCATCACTAACTTAGTACCTGAGATTCAGTAAAATCTCTTACGTTTACTAAAGTCATGTCTTATTTTTCCTAAGTCTGTCATAAAATGGACAAAGTGATTCTTTCGTGTAATAAACTATTCACATCCAAAAAGAAGGTTGTTTCAGTTATTTACTCTTTTCAAAGAGTTATTCATCTAAATCTGTCTAATTTAAATTAAGAAAAGTAGAACACATCAATATAATAGGAAAGGGTATATCAGAATACTGTCCACATTTTTTTTTATATAACAAAAAATGTAAATTTGAACTTCAGTCCACTTGGATAAGCACAGCTAGGTACCGGATGTCCTTACATGATCTCCTCTTCCGCACTATACCTTCTCTGACATTCCTTGAGTTATTCTTTCCTGGCTTAAATGGAAGGCAGAAAAACAGCATCATTATATTGGAAAATTTCCCTTCAATGGCCCTTTATATGTCAAATAGTTGTTTGCAATTTATTCTGAAGAGTCTTCAGCTTTGTTCCATTACCACAGGATTTAGTTGTTTGGGATTTCTGACAACAAATATATTTATTTATACTCATGAAACTTATGAAAGTTGTTGGCACAGTGTCATTAGTGGCTGTTCCAACTCTGCTTTGATAAACCATGGAGAATAAATGTCTGTGCTAAACTGAAAAGCGCTTGCTTTTACTCATATTTCCAAAAGTGTATTAACTTTAAAATAAATAATAAATAAGCTCATTGACTGTTTCCCAAAAAGAACACTACATATTAAAAATTGAGATTCAAGTAAGAGAACTGTAAATTTGGGGAAATGTTTTAGGTCATTCATTTAAAAACACAAAACTATCATCTTTTAAATCTTCTTAAAAAGAAATTTGCAGCACTGTATTTAAAATGTAAATGAACTCCCTCTTAAAGAATCTGCCTGCAAGGCAGGAGATCCCGGTTCTATTCCTGGGTCAGGAAGATCTGCTGGAGAAGGGATAGGCTACCCACTCCAGTATTGTGGCCTGGAGAATTCCATGGACTGGACAGTCCATGGGGTCACAAAGAATCAGACACAACTGTGCGAGTTTCATTTTCACTTCACTCCCTTAAATAAGAAAGACCGGGCTCCTAAACCCAAACCTACTTTCTGCTCTCATAACAATAAGCACTTTTATTTTCCTTTATAAGTAATTTTTTTGTTTGCATCTGCCTGTAAGTAATGCACCAAAATAGCATTAATAAAAACTAATATTTATGGAGCACTTAATGTGCTCTCAGCTACACTTAAACCACTTTGCATAGGTTTTCTTATTGAGTCATAATACAGTGCTGTGAGTTTGGTTACTATTTTTTTAGTAGCTTTTTATTTATTTATTTATTTATTTTTGGCTGTACCGGGTGTTTGTTGCTGCCAGGGCTCTTCTCTAGTTGGCAGCGAGCAGGGGCTGCTCTCTAGTTGTGGCTTGTGGGTGGGCTTCTTACTGCAGGGGCTTCTCTTGTGAAGAGCGGGCTCTAGGGCATGTGAGCTTCAGTTGTTGCAGCTCTCAGGCTCTAGAGTACAGGCTTAGGTGCTCCGTGGCATATGAGATCTTTGCAAATCAGGGATTGGACCTGTGTCTCCTGCATTAGCAGGCATATTCTTTATCACTGAATCATCAAGGAAGCCCTGGTTACTGTTATTAACTCGCTTTACAGAAGAAGAGACTGAGACACAGAGAGTCTTAAGTAACCTTTGCAAGTTTTAATGGCTATGAAACCGTGGGGCCAGGATTCCAACCTGCTAGATTTATTCCAGAGCTTTCACTCTCAGCGAGCACTATTGAGCAAGCAAGAGTGGGTGACCAGGTAGCACACATCCCAACCCACGGACTGCATTTGTCGGGAAATGTATTTATAGCAGCAGCAACAGGAGTACCATTCTGTGCCCTGTGATCCAGAAAGGCCTGAGTTAGATCCATTTCAGTGATCCTGGCACAACCTGTAGAGTTTTTGCTGTATTTTCTACTTATTAAAATGAATGTTTATTCTGTACCACTGTGCTAAAAATAGTCCATCCTCTATGACTTGAGAATTGAAATTGCAGGTGAAGGAGAACGGGAGTAGTGAAAGATGGAACTGAACTAATTTTGTCTTCATTCATAGAAGGAAGTCAGTAGTAGAGGTCTAAAGAAATGAACGGTAAAAGAGGAAGAGGTCAGGGTGATAATTATGATGAAGTGGATTGTAATTTGCTTTTGGCAAAAACATAAATAGTATTTAAAAGAGTGTATGTGATACTCTATTGTGACGAAAGTGAAAGTGTTAGTCTCTCAAGCATGTCTGACTCAGTACAACCTCATGGACCCAATAGGCTCCTCTGTCCATGGAATTCTCCAGGCAAAGATACTGGAGTGGGTAGTCATTCACTTCTCCAAAGGATCTTCCTAACCTAGGGATCAAACCCAGGTCTTCTGCCTTGCAGGCAGTCTTTACTGTCTGCTGCTGCTGCTGCTGCTGCTAAGTTGCTTCAGTCGTGGCCAACTCTGTGTGACCCCATAGACGGCAGCCCACCAGGCTGCCCCATCCCTGGGATTCTCCAGGCAAGAATACTGGAGTGGGTTGCCATTTCCTTCTCCAATGCGTGAAAGTGAAAAGTGAAAGTGAAGTCGCTCAGTCATGTCCGACTCTTAGCGACCCCATGGACTGCAGCCTACCAGGCTCCTCCGTCCATGGGATTTCCCAGGCAAGAGTACTGGAGTGGGGTGCCATTGCCTTCTCCATCTGAGCCACCAGTAATTAGTGTGAAGAAAGATGTTCTTAAATCATCTTTAAACAAAAAGCTGGTAGAATCCTGGTCATCAACTGCAAATGAGCTGCATGGCCCAGTGAAATCACAACTGATGTAGATGTCAAAACACAGGCTGGACGTTTGCAAATATATAGCTTTTAAAGCAGGGAACAGGTCAGTCTATCTATATTTCATGGTGATTGCATTTATTTCAGATTTCTTCTCTCTATACACATATATACACACATCTGTCTATCTATATGTCTGTGCTGCCTCTCTCAGGTGCATAGAATTGTATTCATCACAGTATCTGCTTCATGGCATAATCTCATTATTATTCCACCCGTACCCTGCTTTCTTTTTTTGTTTGTTTTTACCTATGTTTCCTTAGCTTAAAGCTTGCAGCAATTGCAGAGGCTTCCGCTTGCTCTTCCCAACTATGGCAGTTCTTGCCCTACAGGTCAAGTGCTATCTGTATCAGTTGTGTCAGCTGATAGGGATGTTCAGGCTAATTATACATTTGGGATCTTGGGAAATAAACTCTGGGTGGGTCCATGCACTCAGTGGACCCACTGTGACCTGACCCGGGTCCTAAGCTTCATTTATTGCCTGGCTGTTCTGTATCTTCATACTAATGTGGACTGTGATGCCACCAAAGGTGCCACCACCCTGTGTTTGGGTGCCATCAGTTGAGTTCAGTTCAGTTGCTCAGTCGTGTCCGACTCTTTGCGACCCCATGAATCGCAGCACGCCAGGCCTCCCTGTCCATCACCAACTCCCGGAGTTCACTCAGACTCACGTCCATCGAGTCGGTGATGCCATCCAGCCATCTTATCCTCTGTTGTCCCCTTCTCCTCCTGCCCCCAATCCCTCCCAGCATCAGAGTCTTTTCCAATGAGTCAACTCTTCGCATGAGGTGGCCAAAGTACTGGAGTTTCAGCTTTAGCATCATTCCTTCCAAAGAAATCCCAGGGCTGATCTCCTTCAGAATGGACTGGTTGGATCTCGTTGCAGTGCAAGGGACTCTCAAGAGTCTTCTCCAACACCACAGTTCAAAAACATCAATTCTTCAGCACTCGGGTTTCTTCACAGTCCAACTCTCCCATCCATACATGACCACTGGAAAAACTATACCCTTGACTAGATGAACCTTTGTTGTAATGTCTGGTTTTGAATATGCTGTCTAGGTTGGTCATAAGTTTCCTTCCAAGGAGTAAGCATCTTTTAATTTCATGGCTGCAGTCACCATCTGCTGTGATTTTGGAGCCCAAAAAAATAAAGTCTGACACTGTTACCGCTGTTTCCCCATCTATTTCTCATGAAGTGATGGGACCAGAGGCCATGATCTTCGTTTTCTGAATGTTGAGCTTTAAGCCAACTTTTTCACTCTCCTCTTTCACTTTCATCAAGAGGCTTTTGAGTTCCTCTTCACTTTCTGCCATAAGGGTGGTGTCATCATAGCCTGCTGTTATTTAGTGGCTTTAAACAATGTAATAAGCACTCGTGAAACTACCAGAAACAAACACTAAGGCCAGGATAATAATCCATATGTGTCATGGTGCCCCCTCAGCCACACTTCGTAGTCGGTAAGCTGCCTTTTCTTGCCTTTTTAAGATAGTTTTATTGCACCTATAGATATTTCATTTTTATTATTATTGATTATTGCAATCTTTTAAATTGTACAAAAACAATTTGATACGTGTGAACCTTTTATTTTAATGAAATGATTTATCTATACATATTAATATTTGCATGTTGTTCTACTTCATTCTTTAGAATGGGATATACTATTCCATTATGTGGATTTACCTTTATGTGTTTATCAACTTTCTCACTGATGGACATCATTTCCTGGTTCTTCCTGTTATGAGTAGTGGTTACATACTTAAAGACGCACATACTCTGATTTCCTGGAGGGATGTTTATCCTCTTTTTGATCCATTTATTTCCTAAAGCGTGATGCATTCACATTTCCATTAGGATTGATGTCTGTGTAGGCAGCTTAGGTCACGCTGACGTTAGCATGTGAACCTTGTTTCTACCTGCTGTGGCTTGATGGCTGATTGGGGAACAAAGAGGCTGACACTGTGTAGTCAGGGTGCCTCTCCCTCATTCCAGGCCTGTGTGCTGCCCTGCCCTCCTCCAGATTGGTGGAGAAGCATCTGCTGAGTGATCAGTGAGCCGTCCCTGGCTCACAGGACTAGACTCCATCTTCTAGATCACCCTTTATGTCTTTTCCATGGAGCTTTGGGCTCATGATACAGATTAAGAAATCATACAGGAGAAACACAGATATTGCAAACATTTCCATATATTTTTGGTTGTTTTTGTTTTCAAATATTGCAGTTGATTTACATTTCCCGAAAGCATTAAGAAGTACCTACTCTTTAATTGAGCTATATATAGTTGGCTTACAGTATTATATTAGTTTTAGGTGTACAGCATAGTGATTCTGTATTTTTATAATTTATATTCCGCTTAAAGTTATTACAAAATAATGACTGTTTCCTTGTGACGTACAATATATCCATGTTTCTTATGTATTTTATACATAGTAGTTTGTATATCTTAGTTCCATACCTTTATATTGCCTCTCCCACCATCCTTCTCCCCATTGCTATCCACTCATTTGTTTTCTATATCTGTGAGTCTGTTTTGCATATACATTTATTTAATTTTGGAATTCCCTGGTGGCTCAGACTGTATAGAATCTGCTTGCAATGCAGGAGATTTTTTAGATTCCACATTTAAGTGATAATATACAATGTTTGTCTTTGACTAATTTCATTAAGCATAATACTCTCTAGGTCCATTCGTGTTGTTGCAAATGGCAAAAGTTTATTTTTTATGTCTGGGTAATATTCATACACACACACATACACACATATACATATATCACATCTTCCTTGTCCACAGTATGTTGATAGACACTTGGGTTGCTTCCATATCTTGGCATTACCTCATCTTTAAGCACAGTATTTTCCTGGTAACAGCCTTCAATATTTAGTCTCATTTTTAAGGCATATTGATAAAAGGGATGAGCCTATAACAATTGAAACTCCTCCGTGAGAACAGGATTAATTCTGGGCGAGGCCGTCACCCTTGCAAAGATTGCTAAAGCTCATCTTCCTCAATTCATCCGCTCTTGGTTCCAAGCCTCCTTCTTCCCAGTTCCCCAAACCCTCTCCCATGGAAGGAAAATTTGAATTTTAAAACACAGAGACAATAATGGAAACTTAAATAGTACTACTAGCTTTGAGCATCAAAGCCTGACTCCACTTGCCATGGTTTCCTATGTTTGCTAAGCAAAAATGACATCCAGCCAGGTGAGCACGTCTTCATCTCTTTCTCTCTCCTCTCTGTCTCTCCCCATATAAGATAGAGTGACTTGTAGTCAAACAAATTGATTGTAAAATATCTTTTGCTTTAAGGAATATAATTTCATGATGCATTTTTCTTGGGAAGCAGAGCACTGAGTAGCTTAGAAATTTGTTGTGTATGTATTAAAGTCCAGGTTCGATGCACGATACTGATACTGGATGCTTGGGACTGGTGCACTGGGACGACTCAGAGAGATGGTGTGAGGAGGGAGGAGGGAGGAGGGTTCAGGATGGGGAGCGTATGTATACCTGTGGTGGATTCGTTTTGATGTTTGGCAAAACTAATACAGTGTTTCAGGTTTAAAAATAAAATTAAATTAAATTAAAAAAAGTTAAAATCTAAAATAAGCCATTTGGGAAGGGCACATGGATGCAGGTTATCAGTGGGGTTTTCAAGTTTGACTTTTAGAAGCCCCCCAGGTGTCACACCCAAGAAAGTGAGGCCAGCTGGGAAGCACATCTAGGGGATCAACCAAACAGCAACCTGGAGCTGACATCTGAGGCAAAATTAGCACATATCACTTTCTAGTGTGTTTATCAGAAGTTGCCAGTCTAAACTTTTAGTTTCTTCCCGCAAATGACTTCCACTATTAAAATGCACACATTCAGTAACTTGGGCACTACCTTGGCAATCTTAGTCAACTCCCAGCAATATTTCATATGGAGTTACTGAAGTGACATGTCTCCCTTAATTTCAACCTAAACAAAATGGTTTTCATGGAAAGTTGCACATGGAGTTTTCTGTGAGAGCCGGGAGGAAAAAGAGTTCTTTATTTGAGGCATGATGGGTAACATCATCATCATAAACATGAAGTCTGTGAAAAATACGTATTCTAAAATAAAATTATTTAACAAAAAGAGATTCTGTAGCTTGTGATCTGGGTTTTAGATCAGAATTAGGAATATTCAAATCTTAACTTTCATTTAAAAGAAATTTAGTTTTTAGTTTTCATTCTGAGAACAAGAGGAAACTTGTAGAGAGAAATGACAATTTTAGTTTCAAGTAGAGTTCACAGAATAAATGTGGAGCAAGAAGAGCACGTGGTGGCCAGTATCCCAGATTTGGGGCCACATGTCAGGGTTTGTGCTGTAGGTGTGAGAGGGGATTGCATGATCTCAAGCAAATAAATGGATGCCTGTATCTTTAACAGTAGAGATAAGAATGGTCTTTCCTACGTAAAGGTTTTATGAGTATTATATAAGATAAAGAAAGCATTTGGCCCTTCTAGGTCTTCATTAAAGAAGGCAGGGATATATATCACAGACAATTTAATTATGAAATATTCAATAAACCATGTGATTTGAGATCTTAAAAAAATAATTGTAAAAGAGTTCTAATGTAACATTTCAGTTATGACTTGTACAGTTTCCTATAAATAAAACTTTTTTAATCTTAAACAAACAAAATTGACCTACTGGAGCATATGTTTGCCTACTCCAACCAGAGTATTAGCAAGCAAAGAAAGGGACCCAAATTCATCATCTTGATGAAGAAACATGGAACTGGGGATTTAAGATTATCTATTAATTGCTGATGAGTCTCAGCCTGTTTTTACTCCTCCAGCTCCAGCTTCACCCAAATTATAGAAATGGACGTTTGAGACCAAGAGGACTTGATTTATTTAGCATAACACAGTGGTCAGGAAATTGCATTTTAGTGGATTCAGGGACATTTTCCCAAATGCTGAGAACCAGTGTTGTTTCCCCAGTGCCACTGAATATTTAAATCCCTTTAAAAAATACTAAAAAAAAAAAACCAGGGTGAAGTAATTCACATAATTCTTGTAGTTCAGTTTCTGCTGAAGAACACTGGAAAAATTGACAGCCTCCAAAACACCTTTCTCAGAGACTCGAAATTAGGTGTGTGTTAGTGATAGGAAAATCTTTTCTACCCTGGAATGAAAGAACCAGGTGAATGTTTTAAACTTTGACATGAGAAGAAAAAGATATAAACTCAAATATATTCCTTATTTCTTTATTTTACTTATAAAATCATTGCTGTTTCATAGTGAAATGTAAAAGCAATATTACAGGCCAAAATAAACAAAAATGCTGGTTTTACAATATTGTTGATATATCTGTAGCTTCAACTAAGTAAGAGAGAAACAAAAGCTGTCTCACAAATTACCATGGCTCATTGCCTGAAGAAAATTAGTCTACTCTGAGCAAAATCCTACTGTAGTTAGGTAAAAATGCAATAAAATTTGAAATATAATACCCTGATCCCTGACTGCATTTCTTACAAGTGTTGTCAGTTACTGACTGTGTATATACTTCATTCACCATCTAGGTATGGGAAAATGTATGGAGGGCTTCTCGTTTATTTTAGATGTTCCCATTTTAGTCAAGATATAAATAAAGAAAGCTGTGATAATGCTTGAGCTGTCTTTTTTCTTAGTCCCAAGTTAGGAATCACTCTTTTTCTTTCAGTATAATTTTATCCTATTTCAATGTGTATGTTTCTCATCTATACAAAGTTCATATTAAATTTTTATGAAGACTTAATTTTTTTGGAGCAGTTTAAAGTTCATAGCGAAATTGAGAGGAAGGTACAGAGGTTCCCCTGTACTACCTGGCCCTGCACATGCAGAGCCTCCCCCTCCACAGTGGTACGTTTGTTGCATTGATGAACCTGTATTGGTGCATCATAGACACCCAAAGTCTATAGTTTACCTTAGGGTTCACTCTTGTTTCACATTCCATCGATTTGGACAAGTGAAAATTAGCCATATATCCATCATTTAGCATAAAGACTATTTTCAGTTCCCTAAAAATCTTCTCATTTAAATTTTTTAAATGAGTATGTATATTAGAAATATATTAAGTAAAAAGTAATGTAAGTGATTCAAGGATATAGCAAAGAGTATGGAGATGTGATTTTTAATGACTGCTAAGTCGCTTCAGTTGTGTCCGACTCTGTGACGCCATAGACGGCAGCCCACCAGACTCCCCCATCCCTGGGATTCTCCAGGCAAGAACACTGGACTGGGTTGCCATTTCCTTCTCCAATGTGTGAAAGTGAAAAGTGAAAGTGAAGTCGCTCAGTCGTGTCCAACTCTTAGCGACCTCATGGACTGCAGCCTACCAGGCTCCTCTGTCCATGGGATTTTCCAGGCAAGAATACTGGAGTGGGGTGCCATTGCCTTCTCCGTTTTAATGACTAGAACTTTAGAAATGATGGGCTTCCCTGATAGCTCAGTTGGGAAAGAATGTGCCTGCAATGCAGGAGACCCCGGTTCGATTCCTGGGTCAGAAAGTTCCCCTGGAGAAGGGATAGACTACCCACTCCAGCACTCTTGGATTTCCCTTGTGGCTCAGCTGCTAAAGAATCCAGCTGCAATGTGGGAGACCTGGGTTCAATCCCTGGGTTGGGAAGATCCCCCGGAGAAGGGAATGGCTACCCACTCCAGTATTCTGGCCTGGAGAATTCCTGGGTCGTAAAGAGTCAGACACAACTGAGTGACTTTGACTCCTTAGAAATGATATTGTAAGATTTATTATTATTATCATCATCATATTTTTTATTATTACTATAGTTACAGAGCTATTTTACTTCCAAAGATAGCTGTTTGCCAAACTGGAACTCAGGGCTACTATGATGTTTGCCAGAGAGTTCTAAAGGAAAAGGAATAGGCTGCTAATAACATAATAAATTTAGCTCTGTTATCTTTAATTCTAGGTCTATCTTATCCCCATTTATCATCTCCTGTTCTTCTACCCTTTCTTATTTTCTATTCTGCTCTGTTATCACCTAGACTATAACTTGTCATTCCTGAAATTAGAAGGAAGAAAATCTCTGTTGGCATCATTAACATCATCCCAGGTCATTCTATTCTTAAACGTCTGTCTGTAGATTGTCTATGAATCAATGCAGCACTTTAAAAAGAAGGGATGTGTGTGCTGTTGCGGTCAGTATTTTATTTTTAAAATAAAATTATTTAAACAAAAATGTAATGGAACTTTTTCTAAAACTGCTGCTATATGCTTATACATAAATTGGTACCTGTGGCGGATTCATTTTGATAATTGGCAAAACTAATACAGTTATGTAAAGTTGATTCATTTTGATATTTAGCAAAACTAATACAGTTATGTAAAGTTTAAAAATAAAATAAAATTTAAAAAAAGAAAAAAAATAAATAAAAATAAAATAAAATTAAAAAAAAAATAAAATAAAAAAATAAATTGGTTCTGTTTTAACATGAAGACATATAGAAATGCTTTCAATGATGCTGGAAAAAATATCAAAGGTCGCTTTCTTGTTTTGTCAGATTCTAAGCAGAACAGATTTGAAACCGTTGATGATCTTTTTGAATAGAAAACATTTGAAGTTTGCTAAAAATTTCTCATCTAATACTTTAGTAAAACCATGTTGTGAAAATTTAGTAGTAGACTTAGAAAATTAATTCTGCTTAACAAACTCAGAATACAACTATTCATAAATTAGATTATCATAATTTTTTTTCTCCCACATGGAATATTTTTCCTTAATTTACCATGATAGAAAAAAAGAATTTTTTTTATAATTAACAAAGAAAAGCAGGAAGTATAGCATTCCGGCCTTTGTTTGCAACTTGATTTTCCATTTTAAAATATTCCCTGTAGCTTCAAGATGGAAGATGGGATTTTTTGATGGGTTTGTTTTTTTTCCCCCAAAGAATATAATGTTGCATTTTACATATAAATCCTGTATACTACTATGGACACTCTATTTGTAATGGCTAGTTAATTGTTAATATTTCTCTCTGGAATCAAGAATGTATGTCGATCTCATGAGAAACATGTGTTCTAGAATATGCTCCTCTTTAAGAAGTTAATTAAAATTCATTGTGTTTTCCTTTTGGGACTGTTGCTGTATTATGCCTCACAATTGTCTTTATCATTTGCATAACTTGTGAACAGTAGGGATGAGATGAGGAAGAAAGGAAAGAGGAAAGTTGTTCTGCCTTCAGTCTTCATCCCTCACCACCAGGCTGTGTAAAAAGAGAGATGGGATGGTGAACTTGATTTGTCTGAAAAATTGCATTTCCAGAGTTTGAAGGCCAATGGAATGGGAGGTAGTTTCCTACCTCCTAGGTGAGGACCCCACAAAAAGGAGAGGGGTTGAGTGGTCTTGAAAAGTGCTCCTGCCACACAGATTCCTATAGGGTAGGTGATCCTAGCCTGGGGACGAACTGTCAGAAATCTGGGGCTGATGAGAGAGTTACAACTGGTCAGATAGAGGAGGTATCTCTGGGATCAAGAGTGAAAAATGAGAGAGCCTCAGCACTGAGAAGTCTCCCAAAGTATCAGCAGAAATATTAGGCTTTGGAGCCGCCATGCCCAGAGGGCCCTGATGCCAGAATCATTCATTCAGAAAAGTATTTATTGAGTTCCTAGTACATTGCTCAGAGAAGGCAGTGGCACCCCACTCCAGTACTCTTGCCTGGAAAATCCCATGGATGGAGGAGCCTGGTAGGCTGCAGTCCACGAGGTCGCTAAGAGTCGGACACAACTGAGCGACTTCACTTTCACTTTTCACTTTCACGCATTGGAGAAGGAAATGGCAACCCACTCCAGTGTTCTTGCCTGGAGAATCCCAGGGATGGCGGAGCCTGGTGGGCTTCAGTCTATGGGGTCGCACAGAGTCGGACACGACTGAAGTGACTTAGCAGTAGCAGCAGTACATTGCTAGACCCTGGGGATAGCATAGTGAACAAACAGATAAAAATCCTTTCTTTCACGCAGGTTACATTATAAAAACAAGGGACAAACAAGAAACAAATAAAAATCTATTAGTCTGTCAGATGTGAAAAAAAAACTTCACAGAATCAAAGCAGGGTGAGAATGAAGGTATGAAGGAGCAGAGGGGGAAACCATGGCTGTCTGGGGGCAAATTCCTGATAGAGACCGCCAGTGAGCGGCTCTGAGGCAGGGATGTGCCTGAGGGATGGAGAGAACGTTAAATAGGCCAGTGTGGCTGGCACACAATGGTAAGGGGGACACTAACTGGGAAATGACAGATTTAGAGATGCAGTCTGGTGCCATACTTCGTGGGGCTTTGTAAGGTAAGTACTTTGGACTTTCTCATTCACTCACAGTTCAGTTGCTCAGTCGTGTTCGACTCTTTGCAACCCTGTGGACTGCAGCATGCCAGGCTTCCCTGTCCACCAACTCCCGGAGTTTACTTAAACTCATGTCCATCAAGTAGCCATCCAATCATCTCATCTTCTGTTGTCCCCTTCTCCTCCTACCTTCAATCTTTCCCAGCATCAGGGTCTTTTCCAGCGAGTCAGTTCTTTGCATCGGGTGGCCAAAGTATTGGAGTTTCAGCTTCAGCATCAGTCCTTCCAACGAATATTCAGGACTAATTTCCTTTAGGATTGACTGGTTTGATCTCCTTGCAGTTCAAGGGACTCTCAAGAGTCTTCTCCAACACCACAGTTCAAAAGCATCATTTCCTCGGCACTCAGCTTTCTTTATAGTCCAACTCTCACATCTGTACATGACTACTGGAAAAACCATAGCTTTGACTAGATGGACCTTTGTTGGCAAAGTAATGTCTCTGCTTTTTAATATGTTGTCTAGGTTGGTCATAGGTTTTCTTCCAAGGAGCAAGTATCTTTTAATTTCATGGCTGCAGTCACCATCTGCAGTGATTTTGGAGCCCCAGAAAATAAAGTCTCTCACTGTTTCCATTGTTTCCCCATCTATTTGCTGTGAAGTGATGGGACCGGATGTTTTTTGAATGTTGAGTTTTAAGCCAAGTTTTTCTCTCTCCTCTTTGACTTTCATCAACAGGCTCTTCATCATGTTGAGGTTTGACAGAAAACAACAAAATTCTGTAAAACAATTATCCTTCAATAAAAAATAGATATTTTTTTTTTAAAAAAAGAGGCTCTTTAGTTCTTCTTTGCTTTCTGCCATAAGGGTGGTGTCATCTGCATATCCGAGGTTATTAATATTTCTCCCAACAGTCTTAATTCCAGCTTGTGCTTCATCCAGCCCAGCATTTCACATGATGTACTCTCCATAGAAGTTAAATAAACAGAGTGACAATATATAGCGTAGATGTACTCCTTTCCCAATTTGGAACCAGTCTGTTGTTCCATGTCCAGTTCTAACTTGTTTATTGGCCTGCATACAGATTTCTCAGGAGGCAGGTAAGGTGGTCTGGTATTCCCATCTCTTTATAAATTTAACAGTTTGTTGTGATCCACACAGTCAAAGGCTTTGGCATAGTCAATAAAGCAGAAGTAGATGTTTTTCTGGAACTCTGTTGTTTTTTTGATGATCCAGTGGATGTTGGCAATTTGATCCCTGGTTCCTCTGCCTTTTTTAAATCCAGCTTGAACATCTGGAAGTTCACGGTTCACGTACTGTTGAAGTCTGGCTTGGAGAATTTTGAGCATTATTTTGCTAGTGTGTGAGATGAGTGCAATTATGCGGTAGTTTGAGCATTCTTTGGCATTGGAATGAAAACTGACCTTTTCCAGTCCTGTGGCCACTGCTGAGTTTTCCAAATTTGCTGGCATATTGAGTGCAGCACTTTCACAGCATCATCTTTTAGGATTTGAAATAGCTCAACTGGAATTCCATCACTTCCACTAGTTTTTTTCGTAGTGATGCTTCCTCAGGCCCAGTTGACTTTACATTCCAGGATGTCTGGCCCTAGGTGAGTGATCACACCATCGTGATTATCTTTGAACTTTAGAGTTCTCAAAAAAGGAGCCAATGGAAAATTTTGAACAGAAGAGTGACATATTCTGCACTCCATTTAAAAAAGATTTGCTCTGGCTCCTGGGTGGTAAAAAAGATGAGAAGGGAACAAATATGAAAGCAGAAAGACCAAGTAAAATGCTCCTGCAATAGTCTCATTGAGCTTTGATGATGCTCAGAGCAGTTTATTGGTAAATGTGACTGAAGAAGTAGCTGAATTCCATGTATTTTGAAGGCTGAACCAACAGAATTTGTTGCCAGTCACTTGTGAGACAGGATAAGAAAAGAATCAGGTAGTTCCAAGGTTTTTGGAATGGAGATTTGAAAAGTTGCCATTAACTGAGATGGAGAAGATCTGTGGGTGGAACATAGTTGAGTTGATGGTAGATACCAGGAGTTCAGCTTCAGATGGTTAATGTGAGACCCCTGTTAGATACTCAGGTAGCCATTTGGAGTTGCGTATATGGGTTAAGTTCCAGGGCAAGGTTGAAGCTGACAGTGTCAATTTGAGAGTCTTTGGCGTATAGCTGATATTTGATGTCATAAGAATAGAGGAGATCATGAAGGAATCCTTCTGATAGAGAAGAACCCAACAGCTGAACCCCGGAACACTTCAGCATTTAGAGGTCCAGGAGATGAGAGAGAACCAGCAAAGGAGACTGAGAAGGAAACATCTGTATGGTGACATCTCCACCAACCAGGTAAAATCTTTGTTACCAAGACCCGTCCTCTCTCCTCCCCATCACAACATTGAAAGAGCTAGTGGTACGTGCTGTCTAGGGAGGAAGGAATTGAAAAGGAAAAAAGACAACCACAAATCCAGTGCTGAAAGTTCTCAGCTTGAGCAGACTCAAACTTCGGGGGAGGAGAGGCTTTGACTGGATGAAAGATTAGGACTACGGGGTTGTTGGATTTGAACAACAAATTATTCATCTGAATAGTTATTCATCTGAAAGTGGTAGGAAAGCCTGAGGGCACTGCCTGAACTTTTCTAGGATCAAGAAAGAACTGGTCAAAAGAAAATGTGCAAAATAGCAGTAGGAGAAATAATAAAGTTGCTTTCTGCTTGCACCCTTGTGGTTTCAAATCTCATTGCCACATATTCTCAGTTTATTTGAAAACATTTCCAACTTCATGACTTATAGGCCTAAGTCTACATGCAAAAGTTCCACTTTTGCATAAATCATCAGAGGGAGGCTGTAATTTAAATAAAAGGGAATTTCAAACGTGAAGGTCTTTCCAAGTCTCAGTGAGGACCCCGGCCGTGCTTTAGTGTCCTTGAGAATTGTCCAGGATGCTTCCTGTGGATGAGCAACAGTTCTGCCCTGTAGGATTCAAGTACATTGTGTGCGTGTGTCTGTGCTCTCTCGGCCCAGTTAGGGTGTGAGCCCAGTGAGGTCCACTCAGTCTTGGTGAGTTTTCCCAGTTAGCCATCTTGAATTTAGCACTTTGCACAGAGAATGCTAGCGGATGAGTTGTTGCATTTATGCAACTCCATCACCTCCTTAAGCAAATCACACTGTGTGCTTCCCAGTCTAAGTGACTCTTAGGAATGAACCCTGTGTACTCATCTACATAACCCCCTATACGCACATACACAGATATGTCTGTGCAATTCAATGTACGTACAGTTACATACTGAATTTAAACTGGATATATTAATATATGAATGTTATCTGTCAGGTCAATAAGGAAATCAACCAAACTCAGGAAAATACAACTGTAACAATTCAAAGATTAACTTTCTTTAGAAGAATTGCCTATAGTGTGTTTCTTAGTAACTGAGAGTACCATTTTTGTTGAATTTATTTCCTATTACGGTAATAAGTATGAAAAGCACAGAGGCTAATGAATATTTATATGATAATTCTGTAATGTAACATAGGACATATTTTCACTTAATGCCATTTATTTAGAAAATATGGAATAAGTACCTTGATGCATCATTAAATTATTGGTGAAATCAAGAAAAGTTCCTACTGCATTATGCCAAAGTACATTTAAAAATCCTGAGGGTTTTATGATTACATCTCAACGTACTGATGTTTAAAAAGAAAAATGGTAACAGAAAATATTAAATGCTTGCGTCTTTGCCAAGTCCAAATGGTTATAGTAAATTTAGCTTTGGAATTTCCTGACTTTTATGTTGTTAAAATTATAGGTTTTACTCAACATTAAAAGAGTCTTTCAATTTAATTTTCCTATATTAAAAAATTTTTAAGGTGGTTGTGGAGGGCAGACAGAATTGGAAGAAAGATTCTAGAAGACATGGTTTTAAACAGTTCATCCCTCAATTGTTAGATATATATATTTTTTTATAGAAGCTCAGTGTTATCCTTCAAGCCTTCAGTATTTTGCAACTTGTAAATAATTTGGTCTTATTTGTCTTGGACTAACAAAAGGTAACAAAATATTTCCACCCTGAATAAATAAAAAAAGAAAAGAAAGAGAAGGAAAAAGCACTGCTGATAAATAGTAAAACTTCCCAAGAAATTTGGGGATGCAGACCAAAAATTTAGACTCATGTTGTTCTACTCTGTTATCAGAAGTTTTTATGTATTTTGAAATAGAAATAGCTTTCCAGTTGTTATGTCAGTTTTAAAAACACTATGATGGAATTGCCTCTTGCCGCTATTGCTTCATGCCTGAGTTACTCCAAATTAGTATTAATATTTAGAAAGATGCAGTATTGGTTTCAGGCCAAAAAGGCACCATGGATTACATTGCTACAGTAGTAGAAGACAATGCTATTATTTTACCTAAGTAGACAAAAAAGCTCTTTTAATATATAAAAGGTTCCTTTGCTGCCTGTTAATGTTATCACACAGAGTAACTTAGATATACTTCTCCAGATCAATAGCTACAGGAAAAGAGACAAAGAAAGTATATATAATCATACTATAGTAAAACGCTGAATTAAAATAAAGATATTGATATTACATAGTAGATAACAGGCTTCCATCCTCTGTACATTGGATTTACAGTGGATTGTAGTATTTTCCATGATCCTAAAAAATACCCTTTCCTTTCCATCTTTCCCTTAAGCCACTGCCCTCTTTTCCTTTCTTTCACCTCACACTTTGGAATTATCTACAGTCATTCTCTCCTTTCTTTCTTCTGACTTAACTCTGGAACCCATGGTAACCTAGTCAACTGAAACTGTATTTCAACCAGCTCAGTAGGTGGGCTTTTCTCATTCCTTACATAACCTATCCTCCCTGCCAAAAAAGGAGAAAAGAAAAACAGCACCTGTATGCACTTGGCTTCCAGAAATGGGACCTAGACCACCTTTGTATGCAGCTGCATGCCTGTATGCGAAGTCACTTCATGGATGTCTGACTCTTCGAGCCTATGGACTACAGCCTTCCAGGCTCCTCTGTCTATGGGATTCTCCAGGCAAGAATACTGGAGTGGGTTGCCATGCCCTCCTCCAGAGGATCTTCCCCACCCAGGGATCGAACCTGTGTCTCTCACATCTCCTGTGTTGGCAGGCGGGTTCTTTACCGCTAGCTCCACCTGGGAAGCTCCTGTGTAGCTGTATACCAGGCATGTATGCTTTGGAGGCCCCACAGTTGGCTCAAGCTCAGCATGCATAGACTGAGTCTCTAGTTCCACTACACCTACTCAATGTGTACTTTCCCAGCATTTCTCAAATAGCTTATCTCAGTGATTGGCCCCACTATCCATTTTCCAGCCCAAAGTGTAAATCTGGATAGCATTCTTAATACCGCCCTTTCCTGACACAACCATTTTATCACCAAGAATTTGGATGGATACTACATCTTAAATGTATTTTGAATCTATCCACTTTTCTCTATCTTGGTTTCTTTTCTGGATTACTGAGACATCTTTTTTTGATGTCTTGTTCTGTGCAAGACACTTGTTCTACTCCATCTTTTTTTCATGTTACAACCACAGTGATCTTTCTAGAACGCAGATTTGGTCACGTTCCTCCTGAGTGTCCTGTTCTCGGGACATAGTTTCTCACATCACCCTGTGCTTGCATTTCTACACTGTGGTTCAGGCACGTTCACATTTACTCGTTTCCCAAATAAATCGTGCTCTTTGTTGCCTTGTCTTTGTCATCTTCCCTCTGCTTGGATAACAAGACTCCATTTCATTTTTGTAGCCTGGTTTACACCTATTTGTCTGTTATGTTTCAGTCTGTCTGTGTAACTCTCCGGACCCATTTTTTCCTGTGCATTCCCATGTTACTAGTGCCTGCCCTAGTATTTATCATACCATATCTTCCTCAGGGGTAATTCTGATCTCTTGGGCATCACAGCCAGCCTCTTGGGAAGGAGTCCAGCAAACACTTGGTTTCAGCTGTACTCACAGCTTAGTGATTCTATTTCTGGTCCAAGGAAATGTTCATCTTGTATTTTGAAACCAGCTGGCTCTTTCTGGTTTTCTTTTCCTTTTTTTTCCCCCTTTTTAAATGTGATCTGTCACTGTTCTGTGTTTGGAACAGAAGGGGAGTACCAAAACATCCTGACTAGAGGTCAAAATCGGCATGTTTAATAAGCTGTCCGGGTGATTTTTCTGCACATCTAAGTTTTGTAACATCTGCACTCGATATTTTGTCCTATCGAGAAGACTGAAGCTGTTTGACATGAACTTACTCAACCTCAGATTCCCTCTATTACTACATCCTCATTTTCCATTTTCCCTGCATTTGATGAAGTGTCTTCCCTTCTTTTCCAAAGTAAAATGTTCTTGCTTCACACCTAATTCCATCACCTTTCTAACTCTTACCATTAATGCGTAAGTTCACTTTTCTAGCTTTTATCTCTTCTTTTTCCCAACTCTTCCTCTTTACCTATGATCAGTTCAGTTCAGTTCAGTGGCTCAGTTGTGTCCGACTCTTTGTGACCCCATGAATTGCAGCACGCCAGGCCTCCCTGTCCATCACCAACTCCCGGAGTTCACTCAGACTCAAGTCCATCGAGTCGGTGATGCCATCCAGCCATCTCATCCTCTGTCGTCCCCTTCTCCTCCTGCCCCTAATCCCTCCCATCATCAAGGTCTTTTCCAATGAGTCAACTCTTCGCATGAGGTAGCCAAAGTACTGGAGTTTCAGCTTTAGCATCACTCCTTCCAAAGAACACCCAGGGCTAATCTCCTTCAGAATGGACTGGTTGGATCTTGTTGCAGTGCAAGGGACTCTCAAGAGTCTTCTCCAACACCACAGTTCAAAAGCATCAATTCTTCGGCGCTCAGCCATCTTCACAGTCCAACTCTCACATCCATACATGACCACTGGAAAAACCATAGCCTTGACTAGACAAACCTTTGTTGGCAAAGTAATGTCTCTGCTTTTGAATATGCTATCTAGGTTGGTCATAACATTCCTTCCAAGGAGTAAGCGTCTTTTAATTTCATGGCCGCAATCACCATCTGCAGTGATTTTGGAGCCCCAAAAAATAAAGTCTGCCACTGTTTCCACTGTTTCCCCATCTATATCCTAAACATCATTAACACAAACCTCTCTCTTCCATCTCTTTGGTCACCTCTCACTATGCCATTTTTATTCTGAGTTTTTTCACTGTTTATTTGTGCCCAGTTGGACCCAGCTCTTTGCGACCCCATGGACTGTAGCCTGGTATGTAGTAGAACCTTGTAATTGTATCTTCTACTCCTTGTAAATACCCTCTACTCTTGGGAAACTCATCCATAGTTTTTGGCTCACAGTTTTTCCCATCTCCTCTGCATGTTTCAATTCTGTCCTGTTCTTTAGGATCCTTTATCCTCCAGTAACTTGTTTCTCATACTTCTATTGAGAGAATATATTGTTAATCTTCTCTGGTGAGATTGTGTCTTGTTTTAAATTTATCTGCTTAATAAATCATTAATTCATTATAGTTAGAGATTACGTATAACATACATGTGACAAATCAAAGGCCTTTAATCAGCAATTACTTGATAAGTTCACGAATGAATGGTAAATGCTCAAAATCTATTTATTTGGTTTAAAGAGAGAAAATTGAGGCTTTCAAAGAATGAATACCATTTTCATTAGAATCGCTTATGAATATAGATGCAGATATCTTCCAGACACTGTGAAGCACACTAAATCCAGTCACATATAAAAATAATTATAGATTATTATCAGTTAGGATTTATCCCAGGAATGCAAGTTGGTTCAGCATCTGAAAATCAAGTAATATGATGTAGTAGAATAAAGGATAAAAGCCATATGATCATCTCAGTACATGCAGAGAAAGTATTTGAAAAAAATCTGACACCCTTTCATGATAAAAATGATCAACAAATTTGGAATAGAAGGGAACATTCTTAATCTGAGAAAAGGCATATATAAAAAAACTACAGCTAACATCATACTAACTGGCAAGAGTCAGTATTTCCCTGAAGACCAGAAATAAAACAGATGTTTATTTTCACAACTTCTGTTCAACTTTGTGGTGGAGGTTCTAACTAGGGCAGTTAGGAAAGAAAAGGAAATAAAAAGTATCCAGGTTGGAAAGGAAGAAGTAGAACTATATATTTGCAGATGACATGTGTTTAGCGGATAAAGGATCAACTACAACGAGTAACGTATACACTAAAGTGGAGAAGATATCCTCTAAAAACTCTTAAATTTAATAAATGGTCAGCAAGGTTGTTGTTATAGAATATCAACATATAAAAATGAATTGTACTTCCATACATTAGCAGTGAACATTGTGAAACTGAAACCAAAAATTCACTTATTATAGGATCAAAAGAATAAATGCTCACGAACAAATATAATGAAGTGAAAGACTTGTACACTTAAAACTACAAAACCTTGTTGAAAGATGTTAAAATCTAAATAAAAGGAAAGATATCCCATGTTTGTAGATTGGAAGACTAAATATTAAGATGGCAATATTCCTCAAATTGATATATAGGTATAACACAATTCCTGTCAAAATTCCAACCTTTTTTAAATACACAGTCTAATCCTAAGGTTCATATGGAAATTTATATGCAAATCATTTATCAGATATGGGATATATATATAAAGAACTCATACAACTCAACTATTAAAAAACAAATAACTTTATTTAAAACTGGGCAAGATAATAGAATAAATATTTCTCCAAAGTAGTTACATAAAAGCAATAACCACGTTAAAGTGTGCTCGACATTATTAGTCATTACAGAAATGCAAACCAAAAGTATGATGTGATACCATCGCACATCCTTAAAATAGTAAAGGTAATAATGAGTGTTGGCAAGGATTGTGGAGAAATGGGAATCCTCATACATCGCAAGTAAGAGTGTAAAATATTCCAGCTGCTTTGGAAAGCAATTTGACAGTTCCTTAATAAGTTAACATAGAATTATCATATAACTCAACAATACCACATGAGATTAAATCGTATGTCCACAGAGAAGTAATACTGAAATGTTCATAGTAGCTTTGCTTGTAATAGCCAAAAAATGAAGCTAATTAAAATATTCATCAACTGATGGATGAATACATAAAATGTGGTATATCCATACAGTAGAATATTATTTGCAATTAAAAAGAATGAAGTTCTGATATATCCCACAGCATAGATGAAATTTGAAAACATGATGCTAAGTGAAAGAAGCCAGTCATGAAAGATCCCTTATTTTATGGTTATTTTATATGGAAAATGCCCAGAATAGGCAAGGATATAGAAAGAGCTTATTAATTAATAGTTATAGATCTAGTAGTTATAGATTATCTATTGCCTATGTCTGGAGTGAGGTAGGGAGAGTAACTGCTAAAGGGGTAGAATTACTTTGGAAGGAATGAAATTACTCTAAGATTAAATTGTAGTGATGGTTGTACAATCATGTAAATACCAAAAATTGTTGAATTTTGTACTTTAACTGGATGAATTACCATGCAATTATTATATTTCACTAAAGCTGTTTATAAATATACAGTGAAATTTTGAGTAGAATTGATATGTATCATCCTTTCAGTACCCAATTAACTTTTATTTTATCATTTTGAAAATGCCTTTTGTCCCTGTAAAAGCTTGAAATAGCTTTATTCTATGTAAAATTTAGTGGTAAGCTTTCCTAGTTTGGGGCTACCCTTGTAGCTCAGCTGGTAAAGAATCTGCCTGCGATCAAACCTCGGTTTGATTCCTGGGTCAGAAAGATCCGCTGGAGAAGGGATAGGCTACGCATTCCAGTATTCTTGGGCTTCCCTGGTGGCACAGATGGTAAAGAATCCACTTGCAATGTGGGAGACCTGGGTTTGATCCCTGAATTGGGAAGATCCCCTGAAGAAGGGAAAGGCTACCCAGTCCAGTATTCTGGCCTGGAGAATTCCATGGACTGTAGAGTCCATGGGTCACAAAGAGCCGTACATGACTGAGACTCTTTTCACTTCACTTTCCTAGTTTCAAATAGTATGTTAAATAAAAATTCAATGTATGCATAAGAGAAATAATATTTGCCTTTTTTCTATAATAAAACAAAAATTATATGGAATTAGGCCAGATACATGTGGTTCCTTGGCATGGATGGAAAGAAAATATTGTATAAGCACTTTTTTAAAAACAATTTATTGTTTTATTTGTTCTAAGTTCTCTGTAACATAATTGTTACGTGGATTCTGCTTTTATGTATGACATGTACATATTGGAACTGACAGAATCTCTAGGGCAATGTTCTTAGAATTCAGTGATATCTGAGATCACACTTAGCACTACTTACCAAATTATTCATTATATCTGCTTAGAGTAAGATTTATAGTAAATGTTGTAAATGTTGGTTGACAAATACGAGGTTATGTGGCTTGGCAGTCAGAAATCTGTCAGATGGTTTTGCTTAGATCTAATTTTCTTTAAAAAAAAAAAAAAAAAGAAATCTGTGTTCCATTTAAATTACCAAACACTTTCCAATCCTTCTTTTTCTTTATCCTCCCATGGCACACTTCAAGTCCCCTCCTTTTTGACAAAGTTCTTCCTTACCCTCCTCCCATCATCATACTCTTGTTCTGACCTCTCTGGTCCTTGCTTCCAGTCTCCTGTGCTGGCTTTTCTTCTTTTGACTTTCCCTTGGATGGTGGTGCTTCTCAGAGTTGCCTCCTCAAACTCAATTCTTTTCATATATGTGTCTTCTTTGGAAATCTCATTTATTGCTACAACTTCAAAAACAATCTTCAGACTTGGTGATAAACCACAAGTATACATATTGATGCCTTACTTTTTTACCGAGTTTCAAATTTTTCGCTGCATAGTTGGAGTTTCTGCTTGGTTCTCTCAAACATTTCATATTCAGAGTGTCCCAAACTCAACTGGAGCTCAGAATGTGTTCTTCCCTTGGTCCTGTTTTCTGTTAATAGCACTACCATTAGCTCCGTTCTCAAGCTGTAAGTCTGAGGTACTTATCCAGGGGCAAAGTCCTGCTGAATTCTCCTAGAATCTCTTGAATATGTGTGTTCTCTCACTCACCATAAAGCTGACTTAAGGTTCTCATCATTTATCACTGGGTTATTTATTATTATCTATGTACATTAAACATGAGGACTGTCTTTCTGATATATTGATTTGCTTATGTAATGTTCTTATTTAATTTAAACCTCTTCATAAATACCATAAATTATTTCAGAAAAAAAGCCTAAGTTTTGGGAAGGCTCTCCAGGGTTCAGCATATGGCTAACTAGCAAAGCTTATATTTGTCATTTTCCCAATCATGCTGGTACACTTTCCATTCTTTGACTGTGCTGCACTTTCAGATTTTTGTTACTTTCTATTAGTCTAAGGCTATCTGTATTCTGGGCTTCCCAGGTGGCACATTGGTAAAGAATCCACCTGGAGTGCAGGAGACTCGGGTTCAATCCCTGGGTTGGGAAGATCCCCTGGAGCCGGAAATGGCAACCCACTCTAGTATTCTTGCCTGGAGAATTCCATGGACAGAGGAGCCTGGCAGGCTACAGTCCTGGGATTGCAAAGAGTTGGACATGACTGAGCAACTGAGCAGTCATGCACACCCAAAACTATATTCCACTTGCTACAGTAATTAGTTCAGGACTCTGGGCCTTATGAGCCCATTTTCCTGGCTATAGGAATAATTCAAAAGGGTTAGTATGTGACTCAATTCAGGACATTAGGAGAAAAGGAAAGATTTGCTGAGGGCTCCTGGGGAAAAATTCGCTTCCTCTTAGGAGTGAGCCACTGGAAGAGACAACTTCTCTTACTCTAGATGTCCTAGTCAAAGATCTAGCCTAGAACTGCTCAGCCAGGGAAGACAACATTAAAGATGTGGTCAAAGCCAGAGGAGAACATAAGTGAGTAGATCTATTTTTCATATAGAAATCTTAAGTACTTTACTGAGAGCCTTTTACATATAATTATTTTGAAGCTGATCTTTTAAGATTCTTAATTCTAAAGAAGAAACGTGGAGTTTTTGCAAAATAAAATATTTAGCACAAAACTCACAGATTTAATCTTATTCCGTGTGTTTTTCTGTGTTCCAGGGTTTTTTCTTTCCGCTTGAAAGAAAAGTCAAACGTCTTTCAATTTCTACTCTTTCTGTTGTCAGAAAGCTATTTGGAAGTAGAGCACAAAGAAGTACTTTATTATGAAAGGAAATGCCTGAAAATAAGAGTAAATGCTTAAATGAAAGACTTTAAGGAGCCTAAGTTTTAAGAATTTGGCTTAGTGCTAGGTTCCATAAGTGCCTTGGTTGTCGGCATACCTTTAGACGTAGGAGGATCAGAAAGTAAGTTTTGGTTCTTCACTTTTGTAGTGCTTGCTGCTTTACCATATGCGGTTTGCTTTTTCTGTCTTCCTTATCTAGAAGTGCTTATCAATTTATCTGGTGATCACAGTATAGCTGTTCTAGTTTCCTTTCTCTTCTGAATCTATGTCCAGTTTTATTAAGATGCCCCACACTAAGATAGCAACACAAGATTCAACAGACCCTAGTTTTGCACATATGGTTTTGTTTTGTTGGATTAAATCTGATGGTAACTCTTTCACCACATTATATGTTTGGTCCTCATGTAACCAATTCATGTTAGAATTCTGGACTCTCTAGGGGAATTGATAGATTATGATTTGTACCACTGTGCCTTCAGCGGCTAACTGTTAAGCCTCTAATGAAGATATTATTTTAGAGGCTGTCTGAATCTGGTAATATTTTTGAATTAGAACATTCCAAGAAGACATAGGCATATAGTTATTTCATACTGCTTATAGGCACGAATGACTTGTCAGAATAAATGGTGGGGGAAAAAAGAATGAATAGAGCAATTCAGTTCACTTCAGTTCAGTCGCTTAGTCATGTCCAACTCTTTGCAACCCCAAGGACTAAAGCACGCCAGGCTTCCCTGTCCAACACCAACTCCCAGAGTTTACTCAAACTCATGTCCATTGAGTCAGTGATGCCATCCAACCATCTCATCCTCTGTCATCCCCTTCTCCTCCCACCTTCAGTCTTTCCTAGCATCAGGGCCTTTTCAAATGAGTCAGCTCTTTGCATCAGGTGGGCAAAGTATTGGAGTTTCAGCTTCAACATCAGTCCTTCCAATGAATATTCAGGACTGATGTCCTTTAGGATGGACTGGTTGGATCACATAGAGCAATAGAGGAAAGAAATTTAAGGCATTATCAATCATTTTTAAATTGTGGGGTTTGAAATTTATTCCCTTGTATTTATAATTAGAATATAATTTTTCTGTGCTTTTTATCAATGCACTTAAACATATATATGTGTGTATATAAGTGTATATATATACACATACGTATATGGGACTTCCGCCTTGGCTCAGCAGTAAAAGAATGTGCTTGCAATGCAGGAGATGCAGGAGATACGCAGGTTCAGTCCCTGGGTGGGGAAGATCTCCTGGAGGAGGGCATGGCAACCCACTCCAGTATTCTTGCCTGGAGAATCACATGTATGGAAGAGGCTGGTAGGCTATAGTCCATGGGGTCACAAAGAATCAGACTCGACTGAAGCAACTGAGTATACATACATATATATATTTATATATATGCTTGTGTATATATTATACATCTTTTAAAAAACTGAAAGCTCAGGTTTACTTTTTGGTAATCATCTAGGCTTATGGCTTTTATAATTGTTCCCTGTATTCACTTGGTCTTTGCTAGCTCTGTTGCTTAGAGAGGACAGCTAATTCCCAGGCATCTCTGACTGGATTCTCTTCATACTGGCTCATTTCCTTTTCAATATATTAGCAAGTCGCTCCCAGTGTACCTAATTGTAGCTTTGTTTGACTTTCCACCTCTCTCTGCTTATTGAACTAGAAGAAAAGTACATTAACGCTTATATAAATGGCCAGGTTTTCTGGTTTGGGGAAAATTTTAAAGAAAGCAGACCTTTCATTAATGTGAAAGGGAGTGGACTAGTCCCAGCACTGAGTAAGCTGAATGGATAAATTTAGGGAGGCACAATAGGAAAACTGGATAACTCCCAAAGCCACCCACATTTGCCCTTTGCCATTTTACTGTATTATTTTAGGTTTGAAGTTAATTCCCAGAATGCCAGATATACCCATATTCAGATGTAAGTACAAAAACATATCCTGAAGCCAAATAGAAAAAAAAAAAAAGGTGTTTGCCACCCTCCATTGGTTCAGATAATTAATGTGAAAATTAGCTATAAAATTTTAAATGTACTTATTTCATATTTAAAAATGTAATCCTTGCATATGTGTGTGTTTTTTTTAAGTCTCTAGTAGGATAAGTCCCTAAATGATGTAGAATGGAAACTAAAACATTTACATCTTTACTTATTTCCAATTTAAATTGCATTTGAGGAGGAAAAAGAGGATATGGAGTTTTGCTTTCATTGGCCTTGTTTTCCTGCCATGGGAGTTTACTTTCATCTCAGTTCCCATAGATAGTGTGAGAAATTCTTTAGGGCCTGAAACAAGAGTATCTTCAAGGTTATACGATCCGACCTAATCAACCATCAGTGCTCTCATACACTTTTTTTAAAAGCTATTTAATGAAAGCCTTTCTCAGTCATCTTCTCCTTCTTTCCCTGATTAGACATTGACGAGTGCAGCATCATTCCTGGGATATGTGAAACTGGCGAATGTTCCAACACCGTGGGAAGCTATTTTTGTGTTTGTCCACGTGGATATGTAACCTCAACAGATGGTTCTCGGTGCATTGGTAAGCCTCCGGGTTTTGAGGGCACAATACACTGCTTCTTTCTAATGACACAACAGCCCAAGCAGGTATAGAGATGGCAACAATTATAAAACCTTTGGGAAAGTGGCTGAAAGAGTTGTTTATGGTACCGCTATCAAGGGATTGATCAGCCAGGTGCTCATGTCACAAACTTCAGTATCAGAAGCCATTTGGGTTTGCTTTATGTTGTCAGAGTCATTTCTGAAATGAAGAAAGATTTCCTCAAGACATTGCTGAATGTTACAGATACAAAGGCCCGAGAAAGATTTTTTAAAATCTGCTTTGGGAGACAAAGTGTAGTAATTAACAGTTCTTTCATTGTTATGAATCATGAATGTAGTCAGTGTCTTATTTACTTAGCATATGTTTATTCTAGTTCAGTTCAGTTCAGTTCAGTCGCTCAATCGTGTCCAACTCTTTTCGACCCCATGAATCGCAGCACGCCGGGCCTCCCTGTCCATCACCAACTCCCGGAGTTCACTCAGACTCACGTCCATCGAGTCAGTGATGCCATCCAGCCATCTCATCCTCTGTCGTCCCCTTCTCCTCCTGCCCCCAATCCCTTACAGTATCAGAGTCTTTTCCAATGAATCAACTCTTCACATGAGGTGGCCAAAGTACTGGAGTTTCAGCTTTAGCATCATTCTTTCCAAAGAAATCCCAGGGCTGATCTCCTTCAGAATGAACTGGTTGGATCTCCTTGCAGTCCAAAGGACTCTCAAGAGTCTTCTCCAACACCACAGTTCAAAAGCATCAATTCTTCGGCACTGAGCTTTCTTCACAGCCCAACTCTCACATCCATACATGACTACTGGAAAAACCAAAGCCTTGACTAGACGGACCTTTGTTGGCAAAGTAATGTCTCTGCTTTTGAATATGCTATCTAGATTGGTCATAACTTTTCCTTCCAAGGAGTAAGTGTCTTTTAATTTCATGACTGCAATCACCATCTGCAGTGATTTTGGAGCCCAGAAAAATAGTCTGACACTGTTTCCACTGTTTCCCCATCTATTTCCCATGAAGTGATGGGACCAGATGCCCTGATCTTTGTTTTCTGAATGTTGAGCTTTAAGCCAACTTTTTCACTCTCCTCTTTCACTTTCATCAAGAGGCTTTTTAGTTCCTCTTCACTTTCTGCGGTAAGGGTGGTGTCATCTGCATATCTGAGGTTTATTGATATTTCTCCCAGCAATCTTGATTCCAGCTTGTGCTTCTTCCAGCCCAGCGTTTCTCATGATGTACTCTACATAGAAGTTAAATAAGCAGGGTGACAATATACAGCCTTGACGTACTCCTTTTCCTATTTGGAACCAGTCTGTTGTTCTATGTCCAGTTCTAACTGTTGCTTCCTGACCTGTATATAGGTTTCTCAAGAGGCAGTTAATACAAAAAAGAAATCAGTACCTTTAATTTTGTGTTTTAAGCATATTTTAACTAAAGCCAGATATATTGCATGTTCTCTTTTATTTAGAAAGATAAAACAGTGCTTTCAGTCATGTGTAGGTCATCTATTTTTTAATAAGCTTTAGACTTTAAGATCACTAAAGATTCCTGTAGTACAGGAATTTAATTAAGGAAATCAAACCAGCACCCGAAGACTGTAGTTGCTTGGTTCCCTAGAGGATGACTGTCTGGGCAGTGACCATCTCCTATCCCCATTGGGAGGGTGTGTGAGTCCCTAAGCACCATGGACTTTGTATATCCAAATGATGTACACATGAACTGGATTGATGGGATGGAGGTTACAGAGAGTTTAAGATGTAAGCTAGAGGTCATAGGGTACCAATAAAAAGGCTTGAGTTCACTTGTTGAGATGCCAAACACCGTGCTGTGGCCATCCAACAGCAAAGAGATGAGAGAGAAGATCCTGCCTTCAGAATGCTGTGTTGTTATCATAAACAGTAGTCATGCATAGAAGTCAAGTCAAAGAAGAAACTGTGGCAGCAGTATTAAAACCGAGAGCTGCCAGTTATCAAGCACACACCATTTTTGAGGCCCTGGACATCTACTCCTTACTATCACATAGTGGGAGCACCTTGGGTAAGCTACTGACCTCTCTGTACTTCAGTTCCTTCTAGTAAATATGTGATAAAATATTCCTTATTCCTTATACTTACTATCATTAGGAGGAGGAAGAGGTATAGGAGAATGAGGATGTAATCCTTCTAATAGCCCTGTGTGATAGGCATAATTATTCTGATTTGTAGATGAAGAAATTGAGATTTAGAGAGGTTAAATGACTTATATGATGTTTCAGGGCTGATCCATGGAGCCAGGATTTAAATCCAGGTCTCCATGCATCTGTGTTACTCTGGTTCTGTACTGTCTCCTTAGATACTCTAAGTTAACGGAGAGCCTCTGCCTAGATCTCAAGGCCTCCAGCATGAGTGGTTTCTCTCCCACCACACGGACAGTTGGTTTTGAAAAGATTTGAATGATGATTATTTGTTCTTTACAAATGAATCAGAGTTCTGTCTTACACTTGGTAATACATTATAGATGTTAAGTCTATAAAACTGAGCAAATTAACTGATTTTAGGGTCAGCGTTATCAGTTGGCTCACAGTGTACTAAGTCTGATTCATTTCACATAATTTAACAGAATTGCAAATTAGCAGAACAACCTACACTTGGCTTAATTTTCTTAAACTGTATAGGAAAAGAATGTGCGCGCGCACACACACACACACACACGCAGTCTTCCACTTGAAACAGGCATGAACTCAACCCTATAGGGAAAATGTCAGGTTAGGAGTCATCAATGAACATTCTTGGCTGGATGCCATAAACCCTGACTTTAGGAAACTTATATTCTTGAAATGACCAGAAGAAATGTGCCTGGAGACATAAGTGAGGTTATTACTGTGAAGTTCTGAAAATGCCAAATAAGATGCATGTGTTTTATGTGGTAGATGGTGTGGAGTAACTGAAGGCCTTTGAGAATGAATTGTACAACTAGACCAACTAGTGAGAAGGCAGAATTTGCCATAACAAGTGTTTTAGATCAGATTTCTAAGTTACTTCTTTCTCCCTTATTTCTTAAGTTTCTAAGTCCTTTTTTTAGTCACAAACTCCATCATATTGAAATAATCATGATGAAGATCCCCAACAATTTACAGAGGTTGTTTTCTTCAATGTCAGACATTTGGTTTACCATTAAATCATGATGAACTCTTTATCTCTTGCTTCTTATATAAAGTTCTAAGCCTTTACCTGAACTTTCAAAGCCCTTTAGAGCCTGACCCAGCCTGTATTCAGGACTCATCTCTAACCACCTGCCACCTCACACATTACTCTTATTGTGGTACATAATACTGCCCACAGCATTTCCTCTGCCTGAAGCATCTTGACTTCCCCCTACTATGCTCATTAAAACCCAACTCATCCTTTAAATCCCCACTTAGACATCACTGTTTTTACAGCCATCCCTGCTTAACCCACATTTACTTCTTGGACAAAGTCAGTTGGCCCTTCCCATAATATTTTTTACTTTCTTTCATTTCTGGGTTTATCACAGTGTCACAAGTATTTTTGCTCTACTCATTGGCCAGACTGTAAGCACCATTAGGTCCTACCTTATGCAGCTTTTTGTCCTCGGGACCTGATACGGTCCTTTCCATAGAAGTTTGGGCTCAGTAAATCTTTTTCTGAATGAAGAGGCAAACCAGCAAATGAATGAGATGGGATTGAACATAAGAATTTCATTAATATTAATTAATAGCTTCTTTGCATCCTTTGACTGCTGGAGATATGTGATGGCACTGAGTTATGGTCTCCAATGCTCAGAATGTGAGAGAGCTTGCTTGAGCTCCAGGAGCTGTGGCACATGAGTCCCATGCTAACCAGGAGTCTGCACTCATTTCAGTATCAATATCCAGACCGAGAAACAGAGGAAAGCCCCTAAGGAGGGGAGAATGACATTCCAAAATTGCAAAACCAATGTTAAAATTAAGTAAGCAGCTGAAAAATTTTTTGAATTTAACTATGTTTCATTTGGAATAAGTTTATGTTTTCCACATAAGAAAAAAATAAGCCTAAAATTTTAATAGGTAAGAGATCTTTGATTTTGATTTTTTTTAAAATCTGAGTCTGTATTTTGTTAGATGGAATTTATTTATGATTAAATTATATATGTCATAAGTATTTCCATGCTATTTGTTTTGTAACCATATATATGCTAACAATAATGAGCTGGATGCTCTCAAAATTTTTTTCTTGAGCAGGAAACTGCATGTTATCTGCAGCTTTATTCTAAGTGCAGCACATACTGAATGCTGCCCCGATTCCTTAGTTAGTCAAAACACCCTGAATATTTACAACATTATAAGGAAACAATAAGCTTCCTTTTTCTCTATGTGTAAGAAATACCCTCATATGGCAGGACAGTTTAATGGTCATTTAAATTATAAAATGGGATAGTTTTCTCATTTCGTTTTATGCTAAGTGTAAAAATGAAATTCTTAATTTGTTTTTATTTTATGTTTTCCATCAAGTTTTTTAAAATGTCCAGGAAACAGCCCTCCTTTTTAACAAAGATTACTAAGAGATGTCATTTCCAAAAAAAGTAGACCCATACCTAATTTTTTTCTTTTTTTTTGAAAATTTCATGTTCTTTATTATTCAATGAAATTAAGAAATTAATTACAATGTTAAAATGTAATGGAAGAAGACAATGAAGCATTTTTCATAGCACAACTTAATTACCCTTATATCATTTTAATGTTCATGACATTATTAATACTTCATTTCCACGTTGCAGTGGAGGCAAGAAGAGTGACTGGCAGTCAACAATGAGTCCGTGATGATTGACAGGCTCTTTGCAACTCATTTCAACCCCATGGAGCCTACCAGGCTCCTCTGTGGAATTCTCCAGGCAAGAATACTGGAGTGCCATGCCCTTCTCCAGGAGATCTTCCCGACCCAGCGATCTAACCCACATCTCCTGTGTCTTCCTGCATTGCATGTAGATTCTTTACCTTCGGAGCCACCAGGGAAGCCCGATTGACAGGCAGCAGTGAACAGATTCTGTATCCAAGTTAATGTGCCAGCTATCGCTGTGCACACAGAACTAGCAGGGACCCTACATGGGTAATTCAGAAGTGCCAGTCAGCAACAAGCAAAGTTCAGAAAATGGAGAGTAAGCATTTAAAAGTCCTTAAGGTAATGTGACGTTGCCACAATATCCTAGTGGATTTCCTTGAGCTTTACAGACATTTCAGTGCACAATATTGCCATGGAGTATTCTCAAGAAAACATAATGTGAAAAATAAAAATATAAGAGAAAGTTGGAGGCAGTGGGTAATTAATTGCTAAATAATTCCTTAGCCAATAAATGCTGTAAATCCAAAAGAAAGGCCTGACTGTCATAGTTAAAATTCTCTTGAAAGTGAGCACTGATAAGATACAGACCTTGAAAGATGGGTGGGAGCACAGCAATTGGACTGTGCTGAGCAAAGAGAAAGGCCTGAGCAGCACTGCAGATGCTGAAAGTGAGTAGACGTGGGAGGCAGTGGGAAGAGTCGCCTGGGGAGGAGAGCTAAGTAAGAAAGTGGTTGAAGATGGGTTAAGATGAAGATTCTATTGCTGAGGCTCTTAACTGCCTTTCTAAGAAGTTTCAGCTTGATCCTGAGGACTATGAGAGCCCATGAAGAATTGTGAGCAGCACAGAGACAAAAATCAATGGGGGAAATCTCTTTAAGAGAAATGAGGAAGATCTTTAGAGAGTGATATATAGAGTGGTGATCAGGATATGCTGTCCCTGTGCAGCACTCTGTGTGATGATGGATGTTGATTGCCTGCGTTACATGCATGCATGCATTTGCAAATGCTTGAAGGATAACCCCAAACACCTAAATATGTTTAACTAATATCACAGTAATCCAAGTCTATGCCCAACCAATAATGCTTAAGAAGCTGAAGTTGAACAGTTCTGTGAAGACCTACAAGACCTTCTAGAACTAACACCCCCAAAAGATGTCCTTTTCATTATAGGGGACTGGAATGCAAAAGAAGGAAGTCAAGAATTAATTACCTGGAGTAACGGGCAAATTTGGCCTTGGAATACAGAAGGGCAAATGCTAAGAGAGTTTGCCAAGAGAACGCACTAGTCATAGCAAACACTCTCTTCCAACAACACAAGAGAAGACTCTACACATGGACATCAAAAGATGGTCAACACCGAAATCAGATTGATTATATTCTTTGCAGCTAAAGACGGAGAAGCTCTATACAGTCAGCAAAAACAAGACCAGGAGCTGACTGTGGCTCAGACCATGAACTCCTTATTGCCAAATTCAGACTTAAATTGAAGAAAGTAGGAAAAACCACTAGACCATTCAGATATGACCTAAATCACATCCCTTATGATTATACAGTAGAAGTGAGAAATAGATTTAAGGGCCTAGATCTGATAGACAGAGTGCCTGAAGAACTATGGATGCAGATTCGTGACATTGTACAGGAGGCAGTGATCAAAACCATCTCTAAGAAAAAGAAATGCAAAAAGGCAGAATGGTCTGAGGAGTCCTTACAAACAGCTCTGAAAAGAAGAGAAGTGAAAGACAAAGGAGAAAAGGAAAGATATACCCATTTGAATGCAGAGTTCCAAATAGCAAGGAGAGAAAAGAAAGCCTTCCTCAGTGATCAATGCAAAGAAATAGATGAAAACAATAGAATGGGAAAGACTAGAGATACCAAGGGAACTTTTCATGCAAAGATGGGACAATAAAGGACAGAAATGGTATGGACCTAACAGAAGCAGAAGATATTAAGAAGAGGTGACAAGAATACACAGAACTGTGCAAAAAAGATATTCATGATGCAGATAATCATGATGGTGTGATCACTCACCTAGAGCCAGACATTCTGGAATGCGAAGTTAAGTGGGCATTAGGAAGCATCACTACAAACAAAGCTAGTGGAGGTGATGGAATTCCAGTTGAGCTATTCCAAATCCTGAAAGATGATGCTGTGAAAGTGCTGCACTCAATATGCCAGCAAATTTGGAAAACTCAGCAGTGGCCACAGGACTGGAAAAGGTCAGTTTTCATTCTGATCCCAAAGAAAGGCAATGCCAAAGAATCCTCAAACTACCACACAATTGCACTCATCTCACATACTAGTAAAGTAATGCTCAAAATTCTCCATGCCAGGCTTCAGCAATATGTGAACTGTGAACTTCCAGATGTTCAAGCTGTATTTAGAAAAGGCAGAGGAACCAGAGATCAAATTGCCAACATCTGCTGGGTCATGGAAAAAGCAAGGGAGTTCCAGAAAAATATCTACTTCTGCTTTATTGACTATGCCAAAGCCTTTGACTGTATGGATCACCACAAACTGTGGGAAATTCTTCAAGAGGTGGAAATACCAGACAACTTGACCTGCCTTCTGAGAAATCTGTATGCAGGTCAAGAAACAACAGTTAGAACTGGACATGAAACAACAGACTGGTTCCAAATCAGGAAAGGAGTACGTCAAGGCTGTATATTGTTACCCTGCTTATTTAGCTTCTTTGCATAATACATTATGAGAAATGCTGGACTGGATGAAGTACAAGCTGGAATCAAGATTGCCAGGAGAAATATCAATACCCTAAGATATGCAGATGATACCTCCCTTATGGCAGAAAGCAAAGAAGAACTAAAGAGCCTCTTGATGAAAGTGAAAGAGGAGAGTGAAAAAGTTGGCTTAAAACTCAACATTCAGAAAATTAAGATCATGGCATCTGGTCCCATCACTTCATGGGAAATAGATGGGGAAACAGTGCAAACAGTGAGAACTTTATTTTTTTCTGGCTCCAAAATCACTGTAGATGGTGACTGCAGTCATGAAATTAAAAGATGCTTGCTCTTGGCTATGACAGCTTATTCAAAAGCAGAGACATTTCTTTGCCAACAAAGGTCCGGCTAGTCAAGGCTATGGTTTTTCCAGTAGTCATGTATGGATGTGAGAGTTGGACTCTATAAAGAAAGCTGAGTGCCGAAGAATAAATGCTTTTGAACTGTGGTGTTGTAGAAGACTCTTGAGAATCCTCTGGACATCAAGATCCAACCAGTCCATCCTAAAGGAAATCAGTCCTGAATATTCATTGGAAGGACTGATGTTGAAGCCGAAACTCCAATACTTTTTGAAAGTATTTGAAAAGACCCTGATGCTGGGAAAGATTGAAGGTAGGAAGAGAAGGGGTTGACAGAGAATGAGATGGTTGGAAGGCATCACTGACTTAATGAACATGCATTTGAGTAAACTCTGGGAGTTGGTGATGGACAGGGAGGCCTGGTGTGCTGCAGTCCATGGTGTTGCAAAGAGTTTGACACGACTGAGTGGCTAAAATGAACTGAAAAGGGGTAGAGGAGACAGGGATGAAACCATACACTATATAGCATTTTAGTTTTAATCAGAAAAATCATATAAAAGTGACTGGTCAGTCAGGGGGCATAGTTTTAATTAAGAAAGAATGTCCTTGAAAGAGAAAGTTAGGTGATGAGGAAGAAAAATTCCACTGCTTAAAGGAAGAAGTAAACCAAGGAGCCACAGTGGTTCTTTCTCATTCATTCTTCCTAGTTCTAGTTAGTCGTGTATGATGGCAACATGAAAGCAACATGCAAGTATTTTAGAAATAGCAAGAATCTGCAGAATTAGTCAAATGGAACTCAGGTTGACGCCAGACCCTCAGAGAAGCAAGTGCAGGCCTGCAGAATCAGGGGATGAAGTCTGAGGCCATGATTTTTTTTATCTATTGAACACATACTATCACTAGTCTTCTGACTTGAGCTCACCTCATCATGGCTTTCTGGTTGACCCCTTCATTTTTAACGAGCTAAGCTCATTCAACAAGAGATGTATTTTTTCAAGGTACAACCTCCCCCATCTTTTACCAAGTTTTCATCACATTGTATAACTAACTGTTAGTTCTTTTAAATCAAGTTTACACTAAATGTCAAGCCATGAAACAAACTCTGATAAGAGTACCATTATTTTGTTTCAAGGTAGATTTATATTTTAATCAGAGAAGATGGATTACTTCCTCTTTCTCAGTGTGGCTTTCAATAAGGCTTGATGTAAACCTTCTTCTGGGAGTATAGCAAGGGTGATAAGAGATTATTAGAGGAATAGACATGTTTTCATTACTTACGACCATATCAGTTCTGCAGTTAAACACATACCAAGCACTAGAAGAATTTGTTCTAATGATGTTATAAACAGGCCTCATCTTTCTTTGCCCCTAATAATTCCATATTTCAAGGGATGGCATGTCTTGACAACTCTTAGTTGTATGGGATGTTCCTTTTTATTCTTCCATATGGCACATTTTCAACAGAGTACTTTCTAAGGACCATGCAGTTCAGAGATACAAACGAAATAACCCACCTCTCAGGCACTGTTTTCCTTTTGTAATGTATTTTTGGAGAGATCTTAACTATGAGATATCACACTACACGGTGTCTGTATCTCATTTTCATGCTTTTGATGCAAAGGATTGAAAGTAGATTGTTTATGTCTCCGATGTTATTGCTATTGTTCAGTTGTTAAGTCATGTCCCATTTTGTGACCCCATGCACTGCAGCATGCAAGGCTTCCCTGTCCTTCACCATCTCCCTGAATTTGCTCAAACTCTTGCCCATTGAGTCAGTGATGCCATCCAATCATCTCATCCTCTATCGCCCCCCTTCTCCTCTTGCCCTCAGTCTTTCCCAGCATCAGGGCCTTTTCCAGCGAGTCAGTTCTTCTCATCACGTGGCCAAAGTGTTGAGCTTCAAATTCAGCATCATCCTTCCAATGATTGTTCGGGTTGATTTCCTTTAGGGTTGACTGGTTTGATCTCCTTGAAGAGACCAATTGTAGAATTTATGAAAATTAGTTATGATTTACTTGCCAGTCCTCTCTGCCTGTCCCTCAGTCCTTTCAACAGTGACATGGTTTCCTCCAGTATATCTTATAGGACTGATGAAAGGTTTTCAAACTACAGGAGTTAATTATAGTTAACTAATTATAGTTAATTAATTATAGTAGTTAATTATGTTTACTGAATTTGAAGACCTCCTCTTTAACATCAAAAATGTTTTCAGATCCAGATAACCCAATATCTTTGAGAAAAATACATAATGAAACAAACTACTGGATATTTAGTAATAATTTTAAATGAATTTGTATTTTACTAGTCAAAGTAGAATATACATTAGTGGAAAATGTAGTAGTGCCTGTATATTACGAGGCATTTTTATTTGCATTGCAGTGTTCAGTGTAAGTACACATTTGTGAACTCTCACAATGTCATTGAAGACTTCCAAATTCTGAGCCTAATACAGATTCCTGTTCAGCTCCTACTCATTTTTTTTTTATTAACATATTACCTTATTTCCAGTATGTTGGTGTATTTGACACATTAGTGGTTTAGAGGTGTCAGGGGCTCCCCTGATTTGAAAATCTTCTATGTGGGCTTGAGTTTTGTGTTTTCTCGTTGGATAGCTATATCTGTTAGATCAAACTTGTTAACTGTTCTGTTCAAATTATTCCTAGAACTACTAGATTTTATCTGCTATGTCTATCTGTTACTTACAGAGTTGTATAAATGTTCCACCTTGGTAGTAGATTTCTCAGTTTCTCCATGTGGCCTTTTAAGTTTTTGCTTTAATGTTTTGATGCTATGTTATAAGGTAATGACTGCTTAAAAGTGTTATATTTTCATAGTGAATTGAACCTTTTTTGATACGTATTGACTGTCTGAAATTTTCTTTCTTTTCCTCTTGATACGTTTCTAAATATTTTCTTTTGATATGTTTTATCTAATGTCTTTTTCCACAGCATTTTGTGAATTGGAGAGGAAGATTTAATTATATGCTATTTGGATATTTTTTCTCTCAATCTTTCTGCTTCCTTTTGTTTTAAATATGTTTCTTTAAACAGCCTGACTCTAAATTTGGGGGGACATGGCTTCAAAATCTTTATCTTGTAAATTGATATTTAAATTCATTTGTGTATTACAGTAACTGATGCATTTGTTTTATTTCTATTATAATCATTTTTTGCTTCTCGTTTATTGTGCTTTTCCTGGACTTTCTCTTTTTTGTTATTTTCTGTTTCTCACTTTCTTTTTTAGATTTATTTTGGCTTTTGTCCTTTCATTCCCTCTTTCCATTCTTCCACAGCCCATTCTTTTTCATCTGTTGTTTAGAAATACATACTTTATTTCTGTGGTTTTAGTGATTATCCTGGCTGCTTGAGGATACATATATAATAACTTAAAGCCTAAAATTGTCTGTATTTTTACCCACCTATAAACAGTAAAAGAACATTAGAATGGTTACACTTTGGTCTCTCCCTTCCAAGGTAAAAAAGTCCAACCAATTTCCACTCCTCATTTGCAACAAATTAATCATTATTATTATTATTGTTTGATATTTTATTACTTGTCCATGTATCTTAACAGTGTTTTCCCTCTTTATTTATTCATATGTTTCAAACCTTCCACTGGAATTGCTTTCCCTTTTACCTAAAACACTCTTCTAAAATTTACTTAGACAAGAACCTTTTTGTAGAAAATTCAGTTTATGTTTTCCTGAAAATGGCCTTAATTTATTTCCCTCTGGAAGATGGTTTTCTGGGGTACAGAATTTTAGGTTGACAGTTATTTTATCACAGCATACAGAAAATAATGTTCTGTTGTGTTCTAGCATCCACTGGTGCTACTAAGAAGTCAGTGATTGATTTAAATATAATTTCTTAGCAGATAATCTATCTTTTTTTTCTAGCTATTTTTAATATCTTCACCTCTTTTCTTTGTTGTTCTGCAGTTTCAGAGTGATGTGGTGCAAACTCTGGATTTCTTTTTAGTTTTCCCACTTTGGATTTATTGGACAACCTAGATCTGAACTTATCTTGCAACATCATTAGAAAGTTGTAAACTAATATCTGTTCACTATGGCCTCTCCCCCTACTGTCTGCTTTTGACACTTTCTAATACTCTTATTAGTCTTATTAGATGTAAATTACCTTTTCACACTCAGCCCCATAGTTCTTAACCTCTTTCCAAGATTTTCCATCTCTTTGACTCTGAACTACACAACCATGATATATTCAGCTACTTTTTCCAGCTCAGGAATTCTCTCTTCATCTATGTGTAGTTAGTTAGTTAAGTTGCTCAGTCATGTCCAACTCTTTGCAACCCCATGGACTGCAGCACACCAGGCTTCCCTGTCCATCACTAACTCCTGGAGCTTACTCAAACTCATGTCCATTAACTGTACTATGTGCAGTACACTGCTTAATATAGTCACTAAGTGTTTTATTTCAGTTATGATTATTTTATTTACAGACATTTCATTGAATGTTTTTAAGTCTGTTCTTTCATTGTTTGCGGACTTGTTTTCTCTGTTCACATTTTTAGTTTTTTAATTGCTTGAATGGATTAAAGGTTATTTAGTTATTAATATATAATGCTGCTGCTGCTAAGTTGCTTCAGTCATGTCTGACTCTGTGTGACCCCATAGACGGTAGCCCACCAGGCTCCCCTGTCCCTGGGATTCTCCAGGCAAGAACACTGGATTGGGTTGCCATTTCCTCCTCCAATGCATGAAAGTGAAAAGTGAAAGTGAAGTCGCTCAGTCGTGTCCGACTCTTAGTGACCCCATGGACGGCAGCCCACCAGGCTCCTCCATCCATGGGATTTTCCAGGCAAGAGTACTGGAGTGGGGTGCCATAATTATCATTAATTAAAAACAATTAATGATTTTTCAAAATTGATCTGACCATTCCAGTATCTGAAACCTGCTATTTATTCAGCTAACTTTTGTTCATTGAGCCTTGTTCCCCTGGCTGTTATTTATTTACCTACTTCTTTAGTTACTTTACTGTTAGCTACTCCTTTTTTCCTGGAACTTTATATGTGGAAATACTTTGAGACCTATGTCAGTATTAAGTCCTCAGTTGTGTTGGTTTTTGTGAGGTACTTTGAATATCCCTACCTGAAGACCTCTTTATATAATACTCCTCCTTTGAAATTTTCAGAACACAAACTTAATATTTTGACAACAGAGCCATCTATGTGAGAAAGAGCTTGTGGTTTCACCTTCTTAGGAAGAGTCTTCCCCCCCCCCACCCCCCCATCTAGCACGAAGGTAGAAACTGGCACATCTCTTAGTTGCTTTTCTCTGCATTAGCCATATAACAAGGATATAGCTGCTTGGGACCCCTGCTTTATGAGGGAGTGTCCTGTTTCATTTTGTATTAGAGAGGTGAATCTGGGCTTTTATCTCTTAGGTTCTGGCCTCTGTAAAACTATCAAGAGTTGAAAACCAGAGTCTCCCGAGTTTACAGAAGCCAAAAAGCTGAAACCTTGGTGTGCACTTAACTTCCAAAGATTCTTGTTTTCACTTCATTTTGAGACTCAGTTTTTCCCCTTTTTCATGTCAGTGAGATGATTTTTTTTAAGTAGTTTTTCATATTTTATCAAGAATGTTTCCATGGGGAGGGATACTCACGGTATCTAATACATCGTTCTGCTGGAAACAGAGCATATATTGCTTTGTTTAATCCTTCCATTAACCCTATTTCATGAATAAGAAGTAGGTAGATATGGTTACAGAATAAAACAATTAACAATATTTTGATGTAAACCTAGGTATCCCAACTCAAGGCCATGACTCTTCTTTTTCTTCCCAAATCTTATGGTTCACCTCCTCCTCAGAGATCCTTGAAGAGACAAATACGTTCAGCATACTGTGTAGCACTGAATGTATTTTGTAACAATGGTTACTGTGAAGAGTTTAGAAGTTCCATATCTTAATTTTCATCCTATTCATGAGGAGTAAATCAAGTAAATTTAAGAATATAATACTTTAGGTTTCTGGAATGAATATTCTAAAAATGACTTTCCTGGATCATTCTTGGGAGTTGAAATCTACCTATGAAATTATTCCCAATGACAAACAGCCTGTCCACACCCAACTGGTGACCCAGCAATCCCACTGCTGGGCATATACACCAAGGAAACCAGAATTGAAAGAGACATGTTGTACCCCAGTGTTCATCACAACACTGTTTATAATAGCCAGGACATGGAAGCCACCTAGATGTTCATCAGCAGACGAATGGATAAGAAAGCTGTGGTACATATACACAATGGAATATTACTCAGCCGTTAAAAAGAATACATTTGAATCAGTTCTAATGAGGTGGATGAAACTGGAGCCTAGTATACAGAGTGAAGTAAGTCAGAAAGAAAAACACCAATACAGTATACTAAAGCATATATATGGAATTTAGAAAGATGGTAATGAAATGACCCTATATGTGAGACAGCGAAGGGGACACAGATGTAAAGAACAGACTTTTGGACTCTCTGGGAGAAGGCGAGGGTGGGATGACTTGAGAGAATAGCATTGAAACATGTATACTATCATATGTGAAACAGATCACCAGTCCAGGTTCGTTCCATGAGACAAGGTGCTCAGGGCTGGTGCAATGGGATGACCCTGAGAGATGGGATGGGGATGGAGGTGGGAGGGGGGTTCAGGATGGGGAACAGATGTACACCCATGGCTGATTCATGTCAATGTATGGCAAAAACCACTACAATATTGTAAAGTAATTAGCCTCCAATTAAAAAAAAAAATTGTGACATTTGTAAAGTGTCTGCAGTGCCTTTAAGTAAGCCTGCATGAGTCGAATTATGTACTTTCTCGGTCATACTGGGTTTCTGTTGGGGACTGATAGGCATTCTGATTCTTACATGGAATAATACCTAACTAAAGCTAATTCTTTTATTTAACAACAGCGTGGAAGCAACCTGAGGTAAGCTTTGGACCATTCAAGGAAATAATATATTTATTTTTAAACTCAGTATCTAGTGTAAAAAAAAATTAGGCCTTCCCTATTAATAGCATTATTATAGTTAACAGTTTCATCTGCATCAGTGACATGTAGCTCCTGATGGTTGTGGTGTGTGTTTCTTCTTGTGGTCACGGACAGAACTTCTTGGAAGCATCTTGTTAAAAGTTAAATAATATGCAGTGAAACTGGACTCACTCTTTTTGGCGCTCCAAATAAAATCAGAAAGTACTTCCTCGTGGTTTTTGAGGCTGTACGTGCCCTTGCCCTCCGTACGCCTCTGAGCTCAGAATCTTCTACCTCCCTTCTGCCTTCTCTTCTCCAGTCACATTGACTCCTCAGTTCTCATGCACGTGAAACACATCTTCTTTCTCTTTGAACTTCTCTGCTTTCAGGTTACTTGTGTGGCTCATGCTCTCCCCTTATTAAAGTCTGCTCAGATGTCACTGCCTCAAAGGAGCTGTTTTTGATCAGTCTTTCTAAAATAGTACCTGTGACAGTTTTGTATTGCTGTGTAATAAATAACCATACAATTTCTGTAGTGAACAACAGTATACATCTGCAGGTCTGGGGGGTGACTGTTCGACTAGTCTAGGCTTAGATAGGTTTTTTGCTTTCCCTCATTTGAGCTCTCTGTCTGTCTGGGTGTGGCTTCTTACTGCATGTGGGCTCATAGCTGCTTCATGCCTCTCTTTTTTGTACACCTGGGTGGGGTATGGCATGGCACAGGTGCTCAGTGAGTATTTGTTTGTAAATAGACAAAAGTATGAATAAATGTGATAGAAATGGAAAGAATGAGATGTAATAGAAATTGAGTAAAATAATCCCCTTAACTCAGCATCTCCTAACGTGTACAGTAAATGATGTGAGGACTCAGGGTAATTCTGTCGTGTCTTCTGTTTTCTTTTCCCACGTTTAGATCAGAGAACAGGCACGTGTTTCTCGGGCCTGGTGAACGGTCGCTGTGCACAAGAGCTTCCGGGCAGGATGACCAGAATGCAGTGCTGCTGTGAGCCCGGCCGCTGCTGGGGCATCGGAACCATTCCTGAAGCCTGTCCCGTCAGAGGCTCTGGTGAGCTGTTGGCTGCTCATGTGCTCAGGACACGCAGTGGCAGGAAAATTAGTAACAATAATGTGCTTTGGTGTTTTCCTTAAAGACAGATCATCTTTACATTCCTTTTAGTGTCTTCAATATGACTTGGGTGATTTTTGTGGGGGCTAGGGTGACATTGTTTATTGCAATCAGTCTTCATTCTATTCTTTTTGTTAATATTAGGAAAAACCCTAACCGCTGATCATGTATTAACTTTTTTTTAAATTTTATTTTATTTTTAAATTTTACAAGCAAGAATTTTAATAATTATTTTAAATGTCAGTATTTAAGTTCAGTTTTAAAACCTAATCTTCCATTTGAAGCTGGAGTAACAAAGTTTGGTCTTCATTTATTTTATTTTAGGCATACCCTCAGCTTATTGTGCTCCAGTCCTTAAGAGATATTTCCTCCCTTTTCTAATGACCTTGAAAATTCAGAATACACTGAATTTTGTAATCAGAATTCACTGTCATTCACTTTGCTATATTAACTGCTGTGTAGCTGAGGCTATACCAGAAAATTGCTCTAAGATGAACAAGAAGTAGTTCGTCTTGTTAATATAACATGCATAGTAAAGTGTAGTGTTCATCCCATAAAAGTATATTGATAATATGTTATTATATTGCCTCCATGTTATAAGTATGAAAAATAATTCAGCTTTTTGAAATATGCTTATAAACATACACATCTGTATGTTCTGTTATGGAGGAAAAAAAATAAGGGCCTTTCTTTCTAAATTTCTAATCCTTGAAATTCCAAAATTGAGTAGTAAAATTTTTTAAAAACCAGAGGTAATGCATAGTGTGTAATTTTGGAAACCCATCATCCTAGTCATATTAATACTCAAACAATTACTTGAGTTAAACAGTTTTCATTTTTTCTTATATGGTGCCCTAATTCTGAGAACAGTTAAGAAAATAAGGCAATTATACATTTTTCCCTCAACTTTGATACTTGGACAAACAATTAGCAGATTTAAAAGCTTACTAAATGCTGTGTTCTATTAAGAGTCCACATTAGAAAAAAAATTATTCTAAATTATATTAATCCCTTAGAAAAAGAAAAGAGGGAAAATGTGTAGGTAGGATACTGATGGAGATTTAAGTAAAACCAGATATAGAATGAATTACTTAAAGGTTTAGTATCCATCTATTCAAGTGAATTTCTTGCAAATGCAAGTTATATCTGGAATTTTATGAGTTGCACTTAGAGACATAAAATCAAAGAATATGTATAGACAATTCTTTGGGTATGCAACTCAGTTAAAATATGGCTTATAGATTTCCATTTTTTCCTGAAGCACCTGTATTTTTCCTGCTACTGCTAGCATTGAAAACATTTATCAAGCTAATAACTGACTTATTCATATCATGAAGCATAGATAACCTAAAATGATTATTACAACAGACAAATTACCTTTATTATGCAGAAATATATCCATTGGTGTTTAACTGAACTTTCTTCTCTTTTAGAGGAATATCGCAGACTTTGCTTGGATGGACTTCCAATAGGAGGGATTCCAGGGAGTGCTGGTTCCAGACCTGGAAGCGCTGGGGGGAATGGCTTTGCCCCAAGTGGCAATGGCAATGGCTATGGCCCCGGAGGAGCAGGCTTCATCCCCATTCCTGGAGGCAATGGCTTTTCTCCTGGCGTTGGGGGAGCTGGTGTAGGGGCCGGGGGGCAGGGGCCCATCATCACGGGACTAAGTGAGTGTTCACTTTGTGTGTAGACTCTTTAGCTTTCCCCCTTAAAAGATATTATAATATCTAATCCTTTTTCCCAAAAGGTGTGTGTGTGTGTGTGTGCAGAAACCTACTTCGAGGTCTAAAGCATAATACAGTAAAACAGTCTTAGTAAAGTGTTATTTTTATGTTCCATAAACTTTCTAAGTTGGAGAAAAGACTGAGTGACCCAGGTTCTCTTTGAAAATAGAGGTGAGAGTGGGGTAATATTCCAAGACCAGATGATGCCATTAAAGAGCATTCTTTTTGGTTCCAGTGTATTTCATTTGGCTGCTTGTAGCTGTCTCAATCATACACTCCTTAAATTATTTTCCAGAACCATTTCTCAACTGAAATAAGTTGAATATGTCTTGCTTGTGCCTAAACAAATATTATAATGAAATATCTTTTCTTTTCCTCGCCCTCTTTTGTTGAATAACTTGAGAAATTGAGAACTGTGGGCTTCTAGCCAGAATTGGCATTGGTGTGCTTGACATTTAAGTTCATTCTTTTTTAAAATAACTGCTTTTGCTAATAATATTTAATGATGTCTTACAGTGTTATGTTTGTTCTTTTTGGCATATTGCCTGTTTACTATATCTGGATATTCAGCATGCTTACCAAAAAAAAAAAAAGTGGGAAGCATTCAAATGTACAGTAGAACATTCCTGACATTTTAAAAAGACGACATTATGGGCAAAGTTTCCAGATATATAACTTAACAAACACAAGTTATAACCATGTGTCTCAAGAATAGTTTTTAAATTCCAACATTAAAGTTTTAATAAAATACAGAATGATATAGGCTTTTGATATGTACACCTAAATAATGTACTTAAACATCCTTTTGAAAATGGACTTTAAAGAAAGTAATCCGTGTTGGAGTGATGGAGTATCATTTGTGCTCTGATTTTTCATAGCTATTCTGAACCAGACAATAGACATCTGTAAGCACCATGCTAATCTCTGTTTAAATGGACGCTGCATACCTACTGTCTCTAGTTACCGATGTGAATGCAACATGGGTTATAAGCAGGATGCAAATGGGGATTGCATAGGTAAGTTCATGAGTCCTTCATTCTTCTTAGTTTTTTAAATAGCTTTTAAACTACAGGAACAAGTAGGGCTGAATATGATTTTGAAGTAAAACTAATTTCCAAGTTGTCTTTCTTATGTGTTTACGTTTCCATGTGCTTCCTTAACCTACTACTGAGCTGGACTATTTCAAGAATCCCCTGCCTGGGACTTCCCTGGCTGTCCAGTGGTTAAGACTACATGCTTCCACTGCAGGGGGTGCAGGTTCTATCCCCTGGTCCAAGGTCCTACATACTGCATGACATGGCCAGAAAGAAAAAGAAAAAAGAATCCCCTGTCCTTTCTGGTTCTAAATGTTATGATTTCTGTCTCTGCCCCTCCCTTTTCTTCCTTCTTCACTGAGTAACACTGGATATATGGTGGCATCATTAACAGGAGCTGTAAGGCAGAGATTGGGAAGAAATGGTTGATGAATCTCTTTGGGGCATGTTGAATTTTAGGTGTCTTGGGTATTGACCTGTAGAGGGGTAAAGCTAAGAGGAGTGTTCAGGACTTGAGTTAAAAATTTAGGAGTCAGCAACATATAGGTGATTATTGCAGCCAGGCTGAAAAACAGGAAGAGTTAAAAGAGAGCAGGAGTAGTACAGCTAGAACCCTGGGGACTAGCAACATTAGTAATAATCTTGGTGAGATGGCAAAATAATCTAGAAAATATGTATCACGGAAGCCTTGAAAAGGTGTGCTTTCAAGAGAAAAGGCGTGTTAAGTACAGCCAAAAAATGAAATACAAAGAGGACAAAAACACTGCTGTATTTGGCAATGAAGAGAGTTTTGATGATCTTTTAAGGACCGTTTTAGGACCATGGGGCTTCCCTTGTGTCTCAGCTGGTAAAAAATCTGCCTGCAATGCCGGAGACCTGGGTTGGATCCCTGGGTTGGGAAGATCCCCTGGAGAAGGGAAAGACTACCCACTCCAGTATTTTGGCCTGGAGAATTCCATGGACTGTATAGTCCTTGGGGTCGCAAAGAGTCAGACACGACCTGCAGCACTGTCTACTGAAGGTGATCTGGCCTGTTGCACAGACCATTAGTCATACTTGATACGCTTACTAACACTCTCAACTCTGTCTTTTCTCATTTTGCTTCATTCTTTTGGCACAACCAAAAGCTTAAATGTGAGTCTCAATGGAGGCATCTTTGGATGCCAGGCATCTTTGGATGAATGGAAAAAGTATTTACTCCTGCTTTTCTTTGTTGTTTTTAATTTTATTTGCTCTGTTTTTTCCCCACTCTGTTACCAGAGAAAGTTTAATTGCTTTCAGTCTAGGTGTTTGTATTAATGAAGTTGGTGAGTTTGTTAGAGTACAGTTCCTCTTTTAAGAATATCTGTGAAAGAAGCAATATGTTTACAAAAATGGTGAAACTGTGAATTGATTTTACTGTTGTGCTCACCAATTTAGCTGAAATTGTATATGTTAATGGCTTCTCTGTGTCTATGAAAGGGCAAATCATTGTGCCCTAACCAGTCAGCCAGGCTTTTAATTCACCGGCATTCAAAATAATACTTAGTGGGCATTGCTTTTTCTAACACAAACATGATTTCTCTAGGATTTAACTAATCCTTGCTGTCCACTTTGTCATTCAGTTGCACAGTCCTTGAATTCTGTGATAAATTTGCATTTGATCAAGACTTAGAGAATTTAAAGAGAGAGTAGTGACGTTTCTCACCTTTAGGATCAGAATCAGTATTTCCATAAAACTTCATTTTATACAAAAAAATCCCTGTGCCAATTTTAAGATCCTAGAGAAACCAGCAACTACTGAATATAATAAACTTTTTTTTAAACTTAATTTCCATTTTTACACTATCCTGTGTTTTTTGCTTCAAAATATTATCCAAGCCTTAATACATAGTTACATACATAGTTGAGTTCACAAAAAATGGTTAACAAAAAATTCCATAATTTATCTGTCTTTTTAAAAACTAATAGAAGTGACAACATATAATATAAATATATATCTTTTAAAAATCTTTTAATTAATCTTCTAACTCTGTAGTAAGCCTTAAAGAGGCTATTACCTTGCCCATATTACTTAGATAATAAACATTTTCTAGCCTCTGGGAACTCATGGCTGTGTCTTCCCCAAGCTCATGCTTTTGATCATTGTACATTATTCAAATTGAAAGACCATTATTTCTTGGTTAAAGCAAATTCTCTTGTATTCTCCAATAGGTGATATTTTTGTAACTCTCCAGATGGGCCTCTGTAGTTGAAGAAAGGAATTTTTATTCCTTTATAAATACTCTGCTATTTAGACTATTAGCACTGACTGGCCTTCTCTCAAATTTGGGAGGCCTAAATGTATTTTAAACAAACATTTCTAGAAATGGAGTGAAGTCTGTAATGGTTTCTTTTGCTGCTCACAGATGTTGATGAATGCACATCAAATCCCTGCACTAATGGAGATTGTGTTAACACACCTGGATCCTATTATTGTAAATGTCACGCCGGATTCCAGCGGACTCCTACCAAGCAAGCATGCATTGGTAAGGCAGCTTGCTTTCACATATGAAAATGTTCCATGAAATATAGTGACCCAGGCTGTTGAGGTTAAAAGTGAATTTATTCAAGAAAGACATGGAATGAAATAAGTGCTGTTACATTATTTCAGATTTACTGCATGTCACCCTCAAAGTGCTCTCTTCAAACATAAATACTTCTTTGCATATGTAACACAGGCAGTGTGGTATCTGGTGTCAGAAAAAAACCCTGGTATATCTTCCTTCCCTAGATTACAGCTTCCTTTCTCCAAGTAAGATCAGTAGCATTACTGCTCTCTGATTAACGGAGGTTAAGATTTATTGTTGTTCTCAGCTACTGTTTTCTTTGAACCTCACACGTAGTCCAATACCACATCATGACTGCTCTTAATGCAGTTTCATTGCTACACCCACCAGCGTCGTCCAAATGCTCTACCTCACTGCTGATTCATCCCAGAATTCTTTTAGAAAATAATCCTTCTTTTCCTTTTTAAATTTCCTATTCATCTACTGGAAGTTGCTTGAATCACTTTATTCCAGCAGTTTTTGTCATGTTGCTCTTAATCCAGATATTCTTCAGTGATTCCATTCTTATTCAGCTCCTTGCTTTGTCTTTTTTAAAATTAATTTTTGATGGACTATAGTTGATTTTCAATGTTGTGTTAGTTTCAGTGTACAGCAAAGTGATTTAGTTATACTTTTACATATATCTGGATTTCCCTGGTGGCTCAGCGGTAAAGAATCTACCTGCAGTGCAGGAGACACAGGTTTGACTCCTGGGTCAGGAAGATCCCCTGGGGAAGGAAATGGGAACCCACTCTAATGTTCTTGCCTGGGAAATCCCATGGACAGAGGAGCCTGGCGGACTACAGTCTATGGGGTCACAAGAGTTGTTACACCACCTAGTGACTCAACCAGCACCACCACCCATATATCCACTCTTTTTAGATTCTGTTCTCATATAGGTCATTACAGAGTATTGAGTAGAGTTCCCTGTGTTATACTATATGTCCTTGAAGTGAAGTAATGTCAAGTGAAAGTTGCTCAGTTGTGTCTGGTTCTTTACGACCCCATGGACTGTAACCTGCCAGGCTCCTCTGTCCATGAAATTCTCTGGGCAAGAATACTGGAGTGGGTAGCTGTTCCCTTCTCCAGGAGATCTCCTCAACCCAGGAATCGAGCCAGGGTCTCCTGCATTGCAGGCAGATTCTTTACCAGCTGAGCTACCAGAGAAGCCCACAACAGGTCCTTGAGTTTTTTGTTTTATATAGTCTGTATATGTCAATTCCAGTCTCCCAATTTATACCTCCCCACCTCACCCCATTGGTCACCATAAGTTTGTTTTCTGTGTCTGTTTTGTAAATAAGTTCTTTTGTGCCATTTTTTTTAGATTCCACATATAAGCAGTTTCATTTGCTCTGACTTTTAAGGTCTTCAACCACTGTGTCAGAAGCAGCTACATTCTAGCTGTACTGTCCACCCTCTTCTACATTCACTGTACACCCCATTTCATTTTTCTTTTTCTTCTCTCCTTCAGCTATTATAAGTCAGGGCTGTAGAACTTCTTACACCTACCTATCCAATAAAAAAAACTGGTGAGAGATGAACATTTTTCTAAAGAAGCACCATGACCTGGATATTACATGGATTGTCTTATTGCTTTTGTGATTTTAAAAGACTAATATTGTTCATTTCCCCAGATATTGATGAATGCATCCAGAATGGGGTTCTTTGTAAGAACGGTCGATGTGTGAACACAGATGGAAGTTTCCAGTGCATTTGCAATGCTGGCTTTGAATTAACTACAGATGGAAAAAACTGTGTTGGTATGGAAAGTGCCTACTCCCTTGCAAAAGATTTTTTAAGGGATATATACACTTTTATTTAGAACCATATAGACTATTTCCATGAAAGCTCATACAGCACATATATGAGAGTTGTTCAGATGACTTAGGTAAAATATAAATACATTTAACAAAAGACTATTAAAGTGAAGGGACAGAATTTTTGGAAATATAATAAATGAATAGTTCATTGCTTCTGGAAATTTCTTGTGTGGCATATGTTTAATTAAAGTAACAATTATTCTTTGTAATTTTTAGCACCTACTGTATTTTGACTGTTGGGGTTACAACATTGATAACACAGAAAAGACCCACCTCCAGTCTAGGGAAGCACAAAAACACTTGATGTATGTGATAATCAAATCTCCAAATTTGTGGTCCTGGTGATGTCTAGCAGTGTAGTAAACACCAATATGCCACAGGAATATTCTATTTGCACAGAAGCACATATTTCACCCACTAATCAAAGTCCAGATCATTTCATGTGCAGTGAGCTTTGCCATTGCTTTATTCTCTCATACAATATAAACATCTGATGAAAGAAATAGTAACTTTTTGGTAATCAAAATAAAACTCTATTCATGTGATTTTAATAGAAACTACACACAAAATTTCCTTAATGCTTTTCCTCTGTGTCTTTTACACTAATGGTCCTTCACATTTTCCGCACTATTTGCTCTCACTCGGTTGGCATTCATAAGGAAAAAAAAAGTCTGTGACCACTTGGCTCATTTATGCAGTAGAATATGCCTGGCAGTTGTTTGTAGGAAGGGGGGAACTGGCTTCCTCCAGGCCAGCTGTGTAAGTCACTCTCTCCTTCTGTAGACCATGATGAATGTACAACTACCAACATGTGTTTGAATGGGATGTGCATTAATGAAGATGGCAGCTTCAAGTGCATCTGCAAACCAGGATTTATCTTGGCTCCAAATGGGCGTTACTGCACTGGTACGTATGGCTCTGAGATGGGAAAGTAACCATGATTGAAACCATCTTTTTTATCTGAATGAATCATGCAAGAATTACTTCGGTTTCTTCATGTGGATTTTGTATTATTCACAACTCTCGGTAATTCAGTACGGCAGGTGTCTAAAGCTTCCTAGAAAAACATACTTTGTGGTCTGTGGAACACCAGTGTCTTTACAAAAATAATAATGGCATAGGAAGAATTAAGGGAATGACAGAGTGGTTCTAGCAAATCTGGAAAAGACAATGAAGAAATAAGTTCTCTCAACTTTTTACATAAAAAAAGAGGAAGAAAAATATTGTATTCTCAGAACTAGATTTTCCACTGTCATTCATTACTGGTTTTGCATTATAACTTTTCCATAAGCTAATTCACATATCATTTGTTACCATATCCATATCTAAAAGCCTTGTATTGATTTCATGAAGAAGTAATTTGAATATTTCTAGCAACTCTTTTATTTATAAAACCATTTTGAAGCCCAAGCTCTAGTGGTAACTTTACTAAGCAAAAGATAAGTCTTGGAAATAAATAAGACTACATTATGTTTATATTCACAGTTGGAATTTAATAAGATGCAACAAATTTTGTAGTTCTACTACAAAAACAAGTTTTATTCCAGTTTCCTCCTTTTGGACAAAATTAACTCCATGAATACTTCCTGCCTTCAGTCACACAAATTGATCTGAATAGCAAATAATACTCATAGCCAAACCCTATAATGTCAGTGAAATTCCAGGGACAGTGGACAGAGAAAAATCAAGACTGATTCTTGTATTTCTGAATGAAAGTAGTTTCTTGACTATTCATGAAAAGGAAGTTCACTATTAAATAGAAATATTGTAGCTTTGCTGATTGAACTCAGGACTGGAATGTCATCTCAAGGTTAGCTAACTTGGATTAATCACAGGATATGAGATTAGCATTCTGTTCCAGTGCGTAGCATTACATTACAGCCTGTAACTTTTTCAGCATTTCTTAAGAAAATTAAATATACAAAAAATATGACCTAAATCTCACCAGTTCTTGCTTTATTGAAACTTTTATTAATTTTTATTACAAATGCTGTAATCCATAAATTTTGAAATGCTCGTGATTTGGCAGCTCTGTGTTTTGAAGGCTGTTCCCCTTTACAGGGAAGCCATTTAATGGTGGGTTACATTTCATAAATTTAAGCACTTTGAAAATTACCAGAGACTTCAAATTATTTTGTTACTGTGAACTGACTGAATTAATATTAAAACAGCATCTTGGAATTTTATGTATGTGTAAATGAAAGTTAGTTAAAAACATTTACCTTGGTTTTAAGAATTTGTTTCACTTAACTAATTTGAGTTGAATATCATTTAATATTAAACAGAATTGCCAAATAAATAATGAAAAATGAATTTGTGATACTCTTCTAATGGGTAAAACAATCTACTTTCATGCAATCTTTCTGAAAATGTGTTTGAAAGAGTTGCATTTGTGTAAAAGATTCGCTGTCACATTTGTGTATTCTCGCACAAGTTATAAAATTGAAAACCAAATGTTCAAAGTGTACAGCAGTGGCAACAGGTCCACTCTGTAATAAAGTTAGAGTAATGGCCCGGCTTGTGTTCCCCTCTCTGGGCAGATGTTGATGAGTGCCAGACCCCAGGAATCTGCATGAATGGGCATTGCATCAACAACGAAGGATCCTTCCGCTGTGACTGTCCCCCAGGTCTGGCTGTGGGTGTGGACGGACGCGTGTGTGTTGGTAAGTGAAACATTCTGTAATGGCCCCAGTGACCGAATGATCTTTGAAAACGGGATAAAGGTGTATCTATACAATAGAATAATATTCAGCCATAAAAAGGAACGCAATACTAACATACGTGAAAGCATGGATAAGCTTGAAAACATCATGCTAAGTGAAAGAAGCCACACGCAGAAGACCACACAGTGTACGATTCCAAATGAAATGTTTGTAAAGGTCAGATTTGTCGAGACTGAGCAGGTGAGTGGTTGCTCAGAGCAGAGAGTTTGAGGGTGGTGGGAGAAGGAGGTGATTGTTAAAGGTGTTTATGAGAAGATGAAAAGTTCTAACATCAGCTAGAATAACGATTGTCCAACCCTATGAATGCGCTAAAAGCTATTGAATTTATTTACCTTAAATGGGTGCATTCTTTGTATGTGAATTATATCTCAATAAGGCAGTTTTTAAAAAGGTACAAAGAGCCCAACTAGCTCCCTTCAGTAGCCTCTGATGAGATAGAAATGCTAGAGAAGGAAAAGAAAATTGTCCTTTACCAGTGTCCTTCATATTGTTAGATAACCATGTCTCTCTGGTCTGACAGAAAAGAATCTGCCTGTAATGCAGGAGACCCAGGTTCGATCCCTCGGTCAGGAAGATCCCCTGGAGAAGGAAATGGCTACCCACTCCAGTATTCTTGCCTGGAGAATCCCATGGATAGAGGAGCCTGGCAGGCTATATAATCCCTGGGGTCGCAAAGAGCTGGACGCAATCGAGAGACGAACACTACATACAATGGATATATATTTTATAATTAATGAGACATGAAACAGGGACAGCAGTTGTATTTAAATAAACTCTTATTTTTACCCAAACAATATTTATTTTTGTGATCTGAGCTTTAACATTTTTTTAAAATGTGTGTGTTAGTCGCTCAGCTGTGTTCAGCTCTTTGTGAGACCCTATGGACTGTAACCTGCCAGGCTCCTCTCTCCATGGAATTCTCCAGGCAAGAATACTGGTGTGGGTAGCCATTCCCTTCTCCAGGGGATCCTCCCAGCCAGGGACAGAACCCGGGTCTTCTGCATTGCAGGCAGGTTCTTTACTGTTTGAGCCACCAGGGAAGCCTTTTAAATTTTATTTTTATACAATCTTAAAGGTTAATTTCACTTACAGTTATTGCAGAATATTGGCTATATTCTTCATGCTGTGCAGTACGTCCTTAAGCTGTCTTACACCCACAGTTTGTATCTCCACTCCCCCATCCCTATGTTGCCCCTCCTGCCATCCCCACTGGTAACCACCAGATTGTTCTCTATGTCTGTGAGTCTGCTGCTTTTCCCAAAAAAAATTTTAAATGTAAATAATTTATATGTTAGAACTTCAACTTATATCAAAAGTTGGAAATGTTTCTAAATAGTTATTCAGTGCCGTGTAATGATAGAAACGAGGAAAGAGTATGAGAGAAAATGTATATTTTATTTGAAACCATTCATCATTCCTCTTGGGAATAATTCCTACTTTTGAGTGAACAGGCATCAGCTTTAAAGAGGCGGGCAAAACGAAAATATCTTTGGCATTCAAAACCCCAACCACTATGTCCTAATGATATCAAGAGCAGAGGGAGTAGTTGTGAAAATACATTGAATGCCATATTCTCTCCAAAGCACTTCCATGAAAGTGAATTAGCCATTGTGCACCATCTATTTCTCAGGTCATAGAGTAAAAGACAGACATACTCAGTGGTTTAAAAGTATTATTTGAGAGAAATGAAATTCTTTCTCAGACATAGCTGGTTATACTTTATTCTTAACCTATGGGAATCAAAACATTTGGATTCTGAAGGTTATGTAAAAAAAAAAAAAAAAAGAAGAAGAAGCAACAGCAGATGGAAATAATCTGTCCACTTAAAGTTTCATCCACTCTATCCAGGCTAGGATTTATTTCAGCTTACACGATTGTCAGCACTTTCGTTCAGGACTCTTTCAAACACAGTAACTAGAAGAATGTAGCTCCTTTCTGCTTAAAGGGCTAAAATATTTTCAGTTGCCTTTTTCCTTTATCTAAATGGCTTTGCTGAAATCTATGATTGGTTCAAAACCAGTTTTGGAGGGAGAAATTTTTCTTTTAAGCAACCGACATATGAGAAGTTGTTAGGAATTGAGTGTTCAAACACAAATACTCATTCTCTTGTCCATATACAGAAAAAGCATTAGAATTTTGGGGGAATCTCTCTCCAGTTTTTCACAGTTGTAATTACTTAAACGTTTTAAAATAAAAACACCATTTGTTCTGTGTGTAAAATTATATAGCTCTTCTTTAACATGCTGGATGTGTTTTCTTCATGTCTTCTGCCTTTTGAGATGCTTTTAGACGCATTGATTGTTGAGGTTAGAAATGAATCATTACTATGAATTATTATTAGAGTTCACACTTTAATTTTACATTTCATTTGTTTGTTCATTTTTGTTTACCTACATACTGAGATGGGGTTTTTTATTTTCAGAAAATTAAACTACTGTTGTAACCAGGATATTGAAGAAGCATGATTCACAGACAGGATATGAACAAAAGGCAACTGTATTTTCTCAATCCTTTCAAAACATATTTTTAATTATTCAATGGGAGCAGTTTATCTAATAAGGAAGAAAACTTAGGTACCTCTAACTTTACAGTTTTTAGATGGCAGAAATTTAAAAGACTGCTTGAGGTAATGAAAACATTCTGGATTTAGCAGTTAGAATGTCCAGTGATGTATAATAGTCAATATTCTGAACTTGATTTGAAGTTATGACTTCCCTTCCCAAGCTCACACCTTCATGAGCTTGGGATGTTTCTGACTCTACCAGAGCAGTCAAAGCACAAGGGGAGAGGAAAGAAGGCAGAAGCACACTCTTCTAGGGTTACTTCAAGATTTCTGGGCTTGACACAAGTTTAAGCCAGCTTCATCCTTGTGAGTGATTTCATGAGGGTGTCAACAGTATTGGCCTGCCCGTGACAAGATGCAGACGCTGCATTTTTCTCCTGGTGGCTGCTCCTGGCCCAACCCCAGGTCTTTGTGCAGTCCACTTTAGACAGACTGTCCCTAATGGTGTCTCGTCTCCTCTCTATGCGTTCATTTTAGAGCCTCCAGTTACCGTGGCCTCGTCGAATCCACCGGACATGCCACCCTTTGCCCTGTGAACTGAGTGAACAGAGGTTGCTCTTGCCTTTGTCCTTTGATTCTGCGGTGGGAATAGCAGCCACTCTCCTGTGTGCTAGGGGTCCCTGATAGAGTTTGGTACAAATTCTTCAAGCTGTTCCCTGTGAAGCTCTTTTCTCTTGCCCAGCAGTGAAGATGGAAGCATGCCCAATTTGTAATCTGGCTCTTGCCCCCAAAAAATCCTCCTCAAAAACTCTTAATTGCCTCTCTCTAAATTGTATCCTGGATATTGGGAGGGGTTTAAGAACCTGGCAACGAATCTTCCGTTTCTACTTCCTTCAGGATGGAGTCTCAAAATTCACCTCGTTATATGTTATTTAGCACCATGAGATTTCAGCTTAAATTTACTTTTTAACATCCTGTTATGTTAGCTTAAGAGTATTTCAGCATCTTCATGAACACTCTTTGACAGTTCTGTCAGCTAAAAGGTTAATTTTTGTTCTTTACCCTAGTTCTGCTCTTTATACTAGCTGTGTGGCCTTAGGCAAGATACATTACCTCTCTGTGCATCCTTTCCTCACTGGTTGTTTTGAGGATCAAATAGGTTAATATTAGATTTATTGGTATAAATCTTGAATGATGTCTGGCACATAACACATACCCAATAAGTAAACTATTACAATTACTACTGTTTTGTTAAATCAGAATAGTAGTGTTACATTAAACATAGTCTTAAGAGTTGCTGCTTTGAGCTATAAAGAAATGTTGATACTGAAAAATGAAGAATAAAGTAAAATTAGCATTTGTGCCCATATATACTTTACCTTTGGTAAATACAAAGGTAAAGTATGCTAATTATCTGAGAAAATCCTTCAGCAATTCCAGTCTTTAAGAAAGAAAACACATGGAGAAATTTGATAACACATGGAAAAGGCATAGCATAGGGTTTAAGTCCAATCACCAACCAAAACATTCATGTGAGCTGGTACTGATGGTCCTGCTGCTATCGGTGTCTCTAATCCTGTCTACTGTGAATGCTGGCTTGTTTACACTGAAGAGAATAAAATGAGCTAGAGTTCCAATCTGGGGTCTTTGAAAAGGGAAAACTCAACTGTTTTCATCAAAGGTAGAAGTGAGTACCATAGGCTTTTTATCAACTTGCTTCTAAAAATTGCCCCTGGCTTACGTTCTCAGCATGAAAATAGAAATAACTTTGACCATTCTGGGATGCCTTTGAGATAAAGGGTACCATCCTAAGAACTCACAAAAATCTTACTGCAAGTCATGAATTATGTTGTATTTGTTGAGTCCTATACTTGTAACTCAGAGCTGACCCTCCCAAACGAGGTCATAGCAGAGGCAGAAAGGAACAGCGCTTCTACTCCCCAGGGTCAGTGTCGGAAAACCTCTTCCATTTGAGCATACACACATCTCTGCTTCATGCAGCCACACATCCATCTCATTGTTAAACCAGAAAAAACACCAGATCACAGGACATAAGTACTTTGCATAGCAAGCAGATAAAATTAATTATTTCCAACAAATTGTGAATAATTATAAATATTTATAATAATTATCTCTTTGATGGAATTACTATATAATAGACTGCTTAAAAGCTCTACTGCTTCTCTGGCCTGTATGATGATCTGAGTTTTTTTTTAATAGTTCACCATTTACCATCTCATAAAGTTGTCCTGTATTTTATGAGAATTTAGATGAGCACAGTAACCAGGTTATGTGTCTTCAGGGTATAATCTGACATAGTATAAAGAAGAATTGCTTTGGAGGTCATACAAGCCTGTGTCTGAATTTCTGCTCAGGCAGTGGATAGTCTAGGACTTGGAGGTACTTACGTAATGCCTCTGAACCTCACCTTCCTCATCTATGAAAAGTGGATAATGATCACTACCCTATGGAGTTGTTGAATGTTCAATGACATAATGTCTATAAAGCAACAGGCACAGCACCACAGACACGTAGTAGTGGTAATATTTATAGAACTGGATTTGTTGAGAGTCAGAGATTAAAACATAGTCATAACAGAGCTTCCCTGGTGGCTCAGTGGTAAAGAAGCTGCCTGCCAATGCAGGAGACACGGGTTCGATCCCTGGTCCGTGAAGATCCCACATGCCCTGGACTAAGCACACACCACAGCTACTGAGCCTGTGCTCTGAAGCCCAGGAGCCTCAACTGTTGGGCCTCGGTGCTGCAACCACTGAAGCCCGAGTGCCCTAGGATCCAAGCTCTGCAACAAGAGAAGCTTGTTTATAGCTGTGGAAATATACCTGGGTCAATGAGGGGCCTGTGAGGATAAGTGGGATAATTGATGCTTGTGTAATGCATAAAAATTATTGGAGAAAAAAATTGTTCGTATGCATTTATTCTTTTCCTCTCACAATAAACATTTGTTGATCTCCTAATGCTATGAGATGCTAAAGATACAAAGAAAAAGAGAAGTGACAGATGCTATCCAGAAGCTTCCTATATAGTGGCCACTTAAGTTACAAGAAGCCTTCTGTTTTGAAATCTCTTTGTCTCTGTATCACTATCTCAAGTCATTGTTTTCTCCTCAGACACTCACATGCGTAGTACATGCTACGGTGGGATCAAGAAGGGAGTGTGTGTGCGGCCCTTCCCCGGCGCCGTGACCAAGTCGGAATGCTGCTGTGCCAATCCAGACTATGGTTTTGGAGAGCCCTGCCAGCCATGCCCTGCTAAAAACTCAGGTAGACACCTTTGCCAGTTCCGTACCTGAAAAGGAATCTATCTAAGCTAACATTAGATAGTGGTTCAAAGAGTACCTCGACTCTGAAGTGTCTTGTCTGTCTTTAACGAAAGGAAAGAAATCCAAATCTGTGTTGATATGTGAGGCATATAGTAAGATCTGGCTTATATTTACTTATGATCTCTAGGGAAAGAGAACCCATAGTGAATAGGAAAATTTACCTTATGATCCAATTATGACCGTTAAACCAGATTCTTTACATGAATATGCTAGCCTCAAAGTCTTTCATCTCTCATCATTCTGAAGATAAATAGCATAAAATTGACTTACCATTTTCAAGGTTATGATAAGTTCATGAGAACCTGATTTTATTTATTTTTAATTTTCATGCAGAATGGTATTAGGATGCAGTCTATCAGAAGTTTGGTCTATAAGGAATCTATCAGTAGTTCCAGAGAGTGATAAATTTCTTTCTGAATGTTACCATATGTTACAGGCACATTAAATGGTTTAATCTGACTATTCTGTGACTGGTTATTCATACTTTTATGAAAACTGTATTGAATAGATATAAGTACAGCAGGGACTCAAACACAGTCTCTCTTTTTTTTTTTCCCTTTAAAGTCAAGAAGAGTTGAAAATATAGGTAGGCAAATATATAAATTACAATTTAGTATGATTGCTGCCTTGAAAAGAAACCTAAGGAGCCAGGAGAGCACAAAGGAAGGAGCAGTTCCTGGGGAGACTGGGAAAGACTGCAAAGAAGGATGCATACTTACTTTGGTCTCAAAAAAAAAAAAGTAAGAATTTCCCAGGTGGAAAATGAAAGAAATGCATTCTAGCAAAGGAAGTGGCTAGTAATTCTGTTAAAAAATACTGAATGGACTGTTCAAACCTTAGAAAATTAATTAGCATCCCTCTGGAAGAATTACTGAGTATGACATTTTTTTAAAAAAGGAGTTAATGAAGTATCTTAATATATCTAAGTGAATTATGCTTATTATGAAAGAATATGCATATTATTTAAGAAAGGAGTTAATGAAGTATCTTAATGTATCTAAGTGAATTATGCATATTATGAAAGAAGTATAAAAATTGATAGCTAGACTAGATAAAAGGATCAGTGAACTAATAAAATGCATCTAGGAACAATTGTAAATATAAATGGGATTATAGAATACAATAAAGGTGACATTTAGATCAGCAAGAACAAATTGAACTAAAAGTAATGAATATTGTTGATAAATATTGGAAAAAATATGAAGGTAGCTCCCTATATTAAATGTTGCAAAATAACTTTTTTGTAGAAGATGCAAACTTTTTGCTATCTTGTAATGATAAAGGACTTTCAAAACACGCCCCAAAGACGTGTATGAATTAGAAAAATATTTTCCTTAATTTATAAGAAATTTACATTAATCAATAGGCAAAGTTGAAATCCTCTATAGAAAAAAATACAGTGTACACAAAACTTGACAAAGCAGAAGTGCAAATGATAGAGTGCCACATAAAAAGATGCCTAATCTGTTTAAAATTAAAAGAAAAAATTTTTAAGTGTCATTTTTGTTTATAGATTGGTAAAAATGATTGATTCTCCCCGGAAGGTTATACCAATATGGGTATTCTCTTACACTGCTGCTGAAAGTGTAACCTGGGATATTTTGGGAGAGGAAGACTATCAAAAACCTTAAAAGAAACCTAAACTTTGAGCAGTTTTACTTCTAAGAGATTAGCCTAGTGATATTTTGAAATTTGTATTATTTATTATATCAGTAATTGCCAAAAGTTGAACAAACCTAATTTCATCAATAAGAGATTGAATGAGTGTAATACATCCACATAACTGAGAAAAAAATATTAATCTATTAAGTGGGCTATTACGTGAAGTGTCTGTTTTAGAATACAGAGGGTCTAAGCCTGCTCCCCCACTTATAACCTCTGTGATATAAGCATATTACTTCCCATCTCTATTCCAACTTTCTTGGCTATAAAAGAGGGAAAATAACAGTATCTAGTTAGTGGTATTGGGAGGGCTAAATAAATTGTTAGATTCAAAATGCTAGAACAGTATCAGGCATATGACATAGTAAATGCTACTTATTACATATGTTTCCTGTTATTGAGAGAAGGAAAAAAAAGCTTAAAATTAATCTCTATAATACAATTTAGATTTTTTTTAAGTTTCCATAAGTAGAAAATATTTGTAATATTTATCAATATATTAATGATTAAAGTGATAATCACAAGTTTTGGTTTTTGTTTTTCGTTTTTTTACTTTTTTACACTTATCTCTGATTTTGGAACTCTTAAAATAATTATGTGCTAGAAAATTGTGATTTGTTTTCAATTTTAAGTTATTTCAGATAATTCTTTTTAATGATAGTTTTGGAGTTATGAAAGTGACTTGTGTATGAAACTGATGTAATTTAGAGCTTTTGATTTCTCTGTGTGTCTTTATCTTACAGCTGAATTCCATGGCCTTTGTAGTAGTGGAGTAGGTATCACTGTGGATGGAAGAGGTAACTATTCAATTCTCAATCTTATAATAACTATTGCACATCTTTATTATTATAATATTATAGATATGGTATATTTATATTATAAAATATATCCGTGCAATGTAGTAAGATAAATTTTCTTCTAGAAGAGTGGTTAAAAGCTAGATGATATTAAGCAGTATGTAGATGATCATTTTTTTGCTTAGTAGATATATAATTATCTGTTAAATACGTGTTGTTAAAAACGTCACTAACAAATTACAGCCATGATTTTACGGATACCTTGCTTAAGAAGAAGCTGCAGTTGGTTAAAAAAAAAGGGAGTCAGTTTGAAGAAAAAATGTAAAATAATGGCACTGACATAGAATAAACAAAAATAATCTGTATGAGGTATTTGATATGGATCTTCAAGAGATATTTGAGATATACTGCCCTTATGGCTAGGAATATACTAAAATGTTTCTATCCATGTATAGAAGTACAAAGTTTCAATGAAGTTTTCTTTTAAATTTAGCACTATGATAAACAAAATTCCAATATGGAATTTGAATATTAAGTACATATGTGTTTATAATTTAAGTCCTTTTATATGTTAATATAGTATCTTTTGTTTTTTTAAAACTGTAGGGTGCTATTCACCTTTAGTTTGCATAAATATTCCTCTACTTTCATATTTGATGAGACTTTAGACAAATTATAGATTAATTGACAGTAAATATCACATCTTTGCAAAGAACATCAGAAACAAGAGTAAAAATGCAAACTTTTACAAAGATGCTTCTCTCAAAAACCAAAAGACGGACATTTCTGGAGTATTTAAGGCTTCCTAAATTCTAGAAAACAATAGTTACTGTTAAAATTTGAGCATAGTGACCAAAATTTTGTTTTACACCATTTTTTATTCCCTCCCATCATTGCCTCCCCAGCAGAGCCAGCTGCCCCGTTGGAACTTAGTGGCTTCTCATACAAGCACATCATTCCTTAAGTCCCACTTCCTATCGTGACAGAGAGTAGTCCTGTTCATGGCTTGTAAAACATTGTGTTCTCAAACATCCACATTTGAACTGACCTCTCCATCAATTTCAACTTATCAACAAGGAGAAACATTTACTAAGTATCATATTGCTTAGTTGACTATAAAAAATGATAATAAAATAGAAATATTCCATGCCTTTGGGACCATAAAATTATATAGAAATCCTAATAAATCTTTGCCTTTTAATTAGATGGTTATAGTACCTATCAAGTTGAGTTTTCCTTTGGGTTTTGAGCCAACAGCCTATAAATTTCTTTATTAATTTTATCATAAATGCCAGCACATTACGTGGCTTAATTCTTTGAATTTCTGCCAGTTCCCTTCACTTTTCATTTTTACCAGGGAAGTGTCCCATATCTCTTGATTTTATTCTCACTCCTTATTTTCACTTCCTTTCCCTTTCTGAACAACAGCAAATTGGAGGGTTGCAGGGTTAAACACTATGTGTTTTGAGTGATCTTTACTGGACATAAGTGTATCAACAGACAGTAAGTGACTGTGAGCATTAAACTTTGAACATTTAATGCAGATATCAATGAGTGTGCTCTGGATCCTGATATATGTGCCAATGGAATTTGTGAAAATCTACGTGGTAGTTACCGGTGTAATTGCAACAGTGGCTATGAACCAGATGCCTCTGGAAGAAATTGTATTGGTAAGTTATTTGTTTTATTATGCAGGAGCCTTCTGTGTAGTTTAATCCCATGGATCATAGGAGGAATCAAACTATAAATAAGTGAGTAAAACTAGAGGTCTTACAGTTTCTCTTGTTTCCTTTTTAGTATAGGAATATAAAAATATTGGAATCAAATACTGTTAAACAGTAACAGACTTTTTAGTGCACAATTTAGTATTAATATTTAAATTAGGTTTTTCCCCCAGATGAATGGACATATAGCCAATTATTGGCCTGTTTTATCTGCATATATCTTAATCCTATAATATTTTACTAGGAAGTGGGATTCAAAAATTAACAAGGTGGTATGCATGTATAATATACTGCTAAGTCACTTCAGTCGTGTCTGACTCCGTGCGACCCCATAGACGGCAGCCCCCCAGGATCCCCTGTCCCTGGGATTCTCCAGGCAAGAACACTGGAGTGGGTTGCCATTTCCTTCTCCAATGCATGAAAGTAAAAAGTGAAAGTGAAGTCGCTCAGTCGTGTCCGACTTCTTCGTGACCCCATGGACTGCAGGCCACCAGGTCCTCCACCCACGGGATTTTCCAGGCAAGAGTACTGGAGTGGGGTGCCATTGCCTTCTCCTCAGATAATATACTACATTAAGAAAATTAAATATTACAGGTTGACTTGGAAAGAAACAGTCAATTGCTGCAATATATCCAAACATGATAAATGAGATGGGTGTTTCCTTTTGTAATTTTTAAGGGAATGTTTGAAAAACCTCAAGTACATAATTCTTATATTCAAGAATTTGTGAAAAATCTAGATTTTCCAGCAGAGCATTTGAGTCCACTTTTATAAAATGAATGTTAATCAATCCTTCATTATATATAATAATTTTTACATCTACCACTAATAACTCAAATACAAGTCTAGAATGATTAGAAAGAAATCTATTTTTCCATATTTATGGTTTTGAGTTTTATTACTGATATATGTTACTATATATATCCATCTCACCTTGGGTTGAAGATACACATATAATGGATGTATAAAGTTATATTAAATATCATGCACTTAAAATAGATTTTGATACCTACTGGCAAGGGCCCCAGCCAGAGATTGTTGAACACTTATAAAACTATGCAAACCGCCTAGCTTTTATTCCCTAAAAGCAAAGTCACTTCCAGCGTAGCATCTAAGTACAGCTGAGTGCATGGGTACCCTACTGAAAACAAGGAAATTCAATGAACATTCACACACTGAACACGGTTCATGGCAATGCTCAACTCTTTAAAGTAGGTACATGCATAATTTTAATAAAATTAAAACTAGATTTTGAAAATAAAAAAACAAATTTCAATTTTAGTTTACTTAGGTCTACCCTAACAAAGTACCCAAAATGGGGTTACTTAAAACAATGGGAATCGGTGTTATAGTTTGGGAGTCAGAAGTCCAAAATCGAGGTGTCAGTGGGGCCATGCTCTCATTAGGGGAGAATCCTTCCTTTCCTCTTCTAGGGGAGAAGGGCTCGGTGGGAGAATCCTTTTCCTCTCCAGTCTCAGGTGTTTGCAGGCAGTCTTGAGCATTGCTCAGTTTTTAGATGCGCCACACGCCTGTCTTTCCCCTGTGCATCTTCACATCAACTTCCCTCTGTATGTGTCTGCCCCTGTGTCATAATTTCCCCTTTATTGCCGTCGTTGGTGTCCATACCTATACTGGAATACAGCCTACCCAAAGGATCTTATTTTAATTTGATTACTCTATTTAAGAATCCTGTTTCTAAATCAGGTCACATTCTGAGGTACTGGGGGTTAGGGATTCAAAATATTTTTTTGAGAGACACATTTCAACCCACAGCATGGCTCGATGGATAAATACATTGTGATTGGGCCTCTTGGTAAAGTGTATAATCTTGGGGGAGACGATAATGATGCTTAAAATGTGAGACTACTGCAGGTCAACAAGTAAATGAAGAACAAAGTAGTAATGTGCCTTTTCCAAAGCATTAACACACATCCCAGGGACTTTAGAACATCTTAAGAGTAAGCACAAGATTGTTCCGTTTGAGTAAAATGTATTTTGCTTAGGGTCAAGGAATGTGCTTTGGGTACAAAGAGACAGAGTAAGGTATGGGATGAGGAAGAAAAACAAATAACAAAATTAAAGCATTTTGAGCATCGTACTGTCCGTTTCACTGTGTGTGTCTCCTGTCTTCTAACGGTGGCTTCCAGACATTGATGAGTGCCTGGTAAACAGACTGCTGTGCGACAATGGTCTGTGCCGAAACACACCTGGGAGCTACAGCTGCACCTGCCCACCTGGCTACGTGTTCAGGACTGAGACAGAGACGTGCGAAGGTAAGAGCCACTTTTCTTCATTGTGACTAGTAAGCATCTTAATATGCATGAACCTCAAATACATTATCAAGCAATAGAGCAAAAAGAATGTTGTTTGAATATGTTTTAAATTTTATGATCTCAGCTGATCTGCCAGTTTTAGAAATAGCATGCATCTAGCCCAGTTTATAAACCATCAGTTTTGTCCCATTCAGAAGAAATATCAACACACATTTTGAAGTTAATGAAAATAAGTGAAAGAAGCCAGTTTGTTTCACTTGCTGATAAAATATCAGATTTTTTTTTGTTTGGTTTTCCCTTTTTAAAACCAATGTAACACATTAGCCTAGGAGAACCTGAACTCACAACAAAGTCAGCTCTTAGGCATTTTATTTATCAAATGATTGATAAACTTCAGAGGTTGGCCCAGAAAATAGGCTAACCTATATTTGAGGCCTGAGTAAAAATGGTCACCTAAACTAAATTTATAGTCCAAGAAAATTGTCCTTTCCTTTTGAAAGTTATGGCTTGGATTTAAGGATCATGAATTGCTGTTTAAAAAACCTTCCTTTTCTTTTAAGCTCATTTTTCTGCAGTGAAAGTTATATGAATCAGTTAAATGCTTCAGAAAGGCCCCATTTTCAGTGAGATACTAGCTAAGCTATGAGTATCTTCAGTTATATTTCTGTTCCTTGATCAAAGTACTGTGTATTTCAGGATAATTTGCTGTATGACTACTGGTCATTATTCCTTTTCAGTTGCACTGTGTGGGCCTACAGAAGTGTCCCATGACATCCTCAAATCCAATAACTACTTCTGAATAGTAACTTAAAAAAAAAAAGATTTCATCTTAAGTTATTTGGAATAACCCTTTTTTTTAATCTATTAAAGTATTTGTTTCCTGGTAACTTCATAGCCAAGAAAACTGCAATAGTAATATTATGCAAAAAGATGTTAACATTCTCTTCTTCTTGTTTAACTTCAAAGCATTCTTATGAACAGAAACAACTTAGGACTCAAACAAGATGCCAAAATACAGATGACTCAGCTGAAGTCAATGAAATGCAATTACAAAGTGCAATTCTAAGTTTGGATTGAATTTGAGGGACCAGTGAAAAACAGTAATTAGCCTGAAGAGAGAAAAAAAGGAAAGAAAAATGAAAACCTCAGTATAAAATGCAGTTTTTCTAAACTTAGTTCAGATAACTGTTGAGTTCCCCTCCTGTCCACACCTTTTTCAGGAGCTCCTCAAAGAGAAGCATACTTTCCATTCCTGACTAAAGTACTTGAAGATTCATTCATCTTGTCCATAGATGAACAGAGACATCTGTTAGTATTTTTTTTCTCTTAGTATCTTTTTTCATTAGTCCAAGCTTCCCAAGTGTATGCATCCAGAGTTTTTATCTTTTAGCACCCATACCCACTGTCCTTGGGCTTCTCCAATGCCTTAGGGGTAAAGAATCTGCCTGCAATACAAGAGATGCAGGAAATACAGGTTATTCCTGGGTCAGGAAGATCCCCTGGAGAAGGAAATGGCAAACCACTCCAGTACGTTAGCCTAAAAAATGCTATGGACAGAGGGGCCTGGCGGGCTGCAATCCAAAGGTTTGCAAAGAGTAGGGCATGACTGAACATGAGCCCCCTCCCCTCAACACCTTTTATCCTTCAGAACTGCCATGAGAAATGCATTTTGTAAAAGAACATAATTCCAAACCATGAGTTTATTCCGTGAGTTTTTTGGGAGGGTAGGAGAAGGGATTTCAACAATTGTGTTTCCTTTTGTTTTTATTCCTGAATTTCTACACCTCCTTCCCACTGCCCTTTTTCAGTTTTATCTATTGCCTATTGGAGTGATCTATTGTTAAATGTCAGGAAGCTCTGAAAGCAATAATAACTTAGGATATCATCTTCATTTAACTGAGAAGCTGATGATTATTAGAACTGGTTTCCCTGTCCAGTGACAGAACCCTTTTGTGCCATTGTGAGGGAGACACAGCAGGGAGCTATATGGATGGTGTCTGATTCAGTTTGGTCAGTTTGGTTTGAATACCAGATTGTCAATATTTATAGCATATTGCTTCCATTTTGACAAGTAAGATGAACTTGAAGCATACTAAGAGGTAGAATATCAAAGCATAAATAAAAGGGATTCACCTACTTAGGTGACAAAGTGAAGAGTGGTGTTTAATAGTATGACATTGCTGTGTTTAATCACTCAATTGTATCTGACTTTTTGTGACCCCATGGACTGTAGCCCTGCAGGCTCCTCTGTCCATGGGGATTTTCCAGGTAAGAATACTAGAGTGGGTTGCCATACCCTTCTTCAGGGGAATCTTCCCAAACCAGGGATCAAACCCAGGTCTCCCACTCTGCAGGCAGATTCTTTACCATCTGAGCTACCAGGGAAGCCCAAGAATACTGGAGTGGGTAGCCTATCCCTTCTTCAGGGGATTTTCCCAACCCAGGAATCAAACTGGGGTCTCCTGCATTGCAGGTGGATTCTTTTCCAGCTGAGCTACCAGGGAAGCACCAGTATGACATTAGATGATTACATAAATATTAGCGCATAGTAATACCAAATCAAGCAGCCGTGATGGTTTAAAAGCATGGTCTTTACTTATTTTGCCAAAGAATAATTGTTCCTGATAAACTAGCCTTTTCTTTAATATGAAATGTTTTATATCTGACATTTATAAGAAAGAAGTTCATGTTATGTAAATAAAAGAGAAATGATAGAGAAATATTTGGGTTCTAGCCTTATGACATTGGTGGAAATAAAAATGATTTATTGTGAAAAACTCAGCTAGGTAAGTGTTATTTCTACGCTTTCATCCCACTATTAAGTTATTTGCATTTAATTAAAGTGTTTTGCAAAAAAGAAATAGACCTAAAGGCCATGGAAATCTTTTCCCCTTGGGTGTCCTCCTTATTTCCAGCTTTGCATTCACACGATAAATTTGTGTGCCTGAAGCAGTTCTCTGCATGCTATTCTTTCTAAACTAATTTCCAAAGACTAGGCAGGGAGTTATTAGCCAATTCATTGTCAATTCTAGCTTTCTCTATATATATTTGCTATATGTACTAATTTTACTTGTCATTCATGTTTTCAACAGTCTATTTTAAGTAGGTATTAAAAAGCAGTAATCAGGTTTCTCTGATATTTCAAACCAAAGTTACAAAAATGTATTTTACGTTTTTTGTTTGAGCTCTGAGAGTCTGTGAAAGTTAAAATTTTTACAGCAAGCGCTGTGGTTTAGGTTGTGTTTCCAGTGACATAACTAGTTAAATGTAAACCAGATGTGCTTTGAAGTTTATTTCCAGGAATGTACAGTGAACTGTTTCAGTTCCTGGTTCCATGACATTTATAACATAAAAACAATGTATTTAAAGAAAAATTAAACAGTTGATATCTGTAGCTGTCATTGCATGTGTTTATACCTTCTGAGTTCATAATTGCTTAATATAAAATCAGGATTTTGCACGTTGATGAAATTGACATTTTTCTTTTTGGGGAGGTTCTTAACAGATTAAATTCATAGGTGATATATAGTCTGTCTTCAGATTAAGTATCTGCTTCTTTTTTGGCTATCTGATTAGTTTTTATGTTGTGTGTGTGTGTTTTTTTTTTTAATTTAGTACTCTGGAGTAGATGTTTTCATTCCAAATCTGTGCTGTATTTACAAAACCTGCTCTTATATTTTTAGGAGGCTTTCTTGCTACAAAGGACCTGAAAGAAAGATGCGTTTATATTTCTTAAAAACAATTTCTACTTCAAGAATCCATTAAATACCTGGGTATTTATTTAGTAGTTTTGAAATAGCAAAGAGGAAACATAACTGTTTTCCACATGGATTTTTAAGTTTGCATTTCAAGTCTACAGACTTGAAATTAGCAATGAGCCCTTCCTTTTCAGAACCAATTTAGTTTATATTTGACTTGAGATGTTCAAGAGTAAATGTTATGATCTTCTAGTTATTTGCATGTTTTCCTCAATATAATATTCCTGTTTAATTCAAAGAGGTGTTTAGAAAAAAATAATAAATACTATGGTGAATTCAGAAATGGTAGTATTCAACAAAAGGGTGTCTTAAAGTATGTTGACCTGTTTCATATAATTAACCAGTTATAGAAAGAAATCTGAGTATCTTTTCTTTAAATTGAGTGGTTAATTTATACTGAAAGTCAGTCTTTGATATTGTTTTTAGTAGTTTAGCTAAATCTTGTATTTATTTTTAATTAACTTGTATTAAACTATTTAACTTTATTGGTTTAACATCTTGTTTAGTCACTACTTGAGAATATAGGCTTACTCTAATTCCATCATACTTCTGACCATCAACAGGAATTGTTTAGATTATGATATGCAATTTGACTTCAGACTCAAATCAATGATAGTAAAAATCTATTTAATACAATTAAAAGTTTATTTTTCCTCTTCTTTTATTTTAGCACAATGAGTTGTGCTTTAAAATGTCTCACACCAGGACTTCCCTGGTGGTCCAGTGGTTGAGAACCTATTGCCTTGCAATGCAGGGGATGTGAGTTCCATCCCCAGTGGGGGAACTAAGTTCTCATATGCAACAGAGCAACTAAGCCCATGAACTTAAGACCCAATGCAGCCAAATAAATAAATAAATATTTTTTGAAATGTCTCAAACCAAACATGGAAATGTGAACAGGAAGGTGGAGAAGGGCTGGAAGAAAGGGCTATACCTGGTGTTAAAGTTTCATCCCTTATTTCCTGATTTGTATCCAGGAGTTTGGAATTAAAACCAGGATTGCAATGTGTTGTCTCTACTGTAGGCTTTTTAAATTCTTCCAAAACCTCATGGAATCACCAGTGACAGAAACAGTCCCCTTCGTGCATAGCACTCATTGCACCTAGGAATATGTTGCTTTCATGGACTCAGAATTTGAATTTCCCACAGGAAAATTATATCTCATTACCAGAGAAAATTAATCCAATTTATGTAAAGTTGTAGTGAAACAGTAAAGATACTGAACCCTTTCAAAACAGGCTGATTCCTGTAGTCCTGCTGAGTCCCCCAGCTGTGCACATGTGTATCCACACTGTAAAATGCACGTCTCCATTCCCCATTCACTTTATGCCTCATAGATCCATATTAAAATTACAAGAGCCAAGTTTACCAGACGTTCTGGCATAGTGTGGCTTGTTGGAATAATATTTTCCAGAAACACATGGCAGCTCTAACAGAATCTTTTCCTTCTGGATTGTAGATATAAATGAATGCGAAAGCAACCCATGTGTCAATGGGGCCTGCAGGAACAACCTTGGATCTTTCAATTGTGAATGTTCTCCTGGCAGCAAACTCAGCTCGACAGGATTGATCTGTATTGGTAAGATCTGTGCGTGGTGCTGATGTTTCAGTTTCACTCCAAAGATAAGCAGAGACGCCAGGACTTACTGTGGGTAAACAGTACATGATCACAGGAAGCTAATAATTTAGGAGTTACTTCAGTTGTTTTCTCTTGTTATCCAGGTAGGAGTAAAACATGGTAGTTTAAACTAGACAGACTCTTAAATTTTGTTAGATTCTAGGAAGCATTCTTTTTGTGTAAGTGTGTGTGTGTGTGTGTGTATATATATATATATATAATGTATTATACCATAAATTATAAGCGTTTCCATACCACACACATATTTATATTCATTCCCCAGGAATGCCTTAGGCAGCAATACAATCAAATCCTTACTGCATACTTTTTATAAACAACCTTCAATGGTAAACAAAAATGTGATCACATTTGGACTCAGTTAACAGGACAAGAACTTGAAGAGTTGAAACTTTAAACAAATAGAAAGAATTTGTTGGTTTTTAAAAAATTTCTTCTATCAATCATAACTTTATGAATGCCAAAGAATTCTTGCTTTGGAAAATCTCTAAGAGAGAAAGATTTGAAAACTTCCAGGACTAACATGTTTCAATGTATCTCAAAATGTAGAAGGTCAGTTCTTGATAAAGGCGTGCGAGCGTGCTCAGTCACTTCAGTCGTGTCCAACTCTCTGCGACCCCATGGACCATGACTCGCCAGGCTCCTCTGTCCATGGGATTCTCCAGGCAAGAATACTGGAGTGGGTTGCCCTTTCCTTCTCCAGTGATAAAGTATGAAGTGAGTGAAGTGAAGTCGCTCAGTCGTGTCCGACTCTTAGCGACCCCATGGACTGTAGCCTACCAGGCTCCTCCGTCCATGGGATTCTCCAGGCAAGAGTACTGGAGTGGGGTGCCATTGCCTTCTCCATTGATAAAGGCAGTAGGACATAAATAAAATGAAGTAGTCAGATCTATTATAATGTTATTATAAGCAACTCTTCAGCTTATGGAAGAGAAAAAACCGATCTCAGTAGTTCTTTCCTGCTTCTAGTGTCTAAGGCTACACTGACTAGATATACATACTTCACATTTTTACCTAGTATCCACTTTTGGCGGTGGTTTAGTTGCTAGGTCTTGTCCGACTCTTGAGACCCTATGGACTATGGCCTTCCAGGCTCTTCTGTCTGTGGGATCTCAAAGTGAACTAAATATATATTTCCAAATAGTTAGGGAGGTGTTACAGCTTTACGTAGTGCCAAATAAATTGGCAGTTTTTGTTTGTTATCTATTCAATATGAATTTTCAGTTTAGTGTTTGCCAAAGACAATAGAATTTTCCATATTATATCTGATGCTAACAGTATTTAGCTGGATACTTAGAGTACCTGTCTGTCACAGGAAGGAGAAATGATGAAGTCCAAAGTTTCAATGAAAACCTTCCCTTTGGAAATGCCAGCATTCAATTTCCCAATGAGGTACAGCTGGTGAAATTTGAGCCTTGCTCCGCTCTCCATACTAGAAAATAGGCTGCCATCTGCCTAGGGCATTACTTTCTTTCTCACAGAATTCCTGGTTGGGGGTGGAGGGGGTGCATATGGATTGGATCTGGTAAGGCAGAAATATTTTTGCTAAGCCACAGTTTCCAACTGAGATAGAATCATTTTATTATGTAAAGGAAATAAAGTCAGCATTAGTCAATTAATGTCTCAGAAAACTAAATCTGTATGCCACTTGGGCATCAAAGATACCTTAAGAGTTTTTGCTTCATCATAAACACTTCTGGGATTTTGGCCTCTTACTCTTATAGTTAATTATTAATGAATAAAAAAACAAAGACATTTTATTTCCAAGTTATTATGTTGGACACCTAAACCCCACAATATTTTTCTAAGCCAATGTATTATGTATATTCATTCATTGTGATAGGATTTGAGTATCTCAGCCAAAAGCTGCTCAGAAAGAAATTTACTTAATATGTTTACATTTTAGACATTATTTTATCTGCTTTTTTCATTAAAAACAATTCAAGTTTTAAAAATAAACTAGTAAAATATACATAAGAAATATTATGAATGTACTTTTTAAATAAGACTGTCAAATGGCTTTAATCAGTGTTTAGCCTGCAAATTGCCCCTTGGTAGGAACCAAATCTCTAAATTTAGAACTGAATAAAAATCCCCTGATGTAATTTCAAATTTAAAATTAAATGGGAACATAAATGAATCAGTTAGATACAAAGAATATTTCAGGATTTAGAATGTATTCTGCAAGCTTCATAAACATAAACCAATCTTCAGCTGTTCTAGACTACTTGAAGAGACTATTATTTTCTGATTGAAGTGATGAAATATAATAGAACAATATATTTGATTAATCTTTCTTGCATTATACTGCTTCCATCTGATGGCTCTGCATAATCCATACCAGTTTCCCTCATCTTTGGCCTGGATCTGAGTTCTGTCCTCACATTTCAAGGACACAACAGGGGCAGTGACCTCTCTGTTGTAAAATCCAATGGTCAATTCTTGTTCCTCATCTTAGTCTATTAATAGTATTGAACACAGTTCATCACTCATCCCCTCTCAAGAAGTTTTTCCTTTTGGCCTTCTCTTTTTCTCTTTTCACTTGCCTGGCCGCTTTCCTCAGTTTCCTTTGTTAAATCTTTCATTTTCTCCTGCTATCCAGTTGGAAATGTCTCACAGGTCAGTCTCGGGGTCCTGGGATGTTTTCTGTGTTTTACACGCATGCTTAGATGTCCTCTACATTAACTCTCACGATTCTCTCTCTATCTAGCCTTAATCTCTCCACCAGTTTCAGACTTGTCTTTCTAATTATCTGCATAGTATCTCCACTGGGGTGTCTAATTGGCATATCAAACAGCATGTCTAAAACCAAATTTCTATCTTTCAGCTTAAATCTGGGTCTCCTAGAAGCAGTTCTGTCTTGACAAATTGTAACTCTGTTTTTATAATTGGAGTCATTCTTGATGCCTCTCTCTCAAGCTTCAGGTTGAATCCATGTAAATCCTGTTGATTGTACTCAAAGTTTTTCCATATTTCAACCCGTTCTCACCATCAATTTCAACAACCCCCAATCCAAGCCACCATTATTTTTCTTTTTGACTATTCCTATAGCCTCTAGCTTATCTGCTTACCCTGCTTTATTTTTTTGGAGAGCTTAACCAACCTCTGACTATATAACTACATCTATATTGTGACTGCATGTGTGTGTGGTTACATATATACCTATACACACATAAGAAAAAACAATAAGGAGAGATGGATTGTGTATGAATGTATATCTGTTGATTTTGTGAGTTTTCAGTGTTGATACAATACCAGTCTAAAGAAGCACTAACTTGCGGAATGAGGCCTCTAAAATCACACAGTGCAAGTTTGAATCTTGATGCTGACCCTCTCCTGGCTGGGTGACCTTCCTCCGGTAAATTAGTTGACCCCTGTGCCTCAGTTTTCTCTTCTACCAGTTGTCTGTATAGTATAGGGTTGTTTTAATGGGTAAATAAACTAATATATGGAAAGCCTTTCACAGTGCTTGTTGCTGCCTCAATAAATATTAGTAAATATTTATCACAGTGTATCTTAAAATGACTACAGTCAAGGTGATGAATCAGTAATTAACCCAGTTCTTAAAAGACCATTTAAATACACGGTAGCCTTACACTATCATCTCTGTTTCCTCTATGCTATGGAATTTGCAGGTTTAAGCCTATAAAAAAAATTTATAATGTGATAGTTGATACAATGCATATGAGCAAATCTCTTTCATTTGTGCACAGTTTTTATCCAAATTAAATCTCAAAAGAGAAAAAAGCAGACTACCCATCTCTTCTCCGAATCCTTGCCCCATAGCTCTTTGTATTCAGTCAAGGACAGAGGTGTTTCCTTTGTTTTACCCTTGAGGTTTGATTCCTGGGTCGGGAGGATCCCCTAGAGAAGGGATCAGCTACCCGCTCCAGTATTCTTGGGCTTCTCAGGCTCAGATGGTAAAGAATCCTCCTGTGTTTCTGGTTATATTGTTTTTATTGTAAAGCCTTATTGATCCTTATTATTAAATGAGTTTTAAATAAAATAAATGCTGTAGGAATATGTTTTTACTTTATTGCCTTCCACGTCTATGACTGCAATATGCTATTAAGCTTTTTGTTCAATCATTTTACACATCACCTGCAGAGAGACCATCTCAGGAGCTTTTCACATGCGGACTCCTAGGCCACACACCTGGAGAATCTGCATTTTGAATCTGCATTTTAGTAAGAGGCTTGGTAATGTTACACACTAGAAACTGAGACCCACAGTACTGCGAGGGAATCATCACAGACTTATTTTACCCAGTTAATATTTGCTATGTCAACTTGGGATTCCTTTTCTCTGCTTCAAAATCTTTTTTTTTTTTTTTCTACTATCATTTAAGGAGGAAATTAAATTTGGTGTGGAAACATAGTCTAAAAAGTTAGGAGTAGTTGCGTCTGGATGGTAGCGTTACAGGTAGTTTTTTTATTTTCTCTGCTATTTCTTCAAATAGTTTATCATAAATATGTATTACATTTTGAACTAGAGATAAAGCTGTACATACATACCATAGAAAAAATCCTGAAAGAAAATTCATCAAATATATCCATGGTGTGTCTTAATGGTGGTTTTAAAGGTTTTATTTCCTTTTTTATCTTTAAAATTTCTTTTTTCAAATTATTCATCAAATGATTATCTTCAGTTGGAGAAAAACTGGCTTCTCTCTAATAGAAGAACCATTGTATGTGGTTTATTTGATAGGGACTGCAGATACCTACCAAATTGGGAGAGAAGGAATTGGGAGATTATTTGCAGAGTGCCATTGGATAAAATCTTAAATATCAAAGTATTTGCCATAAAGAATAAATCTTACAAGTATTTTTCATATAAGTAATGATCTTATAACAGTCATGGGCTGTTATTTGCAAATCCCAGTATTGAAGTCTTGGGCAGTAGCAGCTGCTTCTAGAATACCCAGATATATAATTGTATTAATTCAAATATCATGTGAAATTGACATGTATGTAATATGCATTTAAATGCATGTACATGTAAATGTGTCTAGGATATATAAAAGTTTTTAAGATAACAGTTTTGTTTTTTAATACTATCAAATAATATTTTTGGTGTATAGAACAGAGTTATATTTTCTTCAGAGATGAGAACTCCCCATTGTTTCTTATTCCTTTTCAGATAGCCTGAAAGGGACCTGTTGGCTCAACATCCAGGACAACCGCTGTGAGGTGAACATCAATGGAGCTACTCTGAAATCTGAATGCTGCGCCACGCTTGGGGCCGCCTGGGGGAGCCCCTGTGAGCGGTGTGAGCTAGGTAGGAGCCTGCCCACTAGGATTCTGGGCTCCACATCAGAAAGCTTCCTCCTCAACTAAGCACTGCTTTCTCTATATAGTTCCCTAGTGAGGAAGACCATAAGGTCATTGCCTTCCCTAATATGATATCTTTTCTGGTAAAATGTATTCATTTCTTGAAATATGTATTGGGTTTATCCTCTTACTATAAGCAGACCTTCTGAATATTTTAGACAAGGAAGGAAGTCAACTAGAATTTAGCTGCTGGATGACTATCAGTATCCTCCAGTATTCTTGTTTGCCTGTGTCCCAGTAGAAAATGATATCTCGTTCCTTTAAATCTTTTGTTTACTTATGATTCAGTTGACAACATGATAAAAAAAAAAAGGGAATTGTAGGGAAAATTATGACAATCTCAATATGGGTCAAAACTGATAGAATTACCACAGCTCCACTGAATTGAACAAAGGCAGCTGGAGTCTTTTGCCTCTAAAACCCAAATTTTTGGTTTTTATTTAGTTCAATTTTGATTCCATTATTCTGTTTGTTGCGCTTAGGACAGTCGTATTTTGTTTTGTAATGTGGAAAAAAATATGTCCTTCATTCTCACAGATACAGCTTGCCCAAGAGGGTTTGCCAGGATAAAAGGTGTTACTTGTGAAGGTGAGTAGGTTCTTGAAAATATTGTGAATCTTTAGGAAAGTATTTAAAATTGACATTCTCTCCCATACTTTGGAGATACTTATCATTCTCAAAAACCTTGGAATTTCAATAAATATACTCTTATGTTGTCAACAAATGTTTTAGAATAATACTTTTAGGAAACAGCTTTGAGTTTCCCATTTCTCCTCTTTATGCTGTGGGGTAAATCTTCATCCCTCACCTTTAAGGCATAGAGCAGCTGGCAAAGAGCTTGCTCGGCTGTGTTTTATGGACGAGCAAGGCTGTGGCCGTTTTCACAGCTGATACCCAGGGGACCCAGTAGCTTCGTTGTGAAATATATCTGCTGAACTGAGGTAATAATCCATATTATTGCAGAATGAATATGCTATACAGGAAGTAAGAGTACACCTGCTTTTTCTATCGGTGACATCTTTATTCCTCTGCTTGCTTCATTTCCCTGCAGACGTTAATGAATGTGAGGTGTTTCCTGGCGTTTGCCCAAATGGACACTGCGTCAACAGCAAAGGATCTTTTCATTGTGAGTGCCCTGAAGGCCTTACATTGGATGGAACTGGCCGTGTGTGTTTGGGTAAGATTCATGAACCAAGCATACATTTTCTTATTTTGGAGTGGCCTGACCAAATGTATTAGGTTGGTAGCTGGAAAACTTGCTTTCAATGAAGTATTTTGGAGAAACTCACTAGAGAATATTTTTTAAATGGATGAATTTAAATGAAATGGGCTTCCCCAATAGCTCAGTTGGTAAAGAATCTGCCTGCAATGCAGGAGACCTGGATTCAATTCCTGGGTCAGGAAGATTCCCCTGGAGAAGGGAAAGGCTACCCACTCCAGTATTCTGGCCTAGAGAATTCCATGACTACAGTCCATATGACTGAGCGACTTTCACTTTCACTTTTCAATGAAATGGTTTCTGTGTAATACAGAAAATTGGTACTGCTCAAAAATTAATCTCAAAATTCCTCTTCTCCTACTGAAAACTCTGAACCTATTAAATACTTCTATTTATCCCCTCTCCCAGCCCCTGGTGTCTATACTTCTGCTTTCTGTCTCTGTGGACTTGACAGCTCTAAGTGCCTCATATGAAAGGAATCATATGATGTTCGTCCTTCTGTGACTAGCTTGTTTCACTTCGTGTGGTGTCTCCAGAGTTCATCGATGTTGTAGCATGTATCAGTATTTCTCTGCTTTCTCAGACTGAGTGGTGTTCCATTGTATGTAGGTACCACATTTTTTTGGTCTGCTTACCTATTGATGGGTACTTGGGTGGCATCCACCTTTTGGCTGTTGTGAATAAGGCACCTATGAGCATGGGTGTACAAATACCAATATATTTACAAGTTTCTACTTTCACACACCTGGCCTTCCCAGGTGGCTCAAGTGGTAAAGAATCCACCTGCCAGTGCAGGGGATGAAGGAGATGTGGGTTCAATTCTTGGGTCAGGAAAATCCCCTGAGAAGGAAAGGGTGACCCACTCCAGTATTCTTGCCTAGAAAATTCCATGGACAGAGGAGCCTGGTGGGATACAATCCACGGGGTCACAAAGAGTGAGACTGAGTGACTGAGCACACGTGCAGCACACATTCAGGGAGCTGCTCACTACTGAGTGACTTCTGTGAGCCTGGTGTGTTAAAAAAAAACTTACATGCACAAAAAAATTTTTAAGTTTTTTAATCAGGTGTTTTAGTCCTGTTTAATCTTTTACACTGAGTCAACGTAATAAGAGACCTTCTATGTTAAACATAGAAGAAAAATTGGAGACTCGTGTTTGAAGTTAACATTCAGTAGTCCATTGCTGCTATGCTTCTAGACAAGACAGTGCGGAGAGTCATGGCAAAGTTATGTGGCTTCTGTGTGCACACATTGACTGATCTTGTCCCTTCCTTTACCATCTTCAGAGTTTAAACTTTTCTTTTTTTTTTTTTCTCTCTTTATTTTATTTTTTTTAATTTTATTTTATTTTTAAACTTTACATAATTGTATTAGTTTTGCCAAATATCAAAATGAATCCGCCACAGGTATACATGTGTTCTCCATCCTGAACCCTCCTCCCTCCTCCCTCCCCATACCATCCCTCTGGGTCATCCCAAACTTTTCTTAATGCTCTATTTTTTAAAAGATTGTAAATAAAGAAGCTCTGTCTATCAACATTGTATTATAGAAATGCCTAGTTGACTTTATTTATCAGTGTCATCCTTGACGAAAGTTAAGCTTCCTGATTGAAAAAGAAACTTCTAATAATTCTGTGTGGTCTCTGAACAATTTTTATTTACCTAAGGAATTTTTCCCCAATGTGTTATGAAAAATAACTTTTCAGTTTGTAATATAGCTTTACATAGGCTTGTATTTGAAATTCAGTTTGTAGACAAATTGTGATCAATGGTAGTATTACAGTCCAAGATCTTCAAGGTATTCAGGTATTTTAAAATTATAAATTAAATAAGTATTCAAATAATTATATATTTAAAAAGTATTCAAAAAGCTAATAGTAAATATTTTTAAATTATTATATTTGAAGATCTTTAAAGTATTTTTTTAAAAAAATTTTTTAAATTAGTGGTAAGTAAAAAGTTGGCAATATCATACAGTTTAGTTACTGTAATAACACAAATTTTAAGTTAATTTCTGACAGCATATTTAAATTTGATACAAAGTATGACTATAAAATCATATGAAATTTTTTAGCAATATCCAAAATCCAATAATAAAGAAAATTTGTTTTTGGAATTTTAAATTATCTCCAAAGTTTAGAAAAAAGTAAAGTACCTTTTGAAGATGACAGAATAATAGTACCAGTATGGCTTAAAACTCAACATTCAAAAACTGAGATCATGGCATCTGGTCCTATCACTTAATGACATATAGATGGGGAAACAATGGGAACAGTGACAGACTATTTTCTTGGGCTCCAAAATCACTGCAGTTGGTAACTGCAGCCATGAAATTAAAAGATGCTCACTCCTTGGAAGAAAAGCTGTGACAAACTTAGACATCATATTAAAAAGCAGAGACAATGCTTTGCCAACAAGGGTCTGTTTAGTCAAAGCTTTGGTTTTTCCAGTAGTCATGTATGGATGTGAGAGTTGGAACATAAAGAGAGCTGAGCGCCAAAGAATCAATGCTTTTGAACTGTGGTGTTGGAGAAGACTCTTGAGAGTCCCTTGGACTACAAGGAGATCCAATGGGTCAATCCTAAAGAGAATCAGTCCTGAATATTATTTGGAAGGACTGATGCTGAAGCTGAAGCTCCAGTACTTTGGCCACCTGATGCGAGGAGCTGACTCATTAGAAAAGGCCCTGGTGCTGGGAACTATTGAGAGCAGGAGGAGAAGGGGACAACAGAGGATGAGATGGTTGGATGGCATCACCAGCTCAATGGACATGAGTTTGAGCAAGCTCTGGGAGATGGTGAGAGATAGGGAGGCCTGGCGTGCTGCAGTCCATGGAGTTGCATAGTCGAATACAACTGAGCTACTGAACAACAGCAACAGTATGATCATATAACTAATGAAATCAAATTGCCTTCAGTAACTTAATGATGCTATATATGAATTTATATCGTTGACTTTTAGTTATCACTCAGCAAAATAAATTCTTAGTAGTAATATCACTCCAGATGATACCTTTGTAACATTCTATGAGGATGTATTGGATTTTCTTCATCCTTATACCTTGGTTAAATACATTTTGTCACTACTTCAGTTTTGCTACTGTGGCTGTGGATGTGAGATAGTTTAAAGAAGAGACTTGCATAAGCAAATGGGAAATGTTCTGCAAACAAAAGAGACAAACTTCCCTGATAGAATTGATACCAGTCCTGCCAGGGAGGGACTTAGCAGGTGATCGGTATGTGAATCTTCAGTGACTGACAGCTTGACCTCAATCTGTGGTTCCTCCTCCCTGTAGACATCCGCATGGAGCAGTGTTACTTGAAATGGGATGAGGACGAATGCATCCATCCTGTACCTGGGAAGTTCCGCATGGATGCCTGCTGCTGTGCGGTCGGAGCAGCTTGGGGCACCGAGTGTGAGGAGTGCCCCAAACTTGGCACCAAAGAGTATGAGACCCTGTGCCCCCGGGGGCCTGGCTTTGCTAACAGAGGGGATGTCCTTACCGGGAGGCCGTTTTACAAAGGTAACTTTCAGCAGCGCATGGGTCCCTCCACACTAAAGCTCACCTTCCACGTTCTTTGAGGCTTGATTTTGCTCTAAACATTTGGTTCCCCACTTTATTTTCTTTGTTAAAACATACAACCAGCCTATGGCCCAGGAGCATAAATCCCCTATACAAGTTGGTACTGAAGAGAAGACACTGGGACAGCTGATAACACTTTGCTTACATCCTTCTACTGTACCACTGCTTTTCTCAGCACAGCCTGATGAGACGCAGCCCTGATGTTGCAAAAAGTTCTCTGTGCCCACTAAACTTTACAAAACAAATGGTCAGAAGTAAAGGGATCAGAACACTTCATTACAAATACAAACTCTTTTTCGCAACTGAAACTTTGTGTGGCATCAGTGGAATCACTTAAAACTTAACACCACCACCCCCCTCCATTCTCACTTGAGTACATGAATTTCCATCAAGGTAGGTTCTTCACTTAAAATGATGGACCTCCTCATTTGTTTCGACCAGCTCTACATTCCGACTCTGTTCTGCTTGTAGATATCAATGAGTGCAAAGCGTTTCCCGGGATGTGCACCTATGGCAAGTGCAGGAATACGATTGGGAGTTTCAAGTGCCGTTGCAATAGTGGCTTTGCCCTAGACATGGAGGAAAGGAACTGCACGGGTAAGACTGTTCTTCTGTTGTATTAGGTAAACCCTGGCTCTCTTTCTTCTGCTGTTTTGAAAGTACTGCTCCATGTATACATACATCCCCTCCCTCCGAAGCCTCCCTCCCACCCACCGCCCCATCCCACCTCTCTAGTTCATCACAGAGCACCAAGCTGAGCTCCCTGTGCCATGCAGCAACTTCCCACTAGCTTTTTTCTACACATGACAGTGTATATGTGTCAATGCTACTCTCTGAATTCATCCCACCCTCTCCTTTCCCATTTGCTTTGTAGCCTCGTGTACTTTTGAAGGCTGTTCTCCCTTCTTCTGCCACATATATATATATGTATACACACACACACACACACATATATCACACAGTCCCAGTGTGGTCCTCAGTACCCCTCACCACTCTGCAACTGGAAGGCACATCAGAATTTCTTGAGTGTGTGTGTGTGTGTCTGTATAAACTCTTGCAAAACACCTTTACTAAGTTCAAAACTTATTTCTCTTGGTGCCTATTCTCCTTGATCTCTGGTCAAACCTTCTCCGTGATTTTTGTCTCTCTTTCTTTTCATGCTGTTTCTTTCAATTGTCCTGTCATGCCTGTGATGTTCCTTTTCTAATCTTCACAGACTCTTCTTGCCTTTGGCATTTTCCAGAGTCCTCTGGTAACCTCTCAGAGTTGCATGTGCCACCATGACTTTTTTGGATGGCCTCTGTCAAGCTGACTCTGAGGTGCTGTCTCTAGCCCTCTGTTCCTCCTGAGTTCCACTCTCAAATTTCTGACTTTCATCTAGACAGTTTCTTTTTTCATCTCCCTTTGTCCCACCCCACTTCCTCTGTCTAGGGTCTTCTTTTTTTTTTTTTTTTTAAACTTTACATAACTGTATTAGTTTTGCCAAACATCAAAATGAATCCGCCACAGGTATACACGTGTTCCCCATCCTGAACCCTCCTCCCTCCTCCCTCCCCATACCATCCCTCCGGGTCGTCCCAGTGCACCAGCCCCAAGCATCCAGCATCGTGCATCGAACCTGGACTGGCAACTTGTTTCATACATGATATTTTACATGTTTCAATGCCATTCTCCCAAATCTTCCCACCCTCTCCCTCTCCCACAGAGTCCATAAGACTGTTCTATACATCAGTGTCTCTTTTGCTGTCTCGTACACAGCGTTATTGTTACCATCTTTCTAAATTCCATATATATGCGTTAGTATACTGTATTGGTGTTTTTCTTTCTGGCTTACTTCACTCTGTATAATAGGCTCCAGTTTCATCCACCTCATTAGAACTGATTCAAATGTATTCTTTTTAATGGCTGAGTAATACTCCATTGTGTATATGTACCACAGCTCTCTTATCCATTCATCTGCTGATGGACATCTAGGTTGCTTCCATGTCCTGGCTATTATAAACAGTGCTGCGATGAACATTGGGGTACACGTGTCTCTTTCCCTTCTGGTTTCCTCAGTGTGTATGCCCAGCAGTGGGATTGCTGGATCATAAGGCAGTTCTATTTCCAGTTTTTTAAGGAATCTCCACACTGTTCTCCATAGTGGCTGTACTAGTTTGCATTCCCACCAACATTGTAAGAGGGTTCCCTTTTCTCCACACCCTCTCCAGCATTTATTACTTGTAGACTTTTGGATCGCAGCCATTCTGACTGGTGTGAAATGGTACCTCATTGTGGTTTTGATTTGCATTTCTCTGATAATGAGTGATGTGGAGCATCTTTTCATGTGTTTGTTAGCCATCTGTATGTCTTCTTTGGAGAAATGTCTATTTGGTTCTTTGGCCCATTTTTTGATTGTGTCATTTATTTTTCTGGAGTTGAGCTGTAGGAGTTGCTTGTATATTTTTGAGATTAGTTGTTTGTCAGTTGCTTCATTTGCTATTATCTTCTCCCATTCTGAAGGCTGTCTTTTCACCTTGCTAATAGTTTCCTTTGATGTGCAGAATCTTTTAAGGTTAATTAGGTCCCATTTGTTTATTTTTGCTTTTATTTCCAATATTCTGGGAGGTGGGTCATAGAGGATCCTGCTGTGATGTATGTCAGAGAGTGTTTTGCCTATGTTCTCCTCTAGGAGTTTTATAGTTTCTGGTCTTACGTTTAGATCTTTAATCCATTTTGAGTTTATTTGTGTATATGGTGTTAGAAAATGCTCTAGCTTCATTCTTTTACAAGTGGTTGACCAGATTTCCCAGCACCACTTGTTAAAGAGATTGTCTTTAATCCATTGTATATTCTTGCCTTCTTTGTCAAAGATAAGGTGTCCATATGTGCATGGATTTATCTCTGGGCTTTCTATTTTGTTCCATTGATCTATATTTCTGTCTTTGTGCCAGTACCATACTGTCTTGATAACTGTGGCTTTGTAGTAGAGCCTGAAGTCAGGTAGGTTGATTCCTCCAGTTCCATTCTTCTTTCTCAAGATCGCTTTGGCTATTCGAGGTTTTTTTGTATTTCCATACAAATTGTGAAATTATTTGTTCTAGCTCTGTGAAGAATACCGTTTGTAGCTTGATAGGGATTGCATTGAATCTATAAATTGCTTTGGGTAATATACTCATTTTCACTATATTGATTCTTCCAGCCCATGAACGTGGTATATTTCTCCATCTGTTAGTGTCTTCTTTGATTTCTTTCACCAGTGTTTTATAGTTTTCTATATATAGGTCTTTAGTTTCTTTAGGAAGATATATTCCTAAGTATTTTATTCTTTCCGTTGCAATGGTGAATGGAATTGTTTCCTTAATTTCTCTTTCTGTTTTCTCATTATTAGTGTATAGGAATGCAAGGGATTTCTGGGTGTTGATTTTATATCCTGCAACTTTACTATAGTCATTGATTAGTTCTAGTAATTTTCTGGTGGAGTCTTTAGGGTTTTCTATGTAGAGGATCATGTCATCTGCAAATAGTGAGAGCTTTACTTCTTCTTTTCCAATTTGGTTTCCTTTTATTTCTGTTTCTGTTCTGATTGCTGTGGCCAAAACTTCCAAAACTATGTTGAATAGTAATGGTGAAAGTGGGCACCCTTGTCTTGTTCCTGACTTTAGAGGAAATGCTTTCAATTTTTCACCATTGAGGATAATGTTTGCTGTGGGTTTGTCATATATAGCTTTTATTATGTTGAGGTATGTTCCTTCTATTCCTGCTTTCTGGAGAGTTTTTTATCATAAATGGATGTTGAATTTTGTCAAAGGCTTTCTCTGCATCTATTGAGATAATCATATGGTTTTTATTTTTCAATTTGTTAATGTGGTGTGTTACATTGATTGATTTGCGGATATTGAAGAATCCTTGCATCCCTGGGATAAAGCCCACTTGGTCATGGTGTATGATCTTTTTAATGTGTTGTTGGATTCTGATTGTAGATCGTTTCACTCGGGCTTGAAACCTAAGACTTAATTTTGACCCCTCCTTCTCCCAACAGACAAGTGACAAGGTTTTGTATATTCTTCCATCAAAATGACTGTTTCAAGTATTTCTTCTACACTATTCCTAATGCAGGTTCAGCTCTTCAGGACACAGACTCTGAGCAGAGATGAGCATGCTGGAATCTTATTGGGAATTGATTTTGGGGCCAACGACTTGGGGAGGAAGGGAAAGGAATCAGAAGGGGCCTGAAGGAAAAGTTAGGCTGTGATGCAGTGCCAGTGTGGTCCTCAGCACCCGCAATGGCGAAGCTCTGCATCTTTCTGGAAGGCACATCAGAATTGTCTTGAATTAGGGCACAGGGGCTTGGTGTTGACATAGCTGCATGATGAATATTTGGGTACATCCACCCAGAAGAGGCTGTGATTGTGGGGAGCTGAGGTTTCTCCTGAAGGTAGCCCCCACCTCGGGACTTTCTGGCCTCCACAGTCCCACAAGCAGAGGGCAAGGGCGTGTGAATGCTTCCTTCCTGAAGCAGGATCTGGGCAGCACATCACAGTCTCTCCTACATTGCAGATTCCTCCAGCATCTCTCACCCCCCAGCCCGTAACTTCCCCCAGTCAGATCCTTCAGTTTCACACCCACCAGGTTTTTCATGCTAAAAAGCAGGGCTTAGTTTGTGTAACTTTCCACAGAGCAACTTCCATTGACTCAGACCACCCTAGACCTGGATAAGGAAGCTTCTCCAGTTCTGACTGCTCTGATTTTGGCGTGAAATTAGCCACATCATTTAATGACTCTGAAACGTGCCTTGTTTAAATTGTTCAAGAGAGAATTTCATTAACAGCACTGGTGCTGTGAGCTATAGTGTGAAAGGCCAGCAGGACATGGGTGGCTGCCCTTCTTCATAGCGCAGAAGGCCCATCTGCTGCTCCCCACGTTGTCACCATACCTGTCTTGCCTATACTTGCATCATCATCAGCCTCTCTGTAACTCCCTGTTCTCTGAAGTGCATTAATTTTCTTTACCTAGGCATTTTATCTCTTGACTTTCTATTTGTTCTACACCTTTAAAGTTAGAATTTCTGTGCAAACCTTCCAGGATCAATTCAAAAATCACCTCCTTTAGAATACTGATTATTAACAGAGAATAGCTTTTATTTATATGTACAGCACTCTTTCTATAAGATAAAGAAATGTCGATTCACTTACTCCTATGAGACAGGGTCTAATACACACCCCATTTTACAGATAAACAAACTAAGGCACAGAGAAATTAAATGATTTTCCCAAGACCCTACACTCAGAAAATGACAAGAGTGGGATTTGTGTCCAGCTCTCTGGTTCCAGAGTTCAAAGTCTGCACTGTGCAGCTCCCACCACATCACAGCAGCCAGAATTTGTCCCTCCTCTGCCATTGAATTTGTTCTGTGTTTTCATATGGTTCTCATTACCAGTTCCTAGATACTGACAGATAAAAAATAAGGTAATTAGCATACACATTATTTACCTGCTTAATTGAATCAATTGATTTTGTTAAGACTTTTGTTCAAAAGAAAGGTGTCTGGATTTTCAATATATATGTCCTGCAATTGGGAAAATCAATAGAGAAAAACCAAAAGCCAGGGGAAAGCTGGGACTGAGACCACCCTCTGCCCAAGGAAACATGTGCAAATTAGCTATTTATAAATCCTGTGAGAGAACAACTTAAAAATTAAAATTCACCAAAATAAACATATGCTGGCAATAACATTTTCCCCCCACTGTGACAAAAATGGTTAAACAAGTCATATTTTCTTAATCACATTTTATAAGTATGACTACTCTGTTGAAAATCTTGATTTTAGGAATGGGAGATTTCTCACAGAATCCTGTTTTTGAGAACACATGTGCTACTATTAAAGATTCTTATTCACCATACTGTATAAAAAATGACAAACCCAAAAGCCCATCATTGTCCTTTGTTTTCGATGTTAAAAATCAGATCAGTAGGCTCTTCCATCTGAATATGACACAAAAGCACAGTTGGAGCATGTTCCGTGACCCCGCCATGAATGTGTGTTCTCTGGCTCAGGGCTCAGTAGTTGCATCCACCTCTGAAGCTGTCCCTGGGCCAGCCCAGCACCCCTGCTCAGAGGCGGCAGCCCCCACAGGCCCCCACAGGGGTGGACACGGCTAGTGCCTCGGAACTAGCATGGCCTTCGGGTTGTGCATGGGACCCCGTCTGTGTGGCCACTGCTTCCTCGTCTGCCGCCCGCCTTGTTCCTCTCATACCACAGTTGCTTGCTTCATCCTTCTGTTACCATTTCTAAACCATAAAGAGAAATCCACAATTTCAGAGTTCTTAAAGGCCAAAAGCACCTGCCCGTTGGCTGTGACAGTTTTGGCAGTTGGGGAAAGGAATGTGCCTGCAGCCCTGTCCCCATCTAGGGGATCTCCTGAAAACACATCCTCCTCCTGCTCACCCGATTCCTCCAGCACCTTCACTTAGAAGGCCACATCTCTCTGTTCCTTAACACCGTCTCCTCTCACTCTGGTTTTTTTTAATTTCTTTTAAACCCTGTGGATAGACATTGACGAGTGCAGGATTTCTCCTGACCTCTGTGGGAGCGGCATCTGTGTCAACACGCCGGGCAGCTTTGAGTGCGAGTGCTTCGAAGGCTATGAGAGCGGGTTCATGATGATGAAGAACTGCATGGGTAAGCCGCTCAGGTTTGGAAACAGGTCCAGCACAGACTCGTCAACGCGACCTTGGCTTGTCTCAGAGCTGTTAACAGTGTGCTTGGCAAGGAGCTGTGGCGAAAGAGCACAGATCTAAATGTCAAACAGGAAATCTGCTCCTCTCTAACTCTAAGGGAGTCCCAGCCTCTTTGCGCCTTAATGACAGTGAGATATTGAGACTGAGTTCTGTTTATTTATAGAATCTGAAATCACCACAGACTAACTACTGAGCAGGGATTCACTTAAAATGTATGGCGTTGAATGTTGACCCCCAAATTTATTTATTGTTAGGAGAATCCCATGTTCTTTTCCTGACATTACACAAGCTCTTGGCATCACCCACCTTTTAGCCCACTGTTTCATTTTTAGCAACTTTTAGGGCTCACCTCATGGGATGTACAAAGTGATCAGTCTAAGATTTTTTTATCACCTTGATTGGAGATAGAGACATATGACGTCTGGAGTTTAGACTGATGGAAAGCAAGCACTGTTTATTTTTACCTCTTCTGAGGCTGGTCGTTTCATACAAGTAAATGCCTTGAGAGCTCACTGTCTTTCAAAGGAGAACGTGATACTTAAATCTACTAATCATAGAGAAAGTGAGGAGAACCTGATCCCCTCTTGTATTAACCCAGCTCCTACGTTTGAATCACCATGACTCAGATAATGAATCTTTCTCCCAGTCTGTGTCCGTGAACAGTTTTTCCGCAGAGTTCTTTAATGGCTCTCACGTTTTTACCTTTCAGACATTGACGAATGTGAACGTAACCCTCTCCTTTGTAGGGGTGGCACCTGTGTGAACACTGAGGGCAGCTTTCAGTGTGACTGCCCACTGGGACACGAGCTATCACCATCACGTGAGGACTGTGTGGGTAAGTCTGTCTCCTCAGCACATAAACCCTCCCAATTCAACCTGTAAAGAGCATAAAGATCAGAGGTTTTTCTAGTGAACTTGTTTGGGGCATATGAAACCTAGCTGATTAAAATTTGGGAGTTCAGAGTCCACACATCTGGAGTCAGGCTGTGTGTCTTTAGAGAATGCTTTGGTGACACACTCAGATGAGTGGCATTACCCCTCTTCCCCTCTTTTTTGTTACAAGCATTCTGGAAGGGACCCTGCCCTGTGTCAGGCCTTGGAGTTCCCTCCTCCGGGTCGGCGGGGGTGGGACGGCAGCTTCTGTTGGAGGGGCTGCTCCCTGATGGTTCATCTGTGTACAGAATTCTGTGCACAGAATCCACCCTATGCCCTGTGTCTGCCATCACAGGGTCTGCTCACCTGGGTGTGAGCACATGCGCTCCCTCCAGCCGCTCCTCACAGAAGCCCTGAGGCTTTCCTGGCCCTGAGCTCAGCAGGTGCGAGAAGAGAAGACCACCGCTAGGTCCTGAAGCATTCCACAGGCTTTAAAACTTTACTTTAGCCAGGAAACGTTTTCTTCACAGGAAATCTTTCTCAAAGATGTAAGCAAATAAAACAGTTTAAAATAAAACAGATCCCACACTCCCAAATAAAAGCATTTGAACACATCCTGGTCTACACGTGCCTATTTATAACCCATATTTATATCACTGGGCTAATGATTAGGTGAATCTTAAATCATAGACCAGACATTTTGTTTACTTTTTTTTTTTTTATTGCTATATTTATTTGAAATAGTTACCCATATAATCCACAGATAATTTCTATAGAAGACAATTATATGGAATAATTTTGTGCAGATTAGTATATAAACTTCACATGGTTTAAAAATCTATTTCTGAATGACTCCATAATATTATACAATTAATAAGAGTTTGCTGCAAAAATAAAGTCTTCCTTGTTTTCTTATTTTATTGTGGCTAATAAATTTATTTGTAATAAACTGACTATACATTTGTATCCTGAGCAGATGAATTCTGATGGTGGCTTCTCTGGTAGCTCAGTAGGTAAAGAAACGGACTGCAATGCAGGAGACCAGGGTTTGATCCCTGGGTTGGGAAAATTCCCTGGAGAAGGAAATGGCAACCACTCAGCATTCTTGCCTGGAACTTTTAATGTTTTTACTGAAGGAGTCTTTAAATTTTATAGAGCTTTACAATTTTTAAAAGTTTTGCATATGCGCTTTCATATAATCCCATAACACTTTTTTAGCCCCACCCCTATTTTGCCCCTCCCCTTTCTTCTCCCTACTGCTAACCACTAGTGTGTTCTCTGTATCTGTGAGTCTGCTTCATTTTTCAAAGTTATTATAAAAAGGTGAATTTAAAGGTTTTAAATATTTTAAATTCCACATTAATAATAGTACAAAAAGGTATTTCACACAGATAATTACAGAATATTTATTCATATTTGTGGTACTAGTGACTCAGATCTGTTTCTTAGTTCAGAAGTTTATTTTGCTAATTAATTTTCATATTTTTATGAATTTTTTATGACTGGATTTTATAGCTGAAAAAGTTTCCCTCAATGTTATAATGCACATTATAAGATGTGTATTTTTGCATGTTCAATAAAATATTTCATGACTATGAACATAAATCACATCATCCTCATGATCTTGAGAATTGAAAGTGAATTTCTTGTTATATCTGATTTTTTTCCTAGATCATGTTTGACAAGTAACTTGTGTAAGGAATGTCTCTCTACCATTTTCTTGCTCTTCTATTTTTGCATTATTAGTACTAGTTTCTTCAACAGATCTTTTCAGGAGTTTTTTTTTTTTTTTTTAAGATATCTGCCCATCTTATAATAGCTTATTTAAAAGCAGTCAATATAATCTATAATCCACCTGTCCAGGCTCACTAAACACAATGCCATGAAAACTTGAAAAGTGAGGGCCCTGTTTCCAGCCCTTCTGTTTTGTGGAACCAGCCGTTTTCCTTCCGGAACCGTCATGTTATTTAGACAAGTGACCATCCTGTTTAGGACCAGCTGAGCATGCGAATTCATATATTAAGTATCACCCAGCTTTATTTCTGGCATGTGCTCAGTGGATGCCTAGAAAGCGTCCTATATCTCTGTCTCTATATATTTCATTTTATATTGGGTTTCTGAGTTCTTTAGTCGTAGGTTACTAGAGCTAAATACATGTCAAATGAAACACTGTCTAAAAGGATGGGGTCTAATGTGGTACTCACTAGCCACATGTGGCTATTTAAATTTGATTAAAATTAAATAACATTAAAAATTCAGTTCCTTAGTCATACTCGCCACGTTTCAAACACTCAGTAACAGCTACGCATGGGGCAGCATGGATGTGAAACAGTTCCGTTAACATAGAAACTTCCCCCGGACAGCGCTGTTGCAGATAGAACTAAGAGAAATATAGATGACAGCATTTTCTTTGAATTCCCCCAGGAGATCACCTCTCTTCCCCCTGAAGTATTGATAAATAAAACCCTTTGGATAATGATAAAGCCCATTGCTCCAATGCAGCATATTCTTGATAGTTTAAAATGACATTGTGATTTCATAAATGTTAATTCTGTGTATCTTTTTATAGATATTAATGAATGCTCTCTGAGTGACAATTTATGTAGAAATGGGAAATGCGTAAACATGATTGGAACTTATCAGTGCTCCTGCAATCCTGGGTACCAGGCCACGCCAGATCGGCAGGGCTGTACAGGTAAGGAGGCCAAGCGGGTCTGGAACTTGCATTTCTCAAGTCAGCCTAGGAGTGCTTCTGATACTGAATATATAATGACGTCAATGGGAGTCCTTTGTCCTAAAAGTGAATCTAAGTATGGGGGCAGATCTCTAAGATCCCATGGTTTGGTGGTTTTGCAGAGGAACCTCTGCTTTTAGCCTAGAAAGCGTCCTATATCTCTGTCTCTATATATTTCATTTTATATTGTGTTTCTGAGTTCTTTAGTCGTAGGTTACTAGAGCTAAATACATGTCAAATGAAACACTGTCTAAAAGGAAATGAACCAAGAAAGACTCATGGTGCAGTGATAAATCAGCATGAATGGTGGGGAGAAAAATCCAAACCTAAGCTTTATCTGTTTAAAAAGAAAAACTCTCTTTAAAAAAAAGGGGGTGGAGAGTGGCTCTGACAAGTGACGTGGTGGTCATGTTTTCACAGATATTGATGAGTGCATGATAATGAATGGAGGCTGTGACACGCAGTGCACTAATGCGGAAGGAAGCTATGAATGCAGCTGCAGTGAAGGGTATGCCCTGATGCCGGATGGGAGGTCATGCGCAGGTACGGGACGGAAAATCCACGGACTGTGCGTGCATGTGTGTGTCTGGTTCATTTTATCTTGCGAATCTGGCTTCAGATATTTTGAGTGGAACTGGATGGAAAAGATACGTGAGCTTAATAAAAGCCATTCTTGTTTTCATTTGATGTTGATTTTGTGCCATCAGATATTGATGAATGTGAAAATAATCCTGATATCTGTGATGGTGGGCAGTGTACCAACATTCCTGGAGAGTACCGTTGTCTGTGTTATGATGGCTTCATGGCTTCCATGGACATGAAAACGTGCATTGGTGGGTATCATGCGAGCAGGATAAATATTTATGTACAGTATGCACACACACATATATACATATAAGAAGAAGAGGCTTTTTTGGTTATTTTTAAAATTCAAACCATTGGATTAGAAGGTGTAAAAGCGGAAAAGGAAGAACTGTTTGAAAGAAAAGCCTTAAAGACAGAATATTTATCTGCAGTACTGGGTCCTGCAGAAATTAGACACTATATTTGAAATTTTGTTTGTATATCTCAATATTATTCTATTCATTTTTTAAAATAGCTTTTTAATCTATAGAATGAATAAATATTAACCACGGTATTGAAAATTCTCTAGACGTGAATGAGTGTGACTTAAATTCCAACATCTGCATGTTCGGGGAATGTGAGAACACCAAGGGATCCTTCATTTGCCACTGTCAGCTGGGGTATTCAGTGAAGAAAGGGACCACAGGATGCACAGGTAGGTGTCAAGCTTGTATGCCCTGTGTTTCAGCTTCTTGCCTTTCGGAGGTTAACCTGCAAAATCGTTTGTTCCCTGGAATGTCTTGTACTTTCACCCACACCAGGCTGTAGCAGTAATGTGATGAGAAACTGGCCCAGAGCACGTGTAATGTGTTTAGTTCTTCTCTGTGGTAGATGAGCATGATCTGAGCCATCGAGCCACAGACCTCGCTGTGAACGGGCTTGGACCCAGAGCAGGAGGATGGGCGTAGAATGTGGCCCCCGTGGTTCTCATGTGCTCTTGGGGCAGCATTCACTTTCTTAATAAACCTGCTGCCCCATCAGGAGATATACATAAAGAAGGAGCACCAAAAGACCTGGGGGAATCTCAGTTGTTGCTAGGTTTCGCAGTGCTTTTAAACCAACAGAAATTAATCTAAACTTTATATTTAGACTCTTTTTCTTCCTTTCTTTCCCTCATCTTTTTCTTTTCTTCTTTTCTCCTCTCTTTCCATTTGCTTTTACCTTCTTTTCTCCCTACCCAAATTTACTCTTTTTGCCTTTGTTCTTGGTTCATCCCACCCACTTTATCTCTTATTCTGTCTCTCTACTAAATAATTTCAGCCTTTTAAAAGAGGGGATGGGGGTTGAAGTCCCAAGGTCAGTTCTTTGGGCCAGATGTCCATCACTGCTTAAGGTTCTTGTAGGGGTATTTTGCTCAAGCCAAGTGGTAAGTAACTTAGACTGTAGCCCAGGCCTTCCTTAAGCCTGAACCTCCAGGAAACAGCAAGTAAGGAAAGAACTGTGCGTGTTCATATATGTATACATGTACACACACAACATATGCAAGGTACTATATACATATACTGATAAGCATCTGGTCATTTTCCAGGTAACATTTCCAGGGAATATTTTTGTATATTGTGGCTGGCAATTTCTTTCAGGGAATTGTTTGACTTGGATCATGTACTTCCAGATTCTGTTGGAATCTATAAACATATTAAAAATTAATGAGGTTAACATTTTCTCTGTGTTTCCTTTAAAATTTTGCCTGTACAGACATATCTTGAAAGTAGAATTAATTAGGTTGTCTCTTATCTTCTCCATATTCACTATGGTTTCTCAGATGTGGATGAGTGTGAAATTGGTGCCCACAACTGTGACATGCATGCCTCGTGTCTAAATGTCCCAGGAAGCTTCAAATGTAGCTGCAGAGAAGGCTGGGTTGGAAATGGCATCAAATGTATTGGTGAGTAGTTTGCAAATGTAAATAAGCTTTGCTAAGACACAAAATTCCTAGAGGCTGTTCTTTGCACAGTTGTTAACCCACATACTTCAATAGGAACATGCCTCTTATTTTCATTTATTCTCTTGGAAAATCAAAGGCTGTATTTCACTGCAAGATAATTCCTGTCCAAGAAGTTTCCTTTAACCTTGGTATAAGTGATCAAATTATAACAATATGCCTTGGCATCTGCATTTTAATGTGTTGTTGTTCAGTAAGTTATTTGATGTGCTGCCAGAAATCTAAACAGCTGTAGGATGAAAAATGACTCATGTATTTTCAGTCTTTTCCTAGGGTAATCATAAGATATAAAACCCAGTGAAATAAATGAAGGGAATGTAAAGGGGTTTTTTTTTGTTTTGTTTTGTTTTGTTTTTTCAGAAAACCTAAGTCTGTAATAACTGATTGATAGCAAGCTTCTTAATAGAAAATAGAATTCTTCTTCTAGGGAAACCTAAATGTTTTGGATTCCAAGAGGCCAGATTAGAAGGAGAATGGGAAGACAGTTGCCATTCTCCAAGTTTTATGGTTCTTGACCAGAGGCTAGGAAGTCCTTTATAGCTGTAAGGCAGGGACCTGGATTTTACTCTTATATCATTCATAGTGCTGCTTGGTATGCTCAGTGTTTTACGTGCCTTAACAATAAAGTGTGTTCCAACATATAAAAATTATCCAGCTCAATTCAAAATACCAATTAAAGCAGGTGAAACTGGCCTCCCCACAATTCCTCATTAAAACCCAATAAGCCTGTGGTAAGGATTCGGTGATAGTTTTAAGATCTCTTATTAAAAACAAATTAGTTTATTTGAATGTACTTTCTTATCCACTCAGTTGTTTTATACTTGTCAAATGTTTGTAGCTGACTAGAATTTGAATTATCATAGTTTCTAAATAACTTTGCTAAGGAACATTCAGTCATGGCATCAGTAAGTCCACTAGCTCCCTACCCTTGCCTGGACATCTTTTTATCATTAATCCAATGACTTTTCAGCCATATCCCCATTCCCGTTATTCTAGTACTATTTGTTTACTGTTTTTCTCCTTTTCTAGCCTCCTTTTTTTGTGCTTATTGCCCATCTGTCACTTTGGCCAACTATTGGAAAATAGGCTGCCTTCAATACAAGAGGTTTAACCACGTCCAGGCACCAGATCCATCTGCTTCTTTCCAGCTCCATCCCCCTGCTCTTGTTGCAGCTGTTTTCCGTCTCAGTCTCCCCAGCCGCCTCCTCTCTGTTAGTTGCTAAAAGACCTCCTCATGTGTTTGCTCCCTCCCTCTCTGGTCCTCCTGCAATCCATTCTCCACATAGCAGCCAGACCAATTTTTTAAACCATGGGTCTGATTTCTTCATAATTGTCGTTTTAGCCCATTGAATTCAGGATAAAATACAGCTTCCTTCACATGGTTTAGAAGACCTGTGTCTCTCCTGCTTCACCTTCCATTATCCTGAGTCTCCTACATTGTGCCTTATCACTCTGACCTCCTTTAATTATTGTCACACCAAGCGCTTTTCCTTCTCACTGTCTTTATATATGCTGTTCCCTCTGCAGGGAAGACCCATCCCTACTTCTCTTTAGCAGGTCAACTCTTGCTCATCCTTCAGGTTCAAAGTTAACTAAAAATAATTTGTCAGTGGGACCTTCCTAATTCCTGCATTCCAAATTAGACTCCTTTTCTTATTTCCTCGTATTTCTTCATGGTACGTGTATAACAGTGTTTAATTTGATTTTCTGTGTTTAGCATGTGTCTTTTCCATTAGACTAGGGGCTCCATGAGCTTCCCTGGCAGCTCAGTCTGTAAAGAATCTGCCCACCAATTCAACAGACCCAAGAGATGTGGATTCCATCCCTGGGTCGGGAAGATCCCCTGGAGGAGGAAATGGCAACCCACTCCAGTATCCTTGCCAGGAAAATTCCATGGAGAGAGGAGCCTGGCAGGCTACAGTCCATGGGGTCACAAAGAAGTCGGACACAACTTAGTGACTAAACCAGGGGCCCTGTGAGGTCAAGAATCATATCTTGGTTTCCACATCTATAACATGAACTTGAAAATTTTAATGGTAATTGTCCTGCTCTGAAGTTCAATATTATCTTGAAAATTACCCACATTTTTAGCGATAAAGTATCCAATGATAAAATTCACCCTAAGTAGAAATCAGAAGGAAATCTAGCCCTGGTTTTCTTTTAAACATTATAATTCTAGTTGATTAGATAGCTCAAAAAGCACTTGAACTAATTATTTTGGTCCATGTTTGTAGCGTGAACATTTTGGATCATAGATCGGAGGTCTTAGAAGATTAGAACTTTTGGCTTTACCAGTCAACTACAACATATTCCATTCAGCCACTTTACATTTAAATTAAGATAAATGAAAATCTTTCTGGGTGTTTAAATATTCCATCTTCATTTCTGAACTCTGCTGCTCTGTTCTCTTGACATGCAGATCTGGACGAGTGTTCTAATGGAACCCACCAGTGCAGCATAAATGCTCAGTGTGTTAATACCCCAGGCTCCTACCGATGTGCCTGCTCTGAAGGGTTCACTGGAGATGGATTTACCTGCTCAGGTGGGTGAGGTCCTGATTTTCACAGCGCACTGCGTATGTGTTTGTCATTGGAAGAAAACTGTAGTTAAAGGAGGTTGAAATTACTACCTCTGTTTTTACACTTGACTTGAAGTGAATGTGTATTTTTGCTTACGTTAAACACAAAAACTGGGAAATGTTTAAAAATAATGGCATTTTTTACTATTATGTGGTCTTAATGACTGCCATTTCCTTTTATTCATTAATTAACACGATAGCCAAAAACAGGTTCTGATTGAGACCACCTGGATTCAGACCTTGCCTGTGCTGCTTACTGGCTGCGTAGCCTTAAGCAAGTTACTTAGCCTGTGTGCCCTTAGTTTGTCCATTTTGGAATGGACATGGTGATAGTAATGATAATAATACTATTTCCCCCCTTTTTTTTCTATCACCGAATGGACGACATATGGGAAAACTATTCAGCTTCTTAAAATCTGTGACCTACCCAATCACGGTTATTTATTGTGTTTATAAAAATCTCAGTTTATCATATGGTTTTGAAAGGATTAAATGGAATGATATAAGTAAAGAGCTTAGAAACATGCATCATAAGAGCTCAATAAATGCGACTAAATTCATACTACATTCTTTGAGGATAAAACATCCGTTCATTATATTCATGTAAAAGGCTAGAATCATCTTGCTGGACATAAAGAACAGTACTTTTCAGCTTGAAAGATAGGTGTGTCTCAGTTTAATGTACATACATTTAACCCCAAATTAAAAGATAATTTTTTGTTATGATTATTGATGTCAAGAACTCAGACTTAAAATTCTCTAATGGCTCTTTAAGAAAACACGTATATTCAGTTGTAAAGCTTTCTTACTTTTAAACCCTGGGTGCTGCGTCTTTCTCAGCATGTCTGTGCTCTGTGCTGTGAAGACAAGGGCCTGGCCTTGGAGTCAGACACGGCTGGACTCAGACCCTGGCTCAACCGCACGTTAGCTCACTGTGCCTCCCACGGCTCAGTCGGCTACTCTTAGCCTCGGGCCCTTCCTCTTCTGAACCTCACAGGGTTGGTGAACTAAATGAAAACATGCATGTCAGGCAACTAGCACACTCCGTGGCAAGGGTTAGGCCCTCAATAAACATTGTTTTCTGCCCTTAACCCCTTTTTCCATGTGATAGAGTCAAATGAATTGTCTTTAAGATCTATAAATAATGCTCATTTGTGTAATTAAAATAAGAATGAGATTCTTCTTTGTGTAATTAAAAAATTTAATGAGATTGTAATGGCATGCAAGAAACTTCCCTCATTCCCATAGAGTGTCCCTGCTTTACGTAAAAATGCTTGAATTAATGAAAGTAAGAGTTGTTCATTTTAACTCTAATGTTTTCAGATGAATTAATGCCATTTTAAGGTTAATTCCACCATTCTTGGCTATCTCTAAATGATGTTGCTATAGCATTGATGCATCAAATTAGCCTTAAAGAGAACTGAGACAGATGGGAGAGAGATCGTATACCTCATTCCTCCTGTTTATCGTGATGGAATTGCATGTTATAGATTAAACAGCTTTATTGTCAAGTGGTATACCTTTATTTAGGTGTGTATGGATAATTGTTTGATGTTAATGAACACTAACTCAGGCCAGTGAGATTGGTTTAGTTATGGAACAGAGAAAAAAAAAAAAATGTGTCAGGAGATTTGGAACTTAATAGAGATGTAATTTGCTCCTTCAACAGATGTTGATGAGTGTGCAGAAAACATAAATCTCTGTGAGAACGGACAGTGCCTCAACGTCCCAGGCGCATATCGCTGCGAGTGTGAGATGGGCTTCACGCCAGCCTCAGACAGCAGGTCCTGCCAAGGTGGGTCACCAGGATTCCAACTCATTTCCAAGTTGGATCAACTGCAACAAATGAAACCACAAAAAGGGCTGGAACGGGCTCCACCTGGAAGCAGAATACACAGCACATGCTGCACATATAAAAGTCATTTGTTTAAGCATGGATTATTTTGCCGAATGAATAATGATGAAGGCGGCTTTCATCTCTTATGAAGTTTTCCTGGCCAAGAGCCAATAGTTTGAACTTTGGCTTATTCAATTTTTTTTAACTATTTCTCTCTTTTTTTTTAAACGTTTTCTTTTGTTTTTAATCACTAAATGAATGACATGTGGATAAACTGTTCAGCTTTTAAAATATGATACATTATGTACCTCAATCACTGTTATGTAATGTGTTTGTCAAAATCTAGGTAGCTCATTTTTGGCGTTACCTTCTTACCTGAGTCGGCTATCTGCATGTCTGGGACTGGAGGTCCTCTTCAGGGACTCATCGAGAACTGCACCTTTTGCTGAATAGTCATGTCTCCTTCCTCTTAAGTTATGACATCACCCCCTTTCCTGGAAATGGGACTTTGTAACTAGTGTGATATCTTTCCAAGTAAAAGAAGTTGAATTTTCTTTTACATTAGAGACTCAATTCACATTGCATTGAGTTTGGGTCATCATTGTGTTCTTAAGAGTACATTAAAATGTAAATAAAGGAAAGGACTGAAAATGATTCATATGCCATAAGGTTTTTAACAAAATTAGTGATTCATAAAAAACCTTAAAAAAATAACTCAGGCTGGCTGCTAGGCAAAGATTTTTAAATGAAACCAGATTATAGGCTTTCCCTACGTGAGTATCTAGTCAAATGAACAGAAATAGTAAATGCCAGCTTACACACACACACGCACACACGCATACACTTCACCAACCAAACGAAAACTATACAATCTGGGGCAGCTTGAACTAGAGCCTGACTCTGCCCCACCACCAGCATATCACTGAAGAGAAAAAGTGTGCATAAAAGATCATGAAATTTTCCATAAATATCTACCAATTTGGATCGAATCAGAACAAGAGAATGAGTAGTAGGCTCTGGGAAAATACTACAAACTGAAAACATTTGTGCTTCTACTTTGACCTGCTAGGTTGAGCAGAATCTAAAGCATTTTATACAGAGCAGCTATAGAATGAGCTTTATTTTTTTCTTAGTCCTGCTTCTTTATAAGCATTGAAGCCAGTTAGTAGAAACTGTGAGTCAATATGGTCATGGAATTACATGATTTATTATGCACGTCAGCTAGACAAGAATTGGTGGGAAAAGGAACAAGTTACCAGTATCCAGACACTTTTGCCAACATAAAATTTCAAAATTAATCCTTTATACTTAAGACAACATTTGCCCTTCATAGTTCTATTCCATTATGTGGGGCCTAGGCCCTTCTAAAACTTTTCCTAGAACCTCCCCCAGGGTGATACTAAATAGTTTCTCTTTACTGTACTTCCTTCCTGTGTTGGCTTTCCCAAAATATGTCATTTCCATGTAGAGAAATCCCAATTGCTAGGGCATCTGAGAGTGGCACACACATAGCTCACCCTCTGCTCCATTTAGATTGATGTCAACTTTTGAGATCCCCAAAATGTAATTCTGTGATTCTGCCTGTTTCTCCTTTGTTTTGTTGTTTCTTTTTCTATGAGATCTGGCACATCCAGACAGTTTATCCTGAGTTACGTTAGTTTCTTGATATTTTTCCATCTTACTATAAATGTATGCCCCTCTGAATTAATCCTCTGATCAACATAGTCCACTCAGCATCTACCTCTAATTTCTGTAGAGTTTAAATGTTTGCTAGAGTTGGCCATTTCTCAGTATTCTTCACCGAAATGGAAGCATACAAAACCTGCAGGAACCTCCTCAGGGACAGGTTAGGACTCCCATCACGTGGAGTGAACCCAGAGACAGAGCATTTCTTATGATGTCGGAAGAGAGATCAGGGGTCAGGTTCATCAACAAAAAGCACACAGAGCCCAGCAGAGGTCTTCCCATCTGTGTTTCTCATCTTCCCCCACCTTATGAAACTCTGGGCCACATTGCAGAAGCTTTAGTGAAACCCATACCCCAAGCTATCTTCCAAAGAAATCCGAAGATTAAAAAGGGAGGATGTCAAGAAGTTCCATCTAAACTGTATGGGAGTACAGTTGACACTTGAATAATCTGGGGGCTAGGGACGCCTACCCTCAGCTCGGTGGGCAGTCCGTGTACAACTTGTAGTCAGCCATCGGTGTTCCGCATTCCTCTGTTTTCATGGATCCACATATTTAACCAACCGCAGATAGTGTAGCTGTACTACTACACTGAAGTATTTACTACTGAGGGGAAAAAAGCCATGTTTAAATAGACACATGCAGTTCAAACCTATGTTGTTCAAGCACCAACTGTATATAAAAACTCTCAAAAGAGCTGACCAAGTAAAGTGTAAGTAAACTGAAACAACAGCTTCTATGCTGTTATTTCTATGGAAGTAACAACAAAATAAGAACATACAAAAAACATTAATCAATTCAGAGTAGGAGAAAATTAGTCAAGGGACAAGAGCGGATTCCATGTAGGTATGTTGTACCATAGATAATCATAATAAAAACATGATTGCACAAGTTCAAAGTAAGTATAAGAACAGAAAAGACATTGCAGAGTTGGGAAACAAAAAACACAGTCCAATCAAGGAAAATAAGAGAACTATTAAATAGACACAGCAAAGAATAGTGGAGATGAAAATGTAATTACCAGTGAGATAATCACAGTGAAAAAAGAGGGGAAATAAGACAAAGGCCATAAGCTTAAGTATAATGGGTGTTTCTGACATGAAGAGTTCCTAAAAGTTGAATAGAAAAACATATTGAGCAACTAAACATTTTCCTAAAATAGAAGAAAGAACTGAATATACAGGAAGGGGTAAATCATAAGACAAATTTTAAGCTTTATTGTATTTGTCAGCTTAAGTCAGAGATTCTTCAAACTCCAGATAGAAAAGGCAAGCCTTGAACAAGACAACCAAATACACATTAGAATGCTGCCCTCCCAGTTATAAGAACACATGTGGCAAGAATATTATACCTCAGAGTTCGTTAATTATATAGACATAGACATATCCTGACATGTGAAATAATTCAGAAAGAAAGCACCTACGGGTTCTCCTTTCTTGTCTTGGGGGAAGAAAACAACACAACTTATCAGCAATGAAACAACCAAGAACTATAAATGGGGAGGCAGGAAGCAGTAATTGGAGAAGTGACAATAAAAACATTATTGATTTTAAAGAATTAGTACTAAATTCTTTAGAGATTATGGTAAATGGCATGAACATTTAAAAAGTGAAAATAATATGAATAACAAAAATGAGTTGGAAGCATATATATATTCATGCTAATTTTAATCATCATTGTGTAGAATCCACTGTCTTAAAATCATTTGAATTTAACATAAAGCCAAAAGGTGATAAGGGTTTAGTATTTTTCATCAATTCTTTATGTTAGAATTTCAGAAGCTACTGACATAATGAAAAACTGATTTAATGCTTGAAAATGGTTCAGTCTCTCTGAATATGCATTGAGAAATATCAGTATTTGCAATATTGTTCATCCAATTATGATAAGTCTATATAGAAGCATTTTTGAGTGATTTTTGTTTTTGCTGTCTTATTTTCTGTGTTGTTTCCTATCTTTTCTATTTGTTATCAATACTTTTCTATATTGTTCAAATTTCTGAATATGCATCAAGTTTATAAAAACAAGACAATATTCTTTTAAAAAACCTTATTTCACACAACTTTTTCATCATTCCAATGGAAGTTATTTGTAATAAAATTCATTTAAAAGTACAATGCATACATAGGGCTGATAATACAATTACATTTACAGCTTACTGCAACTCAGTTATAAACTAACTTAATGAGTCTTTACCCATTTATATAAAAAGAATAACTTTATTGCCCCAACGCAAGTAAAGACAACTTTGCACATCAGTTGAACTTCTAAACACAGTTTGAACTATACTTTAAATATAAGATAATTGAAATGCTTTATTTTATCTATCATGAAAGACCCTTTTATACTAAAGATATAACTGTCTTGAGACAGCATTTTAGAATGACTTGTCTAGTCTCGCCTGAAATGGCATGCCTGGTCTGCATTCTCAGAATATGAGGTTATTTGTGTACAAGAATGTCCATCTTCTTCCTATGAGTAAAAATACAGATTATTTCTACAGCTGGACAGGCATACATATGCCTTCATTTTCATATGAATGAGGAGTAATAACTTCTCATTTATTTTGAGTTAAAGCTTCATGGAAGACTTTTATAACCTGAATTTATGACTTGAGGCCAACAGAGATGTTTTAATGAAATTGAAGGAATGTGGGGCAATGATGATCTTATTACACACTACTAGGGAAAAAATTCTTTCCCTGTTTATAACTGACCTTATTAAAACAGGTCAGATTACAGAATAAAAAAGTTTAAATAAGTTAAACTTAAATAATTTAAAAGATACATTTAATAATTAAAATGTTATATATTTTACATGTTGTAGATATTTCTAAAACATCTGAAGTTTTCATTATTGGAATCTTTGAATTTGTTTTTATTTTTCATTTTTTTATAATCTTATTCCCTTCGCATGTTTGTACTTAATTAAAAAAAAAATGTTTAAGCCCCAGGCCCACTTTTTCTTAAGTATTTTACAACCCAAGACAGTTAAAATACTGTCAATAAAATGAAATAATATCCTTTTATGTCTCTGCTCCATCTGAATGTTAGTTGGTTGCTGTTTATGTGACATCCCTGGTCAAAGTAAAAGAAAATTTTTTGCTCCATAAAAACATCTGAGGAGATGGAATAATTTATTAATGTCATCCAGTAAATTGAAATCTTTATAATCAAGAGATTACTATTTTTTTTAATCTCCAGATATCGATGAATGCTCCTTCCAAAATATTTGTGTCTTTGGAACATGTAATAATTTGCCTGGAATGTTTCATTGTATCTGTGATGATGGTTATGAATTGGACAGAACAGGAGGGAACTGTACAGGTATGGCCAGTTAAGGGCTTAATTGTATTCTTATTAATTGAAAAGAATGTTTTGTGCTAGACATAAAAGTTCCCCAAATTTCTGCTTAGCCTGCTATGCCTCAGGTTATGCATTTTTTTTGAAAAAGGAAATTACATTCTGATACATTTATTTCTAACTGTGAGATTGATTTTTTGTAATGTAAACAGCTTAATTTTAAATATTCAACATGAAATTAGTAAAATATCTCTGTATATATTTATGATGTCCACATATGTGTACAGTTATACATATATTTAAGTTTAATTCAAGCAAGAAATGATACCATGATTTTCTTCAGAATTGCAAGATTTCAATGTAATTTACTTATTTATTTATTAAAGATATTAAATGATACCATCATGAATACTGTCTGATTGATATATGGAAACTGCTTTAGGTGTGTACCAGTATTTCATTGTGCTGAGTCCCTCCTAAAGATTTTTAGTCTACTGACTTTCAGAATTTCCACCAAATCCTTTGGAACTGCAGCATGCACAAGGAAAGTAAAGATGTTGATGTGGGCGTTCTAAATGTTTTTCCTAGATATCGATGAGTGTGCAGATCCAATAAACTGTGTGAACGGCCTGTGTGTCAACACTCCTGGTCGCTACGAGTGTAACTGTCCACCCGACTTCCAGCTGAACCCCACCGGTGTGGGGTGTGTTGGTAAGTGAAAGCACTATGAAACCAACAGATAGAAGCACATAGAGTTAAATACTCGTACTCTCTTGATAATGAACTGTAATATGAGCATTTGCTACAACTAACTTAAAGTAGTACTCTTTTACCTGAAGTAAACTAGACTGCCAAAATACATGGTCACTTGTATTCTGCTAATCTTCCAAGTCATATTTTGAAACAGCGATTTTTGAGACATCTGCTCCCACATCCTCCTCTCACAGACGTGAGAACCACGGCCCTAGAAGTGCAGTGACTTGTTTTAAGGTTGCAGAGCTTGCAAATGGCAGAGCTGAAGCAGTGTCCCCAAGTTGCCTGGCTCCCTGCCCAGTGCATTAACCAGGACAGATGCCTTTGAAATGTGGACTCAGTTTTACAAAATGAATATGTTTCAGGTTCATGCATGACAGTTGACAAGGCAAGCAATTAATGGTATTTATACCATTAGTTTGGAGAAGGCAATGGCACCCCACTCCAGTACTCTTGCCTGGAAAATCCCATGGACAGAGGAGCCTGGTAGGCTGCAGACCATGGGGTCATAAAGAGTCGGACACGACTGAGTGACTTCACTTTCACTTTTCCCTTTCATGCATTGGAGAAGGAAATGGCAACCCACTCCAATGTTCTTGCCTGGAGAATCCCAGGGATGGGGGAGCCTGGTGGGCCCCCGTCTATGGGGTCGCACAGAGTCGGACACGACTGAAGCAACTTAGCAGCAGCAGCAGCATACCATTAGTTATATAATTCTTCAAAACCAAGGGAAAAAACCTGTATTTCTATAGGTATAAGAAAAACCTGTCTTTCTATAGGTATAAGAAAAGCCTATATTTATATAGGTATATATTTCTTCAAAACCAAGAAAATATGGAATAAAATTTGTTAGTTATGATTAAATTCTCATTAAAAATTTTAATAAGGTTGTGCCTTTTTCTTATGAAAATTATTTTCAAAATTACTTACAAATATGAAAAGTAAAAAGGTTTGTTGGATGCAGACGGCAGATAACACTGACTGTTTTTCTAAGAGGAGAACCAGCAGTTCCTCTCGAGGCTCTTTATATCAAAGAAAGTAATATCATCACAGACCCATCCAGAAACATAAGGAAACATGTTCAGTGCCTTGTTATTTGTGGTGGCAAGAATTTAGAAACCATTTTGGAGAGTGGGTTGATTAAAAAAGAATGGCAATTGGGCACTGTGGAGTTGACAGCATGTTATAAAGATAGAATGAGGCAAATGACAAAATAGCATTCATAGAAATTTTAAATGTGCACCAAAAAACCCCCCAAAATACTAATTTTGCAACAGTGCAGACCATAAAAAGTAATATTAAGCACTTTCCAATGTTTGAGTAGGGGAAGAGGAAGGAGATGGAGAGCAGGGATAAAAGGGAAAGAGTGATAGGGAGGAAAGAAGGAAGGATGAATGAATACAAGCCTAGTAAGAGCAGAACCTTGAGTTAACACTTGTGTCAGCACCTGAGATTCGGCAACAAAAATAAAACTTAAAAGAATTAAGAAAAGAAAGGAAAAGAATGAAAAGCTCCCCAAGTGGTTAGCTAGACTGTAAAGAACTTTGGTTTGTACTCTGATTTGAGACGGGACGCCATGGGAAGTGGCCTGACCCCAGGTAATGCTTCTGAAGGAAGCTATGGAGGGAAAAACAGACTGTAGGTGGGTCAGGAGATGAGCTAGGAAACGGTTGCAGTAGTCCAGGTGGGGGTGATGGTGGCCTGAACTCAGGTGGCAGTGATGTTGAAAGCAGTGGTAAGTCATCAGATTCCAGGTATATTTTGAATGTAGTGTTGACAGATCTTATTAACTGGATTGAATAAGGAGTCAAAGTTTGACTCCAAAGTTTAGAGCCTGAGCAGTTTTTAAAAATGAGTTTTCTGTTTATTGAAAATGCAAAAAAAGCCTGGGAGAGGATTGGAGCAGGTTTTTTATGTGGAGGCAAGAGTATCAAGTGTTTGACTTTAGACATGGTAACTTTAAAATAGCTGTTAGATATCTAAGAGGAGAAATAAAATACTAGGCACTTGGAAGAAGGATCTGGAGTTCAGGGAGGGGTGAAAGATGGAGCCACAAATTTGATCATGTTTAGAGAGATGGAACTAATGAGGTGATCTAGATGATACTCAGAGATAAGAGAAAGTTTGGGAGTCACTTATTCTCTTAAATATCCTTTCTAAACTTGTTACAGACTGACTCTTCCAAAACTTGCAAAGCTTGATGTGCAAATTGAAGCAAAACTTTGGGAGAATAAAGATTATGGGAAGGAGAGGAAGGAGGTTGCATTATCACTATTTTATGTAATAGGATACATTGCTTTAACTTATACTGGATTTCATTTCCTTTGTTGATAAACTCATGATACAGACTGATTGATTATTAGGAAATGTTTTTCTTGCATTCATTTTATTAAAGGTCCAGAATGTCCCAGGTGAGTAATTGCTTACTCTCTTTAACCCATGATCTAGATGGATATCTAAACATGGGAAATTGTTGTAATTGATTTAATTCCTACAACTTGGAAAAACTCTAAAGCAAGTGATGATTTCTTGCAGGGAGTTAATGTACAGAATTTGAATTTCATCATTTGAGTGACCTTTCTCCAAAATGACATTCTTACTACTGTAAGGACCATTGTAAACTCCTGTGTTGCTCTGCAGACAACCGCGTGGGCAACTGCTACCTGAAGTTCGGTCCTCGGGGCGACGGGAGCCTGTCCTGCAACACTGAGATTGGGGTGGGCGTCAGCCGCTCCTCCTGCTGCTGCTCTCTGGGGAAGGCCTGGGGGAACCCCTGCGAGACCTGCCCCCCTGTCAATAGCAGTGAGTATGAAGCCAAGGAAGAGGACAGGGACCCTCTGGGAGCTGAAGACTAGCTGCCGATTTCTTCTGGTGCTGGGGACAAGGGAGGAAGTGAGAGTCCGAACTTTGAATCTGGACTGCTTTCAGTGATTATGCTAAAACCAGCCAAGCAGGCTTCATATAAAAAGAATCTGGATTCCTCTCTTCTTATTGTTTTTCTTGATATGATAAAAAGAGAAAACAATTTTTAACCACAATCCACTATGAAGGATGATAATATCAGTTCTCCCTGGTATCACAGATAAAGGCCATTCCTGCTTCTTTTCCAGAGTTGTTTTAGTTGAGGCTCATAGATGCATTGTATTCCTCAAGTCCAACCAAGTTATATTTTAAATGGAAATGTGTGTCCTGATATGAGCATAGGTGAAACTCAACATTGTTGAATCTTTGGGTTTTCATTTACTGGCCAAAAAAAGTTGTTGATATAAATTGTTTGAAAGTAGTTTTTTATTTAATTAAAAACAAATGGGTTTTGTTATTCTACTTTGTAGTTTATGAAGTAATGATCTTATTTCAAGTAGAACGTTAATATACTTTTAAAGATACTGTGTTTGAAAAGGCACCTAGGAAAACATAGATATACCCCTTAGGATATGTGCTTTGAGCTTGTCAGTTGTTAAGTGCTAATTCATTGTCTCGGCCTCTTGCACACAGGTTATCAAATTTCTTTTTCTTTCCCTTGTTTTGTAGCTGAATATTACACTTTGTGTCCTGGAGGGGAAGGCTTCAGACCTAACCCCATTACAATCATCTTAGAAGGTGAGTATACCTCTGATGGCTGCTGTTGCTACTGCTGCTGCTAAGTCACTTCAGTCGTGTCCGACTCTGTGTGACCCCATAGATGGCAGCCCACCAGGCTCCCCCGTCCCTGGGATTCTCCAGGCAAGAACACTGGAGTGGGTTGCCATTTCCTTCTCCAATGCATGAAAGTGAAAAGTGAAAGTAAAGTCACTCAGTCATGTCTGACTCTTAGCGACCCCATGGACTGCAGCCTACCAGGCTCCTCCATCCATGGGATTTTCCAGGCAAGAGTACTGGAGTGGGGTGCCATTGCCTTCTCCGCCTCTGATGGCACCAGATTTAAACAAGAGCTTACTTTAGAGAAAAGCTGGTAGAAAAGTTAGAACAGCCCAGACAAGATTATTTTGCAAAATTACAGGTAGACAGTTGCCAGTTTGCTGAAAAATCATTCATAAGTCAGACTTGATCCGTTGCAGTGGTGTGTGATTGTTCTGCAGGGAAACTCTTTTTATAATTATCCCCAACTTTCACCATTGTTAGATTTAGTTATTGCTCTTTTCAGATTATAGCAGAGTTCCATGACTAAGCCAGGGGAATTCATGATCACAATAAACCTCCGGTCTTAAGTGTGCATTCACTTGGATGCATGGATGTCTGCAGGTCTTACAGTACCACACATTTGAAAGCCCTCATAGTGACTCTTGTCTTTCATGATAGTATCTGAGCTGTCTCCCCTTTTGCAGATATTGATGAATGCCAGGAGTTACCAGGACTCTGCCAGGGTGGAAACTGTATTAACACTTTTGGTAGCTTCCAGTGTGAGTGCCCTCAAGGCTACTACCTCAGCGAGGAAACCCGCATCTGTGAAGGTGAGATGAATTCATACCTAAAAGTTATTAGTGGCTATTTAAAACAAAATTACTGGTCAGGTCTGGAGAAAAGAGTCCATCTTCAAGTTTTATCAAGGGACATGATGAGACTGGTTCATAGTTTTTTTCTTGTCCGTCAGTGCTTCTAAGTTGTATAATGATGCATGATGCCAAGTCACTTCAGTCGTGTCCGACTCTTTGTGACCCCATGGACTGTAGCCCGCCAGGCCCCTCTGTCCACGGGGATTCACCAGACAAGAATACTGGAGTGGGCTGCCATGCCCTCCTCCAAGGGTTCTTCTTGACCCAGGAATTGAACCCGGGTCTCCTGCCTTACAGGCACTTTCTTTACCATCTGAGCCACCAGGGAAGCCCTGTATGATGATAGCTAAAGTAATTTACAGATTATTTGCAGTAGTTGACTGTTATTTTTCTCTGAGGAAATAGGTTGATGATAAAGGGAGAAAGCTGAAATACTATGAAAGCATTCAATATAAGTTATTAACTCATATTTTAACTTTATATTTTATATAGAAAAATATGTATATTTGAAGTGGGACCATTAGGTTAATACTTTCAGTGACTTTTTAATGTTGCACAACAGCATATGAAACAGTTCAGAGGTTATGCAGATGCCTTTCTTGGTTCCATCCCCCACTTCTCTTGTGGCAGTGTAATCATCCTTTAGGGGCCCGGTCTTCCCACTAGACTGGGAGCTTCTTGAAGCAAGGGCCACATCCAATTTCATCTTTATAGCTATAAGTTCTAGCTTACAGTAGAATCTCAGTATTTATTTATGGAATGAATGAATGGATGCTTCTAAAAATAAACATTAAACACTTAGTGTAATTATTTCCATTATAACTTTTCTATTGGAACATTTTAGATAAGTACATCTGGAAGAAATATGCTTTAATAAGGAGAATAACCAGAAACTGTGCTACTTCTAGAATCTCTTAATGGGTGTTAATTTGAACAGAGCTATAAAGAAAAAGGCTTTTATAAGTGCCTTCAGTTTAAAGTTGGCACTAAAATTTGATTTCAGTGACATAAGAGGAAAGTAGCTTTAAAGCAATTCCATCTGAAGAGTATGAAATTTCAGTTTAAAAATATAGGCACCATTGGAGATATTTTTTTTTTTTTGCCACTTTGGAATAATTTATTTGGATCACCTTTATTTTTAAATGTTAGATTTTTATTTTTCTGAAGAAGGGCATATTGTATGTGACATAAATGCATTTTGGGGGTGTTTCCTATGTAATTGCTTTAAATTCTAAATTTTATAAAAAGTAAGATGAATTCTATAAAAATAAAAATTGGGGGACTCATCTGTATGCTTTGTTCAGTTGTTTAAGTCACGTAAATTCATGGGGAAAATATTTACCAATTAGTGGATATTCTTGCATCCCGTAGATATTGATGAGTGTTTTGCACATCCTGGTGTGTGTGGGCCTGGGACCTGCTACAACACTCTGGGAAATTACACCTGCATTTGCCCACCTGAGTACATGCAGGTCAACGGAGGCCACAACTGCATGGGTAGGTAGAGCTCTGAAGCGGATGAGGTTGCTGTTGCTGGCTTCCTGGCCATCAGTTATCTCTCAGAGGCAAACGGGTCATAATTATGCAGAAAGTTTGGAAGTTAAATCTCTATGAATAGTAAAGTATTTCAAAGTCTTATAAACTTATGGCTGTGTATCATATTTTTAATGTATTTTGGCTGCATAGTTACATGTTATAAAGCATGAGTCTGCGGTAGAAAATTTCAACAAATATTATAATTATATATTCTTACATACTTTTATTTTACATTCATATAAATTGAACATTGTTTTACAAATACTAGAACATTTAAAATCTAACATGTAATGCTTTTTAAATTAAATAAATGCATTTGAATAGAGAAATATCTATTAACTTTGTCCCCCAAGAGAATTAAAAGTGAAATCCCTTACTTAAAAACAGGAAAGACGCTTAACTAAAAATGATTTGTGTTCAACTTAAAGAATTATTTTTAAGATACTTCCACATGACCATGAAAATTTTCAGAGTTAGTGGAGGAATTTTAGTGTCTCCAGGTGTATGGGGTTTATTATTAGCTGCTTGCTGGCAGGATGGGTCGGCATTTTTGTTTTTCTCTATGTAGACATGAGAAAAAGCTTCTGCTACCGGAGCTATAATGGAACCACTTGTGAGAATGAGTTGCCTTTTAATGTGACAAAGAGGATGTGCTGCTGCACATACAATGTGGGCAAAGCCTGGAACAAACCTTGTGAACCATGCCCAGCGCCAGGAACAGGTAAGCACTCAGCGCCTGCTTCTGCGGACAGCCAAGTTAGTGACACGGGGAGGCATGTGACGCTAGAGTGAAAACACAGGGGTTCTAAAAGCAGACGTAGTTCTGAAAATATCCAGGAACTCATGTGCCTGGTTTCTCAGGCAGCCAGTCCTCTTTAAGGTCCAAACACTAATTTCTGAGATGTCCCTTGAGTAAAGTCTGGATCCTGAAAATAAGCCCCATTCCTGAAGAGTTAGAATTTTATAACACCAGTCCATTTAAACATGCTGCTTTAATTACTCTTCTCTTCATAAAAGAAGTATTTATAGAGAATCTGTGTCATTGTGTTATACTTAGAAGATGTCCTTTTGGTAAATTGTGATTATTTAAATTCCAACATGCTCATTAAGTTTGGTCTTGGAAAACATGCAAAAAAAAAAATGGATTTGATGAGCAAACTTTATATAAAAGCAACTTAGTATCAGAGTTCTCCTTATGCATCCATTCCCTCAAACTTACATGAAATTTTTAGACAGTAACGAGAACTGATCTTTACACAGTAAAATTTTTTTCCAGACACAGATTCTCTTGAAAGAAAAACTGAAAGGTAGTAGAGACAAGAGCAACAGAATCATCTTAAAATTGTTGCCCACTCAGGTTCTTTTATGACCTGAAAAGTGGCCACTCTTAATAGCTGTAGATACTAAGAGTTGAACCAATAGGACAAATAAGAAACAATGATTATGCATTTGTTACCATTATTATTATTATTATTACCAGTATTATTTAGGGCACAGTTATTAAAATATTTCATTTAACATGATGAAATGAAATTAAGGAGAGATGGGGAAAAGTGACATATAGGGCCTTTTTCAGTGGCTCAAATTCACTGGGCAAATGGATTTTCTCTTTTGTATTGAAGTATAATTGATAAATAATATTATATTACTTTCAGGATTACAGCACAGTGGTTTGACATTTATACACATTATGGATTTATCTCCACGATAAGTCTAGTAACCATATGTCCTTGCACAACTGTATTGCAATTTTATTGACTATATTCCTTATGCTGAACATTACTTTGCTGTGACATATTTATATTATAGCTGGAAATATGTACCTCTTAATCCCTCGCATCTATTTTGCCCTACCCCCTACGCCCCTCCCCTCTGTCAGCCACCAGGTTTTTCTTTATAACAGAGATTCTTATTTCTATTTTGTTTGTTCATTCGTTTTGCTTTTTAGATTCCATGTATAAGTGAAATCATACATTGCTCGTCTTCTCAGTCTCACTTACCTCACTTAGCAAAATGCCCTCTAGATTCATCCATGTTGTTTAAAGTTGCAAGATTTCAACATGGCTGAGTAATAATATGTGTGCGTGTGTATATATATATATACACGCACACGTACAATATACCATCTTGTTTACTGTTTGCACATCAGCGGGCACTTAGGTTGCTTCCGTATCTTGGCCCTTGTAAATAATGCTACAGAGAACATAGGAACGTATACGTCTTTTTGAATTAGTGTTTTGTTTTCTTCAGATAAATGCTCAGAGATGGAATTGCCAAACTATGACAGTTTTATTTTTAATTTTTGAGAAACCTCCATGCTGTTTTCCATAGTGACTGTACCAATTTACATTCCCACCAATAGTATACAAGAGTTGCCATTTCTTCCCATCTTCACCAGCACTTGTTATTTGTGATCTTTTTGATAACAGCCATTCTGACAGGTATGAGGTGACACCTCATTTGCATTTCACTGATGATCGGTGATGTTGAGCATCTTTTCATGTGTCTGTTGGCCATGTGTGTGTTTTCCTTAGAAAAATGTCTATTCAAGTGGTTTGCCCATTTTTAACTGGATTATTTGTATTTTTTATATTGAGTTGTGAATATTCTTTATATTTTGAAATTAACCCCATTGGATATATCATTTGCAGACATCTCGTTCTATTCAATATATTGCCTTTTCCTTTTGTAGATGGTTTCCTTCACTGTGCAAAAGCTTTTTAGTTTGATATAGTCCCGTTTGTTTATTTTTGCTTTTTTTTCCCTTGCCTGAGGAGAAAGATTCAAAAAAATATTGCAAACACCGATGTTGGAGAGCATCCTGCTTATGTTTTCTACTAGGAGTTTTATGGTTTTCAGTCTTACATTTAAGTCTCCAATCTGTTCAGAGTTTTATTTTTGATATGGTGTAAGAAAGTGGCCAGTTGCAGCCTTAGGCAAGTGGCTGTCAGTTTTCCCAGCACTATTTATTGAAGGGATTGTGTTTTCCCCACTTAACAATCTGGGCTCTCAGATGGCACTTAGATTATAGTTTTCTGTATGTTACCTGATACTGTTTTCAAGAGTTTTATTCCTGTGTGTAGCAGTGGGCATTCGAAGAATTATGCTACTTAAAAATTAGAATTCCTAAGAGGTCCTGTTAGTTTGGTGAATTATGTGTAGTAGTGACTCTCATGCTGCTGCTGCTGCTGCTAAGTCACTTCAGTCGTGTCCGACTCTGTGCGACCCCATAGACGGCAGCCCACCAGGCTCCCCCGTCCCTGGGATTCTGTAGGCAAGAACACTGGAGTGGGTTGCCATTTCCTTCTCCGGTGCATGAAAGTGAAAAGTGAAAGTGAAGTGGCTCAGTCATGTCCGACTCTTAGCGACCCCATGGACTGCAGCCTACCAGGCTCCTTCATCCATGGGATTTTCCGGGCAAGGGTACTGGAGTGGGGTGCCGTTGCCTTCTTCGAGTGACTCTCATAGTCTGTTTTATTCCATGAGATGTTGTTTTTGATACCTCAGATTTCACATTCCAACAAACAGACGTTTATGTTAAAATAGATAAAAGTCATGGCTCATTCATTACTCATTGTGAACATGTTTCAGCACCACAAAATTATCTTTGCATGCCTATGCCTTTGTGCAATTCTAATTCCTTTTTAAATTCGTACACTAACCTAGTTTTTCAATTTACATGAGTTGGATCATTTTTAAAGCCCTGCGTATCAAAATAAAAAGAGCTTAAATGCCTTAAGTAGGTATTTTGAACTCATAATGATTTACTTATTTTCTAGTATCCGAGCAGTAAAATGTTTAATATGATAAGAACAGCAATAATAATAATGATAAAAGAATGCCTAGATTCATTCACTCCATGCAAAAACTGATATTGTAGTCAAATAAATATAATTGAATTAAAGGGTCTTGTGAATAATATAAAATATATTTGTCAGTTAAAGTAATACTATATAAAGTGTTATTTTGAAGGAGTATGAGAATTTTAAGAGTGTATCTGCTTTGTTTATATTTTAAAGCTGACTTTAAAACCATATGTGGAAATATTCCTGGATTCACCTTTGACATTCACACTGGAAAAGCTGTTGGTGAGTTTTTCTAGGTTATGTTTCTTTTAATACATATATGTAGCATGTTGTAAAAATTTGTTCAGTGTTTTTTAAGTTTAAAGTATCATAAAAGATAATACTCTGCAGTTGGATCTGATATGGTTAGACAAGAAAGAAGTAGCGTGTTTACAGATAACCAAGTGTCAGCAGTGGGACTAGTCCATCAGCCTGGAGTGGGTTTCCAGCCTGGTGATTGAGTTATGATATGATAGTTATGTGACTACCTCAAGATTTCATACATATCAAGCTAAAGCTTTAGTTTTTCTCATATGAATATTGTATTATCAATACATGATTCTAAGTAATCCACTTTATTTTACTCACCTTTATTGTCTGTTTTCATGAGTATATGTTTAAGTTCTCTATGTATTTTTACAGTATTTTTCTCCCTATCTACTTATGAATTTGCAGAATTACTACATAAATTTCTTTCTTCTGAATGTGCTTTCCCTTGCACAGTCTACTTTTCTTCCTCAAAGATTAAATGAACAATATAATTTTGAATGTCTGTTATCAATGCACACAGATAACAAAGGACATAAAATTAGGAAAATACAGTTGGATTTATCAAATGAGTAATAGCAATTAGGTAAGCCTGACATGAAACTTAAGAGGAAGCTTGATTCCCTAGGAAGTTCATTTGCTCTATTTGATCAACTACTTCCGTTCTTTCATTACTGTTCAAAGGAAATAATATTTTGTAGTCTGTATGCTTTGTAAACCACAAAATCATTCATACCAGTATAGGGTTGATTTTTGAGACTGAGTGTGTGTTTAGCATTATTCAGTGTTTTATGATAAATACATTAAGCAGAACCATATATTTGATCAAATCTGTTAAATTGCAGACATTGATGAATGTAAAGAGATTCCAGGCATTTGTGCAAATGGTGTGTGCATTAACCAAATTGGCAGTTTCCGCTGTGAATGCCCTACGGGATTCAGCTACAATGACCTGCTGCTGGTCTGCGAAGGTAATCTGAGCAATAAGTGACCTTATCCAGGCAAGTTTGGCAGACATAACTGGTTTTTAGAAGTTTTCTGACTTACTGTTTCTACTACAGCATTTAGGAGTTGATCACCAAAATGATTATCTGAATGTCATACTGATGCCATAATGAAGTTTGAAAAATGGAATTGTTGCTCTTCCAGATATCGATGAGTGCAGCAATGGCGATAACCTGTGCCAGCGAAATGCAGACTGCATCAACAGCCCAGGCAGCTACCGCTGCGAGTGCGCTGCAGGTTTCAAACTTTCACCCAACGGAGCCTGCGTAGGTAAGAAGAGAATGACTCATTCTTTGATGCTGAACACCATTGTAGGCCTCTGTGGTAGCTCAGATGGTAAAGAATCCGCCTGCAATGCAGGAGACCTGGGTTCAGTCTCTAGATAGGGAGGATCCCTTGGAGGAGGGAATGGCAACCCACTCCCGTATTCTTGCCTGGAGAATTCCATGGACAGAAAAGCCTGGTGGGCTACAGTCCATGAAATTGCAAAAAATTGGACACAACTGAGTGACCAATACTTCCACTACTTTCACCACATTCTGTATACTTAGTTCCTGCACTAAAAAACTGCTTATGCTCTCCTATCAAAAAAAAGCTATTTTCAAATATAATTTTGAGGAGCTTTTCCAAGTAAATCTATTCATTTATATTGAATCTATTTCACCATATCTTTTAGATTCTTTTGTTAGGAAAAGAAGTCTCTCAATGGATTTTTCCTAGAATTGAAACTAAAAATAATGTCCTTGAGATATACCAATCAATGTGTAAAAAGATCGCATCATTTAAAATTTTTTAAAAAGAGGCTTGTATGCTTTAAAGCCTTGCCTTATTTTTATTCAACTCTTGTTATGGTTCATTTTCAGCCTATCTGTAGTAATTACTAGCAGGCTATAGAAACAATGCCTGTGGGAAAAAATGAAGGAATCTTAATAAAGATCAGACACGTGTAACATGTGTTTTATTTTTTTGTGTTAGATCGCAACGAGTGTTTAGAAATTCCTAATGTTTGCAGTCATGGCCTATGTGTGGATTTACAAGGAAGTTACCAGTGCATCTGCCACAATGGCTTTAAGGCTTCTCAGGACCAGACGATGTGCATGGGTAAGAAGGAAAACATTATTTCCAGGCGGTGTCGTGGAGCTGAGACTCCAGAAGAGATTACCATTTGGTCACCCGCCACAAGTAACTACCCTGTCTCTGTCAGGAACAGTCTTAACAAAAAATGAGCTATGTGAAACTGTTTATGGTTTTAGTCAATGTAAAATTTGCAAGCAGGACACACCACAATATGTTCTTGGGTTTAGTGGTAACAGCTTTCTTCCCCAGATGGCTTTCACATGCTTATTAACCTGAGCTTTCAGACAGTGTTACATGGAAATCGCCATGCTACCAGCTCTCCATTTACCCCTCTTTGTTCCCACTCAAGGGGCTTCCCAGGTGGTGCTAGTGGTAAAGAACCCACCTCTCAATGCAGGAGCTATAAGAGATGCAGGTTTGATCCCTGGGTCAGGAAGATCCCCTGGAGGGAGGGAATGGCAACCAACTCCAGTGTTCTTGCCTGGAGAATCCCCATGGACAGAGGAGCCTGGCAGGCCACAGTCCATAGGGTCACAAAGAGGTGGGCATGACTCAAGAGACTTAGCACACAGGCACAGTTCCACTCAGAAAAGCCTTTTGGAATGCTAGAATGCAAGGGAGCAGTAAGGGTAACAGGGTTGAAATGAACACATACACACACACATATGCTTCTTTCCCCCAAATCACTGAACATATGAGATATATCTGCTTGCTTGGCTGTTTCAACTCTTAAAACCAGGTTTTAGAAGCAAAGATGGTGAAACTTTGAAAAGCCCCAGCACAGTAGCTAATGTGATGGTTAGTAAAGCAATAATTGTGTTCGGTAAGTACTTGCTGAGCTGATGATTAATAAGATTTCAAAAGCAGAGGGGCTTTTGGAACTCAGCTTAACTTCGGAACTCACCTTGGAACTCAGCTTAACTCCTTAAACTGATGTCAGCCACTGGCTCATCTCCACTGAAGCACTCTGCACTTGCAGGAGGAAAATTAAATTTAAAAGTTGACTATTTATAATTAGCACTTCTCAGTGTAGAACAAGCTGAAGTTGTGCGTCTACTCTTTTGGAATTCAAGATACACTATCGTTTTGAATTGTACAGACTTTAATACAGTAGAACGGCAGAATTAGATTCCTTTGTGGCATGGGGTCAGTCGTGAAGAGTCGGATACGACTGAGCGACTTCATTTTCACTTTTCACTTTCATGCATTGGAGGAGGAAATGGCAGCCCACTCCAGTGTTCTTGCCTGGAGAATCCCAGGGATGGGGGAGCCTGGTGGGCTGCCGTCTATGGGGTCGCACAGAGTCAGACACGACTCATGCGACGCAGCAGCAGCAGCAGCAGCATGGCATATCTGTACACGAGCACCCCCTGGAGAATGTCTCCATTCTTCCAGTGCCTCCTAAGAGATCCCCTGCAGACATCTTCTGTGGTCGCAGGAGAAATTCTCTAGGGAACGCTTGTGCGAAGGACACATGGAGGATGTGGCCCTATTTGCATGAACTGTCTGAGATGGCTAGCTTATATGTTTCTCCTGGCTGCTCTCTCTGAGAAAGAGGATATGATTTGCTAAAAAAAAAAAAAAAAATATATATATATATATATATATGATATTTATGATTCAGAAATTCATATGGAGAAAATCTGTCCTCAGTTTTAACAATTCACCCATAATGAAAATCAGCTAGACTCCTTGGTAATATCTCTCTTAAACAAAGCTTCTTTCCGAAGGAACAATAATACCCCCCTTTTGTTTCACAATGAAAGAGTTTTAGCAGCCTGGAATTCATAGTCTAGGGAGTCTCCTCCTTTATATGACTGTGACCTTTCTAAATATTAATTCCATGTTTTTGAAGGCTAATAACATTGAGCTCTAATAGACTTCTTCAATTTAGAGTCTACTGATTCATAAAGTTTAGGAAGTTAAAGTTTACCTTTGTTGTGCTAATCAAATTAAGATATGAACATTTCTGGGGAAGCATTTATAATGCTTAATAGAACAAATTGTTCCAGTGTTTCAAAAGATTTATTTCCTCATAATTGAAAAGCAAACTTATTCATTAAAAAAACTCACTAAGGAAATGTAGGTTAATCTCGCTTGCTTATTATTCCAGTTCTTTTCTGAATCTTATATGTTGCTGTAAGTTATCAAGTGCCAATTTTTCTTAATAATTTTCTACCTTAGAGTTTTCTCTACCTCTGACTTACTTTCCTTAAATAAATGTGGGTTCGTAGTATTGAATGAGAAAAATCTAAGTAAGCCAGTAGTTAAAAAAAAAATCTAAAAGTTTAATAGGCTACATTTTTCTGGTTAAAAACTGAATTCCTTTGAGCCAATGTTTCTTCGTAGATGTTGATGAGTGTGAGCGGCATCCATGTGGAAATGGAACTTGTAAAAACACCGTTGGATCCTATAACTGTCTTTGCTACCCAGGCTTTGCACTCACTCATAATAATGATTGCATGGGTAAGTACTCGGTCCTTTATTGCTTCTCTTTCATGTCTACAGAATATCCTAAACACAGAATAAAGGCAAAGAATGAATAAATTTTTATTATTCAAATTGTGAGCATGTGCCATAAGACATGTAATGTCATTGACTAACTTCTGGTTAACTGAAGTCACAGTACTGCCTCCAGTAATCCCAAATCACTGCAGATGGTGACTGCAGCCATGAAATTAAAAGACGCTTACTCCTTGGAAGGAAAGTTATGACCAACCTAGATAGCATATTCAAAAGCAGAGACATTACTTTGCCAACAAAGGTCTGTCTAGTCAAGGCTATGGTTTTTCCAGTGGTCATGTATGGATGTGAGAGTTGGACTGTGAAGAAAGCTGAGTGCTGAAGAATTTGATGCTTTTGAACTGTGGTGTTGGAGAAGACTCTTGAGAGTCCCTTGGACTGCAAGGAGATCCAGCCAGTCCATTCTAAAGGAGATCAGTCCTGGGTATTCATTGGAAGGACTGATGCTAAAGCTGAAACTCCAATACTTTGGCCACCTCATGCAAAGAGTTGACTCATTGGAAAAGACCCTGATGCTGGGAGGGATTGGGGGCAGGAGGAGAAGGGGATGACAGTGGATGAGATGGCTGGATGGCATCACCGACTTGATGGACATGAGTATGAGTAGACTCCAGGAGTTGGTGATGGATAGGGAGGCCTGGCATGCTTTGATCACAGAGAGTCGGACACAACTGAGCTACTGAACTGAACTGAATCATGAGACAGTCTGCTAGGTTTAGTACTTAGGTCAGTCAAATAGATTCAAGGGTAAAGGCCATGCAGATGATAGTAAACTATTGGGCCTGATTTATGATTTTGGGTTATTTTTACCACTTAGATGGTATCAAAGGCAGACCTCTTATGGTTTCAGGTTTATTACAAGTATTTCATATAATCCATTCTTGATTTATATTCAAACACGGACAGTCTCCAACTTAGAAACATATTGTGTCTTGAAACTGTTTTCAGTCAGCTCTTGAAGCCAGGGCTGCCTTTTCCCACAGGAAGAAAGCATGGTGACTAGGTTTCTGAACCAGCCGCAGAAGCCTATTTAATTTTCAGTGGAAAATAAAACTGTCTTCTCTACATGGCACAGAATTTTAGTCTTTGCCTCTAACAGACAGTGGTTGAAATAAAAATTGAAAGTGACTGGAGGAGGAGGAAGAGCATCCTGTAGTTGGTGGAGAAGTTATTAAAAGATACAACGAAAAGCATTAATGATATTTCATTTACCATGTGCCAGACTCTATAGTGCTTTCCTGGTGGCTCAGATGGTAAAGAATCCACCTGCAATGAAGAAGACCTTGGTTAGATCTCTGGGTTGGAAAGAGTCCCTGGAGGAGGGCATGGTGACCCACTCCAGTATTCTTGCCTGGAGAATGCCATGGACAGAGGAGCCTGGTGGGCTACAGTCCATGGGGAGGCAAAGAGTCAGAACACGACTGAGCGACTAAGCACAGCACACAGACTCTATAGTGGTGCTTTCCAACACAACATCTCTTAAGTCACATAATCCCATGAGTTAATGGGAAAGTAACTCAGGCTTCCTGCTTTTATGGAACCATCACCAGTCAAACGCACCTCCTAATTTATTCCAATATATATTCCTTAATTTTCCTGGGTTTTCAAAATTCTTCAACTGTGGAAAATTCAGACCTGATTGAACATTTTATTCTACCATCTTGTTGTCTTTAGCTTCTCAGACCCTTGATACAGCTGAGGAGAAGGAAAGCTACAGATATGGCTCTGATTGAAGTATGATCTGTAAACGAACAAAAAATTACTCATCCCTAAGCTTAACCGAAAACCTAACAGTTAAGAACATGTTTTTTCAGATTCTGTTTTTTGTAAGCAAAACATGTCAGCAATTCTAGAGTGTTTTTCACAAAATTGATTTTTCTATATTTTATATGCTTTGTTATTTGTCCTTTGAATACAGTCAGCTTATCTCCAGATACAGTTCTCTACAAACTGGACAATCCAGTTAAATCCATGTGTCCTCTTATATCCAGGAAAAGAGCTGTTTTTTTGGTTGGAAAGAATGGAAAGCTTAAACCAACAGGAGAGGTCTATGTGACATTATTAGTCACCTGATCCTTATGACATATAACATTTTTCTCTGTTGATGAGGGATTGTAATGTAGGGTCTCTGTAAATGTCTACCAATAAATATGTTTTTAAGTTGCAACTTGTGATACAAAATATGTGTGAGAGCTCTCTCTGAAAAGCTAACTGTTATTCACTTACAGACATAGACGAGTGCAGTTCCTTTTTTGGTCAGGTGTGTAGAAATGGACGGTGTTTTAATGAAGTTGGCTCCTTCAAGTGTTTATGTAATGAAGGTTATGAGCTTACTCCAGATGGCAAGAACTGTATAGGTAAGTATCTAAACAACAAATAATAAAATGAAAGTCTTTGTGTTGTTTTGTTTTGTAAAATAATGATGTGACTCCCCCCACCTTCAGCACCACCAACTTTGGGACTCATTTGCATTTCATTTGGTCATCTGAGGTACATGGATCAAGATAAGTTTCATGGGAAATTTTGGTAAAAGGTACAAACCAAAAATTTGGAATTGTATGCAGTGTTTTGATTGGGACAGAGCACGAGGCTATCTGTGTCTCAATTAAAGTAGACAAAGGACAATTAGCCTCTTGCCAAATGAGTAATCCTCAGTTTGTCAAAAATCTCTGAGGGCATATTGCCCCAGAGTGACCTGGCAGATCAGAGGGCTTGAGTTGAATTCGTGTTACTGTCATTTGGCAACAATGATGTCATCTGTTAGTCATTTTTTTTTTCCTTGTTTCTCTTTAAAGATACTAATGAGTGTGTTGCCCTGCCCGGCTCTTGTTCTCCTGGCACCTGTCAGAATTTGGAGGGGTCTTTCAGATGTATCTGTCCCCCAGGGTATGAAGTAAAAAGCGAGAACTGCATCGGTAAGGCTGATGTTTGAGTCCGTGAACCGTTTAGGATAATGAGACCTAGTACTTATTCTGTGGATATATGTTAAATCTAAACCACTGTAAGCATGCTGACTGAGGGAGTTAAACGCCTAGCTGCCTACATCTGTTTTATTGAACCATCAGAAATGATTTGAAGGTGGAATGGTGGGAATAAAAAATTGAGAATGTGGGATTTTTTCATTAACAGAAATCTTATACTAGTCAAAGAATTTTCAGTGCACTCTAATCTTTTTTCCAAATGTCAATAGAGACCTTCTACTGAATTTAAAGAGTGTCTACAAAAATTGTAATCTTTGGCACCCAATTTTAAAACAGCTATTAAAGGTGTCTAGAGTCCTAGAAATGTGAAGCAGAAAATCTTGACAATGCTGTGAGACATTTTTTTTTCCTTGGGAAAGCCGCATGTCAAAACAGAAAATATTAATCCATTTGTCATAACAGATGTTTCTCTGTGGAAACCCTCCCAGCATACAAGGAATCTTGTAACCACATCAAAAGTGAGTCCCAGAATTGCCTGGTGGGCATGATGAAGACTGACCTTTTTACAGTTACTTTATTTCACTTTTGTACAAATTATTTTTAACAGTCTTGTTGAAATTCAGAAGCACCAGCATCTTAGTGTGATTCTTCTAACATGAAATGATTGCTGAGAGTTTTTTTGCCTTTGAATTACTCAGTTTCTTAAATTCTGTATTGCTCTTCTGTTCACATTCAAGGGACTTATATAGACAGAACCTAAGGAAACAGTTTACATAGTAAACTAATTATTTTTCAGATCATATAATTACAAATAATGGGTATCCCTAGTCATTCTAATTTTGTGTTTATATCTTTTCCCCATTTTTGTCTGATTAGTATAGTTCATTGTAAGATTTTCTAGTGTTTTTAATATTTAAAAATAATAATAACACTAGAAGCATCTTAACAAAAACTTTCTTGAAGAGTTTAAGATCTTTTCTTTCATCTTCTTTGTTTATACTTAATCTTCATCATCTCTGTGATCCATCTCTTTATGGAATAAGCATAATAGTAGTGTGTGAGCCATTAGGAGAGAAATAAAAATACTTGTGCCTCTTTGTATCAGAAAGACTTGGCTACCTTTTATCTTGGTGAAAAAACAATCTGTGATTCAATTAGATGTTTTTTAACCTCGGGAGTATTTTATTTTCTTTATTCACTGATAAACACCCACCACTATTTCGCATGTCTTAAAAACATGTTTTCAATTAACTTACTTCACTGTAAGACTATTTCTTTCAGCCTACAATCTCTTCTACCAGTTTTTCTAGATGAAATGCTTCCTACCACGAACTGTATGCGCGCGCGCGCACACACACACACACACACACACACATCCATTCTGACATTCCATAGACATTACTATAGACATGCAGCACCTTTTAGATGCTGGAAATACAAAAATGCAGCTTTTGCCAGTAAGTAGGTAACCTAAAGAGGTTACCTCTTTACCTGCCTAAGAGAAAAGACAGATTTTGTAAATCACTCCATGTTGTAAAGCTGCCCTTACAATCCAATGCCACAGACACTGCACTGGGGTCTGTTCAGGATGTAGGTCGCAGTAGGAGGCTGTGAATAATGATGGTGGTGGTGAAAGGAGAGCAGGTCAGGAAGCCTAGCATAAGGATTGGCGACATTTGAGGTGTCCCTGAGTTTGATGAATTGACTAATCAAAAAGGGAAATGGAACAGAGAGGCAGCTTGAAAACAGAGGCAGAACAAATGTGGTAAGGGGCATTGGTGGCCGGCTCAGAAGATGGCTCTTAGTCCTGCAGGCGGCACAGAGAACTGCAGGTTCTTTTAGAAAGCAAGTGATACGACTCACTAAAATTCTGCCAATATAAATTGAGAACGCAGTATGTGCCAGACCCTGAGCTAGACCCATGCTGAGGGTGCAGCAGTGATCTAGACAGACACATGATGTCCCCGTTGGACTTATGTTCTAATGTGCCTGGAATCATGTAGTGTTCATTCATTTAGTTAAAAACCACCCATTAAATAAGCACTTCCAGTGCAAAGGGGCCAGATATCACTGGTAAGGAATCCTTGCCTGTTTCAAGGGATCATTCTGAGGTAAGGTGGAAATGATAAACTTCTCATCCCAACGTCTAAGCTCCCTGGTTCTGTAGGCACAGATTCTCAAATAGGTACATGTTTTAGAAAGCAGACCCTGGTGGTGGTATGGAGTGGGGAGAAGGAAGTGAAGCACGTCTCCCTAGTTGGGAGACGTGATAATCCAGGTGGCAAATGATGCTGAGTTTGAGTGTAAATGAGGAGGCTACATATTGCTTGATTATGAAAGTTGAACAATTAAGGAGAGGAAAGAATGTGACTCCAGCTCCCCAGTGTGGATTGGAGGGCAAGGGGCATCAGAGAAGAGGACCAGTGCTGAGGATGCGATGCCCCTGAGACATGGAAGTGGTCCTCTCAGGCCTGCAGGCAGACATGCAGACACCTCCTAGGAGTCAAGTCCAGAGAACTGGAGACCGACTTAAAAGTCTGGGTCATATGGATCATTGAAACTGGATATAACCTTTGACTTTTGAAGCAGTAACAGTTTATTTTAAACATAATTAATCATATAGACAATGTAATATATTGTTTCACATTGAATATCCAATGGCTAGTGAACTGTACAATGTGGACAAATTATTTTCACATATTAAGCAGTGTATTGAATTGATTAAATCAGTAAATTATCTTGCTGATCTGCAGATATAAATGAGTGTGATGAAGATCCCAACATCTGTCTTTTTGGTTCCTGCACCAATACTCCTGGGGGCTTCCAGTGCATCTGTCCCCCTGGGTTTGTATTGTCTGATAATGGACGGAGGTGCTTCGGTAAGTTTTGAAATGATTTCTCTGTCATCATCAGCCCTCAAACTTCAGAGCTAGGCAGGAAGCCATGATGCAGTGCTTGTCACTAAAAATATGTGTCTCTGGCAGATGTATCATCTGTAAGTTTACAACATAAGGTCCCGAGTGTATATGCACTGGACAATTTTTAAGGTGCTTCAAATTATTCTCTCTGTTTCTACATTTTTTTAAAAATTCCATACTAAAAGAAAAATGATTGTCTTATTTGATCATTTTCATTTTATTGTTGGCATAGATTTTTCTGTACATTGGTGATGAGTTGCTTCCGATATGACATAACTTACTGAAAGCTACCTAGGTTTATTTTGTTAGGCTGTAATGTAACAGTGAGTAAAGAAGACATGGAAATCATTTTAATATTGAGCATAATTTCTCAAATTTCTGAAGCACATTATTAAGATACATAATTAAATGCAGTTTTATAGAGTGGTCGACTTAAACTGGCAAATGATATCAGCAATTAAGAATTTCCAGGCCTGTCTTTTAACCGTGAATATAATCTGCATCACATGTTCAACCCATGAGAAATGTTCTATCAGTAACAGAATTATGTGTAAATTACTCCATCTTTTTAAATGACCAGTAAGGAGGTCTGTGATGTTTGCTTTCTTGATTAGATACTCGCCAGAGCTTCTGTTTCACAAACTTTGAAAATGGAAAGTGTTCTGTACCCAAAGCTTTCAACACCACAAAGGCAAAATGCTGCTGTAGTAAGATGCCAGGAGAGGGCTGGGGGGACCCCTGTGAGCTATGTCCCAAAGATGATGAAGGTAAGAGTAGTGAAATAAAAAAGCCGCTTTGTACTAGTTTTGGACTGTCTTAGCAGAACTCAAGTGGGACCCTGTAACTTATGAATGTTTTGAAGATGAAAACATCCCCTCATTTATAGACCTTCATGGTTCAATGATCTCCGTAGTCAGGAACTTCTTTCAGCTTTCATATTCAGAATGTGTAAATGCAGGATGTTACCCCATTATTTCATTGCTTCCCCCAACGTTAGTATTACTTGCTTTGAAAGGAATGAATTTGAAGGGTGAAGGGCAGTAGATCCAAGGAGGGGGTGAAAATTACATGCCAGCTTGCTGCAGGAGTCCCACATGGGTATTGTATCACAGGCTGGGGCTCCCAGAATCTTATAGCAAATTCTGGGAGGCTGAGTTAGCACAGTAGCCATTTGCAAGAAGAGATGACGAGCCTCACAGATTTTATTAGCATAGCTGAACAGTACAATTGTTCCCAGCAGGCTCGGAACTGGCCTGGTCTCTAGGTCAGAGGTGGCTTCTGTGTGTAATGGGCAGAGAATGCTCTGTTAGTTGCTCAGTCATATCCGACTCTTTGCGTCTCTGTAGACTGTATTCCACCAGGCTCTTCTGTCCATGGAATTCTCCAGGCAAGAATACTGGAGTGAATGTGGCTCTTTGGCTGCCCAGAATTAAATGAGCAAGCAGACAGAATCAGACACCCTGAGTGGTACCCATAGGTGGCCACCCCAAGCTCAGGTGACCTTCTCTAAATATGCTCAGTGGTGCTTTTAAAGTAAATTACAAAAATAAAGACTCTTACTAAAAATAGCTTTGTAGAGGAAAAATAAGTCTAATTTTATGTATATCATTAATCAGTTCTTAAGTTTTCTGATGGTTATGACTCTTTGATAATTGGGAATTTGTCTTTTTCTCTGTAGTGGCATTCCAGGATTTGTGTCCCTATGGCCACGGAACTGTTCCTAGTCTTCATGATACCCGTGAAGGTGTGGTTTAATATATTTTATTTTCATAGTCTCATGTAAATACAATATTGTACATTTGTTTTATAATCATGCTGTTTTTACTGTATAACATATATTGTATTGCATTTAATGCACATATATGATATTTATTGTATATCATATGCACTACATCATAAGACTGTGTTGTGACATATGAAATACATGTTTCTCTGATAAAAGAAATGCTCATATGTTTTAACGCTTTTAAGTCTCTTTTGAATAGATACATGCAGTTTTGGCATATCTTTATATATAAGAAAGTTCATGGATGATTCTGTATTTTAGATGTTAATGAATGTCTTGAGAGTCCAGGCATTTGTTCAAACGGTCAGTGTATCAACACAGACGGGTCTTTTCGCTGTGAATGTCCAATGGGTTACAACCTTGATTACACTGGAGTGCGCTGTGTGGGTAAGTGCTGAGTTAGTGCCACATTTCACACTTGTAAGGTTTTTTTCTTTCTTATATTCAGCAAAAGGTCTCTCAGGCACTCTGGGTGGCAGTGGGATTTACAAAGCCAAGATAAGTAGCCATAACTGCTTTTTCTTCTCCCATTCTACATTTTCCAGCAACATGGGTTTATTTGAAGATGGAGCGAGTTGCCCAATCTCTGCCTTCAACCAGATATACAAACTCTGATGTGTCTAGAGCTTTACAGCTGCCAAAACCACTAACTGGGAAAGAGGTCTATTTTACTTTATGACTTTCCACTTCTGCTCTTGTAGCAGAAGATCACATACCTCCCTGGGTTTGTGATATTTTTTTTTAGGGCAAGCACAGCTGTCTGAAAGTTCAGAGCATTTCACACTTGACCCTCAGGGTTCTCTGCCCTGCACAAAGGCTGGCCAGCCATGACCAAGGGTGGGGGGTGCAAGAGTCGTGTGTGCCCTGCACAGATCTGGGACACCTGTGAATTTTGGATTATGTGCTGGGTATTGTGACTGATACCTTCAGGAATCAGTTACATTATTTCAGAGAATATTGATGCCTTTGTTTTAGCAGGCAGTAAATTTACATAAAGTGGACTGTCAGGCCTGTGAAGGCCAGATGGATTTTCCTGGGCATACTTTTATTAAACTAAAACCTCCACAGTTTGTGTCACTTTCTTATTCTTTTTCAGATACTGATGAATGTTCAATCGGCAACCCATGTGGAAATGGGACGTGCACCAATGTTATTGGGAGTTTCGAATGCAATTGCAATGAGGGCTTTGAGCCAGGGCCCATGATGAATTGTGAAGGCAAGTGATACTTTACTATTATTTCTTCTTGATATGGAAAGCGTTTTTAATGCCTCAGCTTTTTTTTTTATATTGTTCTTATGTTCTACTGATGATTATATTCATCACAAACATATGTTCCTTTACCACAATGAGCATAGTTACTAAAGCTACTCTGTAGCCCTTGTCTGATAATTCAGCATCTCCCCCCTCTCAGAATTGGCATCTATTGCTTATTTATTCCCTTGAGATTAGGTCACATTTTCCTGGTTCCTCAGTCTGTTGGTTAATTTTGGATTATGTGCTGGGTATTGTGACTGATACCTTCAGGAATCAGTTACATTATTTCAGAGAATATTGATGCCTTTGTTTTAGCAGGCAGTTAATTTACATAAAGTGGACTGTCAGGCCTGTGGAAGACAGTGGTTCACATTTAAATTCTTCTCTTTAAAGCTTAGTGGTTAGCTTCTTTGATTTTGGCCCACACGTGGCATGGTTAAGTCAGCAACTTGTGCTGAGTTTATGCAAAAAAAATGAAAAAGGTATTTCTCCCCCTCTGGCCCTCTCATTTCTGGGATTCCTCCACACTTTTCAGCAGCCTTGGTTGCCCCAAGGCTCCCTCCCCTGATTTCTCGGGACAGAAGCTCAGAGAGTTCCTATTGGAGATTTAGCTGCCAGATGCTACTGTGCCAGGACTGATATGATCCACAGGAGGAAAAAAAAAAAACAAAAAAACTGAGCACCTCTACTTTGCCAGGTGTTTACTGAGTTTTAATGCACTGCTAGAAACCACTTCAGGTGTTGTTTTTGTATTTATTTCAGATAAATACAAAATACCTCCTTTCTCTGTTGCATAAGAAGATTACATGTTAAGAGCCAGAAGACCAAAAGTATGACTTCAAAATACTCAACGATAGCCTGTTCATGAATTTGTCTTATTTTTCTGTTTTTCCTATTTCAGAGTTTATAGTTGTTATTTGTTGGAGGATGAGTTAGGTGCCCAGTTCTCCTTACCAGAAACGGAAGTTCTGTTATCCTATTACTTTCTGTGTGACTGCCAAATAAATACATCAGTGTTTATTTAAGCGAGTAATTAGAACTCTAGGCTGAGCGCATGCCTGTCTGTTTCCTTGATCAGATATCAATGAGTGTGCCCAGAACCCACTGCTGTGTGCTTTCCGCTGCATGAACACCTTCGGGTCCTATGAATGCACATGCCCAATTGGCTATGCCCTCAGGGAAGACCAGAAGATGTGCAAAGGTAAGGCCCCAGACCAGGAGGGAGTCAGCTCATTATTTGTGATGCCAGCAATATATTTTAATGACTTTGTAGCTCTCAGCTGTCTTCTTGTAGAGCTGTGCAGAAATGTATTCTTTGCAGCATTGCTGGTAGATTTCCGTATCTAGGTAACAAGATACTTGATAGTCTGTCCAGTCAAGTCAAAAATAAAGATGTCACATTCTTGAGCTCTTACTAAAACAAAGATAGCCCTTCCCTAAACTTCTTATCTTGAGGACCAGTGCTGAAATTTTTATAACTCTAGAATATAGCCAACAGTTGAGACTGGGCTCCTCCTTTCTCTGTTGCATAAGAAGATTACATGTTAAAAGCCAGAAGACCAAAAGTATGATTTCAAAATACTCATGAATGATAGCCTGTTCACGAATTTGTGTTATTTTTCTGTTTTTCCTATTGCACATATTCTCTAGACCTGGATGAATGTGCTGAAGGGCTGCATGACTGTGAATCTAGGGGCATGATGTGCAAGAATCTGATTGGCACCTTCATGTGCATCTGCCCGCCTGGGATGGCCCGCAGGCCTGACGGAGAAGGCTGTGTAGGTAAGGCTGTGTGGGATAATGGCTGCTCGCTTAACGCTCCTACCCCCAGTCAGAAACATATGAACTTTAGTTATCACAGTGGAAAATACAGTGTATTGTTTTCTGTGCAAATAGCCAAAGAGATCAAAAACTACAAGAATCTGTTAAGTTCCTAATACAATATATGTGGAAGGTAAAATATTATTAATCTTGTCTATCATTAATTGATTTCTGTAGCAACTTGGAAAATCTTATGCTCAAGAGAAATTTTCCAACATTTGTTTGCATTGTCAGGAAAAATTTTTTAAAAAGAAAGAAAATAAATGTAAGATTTGTAGCAATCAGATCTTTTTAGATACATTTCTGTTATGCACTTTGAATTCAAAGGAGACAACTGAAACACTAATCAAAATGAAGATAACAGCATTAGGATAGGATTAGATCAAGAAGACAGACTTAAACCCTCATATTCTAGAAACAAGAAACACTACAATTTTTTAAATCCATAAATTAATTTAGTACTTTTGTATATACTTTAAAATGTATGTAGAAAGTTTCCTAAAAGAAAAAAATACCTTTAACAAGAAAAAACATAGTGTCAGAACACTAGGAGCAAAGTGAGAATTCTTAAAGCTTCCCAGGGAGCAAAACCAGATTTCCTACAAGTGGCAGTTAACAGTGGGTAAAAGAAAACAGTGGAGAAGCAATGTTTTCAGGGTATTCTAAGGTAAAATAATTTTGAACTAAAACTTTATATTCAATCTAGTGATAAAACAAAAATATCACATTGTCGGAAATGTGTTTTAGAATACTTATCACCCACATGCCCTCTATATCATATCCAAACTGTATCCTCCAATATTTTTTAAAGTTAATTCAAGAGGAAGCAATGATAAGCCAAGAAACCAGTAACCCTGATTATATGGTTTAAATAAATGCTGGTGTTCCATAAAACAAATACAACAAATCAAAATTTCTAGACCATGTCAGCATGGCAGGTAGCACAAGGAGAGAGAAGAAATGAGTAAACTCATGCCAAGGATACTTGCTATGGCCAGAAGCTATTGAAACAGATACTTCTTGATGTTAATAGAAAAATGTTGATTAACAGTGTGTGTTGAAGTTGTCTCATGGCTACCACTGGAAGAACAGAAGCTCACAGCTTCTAGACATGAGTTGGGGATGACAGTAGCGCAGAGAAAAAATTAGACTAACCTGAGAAAACGAAGGTCACGGCATCCGGTCCCATCACTTCATGGGAAACAGATGGGGAAACAGTGGAAACAGTGTCAGACTTTGTTTTTTGGGGGCTCCAAAATCACTGCAGATGGTGATTGCAGCCATGAAATTAAAAGACGCTTACTCCTTGGAAGGAAAGTTATGACCAACCTAGATAGCATATTCAAAAGCAGAGACATTACTTTGCCAACAAAGGTTCGTCTAGTCAAGGCTATGGTTTTTCCTGTGGTCATGTATGGATGTGAGCGTTGGACTGTGAAGAAAGCTGAGCGCCGAAGAATTGATGCTTTTGAACTGTGGTGTTGGAGAAGACTCTTGAGAGTCCCTTGGACAGCAAGGAGATCCAACCAGTCCATTCTGAAGGAGCTCAGCCCTGGGATTTCTTTGGAAGGAATGATGCTAAAGCTGAAACTCCAATACTTTGGCCACCTCATGCGAAGAGTTGACTCATTGGAAAAGAGTCTGATGCTGGGAGGGATTGAGGGCAGGAGGAGAAGGGGACGACAGAGAATGAGATGGCTGGATGGCATCACTGACTTGATGGACGTGAGTCTGAGTGAACTCCGGGAATTGGTGATGGACAGGGAGGCCTGGCGTGCTGCAATTCATGGGGTCGCAAAGAGTTGGACACGACTGAGCGACTGAACTGAACTGAAGAAATATTGAGAGAAGGGGACAAGTAGCCTGATAAATATTAAACAGTATAAAGTGACAAGACTCCAAACATATCAGTAATCACCATAGATAGAAACAGCTTAAATTTCTGGTTAAAAGGCAAATGTACTTTTAAATATTCTTTTAAAAGTGCAGCTTGGTACTTTTTACAAGACATGTACCAAATCAAAATGTGAGATAGATGGAAGATAAAGGGGTGGAACAAGATATCCAAGGCAAATGTTGATAAAAAGCAAGTGCATGCAAAATAAATATTAATAAATTAAAGATTAAAAAGCATAAAGATGAAAGGAGAAATTCATCAAAGGGATTTGTCATGAGCTCTCATGCCTCTGACAACATTGATTTGAAACATACCTCAAACAAAATTTACAAAATGTCAAATAAATACAAGTAAAGATGTGGGAATTTTAATGTAACAGTTTTGTTCTGATACATTTATTTGTCAGAAACCAAAAGAGCAGTACTATCTAAATTCCTTCTTCCTCTAGCTGCCCTAACACCCTGCATGGCTCCTGTGATTTTCACTCAAGTCAGTGAAGGAGCTTGTCCTTTATCCCTGGCCTGAGTGCCCTTCACCCTGCTCTCCACCTCTCCCTAACACCTGCCACTGCTCAGCCCTCAGCCTCTCTCTCATGTCACATGAATTGGTATCTTCTTTCCCAAAGTTCTTTCTCCCGGTCAGTAATCCTTTATGGAGCCACTTTTCCAATTTTCCATCAAGCATCACCTCTTCCCTGAAAAGAGGAAGAGAGAAAGAGAAAAGCGGCTGAGGGTAGGGGGGAACACTTTGTTCACCTAGAACCTATCTTGGAAGGATGTAAGTAAGTAAAGTAGCTCAGTCATGTCCAACTCTTTGCAACCTCATGGACTGTAGCTTACCAGGCTCCTCTGTCCATGGGACTTTCCAGGCAAGAGGATAAGATAAATTTAAATATGATAAATTTAAATGTAATATTTTTTTAATGTAATATTTTTAATATAATACTATAAATTTAAATATAATAAATTAGTATTCTATCATATTAGTATTTTGATGAAGAAGTTTTAGGCAAGATATAAACCATTAGAAGATAAATGTTTGTAAATGATAAACTTTACAGTCTATTCATGACTCATATTATTTGTTTTTCTAAAGATGAAAATGAATGCAGGACCAAACCAGGAATCTGTGAAAACGGGCGTTGTGTTAACACTATTGGGAGCTATAGATGTGAGTGTAATGAAGGCTTTCAGTCCAGCTCTTCTGGCACTGAGTGCCTTGGTAAGTTGATAAAAAGAGTATATTTTACTTGGTGAATAAAGCATGTGTTTTGTGATGTAATCACAGAAGAGTTCTATATATATATATATCCTTGTCTGCAAAATAGATCCCCCAATCTGAGTAATCCATGTACCTCTTCCTGAAAATAGACATCTATTAAAATGATGTATTTGTACACGTGTGTGTAGTACGTACATCCATGCTTAATGTAAATAACCATCTTAAGTAGTCTTTCCAAAATTAAGATTAATTAAGCTGTATGGAAAATGTGACTCTAGTAAAACTTACATCAGGAAATGATTTAATTCCAAAAGAAAATATTTGCTATGTGAGGTAAGTTTTGCTATATTAATGATATTAAAGAAAATGCCACATTTCCAAAATGCAGTGAGAGTTAATTTTTATTTTATGATACAGAAAAGTGTTTTACAAAACATTTTCTTGTGGAAAATATAAGTCTCAGGCATTTTAATGATAAAATGCATATATCATAAACCATTTAGTTAATTATGAGCAGGTGTAAAAGTATGAAGTAGTCAAATTTAAGGCAAACAGAGAAATAGTACTCCTCATGGGCTTTGATGCAAAAGCAGCACATTTCAACTACATCAGATTATTCTCAGAATGATGTCATCTACTTCAAATCCTAGGAAATTATTAGTCATGAAAACACATTTTGTTTATTATTATCTTCAATCTAGATCTTCATTAGGAAATAGAAAAGCTGACCTACATAGAAAGTGTAGTTTTCTGTCCATATTACTAACAGTTCATTAGGATGGTTCTTAAAACCCCATTAAAGATCTCTTTGCCAACTTATATCAGTGAAGTCCCTTTATTTATAATAATTTAAAAAACTACTTAATCCAATGTTTAAACAGTCTTTTAGATGTCTAAAATATAGGAGATTAGATTGAATACGTACCAAGATGATAACATAGTCCAGAATTTGCTTTTCAAAAACAAATCCTGTTCTCATTTGCTTACTTAAAGGGAAGTATTTTTCTTTGATTTTTCCTTTCAGTTGGATTCTATAGGAATGGTAGTTTGCTGTCACTTAGCTGCTGAGGAAAAGAAGAAAAAACTCACCTCTGTTTCTTTAGTATCAGTTATTAAATTTAATAAACTGTTGCTAAAGAGCACTGTGAAATGAACCTCCAACAGAACTTTCTAACCATTGTCTTAAGCAATGTGACTCTTCACATAAAAGAATATTTAACCTTTAAAAAGGTATTGCTATGGAATTTCCCTGGTGGTCCAGTGGCTAAGACTTCTCCCTGCCAGTTGCAGGGGGCCCAGGTTCAATCCCTGGCTGAGGAACTAGATCCCACATGCCACAACTGAGAGTCCACATGTGGCAGCTAAAGATTCTGTATGCTACAACTAAGACCCAGCACCACCAAAATAAATTGATTTTTTTTTAAAGTATTGTTATGAAGGAAAACATTGATTGTCCTTTTTAATGTGAAGACCCAGATAACGAAGTGTCAGTCCCTTGACACTTGTGCTTTTTAACTACATTGTCATTTCAGACAATCGCCAGGGCCTCTGCTTTGCAGAGGTGTTGCAGACCATGTGTCAGATGGCATCCAGCAGCCGTAACCTTGTCACAAAGTCAGAATGCTGCTGCGACGGGGGGCGAGGCTGGGGTCATCAGTGTGAGCTCTGCCCACTCCCTGGAACTGCGCAGTACAAAAAGATATGTCCTCATGGCCCAGGCTATACCACTGATGGAAGAGGTAAGGAGTGGAGGAAATCCATGCATGTTATCAACACAGTGCATGTTAATTCACATTAATTTGAAGGAAATAGGATAATGGCTAAAATATATGTGTGTATGTGTGTGGTCGTATATGCTTTTCACTAATGCTTCCACAGCTTTAAGAGGCATAATCTTCGTATCAAATCTAAGAGATAGAATCTCTTAATTATTCCTATTTTAGCAGACAGAAACTGAAGCATGAAGCTTAAGTAACGATAAATAAATGTCCCCAAGATCACAGCCTTTTTAAAGGCTGGAACAAGGAATGGAATGTATCTGTCTGACCCCAGAGGCCATCTGCAACCCACAAGCTATGCGTGCTTCATTTAAGTAAAGGTTGCTTCTTTGTTTGTGCACAGGAACTCATTCTGTTTGCAGCTTATTTACAAACCAGCACGACTCACACATGATTAATAGTTTCCAGGTTTTTTGGTACAACCAATATGCTAATGTCCTAAAAATAACATTTTCCTCTATTACTATACAGATTCTAGATCTTACGCTTGATTACATTGCTAATGAAACCCTTTCTTAGGATCTAATGCAATTGAATTTAAAGCCAATCCATGGAATACCATCACTAATTCCAAATTAGTGGAACTTCAGAAGGGTAGCTTTCTATTGATAGAGTCCCCCCAAAAAATTCATGCTTAGATTGCAGAACAAATAGACTCCAGAGGGGCTTTCAGCATAGCCTTCCTTATGTTTGTCTCTTCCTATCACTTCAGATTCTTTCATTATTTCTTCCTTCTATGTTGCCACTCTGTTGAATGATGAAAAAGTACCCCAGCACAGTTATGAACATTGGATTTTGGTTATCTGTCGATTCCTTAATTTCTTTTAGTTTCTAACCGGTTTTATTCGTGCATCTGTGTTGACTTGTGCTTGTTCTTGCCTTGGGGTTTCTGGTGCACAGACATTGATGAATGTAAAGTCATGCCACACCTCTGCACCAGTGGTCAGTGCATCAACACCATGGGCTCCTTCCGGTGTTTCTGTAAGGTTGGCTACACCACAGACATCAGCGGAACCTCGTGCGTAGGTAAGGAAAGACAAGGCGTCTCTGCGTCTGAGTAGTTGTTAACTGCTGTTTTCTACAAGTCCTTTACTGTCGATAGAATATCTTTATTATGGCGTTTGGATTGTACATTTTGCTAAAGTGATGCTATTCCTTTCATTAGTGCGGTTCTTAATATCACTGGAGTTGTCCAAGGCCTTGTCTAGTAATGTGAGACATAGAACTATTAGATTTATCAAAAAGTCTGTAAAGTTAGGGAAACATTAAAATTACTTAAAAAAATATACTTTCAACATTTTACATTTAGTTTAAAATGTATAGAGGCACGTTTGTTTTGTCATTTTTTTAAATGAAAGACCAGGACTTGATTGTGAAAGTATGTTTTTGCATATGGAGAGAATGCTTTTTGCTTGTTTCTCGTTGCAGTTATTTTTGCATAAAATATACCAATTAAGCATCATCTAAAATTTCCAGTTGCAAAGCAATCTCAATACAGAAAACCTTCTACACTTTTACAATCTCTTTTTCTAATTTATTTTACTGTTTCATCCAAGGAAGGGGTGGTAGCTTGCCGCTATTGAGTCTTTCCAAAATATTTAGTTTTCATTAAAGAAAAAAAATCTTTTCTCCTTCATAGTTCATCAGCTTAATATCAACTTGTTTTGATAACAAGCACATCTGGCAGGAAGAGGTTAAGAAGAACCAACCTAAATCTTAGTAAGCATTCAACTCACTTGTTTGGGCAAGATAGTAATAGAAACTAGGCTATCAGTCATGAGCTTTTAACATTCTTTGGGCATCAATCAATGTCTTTTATGGGGGAAGTGGAGATGGTTTGCTGTCAGAGTCCTAGCAGAAAAAAGGTGGCGTATTGAAATGAGGACAGTTTAAGGAGACTTGTTTTTTTTTAACAAAAGGACAGTGTATAAAGGTGTGAGCAGAAAATGCTAGGACTAGTGCTGAGTTCTGGGGCTGTTCCACCTCTGGGCCAAAGATAAGAGGGAAGGATTACTGAAACCTAGAAGATGGAGAAAATTGTTCCCAGAGGCCTGCCTTTAGAGCACCCGTGACCTCTAACCCCATGACTCAGTCAGCCTCAACCCATCTTGTGAGAAGGGAATCAAAGAACTAAGGACCAGACTGAAGACAGGGGGCAGGAGGGTCTGCTAATGGTGTCTGTGTGCAGTTCAGCCTCCTGGGCCCGAGAACAGGGTGGACCAAGGTAAGGACTGCAGCTGGAAGGCGAAGTGGAAGGTCTCCCGCACAATCTGTGATGCCAAACAATTCCTGGGGAAGTGGGGAGAACATCCGCCACATCCGCATGTCAAAGAGAAGAAACTCTAACCTTCAGGTTTATGATTCTCAAACTGTAAACTGAAGAACACCAATCTAAAAAATCTAGTGTCTTTTTTTGAACCCAGTTGTCTGGATATTTCATTACTTGTCCAAGAATCGCCTGACAAAGTTAAACCAGTAAATTACCTTAGAGAAAATTGTTCTGTGCCTCGTTTCTCTCTGGCTATTTTCCATTTTAAGTTGAAGAGGAAAACAGTGAGAATATGGAGGGAGGAAAGAGACTGGTCGTTCCTTCTAACCAGTAATTTAATCCTCACATCACTTTTACTCAGATCTCGACGAATGTTCGCAGTCCCCAAAACCCTGCAACTTTATCTGCAAGAACACAGAGGGGAGTTACCAGTGCTCGTGTCCCCGGGGCTATGTCCTGCAGGAGGACGGGAAGACCTGCAAAGGTGATGAAGAGTCTATATGTGTGACCCTCTCCTTTTTTTCAGATTCAAAATCAGCTTATCGGGGATCAGGCCATGTGCCTCACTTTTTACTGTGGCTTCCCTTGTGACTCAGATGGTAAAGAATCTGCCTGCAATACAGAAGACCCGGGTTTGATCCCTGGGACAGGAAAATCCCTTGAAGAAGGGAAAGGCTACCCACTCCAGTGTTTTGACCTGGAGAATTCCATGGACTGTATAGTCCATAGGGTCGCAAAGCGTCAGACACAACTGAGCAATTTTCACTTTCACTTAATAGGATTAAGTAGCCAGCCATGTACTCAATGGTGCATCAAATACAAGTATTTTAACCTTTGAATACTAGCTTTGAAAACAGTTCATGAACATCACTATAATTCATCCTTTCAGCTTTTTGTTTTAAAAAAATTTTTGTTATATATCACCTTAGCCGTCCTGTCTTAGTAGCTCATAGTATTTACACTGCTTAAGTATGTGAAAAAAAAAACCTCCTTGCCTTATGCATATGGAAATCTATAAAGCTTCCAACAAAAATCTACACAAAATACTCCTGGTAGAACATGCACACCTCTCTGTGGCTTCATGAGAAGGGAAGCATAGCCAGATAACTCTGCTCAGATTTTCATTGGCTTGTCTTTCATTGCAGACCTTGATGAATGTCAAACCAAACAGCACAATTGCCAGTTCCTGTGTGTCAACACTCTGGGAGGTTTTACCTGTAAATGTCCACCTGGTTTCACACAGCATCACACTGCTTGTATTGGTAAGACAAAACTACAAAAGGGAAGTTCTGCACACTACTAGTAGAAGCCTAAAACTGTAGTTAAAAATGGTAGTACGTACATTAAAATCAGTCCCTCATAATTAGTGGTTTTAAAATGTTGTTAATAATTTATTTTTTCACAAGAACAATATCCAAGCATAGTAGTCCTGTGTAGTCCAAGCACATGCACAGTAGGTGTATTCCAAGCAGCGCCTTTATATTGCATTCTAACTATAATGTGTGCTCAGATAAAACATGAGTAAAAGGCTCACTATAATTTAAAGCATGCTAATGAACATGTTGGGATTTTTTAATGTCAGAAGACACACAGGTCTTAACCTTAACTTTCAGTCTGTGCAATCTAAAAACCATGTCCTCAATTGATCCAAAATATGCTCTGGTTTTCAATCTCTTGAAATACACTTCTTTCTAAACATTTTTGTCTTTAATATGACCATGAATAGTGGCATACTTTTCTGTAAACTCTGTTTTCACATTGTGAAACTTAGGCTTTCATACCTTACTTTTTACTTCATGTAGTAAAATTTGAATCCTATAATAATTGGAAATCCTATAATAATTGGAGAGGGAGAGGGTGGGAAGATTTGGGAGAATGGCATTGAAACATGTAAAATATCATGTATGAAATGAGTTGCCAGTCCAGGTTCGATGCACGATACTGGATGCTTGGGGCTGGTGCACTGGGACGACCCAGAGGGATGGAATGGGGAGGGAGGAGGGAGGAGGGTTCAGGATGGGGAACACATGTATACCTGTGGCGGATTCATTTTGATATTTGGCAAATCTAATACAGTTATGTAAAGTTTAAAAATAAAATAAAATAAAATAAAATAAATAAAAAAAAAAATAAAATGCTACAGAGGTAATATGTAATAAAGACATGTTTTTTTATTAAAAAAAAAAAAATAATTGGAAAGCCTGACACTCTTTCCCTTTTGTCCTCTGCTAGACAACAATGAATGTGGGTCCCAGCCCTCACTTTGTGGAGCAAAGGGAATCTGTCAAAACACCCCTGGAAGTTTCAGCTGCGAATGCCAAAGAGGGTTCTCTCTTGATGCTACTGGACTGAACTGTGAAGGTGAATTTATTTATTTAAATATTCTTATTCTTTTTTTTTTTTCCTGGATTTATTTTTTATTTTATTTATTTTTTTTATTTTTATTTTTTTAATTTCATTTTATTTTTAAACTTTACAATATTGTATTAGTTTTGCCAAATATCGAAATGGATCCGCCACAGGTATACATGTGTTCCCCATCCTGAACCCTCCTCCCTCCTCCCTCCCCATACCATCCCTCTGGGTCGTCCCAGTGCACCAGCCCCAAGCATCCAGTATCGTGCATTGAACCTGGACTGGCAACTCGTTTCATACATGATATTATACATGTTTCAATGCCATTCTCCCAAATCTTCACCCTCTCCCTCTCCAACAGAGTCCATAAGACAGTTCTATACATCAGTGTCTCTTTTGCTGTCTCGTACACAGGGTTATTGTTACCATCTTTCTAAATTCCATATATTCTTATTCTAATACAGCAAACTGTTTTAATGGCTAAGCCACTCAATGAGAAATTGAGATCATCTCAAACAACAAAGATTAACAAAGTAAAACCCAGAAGTTGATTTTTTTTTGTTTATAAATGTTCATATATAATTTTGGGGACAGAGGAAAACCTTAATGTGATGAAACAAAAATTCTGTGAGTACACATGGGCTTCTGAAATAACTGTTTACCTAGTTACTGATCTAAAAAAAGAATTTAACTGAAAATGAATTCCTGTACCTAATTTAGCTGCAGTAGTATATGAGTAAACCAGAAAAAAATCTGATGTCTGTTCCATGATACTTGAATGTAAAATGTATAAATGTTAAGTGTAAGACAAAGAACAAGTTGTAGGGAACTGGGCAGAAGAACAGAAAGCGCTGGGGGAAACTGATGGCGGTTTTATTTGTCTGAGAGTCCCAGTTCACTGTCTTTTCTATAAAGAGTGTTTCCTATAAAGTGTTCATCACAAAAGATATTTCCTGTTAAATCCAAGGGAAAATTTAAGTGGGAATAAAATAAGAATTTGCCCTTGGCCAATAAAATATTGTTCTTCAGTATTTTCATTGCAAGTTCTAGCATATGAGATAAATATACTACGATTGGTAGCTTTTACAAAATACTCATGCCAGAGGTTCTGAGAGCATGTACTTCCCCTTTATATTTTTATATACTAGTTCAATTTACATCTTTATTGATTTTAGTCACCCTTGAATTAACTATTCTTAGGAATACATGATTTTGAACTCTAGAAATATATTTAGAGGTTTTAATATAGTCTGAGAACTACAGGACTTTTACATGTATCTAATCTTCAACCAAAAAAAATTCAACTGAAAAATTTCTATTTTAATATTTTGTATTTGAAGTCATTGAGACTTTGAAAGTATTCTGAGCGTACAGCTGGTTGCCATGTGTGAGTTCAGCTTGTGACTATCTACATAAGATACAATTTATTAATTATCCATATAAAATTTGTTACACATATATCAGACATGCCAATTTCATTTCTCTTTTTATTGGTAAATTTCAAAGCCTCAGTTGTCATTCCAGAAGAGTATGCATGTATGAACAAAGAAATTATTCCATATGTGTCATAATACTATATCATGTCTAAAAATAATGTATTTAAATACTTTAAACTTGCATCTAATTAATCTCAAATAGTAATAAAATTTTTTGCATTCCCAACCATTATAATTCTTTAGGTATTTCTGTAATGCTTGTATTTTCCCGAAAATGAGAATTAACATGTCAATCACTTTTGAACTTACTGGAATATGTGATGCAAATATATTTATATCATTTACCAAATAAATCATACCATATGTAGTTAATCCATCCAAAATGCACAACATTTGTGGTTGCTGTGGCTGATTTGCTGAAATTAAGATATTATTTAGAGCACTGACGTGGCATGGCTGGTGGATAGCCTGAGAATGATGTGGTTTCTTATCTCAGAGCCATTCACTATACCACCACTGACGTAATAACCATGTGCCTTGGAAAAAATCACAGCCCCTCAGTGTGTCTTGTTTGTTTGTTCCTCTGATAATAGTTACCCCGTGTTGTGTTTGGAGTACATTTAAGAATAATAGAAGAAAGGTGAGGAAAATCTTGCCGGGCTTGTTTTTACAGATGTTGATGAATGTGACGGAAACCATAGGTGCCAGCATGGCTGCCAGAACATCCTGGGAGGCTACAGGTGTGGCTGCCCGCAAGGATATATTCAGCATTACCAGTGGAATCAGTGTGTTGGTGAGCACGCGCTTGTTACATGGCATCTGCTTTTCTTGCCTTAAACTATCTTTCAGTAAAACAAATGAGCAATAAAGATGGTCATTTTCAGTGTAGCCTTTAAACCCTAGAACTTAAATAACCAGTACTTAGGACTGATGCCTGGGAATCTATTAAGCTACTTTGTATACTTGCGTGTATTTGAAAATATACATAATGTACTTTAAAATGTTAAGTACCTAAAAGGTAACTCAGTTAGAGCTTTGATAATTTTAATTTTCTGCTAGCTGATAATTTTAAGTTTCTGAAGATGATGTCAAGACTCATATCATCTTCATTTGGTAAGGTCAAAGGCTTTTTTTTTTTATCAGTAATTTAGTGACTTTAGATTCGGGGTTGAAGGGTTACCCATCTATCTGCTCATACAAATCTAACAGGAATCAGATCAAATTAATGAGCACCATTCGTCTGTGCTCTCCAGTCACATATTTAATGAAGGGGGTATAACGAATTTTAAGGTAGAAAAAGTAACTAGTTAGAGCAAATTCTGTTGAAAACACCAGACAAAAAAAGTGTTTGTAAAATAAAATCTGTAGACACTCAATTGTCTTTCTTGCGCTGATAGAGTCATGGCAATTCTCCTTTTAAGGAGAGTTTGATCGAAGAGAACATTACTCTCTACTTGAATAGCCAGCTGACTTAGCATATGCCTAATTTCTTGGCTCCATTGAATGCCCTTCCTAGACGCGGCATCCAACACAGTGTGACAGTAGACGCGGGCGCAGCTTGAGCAGAAGGGGGAACAGTGGGTCTGCTGAGAAACAGCAGGTTGCTTCCTGTTTCTCTGTAGTGACTGAAATTACCCCATGTGTATTTCAAGTATTTTACTCTCAGGGAGCCACTAAGTGAATTAACTTGATTTTATCCATGATGATCTTCTCAAAAGAAATTTCTAATGACAGTTTAGTGAATTGAGAAAATCAAGACAAATTTCAGAGGTGGGAAAGCAACTATGAAAGTTGGTGCAGCTCTGCTGTGGCTTTGTGCCAGGCCAAAGACAGATGCTTAGCCACACCAGGAACACACACTCATGGGGGAAATGCGAAAACCGGTGATGACCTGGAAGTTATGGATAGAGTTTGAAAGGATTATCAAAATGATGACTTAGGCTGTCGATCAAAATGACTTTATAAGTTAAGTTTACTTCTTTTCTCTTCATAGAAAAAAAATGTTGCAGAAGTTATTATGCCCCAATTTATTGATTCATAAACAGATAAAGTGTAGGGACACTCTTCAGAACATAGGAATTGGTCCTTTTTTAGGTAACTATTATAAGAGTTCAAAATGATTTTTATTATATTGTGTTGTTTATAAAATGCGAGGCCCACCACTCTATTCAGTTAATACCATGGACTTCTTGGTTACTTCTACAGAACTTAAAGCACAAGAATGATCTGTAATACTTCACATGTATCAGTTTAAATAAAATTCTTGTTTTTAAAGTAATCATAAGTAGAAATTGGAATGTGCATGGAGGATCAACTCAATTTCTGAGTTTTTAAGTTTCCTGGAATTTCTGCCTGTAAGCATTTAGTGTGAAAACAGACACACAGGTCTTCACTGAATACAGTCTGACTTAAAGTCAGGGCTGTGTGGTGTACCCAAGTTCTTCTTGGTGGGATCCTTTGAGTAGTCACTTAAGCGAGGCAGTCACCCCAGAGCAACTCACACTTGGATCCAGCCAGAAGCCAGTGGGCCTTCTAATCAGCAGAGACCCCCATCGACAGAGGGATATGTGGTTTCAGAGATGAATTAAAAACTGAAGACACATAAGCAGATACCCCAACTGTAAGAATAAATGTTATCTTGCTCTGCTAAAATGGGCACCTCTAAGCAGCAAGCCTCTGGGTAAGCAAGACAAAGCAGGAATTTATTTTGAAAGATTAGAAATTCTTCTTTGCAGGGTTGAGCAATCCAGCTCATCACTAATAAAATCTAACTCTCTTGCAATTTTGAACCCACAGAACATTAGAATTATAACTCAAATATATTTCAGTAATAGAATCAAACAACCATCAGGAACTAATAAAAGCAACAAGTTAGCAAAATAGCAATATTATTACAAAATGCAAATCAAAAGGCCACAAATCATTTTTATCTGTCACTATGAGTATGATGAATATCTTGTTATTCATATGATTGAAGAAGGAATATCCCATGAAGTATCTCAGACAGATGTAACTGGGGTCCCCTTGTAAATGGCACAAACAGTGCATCAGATAATTTAAGTAATAGTAAGTTGTAAACCTGCAATGATGTTAATACTGCTGCCAGTGTAAGAAAAATGACAGCATTTGAAGTGTTAGTATTGAAAACGTTTTAAATTCAAATGGATACTTTAAGAAGTGTTCAGCCAGGTACCACAGAACACATATAACATTCTGATACATAGATTGTACAGATTTAGGAACATTCCCATGTGTTCCTAAGTAATATGCAAGCATTATAATTATTCTAAATTGAACATAAGGTAATATTACTAACATTTGAATATGATTACATCTTAATATATGAAGATTTGGTTTACTTGGTGTTAGCAACCTCTAGTTCCTTGTATGTCCTTTTCAAAATAATTTGAACATCGTTTAGTGAGACTTGAGTCAGCTCAAAGTATGGTTCAAACCGGAACATATTTTCCAAAGTCAGATTACCTATACCTATAAAATTATGCTATGGCGTACATTTATAGGATATAAATATGACGTCTGTCATGGTGCCTCCAAAAGTTTTAACTATATAAAAATGTTCTTGTCAGTGGCATGTTTAAATGCAGTTTATTCAATTAATTGCCTTTCTTGGTAATTTTTCCACATTAACACAGTATCTAATACTATGCTCATGGCAGGATCATTTTGTTAGACTATCACCTAACTCACATTCTCTATCAGGAGAGAAACACCACATATAAAAATAGTGTCAGATTTAATTATAAAAGCAGATGAACCTTTGAGGCAGCATTCCAAGTCTTTGATATATCGAAATAAAATAGTAGTTATATTTATGTCATAAGTAGCAGGTTTGATCCCTGGTCTGGGAAGATCCCCTTTAGGAGGAAATGGCAGCCCACTCCAGTATTCTTGCTGGGAGAACCCCATGGACAGAGGAACCTGGCAGCTACAATCCATGGGATTGCAAAGAGTTGGACACGACTTAGCAACTGAGCAACAATAGCAAGCTTACTTATTAAGAATTTATTCATTATACTTTCTTCCTGTGAAATGAAGGCTGAGAATTTGTCCATATTAGGTAATCATATGGTAATTCATATCCAGTGATTAAGAATGCTGTATTTGGCAGTTTGGTTTAATTCCTAAACTGTACTCATGAGACAGAAATGTGCCTAATAATTTTGGCCTTTTCAACAACCTCTGTATCGTAGTTAATGAAATATAATTTCCTGTGTGAGAGGCCTTTCCAGCGAGACTCCATCTGCATCCTCCATAATCTCCCTGAGCTACTGCAGATAAGCACTTGGATCTAACTGCTGTGTCCCAAGGGCACACCTAGTTGCAAATGGGCCTGTTTCCCCACGTGAGCTGAAACACGGACTTGTCATGTATTTGGTAAAAACGCTACGCTCTAGTACAGTCACAAGAATCTGAAAGAATTCCATGGACCAGACATGACTGGTGCCCAGGGTGAAATCTGGGTGATGATGAAGCCCACAGGGGTCAAGCTGCAGACTAGGTATCAACCAGACAGTTAAGAGCAAAATTGTCATCTCCAAAGCTAAAAGCACAGTCAAACTTTGATTTTGTAAAAATGATAAGAGTAGCTGAAAGTATTAACCTGAAATTATCTTACTGTCAGGCATTTGTTGTGTAGCGTCAGTCATTAAAAGTAAAACCCATGTCAGCTGATGGCTTGGTGCAGACCCACATCAGAAGGCAAAGTATGTACATGATAGGTTCTCAAGTGGTTAAAAGTGTATGAGGCTATTGGTTCAATAGGTTCAATTAATGTTTATCTCAGTTATTTTCATTTAGGATATTTCAATTTTTTAATATACTTTTCTCTCCATGTATATAATGAATGCTTTGTAAATTGCTAGGAGAATGGATAAAAAATACAGATATAAATTGAGGCTTTTTAAAAATTGAAATATAATTCACATACCATAAAATTGCTTTTAAAATGTCCGGTTCAGTGGTTTTTAAGTATATTCTCACAGCAGTGTATCACCATCAGCAACACAACATCTCCACCCCGAAAAGAAGCTCAATACCCCTTAGAAGTCATTCTCTGTTTCTCCCTCCCCACAGCTCCTGGCAACTACTCATCTACTTTCTGTCCTTGTGAGTCTGTCTGAGGCATAGACTTTTGAAGTAACCTTCTGAAAAGTGATTAGAAGAGTTACTCAGTAGTCAGACTGCAAATATCTGTGCCCAAAGGCTGCCGGGGTATTCAGAAAAACCTAGCACAAACAGAATATAAAAGCGTGGGGAAGCTTTTGTTTAAGCCATAATTTTAGGGGAATTTGTCAGGTCTTGTTTTTGTTTTTTTTTAATTTCATATGCTTTGCAAATCAACCATCATGGTAACATTTAAAAATATGGTTCTAAAGCTACTTTCCCTGTAAAATCATAGATATTTGATACTGGGGCTCTTCTTTGCCCCACTGCCCTCCCCTCCACTTGTAAAAGTCTCTTGCTTTATGTTCTCAGACGAGAATGAATGCTCCAATCCCAATGCCTGTGGCTCTGCTTCCTGCTATAACACCCTGGGAAGCTACAAGTGCGCCTGCCCCTCCGGGTTCTCCTTCGACCAGTTCTCCAGTGCCTGCCACGACGTGAATGAGTGCTCGTCTTCCAAGAACCCATGCAATTACGGCTGCTCCAACACAGAAGGGGGCTACCTCTGCGGCTGCCCGCCTGGGTACTACAGAGTGGGACAGGGGTAAGGCCCTCCACCTCCCCACATGCAGGAAAGTGCACAGAGTCCAGTACCTGACCACCTGGCACTGGGGGAAGGTAAATGGTGATTAAAAGCTGACTAGGGAAAAGCATTGATCAGAGCATTTAGGTATGGGAGGAAGAAGCTCCAGGAAGGCATGTGGATTCCCCGCTTTGTGGTAAGCATTGGACTCGAACTTGTATATGGGTATCATTCTCTTGTGTTTTAAAATGGCCTGAATAAATCCCTTAAGGCCAGAGACAGCAGATGTTTAAAGATACTGTGGCTCCTGTGTTATCACAGACACCTGGGCTAAGAGATACAAATGGAAATGGCTTCGCCCAGTTTCTTACATGAGTTTTGGCAGGTACTAGCCCTGTGCTAGTGGCTCAGCTGGCTCAGTGGGTAAAGAATCCGCCTGCAATGCAGGAGATGAGGATTCAGTCCCGGAGTCAGAAAGGTCTCCTGGAGGAGGGCAAGGCAACCCACTCCGGTATTCTTGCCTGGAGAATCCCATGGACAGAGGAGCCTGGCAGGCTATAGTCCATGGGGTCACAAAGAGTGGAACACGACTGAATGATTAAGCACAGCCCTGTGCTCCATGAGGAAGGAGCTGTCCCTCTCTTTGCTCATCTGGCTTTTTGCTGCACAGAGAGGACATGCCTGGTTGGTGTGACACTGTCTCCACAAGGCTGGGTCCCTTCAGCTAGTCCCCTTTCCCAAGTGCAGCCGTCTCAAGCCCTATCAGCTGAGGTGCTGGCCACCTGCCTCCTTCCTTCAAGGAAGCCAGCACTCCACAGCATAGAAGATGGGAATTTAGGAGTCATCTTCCCCAGAAGGAACAGTGTGTGAGTCAGACACTGAGGGTTGTTGGACTAATATGTCCACCGTGGGTACATAATAATACTTGAAACAGAAATCTCGGTGTAGACAAGGGTCATTTAGCATCAGCTCGCTAACTCTTTCATTAATCAAAATAGGAGTTCAGCAAGCTCAGTTGGTAAGCAGCAGATGTAGGCTTCAGGTTTTGGAATCAGTAGAACTTCTAACACTCTGAAAATTCATACTTGACTTTTACCATCTTGATTTAACTACACAGAGTGCTTCAGTCTAATCAGGATTGAAAATTGGGGAAACTTGGGGCTCACTCTTGGAAGAATTTTGCTGTTTAAAATAAAGGAGAATCTCATGCATTAAGTGCTGAAGAAAAGTTACCAAGGCTATTAGGTTTTTATGTTTATGATCTTAGGGTTTGCTTTGTGGGTTTCTTATTTCGGAAAAACCTCTGCTCTACCTCTGGAAAACAATAGAGTTATGATGAAGTCTGACATCAATTTGCATCTTGTTGCAAATAGCCACTGCGTCTCAGGAATGGGATTTAACAAAGGGCAGTACCTATCGATGGATACAGAGGTAGACGAAGAGAATGCTCTGTCGCCGGAAGCGTGCTACGAGTGCAAAATCAACGGCTACTCTAAGAAAGACAACAGACAGAAGAGAAGTGTTCATGAACCCAAACACATTGCTGTGAGTAACTTCACTTTATTTTGTCACCAGATTTTTTCCATATGGAGTCATGTATACTATTGCAGTAAATTTTTATGTAGGTTTCAGCCTTAGTGGAGCTAAACCTCCACCTCGTGCAATTCATCAGCTTAGTTAATGGACAAACTATGGCAGAGACAATTAAGTTAAAATTAGTGGTGTTTTTAACTCAGAAAGGAGTGGGGGGCTTTAAGATTCATAGTTTCAGATCACATGTTGGCATTTTTGACTTGTGCCAGGAGGTAATAAGATGTCCTTCCAGGAAATAACTACTTTGAAATAATTCAAAAAATGAAATTATTGTGAATCTGTCCAGTTCTGTTGTATACATATTTAGTATACTAGGCTGATCTTAATTTTCAGTAGGTAAGCCAACCGCGTGTCACATTTTGTGACATTTATAAGACAGATGTTGCTTCCATAAAAGTTTTATCTCCAGATAACTTATATTTTGTAAGGAGCTGAAGATCTGAATTGCCTGCTGCTGCTGCTGCTGCTGCTATTTCTTTCTGTCTGTGGTATTTTGCACAGTGGTTAAATGGGTCGGCCACAGATTCTTGGTTTTGAATTTATTCCCTGACCCTCTGTACTTACTACCCGTGTTACACAGAGCGTATTTACTTAGCCTCTCTCTACCTCAATTTCTTCACCTGTTAAAATGGGAATAAAAATATTTACCTCCAAAGGCTGGCAAGAAGATTAATGGAGCGATTACTGTGAAGCTTCTGAAACGGTGCCTGGCATAAACATTGATGCACGTTCTCCAAATAACACCCAGTATCTGGAGGTGTTTTCCCCCAGAGATCAGGGAGACCATCTCGTCAGTTAGTGCCACTGCAGAATTCACCATCAAAACACCTTGTCAGCAACTAACTGGCTGGGTGCATTGGACAACTTGCTTCAGTTTTCTGGGCCTCAGAAATTTATAAGACGAGACTTCTCTAGCCACAAAATCTCTGGTTCTGTTTTATAATCGTACGTAGGCTAGCATTACATTTACCTTAAATAGATTAAGGTACCTAGCTGATGTTTAAATATGGCAACTGAGCTATTCATTAAGTAAGCCAAACTATAGATCCAGAAATTCTGCTTGTAAAACCCTCCCGTTGTGATTCTAGGGGGCTGCATGCTGAAGTGGGCACCTCGGTACCACAGTCCCCAAGTTCTTGGCAGGCGCCCACTCAAAGCATTGATTGTTTTTGCCCCTGTCTTACTGAAATAGCGTTCTTAAACCTCCTATACATTTGACAGAGAGAGACTTGGTGTATCTGGGCCCTGCCCCATTGGCTTTTAACCAAAGCTGGTTCAAACCTGAGCCCTGATGACTCTGGAGTTTGCTCCCTCTGCACTGACAGCTCCCAGAAAACACATTCACATATGGTTTGTGGCCAGAAAATCTACCTGGGCTTTCAGAGTGAAGATCCCTCTAAGCAGAGTTAAAACAGCTGCACTTCTCATTTTAACTCCAACAACGAAAAAATTACCATCATTTCCTAAATTGTCTCTTGTTTATTAATAAGTATGATATTTCATAAACCCCTCCAAAAAAACTTGAAATATGAGTGCCCCCCATCAGCTCAGCCCTATAACTTTACCTGGATAAGGTGCGGGAACAGTCCTATAAAGATTTACAGGGCACACTCGGCGGAAGTGGCCTTTTCTCCCAGCCGAGGGTAAGTTGCAGGCAGACAGGCAGAGACAGTATGTCACTGTGGCTGCACCCCTCTGATGGCCGGCTCCTGCAAGTCCTCGGTTTGTGCTGTCAAAGCTGTTCCCACACGGTTTTCCTGCTCTTCTTCCAGGTTAAACAGATCAGCCTGGAGAGCGTCGACATGGACAGCCCGGTGATGATGAAGTTTAACGTCTCCGGCCTTGGTGCGAAGGAGCACATCGTAGAATTCATGCCCGCCATCGAGCCGCTCAACAACCACATCCGCTATGTCATCTCCCAGGGGAATGACGAGGGCGTCTTCCGCATCCACCAAAGGAACGGGCTCAGCTACTTGCACGCAGCCAAGAGGAAGCTCGTGCCTGGCATGTACACACTGGAAATCACTAGCGTCCCTCTCTACAAGAAAAAGGAGCTTAAGGAACTGGAAGACAGCAATGAAGATGACTACCTCCTAGGGGAGCTGGGGGAGGCTCTCAGAATGAGGCTGCAGATTCAACTCTATTAACCCCTTGCAGACTTGGTTCCAGGCTCAAATCCCTGCACAGCCAGCCTTCAGAAGCCCCTGAGAAATCAATGACTAGTTTTAAAGAGGAAAGAAAAAAAAAGACTTTTGTTTCTTTCCTCCCTGTCTCAGACTTGAGAATGTTGACCCTCACAGGGAGGGATAATGTAGACTCTGGTGTGGCCAAAGATTTGAGTACAAAGGCAACCGTGGTTACTGTATTTTTTATATAACTTCACTTTAAAGTATATTAAAAAACTAAATATTCAAGAGATCAGCATATGGCACTAAATGCACAAAAATAATGTGAGCTTTTTTTTTTTTTTTCCTGTTAGCAGTCTGTAACACTTTGGGTATTTTGCTATAGTTGCTAATTAAAAAAATATAGATGTTTATTTATTTTTAATGCAGTAATATATGGAGAAATGAACAAACTATGTAAACAAAAAGGGAAACTCACTCGTTTTTCTTTAGATTTATAAATTTGAGCTATTTCTTTTAGAGGTGCTTTTTTAAAAAAAAAAAAAAAAATTTCCGTAGATTCAAGAGATGTTTCCTTTGGTTTTCTGCCAGTCGTCCAACTGGTACACATCTGATTATTTTAAAGGCAGCCTCACAGAGCTGAGTGGGCAGTAATCAATGTGTCATTAGATCCTTTATAAAGGAGAGCAAAGCCAGAGGAGCTCACTGTGATGATACTTCACGTCAGCAGACACACCAAGCAACAGAGGATGAAGCACAACCACTGTAGCAAAATACCTTGACTGCTTGTGAGACCCGTAGCATTGCAGGCCAAACCGTACTGTATTTCCTTCTCGTGACCTCAAGGAGGCACATGTGCTCCCCACAACACCTCATTCTTACCCAGGGCATGCTGCATACTTGTGGTACTGTAGGCAGCTGAAGAACTGCCGTTCCTTCGGCGAGGAACACCTGGCGTTCTGTAGTGTTTGGTGCTGTCTTCGATTAATGGTGCATTTATTACATTCAAGCTATTTCAGGATTGCCATATGTGCAAACAAACCATGCAGTACAGACAAGGAATATATGTTTTTTTTTTTAATCCATTTTTTTTTTTTTTTTAGAATTTTCATTAATACTGTAGTTATACACCATATGTCTCGTTTTATCATAGCCTATTGTGTATGAAAGATGTTTGTACAATGAATTGATGTTTAGTTTGCTTTTAGTCATTTAAAGAGATATTGTACTAGGACGTGCTAGTAAGCGTACGTCCCCGCATTCTTCTCAATCCAGGAACCTGTCCCTGGACCAGTGAGCAAACCTCATATGTGAAATGGCCAAAGCACATGCAGGCTCTGGGTTGTTCCTCTCACACCTGAGCTGACCAAAGATTAGTCACCGGTCATATCCAGTTCGGGACTTTGTTTTGTTTCCTAATAAACTAAAGCAAAACAAACAGTGTAAATTTGTAATCAAGTATTTGTGAGGAAAAACTTACGGCTTTTGGTTTTGTTTGTTTTCCGTAGGTCTGTGTATCAAATATGACACTTTTCTTGCAATAAAGCTTATTTTGGGGTAGCTTTGTGGCTGAGAGTTCTATGAGACTGCAATCCCTGTTATGTTTGTGGGCTGGGGGCTTTGCTTAGAGGGACCTGTATGAAAGTATCAGAAGGAGAGCCAGGCACATTTTTTACAAGAAATCAAGGGACTGCTGTCAAGTCTGTGACACAAAACAAGCGGGAGTGTTCAACTGACAATTCACGATTTGAGGTGGTACTCAAACAGAAGGACATAGTCACGGCAGTTCATTGTTCACCTCTGTGTAGACACTAAGCTGCCCAGGACTCATCATCCTAGAGACCTCAGACTCTGTTGACTTCATCTTCACCTGTGCTTTGAGTACCATCATGTTAAAACACCCAAGAAGAAGTAAGACATTCGAAGAATCTCCCTTCTTAGGGTTTCTCTGAACTTAAGTTTTTAAGCAAAAGTATACAGCAGGCATACCGCAGGCCAGATGGTACCTTCACCGCAAATAACCCAGAGCTTCCTCTCTCTTGCAGTGTTGCATACTGTCCCTCAGTGGACAAGTGTATAGATAGGAGAAGTCATTTGGCAGGGGCTCTCGTCTGATAGCACAGCTGAAATGAGCACAGATAGGTCTCCGAAGTTAATTCAACACAAAGGTTGAGAATGTGTGTGCTGAAATTCTTCATCTGAGAAATCAGAAAACAAGGAAATACTATGACTGATTTTAATGCTGTTCTTAGCCAACCAGAAATTAAGCTGCATGGAATAAGGGAAGTATTTGCCTTGGGGCATCCTTTAAAACTTAACATGCATCTTCGGTTTCATCTGGCATCTGTTACTAGTACAGCGTGAACTCTGTAATATGAAATTACCTGGAACCAAATTTGACTCTGGATGTTGAGCAACAGCACTCTTAGTTTAGCTTTAACTTGCTCTTGAGGAAGTTCCAGAATCCACACCAATGGGAGCTTCTCACAAAAGAGGGGGCAAAAAAAAAAAAAAAAAAAAAAGACCATTGGATGCTTTACACAGAGGATTGTACTAGAAGGAAATGATTACCTAAAGATGATCCTTCCGGGAAGAACCTTTTTGGGCACCTCTGATAGCTTTACTGCAACTCTCTGATTCTGAGCACTGATTCTAGCTGTGATTAGTTTGTGCCTCTCTGGTAACTAAATGCTAATGATATATCCTGTACCATTTGGTCTTTCTCATTAACTGTCTCCTCAGAAATTACCTTGGCTAAGTTACAGAAAACTTCATGCAAGACTAATAACGTAAGCCCAGACATATTAAACCAAATCCAGCAAGTACATGTAATAGTAATATAATAAGCAATAATTTGGTCTTCACTTGACATAAATTCCTTTTCCACTAGCATTTAGATTTGGAGCATTTAAAACCTTAGTCCACATTAGTACTTTTTGACTTTGTTCCTTGTAGTAGATGAAGTTTGGTTACATTTGCACATGAACCTTGAAAATAACTTAGAGTAATATATAAGGATTTACTCTATATTCTAACATCTGCCCTTTTTCATGATCTTGGAACATCAAACAGGATAATTCATACAATCTGTCATCTAAGGTTTTGTTTTTGCCTTCTTGGTTCAAGAATAAATGCTTAGGGTGGAAGGTGGGGAACACAAAATTTACAAAGCATCCGTCTGTTTGAGACCTACAAACCTTTGATTCATATCTTTGATGCTTCAAGAGAAATGAGTTAATTTATATGTTAAACCAAACCATGAGGAATTGCCAATATCTGGCCATGTTTGACCTACAAAATGTAATTTCATATGGTTTGATAAATAGTTTAGAAATACTCATGTTTCTCAAGAATAGGAGGGAAATCTGAAAACTTCCTTTCTCTTTGAAAGAATCAGTTCTGCTCACTGCTTTCCATGCTGCTCCTGATTTACAATAGTCCACAAGAGAATGTACATAATTTATTCAAACACCCACTTTCTTCCATGCTCCAAAGACTTTGGAAAGAATCACATGTCTCTGGGACCTTGAGGGGATTACTGGAGTCTGTTTAAAGACAAAGACAAATCCATTGGGAAAAGTTAAATATAGCCCAATGTTTTTTTTTTTTAAAGAGGGGAAACTTTAGAAATCCCTACTTCTAAAGAGACTGGAAAGATGGTGATTCATTAACACCACACAGGAAGTGAAGGTGACATCTGTTTTGCAATCTCAGCCAGCCTGCCTTTGATATCTAGCTTATGGTTCTATTTTATTTTTTTTTTAGTATGATTGCTTTCTCAAATAAATACAAAGTCATGGTTTTCTTGCCTAATAAGAAGTACGTGTTTCTGACCTTAGTTCTCTTTGAAAATCTATTTGATGTACAGAGCAAGAGTTCTGAAACACAATGAACAGCTCACTAAATTCAGCATTTCAGCCACTGAGGCAGTATCACTTTGCAGGTAAAAAGATCTTCAGATCAGGCCGCCCTGAGTTTATCAAGTGGGAAATGGGACAAGCTCACTGACTCCCTTGGATATGCCCCGTCTGAGATCTTGTCCACCCCACTTTTGGATGGACGGATGGGTAGAAGTCTCCTGGGTGTTCTGGTGTGATATGCAAGGCACTTTTGTTCAGTCGTGAATGTCCAAGTCGTTGTAAACAAAAGATAAAAAAGACTCACTCCAACCAGCTACCTGACATCCCTGAGCTTTGGTTTCCTTCTGGAAATGATATTCCCCTGCAGAGCGTCTGAGAGAATGGGGTGAGATGGTGCAGGCGGTGCAGTGGGTGGGGAGCCCAGCACACTCTAGGAACTATCACCTGCTCTTCCTCCTCCTCCCCCTGTTCTACAGTGCGCCACCATATTCACACAAATCTCCTTCCTAAGTGTGGCCCTGAAATTGCAACCTTCCCCATGAATCGTATGGGATAAGTGGTCTGTACCTCTAGGGTGTCCTTAGAAGTCCTGGCGTGGTCATGAGCATTTATAATCTCCACCCTGCCCTTCACTTATCGGAGTCATTGGCTATAGCCCTTGACGTTCAAGCCACCAACAGCTAGAGCCCTCCTACCTCCAGATGCCTAGGAAACCAAATGTGAAGGAGAACACAGACACTGATAATCCTTTCTGGAATGATGTAGTGTCATGGAAAGTCAGAGCTGGAAAGGCCTTTGGAAACCCACTCATGTGTATGTGTGAGGAAACTGAGGTCCAGAGTCGTTAACTGAGCTAATTCACTGCTAGTTTCCACTAGAAGTGAGACCAGAACCCTGAGTGCACAGTTGGAGTCTGGTGCTATTCATATTTCCACTCCATGGTAAGCCTACTTGGATCTCTTTTAAACCCTGAGGATGTAGGCCAGTTCCCATGGTTTTGGCTCCCATTGAATCCAAAAGTGTTTTCCAAGCACGACTCAAACACTGCTTTTTGTTTTGTCTACCCCACCCTCTGTGCAACTGCTCCCACCCTCCTGTAGACCAGAGGTTTGGATACACACTGGAATGCCAAGATACCGGCTGCCACAGAGCAAACCCCACCTAAATCATACACTGCTTTAAAGCATACTAGAGCTCTGACTTTCAAAGGGTTAAATGTTTTACTTAAACCAGACCTTCAAAACTTCAAAAAAGAAAATACATACACATTTGTTTTACGAAGAACGTTTAAGGGAAACACACTAGTTGCTTGTGTTGCCTAATTGTCATTTTTTCCCCTTTTCCTGTGAGACTAAAAAAGATTACTAGATTAAGCTGGCTTACTTTTAAAGGAGCCAAGAACCAACAGCTCACATTAGTCACCCCCGTTAGGGCTGCAGATTAAATGTCAGGATGTAGTGTAGACATTTTCCAAAGGAAAACAGGAAAACGCTTTACATGACTTTTTAGAGCAAACTGTAGGGAAAGTTAGCATTAATAGCCTTCCCCAGACAACTACTGCTACATGTGTGAGTTCCATTAATGAAATAGCAGTGGAGGCTGTGAATGGCCAATTCCTGGAAAATGTGTCAAAAAAGCAGCCCCTTGGCCTGTACGAGCTGCCTAGTTCTCTGCTCTTGCGTTTACCACCTTCCTTTCACCTATCGGACCTCAGCACCCTGTACTGAGGGAACTCATTCATGCAGGGGTGAAATTAGAGCCTCAGGCCTATGCATGCGTGTGGGCCAAGTCACTTCAGCCTTGTTCAACAACTTGCAATCCTATGGACTGTAGCCTGCCAGGCTACTCTGTCCATGGGATTCTCCAGACAAGAATACTCGAGTGGGTTGCCAGGCCCTCTTGCAGGGGGTCTTCCTGACCATGGAAGTCTGCCATGTCTTCTGCATCGGCAGGTGGGTTCTTTACCAATGCCCAGTGCCAGTGTCCCAGTGCCACCTGGGACACCCCCTCAGGCCTGTGCATTCATGAATAATAGGCCTGAGGCTGGCTCCTAAGACCCATGGTCATGTATCAGCACCTGGGAACTCAACCTGAAATGAGTCTGTATCTTAGTGTTAGTAACTCACAGAGCAGGACCAGAAAATACTCAATGGGTAAGTGAAAGGAGTGAGAGGATTCTGAGCCTCCCCACAGGATCTTCCACCTTGGGTAGCAGTGGACTACCACCAACCACCATGGACCTCCCAGGGGGAGCTGGGCCTCATCTAAGGAGTAGGTTGTTTCACAGTAACGATTTCACTGGGTCAGTCTAACAGTATCTTCTTGTCTCTCTGGAGGATTTTATTGATTTATCCTGCTTTTTTGTGCCTTTGTGGGGTGCCTCATAGGTCTTACACAAGATGAGAGCATATTGAAGGCTCTTGGGAGGACTGACTATAACAATGTAACAAATCTGGATTTGTTACATTGATGCCCCCCCCTCCAAACCTGAACTCAACTTGCTTAGTAGGAGGAGAGGCCCAGTAACTTCTCTTAAAGGGAGATTACACAGTTCTTTTTTTTGAAATAAACTGATGCCAGGACATTTGGAAAACTCAGCAGTGGCCACAGGACTGGAAAAGGTCAGTTTTCATTCCAATCCCAAAGAAAGGCAATGGCAAAGAATGTTCAAACTACCACACAATTGCACTCATCTCGCACGCTAGTAATGTTCAAAATTCTCCAAGCCAGGCTTCAACAATATGTGAACCGTGAACTTCCAGATGTTCAAGCTGGTTTTAGAAAAGGCAGAGGAACCAGAGATCAAATTGCCAACATCCGCTGGATCATTGAAAAAGCAAGAGAGTTCCAGAAAAACATTTATTTCTGCTTTATTGACTACGCCAAAGCCTTTGACTGTGTGGATCACAACAAACTATGGAAAATTCTGAAACAGATGGAAATACCAGACCACCTGACCTGCCTCTTGAGAAATCTGTATGCAGGTCAGGAAGCAACAGGTAGAACAGGACACGGAACAACAGACTAGTTCCAAATAGGAAAAGGAGTCTGTCAAGGCTGTATATTGTCACCCTGCTTATTTAACTTATATGCAGAGTACATCATGAGAAACGCTGGGCTGGATGAAGCACAAGTTGGAATCAAGATTGCCAGGAGAAATATCAATAACCTCAGATATGCAGATGACACCACCCTTATGGCAGAGCAAAGAAGAATTAAAGAGCCACTTGATGAAAGTGAAAGAGGAGAGTGAAAAAGTTGGCTTAAAGCTCAACATTTAGAAAACTAAGATCATAGCATCCAGTCCCACCACGTCATGGTAATGAAGTGAAATAGATGAGGAAACAGTGAAAACAGTGGCAGACTTTATTTTTTGGGCTCCAAAATCACTGCAGATGGTGACTGCAGCCACAAAATTAAAAGATGCTTACTCTTTGGAAGGAAAGTTATGACCAACCTAGTGAGTGATAGTTGCTCAGTCATGCCTGACTCTTTGCAACCCCATGGATTGTAGCCTGCCAGGCTACTCTGTTCATGGAATTCTCCAGGCAAGATTACTGGAGTGGGTTGCCATTTCCTTCTCCAGACCAACCTAGACAGCATATTAAAAAGCAGAGACATTACTTTGCTAACAAAGGTCCATCTAGTCAAGGCTATGGTTTTTCCAGTAGTCATGTATGGATTTGAGAGTTGGACTATAAAGAAAGCTGAGCACCAAAGAATTGATGCTTTTGAACTGTGGTGTTGGAGAAGACTCTTGAGAGTCCCTTGGCCTGCAAGGAGATCCAACCAGTCCACCCTGCGTGTTCATTGGAAGGACTGATGTTGAAGCTGAAACTCCAATACTTTGGCCACCTGATGTGAAGAACTGACTCCTTGGAAAAGACCTGCAATCTAAATCCTGGGAGCTATTACTTTCTATCTTCTTTCTAAGCCAAATTCTTCAGTTTTCCCAAAGTTCTCCTTTTAATCAGTTACTTTAATTGTCAGAGTATGTTGTTGCTTGCACCTCAAGAATGCTAATATTTACCCTACTGTTAGGATTATTATGAGCTTCCCCAGTAGCTCAGCAGGTAAAGAATCCACCTGCAATGCAGGAGGACCCTGGTTCAATTCCTGGGTCAGGAAAATCTGCTGGAGAAGGGAAAGGCTACCCACTCTAGTATTCCTGGGCTTTCCTGGTGGCTCAGCTGGTAAAGAATCTGCCTGCAATGCAGAAGACCCAGGTTCAATCCCTGGGTTGGGAAGATCCCCTGGAGAAGGGAAAGGCTATCCACTCCAGTATTCTGGCCTGGAGAATTCCATGGACTGTATAGTCATAGGGTCACAAAAAGTCAGACGCAATCGAGCAACTTTCACTGTGGGGTTATTATAAGGATTAGAATAAACTGTGGGACCTTCCAAGCACAGGACCTAGAATGTAGGGCATACAGTATACCAACAACTGCTTCAGTGATGTCAAGAAGAAGGAACCCTTTCAGTCTCACCCCTGGTGCCCTCTCTGATCATGAATATCTAAGCCAACTCGGGTCTGCCATTCACCAGAGCTCTGCCACTTTTATTCATTATTTCTTGCATCTTCTCCATCCCTTTAGTTTGGTCAGGGTGGAGTTGGGTTGGGTGCACTGGACTGTGTCCCAGGTGAGGTAAACCACAGCCAGGCCTCTTTGTTTCTGAAGCATATGTTGGAGAAAGGTGGGGTCTCCTCTGCCCAGGAGGTAGATTTTTACATTTCAGAAAGGACCAAGGAAAACTGCAATAAGAACCATGAACGATCCCCAAGGATTATGTCCAACAGCCCCAAGAAGGGTGGAAATAGCCCAGCTAAGTAAAAGAGATAAATCAAGTGCCATAGTTTTATGTCAGCTACTCTAATTGTTTCTTTCCATGCTGTCATCCTTTGCTTTTCCTGTAATATCCTGCTAAACTGTTTCATGGGCTGATCGAGTACATGCACGTGAAGCTTTGTGTCGCATAAATAATTACACAAGATATTTTTGAAGGAGTAAATGCACTTGGCCTAACAAAACTAATTCACATCTTAAAAAACCATCTTCTCCAAATACCAGTTATGTCAACTAACTATTCCTCCAGCAACCTAGCAATTTAATTCTTCACCCTGGTCTGCTTGGCCATCCTACATGCAAATGGTTTTCAGAATAGGAAAAAAAAAAAAAAGCTTTCCGATGTCTGTTCTAAATTTGTTTTGATCTACTTTATGTTTCTAACTTTGTCCTTGTATTTGTTTTACAGCAGAAACTAAATAGAGGAAAGATATCAACCATGTCCCCAAAGGTTTATATATCTGCAAGTTCCCTTTTCCTGTTAATCATAAAAGCAATTCTGTTTTATAGCATAGATTTTGTCCATAAACTATAAACATCCACTTTCCTCACTTCTTCAAGTCTCTTTTGAGGGCTAATGAATGAAGGGAAAGCCAGTGACATGTAAGTGTCTCTCCAGGGTGCTCCTAATACCAGCAGCCAATTCTGCTTCAAGGAATCTAGTTTCCCGGTTACTTGATCTTTTGCAAAAAAGGAAACAAATTGTGTTGGAATCAGATAAAGCTGGGATGAGGAGCTGTGTTTCCAAGCCCTGGCCCTGACTCTATCCAATAGCTGTCACCTGACAAATCCTCAAACAAATCCTGTCTCCTGTGTGACCTGTAAGCCTAAATGTGAGGCAACCCCAAGTGTGGGCTCCCATTTTCTGAACTGAGACTACTAAAAGGAGAGAGTGAATGTGGGGCCAAGTTGAATTTATAAATGTTAGGAACTGTATAAAACAATAATGTTTACTTCTATTTTTCCAATTTAGTCATTCTATTTATAAATTATATCATATTTAAGTATATTTAGTCCATTTTATTTCTCTACATTCACATTTTATAAACCATTTTTATTTACATTCCTTTCATGCATTTTTGACCTGTGTATGTTCTGCACTTTTTAAATCATTCAACACAAATTTCCAAAACATGCTATCTCCAATGTCACCTAAACTGTTTTTGCTTTGTTTTCTTTATTTTAATTTTATTGGCATATAGCTGATTTATAATGTTGTGTTAGTTCCACGTGTACAGCAAGGTGATTCAGTTATACATATACATGTAATCATTCTTTTTTAGATTCTTTCCTCATATAGGTCACATAAACTGTTTTGGGATATGACACTTTTCAAGTGAGACTGTACTGCAAATTTTTTCCCAAGCAAAAAGTGTTCATTTGCATGGTCTTAGGACCACTGATTATTTCCATCCATCCTATAGATGTGTATTCATGATCTTCACAGAGAAATCACTCATTATATTGCCTTTGTAATGGTTCTTAAAAAGCATCTTTAAAAGATGGTGAGAAACTTCCATTTATGATATCATACTGTAGGAATAATTAATCTGTTAAATTTATTTTCCTTAAAAAACTACAGCTTTATTAGATGACCTTTATAAAAACAAAAGTTATCATTGATTGAAGTCATTTCAAGATAATATAATTTCTCCAAGCCTGTATTTTACTTATAATGAAGTTATTGGATGCACACCACATAAAGAAAATTTATAAAATTAGTATGAGTAAACAACATCTTGCAATACATGCCTGGCCAAATATAGTAACTATCTATCATAAACTTAACATTTCTGTGCATGAATAAGTAAACCAAAATGCTGTAATTAAAATTAATGTTCATATATATTAATCAGTCAACAAAGAAACAGTAACTTCATGGTTGGTGCTTATTAATATTACATGTTTCATGGGAAGAGCTTTTTATTTTTATTTTTTTATGTTTTTATTTTTAATTTTTTAAATTTAATATAAATTTATTTATTTTAATTGGAGGCTAACTACTTTACAATATTGTATTGGTTTTGCCATACATTGACATGAATCCGCCATGGGTGTACATGTGTTCCCCATCCTGAACCCCCCTCCCATCTCCCTCCCCATCCCATCCCCAGGGTCATCCCAGTGCACCAGCCCCGAGCACCCTGTATCATGCATCGAACCTGGACTGGCGATTCGTTTCACATGTGATAATATACATGTTTCAATGCCAAATCATCCCACCCTCTCCCTTTCCCACAGAGTCCAAAAGACTGTTCTATACATCTGTGTCTCTTTTGCTGTCTCGCATACAGGGTTATCTTTACCATCTTTCTAAATTCCATATATATGCATTAGTATACTGTATTGGTGTTTTTCTTTCTAACTGACTTCACTCTATATAATAGGCTCCAGTTTCATCCACCTCATTAGAACTGATTCAAATGTATTCTTTTTTAATGGCTGAGTAATACTCCATTGTGTATATGTGCCACAGCTTGCTTATCCATTCATCTGCTGATGGACATCTAGGTTGCTTACATGTCCTGGCTATCATAAACAGTGCTGTGAAGAGGTTTTTATGGCTCATTTTTTAAGCTCAGTCCGAGAATCTTTTATTTTTTAAATAGCATTTTAAAATTTATAAATAAACAATTATTTTTAACATTCACTATAGAATATTTGGAAAATACAAGTTACGATGGACAACTTCTGGAGGACGTAGGTCACAGCAGTAATCCAGGGAAGATGTGGTGGAGGTAGTAGGAAGGAGGTGCTTCTCGGTATGTCTGAGGTTCAGCCCACACAGTTTATTGACAAGATAGGTATGGAATTAAAGGGAAAATATAGGAGTTAATGATCATGTTGAAATAGGAACATCCCTGAATGATGACTGAGCCTAACAAAGACTGTGCCGGGACAGGCTGGTTCCATGGTGTTGAATAGCCTTTGCTGTCATGTAACCAATGACATCATGAAAATACCGGACAATTGCAGTGTATCCCTTTTTAATTGCTCTGGTAGGAGCGCCATAAAAGATAGAGTTTGTTGGAATGAATTTCTTTAAACCACCATGTGTTTCTTCCAAGCTAGAGGTTTACATTGTCTTTTCCTCGGGTTGATATAAGTCCTCCCATTAGGATGTATTTGCCCTTCGGAAAGTGTTGCCCCAGAGAATGGCTTACTTTGGCATCAACATTATCTGAAAAAGTGACCAAAAAAATATATTTCCTCCTAATTTCCATCTCCATTGAAAATGCATAATATTTAGAAGTCACGTGGTCTTTGTCAAGCAAAGAAAAGGTAACCCAAACACAGGATTTTTCTGAATCTTTGTTTTCTGAGTCCTCCTCTGCTCTACACATCCATTCCACGTGCAGAGCATGAACCAGGCTCTTGGAAACAGTGCCACAACTCATCTGGTTCCCCATACCCTCCTATAAATATGTACAAGGAGAAAAAGAAAAAAGACATTCAAAACATCTGGATCAGTAAAACATCACCGCCATGTGGCTTTCTTTTCACAAAAGAAAAGGAAAAGAACCAATACAAAGACCTGACAATATTCAGAATGAGTTATGGGAAACGGTACTGGTAACTTCAGGAGAAAGAAGACATGCATTGGTAAGCAATAAATAGACATCCTAACAGCATCTGTGTCTCTTCTCCAATCCTGGTCTGAAACCAGCAGCACAATGAACCCCTCCTCCAACCTCCTCCCAAATAAAAAGGCACCTCTTCCAAAAAGAGGTGTTGAAAAATTCAATCCGGTTCTGATAGTCATGAATCAGACCTGCCACAAGGATGGTTCAAAAACTAACAATATTCAAATAACATTCCCCGTGGGAAATGCTAAGTGAAACAACCAAATCCCCAAACTCTGCTTACAAATCCAGCACTCTCCACACATGTACTTTAAGCACAGACCCAGCACTGTGAATGCCAGCTGCACTTAAACCTGAGCAGCCCTGTGAATAGTCCAAACAATCCCCCACTAAAAGCTTACTGATGGGAACGGTGGTGGAAAGGGATGGAAAAGCACAGCAGAAGTGCTTGAGTCAACAGACAAGAGTTTAAAAATAAAACTGCACCTATCAAAATGAAGGATGAGACACAGATAAGAAAATAACAAGAAATAGACGAGAATGTTATTTTCTGTTGTAGCATTGCCTTTTTTTTTTTAAGATTTGAGTTTTTGTGTTCTGAAAGAATTTTACATGGGGCTCTGAACACTTCTTTGTGCATTCTATCTGTGTAAAACAGTAGAAAACATCCATCAAACTCTGAGAGAAACAATTGATTGATGTACTGATATAGCAATTTGACTGCATGCTAAACTCATCGATGAAGGATTCCCTCAAAGTCATGGGAAGACACTTTGGGGGACAGTCAGAGGGAAGACCTTCTGTCAAGGCTTGGTTAGAGATGAGCTTTGCAAATTGTAATCCCTAAGTAAGGTTGTGGAACACCTGCCATAAGACTCCTAGATGGCTTTTGGTTTTCTTTCTTCCTCCAGAGTTAACAGTTTTAAAATGATGCACAATTCCCTAGCAACTCTAGGGAGAAGTCACTGTGAGACTGAAATAAGATATATGAATAGCTCCCCTTTAGCCATCACGAGGTCTAAAAGAATGTTATCTCCTGATTGTCAGAGGAAGGTAAAATTCATTTGATGTGGCCTGTCTTAGTTTGCTGGAGTAGCTACAACAAAAATACCCTCAACATGGATTGTCATAGTGAGTGAAGTCAGTCAGACAGAGAAAGACAAATAGCATATGATACCGCTTATATGTAGAATCCTTAAAAAGTATATGAATGAACTTATCTACAAAACAGAAATAGAGTTCCATATGTAGGAAACAAACTTAATAGTTACCAGAGGTAAGGGTGGGGGGTGGTAGGGATAAATTGGAAGACTGGGATTGACATGTATGCACAACTATATCTAACATAGATAACTAATAAGGACCTATTATATAGCACGGGGAACCCTATTCAGTACTCTGTAATGAGCTACATGGGAATAGAATCTAAAAAAGAGTAGATATATGTGCATGTGTAACTGATTCACTTTGCTGTACATGCGTGTGCTAAGTCACATCGGTCGTGTGCGACTCCGTGCGACCCTGTGCTGTACACATGAAACTAACACAACATTGTAAATCAGCAATCCTCCAGTACAAACTTAAAAACCCAAAACCCCCACAACAACAACAACACAAAACCAACAAACGAAAAAGACCACAGACTGGGTGGCTTATCAACAGCAGAAATTTATTCCTCACAATTCTGAAGGCTGAGAAGGTCAAGTTCAAGGCATAAGCAGAGGATCCACTTTCCGGTTTATCGAAGGCTGTTTTGTTGCTCTGTCCTCACATGGTCAGAGAGGCAAGGGAACTCACTGAGGTCTTTTTTAATAAGATTACTCATCTCCCAAAGGCCCCACTTCCAAATGCCATCAGATAGAGGGATATGGTAGACACAAAAAGTCAATCTACAGTAGTGCCCTTGAGGAAATATTTTATCATTTCTAAGTATAAAAACCGCTTTTGAGATTGTTTCGAGTGTTTATTTCAGTTTCATGGAGAGGGGGACTGATTTGGATTTGTGGTTTTCATGTGAGTAAATTCTGGACATTCTAGGGGAGAAAAAATGAGTTTCAAATGTTCTTCATCCGTGAGTAAAAAGCTGCTATCAACTAACATAAAAAGACCTTTCTTGTTTCCTATCTGAGCTCTCCCCAGGCAGCATAAGAACAAAGATGATGGGAGTTTGAAAGAGACTAGAGTTTGAGGTCCTGCTCTGATGTGTGCTGTCTCCATGACTCTGCAAATCGCCTCACTTCAGTGACTGAGTAGGGATTACTCTTGACCTACCCAAAACTGCCACAGGGCTTAAAGGAAGTGAGACGTTTAGAACTCTGAGCACAGAGTCAGGCACAGAGGAGGTGCTTAGCATCTGTCTAGCTCCATTCCCTGCTTGGTGCTGGTTTTCCGGCAGGTAACACTCTCCCATGAACACTCCACCTCAAATGACTGCTTGTCTCTCCTCTTCTTTCCATATGGAGAAAGTCTAGGTTAGAAGAGGTGGAACAAATTCTTTCAGTGTGACCTCCAACTATCTGTAGTGTTACTGTCAAAATTAATTTATTCAGTGATTTGGCTGATTTTTTTGTACACCTCAGTCATCAGATAGCTGCCAAAGAGCACTTAATCCCTGCCAACCCAGAAATGTCAGCTCTTTTTTCTAGCCATACCAGCCCCTCCTTCCATAAACCTTCTAGAAAAAGTAAAGTTCTTAGGAACACACCCAAAGTATACCTTGATCAAAGGAAAGCAAAGTATAAGTCTTGGGAGCCTGTGGGCTTTACCCTGATCCAGGAATGGTCTGGGCTTTCTTCTCCACAAGTTCATTTTGGGTAACTTTTCGGAATTGTGAGTTATTTTTCTTCCTGTCATTCTTAATACAGTGGGGGAAAATAGGCACATGCAATAAAAAGCCCAAGTATTATACAATACCTGAGCAGTATAATCGGCTTGGAAAGTGAGGTGTCATAGAATGAAGCCAGTCATATTAACATTATTAATGAACTGGAGTCAGAAAACACTCTAGGTTAAAAAAAAAAAAAAAAAGTGTAGGGAGAGAAATTGCCTAAGGGAGATTAATTTTAAAAGCATATTTTATAAAGACATCATGGCTAACTCGTTAATATTGAAACTACAATGATTTTTTGGCAGGGAGTAGAAGTTCTTGCTATGGGATTCCAGCAATTAACAGTGGGACAATGTGAGGTTTAAATAGTTATGCTTTCCTAGCATTTTTTGCATTATCAAACTGTACCCACAAATTGGCCCTCCTCATGACATGCTTGCGTCCCCATCTGTATATCACATTCTTTGTGGTATGTGGGATGCTGCCCTTGGTGCAAACCAGGGAGACCACCATGCAAGATTCAGCACACCCATTTTTTGGTAGCATCAGACACCCTTCAGATTTTACCAGGCTACGTTTCCCAGTATAGTGCACCCAGAGGAAGCCAAGGAAGTTTAAGAAATTTTAAGGACTACTCTTTATTCCTGGGAAAGCTTAATTTGTTGATTAGTGGGATTGGAACAACGCCACCTACAACAGATGCTTTAGCAAAGAGGGACAGTAAAACAAATGATTGGTCTAATGTGTAGCATCTGCAGAGAATCTGGGTAAGAATTACTGGTGTTTAATGACCTAATCCCAGCAAGGTCAGCCAACAGAGTTTAGAAAGAATCAAACTCAGTTCCTTGGCACAAATGAAGATGTAATGTGGTGAGATCCTGCACATGTTAATTGTACCTGGTTTGGCATTAATATCTCTAATAACTGCTCATAGGAGATTTTTAAAATTATCTTTTAAAATAGGTAATTGGTGTTTAATAAGCTAATTTCACACCTTTATTTATGGTGTCTGTCTATGGAGGACAATGAGACCCTAAAAATGGTGCTAAATGAGATCTATTGCTGCAACAAATTTGGTAGGGCCAGAGCAGTAAGATGATTAACAGGGCTTCAGAAAGATGCACTCCTATTCAGAGTGGGAATTTGCATTGCTGCCCATCCTTAAGACTATGTAACACCTAGCCACAGATTGGGGAGGGTCTCTCCTATAAACAGTCCAGGGGCCATAAAATGTATTACGAGTCCCATCAACTTGTGAAGTCAGTGAGTCAGCCTCACCAAAGAAGCCAAAAGAGCAGGCATTGCTGTATTTGTCCATCACCAGAGCCAGGAAAGTGGTATGTATATGCTATGAGATCAGAGAACCCACCGATGGCCAAGTGTGTCATTGCTGAGGATTAGTATAGATCAGCATAAAATATGTGTTAGTATGCTGTGGGCCCATGGGTACTGATCTCTACCTCTCTTTCCTTCTCTCTCTCTATCACACACACACACACAAACACACACACATACACAGAGGTTAGTATGGACCCACTGCTAAAACAGCCTGGTGGAGGAGAAATTGCACTGAACTAGCAATTGCTAAGCATGGATTCTTGTTCTGATTTTCCTACTACTTTAGCTGTGTGACCCAGGCAAGAAACTTTTTTGCTGTTGCTTTGTTTTCCTTACAGTGAAAGTGTTGGATCCAGATCATTCCTGCGGTCCCTCCCAATTTGACCTGAGTTTATTTCTTATCCCAATTCATGTTTTGTCTTCTACTCTTTAACTCAGAAGCTTACAACTTCTTGGAGCTCCCTTCACCCCGCCAGCTCTTACTATGATATTCAGAATGAATAAGGGAAGAAGCTTAAAGAAATACATACAATACATAGGGTGCTGTGGTTCTTCAAGGGGCCACAATTCTTACTCAAGGAAACCCTGGTGGTCAGAGACAGAAATTGTAGAGAAGACACAGATATGATCTGGGCCACAGTTCTCTTCCTGTCCCAGCTCCTCAGAATAAACACTCCACACGCTCCTCTCCATGGCAAGGGGCCACTGGGCCTACATTTAGGCCTGTCTGTCCTTTTTGGCACACTTCCTCTCCCAGAAAAGCAGTGTCCTCCCTACTTCCAGGAACCCGGGCCCCAAATGGCTAAAACACCAGCAACTCCACCCTTGGGAATTCCTTCCCACTTTCCTCACCCCACCCCCCATTCTTTAAACCCACCTCTTTCTTCCCAGCTGCCACCAGGTCAAAGGAGGACACTAGGAAGTCTCCATGTTTCCTTTGCTTTCTTCTCAGGGCATTTAATTATTAAGGATTGCACCATATCCAGTTGGCTACAGGAAAGAAGGAAGTGGCCATTTTTTTTCTATTGCTGACCACATCTATTTCTTTGTGACCCTCCTACCATCTCCCCTGGTTCTACCCATCTGTGTATAGCACTGTCTTCTTTCAGTTAAAAATTCAGCATGCTGATCTACTTCGGAGGGGTTAGGAGGGTGACCAAATTACATTATTTGAAGGAATAGTACAAAAGAAAGTATCTAAGTAGATGCTTTGATACAACTTAGAAAAGGTAAAGTTAACCCCAACATACGTGCTCTGGTAACCAGGGAACTCACCCCCATGGCTATGGAAGCCAACCTCAGACTTAGCTCTTGATTATCACCATCTCCCTGGTGTGTTTGTCGGGGGCTACCATCTTGCACAAAATGGTTGAGATCACCCAATTCTTTGATGGATTGCATCTGCTCATTCAGGTAATGAGTCTTGATGAAGTCACACAAATGGGGGGTGTTGAATTTTCAGAGCCTTTCCATCAACAGAATTTATACTTTTATTCATTGAGCTCTGTAAGGCTATTGGGAATCTTAGTAATTGGGAAGACTGACAAAGCTGTGCATCATAGAGCAATTATTGGCCTGGAACCATAGGGAAAAGTAGGCTGACAATGGATGGTAAGTAACTCACAGACCTATCACTGCTACTGCTAATGGCTTTCTTTACTCACCTTGCCAGGAAGCCCTAGGGCTTCCAAAGGGCTCAAATGTGCCCACTATACATATCTGGAAAGGCCATGGAGATGCCAAATTGAATAAAGACTTACAGATTTTTACAATAAGTAGAATTGAAGTACTGTAAGGATGTCAGTCAGCCTCTCATGGGAGCCCACAGGCATTCTGTGGTTGGACCTTGGTCCCACTGCGAAGGGTAGTGACTGATGCTGTCACTTGACTCTATGACATTGTCTTACCTCCAAGACTCATCTGGCCCTTTCTGGTGGCACAAATTTCATTCAGAGTCCAGTCTTTCCATGCAGGCTTAATCTGCTGTAGAATCTCCACTCTGTAAGTTTCCCCTTCTACTCAATTTCCCCCTCCACTTCCAAGTTTCCTTCTTGGAAGAAAAGAAGAGGCCCCCATCTGCTGCAAAACCAAGCAATTTTTAATGGAAGTGCAGCTAAAAGATGGATTCAGGAGAAACACAGTACTGGGATTTTATAACACTAACATTCTTTTCGTTCTCCTCTTCATAAAATGACTTCAAAGCCACATTATGTCATATTGTGGATAAAAAGAGGCTGGGTTCAAAAACAGGAATTTCATTATTAACATCACCATGGTTAACCCCAGTGCCAAGATTAACAAACCAGCCTAACCCTCTGGCAATTCATTGTCATTTAATATATATTTAGAGCCCACCCTGTGTGAAGAAATGGGGAGAACACACACGTGGCCCTTCCCAATCAGATATTACAGCCTAAAAAGGCAAGGCTCACATCTGGCATGTCCTTTTCACAGAAATATTAAAATGCCACACAGGCATGAACAAATCATTTTTAAATGGGCCTATAAACCTTAATGTCTGATAGGTGTAAGCTCTCTCTGTCTCTTTCTATTCCACACTGAAACATCTTATGGTGATTTGGAAAGAAATACCAGTATGCTTCTTTCCCTTTCTCTGAATTTCAATGTTCTGCTATTCCTGCAGAGCCTGTTACATATCAGGCTCTCTGCAAGGCTCAGGAACTCAGAGCTGAGAGATGCAGGGAACATACTCTGAAAACACTCAGACTGGAAAGGAAAGAGGGGGATAAGAGAAGGTGGGGCCAGACAAGGATACAAGGTGTTTGTGACCCAGATCATGAAGGGAGCAGCTCAAGAGTTTAGATATGGTAGATAAAGAGGGTACTGTTTCTGGAGGGTGGGAGGGGAGAAGGAAGATATGGGCAGTGAACTTTGTAATCTGAGGAGGAAACTGGTCAAGTTTGTCCTTCTGAGAGATAAGCTTGATGACTGAATGGGGAACAGAACAGAAGGGAGATAGGGGATTAAAGCTACTGAAATGGCCAAGGCAGAGATGGGGAAGTCTGAGCTCAAAGGCAGCAGGTTTCCAAGTCTAAGTTCTACCCAGAGAGAACTTCCACCTTCATAGATTTTCTTTCTTCAAACTGGTCGTTCTGAAAACAGGCCTGCAGAGTCTGGGCTGCTTCTTCTTCCAGAACACACCCTTCTCTTGCTAATGAAAGAAAGGCCTCTCTCACCACCAGGAATCTTACTATGGTGTAATGTCCCAGAGTAAAAAGACCTGGGGTGGGGACAGAGAAGTTGAAAACAAAGGGACAATTCAAACTGCAAACATACATCTAATTAACAAATACATTTCCCCCTAAATTTTACTTTTTATGTAAGCCATTTAATATAAATTTATATATATTAATTACTAAAATTTAAGATATAAATATATCAGAAATCTGTTGTTTTGGTACATTTTGAACTACTATAGATGACAGAAATAACTCTATCTAACCAGCATTTTAGAATTTCTTGTAGACTTATGATCAAAAGGAATCTTTTGATGTCTTAGTTTTCAACTTATATATACTTCATAGAGGAGAAATATAATGGGGTTATCAATAACAGACTTTCAACTATAAAGATATATTGCATTAGGATAAAATTCTTGGGGAGATAACATGGAAATGAAAATTTAAAAAGAAAAAGAAATGGTGTAGAAATCTGTAATTATTAAAGAAGATGTAGTTCATACGTATATACTACTACTACTACTAAGTCGCTTCAGTCATGTCCAACTCTGTGTGACCCCATAAATGGCAGCCCACCAGGTTCCCTCATCCCTGGGATTCTCCAGGCAAGAACACTGGAGTGGGTTGCCATTTCCTTCTCCAATGCATGAAAGTGAAAAGTGAAAGGGAAGTTGCTCAGTCGTGTCCGACTTTGGCGACCCCATGGACTGCAGCCCACCAGGCTCCTCTATCCATGGGATTTGCCAGGCAAGAGTACTGGAGTGGGGTGCCATCGCCTTCTCTGCATACATATATATGTATATATAAATTGACATACAATAAAATTTCCTCTCTGGAGTTTACTTTTGTACCGATTTTTGGCAAATATGTTCAGTATCACAACCAAAATGCAGAACAGCTGCCCCTGCCTCCAAATTCTCATACACTGACCCTTTACACTCTATCCTTCCCCCAGTTTCAAGCATCAGTAACTCCTGATCAATAGTTGTTGACACAGTATTATAATCTTTTCCAAATATCATATAAATGGAATAATGCAACCTTTGGAGGTCTGACTTCAACCATTTTACCATTTTACTATGCTCACCAAGAGTTCATTCCTTTTCATTGCTCGGTAGTATTCCATCATGTGGATATGTCATAGCTTATACATCACCAGTTGAAAGACATTTGAGTTTTTTCCAGTTTCTGGTCATTAGAATAAAGGTGCTATAAACATGTGTGTGAGCATAGATTTTCATCTCACTTGGGTAAATACTTAGAAGTGGGTTGCTGGATCAAGCGGCAAGTATGTAATTAACTTTAAAGAAACTGTCACACTTTTGGCTGTCCATTTCCCACTGTGGCCAGCCAACACAATGCAAAAATGTACCATTTTCTATTCCTACCAACAATGCATCCTCACTAGTGCTTGGTATTGTTTTCTGGGTTTTGTTTTTTAGTTTCAGCCATTTTAATAGGTGTTCAGTGATATCACATTAGAGTTTTAGTTTGCATTTTTAAAGATATTGAGCATTTTTTCATGTACTTGTCATCCATATATATATATATATATATTTTTTTTTTTAATGGTATCCAAATAGTTTGTTGCCCCTCCTGACCTTGAACATGGAGTAGCTCCTCTCAGCTCTCCTGTGCCTGTGCAGCCGCCGCTCCTTGGACGTGGGGTAGCTCCTCCCAGCCGCCCCTGCACCATCGCAGCCTGGCGCTCTCAGTCGCTGCCCCTGACCTTGGGCGTGGGGTAGCTCAACATTCAGAAAACTAAGATCATGGCATCCGGTCCCATCACTTTATGGGAAATAGATGGGGAAACAGTGGAAACAGTGTCAGACTTTATTTTGGGGCGCTCCAAAATCACTGCAGATGGTGACTGCAGCCATGAAATTAAAAGACGCTTACTCCTTGGAAGGAAAGTTACGACCAACCTAGATAGCATATTCAAAAGCAGAGACATTACTTTGCCAACAAAGGTCCGTCTAGTCAAGGCTTTGGTTTTTCCAGTGGTCATGTATGGATGTGAGAGTTGGACTGTGAAGAAAGCTGAGTGCCAAAGAATTGATGCTTTTGAACTGTGGTGTTGGAGAAGACTCTTGAGAGTCCCTTGGACTACAAGGAGATCCAACCACTCCATCCTAAAGGAGATCAGTCCTGAGTGTTCATTGGAGGGACTGATGCTGAAGCTGAAACTCCAATACTTTGGCCACCTATTGTGAAGAGTTAACTCATTGGAAAAGACCCTTATGCTGGGAGGGATTGGGGGCAGGAGGAGAAGGGGATGACAGAGGATGAGACGCCTGGATGGCATCACCGACTCGATGGACATGAGTTTGGGTGAACTCCGGGAGATGGTGATGGACGGGGAGGCCTGGCGTGCTGAGATTCATGGGGTCGCAAACAGTCGGACATGATTGAGTGACTGACCTGAACTGAACTGAAATAGTTTGTCATCATTTTATTGGATTGGTTGTTTTATTATTATTTGAAGACCTACAAGTCCTTTGCCAGACATGTGATTTTCAAATATTTTTTCCCAGTCAGTGACTTGTCTTTTCATCCTCTTTGGAGTGTCTTTCACAGAGCAAAAAATTTCAATTTGGTAAGGTCTACTTTATCAATTTTTTTCTTGTATGGACTATGCTTTTGTTGTTACATCTGAAATCACTTTACTAACGCAGGTTTACAATGTTTACAATGGTCCTATATTTTCTCCTAAAAGTTTTGTGGTCTTAGGTTTTAAATTTAGGCCTATGATAATTTTGAGTTAATTCTTATGTAAACATGAGGAGGTATGGGTTGAGTTTCAGATTTTTTAATATGTACATTCAAGTGTAGCAACACCATTTGTTGAAATATATATTATTTAATATGAATGATGATGAGTATAAATCATTAATATTAGATTTTATTGGATACATTTAAAGAGTAATAATGAAGAATTAAATGCTTTTCTTTTCAAGTGTCAGTATTCATAATATGTTGGATTAGATTCTTCACAAATATTTGAGATCATGAAAAACATTTTAGAGGGAAGAGTGATAATAAGTGGGGGTTACATAATTTTCCAAAATTATTTTAGGGAATATTGAAGAAGGAAAAAAATGTCTGAAGACCTCTCTTAAGTACCAGCAGAAGAAATAAAGAGAGGGAAGGTTTTACCGAGGAATACTCCAACTCTGAAGGGTCACAGTTTGACACTAGCAGAGAGAAGAGTTAGAAAGAAAGAAGTAAAAAATAAAATGATGGCCTGGTTTCTAACTTAAGGGGGCTTTTGTTTGTGTGGTGGTGTTGGCACAAACCAAGTTCAAAAACACAAGAGGAAGAGTAGACAGGGGTGGAAGAAAGGACAAGAGCTCAATGTGGATTATGCCTTTGGATAAAAGCATGGAAAGAAGCAGTTATTATTTTACGAGGTTTGAGTTTGTTTTATTTTGGTTTGGATTGGGTGGAGATTTTTCTTTCTATTCTCTTTTCTTTGTGTATGTGTGTATGTGTGTGTGTGTGTGAGCAAGCATAAATACATGGGTACAGTGAATGTTTATGTTGGACTATTTCTTTATATAAAAATCGATGTTTGAGTCAGGCTAGCAGTAGAGAACTTTGCTTGGTGTGATGGAAAAGCAAAGATGGGAAACATGAAAGCATGAAGTATGAATCCCACCTCTACTACCAGGGGTTGAGTGGCCTTGGGCAAGGTAACTTACTTCTCTGAATCTCACTTTCTTCGTGTGTATTATGGCAGTAATAACACCTACTTGAAACAGGATATTAAAATGGGATGTTTTTCTCTTGGAACTGCAACCAAGGACAGAGGGCAACAAGTACCCCCCCTCCCCCCACATACACACAGTCTAATAAGAGAGGCTAGACAGATGCAGACAAGTTTGCCTATTTGTTTATGCCAAGTGAGTTATTAGGTCTGGGAGAGGGATACTAAAGTATAATTTTCAAAAAGTTATAAAGCAAACGAACTACAAGATTACCCACATATAAATACAAGATTACCCACACAAACTCACCGCTAAAACCCTGGCACTAAGAAAGGGAAGAGCTGGGGAGGGTACCTAAGGCCATGGCATGCAGAGAGGAAAACAGTCCACCTGATTTGCTGTCCCACTGATACCTACAGTCCTCCTCTCATTGCCCTGGTGACCACCAGTACTCCACATGGCCCCATGGACATCTCCAGGGACCCCTGGCCTCCGTCTGTCAGGTCCATGGGAGTTACTCTGTGGCTGTCTAACCTGACAGCCATGGTACCCAGGGGTTGTAGGCTGTCTGTCCACTCTCTTCCACACCCTGATCAGAGAGCCACTGAAACTTTGGGGTGCTCTCTCATAGTATTTTGAGGGATGAGACTGGGCCTGCCCGAGGCTCCATGAATTCCCCCAGGTCTATTGGCCTCAACAGAGCACACCCTGGACAGGGAGGTTCTTTCCAAGTCTGAACTCTGGGAATCAACTCACAGGGTCTCTTTTCTCTGGGATCACCAAACCCACTGGAGATAATGGTATTTCCTCTCCAGGTCTGACCCAGAAAATAGAAGGATAGGCTTGGGTTCAGAGTCCTCTCAAGCACAGTCAATTCAAACTCTTCTTTCCTTTCTCTCATCAACAACTCCTTGCCCCAGGCGAGGGCACCTCTGTCTAGTGGGGGTGGGAGATGAGTTGGTACTAGCTGTGGTTGGTTTTCTCAAGCTCCTTAAAGAACTGAACCCAAGGCTTTTGAAATTAAGAGCTGAGACTTTGCAGTGTTTGTTCTCCAGATCCCTCCTGATGTTCCTCCTGGATCTGAGGGACAATGCCAGGCTCTGGTCTGATATAATTTTCAGGCCAGCTGGCAAGAGCATCAGGGTGGAAAGAGGTGGGAAACCCCAGTTAATACTTCACGTCCTCTTACCACATTCATTTTACGTGACGTACACCTTAGGTGTGATCTGCAATATTCCTGTTCTCATTAAGACCCGAATGGCTCAGTGTCCCATGGCAGCTGGTCCTGAGTCATCTTCCAGCTGTGGGTCTGTGGTCAAGTTCATATGAGCACATTAAGGCCATGGGCACAGGCCACAAACCCCGGGCCTGAGACAAGCTGTTTGGCTCCCACTGGGAGTCTCGAAAACCCAAGCCTACTGCACAGCAGGGGAGCAGGAAGGGAGAGCAAGAGTAAGGGGAGGCTGGTCTCCCGTGCCTGTCCACATCAGGGCAGAAACCCTGCCAGGATCAACAGCCTGCCTCCTGGCAAAGCCTCTGCCAGGCTCCCTCAACACTGTGGTCACCAAAGGACTGTTTTTCCTGAGATGTGGATTTTGAAAATGACCTCCTGAGGTCTGGCAAACAACTGAGTTCTTAGAGGAAAGAGGACAGGGAGGTGACGCCTCGCTCCAAGGGGGTTATGAAAGCAGAGCAGGCTGTTCCTGCATGGGAATAGTGCTACAGCAGCATCAGTGAATGCTCAGTGTTCACCTCCGTGGGGCAAAACTGCAGCCAGGGTGTGAAATCAAGTCACAGAAATGTACACCCCAAAGGAGACCACGGGGACAAGTTCTAAAATGCTGGTTCCACGGTTCAGTGGTCGATACTATTCCACAAACCACTTCTCTTGGCTCATCGCTGCTCTCCTCTGCTCGAGCATGCAAACTCATTACCTTACCCATCTCCTGCCTCTGCTTCCTGCCTTTGTTCCTACTCTTTGTCTTTTATCTTCTCTCAAGACCTTTTCTTCTAGAGAGGAAGCTTACCTTTACATATGCATGCTAAGTCACTTCAGTTGTGTCTGACTCTTTGTGACCCTATGGACCTTAGCCTGCCAGGCTCCTTTGTCCATAGGATTTTCCAGGCCAGAATAGTGCAACAGGTTGCCATTTCCTTCTCCAGGGGATCTTCCCGACATAGGGATCAAACCTGCGTCTCATTCATCTCCTGCATTGGCAGGAGGGTTCTTCACCACTAGCGCCACCTGGGAAGCCCACCTTTACATATGTGCTGTGTGTGCTCAGTTGCCTCAATCGTGTCTGACTCTTTGCAACCAATGGACTACAGTTCACCAGGCTCCTCTGTCCATGGGATTCTCCAGGCAAGAATACTAGAGTGGGTTGCGTGCCCTCCTCCAGGGGATCTTCCTGACTCAGGAATCCAACCCTTATCTCTGGTGTTCCCTGCACTGCAGGCAGGTTCTTTACCCACTGAACCACCTGGGATGCCCACCTTTACACATACTTAATTATGGAGTATCTTAACACTTGGTGCATTTTGCTCCACAGCAGAGAGCCCCAGCCAGCTGCCATGGGACACTGTGCTTTCTGTGTCCTGCCCTGACCATCCTCGGCTGTGCTCCTCTCCATGCAGTGGAAAGTCTGCTGGGTCAAGTGAGCATGATGACCCAGAGCCCTCAAACCACCAACCGCAAACATGGTCCCCAGATTTCCCACTCCACTAGCTCCAGACAGCTTCTGGAACCCACACTAGCTTCTTCCCTGGGTCTTTCCTCCAAAATTCATAAAGCCCTGGGGGTAGAGGGCAAGGGGAAGGTGTTTGTGAGAAGAATGGACAGAATATGGACATGTGGACTGAGGGGTTCACACACTTGCACACAGGGTCTCTTAAGCAGCCAGGAGTCGGCTCTCCCTGTGTATTTGTGTTCTAGGGCAGGATCTCAGGGCCTATGAGAATCCAGACTACTTCCAGGACATTAGGAAGGTATACTTGTCAACTTAGGATGATAGAACATATTTTATTCAACAGCTTTTAGCTCGGATGTATAAAACTAAAATGAGATAATATGGAACAAATCTATTTGTACTCCTGCCCCCAACTTTGTAAATATGAGGGGGTGGGTCTGGACTCTAGTATCATGTGTGGGGTTTGTATTCACTCAGATTTGTCTCCTTTCCTATAAAGACTCATCAACTGCCTTGAAGTAAATGAAAGGCTATGTGGAGCAGTTAGGTTGGCCTTGATGACATAGTAAGTGAAAGTGAAGTTGCTCAGTTGTGTCCGACTCTTTGCGGCCCCGTGGACTGTAGGCTCCTCTGTCCATGGGATTTTCCAGGCAAGAAGACTGGAGTGGGTTGCCATTTCCTTCTCCAGGGGAACTTCCCCACCCAGGGATTGAACCCAGGTCTCCCGCATTGTAGGCAGACCCTTTACCATCTGAGCCACAGACATAGTAAGAGGCATGAGCAAACCCCAACTTGGAATTAGATTGGCACATTTTTTTTCCTTCCTCTTCAATTCTTCCAATCTGAGCCCTCAAAGTCAAGATATTCCAAAGGCAGCTTTTAAAGGGCTTTTTAATATTTTGCTCACTGTGCTCATCTGAAGTGCTACTAACTTCACAAGGGCGCGCTTGAGGAATTATTTACTATCATGCTGGTATTTTAGAAAGATTTGATTGGTTCTGATGAGTTTCTTGACTTCACAAAGGAGGTACATATAGTCTATACTATGAAGACTCTGAATGAGCTTCCCTGTACTGATTATGAGCTTATCCACTGTTGCCTTTAACCCCCTACTGGAAGTGGAACTTGCTAAGCTCTAATGCTAAGTCATCATGATGGACTCACGATAAAGAGCAGTTTGATAATATGAAAAGGTTGCTGCCTGGTGTCACTGTGGGAAAAGTGTTTCCTTGACATGAATTTATACTTGAGTAGTATGGTTAAGAAATATTTTTGTTGATTTATGAGATGGAAGTTTGTAAAAACTTTGCACCACATAGCTTTTTTAAGTTGGCAGCAGTACCATTAAAAAATAAGCAGGCTGAATTTTCAGTCCACGTGCATGCTAAGTTGCTTCAGTCGTGTCCAACTCTATGCAATCCTATGGACTGTAGCCCACCAGGCTCCTCTGTCCATGGGATTTCCCAGGCAAGAATACTGGAGTAGGTTGCTATTTCCTTCTCCTTAAATGTCATATATATAAAGTACTCATTCACACCTATACCCATGCACAAATTTGACCTGAATATTTTGGGTAGGATACTCAAAAATCTAACAATTAAAAAACTATTTCCTCCAACCCCACGGGCTTCTTTATTTCCCATTCTTGAAATGTACATATTTATATATATCATATATATGCTTTGAAGGTTCATCCTGAAAACAGTGCTGCTGCTGCTTCTGTCGCTTCAGTTGTGTCCGACTCTGCGACCCCATAGACCTGAAAACGGTAAACTTGCCTTAATCTTGACCAGCTTTAGACACAGTGAGACATATTCATCTTATAGTTCAGAGAAACTGGTAAAATGTCAGACAAGCTTAAACCAGAATTCTGACCAATCCAGTGACTGACTATAAAGCCTCAGGGAAAACCCTTCAATTTGCTGAAAGCCTCATCTGTAAAATGGGACTAATGATTATTACTACCTTATAGATTATTCTGAGAACTACATAACAGCAGATACATAAAATACCTGACCTACTACCTGACTCAGCAAACACTCAATAAATGATGGATGTATTTGTAATATAATTATTACCATTGCTTTTTTTTATTAGTTCCTGAAATTCACTATTGTAGAAGTATATCAGTTCTACAATTTGTCTACCAGTTTCCTCCAAACAAGTATCTTGAGTACTTTATTTCAAAACTGGTAATTTGGTAGATTTTTGTCAGCTCCTGACTGCTTCCTTTGATGAGGTCAGAGCAAAGGGCCCAGGGTTAGTATAAGTTCCTTCCCTATACCTATTCTTTTGGCTACACCTTAGAATATAAACGCACACCCTCAAAACAACAGAGAGCTATAAAAGGCTCATATGATGTTGAGAGAAACTCTCAACTTCTAGTGGGACAATGAGTGCATTTCTAATACAACTGAAACATTTTAACTCCAGATTTTGAATGTTTTCCCTAGTGGCTCAGCAGTAAAGAATCTGCCTGCAATGCAGGAGGTGCAGGAGCCCTGGGTTCAATCCCTGGGTTGCGAAGATCCCCTAGGGAAGGAAATGGAAACCCACTCCAGTGTTCTTGCCTGGAGAATCCCATGGACAGAGGAGCCTGGTGGGCTCCAGTCTATGGGGCCACAAAGAGAATGACAGGATTGCTTTAGCTCGCAGCACCTCACATTTCACCAGCTTCTAACAAGCCCCTCTTTGTTGCTGTCATTCAGTCGCTCAGTCATGCCCCAACTCTTTGCGACCCCATGGACTGGAGCACACCAGGCTTCCCTGTCCTTCTCTGTCTCCCAGAGTTTGCTCAAACTCCTGTCCATTGAGTCCATAATGCCCTATTTTCCCCCCAAATAAGGGCAACATCGCCATCTACTGTTTCCATTTCACAATCACTGAAAAGAAATTGCTTGCTCTCAACAATGTAAAGCTGGGAAAACTTCTCTACCTTATAAAACTAATAAAACAGCTTCTATTTCAATTTCCAGAATAAACTCCATTTTAGGGAGATTCACTGTTTGAAAATCTTTTGTTGGGGCCTGACGGTGGCTCGATATTGAGAGTAGATCTTGGCTAAAAATTTAGTTAAATTTCTTCTCCTGAATTTTGTACCACGTGTATCTGCCTTCACTCTCAATTTAGTTATACTTAAAACTGACTAATAAGGGGCAAATCATGTGTGGTTTGGTACCTCTGCCTTGAAAATTGAACTGGGAGGTGGGAGAAGCCTGAGAAATTTTGAGAATCCAATCTTGTGGTTACTGCTCAAAAAATAGTTACCCTTGCTTGACAGAGCTACCTAAGACCTAGGAAAAGTAGAGTCAGTTATGTAGATCAGCTCTGTGGTACCCCAATCCCAGATCCTCAACCTGTCCCACCTCATAGACAGCTGACAGCCCTGTCATCTCCTGAATATAATTTTCTCCTGTGCTTCTAGCATGATTTATTACTGCATACCAACAAATGGCTAATACAGAGCTTTTTATTAACTGTAAAGTGGTTTTGGAAACAGTTTGTATGAAAGGCACTTTGCAAAATCAAGCCCTAAGTACTGCACGAAGCTGGAGGAGAGGTACCCTTTCTACATTTATGTATGTACTTGTCTAGCATTTTATTTTTCCATCACCTCACTTGGCCCTGGGAAACATCTTTCATCTTGGAATGGCTCTCTTCCACACTTTGGTGTTAGTTCAATTTCTGGTGAACTGTTTCTGCCCCTGGGTGTGTTCCTCAGACACCAAGACTGCAAGATTCCTGTGTAACAATGTGGGAAGAGACAGTTAATTTTCCACAAACAATAAAACATAAAGTCCCTTTACCTCCTACCAGGATAAACTGCACACCCTCACAAAAAACAAGGACCCCAGTTTGCCTGTTGGGCAGAAAGCAAGATGATTTAGAACAAGTGAGGTTTTTCTCATCTTTGGAAGTATGTTCATCTTCACCACTAGCCTGGATTCCAGCCCTCAGATTCCAGTTCTTTTAGGGGTCGTTTCCCTCCTGGAATTGAGATCAAAGTAGACACAACTCATGGCCTGGCCAGGGTACACCCCTGGGGGATGTGGCTTGGTTTACTTTAGAGTAGGCAAGGTGTTTTCCAAAACTAAAGTTACTGGGAAAAGCAAGAGGGAGAGCATTCAGAACAAATGCTGTTAACACCTGATGTGCACTTCTCCCCCAGCTCCTCCCCTGCTGCTCATAGTTACTCATAGATGTTTAGGAACAGCCTAAGTAACCTCAACTTCTATAGTCCCTCGACACGCGAAGCCACAGAAGCCTCACCTCAGCGCTTCTGATTCTGGTTCAAATGTAATTAAAAACACAACTTAGTTGTTTTTTTTTCTTCTGTTTTGATTCCCTTATCTCATTTATCCCACTCCTTACCCCACCCTCCTGGAGAAGGAAATGGCAACCCACTCCAGTATTCTTGCCTGGAGAATTTCATGGACAGAGGAGCCTGACAGGCTACAGTCCATGGGATGGCAAAGAGACGGACACAACGGAGTGACTAACACACTTAGCCCACCTTCCACCTTGAGCAACCACTAATAAATGATCTGTTCTCTGTATCTATGAGCTTGTTTTTTTTGGGGTGGGGGGTGGGGGGTTGTCTTGTTTTGGTTTGTTTTCTTTAGACTCTATGTATTACTACCCTGGGACAATTATAATAAATTAGGCTCATAGATAGAGTTTTTTAGACTCCGTAAGAATTCCAGTTGCAAATTCTGGTTATAGGTTGTTTTTGTTTGTTTTCCTTTACTCATTATGTCAGTATATTCACCTGGAGTCAGGAGTTTGGACAGATCAACTTCCAGATCTTCATTTCATAGTGGGAATCTCTCTAAGATTGTCAGCATTTTCTAAGAGTTTCTGCTTAGACTGTTACCTTGAGTGTGCCATGAACTTTGCCTGCTGTCCCATGTGACTTTTGAGGTCGTACAACTGAAATGCATATTAAAAAGATAGAGAAATGCAAATCAAAACCACTATGAGGTACCATTTCACGCCAGTCAGAATGGCTGTGATCCAAAAATCTACAAGCAATAAATGCTGGAGAGGGTGTGGAGAAAAGGGAACCCTCTTACACTGTTGGTGGGAATGCAAACTAGTACAGTCACTATGGAGAACAGTGTGAAGATTCTTTAAAAAACTGGAACTAGAACTGCCCTATGATCCAGCAATCCCACTGCTGGGCATACACACTGAGGAAACCAGAATGGAAAGAGACACGTGTACCCCAATGTTCATCGCAGCACTGTTTATAATAGCCAGGCCATGGAAGCAACCTAGATGTCCATCAGCAGATGAATGGATAAGAAAGCAGTGGTACATATACACAATGGAGTATTACTCATCCATTAAAAAGAATACATTTGAATCAGTTCTAATGAGGTGGATGAAACTGGAGCCTATTATACAGAGTGAAGTAAGCCAGAAAGAAAAACACCAATACAGTATATTAACGCACATATATGGAATTTAAAAAGATGGTAACAAACATATATGGAATTTAAAAAGATGGTAACAATAACCCTGTATACGAGACAGCAAAAGAGACACTGATGTATAGAACAGTCTTTTGGACTCTGTGGGAGAGGAAGAGAGTGGGATGATTTGGGAGAATGGCATTGAAATATGTATAATATCATATATGAAACAAGTCACCAGTCCAGGTTTGATGCACCATACTGGATGCTTGGGGCTGGTGCACTGGGACGACCCAGAGGGATGGTACGGGGAGGGAGGAGGGAGGAGGATTCAGGATGGGGAACACATGTATACCTGTGGCAGATTCATTTTGATATATGACAAAACCAATGCAATATTGTAAAGTTAAATAAAATTAAAAAAAAAAGATATGAAAAATGCCTTCTGGGCACTGTGGTTTCAACTTTTTTGTTCTCCACCTTCTTTTAGATATTGGCCCAATAATTCCTTATTATTCAGCATCTTGCTGCTTTAATAAACACTTTTTAATATTTTATCGTGTATCTTTACTTTTTTCCCACTGGGAAGGTGGATTTAAATACCTAGCCCACTTTATGTGTTGAAATAGGGACCACTTCAGTTTGAATCAATAGTTGTTATAGCAAATATGAATTTTATAGGATAAGTTTCTTTGCTTAACAATAGATACAAATGTTTTACTTGCTTTAACTAGCAGGAAAAATAAATTATTAATGCAATGTAAAGCCACTCCCTTTCCTCCGCTGGCTAAAAATTTCTTCTTTGCCAATTCAGTTCTAGGACCTTTAAATTTGCAAAATTGAGGCAATGAATAAGGAAGAATGAAAGGCTTTGAAACATGTTTGAGTGGTTTATATTGGAAAGGGCTCAGAGTTACTGGCAATAGAAAAAAATTCAGAATCTGAGAAAGAAGGGATGAAAATATAGTCTGTAGAATTGGTCTTGGAGTCAAGTTAAACATATGGAGAAAGGGGGAATAAAGTCTTCCCAGGTAGCTAACTAGTCTCTGAGATAGTAAAAATAAGATATACAGAAAGATAATCTTAAAAGTTTTTACTGTGCTTTTGGAATGAGGGAACTCCTAATAAAGTCTTGAGAGCTCTTAGAAGAGAATTAGATTGATTCTCTAAAAATTTATTAGGTTTCAGAGTGATATTCCTTCAAATGACTCTCTCCATGGAATCTGTTTTACAAAACTACCTGGGTTTAATCTGATTATGTCATGTGCCTGACAAGTGTTCATTTTTAATGACAAAATAATGTATAAAATTCAAATGGCATGCTGCTGCTGCTGCTGCTAAGTCGCTTCAGTCGTGTCTGACTCTGTGCGACCCCATAGATGGCAGCCCACCAGGCTCCCCCATCCCTGGTATTCTCGAGGCAAGAATACTGGAGTGGGTTGCCATTTCCTTCTCCAATGTATGAAAGTGAAAAGTCAAAGTGAAACCGCTCAGTCGTGTCCGACTCTAATGACCCCATGGACTGCAGCCTACCAGGCTCTTCCATCCATGGGATTTCCAAAATTTATTGAACATTTAGAATGTTTGTAATTGTTGGTAAAATATTGGAGTGAACATCTATTTTTTTATTATAAAACATTTCTAGCATGAATGTTCCTCTGTCAAATCTAAAGTTTTTGACATTGTTTCAGATCTTTTGCTTTTAAGAAAAAGAAAAGTTAAAGATGTGGTAATAGCCCCATTCTTGATTAAAAAAAAACTCCCAGATCCCTCCAAAAGATGATCAGTAATGTGAATTTAATATGATTCCTAGTTGAATGTACACTTTTAAAAATAGATGTATGCATCAAAAAGCAGTATGCAATATTATTTAGCTTTTAAATTTTTTTCCTAAATATCATCATACTGTATGTGAGCTTTTCTGTTAATATTATGGTTTTGAAATTTAGTCATGTTGATACATGTAACTCTAATTAATTTATTTTAACTTAGATTTATTATATTTTACCTATTATTTCAAGATGTCTATAGTGAGAAGATTTTCAGGTAACCAAATCTGTAATACTACTAGCAATAGAAGTTCTCAGCATCTTCATATACAGTTTTTAATTTCTTTTCTATTATGCTTTCAGAGAAAAAAAGAAAAAAAAAACCCAGGAGCAAAGTTTACAAGATAAACATTTTTATGTTCAGGGCCACCATTTCCATTGTAGAGTTGTGCTAAGATCCTATTGGTAGACATTGACTAATATTGTCATATAGCTTTCCAAAACAGTTGTAAAAATAAATCTGACTCACTACAAACACATTAGCATATTTGATTATCATGTTCAGATATTTCCTAATTTAAGTAGTTGTAAATGGCACTTCAAATTTGCTTTAATTTGTATTTCTTTGAATTTGCACTGGGAATTTACACTGGAAGGAACATTTTTCCTGTATAAATATTTGCATTTCCTTTCTTGTTATAAACAGATATTTAAAATTTCTTGAGAGATCTTTATATTGACTCAGCCTTTTGTGATCTTTCTAGAAAACAGCCACTTCTACTTGAACTGAATATTTCTCAATGGCCAAATAGACACTTAAGGCCTCAGCTAGAAGAGGCAAGAAATAACTTCTTGATCTTCAAAAGCAAAAAACAGAGGTGGACACTTCAGTAGAAAGAACTAGTACAAAACCACCCTGCATTGTCATTACTGTTGAGGCAAAGTAAATAGAGCCACAAATGAAATAAAACAGATTGCAGGTTTAATTCAATTTAACAAAATCCAGTGGAATCAATTTTGAGCAAGAACTGTCTGCTCTGAGGCAAGGAGGAGATAAGGAGCTTAGTCTTCAGTGTATGGCTGGAGAAAAAGGAGGATGGCCTAAGGAAAATAAAGACAGACACTGCTTTCTGGTTCTTTGCCCAGCCCCATAAGACAGAAGGACGATAGAAATGGAAAGGGAGACCAACTATTGCTCTGGAGGAGAGGGGAGAGGGGGGCTGGCTGCCTCTCCTAACAACCAGTGAAGAATGGAATTTCCCAGTGCTGGTACCTTGGGTCTGAGCTGTTCTGACCTACACCCAGCAGTAGAGCTGGCCTCCACAGAACTTTCAGGTGACAGCAAGCTGTGAGAAAGCACTTCAGTGTGGGGGCCTTCCTGGAAGCTTTCTACCCACTTGGCTGAGTGTCTGTGTGACACAGATTGGTGATGGTAAGGAGTATTTACCGTACTTGCCAGCTCGTGGACTAAGCGTGGGCTATTTTTCCTTCCTCAACTTTCTGCTTTGATCTCTGGACCTCTTCACTTAGCAGATAGCCCCTCTGAACAACAGCTTGGCTTTCAACTTGGGTTTAAAATTTTTATCTCTGCTGTCATCATAAACAGTTCATAGATTAATATGTATGTGCACATATTTCTAAATAATACAAAAAGCTTTCCTTTTTATAATCTTCATATGCAATAATTCATGATCTAAATAGGATTTTTGGTTCTCAAATAGACATGGAGTCATTAGAAAATGCTTTTAGTTGTAAGAGGGGAGGACTTTAATGAATGAGAAATTTCCTAACCCCTCCCTACTACAAACTACTATAAAGCAGATTACAGCCCTCCACCTCCATCACTACCACTTCTCCTGCAGTTAAGTCACAAGGAAACTTGCATTCCAGTTGTGAACCGTGCCCTTAACAGGCGATTTGATGACCAAAACAGAGTACTGCTGGCACTGACTATTCACTCTCCATCACTATCATGCATAGATGAATAAGAATGAAAAAGAAATGCATTTATCTTTTAAGTGGAGCTATTTGAATTTGACTCAGTTTGCAGAAAGATGGAGAAAACCATCCTTCCTTTTAAGTTGACACTATTAATGCGCACAATTATGTTTGTCAGCGCCCTACTGAAATGTGAAAATGTGGTTGAAACAGTTTTTAAATAAAAACATAGTGACCTACAGCGGAGAGCAATTACAAAAAAATTTTTCAGCACTCATGCCAAGTAATGGACCTTCCTCACTGGCCCTAACTGAGCGTTTAGATACATGCCAAGTACAGCACTCACTCTACTTAATTTCCTTTGCTTCAACTCTCATTATAATTATGTTTATTTTAAAAATCAATGCCAAATTGGCCTCCTTAGATGTTGGCCTTGCAGTTTAAAGAGTTTGTGTAGTTCCTAAGATAGTGTAAATTATCTACCACAAATATCCCAAACCATTTGGTGGGGGGCAGGAGTATGAGGTTTTACTTGTTTAGAATTATGACTTAAAAAAAGTTTCTGTGGTTTTCCCTTAGAGTGGGCACTAGAATTTAGTCTCTTGGTTTTTAACTTAGCCATGACCCATTCTCTGAGACCCTGCTTCTATGTCATTGTTTGTGGCAATATTTCTTTGTCCTGCACATGCTTCTCGCAGGCACATCAGGACTGTACATCTGTGAAGCCCAGTGAGCTTCTCAAGACAACACTATATGAAGCGCTTTGAACTAGGGATCAGAAGACCTGGGTTCTGTTCCAGATATGCCTCTTACGAAGTCAAAGCCTGGGTCATGTAGCCTCTCAAGCTTCAAGTTTCTTCACCTTTAAGATATAGACGAAAATACCCAATTTCACACCTTCCAAGGTGAGCAAGGATCAAATAAGACCATGTGAAAGCTTTGTAAACACTAACATATATTTCTAAATATCAATCTTTGGGGAAGCCAGTTATGGTGTAGTCTAGAGAAAAATATTGGTTAGCGCTCTTTCAGTTCCAAGTACTTAAAAGTATAAGCAGGATTAAGATTAACAAAAATATATTGGCTCAATAGGCAAAAATGAACTGAATTTCAAATATAGGCATACTTTGTCTTACTGTGCTTCACCTCATTGCACTTCGCAGATTCTGGACTTTTTACAAATTGAAGGTCTGTGGCAACACTGAATTGAGCAAGTTTATTGGTGCCATTTTTCTAACAGCATTTGCTCACTTTGGGACTCTGTGCTACAATTTGGTAACTTGGAATATTTCAAACTTTTCATTATTATTATATCGGATAAAGGACTTGTATCTGAGATATATAAACACTCCTTTTTGTTGTTCAGTCACTAAGTTGTGCCTGACTCTGACCCCATGGACTACAGCATGTCAGACTCCTCTGTCCACTGTCTCCCAGAGTTTGCTCAAATTCATGTCCATTGAGTTGGTGATGCTATAAACACTCATACAACTCAATAATAAAAAGACAAATATCTCAATTTAAAAATGGGCAAAGGATCTAAGTAGATATTTCTCTAAGAAAGTGGCCAATAAACACAAGGAAAGATGCTTGACATCATTATTCACCAGAGAAATGCAAATCAAAACCACAATAAGATATTACTTCACACCCACTAGTATGGCTAGAATTTAAATGTCAAATAATAGTAAGCATTGGCAAACAAATGTGAACACTTGCTGCTGGTGAGAATGTAAAACAGTGTGGCCACTTTGGAAACAGTTTGGCAGTTATTCAATTAAACAGAGTTATCATATGATCCAGAAGTTCCACCCCGTGATATATATATATATATATATATATATATATACAAAATAAATAAAAGCATAAATCTACCCCAAACATATACATGAATTTTATAGAAGTATAATTAATAATAAGCAAAAGTAAGAACAACTCAAATGTCTATCAGTTGACGAGTGGGTTAACAAAACGTGGTTTTTGTGTACAATGAAATATTATTTCACCATAAAAATAAATTATACATGCCATAATATGAATTAACCTTGAAAACATTAGGCTGAGTGAGAAGACACAGAACACCATATATTAATTATATGATTCCATGTATATGAAATAACCAGAATAGGCAGTTCTGTAGAGACAGAAAGATGGTTGCTAAGTATGGTTGCTTAGGACTGGAGAGAAGGGGAGAAAGGGGAGTGATAGCTAAAGGGGATAGGGTTTCTTTTTGAGGTGATGAAAATATCTTAAAATTGACTCTGGTGATGGTGGTACATATCTCTCAGTGTACACTGAATTATACACTCTAAATGGGTGAATTGTATGATATCTGAATTATGCCTCATTATAGCTGTTTAAAAAAAATGACTGACTACTCCCCGCGGGCCCTACCGCCCTGACCCCAAGGCAGACAGGCGACACCCCCCCAGGGGTCTTTAAACCTCCGCACCGGGACGTGCTAGATACCTAGAAAGGGGGAGGTGGGCAAGGGGCACGGCACACCCCACGGGCCACCGCCCCGACTGTGGGAAATTCTGAAAGAGATGGAAATACCAGACCACCTGACCTGCCTCTTGAGAAATCTGTATGCAGGTCAGGAAGCGACAGTTAGAACTGGACATGGAACAACAGACTGGTTCCAAATAGGAAAAGGAGTACGTCAAGGCTGTATATTGTCACCTTGCTTATTTAACTTATATGCAGAGTACATCATGAGAAACGCTGGACTGGAACAAACACAGCTGGAATCAAGATTGCTGGGAGAAATATCAATAACCTCAGATATGCAGATGACACCACCCTTATGGCAGAAAGTGAAGAGGAACTAAAAAGCCTCTTGATGAAAGTGAAAGAGGAGAGTGAAAAAGTTGGCTTAAAGCTCAACATTCAGAAAATGAAGATCATGGCATCCGGTCCCATCACTTCATGGGAAATAGATGGGGGAACAGTGGAAACAGTGTCAGACTTTATTTTTCTGGGCTCCAAAATCACTGCAGATGGTGACTGCAGCCATGAAATTAAAAGACGCTTACTCCTTGGAAGGAAAGTTATGTCCAACCTAGATAGCATATTCAAAAGCAGAGACATTACTTTGCCAACAAAGGTTCGTCTAGTCAAGGCTATGGTTTTTCCTGTGGTCATGTATGGATGTGAGAGTTGGACTGTGAAGAAGGCTGAGTGCTGAAGAATTGATGCTTTTGAACTGTGGTGTTGGAGAAGACTCTTGAGAGTCCCTTGGACTGCAAGGAGATCCAACCAGTCCATTCTAAAGGAGCTCAGCCCTGGGATTTCTTTGGAAGGAATGATGCTAAAGCTTTTCGAAACTCCAGTACTTTGGCCACCTCATGCGAAGTGTTGACTCATTGGAAAAGACTCTGATGCTGGGAGGGATTGGGGGCAGGAGGAGAAGGGAACGACAGAGGATGAGATGGCTGGATGGCATCACTGACTTGATGGATGTGAGTCTGAGTGAACTCCGGGAATTGGTGATGGACAGGCAGGCCTGGCGTGCTGTGATTCATTGGGTCGCAAAGAGTTGGACACGACTGAGCGACTGAACTGAACTGAACTGATAGCTGTTTAAACAAAATAGTAGCTCATGTACTGATCAGTCTTGGGTCCAGACCCACTGTCACCCATTCACAGCCCTTTCTCCATCTGTCGGCTTCCTTTCTTGGCAGCAGAGATGATGACTAGTGGCTCCCCGCTGGGCTTTTACCACTTCCTTTCTCAGCTCAGGCTGCCATAACAAAACACCATGGGCTGGGTGGCTTAAACACAAAAATTTATTTCTCATGGTTCTAGAAGTTGGGAAGTCAAACAGAAAAGCTTCAACAGGCAGGATTCAGTTCCAAGTAAGGACTCTCTCCCTAACTTACAGATGGTCACGTCCTTTCTGTGTCCTCCCATGGCCTTTCCTTGGTGTGTGCATATGTTGGGGGTTTGGAGAAGAACACATTCTGATGTCTCTTCCTCTTCTCATAAGGACTCTAATCCTACAAGATTTGAGGTCCATCTCATTTAACCTTAGTTACGTTCCAAAAGGCCCATTCTCCAAATACATTAGAAGTTAGCACTTCATCATATGAATTTTGGGTGAGGCATAGGCATCCAGTCCATAAAAACTCCTTTTTCAAGCCCAGGTGAAAAGCACACTTTTTTCCTAAGGGGTTAGCAAACCCTATGGCTGTCTATCCTTGACCCAATTTCGACCATAAGCTTGTTTTTGTAACTAACACTTTGACTTGGTAGGCCAGAGTCAGGTGTCCAATCCAAAAGCCTCAGGTGGGTAGTCCCATCAAAACAAGATAATAAGGAAATTATAAACTCTCATCAAAGAAAAGGGGCAGAGTGAGGCCAAACGCTAATGCCTACTCCACAGTGCAAGGCTACAACCCAGAGAGCCTGCATGCCAGGCTTGGGTGGTGCAGAGACCACTTGTGTGAGCAAGGGTAAATCATTAAACCCCTCTATGGCCTTAACATCACCAGACCAGAGCACTGAAGACAAGGGGAGACAAGACGTGAAAGTTCTTAACAATCAGAATCCTCAGAACTGGAGGGCTAGGAGGGAACTTGGTGATCCTCTTATTTGACAAACTAAAAAAAAAAGATCTACTCTAAAAGAAGACGTAAGACAGCCTGCTATGAGAATCAAAATGGCTTTCACATCACTAGACTTGAGAAAAAAATTTATTTGCTAATCATAATAACTTTAAGCATACCACTTCACCTTCCTTGGTCTCACTTTATAAGTTAACTCTCAATAATACTAATACTACTAATAACTAATACTACTAATAACAGATGTATTAGTTAACTATGGGCTTCCTTGTTGGCTTAGATGATAAAGAATACGCCTGCAAGCAGGAGACCTGGGTTTGATCCCTGAGTTGAGAATATGCCCTAGAGGAGGGCACGGCAACTCACTCCAGTATTCTTGGCTGGAGACTCCTCATGGACAGAGGAGCCTGGTGGGCTACAGTCCACGAGGTTGCAAAGAGTGGGACACGACTCAGCGAGTAAGCACAGAACAGCACAGCACAATTAACTAGTTAGGGAGAATTCCTTCACAATGTTTATTACATCATCACAATCTAGTACATTTGAAATATCTTGCAATTTTAGTTGTCAATTATACATCAGTAAAACAAATTTTAAAAAATTTCATTACTATTCTTGAGACTAAATGTGCAAATGTAGCACACTTTACAAAAGCCAAAAGTGACATACTCAGATATAAGGTTATTGGATTTGAAAGATAAGGAAATTTCTGTGGAATGTAACATCTCTAGGGAGAGGAAATTGAGTATAAAATTTTACCTTTTTGTAGGTAGTCTCATTACTGCAAAGCTCTGGACTTAGCTCTGGACAAAGTTCTTGGACCCCCCCCCCCCTCCCCTTACACCAGTTTGAGACCCTGGACCTCTGAGAACTTCAGTTTCCTCTTCTATAAAAAGGGGATGGCAGTGCTCACTTTGGTAGCACATATACTAAAACTGGACCAATACAGAGATTAGCATGGCCCCTGTGCAAGGATGTCAGGAAAACACATTCTTCTATTTGGAAAATAGATAAGCAACAAGGATATATTGTACAGCACAGGGACTTGTAACTATTATCTTGGAATAACTTTTAATGGGAGTATAATCTGCAAAAATACTTAATCACAATGCTGTACACCTGAAACTAAAATTGTAAATCAACTATACTTCAATTATAAAAGTGGGAATGGCAATTCCTACCTGAGATACTCCAAGATTAAATAATGACATAAAATGCCTTAAATCTAGTGGGTATTCATTCAGAAGTCTCCGCGACTCCTTTCTCTTATCTATGTGACAAGAGCAGCGTTGGAGTATCCTGCAATAACTCTACCCCAAATTGTTTCCCAGGCAGTTCAATTACTCAGCCAGAGTCCACGTTAGTCTAAGAAAAACAAAGTTTTCTATTCTGAGGGAGACAAAATGTGCTAAGGAAAAACAAGGAGTATCCATCTCCGCTCCTGCGGGCAAGATCCAAGACTTCTTCCCTTCTCAAAAGGGAATGAAGTAACATTCAAGTCACAGACGTCGTTGTCGGCAGGAGCCACACGAGGGAGCCTCTGTCAGAGAAAACACACATTCTGCAGTTTCACACACCCTCTAGCGGGCAAGGCACGCAACGCTCAAATATAGCTTCCGCGTGGGGGAGAGGTGCTCGCTGCCTTGTGAGACAGGGTCTCCACGTGAGGTGAGATAGGCACCAACTGCCCAGTGGGGCGGGGTCTCCACGTGAGAGCGAGGCGCGCGTTGCCTTCTGGGGCTGGGTCTCCACGTGAGGGAGAGGCGCGCGTTGCCTTCTGGGGCTGGGTCTCCACGTGAGGGAGAGGCGCGCGTTGCCTTCTGGGGCGGGGTCTCCACGTGAGGGAGAGGCGCGCGTTGCCTGGTGGGAGGGGGTTGCTTCGTTGCCAGCGGTGATACACTTTGCTTCGCCCCTGAACACCAGAAAGCTGGCGAGATCCTAGCCAGTCAGTCTCCAGTTGGCTCTAATTGGAGTTTGATAACACTGAAGTCAAAATAAGGACGTAAAATCTTTTTAAAACTTTTAATAGCAAATACGTTCAAGTTACATTATTTTTTTCCCAAGACACTCCCCACCAAAGGTAAGACCTAAGTCACAGTGACAGTTGTATTGCCTGGACGAGAGGGGACCAGAAGAGAGGAAGCAGGGAACAAGGAGAGGAAGGCAGGCGGGCAGACTCAAGGTTTCTTCAGTTGGTCTGCACTTGAGTTTGGTGTGACCCAGGTTAAGCAGGAAAATCCCCTTCGTTTAGGATCCTGGGATTAAGACTGCAGGTTTAACAACAAATGAGGATCTGCTTCCATATGTGTATTTTTCGACACAGTTTTCTCAAAACAGCGGGCACCTGTGGGACCGAAGTGTTCAATAATCCTCAAAACAAAAGCCACCGGGAAGCGGTTAAAGGGCAGTTAAGATAACAGCCTGGGCTTGGCCAAGGAGGTGACTAATTTCTTAAGCAAATACTTTGGCACCTAACTAAACATTGGCACCTAACTAAACACTGGCACCTTTTGCTTGTCGACTTGAGCTTTTCACCCCAACCCTATCACCCTCAATCAGGGTGGGCTGGAGCTCAGGGCTGCCCCTACCATGCTGACCCCCAAACTGGCTTCTCACACAGTTTGGGAGTTATATCGCCTGGGATTGACATTTTAAAAATACTTTTAAGGAGGGTGCCTTTGTCCAGCTCCCCAGCCACAAGCATCCTCCCTTACTGTTCTCCTCTGCTTCCTCCCCTTGTTCATGAGTTCTTATTTATATTTGTTGTTGTTTAGTTGCTAAGTCGTGTCCAACTCTTTTGCGCACCATGGACTGTAGCCCTCCAGGCTTATCTGTCCTTGGGATTTCCCAGGTAAGAATACTGGAGTGGGTTCCCATTTCCTTCTCCAAGGTATGTTCCTGACCCAGGGATGGAACCTATGTCTGCTGCATTGCAGGTGGATTCTTTACTGCCGAGCCATCAGGGAAGCCAAAGTATTACAGATATAATAACTAATAACCACATATTAAATGACCCTTTCTTCAAATAATTATATCCTAGTGATTGGCATGAAGGAGACCAAGTTACTGACATGAAAGAGTAGTTATTGTAGGTTTGGCCTCAAGAATTTAAACATATAAGAAAAACTGGAACTAGAACTGCCCTATGACCCAGCAATCCCACTGCTGGGCATACACACTGAGGAAACCAGAATTGAAACAGACACGTGTACCCCAATGTTCATCGCAGCACTGTTTATACTAGCCAGGACATGGAAGCAACCTAGATGTCCATCAGCAGATGAATGGATAAGAAAGCTGTGGTACATATACACAATGGAGTATTACTCAGCCATTAAAAAGAATACATTTGAATCAGTTCTAATGAGGTGGATGAAACTGGAGCCTATTATACAGAGTGAAGTAAGCCAGAAAGAAAAACACCAATACAGTATACTAATGCATATATATGGAATTTAGAAAGATGGTAACAATAACCCTGTATACGAGACAGCAAAAGAGACACTGATGTATAGAACAGTCTTTTGGACTCTGTGGGAGAGGGAGAGGGTGGGATGATTTGAGAGAATGGCATTGAAATATGTATAATATCATATATGAAACGAGTCGCCAGTCCAGGTTCGATGCACCATACTGGATGCTTGGGGCTGGTGCACTGGGACGACCCAGAGGGATGGTTCGGAGAGGGAGGAGGGAGGAGGGTTCAGGATGGGGAACACATGTATACCTGTGGCGGATTCATGTTGATATATGGCAAAACCAATACAATAGTGTAAAGTTAAAAAATAAAAAAAAGAAACATGCATATCATTACTATGTAGTTGTAGTTGTTACTGGTAGTTGTAGTTGTTAACTGGTAGTTGTAGTTGTTACTACTAAACAAAATCACCCATTTCAGAAAGCTCCGGTCCTAACAAAGTTCCATGCTTATAACTTCATCCATTCTCCTGTCGTCAGCAGACTTCCCCTTTATATAATTTTTTCATTAATTATTTCATTCAAAAATCCTGTATTTAAACCTTCTATCTGCTCACAACTAAGATAAGCCACTGGAGATAACAAACTGATTACATCAGTTACTCAATCTAATTGGGAAATCAAATATATAACAATGCTCTGGGCCAAGAAAAAAGATGGAATGGCTGCAGTGGTTTGGCAATGGGATGTGAGAGGAGTTTCACAAAGAAGCTGTCTTTTAAGCTGTGTTATAAAGAGCAAAATTTTTCCAGTTGGGAAGAATCATCTGTAATGTTTACATAACATTTTCTCATTCATAAAGTTTGTATAAGAGCATGGGTTTGGGAGATACTTGGTCTTTAGATACTTGACAAGATAAGGCATTAATGGCAGATGCTTTTTCACAATGATAAACAAATTTGTTAATTTTTAAAATATTTCTGCACTCTCATTTAGTTCCAAAATGTACTGATACCATAGTATCTGTGAAGAAGTCAGAATGGAGTAAAGTGGGAGAGAGAAAGGATGTGAAAATCCCTAAAACTTAGAATCAGATCAGATCAGTCGCTCAGTCGTGTCCGACTCTTTGCGACCCCATGAATTGCAGCACGCCAGGCCTCCCTGTCCATCACCAACTCCCGGAGTTCACCCAGACTCACGTCCATCGAGTCAGTGATGCCATCCAGCTATCTCATCCTCTGTCATCCCCTTCTCCTCCTGCCCTCAATCCCTCCTAGCATCAGAGTCTTTTCCAGTGAGTCAGCACTTCGCATGAGGTGGCCAAAGTACTGGAGTTTCAGCTTTAGCATCATTCCTTCCAAAGAAATCCTAGGGCTGAGCTCCTTCAGAATGGACTGGTTGGATCTCCTTGCAGTCCAAGGGACTCTCAAGAGTCTTCTCCAACACCACAGTTCAAAAGCATCAATTCTTTGGCGCTCAGCCTTCTTCACAGTCCAACTCTCACATCCATACATGACCACAGGAAAAACCATAGCCTTGACTAGACGAACCTTTGTTGGCAAAGTAATGTCTCTGCTTTTGAATATGCTATCTAGGTTGGTCATAACTTTCCTTCCAAGGAGTAAGCGTCTTTTAATTTCATGGCTGCAGTCACCATCTGTAGTGATTTTGGAGCCCAGAAAAATAAAGTCTGACACTGTTTCCACTGTTTCCCCATCTATTTCCCATGAAGTGATGGGACCGGATGCCATGATCTTTGTTTTCTGAATGTTGAGCTTTAAGCCCACTTTTTCACTCTCCACTTTCACTTTCATCAAGAGGCTTTTGAGTTCCTCTTCACTTTCTTCCGTAAGGGTGGTGTCATCTGCATATCTGAGGTTATTGATATTGCTCCCAGCAATCTTGATTCCAGCTTGTGTTTCTTCCAGTCCAGCGTTTCTCATGATGTACTCTGCATAGAAGTTAAACAGGGTGACAATATACAGCCCTGTCGTACTCCTTTTCCTATTTGGAACCAGTCTGTTGTTCCATGTCCAGTTCTAACTGTTGCCTCCTGACCTGCATACAAATTTCTCAAGAGGAAGATCAGGTGGTCTGGTATTCCCATCTCTTTCAGAATTTTCCACAGTGTATTGTGATCCACACAGTCCAAGGCTTTGGCATAGTCAATAAAGCAGAAATAGATGTTTTTCTGGAACTCTCTTGCTTTTTCCATGATCCAGCGGATGTTGGCAATTTGATCTCTGGGTCCTCTGCCTTTTCTAAAACCAGCTTGAACATCAGGAAGTTTCACAGTTCACATATTGCTGAAGCTTAGAATACCCACCATATATTCCTGATAGTACTTCACCTATCAGTCAAGGTTAAATGGAAAACAAATTACATGGTCCATAGGGTTCATAAGATAAAAAACAAATCAGTTCTTTCGCTCATCATTCACTTCATTTAATCAGACATTCAGCAACCTTCAGTTCAGTTCAGTTGCTCAGTCGTGTCCGACTCTTTGCGACCCCATGATTCACAGCACGCCAGGCCTCCCTGTCCATCACCAACTCCCAGAGTTCACTCAAACTCATGTCCATCGAGTCGGCGATGCCATCCGGCCATCTCATCCTCTGTCATCCCCTTCTCCTCCTGCCCCCAATCCCTCCCAGCATCACAGTCTTTTCCAATGAGTCAACTCTTCACATGAGGTGGCCAAAGTATTGGAGTTTCAGCTTCAGCATCAGTCCCTCCAATGAACACCCAGGACTGATCTCCTTTAGAATGGACTGGTTGGATCTCCTTGCAGTCCAAGGGACTCTCAAGAGTCTTCTCCAACACCACAGTTCAAAAGCATCAATCCTTCGGCGCTCAGCTTTCTTCACAGTCCAACTCTCACATGCATACGTGACCACTGGAAAAACCATAGCCTTGACTAGATGGACCTTAAGTGCCCATTAAATTGTAAGCCCTGCATAAGGTCACTGCGGTCAGGGCACTTCCACACTGGTGTGAAAAACATAGAGCAAAGAAAGCAACTCCAGTGCAGGCAATGAGGCTATGGCAGGGGCAAGTGGATTAGCATAGAGGGGCAGAGCAGAAGAGGGACCTCTAATGCAGCCTTATGGAATCAGAAAACTTACCATAGCAGATGATTCTGAGCTTCATGTTGCATAAGGTCAAGGACAGACCAGGCAGTTAAACTGGAATGTTCCAACTGCAAGGAAGCAAAAGCTCTGGGCAGATGGTTAGTCTGGTAGGAGTAGATAGCTGCCACTGGATAGTGGGAGCTGAAAATGAACCTAAAGAGAGGTTCATTTTCAGAATGATGTAATTAATATGGGAGGCAAAGAGACAAGTGAGAACTATATGATCTTTTTATATGATCTTTTTGGTCAGTCCACAAAGTTTGGGTCTAAGTTAGAGGGCTAGAAGAGAATAAAGGTTTGGACTTAGTTTTAAGTGGGCTTTGCTTGGGTTTGCTGAGGAATTAGCATAGAAAACAGTTCAAAAGACACAGAGTCAATGAATGCAGCTCTAAGGTGGCCCCTTAGTTCCTCAGGAATGTATCCAGCATGTTCAGAGGATATGGAGGAAGAGAGCCTTTAGTAGAGAGGAGCCCCAAAAGTTGGCCCACATCAACATCCAAGGAAGTACACCTCCACCAGGTGTGGGAATTACTCCTCTGCCCTGGCTTTATAATTCCAACTAGTTTCTTCTCATCATGTTAGAGTTAGAGCAGGCTTAACATTGTCCAGCTCCCAGTGTTGGAAATCAGAACTGAAGTCATAGCAAATCTATTGGTTGAACAAAGATAGAGATTTGAGTTGTTTAGAAGGAAAACATCAATAAGATGAGGTGATGGATTGTGCTAAGGGATGAGCAAGAAAATAGTCACTCATGGTGCTGTGATTAACTGAGTATCATTTTATTTCTAATTTAGGAGAAATGGGGGAGAAAGAGCTTACATCAACTGAACACTGTCCATATGCCACCTGTTTACATAATTTATTTAAATTTCATAACCCCTCTCTGAAGTGGACAGTATTATCCTCATAGAAGAGTTAAAGAGCAAGACTTTATAAGGGCTGTGATCACAGTAAATAACAGAGTCAGGACAGGAACAGGGGTCAGGGTCAGTTTCTCTGGAAAGCCACATCTACATTTTGATTTCTTCTCACAAGACAACCTTCCAGTATATCTATACTCAACTTCCCTGAAAAAAATATGCCTCCTGTAGTGACCAGAAAATAATATTCCTTTCACTGTACTATACTGGTGACTTTATTTATTTATTTTTTAAGTTCAAGAGATAGCTCTTGTTTATCAGCTATTCCAGTATAACAAGTTCATCCAACAGAACATGTCAGCTCTCTCTCTGTGTAGCCTGAGATAATTTGCAGCTTTCTGCCAAGGAGCTAGTTCTGTGCCATGATTTTAGAAACAGAAGAGTGTCTTTGATGTTTTGAAATAGTTAAGCATGTTGGAGATAGGAGTGTGACTTTTCCTTTATCTCCATATTGCTATTTGCAAGATAGTGATACCTTTTGGAAACTAATGAATATTTCCATAGATTTATATCTTAGAGTGTACTTTTCTGGGATTAAGAGAAAAAAAGACCTCATATTCCATGTGATTTAGGAAGGGGAGAATTAAATGTAGAGAGCATTGTTTCTTTGTTTCTTCAGCCAAGACACCTGTGAAAATTAATGAAGGTGATAAGTCCAAGTGCGTTTCTTCTAAGGATCAGAAACAAATCCAATCAACAAATGAGAAAAAATACAAAAAGGAAAGGAATATATGAAGTGATTAGAGTTTGAAATTATAAAGTCATGCTCCAATTGCTAATAAATTTCAATACATAGGAATTAACATTTAATGAAGGATTATTAAAATTGACACAGCAAGAAATAGAAAACCTAAGCAAACTGTTAACGGTGAATCAAAACCAACATAATTTACGTGTTGCTTCTAAAGAAGGTTCTAGTCTCAGTGATTTTTTTGGTAAATTATTTCAGTGGATAAATAGCTAATTGTCATGTTGGGTTCCAGAGCCTGAATCTTATCTTTAACTCATGTTCTAAACCACCCCTTTATTCTCCTGCCACATGCATACCTTTCCCCAAACTTGCTCAGCTTCCTGTTTCAATATCAGATCCACCCATGGCCCAAGCCAGAAACTTGGATGTCTTCATCATCTCATCCCCTAGTCTCTCCACCTAACCTCATTACAATCCTATTGCCTTTAATTCTTTCTTGATATGGTTTCTGAATCTAAACTCTTTTTAATTCTTCCTGCTACTCAACTTGATTCAATCCCCCTTCATCCCTGACATTTCTCTTTAGAACTATTTTAACTACCTTCCATCTGATACGGATACCACCAGTGCCCACTGGCTCCCCTACTGTAGCCCGAAGGTAATGGATGTCTTCTAGAGAAGTTAATTCTGCATTACACTTCTTAAAACTTTGGGGGGCTTACCATTGTATGGGCATCGTTCAAGGGTAACAGTGATCTGCTGAGAATTTAGTGCAACATATTTGGAAAAAATCAACCAAACTGCTTTCAATTAGAAAAAATATAGTACTCTGTTTTGGTGAGGGAAGATTCTGTTGCCATTCTAAATGCATTTCTAAATGGCTATTATATTTCTTGATATTGTAGGAAAAGCATACTCTTCTGTGATGTGGACCCTACTAAGAACAGATTTTCTGCATTTTTCCACAAGCCATGAGGATCCATTGTCAGGGAAAGGGGAAGGGAAAGAAAGACTTGTTCTTGTTCTGGGTTGGGGGATTTTGCCCCCTGGAGTGGGCAGGGACTGGGGTGGGAGTTCTGGAGATACTAGCCTAAGGAGTAAGGACAACAGGGGTGTGCAAATGGGAGTTGTTGCAAACTAGGGAAAAAAGAATCCTCTGCCAAATACCCTGTGAACAGAAAGTTTGAGGCTGGGATGGCTGTGGGACTGCTGGGCTAGGGTAGAAGGTGGGGAGTGGATGGCTCAGGGATGGGGATGGAAGGTAGGGGTGGGAGTGGAAGGTGGGGAGCAGGGTGGAAAGCAAGGAATGGAGTGGATATTGAGCATCTGAGTGCAAAGCCTGAGGGCCTAGTCAAGGTGTCAGTGGCTTGGGTTTGGCCTACAGAGCTGTTCACCTTTGAATCAACCTCTGGAACTGGGGCAAACCAGCACCTGAAGTAGCCAGTCATCAGTGAGATCAAAGAGCTGAAGCAGCCCTTCCTTAATTTTCTGAGCGACTACATAAACACAAGAAATTAAGGGCACTAGCTGCCAACACAGCAGCCCACTGCCTTTTTTTTTTTTTTTAACTACAGTCATTGAACTACTGAGATTGATCTCCCCCGCCTCTCCCCTCAACTGCCCAGAAGCCATAGAGCACAATATGCCCTGACAGTCTTACCTGAAGAATCAAGTCAAGCCTAGAGAAGCAAACCAGAGAGAAGAAAAGGTAGAGACAGAACTCTGATGACACTGTTCTGAGTCCCTGATTACACAAACTTGAGTCCAGGGACTCATCTCAGTTGTCTTCCTGGACTGCTTTTTCTGTTAGTATGTTTTGGGTTCTATTCCTACCACTAAAGATGATCTAATACAGATAGAAAACACTCAGCAATGCGGAAGAATGGTCATTATCTGAATTCACAGCTGAGAGGAGATGGAAATAAGTGTACTCTTTAAGAGACTCGATAGGCATGGGTAAAGGATAAAGGGAACCATAAAGAAGGGAGGGTTATACTGAAAAGCTGTGTTTGTGAAGGGGAGGAATTTCACTCAGAACAGAGACTGGCAGGAACAATTATATTTTAACAAACCCTCAAGGTGATTCCAATACACACTGAAGTTTGAGAACCACTGTTCTCAATACAGTAATATACCTGTTTTAGTACATAATACACCTGTTATTCCCTACTGTCAAATCTCTGAAAAACATCAAGTGGGACATTTACGTCAACAGTGTTAAACTCACAGGTGCATAGACAGTAAACAAAGGATTATCTTTATTGATGGAACAGCCATAGAAAAAGACTTCCTGAAAGAGATAGGTCATAGTTCTGAATTTAGTACCATGTAACTAATAGGAGATGCTTATTAAAATCAACAGATTTTAAAATTCAGAAAAAAAAAAAACAAAAAACAAAACAAACCTAACTTTCATTCTTCACAATTCATTGTTTCCCAGAAGGAAGAGTGAATGCAAGACTTTCAGCCATAAAAGCAGTCTTTCACAATCTATGAACCTTTCTTGGAGTGTAACTTTCCATTCTACCACTCTCCACCCCAATTCCCAAATAGTCGTTGCCATCTTTTAAACGTCTTGACTAGTAACACTCCTAGGAAACTCAAAGGAGTTTTCATGGCTTAAGCAAAAATGTGTGCTTGAAATAAAAGTAACCTGTGTTATATTGGTCATATAAACTCCTAAAACTTGCTCCTTTTCAAATTGTGATGACCTCCTTTTAAAATGGCTTACTTGGGACTTAATTTTATTTAGAATGTAAAAGAGCAAATACAATCATACCTTATAGCAGTAGTTGTTATATGCCTTATGTGTACTATATATAAATCAAAACATGCTGCCTGCTTACTTTTAAAGTTTGTTATTAGATAGGAACTGGATATGAAATTATCTAGAAACTCAATTAACGTTTCTAGAATAAAACCTCCACAGTTCTTTACCTTCAAAGCTTATTTAGCAGTATTCTAATGAAATTCTGACAGATACTGAGTCTGAAGTGTCTGTTTTTACATTTCACATGGATCAGAAAAGTTAATTTCTTTTTCATTTGTAGTTTTGGATGGAATATATTGCTAACTGGCATTCATATGATAGAAAACAGGAACAAAGAATATGTGTAAACTATTATTTGGGGGAATGAGCTCCTGATCTGAGGATCACAGCCACAAGTAAGGCTGCAGGAGACAAAAAATTCAGACATATTCACATTTTCCTCTGAAATAGTAGTAACCTTGTCCAACACAAAATTCAGTGGTAGTTTCAACAGGGAAAAAATGGGCTGTAATGCTGCCATTTAACAGCCTACCTTCAACTCCTATGCCACAGGTAAAATAGGTCTATGACCATTGCTTCCAGATTCTATAAAAAGCAATGAGACTGAGCTCTTCAGGTATTTTAGTAGTCCCCTCCAAAAAAGTATGTCTGATTGGTTAATCCACCAACACCTTTTATGTACCTACTATCTGAACTAGCTAAACAGTACTTTCTGATGAGTGTATCCTAAGACTTGTGCTGTTTTAACCATTATTTTGATGTTTTAACTACTTGTTTACCCAAATAGTTAAACATCAAACTATCATCTATTTCCTCTAATCCTATAAACATCCTGTTGATACATACATATGCATCCTGTTGACGCATATCAAAGCATTTATCTTTTATTACCCAAATAAAAACAAAACAAAAAACTCTGCTGGCTCAAAGACTTAATTACATTCCTGTTTTGAAAACCACTGGATGCTCTGATAGTAAATGTCACAATCATAGCTGCCTTTGAATGCTCTCTTAACCCTCCCTCCTATTCCACAAAGAAGTGAGTAAACCTGAATAGCAGCTTTTTGAAGAATAAGCAAAAAGCAAAGATCATACAATGGACACTTATATTTGTTTCAGATCTATTAGATAGCCTGTGCCCAGTATACACTTGTAACTGTAATTTGTATTACCTGAGCACAAACTTCCTGGGCAGGTAAGTATGAGTAGTTTGGAAATGACCATTCTAAACCAGTAATTAAGTTATGGATCAGGCAGCAGTGACTGCATAATGGTGATATGCGTGAAGATGAAAGATCTGTGCTCTAGACCAGTATCCTTTGTTGATTTATCACATGTTCTTGGGAAACTCGCTACAATTCTCCAAGCTACTTTCTCAAGAGTAGAAGAGAGAGAAACAGCTGTCCTGCACATATAATACACCTACTGTAATGTTCAAATGGTAAAGTGAAAATGCTTTGTAAAACTGTAAATTAGCTTTGCCAATAATCTTAGCAAGAAATGAATCAGATTATACTCAGGGACTGTGAATCCATTTTAATATTCTACTTTCTTCACTCATAAACACATGATTTAACCAAAAGACAAATAAAGCAGAATTAGAAAAGTTAAATGATTTACAAAATATCAAAATGAGCTGTGTCTGATATAGCTCAATCTGTCAAGAAAATTAGTGATTACTCCAAAGGTTTAAGGATAGTGAACAACTTCAAACAACTTTTCCAAACAATGAATATTAGGGTAAAAGCCATTTTAAAAAACAAGACATCCATGAAATAAGTTGTATAAATGAGATAAAAATCACAGAGTTGACAGAGATTTATAAAATGGATAAAATGAATAGACATTAAATTGTTTTAATGAATCCACTTCCTTTATTGCAGTAACCTCTGTACAAAGCAGCAACTGCAATACTCAACGTTAAAACATTAGAAAAGCATTTGTGTGACAGTTATAGTACAGTATTATCAAAATATTACATTTTCAAACTTAGTAAACATTCACCAGAGCTCAAATCTTTAAATTATTTTTCCATAGTCTTTAAAAATATGTAATGTCAGAAAGCATAAAAAAAGAATGTAAAAGGAAACCTAAAATACAAATGAAATAATGTGACAAATAAATATGTGATTTAATTAACTGTTAATAATCAGCTTAACACCACCATTCTTTAAACCCACTGAATTTTTACCTAGAGAAATAATGAACGGTCATATGCCATTGCATAACTGTTTATTTCCAAGTTATCAGCAATGATTAGAACTTAAAATTTTTGGCATTAAAACAATCAAATTCAGCATAAATAAAATAGAGTAGAATAGCTTCAACACTAGCTAACATTTCTAAGAATTAATTGTTGAAATTTATCAGAGCACAAAAACAACCTTGAAAAATTTGACCTGGTATCTAGTGTTAAGTAAAAGTAATGCATTTCTTTTTAAGTGAAAAGTTTCTTACATTATTTCACAGACAATATTACCCTCCCCCATTATGTATATTTAGATATATTTTATGTACTTTATACACATATGTATGATGCATGACATTTGGTTCCTGCAGTACAGATCACAATGAGGTTTTCCTGAATGGGAAAAACTTAAAAAAAGAAAAAGTAAGTGTACCTGTGCACATTTCAACATAGCAGCACTCAGTTATGCCCTATTAACCATTTAAAAAGTTGAGACATGATATTGTTTACTGAATATGACATTTTTACTGTCTTTCTTCTTAAACACTACAAAACCTCCAAAAAATGGTACAATGGTGTGAGTTATAACATAGGAAAAAGTTTTTAGGAAAACAATTACCTCATTCTCTTAACATTCTGAATTTAAAATTACTATCAGATCTCTGTTATGATATTAACTTAGTTCATACTCATGCAGCAAAGATATTGCACTACTGAACAACAGTAGTAATTTTATAGATTTTTTTTGAGATTCATGAACACCTACATAAATTCTTCACCAGTGAAACTTATACCAGTGAACACACTGAAGAGTACTTTAGATGAAACATTCTCCATTTCCTAATCGAATGATAACTGTGTGAAGATACATGCCCTTCCAGTGATCACATTTGTTCTCCATGAAACCTGTCTTTCAATCTGTGAACTCATAAACAAAAAATTTAATATGATAAATCTTAACACTTTAAAATGCAAACAACCATTGTGTCATTATAAATACACATATGCATATGTGTATGCATATACATATATACACACACACATACAGATATGTAGACATACAATCCCTTGAAATGTTTCTAGGAAATCCTTCCTTGAATAAAAACAAAAAACTTCACATTAATAATTGCATATAAAGCTTTTAGTAACAGTACATATGCACTGTCCAAATTGTACTAGTAGACTATGATGTCAAAAGAGACTTTTCAAAAGCACAAACTGGCAGTTTTTCTTAACACAAAAGTTTTAAAGTATTAAGAATGGATTAAATTTAAATGTCCAGAATAATCTGTTCAAACCTGAGTATATTAATTAAGACTATGTACTTGACAGTTGAATGAATTAAGCCTAAAAACATTTCACTAAGAAACCAGTGGTCCATTTAACCATTTGATGAAACATTAAATATTTTAATGATTTATAAAAAGGATGATATAGTGATATTCCATATATTTATTGAAATATTCTATTAAATGACAATGCTTTGTCTAATTTTAACCAGGAAAATCTTTTAGCATTTTGTAAAAGTCCCTCAGATTTGAGGAAAATTCTAAATTAGGACAGATCTTTCTTCTAATAAATATAAATGATCTTAAAGATTTCCTTTAAAGAATGACAATATGTGATTTTTCAGGATGGTATATAGAAGTACTGGATAAATCTTCAACCTCCCCTAAGGATTCAAATAATAATAATCAAAAAAGATATAAATAACAGCCAATTAGAGGTTTTAAAAAAAAGGTTTATTGGGCTTTTTTCTCCCTAGATCTACATTTATACATCCTAATGCAAACCTAGCCTTGGGGTCACTTTTCGGTTCTCATATATTTTTTCCCTTGCCTCTTCATTAACTAGCCCTAATTCTCGCCTAACAAACACATTTACAAAAGTAATAGAAAACATACAGTACTCAACACTAATTGGTCAATGGAAAAAGAAAAGCGGTGTCCATTTTAAGGTGGGAAAGATTAGAAATAAAAACAGCTGAAGGCAAAGTTTGACATTCTACAAATTTATAAAAGAGGATATATGGATGAAATTTGGTTAATTTCAGAAGGCACCTCAAGGCTAAAGGCTTTTTGTACTCCTTTCATCAATCAAAAAATAACACACTTTTATTGCTATTCAAGTAGCAAAGGAAAAACTTTACTCTCACAAGCTTCAGTCCAACAAGGAATCATCATTCACTAAGACTGAAATACGGAATTGACTAAAACTGAAGTCTCCATACATATATCAATGGAGCAACTTCCCTGTGTGCTTTCAAATTAATGAAATAGTGAAAAAAAGTCACAGTTCACCATTGTGATGTTGAAGATTTCAGTGATAGTTACTTCACTAGGCACTGAAGTACCGTCTGGAGGGCTGTCCACTGTGCAGATAAAACACTTAAGAATAGAAGGTAAGGACACTCTGATGATTCCCACGGACTAGAAGAATTGGTGGCAGGTCCTTGGATAGAGCTTCTAACCATGCCATGTAGAGAGCACTAGACACAGCACCTTTTCGTGCAACTGGGAGACTCCTGGTATCAAAAAAAAACAGGAAATTAAACAATGTATTTACGCTAAGAATAAAATAATAAAAACTATAAGTCACAGTAATAGTAACTAAAAATTACTATAATTACAGTATATGCTGTAACAACTACTATACCATATATTCCTATTTTTTTTCAAGTTTGAACAAAGTATTTCTTACAAAATATCTTAAGAATAGCAAATTTTTGTTGTTCAGTCGCTCAGTCGTGTCTGACACTTTGTGACCCCATATACTGCTTCCTTGTCCTTCACCAACTCCCAGAGCTTGCTCAAACTTGTATCCATTGAGTCAGGGATGCCATCCAACCGTCTCATCCTCTGTCATCCCCTTCTCCTCCTGCCTTCAATCTTTCCCAGTACCAGGGTCTTTTCTAATGAGTCAGTTCTTTGCATCAGGTGGCCAAAGTACTGCAGTTTCAGCTTCACCATCAGGCCTTCCAATGAATATTCCAGATTGATTTCCTTTAGGATGGACTGATTTGATCTCCTTGCAGTCCAAAGGACTCTCAAGAGTCTTCTCCAGCACCACAGTTCAAAAGCATCAATTCTTCAGTACTCAGCCTTCTTTATGGTCCAACTCTCACATCCACACATGACACTGGAAAAACCATAGCTTTGACTGTACAGACCTTTGTCGGCAAAGTAATGTCTCTGCTTTTTAATATGCTGTGTAGGTTAGTCATAGCTTTTCTTCCAAAGAACAAGTGTATTTTAATTTCATGACTGCAGTCACCATCTGCAGTGGTTTTGGAGCCCAAGAAAATTAAATCTGTCACGGTTACCATTGTTTCCCCATCTATTTGTCATGAAGTGATGGGACTGGATGTCATGATCTTAGTTTTCTGAATGTTGAGCTTTAAGCCAACTTTTTCACTCTCCTCTTTCACTTTCCTCAAGAGGCTCTTAGTTCCTCTTCACTTTCTGCCATAAGGGTGGTGTCATCTGCATATCTGAGGTTATTGATATTTCTCCTGGCAATCTTGATTCCAGCTTGTGCTTCATCCAGCCTGGCATTTCGCATGATGTACTCTGCATATAAGTTAAAAAAGCAAGGTAACAATATACAGCCTTGATGCTCTCCTTTCCCAATTTGGAACCAGTCTGTTGTTCCATGTCTGGTTCTAACTGTTGATACTCAACCTGCATACAGGTTTCTCAGAAGATAGGTAAGGTGGTCTGGTATTCCCATCTCTTCAAGAATTTTCCACAGTTTGTTGTGATACACACAGTCAAATGCTTGAGCATAGTCCATGAAGCAGATGTTTCTCTGGAATTTTCTTGCTTTTTTTATGATCCAGTGGATGTTGGCAATTTGATCTCTGGTTCCTCTGCCTTTTCTAAACCCAGCTTGAACACCTGGAAGTTCTTGGTTCACATACTATTGAGGCCTAGCTTGGAGAATTTTGAGCATTACTTTGCTAGCATGTGAAATGAGTGCAATTGTGTGGTAGTTTGAACATTCTTTGGCAATGCCTTTGGGATTGGAATGAAAACTGACCTTTTCCAGTCCTGTGGCCACTGATGAGTTAGTATCTAAAATTAAACCTCAAATCTCTCCTTATAATTGTTTTAGGAGAAAGGGATATTTCTATCTGAATTTTGATAGTGGTAAATACATACGGATGAATGATATTCAAATATAATTAATTCTACATATTAATGTTCAATTTCTTGTACCTATCTCTGAGCTTTCATTTTCATTTGTAGGTAGTGGACGTATGTCCAGTTGCTCCATAGAGTGTTTTTCTCTAGATTTCTATGTTTTAGTGACTTCCATTACAGATACCATCAGCAAAATTGGAAATTTCCTGGTGTAGTCAAATTTCCTGGTTGTTAGTCAAAATAGCAATCTTTTGGTATTACTTAGTTTCATAATTTGACATGTTTCCAGAGATCTGAGCCTTTTTTACCTATATAAGGACCAGGCTCCAGGACTTAGAAAATCTGGGTTCAAGAAAGATCTAGGCAACCTGATTTAGTGAAAGAAAAGCCAGAGTGAGCACAAGTATCTATATTCAATGCAAAGACATTGTGTCTATATGACATTTTGTATGTGGGAACTTGGGAGTGGGAATTCAGATATGAACCATGTTTTAAATTTAATCCTCAGCCTAACTTGATGGAATTATTTCTATGAAGAATCTGTCTAGGAACCAAATTTCAACTTGCAGCCCCATTACCCGACAAATGTTGATGGTTATGCTGTGGTATTTCCAAAGCTAAGGAATTTTTTAAAAGTGGGAAAAAGCATAAAGGAAAAAAATCCCAGAATATGCTACGATGATAAGGAATTATTTAGATTTATACAAGCTTAAGGTAAATATTTTTGTTTATCTTTCCTATCTTAAATGATTTCTTCATATGCTTCAAGCATAATGTATTTAAAAAGTTTGTTTTTCTCTCATAACCACTAAGTTATTATGGTTATAGATATATTTTGGGTAGAAGAAATGAATCCTAATTGAATTATCATAAAATGAATAGCCAAGAAATCTTAGTATAGGTATTACTTACATGACAATGATATTAGCTGTGTTTGAATGTTCCTTTAATAATTCATTTAACCTGATCTGCCGGTATGTCTGAAATGAAACATAACAGTCATTCTTAGTCCTTTTGAAAACTGAAATTTTCCCTGGTACATAAAACTATAGATAAAAAGAAACCAAAATCAATTTTGGTATAATAAAAATATCTGTTCCCAAACTTAAAAAAAAAAAAATCAGTGCTTTGCACTATCCAAATATAAGTACAACTTAAAAGTAGATTTAGTTTACACAACTAGTTCTTTTCATAACCAACTGTAGTTCTTGATGTTTATTTCTTAAGTATTTTCTAAAAAAAACCACAAGGAAGATTAATGAAAAGGAAGCAGGAGAGAAAAAATACCTTGGTCTTATAAAGTTCAAGCTCATTATCTGTTATTCGCCATGGTTCATCTTCTTTCATTTTATCTGCAATATCTTGTTCTTTATCATCTTCATGAAGTCTGTATGGCTCAATCATTTCATCAAAAGCTACAATACTTAAAAAAAAAAAGAATACAGACAGTTAATATGTATGTTTGGGATGGGTGCAGAAATGTAAACTGAAGTATAAGGCATATTTGGGGGAACAGGAGATAAAGACAGAAAGGAAACAAGACAGACTATAAAGGGCCCTTTGGACTTACTTCAATATCTGCAATGTCAGTCAGTTATCTGCTAGCTTAAGAAAAAGTTGACTTCACATGTAACTAAAAGCAGGCAAAACCCCCAGGTAATTAAGTTAAATGATCTATTACAGTGTCTGAGCAGGTCATCCATAAAAGAATCAGAAATTTATACAAAATAATTTATCTAATAACTTACTTTTCTTTCTTTGGTTTAGTATTAATATCTCCTAAGACCATGATATCAGAGAAGTCTATCCGGAACTTGCTAAGCAAAGTAGCCATCCTAGAACAAAAGTGAACGGCACTGATATACATGAAGGCTGTATATAGAAATATTTTTATTCTATTTAGGGCTGACTCCATATGATTTATAGGAAATAATGATTTACAGGAAAAGTATGTCAGGTTCTGAGCAAAATCCATCCAGTTAATTTATACTACTCATTCACAAAGTAGACGTCTAAATTATCTAGAAACTTGCATTGTATTCTCTTACATTCTCTGAATTTTTCCTTAGCATCCAATGGACAGAGGAAGACAATAATTAAATTTGAATGGCACCTAGTTTTTAAATTTTAGTTAATTTGTATTAGTAAGTACATGAATTTCAATAAAAACTGGTAAACAGATATTTGTAACAAATAGAAAGAAACAGGGAACGTTTATGAGGAAGGTGTCAATAAGCACTAGGTTTTAAAGAATGGAGTTATTTTAACACAGAAGGGAGGCTAGTGAAGAACTATTTGTAGTAGAGAGATGAGAGCAGGCAAAGAAGTAAAAGTCAGAAATCATATGTATGTTTAGGGTGGGTGCAGAAATGTGAACTGAAGTATAAGGCATATTTGGGCAAACAGGAGATAAAGACAGAAAGGAAACAAGACAGACTATAAAGGGCCCTGATTGTCACACAGGCTTTCTATGGTATGTAACAGAGAAGAAGTTAAAATTCCTTGGGGCAGAGGCATCACATGATCAAAGCTTTTCTTTCCAAACATGAAATTAGGAGCATATGTACAATATATTATGAAATAGTCAGAAATGAGACAAAGGGTACTTAGAGAAGCACTGAAACCAGAACTAGAATTGTGTGACAGGACAGACAGAAATGAGAGAATGGACAAGGCCATCATGCATTTCTGTTGTCTAGAAGTCTGAAAAGTATAATACATATATGGACATATAACTTTTGTGCACTTCTTACCCTGCTAATTTTTTTTCATAAAAGGCTGATTAATGCTTCTATGCTACAAGTATTTAAAGATGTTCTAAAATGTCAACAGATTAAAAATATTACATGTGAGTAAAACCAAGAATCTTGAACATTAAGACTAAACTTGAACATTAAGACTAAATTAAAGAGAATGAAGTTTTATTTTAGACTCTTCAGCTTCACTACAGAACAGAGAAACATTACTGACATTTTCTGTACTGTCTAATTGTTACCCTACCAAACCAATATTGAGATAATGAAATACTATTAGATAAAAGCTCATCAGTTTAAAACAGACTTACGCTCTTCGGTCATGGTCTATTCTATTTATTTTTCCACCAATGAATACTCTGATCTTACAATCTTTCCACTTTTTCTTGGTAGTCAGAAGATAAGGTATCAATAAAGTCAAACCTAAGTCATAAAAATATAACAGATCATTTATATTTAACATTGATTTCTCAATTAAAAACTTTTAATCCAAGTTAACTGCTAAAAACTTCTTTACCACACCTCAATATATAACAAACATTTTCTTTCTGTCCTGCCTGTAATGATTCAGTCAAAAATCCACTTGGCAGACCTGAATAAGGAGGGAGGTCCAGTGAAGACAAGGCCCATGTCATGAAGGCAAAAAATGAGGTACTGACCTTGCAGGGTAGGGAGATTTGTTATATCAGGACTGAGAAAAAGAATGTTCACTGAAGCTAATGGGAGTCATGTTTCAAAACATGAAAAGGGAGAAGCTGGAGCAAACCCTGCAGTGTTGGCAATGGAAGTGGTTTCAATCTACACATGTACATACAAATAAGTGCTGTGTGTGTTTCCTACATCTGTCCACTGAGAGGGCATGGGAGCAGTGACACCCTAGTAGAAACGGGCGTATCTAATGCTCTGACCGATGTTTCTAAATACCGTTCTTCACTGAAAGGAATCAAGGCTCTTTGGATAAAGGGTCATTCAAGTGCTGGTGCAGGTAAAGTACAAAATTGAGCCTGGAACATCATATTTTATCATAAAATAAAGAATGATCGGGACATGACAAATGGACACAGAAGTCAGCTGAAAGAGGATACTGCTGGTCAAATCTGGGACATCAAAATGAATTATAAAAATGAAAAATGCTAACCCATTGAATATAATTGGAGACTGGTAAGTCCATACAAATAGAAGTGAAGAGAAAGCTCTTCTTTACAGTTAAACACCAGATAAAACTAATAAATAAGGAAGAAATGATGGGATTGGAAAAATCATCATTTGGAAACCACATATACACCATAACAATAACAGCAAAAATAAATTCAGGTGGAAATATCAATGTATGCTCAAGATGGTGGCAAAAATCACAGCAACAATAGAATATTTACATGGTCTCAAAGAAATTGCCCATGCCCCAAATACCTGTAATTATAAAAGGTGGCAATAATAGCTTTTCAGTATATAAACATAGTGAAAGCCACCTTACTCAAAGGTCAAAGCTACTTTCACCAGTGATGAGACAAATCAACATCAAGAGCCACCTGATGAGATGCAGACAGAAGGCATAGCATCACTCTTGTGATATTTCTACCCAAAATACATAACTTGAAACTAATTATTATGAATCATTAAACAGCACCTCAAATCAAGTGACATCTACAAAATGGTCTAATGTTTTTTTTAAAAAATTTTAAAGTCATGAAGCTCAAGGAAGGGCTGAGCAACTTTCAAACCAAAGGATACTGACGAGAGATGACAACTAAGTGTGATGCCTGATTCTGGAACTTATCCTAATGCTTTGGGGAATGTTGGCCTAATGGGAATGGGTCAGTGAGTAAAGAGTACATGCTATTTCCTAATACCACCCCCACAACTTCAAAAAATTTAAACTTGTTAAAAAAAAATAGGTTAGCAACCTTACCTCCATCATCAAAAAGCCACCAGACGTCAATAGTATTCTTTCCCTGTTTTTTCTGAAATTGTGTACTAGCTTCAAGAAGCTTTTGGTCAGCTACGTTTAAAGGCACAACAGGGCCTTTGGATTCTGAAGGATTAAGCAGAAAAATAAGATATAAGAGAGGTAAATCTTAAATTATAGCTTGCTAAATTCCTATAGTTCCCTAACTTGTGTATATTCAGATGTTTATAATGTAAGACAATTATATACATGGCATTCTTCACAACACAATTGCTTGTAATCTGAACATACTTTTAAATGGTTATAGATACATATATCTATACTCATCCAAACTACCTTGCCTAATTTCTAATATTTTGAAGCATTCTGAATGAAAGAGAATCACAAAAACCAGTAAATAAAATTATAACTGCTAGATTTTGACTTTTGAAAAGCTGTTTTAGGCTGACTGGGCAAAGTAAGTTTATGCCTGTTCCATGAAGATATTTCTTTTGTAATTTGGTTTCTCAATAATTTAAAGTTCAAAAATATTTAAAATAAATGTTTTTATCTGTAATATAAAAGACAGAAGGAAGTGGGAGACATATCAATACAATCATGCAGTTATCACAGTAAAACCTCTCACTCTTTCACTGAAGAAGGGAAAACTCCCTCATCTTTACCTAACTCTGTCCCCTCAATACGTGAGGCCCAATTCTAAAGCCATATAAGCACCAAATCTTTCTGTGAACCACAAAAAGAATGTGGGAACTCCCAGGAAGAGCACCCATTTGCTGCAGGTCTAAAGAACAATTTGTCATGGGAATTCTCATTTACATCGCTAGGAATTAAAAAGGAAGAAAAAAATCAGCACTGACTGTGAGCAAGCAAATGACTATAATGAAATCCCTATACCAAATTTTAAAAGCATAAATCCACAGAAAGAAATCTGATCACTTCTGAAGAATGTCTTATCATTCACGTTTCATGCTGCCATGATGTATGCAAACATGACGAATGACTTTGCATGATGAAATAATATGGCTACCAAACCACACTGCTCCATAACTCTCACCTCTATCTCCTTCTCATAAAATTCATGTACGTTGACATGACTGTATCTCCCAAACGCAGCAGGACTGTGAGAAATATTGTAATTTTTGAAATGAGAAATATATTAGTATCAAAATTAAGGACTTGGCTGGGTACAACTGATGGTAAAGAATGCAAGTGACACTGTAAATAAACCTATTTCAGTGTCTCTACTTATCATCTAAACCATGCAGTTTAAATTATAAAATTAAAATACTGACTTTCAGGATTTGAATATTCCTGAAATGCTACTATGATTTAAAAGAATTTGTTTTTGATATATCACCTTTTCCTGGGATGATTTAATGCTTTATTTGGACCAGTCATTATTTTTCTAATCTGCATTTAATAAATAACTGTAACATCACCTCACCATGAAAATAAAAACCAAGGTAAAGAAAGAAAATAATAAAATTGGAGTTAAAGAATTAACAGTATGAGAAAAGAGATTAAAATAAAATGATGAAAAATGCCTGCCTTTTTTCAACAGTGGTTGAGTTGGAGTCTTGCCATCCTCTTCCTCATCTAGATTATGTTTAAGAAACACAAAATAGAAGTTAATTGCCTTTTTATTAATAAAATAATGAAAATGTAACTAGAACACATTTATAAGCAAACATAGTATGAAGAAACAGTGTGAAAAATAATTAAGACTGAAGATATTTTCTAGACTGAGTGTTCAGGATTGAAAAAGCAAACATGTTAGATTCCTCCAACAGGGCTACTGAGTAACACCCGCCCCTAAACTTTATTCCTGTAAAACTGGCAAAAACTAGAATTTTTTTAAACTTTTAAACTGGCAAACTTGAAATCAGTTGCTATGGCTTACAGAGTAGAAACATGATATCAAAAAATTGATGTTGCAGTCAAACATGCCACTGTATCATTTGCAAATGGCTGCCAAGTAATTTTAGAAGCACAGATACTTGGTTTTTGTAAAAATTAATTACCACTTGAAATATTAAGGCATTTGATCAAAGACAAGAGTCTTATGGTTTATATAAAATGCCAGGTTATACAGGAGTGATTTTTCAAATACATAAATTTGTATATACATATATATATATGTGTATGTGTGTGTGAGTATATGCATATATGTAGCATATACCAGTCCATTTATATTTATATATCTATAAATATTTCCCAGAATTAATATTTCTCTTAACTTAAATTTTTTTTCTTAAAATAAGCTATACTATTTGTTTAAGGCACATAAAACTCCCAACTTGGACAGGAAAGAGTACACTACAGTGACGGGCTCTTGAGTCAGACTCCCAGCATTTCAAGAGTACCTCTAAATCTTTTCCTAGTGGTGTGACCTTGAGCTAATTACTTAAGGCCTCACTTTCCTCATTTGTTAAAAGTTTGAACCATACCTACCTCTTAAGGTTTTTATGTTGCAAGCATTAATGCACTGAGCTCAGTGCCTATCATAAAACATGTATTCAAAGGGTACTCTTTTTGTCCCTCTGCATACTGCAGGCCTCAATAAGATAGACATACGAAATATAAAAACAGTAACAGAACATTTATAATTCTGCAGGCTTTTTATATAAACTTTTCTACATTTTCCATGTAATTCTGAAAATAGCTAAATATAAAGCTAACAAAATAAAATGTATGCTATTTTTGAATGCTAATTTTTATGCATGTTATGGAATAAGAAACATTTCCATTATTAAATCTAATTTTATAGTATTAAATAAACTGTTCTTATAAAGCAGATGTTTGATATTATCTATCTTTAACAGTAATAAAAGACATAACTATGGACATTCTGTTTTCATTTCAAAGAGCTCAGAAATGTGAAGAAAATACACTTAAAAGTGATTTAAACTAATTTTAAAGGCATTTACATTTTTAAAAGAAAAAGATGAGCAGAAATGTACTGACCTAGTCCCCTACTCTTTAAAAATAATGACTTCATAAGATTGTGACAAACATTAATAAGCTCATGTAAGGATAACATCTACTACAGTGTGAGAGGAACAGTAGATGACTGATAAATATTACTTCTCCTGTCATAGCTTTACCTATTAATTCCTAACATATTCCCATAAAGAAAAGATCTGTTTTGAGGCAAGAGAAAAGGGAAACAACAACAAAAAAAGTAAGATAAAATGAAAGAATGTATACCATAAACTAAAAATAAATGCAGGAACGTTTAAGAGTTAGCAGAATCAGTTTATAGAATTTTGAGGTGAAATAGAAAAAAAAAAAAAAAAGGCCAGCAAAGAACTGATACAGAAAATGGGTCACAACTGAACTTTCAACTATCACTACTCTAAGCAAACAAATAAGGAGGAAAGAAAAAGCAGCATTAATGCTTCTAAACGATCTAGAAGAGAGTTCAGAGTTAGGTTATCAAATTTCCATGGTAATCAATTTCAGAAAAAGAATGGTAATTATTTTATAGGAATCAAAAGTATGATATGGTTTGATGATTTACAGTGCAGATTTTTCTTGTTGCATGTCAGCTGGGAGTAGGACAGATGGAGATACTAGACTGAACAGAGGTAGGAGAGTGAGGGTGGGAGAGTAAGATTTGGAAGTCATTCCTTTTTCCTTCTCATAGACATGACAGAGATTTATGGATGAAATTATCCTGAAGTCTCAGGAGACTTGGAAGGTTTTTTGGTGGCTTAAACCCTGACTTAGCCACCAGGGGTATTTATGTCTATAGTTATGACTCAAAGAGTTCAGCAGCTAAACATAAAGAGCTCGTTTCTTGGGAGGAGATTAAACTGATTTTGTATTACACTGTTCTACCTGAACAATACTAGGTACAGTAGATATATAAATATTCAGGGTATTTCAGTACATAAACAAAACCTCTGGTATTAAAATATCTTGATTAACCAAAAAAATCAGATAAACTAATCTTATAAGCCTCATTCCTTTCAGTGTTATCATATGCTATATACACATTACTCCAAAACTACCAAGTTTCTTTGCAAACTCAGCTTTAACCTATGCTTCAAATTAAAATTAAGTATAAACAAAAACATACAAGAGCATATTAGTATTTAATTAACTAGCATGGTTTCTATTCTATGAGCTATTCAATACCTTAAAAATAATTAATTATTTGGAGCCATTTTTGAAAGGCATAACTTTCACCTGAGCAAGTAGAAATGAAGAGTACATATTTGAAAACTAGTTACTTTGTGAGACATGCCATATAATAAAAACCATTTCTTCTATAACCATTAATAAAATTTCTTGTTTAATAAAAATTACCTTTATGTGTAATGGATTTCTCACTGGATGGTTTAGAAGTATCTAAATCTGATTTTTTACTATATTCCACACTTAGTACCACATCCTTTACACCAGGAGATTTCTCTTGCGATGACAGTAATTCTTCTGTAGACATAAAAGTATTCAAAATGTTTTCTAAATCTCTCAATCAAAGAGGGCATCATGGTGTAACATCAATTTAATGACAATTTTAAGCACAGTTTATTATGAGATAATAGTTCATAATAAACTTTCTTATATAAAGGAATGTGATAATCCATTTTGAAATGACCATTCAACTAAATTATATTCATCCACAACTGTCAGACATTTTAATTAGGTGATGAGAGAGAAATCAGTAATGAGTGAGTTTTACAGAACATAATATGGTAGACAAAAGAATGATGTATAAAATGTGAATCAACTCTAATTTCAAAGTCATTTACACATGTAAAAAAATGTAGAATGTGACAAATGTTGATATACATATAAGATGATAGACAACAGTGAAAAATTATACCCATGACTGTAGAACTAAAACTAAGGGATAGAGTTTTTTCCTTAGCTCATGGTAAACGTGTTATCTCTTTATTTTTAAAGTACGTTCTTCATTTTCTGCTTTGTAGGAAGGGGTTAGCAAACATTTAGCTTCCACGATAAAAGTATTTATCATAAAGAAAAACATGATATGAAATTGATGCTCTATCCATAGTCCTCATCACTGAGATGCGTGCATTAGGAGAAATAAAAATAGGAAGTATATAAGCCTAGGTGCCAGCACTGTGCTAAGACGGTGTCAGTCAGTATCCCCTATTAAATGTTCACAATAATCCTCTGAATAAAGATGAGAAAACTGAGGCTCAGAAGGCAGCAAATTTGGCCTGGCTACAAAACTACTAAGAGAAAAGACTGGAAATTATTAAAGCATATCTGACTCCACAGCTTGTGCTCTTAAGCCATGTGCTAAAGCAAATTCCTGTTTCCAGATCTTAATGATGAATAACAAGAGTTTCAAAACAATCTTCATAATGATTAACACTTGAATATATAATTTATTAGCCAAACTGATATTTTTGAGAGTGAAAGGGAACACTAGTAATAATTATGCAGAGTTAACAGGTATCCTAAACCAAAATTACTGTGAGAGCAAGAGAGAATGAAAATAGTATTTTGCAAGGCCTACTCCAGAGTAAGAAAATGCATTTTCAGCAGGCCATACTTTTGTGTTACATGGATAAAGACCTCAAAGCATTCCTTTCAGAACTGCACAATACCCTTAAAATGGTGGGGGGAATGGGAGGATTAAAACAGTTTAAATACATAAACAGATGACACAAGTTCATTACGTGGCTCTCAGCTATTTAGGCTTAGCTAATTTTGATGACCTTGTTAATTAATTGATAAGGGTAAATATTAGGTATGCAAATTTTCTTAAGCTTATAGTATTTTTTAAACTACCCAGGAAAGCATTAGAGGGTATGGAATTTTCCATAGTTTTTATAAAGTTGGTAAAAATGCTAAGTATACTTTAACAGGTTTTAAGTTTAAGGAAAAAAAATTTTAATGCTTGAAAAATTATACAGCTTGAGAGGAGATTAGGGTGTCAGGGGTTAAAGACTAGGGAAAGAATATGATAGAAGGTATGAAACAGTTGTACAAGAGAGATCTTTGTGGTGATGGAACAGCTCTGTATCTTACATGAAACAAATGTGACAAGTGAAACCAGAACTACACATGTGCTTGTGTGCACACGCGTGTATATAAAAGTGGTGAAATCTGAGTAAGGTATGCAAATTGTCCCAATGTCAATATCCTGGTTTTGATGTTGAACTGAAGATAAAATGGAATAGAAGATGTTACCATTAGGGGAAAGTGGATGAAGGGTACACACATTTTTGTGAATCTATAATTATTTCAAAATGATAAAATTTAAAAAATATTTATAGGGTCTTCTCTGAAGAAAGAATCTTTCATTAATAATATGCCTCTATGTACAAAGTACACTTTTCATAAACATGAAAATGTCTAAAATGTTTTCCTCTGATTATTTTATTTGTCATGTATTTTTATAAATCTGGCCAAAGTACAATCATAGCTAACACTTGTTTCTCTTAAACTTGCAATTTGAATTGTATTATATTAGTAATTAGTAGCTTTTATCCAGATTGGTACAAACAGAAAATACAAACTCTGGTGGTGCCAAACAGATCTTTAAATGACATACAACAAGTATGTGACACAGATTAGATGGTAAATATTAAAAGTATTGAAGGACATTTTTCTAACAAAGTAATTACTATTCTTAAGATATACTTAAGAATATATTAAGATATACATATATCTTATCTCAAACAAGATTTACCTTGTCCTTGAAGATGAGATATATCCAGACCTTCTTGTAGGCGGATAACTACTACTCCATATTGTATATCAAAAGCATCACTGTAACATGAAAAAAACAGCAATTTTTTAAATCACAAAAATTTCAGTCTCCTTCTCTATAAAGGCAATAGTTGACAATCTCTAAAATTACTTTCAGGTTTAAATATCTGATTTTTTCAAATATGCTTTGAAAATTATGGTGATATCATATGTTACTTTCAAAACCTATACCATTTCCCATCCCCTTTTTCTGTAATACCTCTAAAATCTACTTAAGTATAGTTCTTTATAGTATTGACATTTTACCTACAGTAGTGGTTTAAAGCAGTAACTATAGTTTTATCTATCAGAAACAAACTAAAATTACAGGAAAAAACAAAACTTTCAGTAATCCCATCATATATAATTTAGGCTTATACATTTAAAGCCAAGAGAAATATGTGAAGGCCAAGAAGACAGGTTCTGAGAATGAGACCAGGTTGTATAGTATGAAGGGATCCCTTATCACTTATGAAAGGAGAAGGGTATTTTTCAAGTAATTTTACAAAACTGGTTTAAAAAGTGGTCCTAAGATTATATATGCATTTGCAGACATGTATTGAGATGCCCTTTTAATTATTTTAAAAATAAAAACAGGAGCATCTTATATATAGGTAAAATACATTAAAACCTCAAAGACAACTCTAAAACCAGACTTAAATTCTGAAAACTTTGTTAACATCAGAAATCATGTAGACCTATGCTGTTAAAGGCACTGAAAAAACTTATTGTTCCCTGGAGTGAAAGTGAAAGTCACTCAGTCGTGTCCGACTCTTTGCGACCCCATGGACTATACAGTCCATGGAATTCTCCAGGCCAGAATACTGGAGTGGGTATCCTATCCATTCTCCAGGTCATCTTCCCAACCCAGGAATCGAACCGGGGTCGATTTACCAACTGAACTATGAGGGAAGCCCAATGGCAGCAGGCTTTTCTCTAGTTATTATCTTTAATTACACAAGTAATCAATGTTTATAATATGCATATAAAAATGATATGGTAACCTATAGCTAGACATAACAAAAAGAAAACTAGTAAAATGATCAAACTTTTGCTCCTATTGATAAATATGTCATTGTAAAAGGTCTCTTGTCGTTGTTTTAAATCACAGGGAGACAATTTCAACCTCATTTCTCCTTGGTTGAATTTTAAACATGGTCAAAAGAGATTCACTGGACAAAAAATGAATAGGCATTCTCAGCTCTACTGTCAGAAGTCTAATTAATTATTAGAAAAGAAATAACTACAAGTATTTTTTTAAATAGTTAATAAAGTAACTGAACCAAAATCAATTTCCTTTAAGAAAATTCAGGGAATATAGCTCTAAGCTAAATGTTTTTGCTATAACATATAGAAATTCCTATCATCTATATAATTTCGTTAAGCTATAGAAATTGATTTGCAGTTTCAGACCCTCAATACTGTTAATACATACATAGTAAATAAAGTATACCTCAACTGTTCCAGGTATTTCAAATCACAGCCAAAACATAAGTGTCACAAGCTAAAAGAGTAAGCAGTATCACTGCTTTCAAACAGCCACCAACTCTTATAGTTTAAGAAACAAGAGAGCAATATTTGACTATTTTTAAACTGCTGCCTGACACATAATACCGGACTTTCAGAGCAAACATTCACTTCAGTTCCTGCAAGATCAGTGTCAGATAAGACTCCCTTCTTTCAGTGCTCCCATTATTACAGACACAGCAAAAAATGAATGATTATTTGCAAAAATGTCCCTTTTTATGTCTTCTAGGATAACTATTCCATCTCACTGCTCTTACATCTGCAAAGGAAAAAAGCATACTCCCTGGTTCAAGGCCCACATGATGGATTCTTTCTTTCATACTGTCCTTCTTTCCCTAATCCCCATGTATACAAAGTACAGACCACAGAATAAGAAAGGGAGAATGAAATGCTGTTTATAAACAAGTAACAAGCCCAAAGAGCAGTCACAACCTCTGACAAACCAGCAGAGCTTGAATTTTACTAAAACCACTTAACAATTCCTTGGGAAATCTTATCTACGGCACGTTTTACTAATCAATACAAGGAGATTTATAAAAATAAAGTATAAAATCTGAGTACTTCCACAAAAATGTTTCAAGGCAGCTACAAAAACAAAAATATTATATGTGACACAGGCAAATAATTATATGGTTCTATCAATAGACACAATAGGAGCTCTAGGAAGGGAAGCAGCTCCAGTTAGTTAAGGATAAACAGACAAAAATTCACAGAGAAATAGGATGTGAATCTGGTCTTAAGAGTTATTTTGCTAGATAAAAATTTTGCTTTAAAATGAAAATTTTTATTAAGAAATTACTTTATAAAGAGTGAACTGTTCTATTTCATCAGCAGCTATGACAAGAAGAAGCTACTCTTCAATCAACTATGATGTAGGGAGAGGGAATCCTATGTTCATGTGGACGAGACAAAGAGATTTGCTAAATAAATACCAGGAATACTATAATAGAAAAAGAAAGTACTTTTCAAACTTAAAAACAAAATCTGACAAAATAAAAAGAAATTTTATTTTTTATTAAAAAATTCAGTTCCAAAACATATTTGTAATATAGTAAACAGATACATATGCAAAAATTAATAACAACATGGATATAGTAATATCAGAAAGACAAAGTAACAAAAGGATAAGAACTCATTAGACAACCTGTAAATTGATATAAATCAAAACTAAGCTATCTTATAAACTTCATTGACAATACCACAGAAAAGTGAACAGTAAACTCAAAGGTGGGGAAAAGCAAACATATTAAGTGCATTTTAAAAAGGAAATGGAAATAATTTCCAAGTGATTATTTTCATTCTTATCCTTTTACTATAAAAGACTATGTAAGAACAGACTTCAAAAACCAGTGCAAGCTTTCAAAATCAGTACTTTCTCAATCAACTAAATTACTGAATTAAAAGGATACTTACTGAAATAAGTTTATATACATATCTACATCCCTCATATCTGCTTGCAACCAGTCTTTCTTAAATCCAAGGACAAGTGTATTTGGTTTCATACGCCCAAGACCAGCAGCCTAAAACACAGAAAAAATACAACTTTAAAGATATGCTATTCACAAAATGGTTTTTAAATGACAAGATCCTAATGGACAGACTCCAAACATTTCAAAATTGTGTACTCTTATCAGTAAAAATTCTTGAGCAATACGTGCATACTTATAATAAATTACATATACTATATAAATCATATTACTTACGGTTAAACATATAAAAATAGAAGATAAAATTAAACAGATGAAAAGTTCTAAATTTTTGTACTTTCATGACATCAAATTTTTTTATTTTAGTAAGAGAAAGATGATAGAATATACTTAACCCTTCATAAAAATCATAACAATACAGTGATACTCTCAATTATATGTATTTTGATAACAGCCATTTAAACCTGATCAGAAGTCCAAATTGAAGACATGCATTGCTGGCTACAGTTTAGAATTCCATCAACTGTTCTCGCAACTTTGTGCAGAGTTGCAATTCGATGTGCTTAACAAATATGCCCCCAAATCCAATTAATTTCTTTTATAATATTTTTAAAACACATTGAAAATCCTATTCTCAAGGCTGAGTACACATAAAAGATAAAATAGTTTGCCATTTTAGCCATTTTAAAATGCACAATTCAATGGCATTAATCACATTCACAGTGTTGTACAACCAACCCTGCTATCTATTTCCAAAACACTTTACCATCACCCTAAACAGAAATTCTCTAAACACTAATTCTTTCCTCCCTCCAGGCCCTGGCTTATTTCATTTAGCATACTGTCTTCTAGGTTCATCCACGTTACAGCATCTATTAGAACTACTCTCCTTTTTATGGCTGAATAATATTCCATTCTATGTATTTACAGTATTTTGTTTATCCATTCATCTGTTGATACATAATTAGGTGGTTTCTACCTTTTGGCTACTGTAATGCTGAAACAAACACTGGCCTAAAAACATCTCTTTGACTCCCGGCTTTTAATTTCTTTGGGTATATGACTAGGAGTAATAAATTGTTGGATATACAGTAATTCCTTGTTTAAACTTTTGAGTAACCACCAAACTGTTTCCCACAGCAGCTGTATCATTTCACACTCTCACCAGCAATGCAAACGATCCAGTTTCTCTACATCCTCAGCAACACTTGTTATTTTTTGTTTGTTTACCTAATTACATATAAGCTAGTAGTATAAAATGGTATCTCACACTATAGCTTTGATTTTGCATTGCCCAAGTGAAGAAGAACTAAAGAGCCTCTTGATGAAAGTGAAAGAGGAGAGTGAAAAAGTTGGCTTAAAGCTCAACATTCAGAAAACTAAGATCATGGCATCCAGTCCATCACTTCATGGCAAATACATAGGGAAACAATGGAAACAGTGGCAGACTTTATTTTCCTGGGCTCCAAAATCACTGCGGATGGTGACTGCAGCCATGAAATTAAAAGACGCTTACTCCTTGGAAGAAAAGTTATGACCAACCTAGACAGCATATTAAAAAGCAGAGACATTACTTTGCCAACAAAGCTCTGTCTAGTCAAGGTTATGGTTTTTCCAGTAATCATGTATGGATGTGAGAGTTGGACTATAAAGAAAACTGAGTGCTGAAAAATTGATGCTTTTGAACTGTGGTGTTGGAGAAGACTCTTGAGAGTCCCTTGGACTGCAAGGAGATCCAACCAGTCCATCCTAAAGGAGATCAGTCCTGAGTGTTCATTGGAAGGACTGATGTTGAAGCTGAAACTTCAATATTTTGGCTACCTGATGCGAAGAACTGACTGATTTGAAAAGATCCTGATGCTGGGAAAGATTGAGGGCAGGAGGAGAAGGGGATGACAGAGGATGAGATGGTCAGATGGCATCACCAACTCAATGAACATGAGTTTAGGTAAACTCTAGGAGTTGGTGATGGACAGGGAGGCCTGGTGTGCTGCAGTCCATGGGGTCACAAAGAGTTGGACACAACTAAGTGACTGAACTGAACTGAATGACTAATGATACTGAGCATTTTTTAATGTGCTCATTAGTTATCTTTATATCTTCTTTGGAGAAATGTTTATTCAAGTACTTTGCCCCTTTTTAAATAGAGTTGTCTTTTTGTTTCTTTGGAATTTCATATACATTTTGGATATTAGGACTATCACATATATAATGTGAAAAGGTTTTCTTCCATCCTGTAGGTTGTCTTTCTACTTTCTTGATAATGTCCTTGGATGTACAAAAGTTTTTAGCTGTGATGAGGTCAAACTTGTCTACTCTTTGGTTTTGCTGCTTGTGCGTTTGGTGCCATATCTAAGAATATGTTGTCAAATTCAAGATCATGAAGATTTACCTCTATGTTTTCTTCAGAGAGCTTTATGGTTTTACCCTTATCTGTGGATCTTAGATCCATTTTGAATTAAGTTTTTATGTGCTCTGAGGTCGCACTTAAGTTTTTATACATGATATACCTAAATCATTTTTGGTTAAAGATTAATTCAAGTACTTTTCAAGAGCTGACCATGTGCCACTGTCCTAAAGACTGGATAACTTGGGAACAAAAGCAATAAGCCTACCCATGTCAAGTTCACAGTCATTTCCAAAATGTTCTATTCATGCACAAATTTCAAAAAAGATTTTTTTAAACTCAGAATTATAAACAACCATTTACCTTTAGGAAACAGATAAAAAATACCTATTTTTGTTTTTTAAAACTAAGTGTTAGGTAGCAAGGTGGCTACTAACTACAGAGCATAATTTTGTTTCCCTTTTCTGGTAAGCGAAAACCAAGAAATATCTTCAAGTTTTACATATATATATATTTTTTTAAAGAACTAAGCTACAAGACGACTGGTAACTTCTTCATAATACAAAATACTGTCAGAGTTATTCCTTTTCTCATCACAAACTTTTGTACAATCTTATTATAATTAAAAGGTTTTATTTGTATAACATTAAACATCCTGAGGTATTCTGTGCACTTCTGCTTACAACTTCATTATCGTAATAACTTTCTCTTGAATGACTGGGTAAAGAAATTTCACATCAGTCATCCTAAATCCTTTGTAAATTATAATCAAAGTAGCTATTTAGTTAGGAGTAATATTTTATGTTTCTATAAAATATGCAGTATTTTAAAGAAATACCATTACTGAAAATATGTCTTCTCTAGAACATATTTCTTTTGGCTCAGAGAAAATAAGTTCTTTGTGAACTTCCATAACTGAAACTGATTTAGCAAAGTGCAATCATCTGAAGATTATTACAAATATCTTTAGTTTCAATCAAGACATTTTCCCTCTGTCATTTCTTTGAATTGTTAGCAATGTTTTTTGCATATCTTCCACCAGAATTTGCTGACAAGAAATGCATTTAGTTTTTTATAATAATTTTCTTTGTATCATTGTAACTTTTTATTTGTTTATTTATTTTTTGGTAACTGTTTTTAGTGTGGCAGAAAGAATAGCTGTTTCTTCAATAGTATGTCTTTGGCTATTAAGTGAAAACATTTCCAAATATCATGGTTATCCAGTTAAATACTATCGTGAGATTTGTATTACTTTAAGAATCACTGATAAAAATTATAGTTTTGGCTTCATGTTTTGGATGGTTTGTTTTTAAAAGGTTTAATTAATAGTGATGGTTTTAAATTATTATTTAATTAATTTAATATTATGGCATTTTATATATATGGAAAGGAGCTACAGGACATGGGTATAATTTAGTTTTAAATATTCTTATTGGCAATATTAAGTGATTTTGACCTTATTTTAGAAAATTTTTTTAAAAATTGCTTCTTACCTCAAAATGTAGCTGATGAAGAAGAGAAAAGGTTTCAGAAACACTCAGTATATATTATAGGATAATTCTAGGCTAGTTTTGCCCAGGAAAAAAGGTAATTATAGCTACACTAAGACTGGATGAGATCCATGTGGTTTAAGGATCATCATGATGTAATATGAATTTTCAGTAAAAACAAGAATTTTCTACTAATTTAAAATGACTGTTTAAAATTCAGTTCACAATCAAGTGGCTCCTGCCTTTAAAAAAAAAGTGGGGGGGGGGTGGGAAATAAAGAAGTTAGCAGTGTTAATGTCTTACTGCCAAAGGGCTCCATAAGCAAGCTATTGGCAAGACTATCTCTTAAAATGATCCAGCGGATGTTGGCAATTTGATCGCTGGGTCCTCTGCCTTTTCTAAAACTAGCTTGAACATCTGGAAGTTCATGGTTCACGTATTGCTGAAGCCTGGCTTGGAGAATTTTGAGCATTACTTTACTAGTGTGTGAGATCAGTGCAATTGTGCAGTAGTTTGAGCATTCTTTGGCATTGCCTTTCTTTGGGATCGGAATGAAAACTGACCTTTTCCAGTCCTGTGGCCACTGCTGAGTTTTCCAAATTTGCTGGCATATTGAGTGCAGCACTTTCACAGCATCATCTTTCAGGATTTGGAATAGCTCAACTGGAATTCCATCACCTCCACTAGCTTTGTTCGTAGTGATGCTTTCTAAGGCCCACTTGACTTCACATTCCAGGACGTCTGGCTCTAGGTGAGTGATCATACCATTGTGATTATCTTGGTCGTGAAGATCTTTTTTGTACAGTTATTCTGTGTATTCTTGCCACCTCTTCTTAGTATCTTCTGCTTCTGTTAGGTCCATACCATTTTTGTCCTTTATCGAGCCCATCTTTGCATGAAATGTTCCCTTGGTATCTAATTTTCTTGAAGAGATCTCTAGTCTTTCCCATTCTGTTGTTTTCCTCTATTTCTTTGCACTGATCGCTGAGGAGGGCTTTCTTATCTCTTCTTGCTATTCTTTGGAACTCTGCATTCAGATGCTTATATCTTTCCTTTTCTCCTTTGCTTTTCGCTTCTCTTCTTTTCACAGTTATTTATAAGGCGTCCCCAGACAGCCATTTTGCTTTTTTGCATTTCTTTTCATGGAAAAAGTAAGAAAGTTCCAGAAAAACATCTATTTTTGCTTTATTGACTATGCCAAAGCCTTTGACTGTGTGGATCACAATAAACTGTGGAAAATTCTGAAAGAGATGGGAATTCCAGACCACCTGACCTGCCTCTTGAGAAACCTATATGCAGGTCAGGAAGCAACAGTTAGAACTGGACATGGAACAACAGACTGGTTCCAAATAGGAAAAGGAGTACGTCAAGGCTGTATATTGTCACCCTGCTTATTTAACTTATATGTAGAGTACATCATGAGAAACGCTGGGCTGGAAGAAGCACAAGGTGGAATCAAGCTTGCCGGGAGAAATATCAATAACCTCAGATATGCAGATGACACCACCCTTATGGCAGAATGTGAAGAGTAACTAAAAAGCCTATTGATGAAAATGAAAGAGGAGAGTGAAAAAGTTGGCTTAAAGCTCAACATTCAGAAAACGAAGATCATGGCATCTGGTCCCATCACTTCATGGGAAATAGATGGGGAAACAGTGGAAACAGTGTCAGACTTAATCTTTTGGGGCTCCAAAATCACTTCAGATGGTGACTGCAGCCATGAAATTAAAAGACGCTTACTCCTTGGAAGAAAGTTATGACCAACCTAGATAGCCTATTCAAAAGCAAAGACATTACTTTGCCAACAAAGGTCCATCTAGTCAAGGCTATGGTTTTTCCTGTGGTCATGTATGGATGTGAGAGTTGGACTGTGAAGAAGGCTGAGTGCCAAAGAATTGATGCTTTTGAACTGTGGTGTTGGAGAAGACTCTTGAGAGTCCCTTGGACTGCAAGGAGATCCAACCAGTCCATTCTGAAGATCAGCCCTGGGATTTCTTTGGAAGGAATGATGCTAAAGCTGAAACTCCAGTACTTTGGCCACCTCATGCAAAGAGCTGACTCTTTGGATTCCAGTTGAGCTATTTTAAATACTAAAAGATGATGCTGTGAAAGTGCTGCACTCAATATGCCAGCAAATTTGGAAAACTCAGCAGTGGCCACAGGACTGGAAAAGGTCAGTTTTCATTCCAATCCCAAAGAAAGGCAATGCCAAAGAATGCTCAAACTACTGTACAATTGCACTCATCTCACACGCTAGTAAAGTAATGCTCAAAATTCTCCAAGCCAGGCTTCAACAGTATGTGAACCATGAACTTCCAGATGTTCAAGCTGGATTTGAAAAAGGAAGAGGAACCAGAGATAAAATTGTCAACATCTGATGGATCACGGAATAAGAGAGTTCCAGAAAAAACATCTACTTCTGCTTTATTGACTATGCCAAAGCCTTGTGGAAAATTCTGAAAGAGATGGGAATACCAGACCACCTGACCTGCGTCTTAAGAAATCTGTAGGCAGGTCAAGAAGCAACAGTTAGAACTGGACATGGAACAACAGACTGGTTCCAAATTGCGAAAGGAGTACATCAAGGCTGTATATTGTCACCCTGCTTATTTAACTTCTATGCAGAGTACATCATGAGAAATGCTGGGCTGGAGGAAGCACAAGCTGGAATCAAGATTGCTGGGAGAAATATCAATAACCTCAGATACATATATGACACCACCCTTATGGCAGAAAGCAAAGAAGAACTAAAGAGCCTCTTGATGAAAGTGACAGAGGATAGTGAACAAGTTGGCTTAAAGCTCAGTAATCAGAAAACTAAGATCATGGCAGCCAGTCCCATCACTTCATGGCAAACAGATGGGGAAACAGTGGAAACAGTGGCAGACTTTATTTTCTTGTGCCCCAAAATCACTTCAGATGGTGACTGCAGCCATGAAATTAAAAGATGCTTACTCTTTGGAAGAAAAGTTATGACCAACCTAAACAGCATATTAAAAAGCAGAGACATTACTTTGCCAACAAAGATCTCTCTAGTCAAGGCTATGGTTTTTCCAGTGGTCATGTATGGATGTGATAGTCGGACTATGAAGAAAGCTGAACACAGAAGAATTGATGCTTTTGAACTGTGGTGTTGGAGAAGATTCTTGAGAGTCCCTTGGACTGCAAGGAGATCCAACCAGTCCATCCTAAAGGAAAACAGTCCTGAATATTCACTGGAAGGACTGATGCTGAAGCTGAAACTCCAATACTTTGGCCACCTGAGGAGAAGAACTGACTCATTTGAAAAGACCCTGATGGTGGGAAAAGATTGAAGGTGGGAGGAGGTGATTACAGAGGATGAGATGGTTGGATGGCATCACCAACTCAATGTACATGAGTTTGAGTAAACTCTGGGAGATGGTGATGGACAGGGAGGCCTGGTGTGCTGCAGTCCATGGGGTCGCAAAGAGTTGGACACGACTGAGCAACTGAACTGAACTGAGCACGACCACATACAGATAGGCCCAGACAGTCAGATTTCTTTAGAAGTCCTTCTGTTTTCTTTAGAGTTGGGAACTAGCTTCCCACAACTATGTATCTGCATTTCAGCAAACAGTTTGCTAGCTGCATCTGTTCTCTGGTTTTCTATCTCTCTCACAACTTTTTGACCATCCATCAATTGCCTAAAAACAACATGAGACCCATCTAAATGAGGAGTTTATTTTGTTGTTATGAAGAACTGTGAGACATTTGTATCCTTCCCGTGGATACAAATTCTTTTTCTGAAGGGAAATTCTTTATTGTGTCTAACAGCAAAACACTCATCTTCAAAAAATGCTCCTTAAATGGATACCCCCTCCTTGTCCATTTCCTTCCTTCACTGAAGTCACCACCTTGAACCATAAAATCTTTGACAACTCAGTGAAAGAGACAACTTTTATAATATAATGGCTTCTGAGTTGATTTCCCAGTCCCCTTTTCACCTGTACAAAGACAACGAAAGTTCTTGCATGTTTTGGGGCAACATACCAGAAAATAATTCAAAGACAACTCTTCCAGCAGGTTGATTATTAGTGGCGATGTCAAAGAAACATCTAGGATGCTGAACCTTTATTCCCATGGTGTCAATACTTCGATCTCTGAGTAAAATACAGTTTCAGGTGAACACACTTTAAATAGGGAAAAATCAAGGACAAACTAATCCAATCATTTTGCTCCTGATTATCTTTTATCTTCTAAATAACTTGTGCAGGCCTTCTTAAATTCTTTGCACCAGTCCAGTTTCCTCTTCCCAGGGTCTGGTCCGTTAAAGCGTTTCAAATCTACCGCCACTAGAAAAGGCGCTACAGACTGTACTATGGTTTTAGTTTTAACTTCTGTCATTTAGGTTTCCTCTTCTTTTCATGTCTTTTACTCCTTTAAAAAAAAAAATCTCTTATTGATTTATAGTATTTCTTTATATATTGTGGACCATATTCTTTTGCTGATAACATGTTTTCTCCTTTAGGTCTGTGGCTTCATTTTCATGCTTTCTTTAACAAGCAGTTTTATATGTTAACTAAAAAAAAATTGGTTTCTTCTTCACAGTTCAACTTTTTGTGTCTCATTTAAAAACTTCTTCCCTAGTCCAAGATCAAAAATTTATTTTCTGTTTTCTTTTAAAAGCTTAAAAATTTTTCTGTTCTTGTGTAGATCTTTCAACTCAACCTGGAAATATTTTTTGTTCATCTTTAAAAAGACCTGTTATTTTTTTCACATAATCAGTCTTCCCAGTTCATCCTTTCAATGTCACCTCTGTCATGCATTTAATTTCCTATATCAAAGACTCAGTTTCTACTCAGTTGAAATGTCTGTCCCTACTTCAACACCACGATTTCTTAATCACTATAGTTTTATGATAAGGCTTTATGTCTGTCAAAGCAATCCTACTTCCACCTCTTATTATTCCAGAGGACTGCCTAGGGTATTCTTAACCATATGCTTGTCAAGTTTTAAAAGACACAAAATAGAAAAAGGCCAGTGACAGTACTCTCAATCTCCCACTCTACAAAGCAGTTCAAACAAAGCAAAGCAAAACAAGGGGCTTTTGCCTGAAGTTTTCTTTTGAAGAAAGAGGTTCCTATAAAAATAAGTTGGCCAACACTGTCTTCCTACAACCATAAGAGTTGAGGAAACTGAGTTTCAGAGAAGTTAAATAATTTTTTTGTTTGGTCCAAAATCTATAATAAGGAAGCAAAGCTAGTAGCAATGCTAGCTAGCATTTAAACCTAGGATTGATTCCAAATCCCATATTCTGGTTACTATGCCAAACACAAAACCCACGATAAGTCTAAGTTTAGAACTAGTACAATAATAGAAAAAAAATAAGGAATTAAAATTTCTTAAAAAATTAAATAAGGACTGCCATTACTTAACACTCTCTCCATAAAACCCAGTGACTCGCAGCTGGGAGTGAATGGGAAATACCTTAGGAAAAGGACAGAAATAGGCTAAGATAATTCACAAAGAGGTTCTTTGCTGTCAGCTAACAGCACAGTATTTCTATAGTCCTTTTAACTCCCAAATTACACAAACTGTAGTGGTATACAGTAATAAACATATGTTGAAAGTTTACAATTTTTATTAATGTGAATAATGAAACCTGGAATAAAAAACATTTTGAACACTTACACAGAATTAAAATGTTATCATTTAAAAGAGGTAAGAAATTTACCTGCATCAAATATTGTGCACCCTCTCTCAAATCATCTGCATGTACTGGAGCATAAAAAGCCTTCATTTTGTTTTTAATAAGCCACCGCTGATATTTGGCTTGATCAATGGACATCTCTTTCATAGCTTGTCTTCGAGGGCCCTTTAAGGTAAAAACATTAATAAGTCTTTAACTGAAAGGCAATCTATTCCATTTTCATAAAAAAGCTTCCAGTTATCTTGGCTTAAACAAGGCATCTGAACATAGCAGTGGGGGGAGAAGGGAAGTACAATATAATGCTAGCATTTTACTCTCAAATCGGTGAATTATATCCAATAAAGACTATGAAAAGACAGTGTTGATGGAACAGAGGCACAGAAAGAAGAGAAAAGGAAACAGACTTTGAAAAATAAATAAGTATTGGTAGTAGTAAATGAGAGAAATTATAAATTACTGAAAATGGAGACGATTTTACACAGAGAAAAATAAGAGCCTTCTGTTTTTCTATGGAAAGTTTCCCATCTTGTTTTTCATTTGTCTCAAATGTCTGAGTTATTAATTCTCAGAAACCTAGAAATATCATTAAAAGTCAAAGTTAGCTATATAAATTCATTTTTTCCTTTGTCCTTCTGTTGAACAATGACATAACATATGAAAGGAAATGAGTTTTTTCAACTTGCAATTCTATTTTGATCCTTGTAAGCAACACATAAAATATATTATATGTTTTACCTAAAGTGTATTAAGAAAAAAAAAACTAAAAATAAGATTAAAAGTTCACCTTAATTATACATGAATAAGGAACTGGAGAAGGAACTGGCAACCCACTCCACTATTTTTGCCTAGAAAATCCCATGGACAGAGGAGCCTGGTGGGCTACAGTCCACGGGGTCGTATAGAGTCAGACATGACTTAGCAACTAAACAAGACAAGGAATGGTACAACTTACCATTATTAGTAGAAAAATTGCCTCTGTGCAATTTCTTATGCTCAAGACTCCAACCTGAACTGATCTACTTGGAGACAAACTGAAACTCTGCAGGTCCCAAGTGGAGTCAGTGTCTCAGTGTGTTCTTCCACCACCCTACACACACATTTTACTACTCTACAAGTAGAAGATTAACTCTAGCAGCAGCTGGGACATAGGGCATATAACATGCATTTCTAGCACCAAAATAAAATAAGCAATAGAGCCTGGGAGGTAAGTTAATCTGGTAAATAAACACTCCAATTTCTTGTGCAGAAAAGATCCATCATCTAGTGATTTTAGCCAAGAGGCCAAAAATAAAACTACTTTTAGATGAACATTTACCCCTATTTTTAGTAATTTCCTTACTCATGAATAAAACTAAAATGAATGGGCAAGAATTCAGCTTTCACCCTACTCTTTACATACCAGATACTAAATATTTATCAGTACCATATCTGACAAGTAAATGTTCCTGGCGTTCTCAGGACTTTATTAGATTTATCAGTAAGAAAAAAACACATACCGAATTCCATTCAGCTTCCTTAGTTTTTTTTAGCTCCTTAGTAGGCTATTTTTCTTAGCTAAAGCAATATTGCTTCCTAAAAGCTACTCAAATTATTTCAAATCTAGAAAGATTCACAAATTACAAATGATATACACAGAGTGTAAAATGTTTTAATATGGAAGACAAAACTAGGACTTACCATATGCACATGACCACAGATCATCAAGCCAACATTTTTTGTGAAATCGTGAACAAGATGAAGTAAAGCTGGGCGTGAGTTTGGCGCACCTGTCATAACAAGACACTGAGGCCTAATTTAAGATTAAAAGGAGAAATGTAATTAGAGAAATTTAAGGTTTTGATAACATGGACATGATTTCAAGTTGCTTCTCTAACACTACATTGTTACACTAGACTCTCCTTTACACAACTGTCCTCAAGACACAGGCTACACAATTCTCATAGAAGATGACATAATCAGGGTTCCTTGGTACATGAGAAATGCAGAAACAAAATCTTCTTTGAGCAAACATCATAACAAATATCCTAAATTAATAGGTAATATACATCAAGATTCTGGGAGATACTACAGAAAGAAATGACCATAACCAATTAAAAACATGTAACAACTTTTCTTCTTCTAAAAGTAATAAACATTACAATTCTTTCAACAGAGTTCACAAAACTTCATGAGAACATGGCCATGTCTTCATGTAAAGAACAGGTCCCTTTCCTTCTTAGCCTCATCAAATCATACTCATTTCTGCTTAGTAATATCAGTCTTCCCTAATCTAGCTTAATTTTAGTGAATGTTGCTCTATGAGTAAAATCACCTATGGTGAAGAAAAGGTTTCTATTTGAACTAAAAGTTTTAATTCTAATTCATTAAAATGAAAGCCAAAATTAATTCAACTGCCTTTCAAAAAATAAGACACTCACATGATTTTTCATGTATTTTTAACTCTTGATTTTCACTGACTAGAAATAAAAGTCAATATTGTTTGAGGAAAAAATATTCACATATCCATTTCATAAATTCAAACAGATTCACAAAAACTCATTAAAACAACAATGTGTATAGTTAAACTTTAACAAAAAGCAAACAGGATGAGAATTCTGACTTACCTACTAAATTAGTAGCTCCTAACTGTACTCATAAAATAAGCAGGAAAAGCTGAATAAAGACTACAAACTGACTCAGAATTTTAGCAAGCCATCTGAAAATCCAGTTCTGTCTGGAGGAATAGATTTGAGGCAACCAAACATGAAGTCATCTTTAGCAGCCCAGAGACTGCTAGTAGTCCCGTCTCTCCATCTGAGTGTTAGCAGGTTACATGGCTCCCCAGCTAAACACTGCCTTTCTTAGCCTTCCTCAAAGTGGCCCTAAGACTGATTTCCAGCCCATATGATGTTCCTAATTCCTCATCCTACCCTTTAAAAGGAACCTGGGTCACCCTCCATACTTTCTTTACCTTTTCTTTAATCTAGACTGTGGAGTTGGGGATGTCTTTGGCCACATGGACATAAAAACATATCCTAGGGAATGGCAGGCTGATGAGGTAAAAGGAAGAAATGGGGGACTTGAGTGACCAAGTGCAGCCAATCTATGTAGCAGCCATAAACTGTCCATCTACCTTTGGACTATCACAGAACGCTGATATCTATCTTGTTTAGCCACTTTGTTTTTTCAGCTTTTTGTTATGGTAGTTTAACCTATTACTAATATAACCTAGTACTGTGGGAAATGAACCTGTAGTCCCCATCTTTACTAAATAGTAAACATGTTAGTAAACATACCACAAAGGTATAACTTGGGTATAATAGTATACCAAAAAAAGGTATAGAACAAAATATATTAGGGATGTCTTCTAGTAACGAGAGTGTGAATATCTGCCTTCATCTTTACTCCCTCTTTTAAAATCTCCATAGTATGATAGGATTTTTTTTAAGGCACCAAAATATAGAGAAGAGGATAGGACACAATTGCACTGAAATTTTGAAAGCCAGAAAGCAGATGCAAGAACAATAAAGGATTTGACAAATCAGGAAAAGGCTAAATTATAAATGAGCATTAAGAGAACACTGAAGCCACCTGATTTTACACCTGCTGCTACTACTGCTAAGTCGCTTCAGTCGTGTCCGACTCTGTGCGACCCCATAGATGGCAGCCCACCAGGCTCCCCCGTCTCTGGGATTCTCCAGGCAAGAACACTGGAGTGGGTTGCCATTTCCTTCTCCAATGCATGAAAGTGAAAAGTGAAAGTGAAGTCGCTCAGTCGTGTCCGACTCTTAGCAACCCCATGGACTGCAGCCTACCAGGCTCCTCCGCCCCTGGGATTTTCCAGGCAAGAGTACTGGAGTGGGGTGCCATCGTCTTCTCCGGATTTTACACCTAAGAATCATCAAAATGCCTAGGACTGACAGGCAGTAGATGCCTCTGGAAGTGGCAGGGGCAATGTGTTAAAAAAACAAAAATAAGGAGAACTAAGTTAAAGTTTGCATAAGAAGCATCTAGATGAACCCAAGTCATTTCCATCACTATGATGGGCAACTGTCCTTGCCTTTCTCCAACCCTATTAGGCTAGAGCTTATTTGCTAGAGAGGCCTGTGGTCTGGGAGCAATAGCTGAGGACATAAGCAGCTACTTTAAGCAGGGAGTTAGGAGAACATTTGCTATATGGTGGAAACTGAAATCTCCAAGCTGCCTTCTTACTTAGCTCTCAGAACTGTGGCAGCCAGAACTTTATCAGTAAGCAAAGATTAAAAGATTTTCTGAAAAATCTAATCAAATTAAAAAAGAAAACTTTTAAGATGACAAACCTCAAAGAACTATCATGGTCACATTAATCTCCATTAAGGGCTTGACTGAGAGCCCCACCCCTCATGCAGAACTTCCCTAGCCCCAGATCACAGACATTTCAGACAAGGCTAAATCTGTGAACCCAAATTAAAGAGGCAGGAAATGATGAGAAAGACACTCCAAGGAAACAGAAACTATAAAGTGAAGGAAACAAAATCTTTTGGCAAATTTGGTGAAGGCTGATATAGAGATAAATAGAAACTGAAATAGGAAAAACAATTTATTGGCTACATAGAAAACATAAAACCTGTACAGGAAAAGAAAGCAATCATAATTTACAAGGCTAAGCTCTGAATTATGCTTTAAAAGTCATAAAAATATAAACATCAAGTCTAACCTAATCAAAATAATGACATAAAAATATACTGGGAGGATAGGGTAAAGAGAAGGGTGTGTGTGTGTGTAATGGGCATGCATGGATGAAAGAAATCAGGAGAGAATGCCTAAAATTTAAAATCAAACAATACAATAAGACAAACATGCCTTTGGGGACTATTAAGTAAATACTACACAATTCAGCTAAGAGTTGAAATTGGTTGCCAGTGGCATAAAAGAAATAGGGATTTGAGAAGTAGGACAACTACTAATTTTCACAACAAATGTAAGCTTTTCCTCTTTTAAATATGTTCATGTATAATTCTGATAAGAATTTTAAAACACTTGTTAGAGTAAGCTTTTTTTTTTTAAGTTTTTAAAGGTTTTAAAAAATTCCCATTTCTATTAATAAGCCAAAGAACAGTTTTTTATTGACGGCAAGTTAATTCTGATTCTTGATCATACTCTCAGTTCCGGGACACAGCTTTTTGCACAAAGCAAGGATTTCTATTTTCTGCCATACTTTGCATTAACTATTAAAACATTAAAAATGTGCTGAAATTAAAGTTTTCCTCCCAGGGCTCTCACTTCTTTTCCCTATTTCTTTCTACTCCAAAACTGAAGATCTGTGGTCTATGGGAATCTTTCATTTGACAAAACAAATTGGTGGTAGTGGTGGTTGGTGCAGGGGGGTAGGGAGGATATTCAAAGAGTGACAAAAAGAATATATTAATACAAAGGTGTTTCTTCTTGAGAGAAATTTGGTAGAGCACTTATCCATCTTGAAATTTTCTTTTAAAAAGATTCTGTCTTTTGTTTTACTGAAAACAGGAATTTATTCCTGTGATTACTGTTTAGAAGCCAATGAGAAGCAATTACTCATGACTGAAGAGTTGCCTGTTCAGTGCCAGGCTTACATGAACAGTATGAGAATGACTGTCTAATGGTCTATTTTTAAAAAAATGACAAGCCTACTTTTAGCTACACTTAACAATAATCTATAATTTCTAAGAATCTATATAAATAAATTAATACTTTTGATTCCCAACAGTGCTTTAATAACTGAATCTCATCGACTATTAGAAACGTTAAATTAAGGAATAGCGTTTAAATTGATGACTGATAAACTATTTTAAGATAAAATAAAAAGGAAGGAAATAGTAAGAAATGTTCTTTACTCTGACATTGATTCTTTATCACAAAAACTGATCGCCAGTTCCACAGTGAGAACAAAGCCACTAACATGAAAATATTTACCGCCTGAGTAAAATTATAAAACAAGTATTTTTATGAATTTCATCCTTAATAGTTATAAACTTGAATGGCCACAGAGGGGGGAAGAAAGTTTACTTTAACGATACCTATCTAAAAGCCTTCAAAGAGAAACCTCCAGAACTTCTGTAACATTTTTATAAGGTAGATGATAATTTTTCTCTTTGTAAATTTTTGAGAACAAGAAGCCTCAACCTTGTTTTTGAATAAACTGCTCAAATCAAACCAAACAAGAAACAATATTCTATGCTTTTAGATAATTTTTCATGAAATATCACGAAGTGAAAATATTACTAAACAATAAATGAAGTCCTGATTGCCATCTAAGACAAAATGTTTCTGTGTTACCTGATCACTTACCTGAAGTTTTTCACGTGGTCTTCCACTCCAGAAAGACGAATCGAATGCTGCAGTGCATTCAGGTAGGTCAGAGCTTGTGTGGAGGATCCCCAGTTCACATCTGTAAGAGGACAGTGTTCATGCACCATAATACTGGTGATCACAAATCATCAATAACCAATGCTTGCACATTTAAAAAGTCAGCTGCTAAAATAAACTGTTGTACTCATCAGGAATTTCAATAGTTTACATCTACAGTATGAAATCAAGGCAATGCTAATCTGAGCTATTATTAACATTTAAAGAAAGTGTACAACTTGGAAAAGACTGAGATGAAAGGGCTGCAGACATGCTGTGCATTCAACTCAAAATGAGTCTTGCAAACAAAGAAAAAAAAACATTTAAAAATTATTGCTTATACAGCCAAAGGTCAAAAAGGAAAAAGGCAGATCTATGATTGTTATAAAGTACTATTTATAGTACTTCATTGTTTAAGTTATTTGAACATCAAGGCAAATTTTACTTCTTATTGAATAAACAGTCTAAACACAAATGATGATTTTAGACATTTGTTACTTTAGAGACTTAACAGGCATATTAGAGAAATAATTGTTTCTAAGATATTTAAAACAATATCTTCTTTGTCCATTTCATTTCTAAAGCCACTGTTCTAATCCAAAACCTCATTCTCTCATACTTGGATTACAAAATGTTTCTTCACTGTGTAAAATAACTACACTGCAACTACTTTGTCGTCTCTTTCTAATCTACTCTATTGGGCCACAACTTTTCAAGTTTTTTCAATAGATTTTCTTGTTACATGTTATCACACTAAATAACTGGACTAATCCTAACCTATCCCAGCATCTGCTTATGTGGAGATAGACGCAGCAGTTATCAATGCTACACATTCTAGATAATCTTTAACTATTTCCCTCTTTATTCCCAGTTAAGTATATCGGTCTAATTTTCCTTGCTATACAGTAAGCTAGTGGGAAGATACTATGTGTTCTAATATTTTGTGATTCTGTAGTACAAATTATAGTAGGTACTAAACCACATTAGGTAATACATATAATGCTTATCAGGCTAATAGAAACTTCTGTACTATAATAAAATCCTTTCAAAGATTAATTTTAAAACATATTGAGTGAAACAGAATGTTTATTACATGAATTTGTTATTTTTCTACAAATAGGATTAATTAAATTTAACTCATGGGTAAGAATGAAATTCCACAGAATAAAAAGCCTTACAGTAACTTTTTCACTAAAACTACATATATTTAGAAATAAAGCATTTTAGGTTTTATGCAAAAGGCCTTTCCAAAATACAAAAGATGGATGTTTAGATATGAAAAGGTACAAAGAACATCTAAACATTTTTTAGCTTGAAATACTAAATATTAAGAGAGAAGACTACTAACCTGGTTTTTTGTAGGTAACATAAATGTAAAGTCCAAGAACTATCACATATGTTAGCAATGCAGCCCACCAGTTAATGACAAACATCACTATGCAACAGAGAATTGCTCCAAGAAGTGATATCCACATATTGTAGTATTTGAATGCAGGACGCCACCCTAACAGAAACAAATAATATAGATAAATAAGTCACTCAGCTACCTCATCTGCTTTAGACAGTGGTACATATGCATGCACAAAATAAATTTCTCTGTGGCTGCTACACGGAGAAGTCTTTAAATGTGAACTGTAAAGCTAATTAAACAGTAAAGTCATAGACCATTACTGATCATAATGTCATGATTCTTGAGAGCCATGAAGTGGGCACATCTATTTATATCAACATTATCGTATCTTACTAGTTCCCTATTCAAAAAGTCCTTACTAAAAAAATACAAATCAACCTAAACTCAGTGAATGCTAAAAATAAGAGAAGATGAAAAAATTAGGTTTCAAATTGTGTCCTTAATAGTGAGATTTTATTTTCTGGTTTTGAGCATAAGACACATCCATATGTTAATGAATATAGAAAACAATTCAAATAAATTGTTCTTTGGAACTGTTAAAAAACCTCACCTACTTGCTAGAAAAACTTATCATCATTTGGGGAAGTATTTCATCTCAATAAAATTTATATTCTTTTTTAAAAATTAAGCTTTTAATTTTGAGATAACTGCAGAGTCACACAAAATTTTAAGAAATAATATAGAGATTCTGGGGGTGCTTTACCTAATTTCTCCCAGTGATAACATCTTGCAAAAGATACCAAAGTATCACAGCTAAAATTTTGGTATTAAAATAGTCAAGATAAAGAAAAATTCAACACAAGAATCCCTTGTGTTGCCCTTTTAGAGCTACACCCACATCCATCTCTAAACTTTATATTCTTAAAAACTGAAGCTAAGATGTTTGTGTCCTAAGTTCCCATGTTTATCTTTCTTGTTCTGAGAAACTTCTAGGCCCATAGAAGCAATAGTGTTTTTGTTACTTCATTTCCTTCTCTGATGCCCAACTGTTGTCATGGTTTATAACAAAATACCCATAAAAACTGTATATGGAGTAATTTTTCAGTTGATAAAGACCCCTTATATTAGAATTCCACAGAACTCATTGTGTTAAAAATATTCCTGGATAGGGTACTATATCATAACAATGTTCTTAGAACTGATAAATACAGAAAAAAACAAAATAATTCTTTCACAGTTAGCCAGAATTTGAGATTAATGCTATTTTAAATTATTTGAAGCAAGAAACAGACATTGTTTACCAATAAACTGCATGACAGCAGATCTCTGAAGACTCAATTTGACTCAACTATAAAGGCAGAATGAAGCATTAGTGAACTAATTCCACACATGCCATCTTTTGAAATGTATTGAAGTTTTATTTTCTCTAAAATCAAACATTGCCACATTTATGAAACTTTTAAATAAAATGTAAAATCACCTGGAGATTTTGCAAGTGATGCATGAAATACTGAAAAATTGATCAGTGCATATGATGCAAGGAAGAAGTTAGAGATAATTGGAGCAATAACATTCAATTCAGCTGCAAAAGAAATACGACATATTAGACATTTAACTTTTCAAAACTATGAATCATTTCAAACCTTTAGATAATACATAATACTCCTAAATTCATAACCCAGATTTAGTGAACTCTGCTATACATACTTCATATACTTTAAATCATATCCTATGTACACAGTAGAAACCTCCTTTATGACTCTCTCTCTCAAAACTGAAATATTCTTTCCAGTGACGTTATACTGTTTTCCTACATACATATATGGTTCACAAGGATTATGGAGCACTGTTCTGGATGTTTCAAAAGTTACATAAATTACATCATACAATATTATCATTCAGTAATTTGATTTTTTTACATTCATTATTTTTGAGATTCATCCATATTAACATATGAAAACCAAGTTTATTCACATTTTTACTGCTGAATATTATTCTGCTGCTTCACTCAGGTTTTTCCATTTTTCACTATTATAATTAATGACACTAAAAATATTCTTATATATGCAAGTTTCTGCAGGGTACAAAGCTCTAAGAACTGGTGGATCATAGGAAACTTTATTAAATATCACCAACCTGTTCTCAAAAAGTAGCTATACCAGATACATTTTTAAGTATCAGATGAGAAAGTTAGTTTCCATGGTATAATCAAAAGTCCAAACATTCTTTAAGACCCAATCAGAAGCAAAGGAACCAAAAAGATCAGCAGAGGTTCTACCTTCATGGAAGACACCGTCATCCTTTACCCTATGCTACTATCATACTTGTTTTAGGGTAAGAACCTAGGAGCTCCCTTTAGCCTAATAGGGAGTTAGTGAGGGTATGAGTTTGAGCAAATATTTAATGAATGCTATTATCTGCAGTATTTTCTAAACTCTTTTCCTTTGATCAAAAAGAAACTTAGTATAGCAGGCAAAGTAACATTTTATGATTTAATGACTCAATGTTGACAGTTAATACTATAAATGCACCAAAATCTACATCAGCACACATGTATAGACTAACCAATTAAGATGAATCCAAGTGCAATTAAGAATGTTAAGATGTAGCCACGAAGAGGTTCATTATTTTTCCCATAACCTTTAGCAAACATCTGGAAAGCTGGGTAGATGTTGTCCTTACATAGAGCCTAATAAAGAAATGTAAACATTAAAATGGAATACATCAAAATAAGACATACAGATCTGCTTACAGTTACAACAGGTTAATCAGGAAACGAACCCAAGTTTCTAATTCTTGGTCCTCTTTTTTTTCCTCTCATACTGCTTTATCAACAAATTGTAAAGAAGAGTTAAACATTTCCAGTATCAGAAAGGCAGGAGATTTAGAATACACTGTAGTGTTTATCTATTTTACCCCACACCAGGTTGACAGTCTTACACGAATAAAGAGTCAAAGAAGCAGGCATATATGTAGAAGTGTGGAAGCTTGAGAAGTATGATAGATGTGTGACCTATTTTAAGAAAACCAAGTCAAAATCTAAGACTTAAAGCAAATAAAAATCCTAATTATAAAACTTAATCACTTTTCTTAAAACAATACTGAAAATAGTTTTAGGATATATTCTACACCTCTACTGTATTAATTATAACAAGAAATTAAGAACAAAGCTGCAGAATCAATACTTCATTTGTTTTAGTAATAAAAAGTACTTTCTATGCAGTATCAGTTGTTTATTTATTTGATGCTCACTAAAGGGAGATAATGTTTTATTTATTATTATATCCTGAGCACCTAACATAATGTATGGCACATACTAGACATTCAAATATTCATAAAAATAAAACACTTATTTTGGCATTATGCTAACAGGAACAAGATAAAGTATCTTCTTTTGATTTATGGTACTTTTTATCCTTGGTAAGACATGAAAATTTATGCTAACAGAACATGTCAAAAAAGCAAAATTTCATTACCACTTCCAGAAAGACAACTCAAAAACTATACCCTGTCAGTGGATAAATGCATAACTGTTTATATAAATATACATATCCACATTCCTGTGCCTAAAATTAAATATGCCACTCTTGATATATGTGTTGGCATGTATCATATAAATACACAGGGTTGACAGAAGTAAATAAATCATTTAAAAATATTAAAAATCCCATTTGAAATATATTATCTTGCCTACCTCTATAATAAAATTTGCAATATGAAATACTCACCTGAAATATTTTGGGTGCACTCACAAGAGATGCTAATGCAGAAGAAAGAGTGGCTGAGAAGATACCTGCAGAAATTAATGGTGCAAAGCCTGACACCATGCTCATTACCTTAAAAAGTGACAATGGAAAAGTAAGTCATATACAATTCAAAAAAATCCACAACACTATACATCTTTACTATTCCTATGAAGAACACTGATAGTAATACTGGGGAGAATATGATAACAAAAGCAATAGTCCACAGTAATAATGGTTCTTACATGCATTACAAACTTCTGAAAATGATGTATCACCATCCCTTAATTAATGCAGAAAAAAACCTTTTATTTCGTACAACATCCAAGGCAAACACAATGGCAACGAGAAGAGCATGCCAAACTATAAAATAGGCATCAGTTTCAACAGGCCAATCTTTGCGTTATTATAAATCATTTCACACATAAATGTTCCAGATGTTATTTCATGCATAAATGTTTCAGTGCGTACCTCTAATGGGTAAGAACTTTAAAAAAATGTAACTACAGTCACTGTCACATCTTAAAAACTGCTTAATTCTTTAACAGCATCAAATACTCAACCGCATCCACAATTCCCACGTTCAAATAAGGATCCACAAAAGGATTACACTTTATATTTGGTGGTTTTGTCTTAAGTCTTTTTCAATCCATAGAGTCATCCTTTCTTTAAATTTTATTATTTTTATGTTATTTCTCCTAGAGAAACCCTATCTCTGGATTTTGCTGACACATTGCCTTGTTTAATTTGTTCCTCTCACCTCTATTTCTAGTCAACTGGTAGGCAGATGTAGACAGTTAATCAGACTAAGGTGCACAATAATACTCCAAACTGGTATGAGACACTTCTGTCAGGAAGGTTGTTTCTTTCTTTTTTTTTTTTTTTGACGTTAAGATAGTAGATTGGTATCATGGTTACGTCTTTTGTTTGTTTTTAAAGAATCCTTATTTTTTTTAAGCTAAAAGTTGAAATATCCAGTCAAAAAGATTTACGTCTAGGAATTGCCTCTAAGTAATCTGTGAATTGGGGGTCATAAACAAAACACCACTAGCCATGCTTTAGTAACTGATGAAGCTAGAAAATGGGTATGTCAGGTACATTAGATTGCTTTTTCTCTCTTTGAACATGTTCAAATATTTCCCTATAAGGAAGTTAAACTTGAAAAAATAGATCACTAACTTAGATGATGAGAAGGCAATAAAATAAACCCCAAACTGAGGAGCATAATGCCAAGTAATTTGCCTGAACCTTTCAAAATGTCAGCATCTTGAAAGGTTAAAAACAAGCAAGTGGTGAACTCCTCTAGGTTAAAGCATTTTAAAATAACACAACTAAAGACCACGTGTTACAAAAGACTGAATCCTGGATCAGGAAAAAACGATCTGGGGCGTTACTGGAATAAGTGAGGAACTATGAATGTGGAATCTATATTTAGACAACAGTATTTCATCAACACTGGGATTACTTGGGTGGGATAATTCAACCATACTTGTAAAGAATGTTCTAAATACTTCAATCTGCCTGTCATGTTGTGATGTCTATAATTTATTCTCACTGGTTTGAGAAAAATACTATGCCTATAAAGAAAAACAACTAATAAATACAAATGAAGAGAAGTAGGTAGGGTAGGTTTTCATAGCACTGCTCCTTGTGTGCCTTTAAAATCTGTCAAAATATAAAGTCGATTTGCAAGAACTGTTTAATGGATTTAGGTACTGTTAATTTGATCTACCCATTATAAATGTTACTAGTAGTGAACGATCATCACACTTTGTTTATTAAACAATGGTGAGTCAAAGGTTTCTGAGGACATTAAAATATAGAAATATAATAAGAAACATAAAACTAAATAAAATTGAACATTTAAGATAAGGTGACCCAATTATATGTACATATATTTATCGATTATATGCAAAATAGCATTATATAGTGTGCCTTTGCATAGATTTCATGATGGAGTCTCCATTTATATGCTCCTCAGTAATGTTCTATTCACCATTCTTCATTCTCCAAGTGACAAGCAATTAATAATTTGACAGAATTTTCTTTCCATTCTCTTATCACTTCACAAAGTACTTTTAAAAAATTTACTTAAATTAGAAAAGCAGATTTACATATACCAAACTCCTATACTTTGATTAAGTCCATACTTTCCATACTTAGACTTAATAAAGACTACTTTTGTAGTTTAAGGCAACAACACAGAAATCTGATTGGCGTTTTCAGTCACTGGGCAGAGACCAACATTTGTGTCTTTCATACACAATATCAATGTCAGAATTGGCCTGAATAATTAGCTGGACATGAATACTTTCTTTCATTCTACGATTTTGCCTAGTCTTGTGACTAGAAAAAAACAAACATCATTACATAATTGATTCAATATTTTTAACCACTGAAAGTGCAGCCCATTGTTTGAAACTATACAAAAGAAAATATACATAATGCCATTAAAAATTTTCATGTAAACCACACAGATTCTACATAAAATGTCTACATAACATTTCTACATAATGTTCTGAAATACATTAAATCCACAACTATTCTGTTTATTAGGTTTAAGTATTACTAGAAAAACATGAGGAAGCAGAATTTTTATTTTCCACTTTGAATTTGTAGATCTATTCTACAACTTTACCACAAAATATCTTGTTTTAATCTCCTGAATCTATCTATACCTTTGAGTTTTTTCTTTCTAGCATCCTGAGAATTATGAAGCCACTCTCAAAATATCCTCCAAATTTTAGTAGTTCCTTTTCATCTTATAAATCTTATCTAAAACTCATAAATTTTACAAACATAGAATAAATAAAAAGCAGGACTGATAGTCTGCAAATACTTGAGCAGTAGTACTAATCTTTATCGGGGCTTCCTTTGTAGATCAGTTGGTAAAGAATCTGCCTGAATGCAGGAAACGCAGGTTCGATTCCTGGGTCAGCAAGATCCCCTGGAGAAGGAAATGGCTACCCCACTCCAGTATTCTTGCCTGGAGAATCCCATGGACAGAGAAGCCTAGCAGGCTACAGTCTATGGGGTCACAAGAGTCGGACATGACTTAGCAACTAAACTACTACTACTACTACTCTTTCCAGAGTTCATATGTTTACTAGTTCACAAACTTTAAAGCATTAATAATTTAATTCTGAGGTTCAATGGTGGTTTAACACAGCATCACTGTATTAGCCATATTTAATTAAATAAGACTGCTGATACTGATCAATACTTAAAAGGGCATTTATATATAGAGGAATTAGGGAGAAATCTCAAATCAGAAAGCTGAATTCATTTCAGTTAGTATGGATTTAAGTTGCTCAAAAATAAAAACAAAATACTTAGGTGTAAATCTAACAAAAAAATATACAGGACTGATATTCTGAAAACTACATAATAATGATGAAGGAAGTCAAAGAAGATCTAAATAAAGGGCAGAATATATGTGTTCATGGACTGGAACAGTGTAAAGCTATCAGTTCTCCCCAAATTGATGTACAAGTTTAATGCATTTCCTACCAAAATTCCAGCAAGACTTTTTTGTAGATAAACATAGATTATTCTAAAATGTATCTAAAAAAGCAAAAGAACTAAAATAGCTAAAATAATTTTGAAAAAAGAATAAAGCGGGAGGAATCAAGCTACCCGATTTTAAGACTTACAATCTAATTACAGTACTCAAGAAAGAATGGCATTGTTGGGAGGATAGACACAAAGATCAATGGGACACAACAGAGAAGCCAGAAATGGGCCCAGCACATATGACTATGTGTGAGATGCTTTCTTACTTTCTCAAACAGTATACTATATACAATTACTATTTATTATACCTTATTATAGAAGTGTTACCCTCTGGGGCCCTTTTGCCCCTGAACAGGCTCAGGTTTCATTCTTTTATATTTTTCTGTTTGCCCAATTATTTACATGGGGCTTCCCAGATGGCACAGTAGTAAAGAATCCACCTATCAATGCAGCAGACAGTGGTTCAATCCCTGGGTGGGGAAGGTGTCCTGGAGGAGGAAATGGCAACCCACTCAAGTATTTCTTGCCTGGAAAATGCCATGGACAGGCGAGTGTGGCGGGCTGAAATCCCTGGGGTTGTGTAGAGTTGGACATGCCTGAGCGACTGAGCGTGCACTACGAGCTGCATGCCATCTTCACTGAGTATAGAGCAATAGCAAAAACTTTCTGCTATACTCTGAATGGTAGAATTGACAGCAGTTTGACCTCTAGAAGAACACAGAACGCTTGTATAATACAAATTTGATGCTCACCTGGAAGTTGTTCATTAGGCCATAGGAACAAGGATTGGTTTCACAAGATGAAAAATCAAAGTTTAATTTGCAGGCTGCAGAAGTGCAGTTTGTCAGCTCTGTAACAATGGTGTCATTAACGTTCCCAGTAGCGTCCCGAACAACACACGAACCTGAAGCACGAGTGACAATGAGAACAAATCATCAAGCTAACATTTACCTTCATTTCAAAATTATATACACCTATAAAGAAATTTATGGTACTGACGGTATGTTTGCTTATAATAGTAATCGAATACAGTATATTACAGTTAAGGAAGCTTTACCTGGAACAGAATCTGGAAAGCATCATGGTCCCCAGTATTGAGTCAGGGAAATGAAACCTTATAAAGTATGTATATGTATATACTTAAAATCTTGTAATCATCACTGTGAAAATGATATATTAGCAAAATCATTTCCTGTACTACTTGATTAAAATGTCCTAAAGCAAATACAGAAACACTATGTTGAAAGAGTTCCAAATGGCAGAAACAGTTTCACATACTCTAAATACTTTATATTTAAAATGTGCCAAAGATCAGACTTGAGGTAACATCAATCTTCTGTGAGGAAAAGTAATTTAAACATGAATGAATTATATAATTCTATTTAAACCTTTGTATCAAGTAAGTCCACCCTGATAATATGAAAATATAAGGTGGGAGGAGTCGGGGAGGGATAGTCTGGGACTCTGGGGTAAGCAGATGTAAGCTATTACACATAGAATGAATAAAAAACAAAGCTCTACTAGATAGCACAGGGAACTATATTCAATATCCTAGTAGAACTATAATGGAAAAGACTATGTATATGTATATGTATATCCACATATAACTGAGTCACTTTGCTATAAAGTAGGAATTAACACGACATTGTAAATCAACTCTACTGTGATAAAAAATAAATGAAAAAATTAAAAAAAGAAAACATATAGTATCTGAGATTTGCAGCAGACTGAATAATCAAATACTATGAAAAATACATATTCTATAGTTAATTAATTTGGAGTTTGTGATTCTTTTGATTAGTACTAGACTATGATTTATTCTTCTAGTATGCTTAAAATTTTTAACTGTAAAACCTGAATTTTAGAATTTAGACATTAAACACAGTGCTTATACTTTAGGAATATGATTTCTGGATAAAGTATTTAATTTGATGAATGTACAATAAATTCAAGACAAGACAGCATCTATAGTCAGTGTTTGCAAATTATATGTGCAATCAGTAGTTATTAAATTTTTTTCTAGACTAGAATGTTTCAGTTAAAGAACCTATCTTAAATTAGTCTTTCAAAATTATTTACTTACTTACTTATAAATAAAAACACCAAAACCCTCTTTGTCATGAAAATAATTTTTAAAGGCAGTGCCATTATCTTATTTTTGCCAGCAAAACTGGCTTCCTCACACATAAAAGATTTAGAGACTGACTGACCTCTTAAGTCCTTTCTTCAAGTACTATAATATGATTCCATCAATGTATTAAAATAGCTTAAAGTCATTTTCATTAATTTAGTAATACTTTTCATTCAATGTAGTATCTCCTATTAATTGAAATCAATTTTTATGGTAAAAAATGTCAGGTTCTGCATAATGGCCTTGAAACAATCTTAATAGAGTAAGATTATATAAAAATATAAAAAATAATCATCATAAACAAAAATATGCTAAAATTTGTGAAGATCAGAAAGTAAAATTCATTTACTTCTACACATGAATTATATTTTCTGTAAATATGTCTCAGTGAAATTTAAGAATCTGCAGATGAGACTTTACATAACTTTCTAACTTACTATATAATTAAATAAAAATCCCAGACAAGAAACAATAGAGTATTTGGTGGCTTAGACAACATGTATTAAGTCACCACTAGCTTACTTAAGTACTTTTGAAGTAAAATACAAAACTCCATGTCTTTTTATTGAAATAGTTCTTAATTTAAAAGTTAGAAATATAATATCATGAAAATGAATACTTATAGTATATACATCATTAAATGACTGAGACACATAGAGAAATGTAAGGTTACTTACCTACAGATACTGCAATTCCTATGTAAACCAGCGTAGTGATTAAAATGGCTAAGAGTGTTCCTTTGGGTATGGCTGACTGAGGATCCTAGAAGACAAAAATAGTTTTTAAAGTCTACCTTTAAAAATAAATATATGTGTATCATTTTTATATGAAATCAGTAAAGTACTTTATAATACTTACTGCAAGATCACCTGAGATATTTGCTCCAGCCAGAATGCCAGTTGCAGCAGGAAAAAAGATGGCAAATACAGAAAAAAAGGTCTCTTCTTCTCGAAAATCTGGCCCAAAGTTCTCACTAAATATTTCAGCTATAGAGAATAAAATATTTTTGGCAATTAATGGATAGCAGATTAGGCCATAAAATTTTAAGTTAAGAGTAAGTGGTGATCTATGATCCCTGACTTTTCTTCAGTTCCAGGAACTGGTAAATTCTTGAATATTTTCAAATTCAAGTATTGGTGTTCCTCTGTTCTTGTATGAGGAAAACAGTTACAGCCAAAATGGTGGTTTGATCTGGTTCATGCACTATTATTTTGTATACCTTACTAATTATGTTTGAAATACCTCTAATTTCTTAAGACAGGCCAAGAGATCAAAGAAACAAGAAAGCAGGTAGAAGAACAAAAAGGACATCACACTAACCTGGAACCGTTTTTTTCCCTTACATACAACTTATCTGTACTGTCTTCTCTATTTCCTAGGGGTGAACTGTTTGAATTTTGAGGCTATCCACCAGGCATCTAGGTAATTTTTAGCTAAGACAAACTGGGTGAAGGTCCTTTCCATTTCAATAATAATGAAAGTGTAAATTAGTTTCTACTATTTCCATCTATTCTAATAGGTCCTCAAATTGAAACAAACAATAAACTCATTCATCCATCCATTCATCCATCCATCCCGTATCTGAGTATACACCACGTGCCAATACTGGAGCCATGTGGTATCTCAAGGTACTGAGGGAGTCCAATAGCAACAAGCTACCTTCATGGAACTTAAAAGTATCAATAGTAGTAGTAGTTGTAGTTTAGTCACTAAGTTGTGTCCAACTCTTGTGACCCCATAGCCTGCCGTGAATCTGTCCATGGGATTCTCCAAGCAAGAATACTGGAGTGGGTTGCCATTTCCTTCTCCAGGGGATCTTCCTCACCCAGGAATCGAACCCAAGTCTCCTGCATCACAGGTAGATTCTTTACCAACTGAGCTACAAGGGAAGCCCTCATAGTATCAATAGGGAGCTACCAAATAAGTAAAAAAAAAAAACAAAAGGCCACTGCAAACAGCAGTAAAAGTACTCAATGGAAACAGGGTGTTGGGACAAATAATCAGAGAGAGAGAATCTAATTCAATGTGTTTATTACACAAAGCTAAAGTGATGCAACTAAGGAGTTAACACAAGTTGAGACTTTACAGAGCAGGAATCAGCCATGTGATATTCCAGGGAAAGAGTACACCAGGAATAACCAGCAACATATAGAAAGGCCCTGAAGCAGGAAGAAGGTTTAGCTCTTTTGAAGAACTGAAAGAAGGCAAAGCTCTCACAGTACGGGGGAGATGAAATGAAATGGAAGATATCAGCAGGGGTGAGATCATGCAAAATTTTATTTTATAAGAGTTTAGATTTTGTCCTCAATATAGTGAAAAGCCAAGGTGGGCAGAGAGTCATGGAAATGACATGCTATGATCAATGCTTATGTGGATGCTGCAGAGACAATGGACTGAAGGATCAGCATCTAATGCAGGGAACCAATTAGAAGGTTACTGTAGTGGTTCAATCTAGTGATAGGAGAATAATGTACTGACGAGAGAAGGATTAGAAAGACAGCAAGTAGAGAACGCTGAGATCCTGATTTCTTTCATGTATCAGGATGGAGAAGTCCAAGAAGGGTTAGTTAGGAGGGACATCAAATAAGCAGTTGAATATACACTTATATCTGGAGTTTAAAGGAGAGACCCAGGAATAGAAACATGTCAGTCTCTTGACAGCATTTTGAGCCATGAGAATAGATATTGCCAAAGTAAAGAATACAGTTAGAAGGCCCAGGACAACACTGTACGACTCGACATTTAGAGAAAGAAAGAAGAGAAGGGGTAACAGGAGTAAAAGACATAGCGACCAGAGAATTAGGTAGGAAAGAACTCACTAGAAAATAGTGTCTGACATCAAAGGAGAATGGGACAGCTAAACAGAATGTTGCTGAGAGTCAGGAGACTAAAAAAACAAGGAGTTTTTGTCAATTTAACACAAGCGGACCCTTTACCCTAAGGGAAAAGCAACTCTGATGCTATTGCAACTCTTCTTTCTGGCTTTCATTCTGCCTTGAAGAGACAGGTTCAGAACGGCAGCTCAGTGGAGGGAGTGGGGCGGAGATACAGAAAGACACTTTATAAAATAATAAATGACACGTAAATTACACCTGTAGTGAAAGTTAAGAGGCAGAATGAAAAGGGTTATGGAAGATGAAAACTGGAAAATTCTCACACAATTAATAATGTAAACTGTAGAATTACATCAAGAAACTATTTCTAGTTGCTTTCACAGTCTCAGGCACTTTTAGACTATTGTGTTTAAACACAACTGAAAGAATGGAAAAGCAACATTAGAACAGAAGCTACAATTTCAGTAACAAATTCCCCAAATGAGAACAAAAGCACTTTTCCTCAGTAGCACTGATTTCTCTATGTTTTATCACCTTTCATTTTGCTAATGATGAAAAATGAAAGATACAAATAAAAGTGATTTTTTTTTACTCCAATTATACAATAAACATAAAGAAACCAAACTAAACTGGACTGTCAATTAGTGTTAGTCACTACACCAAACTCAATTACATTACAAAATATGAAAAATTTACTAAATTTATTTAACACTAGAATGCTATAATGTGCACCTTAAAAAAACAACAACAACAACAAAAAACATTCTTTCTTACTTACACTTATAACCAAAGAAACCTTTGGGCTTCTTGCTCTCCAATGGGATAAATGTTCCTATGACGAAATCAGCTATAGCAAGTAGTAGAATCACCAAAAGAACAATCTGAGCCTGAAATTTTAAATGTTAAAAATCAAAATCAAACATACTGTGTCGATACACCAATTCAGTGCCACTGGAATATAACTCCCGTTAAGGGAAAAGATTTCTGTCTTGTTGTCCCAGAGCCTCACACAGTGCTAAGCACAAAGCAGGCGCTTAATAAATTTTTGTTAAAGGAACAATCTCAGAATACTCAATACACTGGGGGAAAATGGAGAGCAAAAGTAGGGTCATGCCAACTATTTCCAAAGTGAGTTAAAGATGTGCATGTTAGATGCACTAACACCACAAATGTTAAAATACAGAAAAAAATTATAGTACTGATATTACTTTTAGTAACGCCCTCTGACATACCCCATAATTCATTTTTTCTTACATACTCTTTGACTACCTCTTTAAATGACTATTATTTCCAAGTACTCCCCACCTTGCCAAATAGAAATGACCTTATTTGTCTTTGAAAATGGCCACTTAGGAACCTTCAAAATCTAAAGGTATTACCATACCTTAGAACATACCTAAAACATAAGCTCTAAAAGTTTGTACATTCAACATTTACAGAGGTCCCAATGATACCATTACTTACTTTTGCCTCCCACTCCATTCCAGCTACTGAGATACCCAAAAGGATCACCACTGTAATGGCTCCAATAATTCGGATATCATTGATTTCATCTATCATAAGTATGGAATGTTCCTACAAAAAGAAAATAATAGAATGAAAAGTATTATTTACTTCAGCTAAATTCTTCCATTCTTTTTGAAACATTTTAGAGATACCACAGTTCTTCACAGATAGAAGTTGAATAAATTCCTATTTAAGGAATGAATAGGGAGATCTAGCAAAAAAGAATGAATTACTGTTTACTATTAAGATGTCACGCAAACATCTGAAGACATCAAAAATATGATCCAATATTAATACTGCTATATTTATAAAGACTCAAATTTTAAAAATGGATTGCTAACAAGCAAAAAAAATTATAACATGACTATGTGTATGTATGTTAGTCGCTCAGTTATGTCCGACTCTTTGCGACCCCACGGACTGTAGTCCACCAGGCTTCTTTGTCCATGGAATTCTCCAGGCAAGAATACTGGAGTGGATTGCCATTCCCTTCTCCAGAGGAACTTCCCAACCCAGGAATCGAACCCTGGTTTCCTGCATGGCAGGCAGATTCTTTACCGTTTGAGCTACAGGGAAGTCCTATAATAATAATATGACTAAGTAGTATTAATAGGATTTTTTTTTAAGTTACAAAGCAGAAATATATTTTGTATTCATTGTGGTTAGTGAATTCAGCTTTCAACAGTCTCTTCCATTGCATAAGGAAAAGAGATGAACACACTTTCATGCAGCTGTCCAAAGTCACACTGTTCCATTCTAAGAACAAAATTATTTGTGGCTAAAATAATGACATTAAAAACATATACTAAATTAAACAATGAAAGACTATGAATTCTTAATGATTATACTGTTTGCTTACTTCCTTTTCTCTGTCCCTTTGGCCTAGGCAGCTAAGGTCCATGCCAATGCAAGTATCAGTCCTTTTCAGATGTTACACTTCCTAATATACCATACACTACAACCTAACATGAACAACTACAGGCGTCATTCAAGATTCTTCTCAGTTAATAAAACTGAATCCTATCTACTGCTTTAACTACACACATACTAATTACTCTTTTCAACTAAGTTCTCTTCTCAACTCCAGGGTAGTATCATCAACCACTTCCTGGCCAGCTGGACTTACATATACCAAATCAGACATCCCAAACTGAAATGTTCTGTGTTCTCTATCTCATGGTAAATGGCATTCAGATCAGATCAGATCAGATCAGTCCTCCTTTCTTGTTCTCTAATTTCCCACATCCCATCAATCAAGTCTACTTACTCAACTGATTAAAAACCACTCAAATACATCTCTCCAGCTCCACTCGTCACTGATTTAATATTCACCAACATCTCTTCTCCCAGGATAGCTACAAACTTTTAAATTGTCTCCATGTCCAATTGTGACCCCTCACAATTCTCTACACTGTAATCATGTATTGAGGCACCTAATCTGATCATCATGGATCTCAACTCCAGTTAAGATACAATCCAGGTTTAACAGCAAACAAGACCCTTCCTGACTTGATCCTTTCTTTCTTCCCTCTTATCTTAAACCTCGTGCCACTTTGTGCTTCAGCCATACTGAAATATTTCCGGTTTTGTGTTGTTGTTTTTTTAATAACACACCATACTCTACCCCTTCTAGGTCTTTCTTTTCTTTTCTTTCCTATTTCCCTCATACCATATCTCACCTCTCCTATCTGGGTGCTAATGTCTTGACTCCCTTCCTTTGAAAATGCTGTCTTGACACTTCTCTGCCACCCTACTCCTGGATGGTAAATTAAGTGATCCTCCTAGTTTGTCAAGACCTCCTGCAGTTACCCATTTCTGACATTTGTTGGTCTATCTCCCACATTAAACTTCCTGAAGGACGAGTTTTATGTTCCTTGCTGCTTTCCTGGCATCTTACATGGTGAATGGCACGTAAATCCTCAGTAAAGATCCAGGAAACGAAGGACTGGAAAAAGGTGAATTACCTTAAGCAACTCCACCACAGTTTCTGCAAATCCAACCACGTACATAGCAACTGCGACGGCATTGGCAAAAGCGAAGATCAGGCCAATTGCACCACCAAATTCTGGCCCTAGACTTCTAGATATTAAATAATACGCTCCTCCTAAAGAAAAGAAACCAACACAAGTACTAATGTTAGAATTTTAAATGTCAAAGAATCCTTTCAATTACACAAGAGTTCACAAACACGTGCCACCAGTGAACATAGCAGTTAAAGTAACAGGCAAGTGGGTGAGCATATTTTTAGGAAGAAACACCCAGAAAGAATTCTTTACAACCCACTTCATTCATAACAGTTCCGAACATCCAGAAAATTTTCCTCACATTAAATATAAAAATCATCCTGCTATTTAAATCCCTACTTTCTTTTCTAAAGCTTAGATTAAAATGGCAACAGCCTCCTCCTCATATTCAGAGACATCATTTCCCAATGATTTTCTAAGTAATATTTTAATCTTAAATAACATTTAAAATGATAATTGACATGATTTCAGTTACTTAGTGTGGTAATTTGCTGAATGTGAATACTAAAGAAAAATGAAGGTATCACAAGAAATTTAATGAACAGCACATACTGACATCCTGAAGATGAAGTTTTATTACGTGAATGAGTGAAAGTCACTCAGTTGTGTCCGACTCTTTGCAACCCCATGTACTATACAGTCCATGGGATTCTCCAGGCCAGAATACTGGAGTGGGTAGCCTTTCCCTTCTTCAAGGGATCTTCCCAACCCAGGAATTGAACCCAGGTCTCCCACATTGCAAGTGGATTGTGTACCAGCTGAGCCTCAAGGGAGGCCCAGTTTTATTGTAATAAAACAATTTATATTAATTTATTAATAAATTCATATTACATTTAATATAATTCATATTATATATTTATATTAATTTATATTATAAATCCTGCCTAAATGGCAGAGTAGACAAAGCCATTAAACAAGCTATCATCATGAAGCAAGTATTTTTCTAACTTAAATCAGTATTTTGATTCTGAGTCAGTGTAATACTTATCTAAAGTCTCTAAAAGCTCCCCTAAATTTCTAATTTATTTTTGGTTTCTAGGTCATAATCAAAACTTAGTTTTGATAGTACTGAAGTTACATTAAGTTATGTACATTTTTCTAGACACTGATGAAACATTCTATTATTTTTATTGATCAGTCGCTCAGTTGTGTCTGACTCTTTGCGACCCCATGGACTGCAGCACATCAGGCTTCCCTGTCCTTTATCATCTCCCGGAGCTTGCTCAAACTCATGTCCACTGAGTCGGTGAGGCCATCCACCCATCTCATTCTCTGTTGTCCCCTTCTCCTCCTGCCTTCAACCTTTCCCAGCATTAGGGTCTTTTCTAATGAGTCAGTTCTTCACATCAGGTGGTCAAAGTACTGGAGCTTCAGCATAGTCCTTCCAATGAATGTTCAAGATCGACTTCCTTTAGGATTGACTGGTTTGATCTCCTTGCTCTCCAAGGGACTCTCAAGAGTCTTCTCCAATGCCACAGTTCAAAAGCATCAATTCTTTGGTGCTTAGCCTTCTTTATGGTCCAACTCTCACATCCATACATGACTACTGGAAAAACCACAGCTTTGACTAGATGGACCTTTGTTGGCAAAGTAAAGTCTCTGCTCTTTAATATGCTGTCTAGCTTTGTCATAGCTTTTCTTCCAAGGAGCAAGCGTCTTTTAATTTCATGGCTGCAGTCACCATCTGCAGTGATTTTGGAACCCAAGAAAATAAAGTCTGTCATTGTTTCCATTGTTTCCCCATCTATTTGCCATGAAGTGATGGGACCGGATGCCATGATCTTAGTTTTCTGAATGTTGAGTTTAAGTCAGCTTTTTCACTCTCTCACTTTCAATAAAGAGGCTCTTTAGTTTCTCTTCACTTTCTGCCTTAAGAAAGTCTTAAAACCATATAATGAAGACAAATGCAACAACAGATTCTACAATTTAATAAATTGCTAAATATGCAAACTTTATTTTGAAAATACCTGTAATAGGTTTTGGGGTTAATTTGATCAAGTTTCTCAAAATATTCTATACTTTAAACCTATCCACAAAAACTTCCTCATTACAGTACAGCAGGCACAGATACAACAACACTGTAAAATAACTATAGGCCAATTAAAAAAAACTTTCTTAGTAATTCACTTTACCAATTAATAATTTTTATCCTCTTTAAAATTCTGAAGATTCATTTAGTATTAGTCTCATTTTTTAAAATGAGATAAAATGAAAAAAAATTTCCCCAAATACTTTTGAACACTAAAAATTCTAATGGACTTACATATAATGACAATTTTTACGTCAAAGAGCTAAAGTTAAAGATATTAAATCACATAATTAATCACACAGAAAATCCCTAGAATATCATAATTATCACAGCCTATAGTTAATGAACATGTCATTTAATCTCAATATCAATAATGAATTAAGACAAGTATTATTTATCCTGACTTAATTGATAGGACAATTAAGTCACAATAAAAGGTTAACTGAAATCAGTCAGCCACTCATGTATTTCAATAGTTGATAATATTCTTTAGACGGAGAAATACACCAAGAGAACCTATAAAAACACAGAATTCAGTTGTTTTGTGTTTAAAGTTTTGATTTTCTGAAATTTCAAGTCTATTACTAATAAGAAAAAATGTGTATCTTCAGATGTATTTAACATTGGTAAAGATAACTGGAAGGGAAATAATGAATATAAGTAACAAATTCTGACATTTCAGAACTATTTAAAAATCTTCTACTAATTGGGATACCTAAACTTAAAACCTAGGACCTAGTTTCATTACTTTTTAAAATATTTTTTTTTTAATGAAAATAAAAAGTTACACATGAAGAATACTTTAAAAGCATCTGCTCATCTTCCTATAAATTCCTGATGAAAAGCAACGGTTCTTGCCCTATCCTCATTTATCCCTGTGTCCTTGAGGCGACCCGTTTTAAGAACTTTCTCCCCCTCCCTTTTTTTCCTTAGCAACAAAATAGTGTAAAAGATCTACTGCTCTGAAAGGCTGGTCTCTTTATTAATCAACACAGGGTGATAAACACCTTAAAATAAAATGTTTATTTTGTAATTAAGTAAAATTACACATTTTACCTAATTCTAGTGAGTATAATTGACTCTTGAACAACACAGGTGTGAAATGCGCAGGTCCACTTATATGTGGATTTTTTTCAATAAATACACTGAAAATTTTTTTGGAGATCTGTGACAATTTGAAAAAACTCACAGATGAATCACATGGCATAGAAATACAGAAAAAATTAAGAACAAGTTAGGTATGTCATTAATACATAAAATGTATGTGGACACTAGTCTATCTTTACATAGGTTTAAGGTAAATGATACCTAATATGAAATTAATATGTTAATTTTCTTTCTAATACATTCACTGCTCAGAGAATTGACATACAAAACAAGCTGTGCTCTGTCCCTCCCTCTCTGGTAATTAGAGAAACTGCGCATCATCGCAGTAAGTGGTTTTTTAAAAATGTAACAGTGTTTATAATACTATACTATGAATATGACTATAATACTGTATGCCATAAAAATTGTACAAGGATTCACTCTTTAGTGCAGAGGCTAGGCTACCATGATACAATCATTATACTAGACTACAATAAAGCAATCATATTGCTGCCTCTTTGTTTTCAATGTGTGAATTGGTATACCAGTAAATAAATATAAATTCCACTTTTCACATTATCTTTTCATTTGTTAAATGTTTAATTTCTCACATTTTAAAAAAACTTCTGTTGGAATATAGTTGATTTGCATGATGTCTTACTTTCAGGTGTACAGCAAAGTGAATCTTTTCATTTTATCTCTAGTGTTAGTAATACATGTAACATAAATAGTGTTTTGTATCATATAAGACAATATTAATGCACGTATTAACAAATGATTCATCTTGTAAAAAGATGATGTAAAACATATGGCATCAGTATAGTATAGTACTGTAAATGTACTTTTTCCTCACTAGAATTTTCTTAATAACATTTTATTCTCTCTGGCTTACTTTACTGTAAGAATACAGTATATAATACATATACACAAAATATCTGTTAATAAATGGTTTATGTTACCTACAAGGCTTCTGGTCAACAGTAATCTATAGTTAAGTTTTGGGGAACTCAAAAGTTATACAAGGATTTTCAACTGTGTAGGGGTCATCGGCATCTCTAACCTATGTGTTATTCAAGGGACAACTGTACGATTATCATTCCCATTTTACATATGTGAAAATTCAGGCTTACAGAGGTTAAATAACTTGACCACAGTCACACATACAGTAAGGGAAGAAATGGGCTTAAACTCAAGTCTCTCTGAGTGCTTATTCAGTACAGTATGTAAAATTAAATAAGACATTTTATTATCATTGAATAAGCTGAAGCGTATAAAAAAATTATGATGAATTAAAAGGCAACAATAGAAAAAATAACTATTTTATTTACAAAAAAAATCTGTTGTTCAAGCAAACACAAAAAGTCGATATGGAAAAGATATCCTCATGAACTCTCAAAATTTGGCCGTAAAATGCCCTGTCTTCTGAGTGTAGAAGACACCAATGAAGCAGACACCAGAGATGCTAAGTAATACAATACTATACGCTGTGTTCCATTATTACTACATATTGATTTGGGGATACATGTTCCTGCAGCTCTCAGTAGATTTCAAATCAATAACCAAAACTCTGACTAGGTTAATCAACAGCTATATGATTACTGGCCATAACACAAGTCACTATATATTTCAAAGAACTGAAATGACATAGCATTACTGATAATAGTGCTGAATTAAATGTATGGACTTCCCCTGAATATGTTTTAAATTATGCAACATATTTTTAAGTAACCCACTAGTAAAAGAACAAATCACAAGGGAAATTAAAAAGTATTTTGAACTGAACAATAATGAAAAGAGAACCTATCAAAATTAGTGGGATAAACCTAAAGCAGGAATTACAGCTTTAAGTGCTAATATTAAAAAAAAAGACACTTCTATTAAAAGTAAATAAATAATATGAAATCAATTATCTAAGCTTCTACCTTAAGAAAATAGAAAAAAAGGAAAGCCCAATGTAGGAAAAAAAAAAGTTAAGACCACAGTTGCAGAAAACTATAAAGAAAAATCAATTAAGGTGAAAATGGACAAATTCTTTGAAAAAGTTGTCAGAACTATGACAAGAATAGTAAATTAAAATACTCCTAAGAAATTAAATTTGTAATACACACACACACACACACACACACACACACACACACACACACATATACACAGAACCACAGGCCCAGGTAGCTTCAGCAGTGAGCAAGAAATAAGATCAATTTTACAAAAACTCTTTCAGAAAATTGAGGAAGAACCAATACTAGCCAATACCCCTTATGAGTTGAACTTAATCCTAATACCAAAACCTGACACAGATTATTACAAAAAAAGAAAATTTTAGACAAATATTTCTCATGATCATAGATTCAAAAGTCGTTAACAAAATGTTAGCTAGTAAAAAGTAGCAGAAACCATAATATTCTTTTGACCAAATATATCTTTGATCTTTGTGGAGTTTATGCCACGAATGCTAGGTTACTGAGATTCAAAATACCATATAATTTTGATAATAACAGAATAAGAGAAAAAAACCACATAACCATTTCAACAGATGTAGAAAAATTGTAACAAAATCCAACATTCACTCATGATAAATACTACCAGCAATCTAGAAATAGAACTGTCTCAATCTGACAAATTACATCTTCTAGAACTCCACAGTTAACATCTTAATAGTGATATATTCAACTCAGTCCCCCTAAAACTGGCAACACCACAAGGATGTTTATCCTCACTGCTTCTTCACCATGGTACTGAAGGTCCTATCTATTTCAACAGACTGACAAAATAGAAGGAGAGGGAAAAAGAGAGGGAGAGAAGAAAACACTAAAGATTGAAAAGAAAGAGTATAAACCATGTCTGTTCACAGATGACGACTTTATGTTTAGCAAAGTCACAGAACCAAGACACATAAGTCTACTGCGTTTCTACACACAGTCATTAAAAAATTTGGAAAATGAAATTTACAATTACCATTTACCAGATGAAAAACATGACTGAGGGATAAACTGAACAAAACATGCAACATCTCTATACTGAAAAATATACAACACTGCTGACAGAAACAAAGATCTAAAAAAATAGAAAGATACACCATGTTTAGAGACTGGAAGATTCAATATTGTTAACATGATCATTCTTCCTCCGCAAAAATTTTAAGAGTGAAATCTCAAAGTCCCAGCAAGGTTTTCTGTCTTCAGAGAAATTGATACTGCCAATTCAAAAATTTTATATGGCAATACAAAGAACCTAGAAGAGTCAAAACAATTTTGAAAAAGAACAAAGTTTTAAGACTTAGAACTTATAAAGCTAAGCAATCAAAACAGGGTAGTCTTGGAATAACTGGTATAAGAATAAACGAATCAATGGAACAGGATACAGTAAAGACAATACACAGAAAATTCGGTTTTCAACAACAGCACCAAAACTAATTCAGTATGGAGTAGATAGTTTGCTGACAAATGGTGCTAGACAAGTGGCTATCTAAGCGGGGGTGGAGGGGAGGGACAGCAGCGGGGAGAAACATCATCTCTGTCTCACATAATGTGAGCCTGTTCATAGTTAAAAATCTAAAACCCATACTCAACAATTATCTGTTGATGAACTGAAATACAAGGAATATAAAAATTTGATCTTAGTCACAAAGGTAGGTTTCTACTGATTTTAGATTCTCAGAACTACCTCCCAGATATTTGATGTAGTCTGGGCTTTTATTTGAAAGTGTACTGACCTCTGTTTTCAATGCTCCAAACCATACAGTGGTTGAAGAACTATTCCATTCTATTGCTCAGTTCATATAGTACACTATAAATCAAAATCCAGAATTCACATCTCCATATTATAAAAGGCTGCCTGTGGCTGTCCTCTATTTCATAATGAGTTGATATTCAGAGATTGATTGTCTGTGGACAGAAGAAACTCTGGCCTGTGAAATCTAGGAAACGCAGATATGAGTGACAGTAGAAGCTGGCCAGCACCATCTGAGTTGCAGAACCTGCAAATTCTGTAAAACAGGAGCTTTCAAGAACACTAGCAGGATTTGCAGGATGGGAAAGAGTTCTGGACTGCACGTGTATATGGCTAGGGCAGGGAGTATGCCAGAGGAGAAGGAAAGAGGGGACTCCATCAGCTAGCTGGCGGTACTAGTTCTACTCCGTGGAAATAGAGGACTGAGGAGATGGTTCTCTAACTTCCCACTAATAGCTTCAAATAGTACCCTCCTCCCATTATTACTATAATCCAATCAAGACTGAAACTAAAAACCTTGCATTTTCTAAGTTTTAACTCTTTTTCTTCCCCTGAATGTTTCCGTATTATTTTTATCCTAGACTTCATAATCGGACACCATTATACTTCTTTACAGGGCTTCCCCGGTAGCTCAGCTGGTAAAGAATCCACCTGCAATGCAGGAGACCCCAGTTCAATTCCTGGATCGAGACGATCCCCTAGAGAAGGGATAGGCTACCCACTCCAGTATCCTTGGGCTTCCCTGGTGGCTCACTCGGTAAAGAATCTGCCTGCAATGCAGGAGACCTGGGTTCGATCCCTGGGTTGAGAAGATCCCCTGGTGGAGGGCATGGCAACCCACTCCAGTATTCTTGCCTGGAGAATTCCCATGGACAAGAGGAGGCTGGCTATCTGCAGTCCATGGGGTCACAAAGAGTTGAACACGACTGAGCGACTAAGTACAGAACAGCACATTTCTTTACAAGTTGACAGTTAATTTCTATTTTTTTAAAAACTACACTTCTCTAGATTCTACCTGTTTAAATCTCTAAAAGGTACTGTTAAAGTCAATGTAAAGGCTACTTCAGTTCAGTTCAGTCACTCAGTTGTGTCTGACTCTTTGCGACCCTGTGAACTGCAGAGCGCCAGGCCTCCCTGTCCATCACCAACTCCCGGAGTTCACTCAGACTCCCATCCATCGAGTCAGTGATGCCATCCAGCCATCTCAACCTCTGCCGTCCCCTTCTCCTTCTGCCCCCAATCCCTCCCAGCATCAGAGTCTTTTCCAATGAGTCAACTCTTCACATGAGGTGGCCAAAGTACTGGAGTTTCAGCTTCAGCATCATTCGTTCCAAAGAAATCCCAGGGCTGATCTCCTTCAGAATGGACTGGTTGGATCTCCTTGCAGTCCAAGGGACTCTCAAGAGTCTTCTCCAACACCACAGTTCAAAAGCATCAATTCTTCGGCACTCTCAGCTTTCTTCACGTCCAACTCTCACATCCACACATGACCACTGGAAAAACCATAGCCTTGACTAGACGGACCTTTGCTAACAAAGTAATGTCTCTGCTTTTCAATATGCTGTCTAGGTTGGTCATAACTTTCCTTCCAAGGAGTAAGCATCTTTTAATTTCATGGTTGCAGTCACCATCTGCAGTGATTTTGGAGCCCCCAAAAAATCAAGTCTGACACTGTTTCCACTGTTGCCCTGTCTATTTGCCATGAAGTGATGGGACTAGATGCCATGATCTTACTTAGTAACATTAAATCTCTCCTATGGCATAAAGAACAAAACACATCTCACACACTTCCATGGAGTTGGAAGCACACACCTTATAAAATGAGAATAAAATATTATTCAGTATTAATATAGAAAAATACATATTATAATTCAGTTAAGAACCAAGATAAAACAAATTAAACTGTCAAACACTACCTCAAAGTAGTTTATATTAATTACTACATGCTCAAGTTTAAAAGAGGGCTCTTGAAAATGAAATTATTAAACAGAGCAACCTCAATCAGCAATATTTTGAGTAAAATATTTTCTTGTTAATTCCCTTAATAGTCAACTTTCAATCCTCAGTGATTGGGCTAGAGGGCATCCAATGCAGATATTGCTATTCCCATTGCATCTCTACCTAACTCTTTGCACCCTGACCTTCTAGATAGTTCCAGCTCCCCTGATCTCCCATTATGCAGCCCTTTCAAGGAAGAAGTCAAAATTAAGTCCTCAGTGACTGGGATAGAGGGCATTCAGTGTAGACACCAATGGTCCCACAATACTGAAAGATAACTCCATCTATACATGAACCAAGTCTGAAAGTTTGTTTTAAACCATAACCCCCTCTCTATCTTTTTGCTCCCTGCAAAATTTTATTGAACAAGGATTCCTTGTTCCAGAGAGATTCCCAGTCTGGCATTTGCTGCTGTCATCCTATAGTCTCATTTGTAAGTCCTCTTTTCCCTGCCTATTCTATGCTTCCTGGAGCTATAGGCACATCACATTCAGTACTCCACAGGTGCTCTTATTAAGTAAAGCGTTTACAGAATTGGGATACTCCAATTTCTTTTTCTTCTTCACTTATTTTGTAGAATAATTACCTAAAGGATAAATCTCTTATTCATTTCTTTCTTATACTGAGTTGAGGTAAGGAAATTTTCATTCAGAAAACCTGATTCACACTAGATTCTTTATCAATTTTCAAAATAAATTAGTTCTCTAGAATTCTACAAAGGTAAAAATGAGATTTTGTATGTTTGTGTGATGTCTGTGAAGCTAGGGATTTTATCTTATATTATGCTTTCATTTAAATCTGTTATAATTAGTAGGACTCCTGTTCAAACTATCCAAAGTATTAGCTTTTTCAAGTTGACTCCTCAGTCCTTTTAACATGAAACAATAGCCTTTGTTATCTTCTTTACTTACTGATGAGATAAGATTTTGATATTTGGCAAAACTAATACAATTATGTAAAGTTTAAAAATAAAATAAAATTAAAAAAAAAAAAAAAAAAGAATGAGAAAAGATGTCTAGACTTGTCTAGTACATTTCCTACCCGGATATGGAATAAGTAATTTTTCCAAGGTCCCCTGGTTCCTTGGAATGAAAATACACAATGTGGGCACTAGGGGTGCTCACTGGTACTGGGCTGACTATCTGTGACAGGTGATTTTTGTGGTGAGAGCTAAGAAATACCTTCTTTTGGGATAAACTGTATGACTTATACTGGTATTTTTAATTTACAATCATGAATACAGAATAAAATGTAATCTCACCAGTTTTATACCTATATCTACTTTTTCCCATGTGGTAATACTGTTTTACCAAGAAACCAAAATAAATTATGTTAGGGATCTCAAAGTCTATGAAGCATATATAGAGACAGGAGTTTACACTCATTGCAAGAATCTACAGGAACTTTAACTGCAGATAATGCAGCTCACTTATATTCAATAAAAGATCAGCTAGGTTTCTAACATCATTGACTGATCTAAATGAAAAGTGAATGCCTTCTAGTAAAGCTTTAAAGTATTTGGTCATTTCTTTAAATTAATGGCTTCTCTTTTCCTATAGGTTTCATTATCTCAGCAAACTTATTTACTTTGTCATTTAAGAATAAGTGGTAACATAAGAATTTCAAATTATATAATTCCATATATATATGTTTTATATATATATATATATTATGTTTATATATATATGTATTTATATATGTGTGTGTGTGTGTGTTTTTCCCTATAGTTTTAGTTTACTCTGTAAACTGACTTATCATTTTGAGGGAAGTCAGACAAAACTGCAACATGGTACTTTTTTGGGACACAGCTTCATGCATTCCACATTCTCATACTTTGTCCATGTCCCAGGACAGAAGATTAGATACAAGTCTCTGAAGTATTTGTCAAAATATATGAAAACTACTGGTAGTGCTGCATGAAGTGGTTTTTTAGTCACAATGCAGGAGAATCTATACTTTGCAGAAGTTTGAACTCACAGAGAGAACAGTCTGGGGTTCGTGCTGACAGTGGGTCCATGCCCCAATCCCCTCGAGGCTCACAACCTAGATTTGAAGGGCTGAAGACAAGGAGAAAGTCGACGACGATTTGCTGATCCTCTCAAATAACTAATACTGCATCCATTTCTCCTCCTACTTCCATTCCCTAATAGTAGCAGAATGAAATGAAGCATGGTGCACCTAATCACAAGCAACCAAGAACCTCTCAGCATTGCCTGATTAACTCTCGGGCATACCCACATCTTAGACCCCAACTTCATGTACACATAAAACAGCCAACACACAGTCATAACTGTACTGATATGAGCTACCAGCTTCCGCTAGGGCCACAGTGATCTGAATCCTCTGGTACATAAGATATATGAAGAGACTGGGGAAAAATGAAAAGTTGGATCTGGTTCTTTCTCCAAGTACTAATACAGATAAAGCAGAGGTTGTATGCATGTAACGTTAAATACAGATCTGCAAAATAGTTGAGGCAGATGGAACAGGCAGATGCCCTCCTCAGTTGATCTGCTATGATGAATTTATAGGAGCTGGTACACATCTTCTCTTCTTTCTCTCAGCATCTTCCCTTCCAGCTGAATGATGAGTTCTGCTTTGGAAAATGGATTTCTTTTCTTCTTGTTCTCAAGGGTCCCAAAACCATTCTCCTGCTGTCTTGGGTATTCTTCCTGGCAAGAGTAAAACCTTACAAGGCAGATCTTGTGGGCTCCAATACAACAGGCCTCAGGGTACCCTCAGAAGTGAGCTGGAGCTGAGGGTATGGATTCAGGTTTAACTTACACAAGCTGTTAAGACCATGAGGAAATAACTCTGCGTGTATTCCCTTCAGTGGGGAGGAACGAGGTGACACCTGTATAACCCTGACCAAATGCAGGCTGCACAACACTAATCCAAGGGCGAAATCCTGGGAGGGGGTAACAGAGGCTGCCTCGGTGCAGAAGAAACCCAGTTAGAAGCTCCATTCTTGCTATCAGACACCTGAACACCTGAACAATTTGAAGCATACATGTTTGTGTATGGATCAATTTAAAATTTTATATTCAAAATCTACTTCAGAAGTGCTCAACAGCAATTTTCTTGCCTATATAGAACCCAAAATGTTGTTTGTAAGGTAAAAAATAGAAATATTTTTAAATCTGTTTAAGTGTCAGTAATCCAATGATGATGATGTGAAAAGACTGAATTTACCTCCTCGTACAAACCCATTAGTAGCTATTGCTGACGTCGACAATCCTGTGATAGTTGTCACGACAGTGGCCATTGCTATTACAAGGACTGACAGGCCTTCAGGGAAAAAGAAAAGAGAACTTGAGAATACTTTCAGTCTCATTTAAATCTGCCACTTCTAGAACTGACGAGTCTAAGTACACTGAATTAACATTATAACTTACAAATTATCTTACTTTTAACCCATTTTAGATCAAATCCAGAATTAGAAAAAGGGACATTAAGACAACTGTCTGACACAAAGGAGAATGTAGCTTAGAATGATTCCAACTGATTGAATTTTATGAACTTTAGAATTTTATGAACTCAGTTGAATTTTATGAACTTTATTGAATTTTACGAACTCAGTTACTTCCCCTACTCATTCTCAAATGAATCAACAGTATGTAATTTCACTCACCTATTCCAGCTTGACCCACAATCCATGACAATCTAATAAAGAGCATCACTCCCCAAATGTTTAACATACAACGTACCTAGAAGAGGAAGAGCCAAGTCACAGATGAAAAGTAATTAAATACAATACACAGTAAATGCTCAACTAGCCAATAGCTGGATAACATACTTCAAAACTACAGGAAGTCATCTCAAATCTCTTATCCGAAGATTTTCTTTAACAGATATTTTTAAAAAGAGCTTTAGTGAGAGCTTCAATGTGAGCTAACTAAAGTGTAAGTATGATGTAATATATGAGTGTGTATATATTTTACACACACACACACACACACACACAAATTATCTGAAGCAGCAGAAGCAAATGAACAAGAAAGATACAAGGAATATTTTAAGACTTCAGCCCTAAAGAAGAGCGGTGTATGTTCCCCCTTTTCAATCCAAGTAAGTTTAATTTTTAACTTACTCCTTAATAACATCCTCATTTCATAATTTCTAAGTAGCCTTAAATATTCTGTAATATATGTCAACTCAAATGCTAACTATTCACACGTTTCAGAAACCAAAACTCTTCGTAAGACAGTATCCCCAACTTATTTTTACTTTTATTTATTATGTTCATACATAGTATATAGTCTTCTGAAATGCTAAAATCTAAGACCTAGGCAAACAATACAACCCAGAGCATAAAATGCATTCTACCAATTAGACAATAAAACTATGACTACAACTGGAACTTTCCCTCTACTCCCCTAAATGTCAATACAACTCTAATTTAGCACTTCCAAAGTGTCTATCAGACTGTCTACTCTAGTTAGATCCTTAGAGCCTATTCAAACACAGGGGGGAAAAAAAGTAAATCTGAACCTTAGTTACCTAAACCTGTCTACTGATGTGATCTCAACATAAATATTTCTCCTATATTCTGCTGCTTAACTTCTACACATTTCTCTTCAAAAGACAATCTGGTAGCAGGAAAGGAAGCAGGCACATTTCAGCTATGCTGCCTGCTCGGCTTCCTTGATCCTGCTGCTCCCATCAATGGAACAGCTTCATACTTAATTTCTGAGAAGTGACAATATGTGAGATTCATAAGAGGTTATAAAATATAATTCAGAGGTAACCAAGTATAATTCAATTAAATGAATAAGTGTATTTCCTTTACCCAATTTAATACCCAGAAGAAAAGGAGGTATAAGCTATTAATTTGGTTCTCCTTAAAAACCAGATAAAATGGTTTTAGGAAGAGAAACATTATTTGAGAATTAATGATAATATTAGGAAGACTTTCTAATAAACAGAAATATGTGGCTCTAAAATTAAGTCTATAGGTACATACTAGTACACCCTTAATCCAGCCAAACTTCACGACTCCTTTACTTTCCGCAGTGTATGTGACCACAGCCTCTCTGGTTGGCGTGCTTTCTTCTCCATTTGCAAAGCCATCCTCAAAAGGTTCCTGGTCATAAGAGGAAATGTGAATTATGCTTAAGAATTATTTAACATTTAAAACCACTTGATAAAACAATCATCACTAAACACACTTAACCATGTTTAAGGAGGGCACAGTACAGAATTCCAAGAACTAAGAGTTTCTAAATATTTTACCTGAAAGTGAAAGTCACTCAGTTGTGTCCGACTCTTTGCGACCCCATGGACTATACGGTCCATGAATTCTCCAGGCCAAAATACTGGAGTGGGTAGCCTTTCCCTTCTCCAGGGGATCTTCCCAATCCAGGGATCAAAAATGTAAATCAATAAAGTGGAAGAAAACCTTAATCATTGAGTTTTAAATCTGTAAATCTTATTGTGACATCAAATCCATTTTAATAATTTCAAATTTTAATTACATTTTGGTGGTATCTAGAGAACACAAAGAATACTATTTGCTAAGTATAGGCTAGCCAGGTGGGTCAATTCAGACCTTGTCTCTCTAGCCACAACTTCATATTGCCTGGATGCATCCAACCCATATCTGACGTTTCAGTGTTAACACTGTCAAACTCCTCTTTGGAACCAATGAACAGTTTTCTCTGTACAGTTGCTGATAGTGGGACTCTGTTGACCCCAAGGTTCACTCCTAACTGCTGTCTTTACTCAGTACTTCATTCAGTGCTCTTCACTCTTGCCTAACTTTTCTCAGATTCAGACATGAACTGGTTGACACAGTGCATTTTCACAAGTGTTTCCCTCTAAGGCTTTTATGTTTCACGTCTGATTCTATAATTCTTAGTTTCTGTTCTTTACATTCTCTTTCCCTGTCCATAGTTCCTTTTAAAGAATCATTTTCAGTGGTTACACACTCTACTGAATTCTGAATATAATTTTTCTCACAAAAATGAGCTGAAGCAAGTTTTGTGTTACAACAGAGTGAAATGTATGTAATAATACAAACTTCCTTTTTTTCTTTGACTTCTGCTAGCCAAGTAGATTCAAATGCATTGTTGCTGATGGTTTTTCAAAGTGCTGTCAACCAAGACCTGCTGTTGTTTAGTCGCTAAGTTCTGCTGTTGTTTAGTCGCTAAGTTCTGTCCAACTCTTTTGCGACCCCATGGACTACAGCCTGCCAGGCTTCTCTGTGCATGGGATTTCCCAGGCAAAGATACTGGAGTGGGTTGCCATTTCCTTCTCCAGGGGATCTTCCCAACCCAGGGATTGAACCTGAGTCTCTTACATTGGCAGGCAGATTCTTAACTACTGAGCTACATGTGTTTTTCATTTATCCTGGGTATACATATAGAATTGCTAGACCATGCAGTACTTGTTGCAATGACTACATCTTTTCATCTTTCTCACCTCTTCTTCTCTATCAGACTGCAGACTGTTACTCCTCATTTCAGTCAATGTATCTGCCTATTTTTAGCCCTCTTTCTCACGCAGAATTTGACATAAACCAGTAACAGCTAAACATGTTAGAAACATGTACAAACAGGAAAAATGTAATCAGGGGCCTGGTAGCTCAGCACCCTACTTTGGCTTTACCTCCACTGCCGTTTATATTCTAGACAGTAGGACATCACTGATGAGTTCCCCAAGCCTTGCCCCCAAAAGAGAACTGATGACTCAACTGTTCCATTATCCAAATAAAACAAGAACAAAAATGTCTGCCTTTTAACTCAATTACCTTTAAAATAGCCAGAAGTTCCTTAGATTTCACTCTAGGATACTTAATGCTCTTCAGTTATAAAATACAGAGAAGGCAATGGCACCCCACTCCAGTACTCTTGCCTGGAAAATGCTATGGACGGAGGAGCCTGGTAGGCTGCAGTCCATGGGGTTGCTAAGAGTCAAATATGACTGAGCGACTTCACTTTCACTTTTCACTTTCATGCATTGGAGAAGGAAATCACAACCCACTCCAGTGTTCTTGCCTGGAGAATCCCAGGGACAGGGGAGCCTGGTGGGCTACCGTCTATGGGGTCACACAGAGTCGGACATGACTGAAGTGACTTAGCATAGCATAGCATAGTTATAAAATAACAGTTTAAATTATTATATAACCTACAAGTATTACAAGAAAATTCAATACCTATAATAATAAAGAGAGACTTTCTATTCCCATTTCTATTAAAAGAAAACTAAAGATGTGTGTACCTAACAGGCTACTTTCTCTAAGGCTAAGTACTAATGTGGGTGTCTTTAGTAATTCAGAAGCAAGATGGCATCTCAAAATTTTTGCTGTGGGTGTTTATTAGAATTCCACCTCAAAGTTGAAGATCTAGCAATAATTATACTACTTTCCACTATACTATGAACTATATTTAAAACACAAAATAAGGTTTTTCTGCATGAATAATGTATTTTAAAACAAAGATGAGTCCAAATAAACTTTTAACTTCCTTATCATGTTACAATAGCTCTATTTTAAAAAGTGTTATTAATCTTTAAAATACAATTCAAAAGTTAAAATCAGTTATGTCATTTATATTTAAATCAATAAATTTAAGTTAATGAAATTGGGTTTATAATTATATTAATTTCCAAAATAATAGGAAACCAACGTAGAATACACATTTTGTTTCTATTAATACATTAGTTTCAGAGAAATATGGAAACTGTTGAGTATGGCATTTTATCTACACACACACACACACACACACACTATTATATACAAATCTTATTACCAGAAGAATTTCACATGTACAATTATGGACTATATATTATACTGACAGAAGGTACATAAATAAAATCTTTTATCTACCATTTTTAGACAATTTTTTTTTTTTTACTGTTTTTCATATAATGAATACAATGTCAAAAAGAAATGATTTTTTGGATAATACCATATTGAATGAGATGGACCAAATTAATTCAAATATATTTGGGGAAATAATCTTTCAAAGTGTAGCACTGTGAACCTGAACCTACAAAGCAGGGATTGAGACTGGGAGCAAGAACGGGGTGGGGAAGAGAGGAAGAGGCAAGGGAAACAATGGAAGACCCAGAGAGGTAGGCCCTCAGTGACTGGAAGGATTTCTCAATGGAACAGAGAGAGATACTGATCAATTATGTCAGTCTGAAAAGAAAATGATTAATTCAATTGGACATACTGAATTTGAGGAGCCATGAAACAAAGAGTTCTATCAGGCTATTAAAAAATTCATGACTGGAACTTAGGAGACGGGCCAGGGATAAAGAGCTAGTGGGAGAAGGTATGGGAAAAAAATGAAAAGAGAAACTTCGGGAGAGAAAACCTGAGTAATTGACCATTTTTCTGAGACTACAAAAAATATAAGAATGAAAAGGAACTGATTTCCATGGTCATCATTTCTTTGCAGGGAGTAGATAAAAGTAGAATTTTTACACTATGGATACTCTCCCTTGTATATTCAAATTTCTACCTCAACTTGATCATTCTTTCTCCTCTAATCATGGTTATCTTTTTGCTATACACTGCACATCCCACCTCCAAATGCCCAGCCAAACTTGCTGAAATACTATACAGTCTATTTATCAATGCTCACTGATCTGGCTTCACCGTGCTATAACACTGAAATGTTTCAAGACATTCAAAGTCTTCTCTGCTGCCAAATATAATGTCTAATGTACATTTTTTAGTCTCTCTCTCAAAGGTCTTTTGAAGTAGCTCATGATACTGTTGACAAACCCCTCTTTCTTCAAACATTTTTTGAAATACCATACTCTCTCAGCCTCTTTCCCCCAGCATTTAAATGGCAGGAGTCAGTTCAACACTTGGTCTTAGACCCATCTTTTTTTTTCACCCTATTTCTTCCCTATGGTCATCTCACCAGACCTGTAGCTTTAACCACCATCTATATGGACGAGTAGTAAGTGATGGCTCCCATATATTTCCAGATCAGATCTCCCCTCTGAATTTCAGCCCGCTATGTAAACACTGATGCTGTCACTTGAACAGTTCATTATGTTTACTACCCTGCTGCTGCTGCTGCTAAGTCACTTCAGTCGTGTCCAACTCTGTGCGACCCCATAGACGGCAGCCCATCAGGCTCCCCCATCCCTGGGATTCTCCAGGCAAGAATACTGGAGTGGGTTGCCATTTCCTTCTCCAATGCATGAAAGTGGAAAGTTTACTACTCTAGCTCTTACCATATAAGAAAAAAAGAAATTGTCAATGTATCACAAACAATAACTTTTTTCTAAATGAAAAGGAGAGGGAAGTAGTTTCTCTGTTTTGGATTAGTTTTTAATTCTTAAAGGTTTCAGTGAACACTTAAATATCAAAAAAGGTATTTGATCAGAAAGACAGTAAGTTCTTAATAATTAACATTGTTTATAATATAAATTAATTTAGATTTATTCTGTAATGCATGTCTTTAAGAATTTACAGTTTTTCAGTTTCTAATATCCAAAAGTTAACTTGTCTTTTAATTCACTTGTTTAAATTATCTTTTACATATCACAAGTCATAGTTCATATTCTGTGTGACCTAAGAGAAAATACTACTTCAATACGAGGGGTTGGTTTAATGATGATTCCTCAGTAAAAAAAAAAAATTTCTTGCCAAATTGACCTGTTGTTCCTTCCCTAACATAAGAATTTTCCTGAGTATTTTAGGGACAACCTAGGATGAAGCCAGATTTCTTTTTACAATAATGGACAAAAACAAAGCTTTAGGAAAAAATACTTCTCCAAGGATTTTTTAATTACAGTTAAAAACGTCTCACTGGCTCTGTAACCTAGAGTGCAGTAATCTGTATACATCCTCACCATGGGCACGACAATGCACTTTGCATTGACAGATGCTTTAAGTATATTATTACATTAAAATGTCACAGTTGTTCTCTTTCTTTGGACATGCCAGTTATTTAAGTCCACAAAATTTTCATCTCAAGTGTACAAAGTAGTATAGATGGTGTTTGTGATATCACTAGACAAGGATGTGAATACCCACGAAAGATGATCGTGCAGGGATCAGAATGATTTATGATCACATGCTTTCTCCAAAGTTAAATAAAGGGGCTTATTATTGTGTAAAGGAAAATCAAGACTGTCTAGACAGTATAACTTCTGAATACAGTTAAAAAATACTAATAACACATTTGGGCAAAGCCTATTCCCTATCTATTCATTTTTATACAAATTCATTCTGTTTTTACAATTAAACTGGTAAAGGCTTGGTAAAAAGTATCTCAGCTCAGCAATTTTAGATCATAGTAGGCAAAAGACAGTAAGCTACACACTTTTTTTTAAATTTGGGAGGAGGGGAAAATGTTCAGGTTTTTATTCCTTTACTGATGTTTTAAAGAACTGAGCAAAGCTGTATCAAACTCTCTCTTGAGATCTATGGCTACTAAAATAGTTTCCAGACAGACTTAAGGCTGCTGAACTCTCTCTTGAGATCTATGGCTACTAAAATATTGTTTCCAGACAGACTTAAGGCTGCTGAAATATGGACACCCTTTGAAGAGGGAAATGTTCCAATCCCTTAAAATAACTCCTGATATTCTTTTATTTGAAGATTCTACAGTTGCAAAAAGCAGTTTCTGGACTTAAACTACACCCACATCCTTCCATTCATTCATTAAACAAATATTTACTAATTGATTTTATTAAGAACCATGCTAGGGACTTTTCAGCCCTCCTAGAATTCATATTTTTATAGTAGAGACTAAAAATGAAAGGTAGGTTTTCTATCTTTTACCCAGGGCATTTTCTGCTATACCAATAAGTCTCAAGCAGTCAAAGAAACGGTTGGGTGCTTCTTTTCAAGTCACAGCCTCTTTATCAAAGTTTGTTTCCTAATCTGTAAAATGGGATAATAATCCCTGCCTACATGTACCATCTCCTTGGAGTCTCAAAACTATAAATAAAGATCAATGTGTTACAGCCACATATAGCAATTGGGCCTTCTTAGAGCTTGACTATCAAGTCAGCTGATATGACTTGACTGTAGTCCAGCAATTTAACTCTGAGTGCCATGTGAGAAATGTGAGAGTGTGACTCACAGTTAATACATTTCAAAAGGATTAGCAGAAAACTTATTCCTAGGTGGCCTGGCTTTTCAATGCCTGGCCACTTCTCAACAAGGACAAGATTACACACTCAGTTAACTCCATCAGAGTAAAGGCAGCAGTTTCCCTGGGGCTGCACGTCTCAGCGCCCACACAATGCTGCTCTCATGGCACCTGCTGGGAAGCTCAAACCCACCATGTTACGTGGAGGACCAAAGCGCATGCCAGTGAGCATTCCTTAACTCCTCTTACAATTAGGGATCCTTCTCCTTCTGTCCCCACACTGTATCTCTGATATATATGTGGCATTAAACCTCAATCATGCTTTATGGTCTCATGAATGCAAAGGGACGACAGAGGACAAGATGGTTGGATGGCATCACCAACTCAATGGACATGGGTTTGGGTGGACTCTGGGAGCTGGTGATGGACAGGGAGGCCTGGCGTGCTGCGGTTTATGGGGTCACAAAGAGTCAGACACGACTGAGCGACTGAACTGAACTGAATGCACGCTTCAGTGCATGCATTTACCTTTCTGTGTAAAGGTCCACTTATTTAGAGGAAAAGAATTTTCTATTAGTGTTACCTCAACAACTAGAAAGTAGTTATTAAACGAATACACCAACTTACAGAGTTAATGTGAGGGTTGTATAAGATAGAGTATTCTTTTACATAGAAACACAAAGTTAAAATTATTGAAGATGAAAATTGCAAAAAGAAGAAAAATAGGAAATAATATTAGATAGCTTTAGTTTTTCAACATGACAAAATTATATGTACTGGCTAATTGCTTTCTGGCTGCCACAAAATATAGGCTAATGAATCATTTACCCTGCCAAATAAAGACTAGGGAACTATACTGCATTACAGCATTTTGAACTATGAAGTAACATTTGGATTCTAAACACAACTGATGTGACTTTTTAGACAGTAAATCAACCTTACCAAATCATCTTAAGCCACAGGGGGAAAAAAAAAACATGAACAGGAATACAATGTTGGGGGCAGATAAAAAGCTATAAAAGTTCAAATGCATTTAACAACTACTTATTTAGAAGACTGAAGAAGGAAATGGTAACCCACTCCAATATTCTTATCTGGAGAATTCCATGGACAGAGAAGCCTGGCGAGCCACAGTCCATGGCTGTCACAAAGAGTCGGACACGACTGAGCGACTAACACTATTTAGAAGATGCTATGCATAGGGTGGTAGCTGCTCTCTACCAAAGAACAGAGAAATTTTTAAATATACAAAAATGCTTGTCCTTATTCAGGTTATCAAGTTATCTATTCATTGATGTGGCTGTGGCTGCTGCTGCTGCTGCTATGTCGTTTCAGTCGTGTCCGACTCTGTGCGACTCCATAGACGGCAGCCCACCAGGCTCCCCTGTCCCTGGAATTCTCCAGGCAAGAACACTGGAGTGGATTGCCATTTCCTTCTCCAGTGCATGAAAGTGAAAAGTGAAAGTGAAGTCGCTCAGTCGTGTCCAACTCTTAGCGACCCCATGGACTGCAGCCTACCAGGCTCCTCCATCCCTGGGATTTACCAGGCAAGAGTACTGGAGTGGGGTGCCATTGCCTTCTCCAGTGGTTGTGGCAAACAATGCTAAAAATTTCTGTTAACTACAACCACCAAAAAGCTCAGAAGTCCAGCATGAAGGGTGATCACATATAAGTAGAACTGAAACATTAATCCATTCCAGAAGTTTCAAATTCTTCCAAATTAATATTTGTACTAAATGAAAAACAAGTAGGAAAAGCCTATTTAACAGTGCAACAGTCTGCCTGAGTTGTTAAATACACTGTATTTTCATCTGTTTTTGAGCAATTCTCTTATTATTTCCTATAACTACATACACACATGGAAAATATCACAGAGAAAAGGATGATTTTTTCCCCCCATGACTTTTAAAGAGTTTGACTCTAGATATGAATTGATTTGTAGGTTAGGCAATAATTTGGTTTTGTATATTTGGACTCCTATTATCTGTCTGGCTTCCTTTCATAACAGCCAGCATTTACTGAAAGCCTACTGTGTGCCAGACACTTCCCTAAATGTGTACACATCCTCTTTCCCTGAACTGGAACATCTCTGAGAAATAGATATAATCTCCACCTAACAAAGGTGGAAACAGTCTTTTGATAGGTTAACTTACCCAAGCCATGCAGCTGTTAATGTGGCAATGCAGAGAATCTTCTAAATGGGAGAATTCCACATATTACAGTGAGTGAGCCAAAGTGAATTATTTTAAGCTGTCTATTTTGGGTAGGAGGACAATAGACAAATTGCCCAACTTAAGAAACTGTCCTGCTTATACTTCCCAATTCCTCAGCTATTTTCACTCTTACCTTGCTTCATCCTTCCTTCCTCTGCTTCCCAATCTAGAGAAGCTAAGGGTCTCTGTTATAATCCTCATAAAAAATGACAGAAGTAGTTCTGCACGCCATGACAGCGGAAGGGATTTTTTAAAAATCTCTTTGCGCTTTGCAGAAATTCCCCCAGGGTCTACAGTGTAGATGAGACTGCTACAGACAGCTGCATGAGACCACCTATGAGAAAGAATTGCTAGTGTACAGACAGAACCCACCTGAAAGGCATGTAAAATGTTTAAATATGAAATTGTCCAAGACAGTTACATTAGTTATTTAACTTTGGAAGCTTTTCTGGATGCTGTGGTGGTAGGGTAGTTAAGACAGACCAATCAATCATTTGGTTTCTATGTTACCTAGGATATTCTTTTTCCAATTACAAACCATGTTAGCTGCTCAAGTTAGCAATCTCTTTTGATCAAATGCTCTAGGTCAGGGCTTCCCTGGAGGCTCAGTGATAAAGAATCCACCCGCCAATGCAGAAGACATGGGTTCAACCCCTGATCCAGGAAGATCCTACTTGCCTCTGAACAGCTAAGCCTGTGCACCACAACTGTTAAGCCTGTGCTCTAGAGCTTGGGAGCCACAACTACTGAAGCCCACTTACCCTAGAGCCCGTTCTCCACAACTACAGAAGCCACTGCAGTGAGTAGCTCGAGCACTACTAGTACAGAGAGTAGCCCCACTCACCGCAACTACAGAAAACCCTGCACACAGCAATAAAGACCCAAAGCAGCCAAAAATAAATAAATAAAATTACAAAATATTTTTTTAAATGCTATTTAGAAAAGGCAGAGGAACCAGAGATCAAACTGCCAACATCCACTGGATCACCGAAAAAGCAAGAGAGTTCCAGAAAAACATCTACTTTTGCTTTATTGACTATGCCAAAACCTTTGACTGTGTGGATCACAACAAACTGTGAAAAATTCTTCAAGAGATGGGAATACCAGATCACCTGACGTGCCTCCTGAGAAATCTGCATGCAGGTCAGGAAGCAACAGTTAGAACTCAACATGGAACAACACACTGGTTCCAAATCGGGAAAGGAGTTCGTCAAGGCCGTATACTGTCACCCTGCTTATTTAACTTCTATGCAGAGTTCATCATGCAAAATGCCAGGCTGGATGAAGCACAAACTGGAATCGAGATTGCCAGGAGAAATATCAATAACTTCAGATATGCAGATGACACCACCCTCATGGCAGAAAGCAAAGAAGAACTGAAGAGCCTCTTTATGAATGTGAAAGAGGAGAGTGAAAAAGTTGGCTTAAAACTCAACATTTAGAAAACTAAGATTATGGCATCTGGTCCCATCACTTCATGGCAAATAGATGGGGAAGCAATGGAAACGGTGACAGACTTCATTTTTGGGGGCTCCAAAATCACTGCAGATGGTGACTGCAGCTATGAAATTGAAAGACGCTTACTCCTTGGAAGAAAAGTTATGACCAACCTAGACAACATATTAAAAAGCAGAGACATTACTTTACCAACAAAGGTCCCTCTAGTCAAAGCTATGGTTTTTCCAGTGCTCATGTATGGATGTGAGAGTTGGACTATAAAGAAAGCTGAGTGCCAAAGAACTGATGCTTTTGAACCGTGGTGTTGGAGAAGACTCTTGAGAGTCCCTTGGACTGCAAGGAGATCCAACCTGTCAGTCCCAGAGGAAATCAGTCCTGAATATTCACTGGAAGGACTGATGCTAAAGCTGAAACTCCAATTATTTGGCCACAAGATGCAAAGAACTGACTCACTGGTAAAGACCCTGATGCTGGGAAAGACTGAAGCCGGGAGGAGAAGGGAACGACAGAGGATGAGATGGTTGGATGGCATCACCGACATGATGGACATGAGTTTGAGTAGGCCCGGGGAGTTGGTGATGGACAGGGAAGCCTGGTGTGCTGAAGTCCATGGGGTCGCAAAGAATCAGACATGACTGAGCGACTGAACTGAACTAAGGGCATTCTAGGTTCTTTCCTCCCATATATGATTTATCATTGTAACCTCTTGACCCCTGGGAATCCACCTACACATCCATGCCCTTTTTGGAAGGCTTGAAAAATAAAATTACCCACACAGAATTCTTGAAGTTTATCATTAGTGGTTTGTGTCCACACATAGCAAGATTTGACATAATTGAATAAAAAGTAAATATTAGTCTGTTTTAGAAGTAAAGTTTCTGGGGAGGGAGGTGGGAGGGGGGTTCAGGATGGGGAACACGTGTACACCCATGGCGTATTCATGTTCACGTATGGCAAAACCAATACAATATTTTAAAGTAATTAGCCTCCAATTAAAATAAATAAATTTATTAAAAAAATAGAAGTAAAGTTTCTGTATTTTTACAATTATAGACTTTACTATTCCTAATAATTTTTCTTTAAGTTTTTTGTATATCCTCAAAATCCTATCCTTTAAAGTTAGGAAGTTACTGAAAGACTTCTAACTAAAATATTTAATTTAATATAACACTGCTTTGTTGCTGAAATGTTGGTTTTAAAGTATTTCCTCCTGGGGAATTTTTTGCTTGCTATTCCCTCTGTTTTTAACACACTTTGAAAATGGCTGGCTCCTTCTCAACCTTTAGGTCTTCGCTCAAATGTAGCCTCCTTCCCAGATCACCTAACATATAGTTTCTTCTCAGCAGTGCCCCTTTTACTGTCTTCATAACATATATCACACTCGGTAATTGATTTATTCAGCTCTTGTTATCTAAGCATCTACCTCTACTCCTTCAAAATAAATTAAAATGGCCTTTCCTGACATTTTTAATCAAAGACACAGAGAATGAATATTGAGCCTCTATGGGCCTTTATGAGCAATCCCTGTTTTCCAAATAACGTCCTGAAATAGTAACAAGTAAAATTTTATGTCCTGAGTCAGATCCAGGTTCAAAACCCAGCTCTGCTATTCACTAGCTATGTGAAACTCCGGTAAGTTAACACCTCTGGCTCTCAGTTTCCACATGTGTAAAATGGAGATTGTATTACCGATCCCACAATGTTTAAGAAGATAAAGTGAGAAAACATGACTGTACAGAACACAAAAAACCTCTCCCATACTGCTAGTGGGAATATAAAGTGGCACACAACTTTGGAAAAACAGTTTGGGCATTATCTTTGTGAGCTGAAAAAAATGCACACCTTTTCATCCAGCAAATCTACTCCTAGAAATATCCCTATAGATAAACAACACTTAAATGAAGCAGGACACATATTAAAATGTTCATGTCAGCACTGTAACAAGTGCCAAGGACCAGAAACAATCTCAAACATCCACAACTACAGAACAGTAGCATTTCATATAATGGAGGAGAATCAGGAATACAAATGAATGAATCATAAATACACACAGAGAGCAAAAGATGACAGATAAAAAAGAACCATAGGATTCCATGTAGAGTTTTAAAGCAGGCAAAGCTAGACTAATGGTCTTCAGGAATACATAAAGGTGACCAAAGACATTAAAAAAAAAAAAAAGACCAAGACCCAGACCCAAAGAAATAATCACCATTAAGTTAGGACAGTGGTTACTTTTGGCACAGGAAGATTAGAGAGGGGTACACAGAGGGTTTCTGGGGTGCTAGCAATGGTCTGTTCTTTGATTAAATTACACACAGGCTTTGTGTTTTTTCTTTGCTATATTTCACAATTTTAAAAAGACCTTTAAAAGGTTAAAAAAGAAAATGTATTAATTACTTGGTACACTGTCTGACATTAAAAGTAAGTGGTTGATGAATTTTGGCTATTATTATGGACAACAAACAAGTGCTGTATTATTGCAACTGCCCATGGGTGAGTTCAAGTAACTAGATGTTGAACAAATACATAAAAATAAATACTGCAAAACATTATTAATCTAGACTCCACTACATTGCTTCTTATAATATTGACAGTTTAAGATTACCTTTGGAAGAATAAACAAAAACATGACCTATATGTACAAATATGGCATCTCCATGCTGAATTGTGCTGAAGGATTATACCCTCTACCATCAGCACGTCAACAGGATTCAGCGTGAAGAACCTGGCTCTGAAGTGATCCCTCTACTAGAAATGCTGTGTACTGTCTCTGGTGTTTAAAATGTCTTTAATAAATGAGCGCTTCCTCCCTGTGTTGTTTGCTTTAGTGGCAACTGATAAGCACTTTAGAGCAGGGCTAGCAAGGGTTAATATTACACTGCACAATAAGAGAACTGAAACAAAACTTCTGGGCCCAGCTTTATTAAGGCAAATTAAATCATTGTTAATGACAGAAAGAGGAGTGGGAAATCTTCATTTCAGGGTACGGTTAGTGTAAGAGACTTCACTACTTTCTTTAAAAGCAGCTTATTATTGATTAAAAAAAATTATACTTCAAGAAAGTTAAAATTCACAAAAAGAATGCTATTTAAATTGTAAAAACAAACTTTTGAACTAAGGCATTCATAAAGATACTTTAGATAAAAATTTCTCATATACTTCAATAGCATCTACTTAATACTAAAGTAAGCTAAAGTGTTAAAATTAATATCATGAAGCAAAGCCAAATCAGTATCTACAAATGAATGCATACATATGCAAATATAGATGTCAGAGTGGCTGGGCTTATTCTAACCGTTTTTTCATCAAGCTCTAGCCAATTATATCATCCCAAAGCTACCAGCATTTCCTATCCGTGCTGTCGGTGATTGGTGTATTCAGTGTAATGCCCCCCATACAGACTATGCTCTCAAAACAAAGTATTGTTTTATAGGAATCCAATCTGCTCTGGCTAACAATGGTCTATTAATATCCAGCGGCATTAATGCAGAGCTCAAAACTCAAGTGCCACAGATAAAAGTGGATGCTGTGACCATGTGACTTTACAATGAACCAAGTCAGAACTGCTGATTACAGTCAAAGAATTCAGTCCTCTACCTAGCCCATCTTGTTCAAGACTGAGTTACAACAAAATGCATTAAGAATACTTTAATTTATATATCATCTCAAATTCCATACAACCTGCTAATGTCAACAAACTATAGCTTAAAAGAACATTTTAATTCAAGGTACCAGAAAACTTATTAAGTGATACTGGAAGATATAACTGTATCATTTACATTTCAAATTGTTTTATTTTTAAAATAAGAAGAACCAGAAGTTGTCAAGGATATAAACATGCGACTTAGTGGCATCCTAAATATGTAGTATTAGAAAAGCAATAAATATGGAGAAACACGTGATAACAAAAACTTCATTTGGGACACAGTATTGGTGATGGACAGGGAGGCCTGGCGTGCTGCGATTCATGGTGTCGCAAAGAGTCGGACACAACTGAGCGACTGAACTGAACTGAACTGATGCGCTTAGTAGTTCACATATTTCTTACATGAATATATGCTATTTCTCACTATGAATTAACGTCTTTCCCATTTTCTACAGAAGAAAATTGAGGATCTGGGGTGGCAAGTACTCTTTCTAAAGATCATCCAAGTATTAAGTGGAAAGGGCAAGATTTAAACCCCTGATTGACAGTCAACTAACTACGTATGAAAAAAAAAAAAAAACTAGGAGAAATTGAAAACAAGATCAGATGACAGAAAGAGAAGAGGAACTAAAGAGCATCTTGATGAAGGTGAAAGGGGAGAGTGAAAAAGCTGGCTTAAAACTCAACATTCAAAAAACTAAGATCATGGCATCCGGTCCCATCATTTCATGGCAAACAGATGGGGGGAAAAATGGAAACAGTGACAAGCTTTACTTCCTTGGACTCCAAAGTCACTGCAGATGGTGACTGCAGCCATGGAATTAAAAGATGCTTGCTCCTTGGAAGAAAAGCCATGACAAACCTAGATAGCGTATTAAAAAGCAGAGACATCACTTTGCCTACAAAGGTCCGTACAGTCAAAGCTACAGTTTTTCCAGTAGTCATGTACGGATGTGAGAGTTGGGACCATAAAGAAGGCTGAGCACTGATGAACTGATGCTTATGAACTGTGGTGCTGGAAAAGATTCTTGAGAGTCCCTTGGACAGCAAGGATATCAAACCAGTCAATCCTAAAGGAAATCAATCCTGAATATTCATTGCAGGACTGATGCTGAAGCTCCAGTACTTTGGCCACCTGATGCAAAGGGCTGACTCACTGGAAAGACCCTGATGCTAGAAAAGATTGAGGGCAGGAGGAAAAGGGGCAACAGAGGATGAAATGGTTGGATGGCATCACCAACTCAATGCACATGACTTTGAGTAAGTTCCAGGAGATGGGAAGGACAGGGAAGCCTGGAGTGCTGCAATCTATGGGGTCGCAAAGAGAAGGACACAACTAAGCAACTGAAAAACAACAATATACCTAAGAGTTAAATCCAGACCTTTGATAGTTAGATTCCTATATTAGGATGTTTCAAAATTGACACTCAGCATATCAATAAAGAAAAAAAAACCCCACAACAATGTACTTCTGTCATAATGATAACCAAAATCTGTCTAAGACATATTCTTTGGGAGGGAGGAGTACTTTTTTTCCAGGTAAGTCTTTTAAAATTTGGGAATCATTGGTCCAAACAAAAGGAAAGGAAGACGGAAAGCTAGTTTCAAAGAGATGCAGCCTCACCAAGTGTTAGTTAAGTGCTTAGGAAAACCACAACCTTGCAAAATATAACTGCTACTCCATGACCTTCTGAAAACCCACCTCCTCCAAAGACAGACTAGAAGACCAAATGCAGACATGTGAGTTAAGAGTGCTTTGGAAATTTAACACTTTATACAATATTAACAGATTCTTCACAGACTTTCCAATATTAAAGATGAGGAAAGAGATAAAGTCCACTGACTCAACAAATACTTCACTGAGGGCCTGATATGTTTAGACAACTTTATTTAAGGAAGGATCTCATGCAAAATTAGGGGGGGAAAGTGACTGTTTTAACAATTTTAAACTAGTGGTGACTATTTAAATGGAAGCACAGGCTAATAGGTTCTCTGTGATGAGGAAAACGCTCTATATCTTCACTGTCCAGTATGGTAGCCACCAGCCAACATGTGGGTACTGAGCACTCAAAATATGGCTCAAGTAAATGTATTTTTAACTTTAGTTTAAACTCAGTTTAACAGCCATATGTGACTAGTGGTTATAGTATTGAAATGTGAAAGCCCAGATCATAAAAATTACATCCCACTTTTGGGAGATACAGATAAGAAAGGCAGAAGAAATGGGGAAGAAAAACAAAAACAAAAAACAAAAACTTACTGAGTCCTTTTATAAGAAACTTTCTTAGAATTTTTTGAAAAGAATTTTCTGTCAGGAAAAGATCTATCCACACTGTGAAACTGAGGAGTCCAAACCTTTTCTACTTTATTTTCAATGAACTAAAAAACAACTGCCATGGGTATTTTAAAAAGAAACAATCCACCAAACAGCAAGAACTTGTACAGGATTAAACTCTGGGACACTGGAATTAACGGGGAATTAAAATGGTTGTTGCAAGTTCCAGCCTTGTCTCTGCCAGTTATGGGTCTTATGATTTTGGACAGGTAGGTCACTTAGCTCTTTCATGTGCCAACTGGGGCCACATGGCTGTCAAATGTCCTTTAGAAATTCTACATGACAATATAAGGAACATAAAAGTTTAAGATTCTTCTGCAACATTAATTTATAAATAAAACAGTTCTATTATTCAACATGTATTGACTGAGATCTGCTATGTAGTGGGGACATAATGATAAACAGCCACAGACATAGTCTGCTTCTCATGGAGCTTGAAGTCAACTCAAGTTGACTCCAATAACCATCTTCACACACACACACTCCCTCTAATTGAAGTAAGTGCTCCAAGAGAAAAGAGATTTGTCCTAGACTGGAGGTTAAAGGCTTCCTCTCCCAGGAAATAAGGACTGAAGTGAAACTTGAAGACTGAAAAGTTTTATCAGTGTGGCGTGGGGGAGAAAGGAGGAAGATTTCCTGGATCGTATTACATACTACAAAGGCCCAATGGCCAAAGAAAATACTGTGCTGTTAAGAACAGAAACATTTAAGAGGATGTAGCCCAGAGCTAGACAATGCAGGGCTAGTTTTAAGCCAAGGAATAACATGGTCAATTTTGTTTTAAAAGGAACAGTCTGGGCACAGTAATGATACGGCACAGTGAATAAGAGGAAACTATAAAAGCTTGCTGGAGAGAGACATGCTGCAGTTGTCTAGGATGGCAGCAGCGAGGATGAAAATCATATTTAGAAAATAGAGATGATGCAAAGAACTTGGTGATGACCTGGATATACAGAGAGAGAAGGGAAAGTGTCAGGGATGACTCAGTCTTCTCACTTGTGCAATGTGATGAATGGTAGTACCATTCAGAAACACAGGACACATTGGAAGAGGGCCTGGGTGGTTTTGTTTTGGGAGGCAGAGGGGGAGAAATAAGTTTGTGAGTGTGGGGTGTCTTTAGACATGAAGCAAAAATGTCTAGCAGGCACTGGATGCCCAGGACTCAGAAAGTGCATATTAATCAGTAAGAGACAAAATCCGGGAAGTAATTAGCTTTCAGGTAATACTGAAAGGTGATATACAGAGAGAAGATGACAAACGAAGAAAGAAAGCCAGAGGCAAGCCTAGAGGATGGCCAGTTTAGAGACAAAGGAGACTGCAGAAAACTCTGGGTTGAAAAAGCCGGAGAGGGAGAAGGAAAATTAAGAGAGTGCTGCTATAGAACCCAAGGAAGTGTCAAGAAGACTTCAAAAGAATATCAAATGCTGCTGGAAGGCTGAATGCTACTGAGAAAAAGGGTTTGCTGGAATTAATGATAAGGATGAAGGAGGTCACCGGTGACTTTTTTTTTTTTTTAATTTTATTTTTAAACTTTACAATATTGTATTAGTTTCGCCAAATATCGAAATGAATCCGCCACAGGTATACCTGTGTTCCAAGAACTATTTAGGTGAAATGATGGGGTAAAAGTCACGGTACAGCAGATGGCCAGGATCCTCATAGTTCCTTTAAGTCTCGCTCTAATGGAGCATAGTCAAGCCTGTCTTCCAAGCCACCTACCTGCAATACAGCTCCGAAATGACTCACACACTAAACTGTTAGAAGCTATGTCACTGAAGGAACCAATTCACACCGACCCAACAAAGAACCACCCAGAGGTTTCTAGTATGCTTACTCTAGATAAATACCTAGTTTGTCAGTGTTCAGGAACTGCATAGCGAAAATTTCAGACAGAGAAATTTCTGAGTCCAAGGGTACTATGACTACACCAGCCACAACCAGCTTGTACAGAGATGAGATTACACCAGCGATGTTTGCTTTTCAGACTTCCCTCTTCTTCTAATCAGAAGTCCCCAAGCTCTCTGTGGGCTTTAAGTTTTTCATAACAGCTTTGTGCTAAGTTGCTTCAATCATGTCTGACTCTGTACTATAGTATGGACTATAGCCCGCCAGGCTCCTCTGTCCATGGGATTTTGTCATTTCCTCTGTCCATGCCCTTCTCCAGAGGATCTCCCTGACCCAGGGATCGAACCCATGTTTCATGTCTCCTGCCCTGGCAGGCAGGTTCTTTACCATAATAGCTTTGTTGTTGTTGTTCAGTTGCTCAGTTGTGTCTGACTCTTTGCCACCTCATGGACAGCAGTACCCCAGGCTTCACTGTCCTTCACCATCTCCTGAAGCTTGCTCAAACTCAGGTCCATTGAGTCAGTGATGCCATCCAACCATTTCATCCTCTGTCGGTTATCCTCTTCTCCTCCTGCCTTCAATCTTTCCCAGCATCAGCGTCTTTTCTAATGAGTCAGCTCTTTGCATCAGGTGGCCAAAGTACTGGAGCTTCAGCATCAGTCCTTCCAATGAATATTCAAGACTGATTTCCTTTAGGATTGACTGGTTTGATCTCCTTGCAGTTCAAGGGACTCTCAAGAGCCTTCTCCAACACCAAGGGTCAAAAAGAATCAATTCTTTGGGTTCACCCTTCTTTATGGTCCAACTCTCACATCCATACATGTCTACTGGAAAAACCATAGCTTTGACTATACGGATCTTTCTTAATAGCTTTAGGAAAGCACTATTACAGGTTCTAGTGAAAAATGGAAGAATAATAAAGCCAATGGCAGATGATAAATTTACTATTTAATGGGAAACCATTGATATGTTTTTAACTTCGGAAGTTAAGTAGATTTGCTTGTCCATTCTCACTCCTTCACTTTGTGGAGTCAACTCACTAGTTCCCCACTCCCATATCCTCTTTGAAAAACTACCAGTTCTCATAAAAACACATTTTTATGCTAGAAATTAAAACCCATTTTCTTAGGTTCTATTACTTCACAAACGAGTAGCTGCAATTTTATAACTGTTTGCCCCATTATAGAATTAACTTGTAGGATGAAACCCAACTCTTGAGTCCACTTACCAAACTTGCTCTTCCCAGTCTCTCACCTCTTCATAAACATTGATTCTATTCTCAACAAGGGAAAACTCCTCACTCAAACAGTTGCTAATCTCAAGAATTTCACCTTTTAAATGTAATCAGCATGTAAACACCTGTCATCATATCAAACACTATCACCTTCATAATTGTCATCATCATCATAACTAAAACACCGCTAACTGGTTTCCCAGCTTCCACTCTAAGTGCTGATGGGATACTCCCCACACAGCAATGAGAGTGATGTTTTACAACTGTAAGTCAGATCATGTCAAGTCTGCGCTCAGAGCTTCCCATGACTCCCTACATCACTCAGGGTAAAATCCTAAGTCTTCATCATGATCTACCAGGTTTCACACTGTTGCTCTTCACTACTGTTCCAGTCTCCCCTATCACACTCCTACTAGTCACCCCAGTCTTGTTGGTCCCCTTGTTTCTCAGTCACGTCAAGCACACCCCAGGCACACTCCTATCTCAAGGTCCTGGTGTTTGCAGTCCTCTGCTGATTCTTCTCCCAAGGTATTTGTAGGGGCTGATCTTTAGCTCCTGTCTAGTGACTGCTCGTGGAGAAGGCAATGGCAACCCACTCCAGTACTCTTGCCTGGAAAATCCCATGGACAGAGGAGCCTGGTAGGCTGCAGTCCATGGGGTCACTAAGAGTCGGACACGACTGAACGACTTTACTTTCACTTTTCACTTTCATGCATTGGAGAAGGAAATGGCAACCCACTCCAGTGTCCCTGGAGAATCCCAGGGACGGGGGAGCCTGGTGGGCTGCCGTCTATAGGGTCGCACAGAGTCCGACACGACTGAAGCGACTTACAAGCAGCAGCAGTGACTGCTTGAGTCAGAGCAGGCTTCTCTAACTCGCCTAAAACAGCACCACCCCAGCCATTAGCATCTACCTACCTTTCATTTTCTTCACAGCAGTTATATCAGACTTACTGGCTTACTTCTCCTACCACTGAGATAAAAGCTCTACAATTCTTTTGTGCTCGCTGCTGTATCCTCAGCACTCAGAACAGGGCTATTACTGGTGCTCAATCAAGACTTTTTGAATAACTAAAAAATTCATATTCATTTCACTTCAGCATGGAGCCAATCTGATTAGTATCACAGACTTTACAAACACATATGAAACATGTAATAAAAAAAATTAGTGAAACTGAACACACTCAATACCTAAGAACCAAGAAACTATCTTTTGGTCCTTTAAACTCTGGTCTAACAAGATTGGGAATGTAAGTGTGAACACAAACACATGAAGACACTGACTACAAAAGCAGTACACAGATTTTTTGCCACATTTTAAACCTCAAATTTATCTTTCCTTCTTTCCAGGTAGTCAGTTGGTGTATACTTGGAGAATATGTACAGTCTTATGGGCAAACCAGACTTCAGCTCTGATGGCTCTGGTTTAGAGGGTGGTAAAAGTCCATGCTAAAGGAGATCAGCCCTGGGTGTTCATTGGAATGATTGATGCAGAAGCTGAAATTCCAATACTTTGGCCACCTTATGCAAAGAGTTGACTCATTGGAAAAGACCCTGATGCTGGGAGGGATTGGGGGCAGGAGAAGGGGACAACAGAGGATGAGATGGCTGGATGGCATCACCGACTTGATGGACATGAGTTTGGGTAAACTCTGGGAGTTGGTGATGGACAGGGAGGCCTGGCGTGCTGCAATTCATGGGGTTGCAAAGAGTTGGACACGACTGAGCAACTGAACTGAACTGAACTGAAAAGTCGCTCAGTTGAATTCTCTAGGCCAGAATACTGGAGTGGGTAGACTTTTCCTTCTTCAGGGGATCTTCCCAACCCAGGGATCTAACCCCGGTCTCCCACACTGCAGGCGGATTCTTTACCAGCTGAGCCACAAGGGAAGCCCTTAGAGGGTGGGGCCCCCGGCAAAATCGTGAAACAGTCCAAGTTTGTGCCACACACAAATATTTCTGATCAAAGTCCCACCTCTACTCAACCTGGACCTACTCTACTCCCTATCCCCAGGGATTTGACCCATTCTTCTTCCTGGGTGATCTTCCAAAACTCAAGCTCTGTACTGATATGATTAGCAGTGTGTGGAATTTCTTGTCCAAGACAACACAACCCACTTAGAGCAGTAGCTACACTTGTTTAAAGTCCTTGTTAAGTGGGAGGAACTGATCACTCTGATATACTCAACAAACAAATCTTTATTAACTACCTATTCTCTGTCCAGAGATGAATGAGATACCAGCTCAAATCCTAGTGAAAGAGACAATCACGTTAGTCAATAATTCCTTCTCTCTTCTTTCAGTTATGTAACCATTCCACTCTCAGGGCAAGATAGAAGAGTGATGTTGGCAATCCCCAACATGTCCCCCTCAACATCCCTGCCATCTCAGAGCAGGCCCAGGGAATACAGAGGACGAAGAAACAATAAGAAAGAGGAGCTATGTCCTGGCAACAGTAAAAAAAAAAACAAAAAACCTGGGTGTGAATTTCATCTGTACCACTTTCTATGACAGTGGTATTAAGGAATTTCTTCAGGTTCTATGAGCCCATTTTATCATAAGTAAAATGTGTCTAAGACTTATTTCTTAGGAATTAAATGAAAAAACCAACATGCTTAGTGAAACATGAGACATTTTTCCACATCTGATATTTTCTATCATACACGTTGAAACTGTCTATCAAATACTTATTTATTTATCATCTGCTTTTTAATTGCTTTTTGTAGGGGCAGAAATCACTACGTCAGTTTTATTCTTTTAAAAAAAAAAGTCAATTACTGGCATCAGCTTTGAAGACTTTCTGTCCTCTTTAAAATTATTTTCTCTCAGCTTCCCTGACACTGCCCTCCTGGCTATTTCTCACCAGCCTAAGAGCTCCTTCTTTATTTCCTTTGCCAGTGTCTCCACAATCTCCAGTAGACCTCTAGGCATTCCCCAAGTCGAAGCCCAGACCATGTTTCGTTCTCTTATCTACCCACTTTCCCAAGTAACTTCACGCATGACTTTAGACCATCAATACATATACACATACATAAGTATATACACATACACACATGTATTTCATATACATATGTATTCTGCTCCTTCTCCTTCAAAATGACTCTTAGACTAAGATGTCTTACAAGCTACTCAAAAAGCATTCTCTCTTTCCTCCCCAAATCAATGTTTCTTCTCCAGTCTTTTCCATCTTAAGCAAAGTACTACGTACTCAGCTGCTCAGGCCCAAAATCTAGGAGTCAGCTTCTCTTTCATGCCCATATCCAATCCACGTACATCCCACTCATTCTGCCCCCAACCCTTATCATGTATAATGAGACCACAGCAAAAGCTGCTTCTGTGTCGCACAAAATCAATCACTTTTCACTACCTTTATAAATAAATCTTATATTGGCCTCCTTATAGTTCTTTGAACACACCACTCTCACTATCTTCACAGATTTTGTTCCTTTGACCCAGCACGTTGTTCTGCTCTATCATCAGCTTAGCCTTTAAGTTTCAGCTTCAGTGTCACACTTTGTGAAAAAGGCCTCCCCAAACCTAACTAAAATTATATCTTCATCAACATTCTATACTCCTCTTTCACAGCACCAAAGGGGGTTGGATTTAATTACATTATTTGTTTGATTAATGTATGCCTACTAGAGTGTGACAGAAGTGAAGTGAAGTGAAGTTGTTCAGTCGTGTCCGACTCTTTGCAACCCCATGGACTATATAGCCTACTGGGCTCCTCCGTCCTTGGGATGTTCCAGGCAAGAGTACCAGAGTGGGGTGCCATTTAGTCAGTATCTATTTTGCTAATCACTGCATCGTTCCCTAGTGCCACAGTCACGTGACCTACACCTCAGAAACTCTTCTCCCTAATAAATATCTGGTAAATGGGGGACTCATGAGTCCTGGCCCTGGAATGGCTGTGTAATACAGCAAGATGCACCTTGATTATTTAACTATTCCTCTTCAGCTGGATTTTTAGGCAAAATGCTTAAAAAGTCACAGTGCTAGGCAAAGAAAGGAACTCAAGTATCAGAAGACAGTGTAGTCCTTTCCACCAACAAGTTCCTGGAGTGCTTTTCTTTTACTTTTTTTATTCTTCCATAGTTCCCAGCACAGACTTAGATCCATGGTAGATAATGAAGAACTCAGTGACCTGACTAGACTCCATGACAGTCAATCAAGAGCTAGGATTAAATGCTATAGAATTCTGAGCACTATGATTTCATCTAAGGCTACAAGCAGTAGAAAAGATTTTAATGAGTAAAAGTCAATCTAAAAAGTGATGAACAACATTTGGGAATCTTGCCAACCTGTACTATCAGCCTCACCCTGCCCTCCTTCAATAGCGGTTTATCTATGGCCAGATTGGTACTCCTTAACACGACACGTCTCTTTAATCTGTTTGCTAATTTCTAAACAAAATTATCTTCAAGATGAGGTTCTGTACTTAACCTAATAAACCTTTTCACTGCCCATAAAGGACCTGAATAGTAAAAGGTAAAAAACTACAAAGAACTTATTACACCACATGCTGCACAAATGAAACTCTGAAGGTAACATCTTAGTTACTACAATTCATTGAAAATTGTAGAGATTAAAAGAATCTTAAAAGTGAAGTCCTAAAGCTTAACTATGTACTTTCAATTTATTTATTTATTTATTTTTTTTGGCTGCAGCACACAACATACGAGATCTTAGGTCCCTGACCAGGGATTGAAGTCCTGCCCCCTGCATTGGAAGTCCAGAGTCCTAATCACTGGACCACCAAGGAAGTTCCTAACTATTTACTTTATGAAGGGCCAATATAAGACTATATACCATACTGGCCATTATTTTGCTGGTACTGAACAAGGGCCTTTGTGTACATTTTTTCCTCTAATCTGCGAAATAACTCTGAAAGATGAGGAAGCTGAGGTTAATAGCCTAGGTGACTTCTTTAACTACTGCACCTCTAAACAACGCAGGTGTTCTTGCTCATACATTGTAAGCCGACCAGAAACACCAAACAAAACCCTGAAATTTTGGGAGAACTAGAAGTGATTTGCTATTTAGAGAATTTAATTTAAAATAACAAACACTTTCCCAGGAAGCATACAAGATCAAGGTATATAATAATATCCTTCAATAAAAAAAGCCTTTAAGACTTATGCATAAATATAGACTGTTTTACTACTCAACTAAGGGCTTTGATGAAATAAATCTGAAAATATCTATATAGTATTTTCAATAATAAAAATGCTCTAACAAAAGGGGAATTACCAGCTACATAAACCAGCTACATAATCTATTTTATAAGGACTATATAAGGAATTTTGAAAAAAAGAATAGATTTAAGAGAAACAACAGAAATACGAATAAAATGTTTTTTAAAAAATGTTTTCTTCTGAAATGACAAAATACCATAACGGAAGGAAAGGAATAGTATTACCCAAAGTTAAATGATGCCAGGCTTTTAAACAATCGATACACTATAAGGGTTGGGACCTCAGTAATTATCTCAATGAATATGTCACATTTTCAAACACTGGGACAGGTGTGTATAAAATGACTGTATGACATCAAATAATCATATCCAAAAGAAATTACATACTTTATGTATTTCTATTTCAACTTTTCGACACTATGATCACATCAATCTACATGGTACTACTAACTCAGCATTCACAAATTCCATCAATGTAGTCATTGTACACTTGTAAAGGCAGACTTCAAGTAATCCAAGTTATTAAAAAAAGTTAATTATTAATCAAATCTCAAAAGCATCAGTGTTATCTCAAAAGAACGATTTTGTACCCTGAAGAAATAAAAAGTCTTATGCGGTCATAAAAAACAGAACTACAAAAATCAATAGTTTTATAGGGATGGCTTTCTGTTCACGAAGTATAACTACTTACGCAAGACCCCAAAAGGTCTTTTCTAGATAGACATCCTCCACAAGTCTCCTGTTTTTCTCTCCCTCTCCCTCTTTTAGACTCTGCCCACTCCACCCCCCTTTTGATGTGACCCCTCTTCCAAAAGGTTTACATTATAAAAGGTGGATTTATGCTATTATCAAGAACAGCTTGTCCCAAGATTTAAGATTTCTATGATCTTTGCACATTCAAGATTGCAGGAACAGAGCTTTAATAATTCATAGACCACAAACACACGCTGCTAAGGCTTTCCCTTCTAACACTAACGTTCCCACTCTTGGGAGCCCTAATGGGTATACAGAAGCCATACAATACAACCTTTAAAAAAAGACACGGATGGCAGGTTCTCTCCACTCTCTCCTGAGAAATGTCCTCAACTAAACCTCCCTCACATTCCCTTGTCCGGACCTAAAAGCACAACTGTCATTCAGAGGGATGGTAATTGTTAAGCGTGGGTAAGGAAAAAAAAAAAAGCATAACTAGATATACAACTGGATGGGGAAGATTGTTAAAAGCAGCCTCTCCTGTATCACGTAACTAGCCTAACCCGTTGCAAACTTTCAAGATATTAAGTTACATTCCTATGCAATTCCACCCTTGACAGCTGAATCCAGAGATGCCAGCGAGTCCTGCATGTCCATTCCCGCCGCCTTACCCGTGGAGAGCCGGCGGCTGTGTCCCGCGGTCAGCGCGAACCAGAGGCTGGGGAGGAGGGGAGGGCTGCAGGGAGAGGGCCAGGAGAGCTCACCTTTTCCAACTCATCGTGTAGCTCCGCCAGGCTGGGCCGGAGCAGCTTCTCGCCTAGCTGCGCTGCCGTGTGCCGATAGTGGTCGATCCTGGGCACGGCGTCCATAGTGTTGTGGCCGAAGGTGCGCAGGTAGTAGGTGTTGGTGTGGGTGTCATAGTAGTAGTGCTGGTGGTGCCCACTGCCGCCGCCGCCGCCGCCCGAGTGCAGGCTGCTCCCCTCGCTCAGCACCGTGTCCCCGCCGTTCTGGAAGCTCACGTTGGGCCCGTCGCCTCCGATCCCTGCCGCATCCGACACGCTCTCGTCCGCCGACGAAGAGGCAGCCGGGTCCACGAAGTTCACGCGGAAGCGGCCCTTGGCTTCCTCGCTGGCCTTAGCCTGCCCGCCTTCGACGCTGGCTTTCGCATCCGCCGGGGTCTCCTTGCCTCCCGCTCCAGCGCTAGCCGCCGCCGCCGCCGCCCGCCCGGCATTCTCGGAAACCAGATCCACCTGGAAGCGGCTCTGACTCGGGGTGGGCCCCAGGGGTCTGCCCAGCCCGTCGCCAGCCGCCGCGGCGCCCTCCCCGCGGACCCCACCGCCGCCACGGCTCACAGCCGCAGCATCCTCCGGCACTGAGGGCACGGCTGTGCCGGGCAGGTCTATCCCGGCCAGCGGGGCGGCTGGAGGCGTCTCCCCAACCCCGGCCAGCCTCGGGGCGCCGGAGGAGGGCGCCGTGGGCCCCGGTTCCATCGCCGCCCGACCCCCGGCGGACCCGGAGAACCTGGCGGACTTCGCGGGCTGCACGCCCTCCGCGCCCCCGGCCGGCGGCGGTAGCGGCCGCAACGCCAGGTGGGGGAGTCGCACTCCCAGCCGCGCGCTCGCCGCCGCTAGCCCGAGCCGGCACGAATGCCTCCGGCGGCCGAGTCTGCGCGCGAGTGTGGCGGGCGCGGGGCGGGCCCCGCTGTTTAAAGCCTCGGCGGGGCAGCGGCGGTGGCGGCTCCGGCTGCAGCACGCGGGAGGCGGGGCCCCCGGCTCCTCCGCCCCTCAGCCCGCCCACCCGCGGACCGGCAGCGGCGCGCGGCGGAGGCTCCCTCGGTTCCCGGCGGGTCCCGGCTTCTGCGCGGCTCCACGCAGGAATCGCGTCCGGCCAGTCCGAGCCGGGCCCCCAGCAGCACGAGCAGCGCGATCGGGGAGCGGCCGCCCGCCGTCGTCGCCGGGAAGATCTCTGCGCGGCTACCTCCTCTTCCGTCGCCCTCCTCCCACCCCTCCACCTCCTTCCCCCGCCCCACTCTGCGGTGGAGAGGAGCTGGCCCCCGGCCTCCTCCCTTTCTCCCCGCCCCTGGGGCCGCGCGTCAGTGGGCCGGCACCCAGGTCACGGCGGACCAGCTGCGGACGGCGCCCAGCCCGAGCCGCCTGGAGAAGGGGCGCGCGGGCCCTGCCTCGGCGCACGCCGATCGCTGCTGCTCAGGCGCCAGCTGCCACCACGGCGGCGGCTCCGGGGGCTGTCGCCCGCTCGCCTTTTTTTTTTTTTTTTTTTTAAGTTCTGAGCTCGCAGTACGGGGCGCCGAAGGCGAGATCTCGCGAGATGCTGCAGGGCTACTGGGCTGATTTCCCTGCGGCGCTTGGTACCCGAGGCGATGCTGGAGCCGATGACTGCCCAGCGCGCCTGCGGGTGATGCGGCCGGTTTTTTCGTCCATCCCGCAGGTGCTTCCTGAGTTTTAGGCAATATGTGCCCCGGGCGAGGCCTGTGCGGAGATCTGGCTCGCCGCTACTCCCCTCACTCACTCCAGGCCTGAGCCTATGGAGAGGAAGGATTTCCTCTGTACGGTCTTTGAGGCGTTTACCCCCAGGCAGCGTTAATTTGCATAATCTGTTACTAATTCCTGTAGTGATGCAGAGGGTGTGTTCACTCTTACAGTGACACCTTCATTTTTTAAAAGCTGTGATGTTTGAAGACGAGAATGGAGCCTAGTTGTGATAACTTATTGTTTCAAGACGATTTTTAACTTGAAGTTTTTTTTTTTCTTTAATGAATATACTGAGAGCAAAAACTAACAGTGGAGCACTAAGTTTCCACGTGGTTTAGGTTATGAAGAATCCTATTTCAAGTAAAATAGTAAGGTACCTCTCTCCTGTCCAGGCCTATTTTTACTTCTGTCAAAAGCAGGGGAACTTTGTAACTTTCTTAGCAGTAGAGAGAATCCATTTTTAACATAAATTCTACCCACAGCCCTACATAAAAACAGATAACCATGAATGACTTCTTCCCTCGTGTGTCTTTTTGTATTGTTGTTTATGTCATTTAAAATTTTATAGAGATGAAAACCATCCTTTGCTGAATCCTGGAAGCATGATCAGAGAGGCAGAGTTTGTGGAACTGTTTGGAAATACTATGAAGAAGGCTGCAACCAGGCAATTTTCAAAAAATTGTCCGATCCATGATTTTATTTGACGTTCACTTTTCATCTTAGTTTATTATCTTTATTGTAAAGATGGAAGAGAGGAAGGAACCACTCTTGGATCATGTAGCCACAATTTAAGTCCATCGTGAGCTTTAGTTATATTGGCAGAAAACTGCAGGTCCAACTCTTTGTAACTCTGTGGACTATAACACATCAGGCTCTTCTGTCCATGGGATTCTCCAGGCAAGAATACTGGAGTGGATTGCCATGTCCTTCTCCAGGGGATCTTCTTGACCCAGGGCTCGAACCCGTGCCTCATGTCTTGGATTGGCAGGCAGGTTCTTCACCACTAGTGTCAACCTATGTGAAAGTGAAGCTGAAAATCCCTCAGTTGTGTCCAACTCTTTGCGACCCCATGGACTGTACAGTCCATGGGATTCTCCAGGCCAGAATACTGAAGTGGGTAGCCTTTCCCTTCTCCAGGGGATCTTCACAAACCAGGGATCGAACCCAGGTCTCCCACATTGCAGGCAGATTCTTTACCAGCTGAGCCACAAGGGAAGCCCAGAAAACTAGAAGAGGCCAGAGCAATCAAGCGGCAGTACAGTTTCTACGACAGGATTGCTGCCTTAGTAGCCGGTGTTTGTGGTATCTTTTAGCTACAGAGCTAATTTGGTGGCTATGGGAATTCAGCATTCATTGATTTAAGCAAATAGTAAGCACCTACTATGTGCTTACTATGATACTACTATGATGCTGAAGCTGAAACTCCAATACTTTGGCCACCTGATGTGAAGAACTGACCCACTGGAAAAGACCCTGATGCTGGGAAAGATTGAAGGCAGGAGGAGAAGGGGACCACCCACAGAGGATGAAATGGTTGGATGGCATCATTGACTCAATGGATGTGAGTTTGAGCAAGCTCTGGGAGTCGGTGTTGGACAGGAAAGCCTGGCGTGCTGCAGTCCACAGGCGTCGCAAAGAGTCTGAGCGAGTGAGCTGAACTGAAGTAGGGGGTAGGATATATGTGTAAGATGGAGGTACCAAATTTTTCATAGGATGGCCCCGGTGAGAAGGTGACATTTGTGGAAATGAATGATGCAAACATTTGAGAAGAGTGTTCCAGGCAGAGGAGAAGCAAAGGTCGGAAGGTGAGAACATGCCCAAAATGTTGATGGAATTGCATGTAGGTGGATGTGGCTGAAGCTGTTTAAGGGTTAAGGAGAATCAAAGGAGATTTAAATCAGAATTTAGGGATTGGGGTGAAGACCAAATTGTATAGCACCTCTTTGACTTTTACTTTGAGTGGAATGGTATGTTAGTTTGGGCTGCCTTTTCACCATGTCTTCAGTGAAGACATAGGAAGAGAAAGAGAACTCTGGTGTTGCTTTTTCTATAGGGCACCATTTCTATCTGATCAGAGCTCCACCCTTATGACGCATTTTAATATTAATCACCTCCTTAACGCAGTATCTTCAATATGGTCACATGTGGGTGGCACTAGTCGTTAAAAAACCCACCTGCCAATGCAGGAGATGTAAGAGAGTTGAGTTTGATCCCTGGGTCAGGAAGATCCCCTGGAGGAGGAAATGGCAACCCACTCCAATATTCTTGCTTGGAGAATCCCATGGACAGAGGAGCCTGGTGGGTTACAGTCCATAGGGGTCGCAGAGTTGGACACGACAGAGTGACTGAGCAGTAGGCAAATGTTAGGAGATATTGCTACAATCCAGAAAGTTATATTGTGGGTTTTGGCTACTGTGTGGAGCAGTGGAAATGTGAGGAAAGTGGTCAGACTGTGTGGAGGCAATAGAATATGCTGATGGATATGGAATATTGAAGAGAGTTCAAGACTTTTGGCCTGAGCAACTAGAAAAATGGTGTTGCAATTTTCTGAGATGAAGAAGATGGTGAATGTAGCAGACTTGAGTTGGAGGAATATCAGAAGTTCAATATAACATGTCTGTTGAAGGAAACAAAGAAATGTATAGTAATAATAAATAGTAGCCACTCATATAAACGTGATTGCAAACCGAGAAGTTTTGGGACAGAGAGGAATATGGTATAATGAGAATGCAAAAGAGAGGGACCAAATTTAGGTAGGAGTGACTGTTCAGTGAGGTCTGAAGGATAATTAGAATAAAATTTTAACTGTCATGGGGGTTTCAGAAAACGGAAATATCATGAGCAAAAGCCTTCTTGGAAAGAATATGACGACTTTGGTTAAAGCACAGGGATTGAGGAACAAGTGTGATAAAAGAGGTCTATTCCAAAAGACCTATAAAACCTATAAACTGGGTTTCCAGGGAGACTGAGGGGGCAAATGATCAGGTTTATATTCACTAAAAGTCTCTAGTTACATTGCAGGCAGAAGATTCGAGAGGAGTAAGAGTAAGTATGGAAAGACAGGATACAATTTCAGTAATCTAGGCACGAGATGATAGTAATTATAGTAGCTAATATTTAGAGAATTTATGTCCTATACACTATGCTAAGCTCTACACTTATAATCTTATTCAATCCTTAAAACAACACAAGAAGAATATCATAGTATTATCCCTATTTTTACAGATGAAGAACTTGGTTAAGGAGGAGTCTAAGAAATTTGCCTGAGGTCTCTCAGTCAAGATTTAAATTCAGGGAAATTTCTCAACTAGTCAAGCTATAGGAGTATGGATTATGGGGGTTGCAGAAAAACGAGGAAGGGGAAATTTTTGAGAAATATGGTACTTAAGAAATAATGCAGAGGACTTGGAAATGGATTGAAGGAATGAGGAAAAATAGAGGGTAGCTTGAGTTTTCAAACTATTTCACCTGGAATTAGATGGCAGTGACATTAGGAAGAACATTCTAAAGCTAGGTTTGGAGATGAACTTGAGAAATCTGGTCTGGGGCATTTTGGGCTTTGAGATATCCAAGTGGAAAATTAAGGAAGTGTTTGGCCACACTGGTCTTTTGCTCAAAAAAGTTTTTACAAGAGTATAAATGTGAAGAGTTTTCTGCAAATAGATGATAATAACTGACAATGTGGGCATAAAGACAGTCACTCAGGGAGAGGGTATATAGCAACACTGTGTAATAGAATGTCGGAAATATTCTATTTCAGTGTTGCCCAATACAATGAGCCACTTGTGGTTTTTGAGCCCTTGAAATGCCTAGAGCAACTAAAGAATTGAATTTTTTGTTTTATTAACTTTAGTTTATTAAATAGTCCCATGGCCTAGTGCCTTCCATATAAAACAGCATAGATATAGAGTTTAAAAGAAGGCCCAAGGCCCAGACTTGTGTGATTCCAACATTTGATGACTAACTTAAACGAGAAGTGGCCTAAGACATGAGAAGAAAACCAGATTTTCAAAGTAGGATCAGCTGTGTTAAATGGGCCACGAGGTGGAGAACGGTTAAAGGTGAATATACATTGAATTTAGTGACGTGTTAGCCAACATGATGAGGGGGTAATGAGAGAGGGAGCAAGGGCTCCGGGAGATAGAATCAAAGTATGCATGTGAAACACGTAGAGACATTGTCGGGAGAGGTCTTCTGTACTTTGCTGTTCACAAACGTTTGTCAGATATACTGGTTGTCAATTTAGAGACTAACTTTGAGAACAGACGCGTTGTAAGGGCCATGATGGAGGAGTAACTCAGGCATTTTGCTCATCTTCCCCTTTCACCAGGAAGTCAGTCCGGCCAAGGTATGTATAAACATCTTTAGAACTATATATTGAATGTACTTAGAATTTTAGGACTAGAAGGGACTTAGGATGTTGTTCCAAGCCTCTTATTTCACAACTGCTAAAATGTCCTGGAAGGAGATAAAAATTATGTTAGACCTACAACTCTTCTTATCTTACAGCGACAGAAGATATAAGGTATAAATCCATGTAGAGCTTTTAAAGTCACCGTTTTATTTATCTTTTATCCTTTTTTTTTTTTTACAGTGAGTTTTAGTTAGCTGTGTTCACATTTTGCCTGGTTATGATTTCCCTTTTTTACTAGCTAGCAATCAACATACAGAGTAGGTCAATGGTATTTTTCTTGAGAAATAAAGTGATTATTATGGGAAAAGACTTCCTAGAGAAGCTTGTGTATGCTGTGTTACAATTTTCTTTTCTTATATAAGTCCAATCATATTCTTTTTAAAAAATATAGAATTTTTTTAAAATTGTGTTTATTTTTGGCTGTGCTGTGTTTTCATTGCTGTGTGCGGGCTTTCTCTAGTTGCTGTGAGAGGCGACTTCTCTTCGTTGTGGTGACTGGCCTCTGGTTTCAGTGGCCTGTCTTGCTGCGGAGCACTGGCTCTGGACACATGGGCTTCAGTAGCTGCAGGATGTGTATCAGTAGTTATGGCACACGAGCTTAATTGCCTCAAGGCATGTGCTGCCTTCTCAAAGCAGGGACCTAACCTGTTTCCCCTGCACTGGCATGCAGATTCCTAATCCACTGGACCACCAGGGAAGTCCAAATATGTATTAAGATTTTAAAGGCAGTGATAGAATTAAGCATCAATCAAAATCTGACTGTGCTTTTTATCTCAGTAACATTTAAATTAGTATTTGTAAATTATATCTTTCAAAAAGGGAGCCCAAGATTTTATTGAATTGAAATTTTTTGTTTTTTCTTATCCAAACAGTAAATTCCTGATAAATATATTTAAAATAAACATAATCTGCCTTTTCTCCTTCCTTACGTCCACCTACACATGTGTTTGTCATAAGACTAATCAAGGATATCACCTTCACTCAGATTTTCTGTTGAAAAGCTGTTTGTCTGCAGTGATTTACCTCGAATTCTGCAGGCAGTGAACATTTGCAAAAGAGTACAAGATTGTTATCAAATATTAATATTTCTCAAATAAATACTTTTACAAAATAGACAAGTGATTACAATAATGGTCTCCATAGCCAGACTACCTGGATTTGAGTCTCATCTTCACTAGTTACTAGTCCTGTAGCTAGTAGGATGTCTGTGCCTCAGTTTCTTCATCTGTAAAATATGGGTAATAATGGTACCTAATGCATAGAGTTATGAGGATTATGTGAATGACTATCTAGAAGGTTTTTAGGACAGTGCCTGATACATGGTAAGTCCTAATATATATAAACATTAAATATTTGAAACATATAATGTTTTATTGAAATTTAAAAAATGGTTCCAAGGCTGAACTTTTCAATTGTATCTTTTTTGGAAGATGTGTCCTACTTCAGTTTTTAAATTTTGCTTTTGTTTTGATTTTAAGAGGCTTTTAAATAATTTTTGAGTGACAGGTAAGCTGTCTTTTTCTGTTACAGATTTGGGAAATAGTACATGTAATGCCATCACACTAAAATAGCATTTACCTTTTGGTTTTTGATATTACAAGAAGATTTACTATGTATTTTGTTTTGTAATTTTTAAAACTTACAGTAACATGACCATCTCTCTGGGTATATAATTATCTCGCAACCAATTGATTCCTAATGGCGTCATCATATTACATCATTTGGATTTTCCGTAATTTACTGACTCTATAACCTCTTCTAAATGTTTAGTTTACCTCCTTCCTTTATAAATATAGCAAACAATGCTGCATTAAATATCTTTTTGTGCATTTAACTTTTTTTATAATTGGCTATTTCCTTAGGCTAAATTCCTAGAAGTGCAACTGCAGAATAGGTGTATTTTTAAAACTTTTGGCATACATTGCAAAATTGATTTTCAGGAAGGTTATACAGTTTTATTCTTCTGTTAGCATTGTATTTGCGGAGAAGGCAATGGCACCCCACTCCAGTACTCTTGCCTGGAAAATCCCATGGGTGGAGGAGCCTGGTAGGCTGCAGTCCACGGGGTCGCTAGGAGTCGAACACAACTTTCACTTTTCACTTTCATGCATTGGAGAAGGAAATGGCAACCCACTCCAGTGTTCTTGCTTGGAGAATCCCAGGGACAGGGGAGCCTGGTGGGCTGCCGTCTATGGGGTCGCACAGAGTCGGACACGACTGAAGCGACTTAGCAGCAGCAGCATTGTATTTGAGTGTCTGTCTCCCACCACCCTTGGAAATTCTGAGAAAGATCCTTCTTAATCTTTGTCACTCTCATTGTGCTAAGTTGCTTCAGTTGTGTCCAACTCTGTGACCCCATAGACTGTAGCCTGCCAGGCTCCTCTGTCCGTGGAATTCTCCAGGCAAGAATACTGGAGTAGGTTGCCATGCCCTCCTCCAGTGGATCTTCCCAAGCCAGGAATCGAACCTGCATCTCTCATGTCTTCTGCATTGGCGGGCAGGTTCTTTACCAATAAAGCCACCTGGAAAGCCCTGTCACTCTCATTTGCAAGGCTTAATTTTCAGATCATCAGTTGCTAGTGAGAGTGAACTTTTTAAAACCTACCAGTGATTTACATATCATTATTCCTGAATTGCCCATTGATACCTATAATACACAGCGGCTGTATCCTGGGAGTCTGGCTTCCACTCTGCCTTGTTTTGGTAAGAGCATACAAATGGTTTTTTTTTTTTTTTTTTTTTGGTGGGGGGTGTATGGCCTCTCTGTGCAGTTTTAGAAGGACAGAATATTAGAGGACCTGGACCACTCCAGTCAAACTCTGAGCACATGACCAAGTGTGCCTGTCAGTTTTTTCTAAGAGTTTTGAATTTTGTGTGGTGTGGTGCAAAGTCAGAAAATAAGTCCGCTGCTGTGTCTATTAGCTGCTCATACTTCACTGCCTCCTTAACTATAGACAAGTGCCTGATCTGTGGACAGCCCAAGGCTGGACTGGAGAAAAGCACCAAACAAAGGCCCTTGCCTCTACTTGGGGCTACTTTCCGGAGCACCCTGTGGAGTTGGCTGAGGCTCCAGCTGCATCCGCAGCTTGAGTTGGCTTCTCCCTCTGCCCAGTCTCACCTCATTTCCTTTCAGGTGTTATCTCCTGAAAGCAGTCACCAGGAAACCATTATCTTCCACCTCAAAATATCTCCAGGGAGCTGTCCTTTTATTCCAGTGATGTCCCTCAGAGAAGACTGTATTGTAGTTCCTCTGGAACTACTTCTCTTGTCCTTTCTGCATCCAGTTCTCTTTCCTTTCAGCTTTCCTATGTCTTCCCAGTAATTAACTCTTTTAAGTTAACCAGTGTTGGTTCCCATGGCTTGCAAACAAGAATCAGTATTAATACAACGTTCCTTGCCATTTTCCCAATGTCTTTTACTTACCGATTTTAGGCGTTTTAAAATATCACAGACACATTCCTTAAACTAAATTGGTTCTCTTCAGTTTATCAGTGGCATTGCAGTTTTGTTCAACCTAGTGTTGACGTGCAATTATTTTTAAAATCAGCTGGAGTGAAGTATCTCAATTTTTTCCTCTGTGATTTTTACCTTTTTTATAATGCTTAGAGAGAAACTTGCCATTACCAGACCATGTACATAAAATTAATATGTATATATGTTTCAGGTTAAAGTTTTATGTTTGCTCTCCTTATCACATTTACTTTTGTTTGATATAAGGCCGTGGTTTAATTTATACTGCCTATTTTTTGTTCTTACCAGTTAGCATTGCCAGGTGTGTCTAAAGTGAAACTCATATTCATTTAGTCTGTGCAGGCTCAGTTGTGTCCGACTCTCGCAACACCATGGACTGTAGCCCACCAGGCTCCTCTGTCCATGGAATTCTCGCAGCAAGAATATGGGAGTGGGTTGCCATGCCCTTCTCCAGGGGATCTTCCCAACCCAGGGATTGAACCTTTGTCTCCTACACTGTAGGCAAATGCTTTACCCTGCACCACCACAAATAATTTATTTTGGCTTTTATATTTAAAATCTACTTTAACAGTATCCTCAAATTACAGTGCAGAAATAGGATAAACATTTAGCTTTTACTCAGACAACACTCCAGAAATGTGTCTCAAGATGATCAGGTAGCTTTGCCATTCTTATCAGGAACTGTCATCTCTGGGTCAAAGACAGTTACTTGTTCTCTTGCTTTTTTCTATTCAGTGTAAAGAGGGAACAAGAGAGTGGAAAACAAGCAACTTCCTTACACACACACACACACACACCACACACACACACACACTAACACACACATACTCACATGCTTGCATCTTATTGGCCAAAATTTAGACACTTGCCTCTGTACAGCAGGTTAGAAAATGTCACCATTTACTGGGCAATCGATGTGGTCAGCTAAAAACCCATGGAGCTGGAACTCCCTGTGATGATGAGTCCTGCCAGTGGGTAGAAATCTGCATTTTGTAGGCTTGTAAAACATCCCATTAGAATAGTAATTATGTTGAACATGGAACTAAAAAATGTACCAACAAATATTAAGTGAAAATGAAATACACCACTAACATTTTGTGGGGGGTTCCCCATACAAAATGGTGGTGTATGTGAGACTCTGTGTGTGTGTGTGTGTGTATGTGTATGTGTGTGTGTGTGTAGCATAGCAATTCAAAGCTTATCTTCCTCTTACTTCACCATCACCCATCACCACCAACAGGTGTTTGGATGTGGAGCTTAAGTAGAAAAGAGATTTTCTTTTAGTTAGATGACTTTAAGCCTCTTGACATGCCTCATATACTTCTTTTGTTCAGCTGTCAGATTCCTTTTTTGCAGGGTAGGTAGATATGAACAATGACAATAGGAAGAATATATTAATAGTATTATTTAAGAGGACTTGACATTTGTGTAGTAAATTCTTCAAGAAATACTATATTCTTGAAAAGTAATGGTCTGTATAGATAGGAATAACTATTAAAGATCTAACAATGAAGAATAGTCTGAAGTTCCATCTTCTCATCTATTTTAAATATACTCGGTACTGGGGCTGATTTTTACTATGATGGTTTGGACACAGTTTGATATCCTGTTTCTCTGTACTTTATTCTGGAGTTATAAATGCCCAAATCTTAGACTTCATCCTGCAAGCCCAAAAAATGACTCCTTGGAAACTAGCATAAAATACCCTTTGGTATCATAGATAGAATATTGGTTTGTGTAAACTGTGATTTAGACGCAGAATGGTACCAGGTGCTTTGTTTAATTTTTGTAGTTTTTATTATGACATGTAACATAGATATCGGAGAGGGCAATGGCACCCCACTCCAGTACTCTTGCCTGGAAAATCCCATGGATGGAGGAGCCTGGTAGGCGGCAGTCCATGGGGTCGCGAAGACGGACACGACTGAGCAACTTCACTTTCACTTTTCACTTTCATGCATTGGAGAAGGAAATGGCAGCCCACTCCAGTGTTCTTGCCTGGAGAATCCCAGGACGGGGGTGCCTCGTGGGCTGCCGTCAATGGGGTCGCACAGAGTCAGACACGACTGAAGTGACTTAGCAGTAGCAGCAACATAGATACAAAGCAAATATCTGTACAAATCACAGCCTAGGTCACATAACACTGTCAGGTCTCCAGAAGCCCCCAAGTGTGCCCCTTCCAGCTTACAACCCTTTTGTCCCACTCCCAGATAGTTTGTGATAGTCATGCCTTGGTTTTCCTATCTGTGTATACACCCTAAGCATAGTATAAATGGACTCATACTACGTGTTTCTTTTGTATCTCGCTCCCTTTCATCCTTTGTTTGTACAGTTGATCCATGCTGATGGGTTGTGGTGCATTTATTTTCACAGCATTATAGCTTTGCCTTAAGTGACTGTATCACAACTGATGTAGCCATTCCACTGGTAATGACTATTTTGGTGGTTTCTAGGTCAGTTTCTGTTTTTGCTATTGGGAACATTTTTCTAGTGAACATCTTAGTCCATGTGTTTTGGTGAATATGTGTATATATTTCTGTAGAGTCTGTATTTAGGAGACTATTGCTCATTCAAAGGGTGTGTCCTTCATCTCCAATAGATGGTGACAAATGATACATGGCAAAGTGTTTCCCAAGTGCTTGTACAAAGAATGGTATTATTTTTAAGATTCTTTACCAAATCTTCAAATCTTTGCTCAACGAAAACAAGCTGATTATGGTATTGTATTTTACTATAAAATAAATTTTAAAATACCATCTAGAACCCATCCTTTCTCAGCCATGATTTTGAAAGGTATCTCAATATGGATAATATGTTATATAAAATATTTATTATATTATAAATTATCTAGTATTACTATACAAAATATATAATTTATCAATGATAAATTCATGTAATGTATAATATAATGTATAAATAAATATCAAATATACTATATACTATAGCATAAGTATATGATATAGGTTCATATGCATGGTAAAATAAAAGTTTAAATTAAGCAAAAGTCATAAAATGAAAAAGTCTCTACCAATTCCTCTCCCTAAAGTTCTGCCAAACTGACTGCCTAATTAACAGTTTCTTTTGTATGCTTCCTGGGAAAATGTTTGAATATATTTCCTCTTATACATACAGAGGATAATGCATATGGTATTCTTTGTTTTTGTTCACTTTATTTAATAGCATGCATGATTCCATTCTTTTAACAGCATGTATTATATAATTCTTAATTTGCAGTACTAAATAATGTTGAACTGATGGGTATATAATAATTTATTTAACCAGGCAGACTAATTGATGGGTATTTAGGTCATGTGCAGGGTTTTTTTTTTCCTTTTGGCCATGCGGTGTGGCATGAGGAATCTTAGTTCCCTGACCAGTGATTGAACTGGAGTCCCCTGAGCTGAACGCAGAGTGTTAACCTCTGGACCACCAGGGAAGTCCCCAGGTTTTTGTTATTACCAGTGATGGATCAGTAAACATATGGGAACATATGCCTTGTAATCTTTGAGAGTTTGCTCACTGGATGAAATCCTAGCTGTAGACTTACACTTCACAGTGTACAAGCATTATAAATTCTGATAGATGTTGCAAAATTGCCTTCCAAAAGTTGTATCAATTTACATGTCCATCACCTGTTATTTCCCAGCCTTGTGCATTAGCAGAATAATTTATGCTTGCTTTTCTGGTCTTTGAAAGCATAATTTGTTTTGGTGTGCATTTACTTAATTATGAGTGAAGTTAAGCACATGATTCTATTTGTTTTTCTTTCAACTGCCTGTTAATATCCTTTGCCTGTTTTTGTATTAGATAGCTGCATTTTTTTTTTTTCTCTTAGTATTGCTGAGCACAAGTTCCTGTGCCCAATACCCTGTGAGGCCAAAAAATAGAAACGTTGTCATTTGGAGTAGAGAAAGGATTATTAAGTACTCCTTTCCTGATTTGGAACCAATCTGTTGTTCCATGCAGAGTTCTAACGGTTGCTTCTTGACCTGCATACAGATTTCTCAGGAGGCAGGTCAGGTGGTCTGGTATTCCCATCTCTTGAGGAATTTTCCACACTTTGTTGTGATCCACACAAAGGCTTTGGCATAGTCAGTAAAGCAGAAGTAGATGTTTTTCTGGAACTCTCTCATTTTTTCGATGATCCAATGGATGTTGGCAATTGATCTCTGGTTCCTCTGTTGCTGCTAAGTCACTTCAGTCGTGTCTGACTCTGTGCGACCCCATAGACAGCAGCCCACCAGGATCCTCCATCCCTGGGATTCTCCAGGCAAGAATACTGGAGTGGGTTGCCATTTCCTTCTACCTTTTCTAAATCCAGCTTGAACATCTAGAAGTTCATGGGTCATGTACTGTTGAAGCCTGGCTTGGAGAATTTTGAGCATTACTTTACTAGTGTGTGAGATGAGCTATGATCAGTGCATTCTCTTGGCAAAACTTGATTAGCCTTTGCCCTGCTTCATTCTGTACTCCAGGGCCAAATTTGCCTGTTACTCCAGGTGTTTCTTGACTTCCTACTTTTGCATTCCAGTCCCCTATAACGAAAAGGACATCTTTTTAGGGTGTTAGTTCCAGAAGGTCATAGAACCTTCTTCTGTGAAGAAGCTTCATAGAACTGTTCAACTTTAGCTTCTTCAGTGTTACTGGTTGGGGCATAGACTTGGATCACCATGATATTGAATGGTTTGCCTTGGAAATGAACAGAGATCATTCTGTCGTTTTTGAGATTGCGTCCAAGTACTGGATTTTAGACTATTTTGCTGACTATTATGGCTACTCCATTTCTTCTAATGGATTCTTGCCCAGAGTAGTAGATATAATGGTCATCTGAGTTAAATTCACCCATTCCAGTCCATTTTAGTTCACTGATTCCTAAAATGTCGACGTTCACTCTTGCCATCTCCTGTTTGACCACTTCCAATTTGCCTTGATTCGTGGACCTAACATTCCAGGTTCCTATGCAATATTGCTCTTTACAGCATTGGGCCTTGCTTCTATCACTAGTCACATTCACAACTGGGTGTTGTTTTTGCTTTGGCTCCATCTCTTCATCCTTTCTGGAGTTATTTCTCCACTGATCTCCAGTAGCATATTGGGCACCTACAAACCTGGGGTGTTCATCTTTCAGTGCCATATCTTTTTGCCTTTTCATGCAGTTCATAGGGTTCTCAAGGCAAGAATACTGAAGTGGTTTGCCATTCCCTTCTTCAATGGATCACATTTTGTCAGAACTCTCCACCATGACCCGTCTGTCTTGGGTGACCCTACACGGCATGGCTCATAGTTTCATTGAGTCAGACAAGCCTGTGGTCCATGTGATAAGTTTGATTAGTTTTCTGTGATTGTGGTTTTCAGTCTGTCTGCCCTCTGATGGAGAAGGATAAGAGGCTTATGGAAGCTTCCTGGTGGGAGAGACTGACTGAGGGGGAAACTGGGTCTTGTTCTGATGCTCAGAAAATCTTTAATCCAATTTTCTGTCAATGGGTGGGGCTGTGTTCCCTCCCTGTTATTTGCTTGGGGCCAAACTATGGTGGAGGTAATGAAGATAATGGCTACCTCCTTCAAAAGGTCCCATGCATGTACTGCTATATTCAGTGCTCCCAGCCCTGCCGTGGGCCACCCACACCTCCACTGGAGACTCCTGGACACTCCCAGGCAAGTCTGAGTCAGTCTCTTGTGGGGTCACTGCGCCTTTCTCCTGGGTCCTGGTGCACACAAGGCTCTGTTTGTGCCCTCCAAGAGTCTATTTCCCAGTCCTGTGTAAGTTCTGGCAGGTCTGTGGTGGGGTTAATGGCGACCTCCTCAAAAAGGGCTTATGCCATACTCAAGTCTGCTGCACCCAGAGCCCCTGGCCCGCTGGCGGTCCACTGCTGACCCGTACCTCCACAGGAGACACTCAAACGCAGTTCTGTCTCAGTCTCTGTGGGGTCTCTGGGTCCTGGTGTGCACAAGGTTTGTTTGAGCCCTCTGAGCATCTCTGGTGGGAATGGAGTCTGATTCTAAACGTGAATTTGCCCCTCCTATCATCTTGCTGGGGCTTCTCCTTTGACCTTGGATGTGGGGTATCTCCTCACGGCAGCTCCAGCACAGCGCAGCTGCCACTGAAGCTTCCATTGAAACCTAGCTTGAAGGATTTTGAGCATGACCTTGCTAGCATGTGAAATGAGTGCAATTGTGTGGTAGTTTGAGCATTCTTTGGCATTGCCTTTCTTTGGGATTGGAATGAAAACTGACCTTTTCCAGTCCTGTGGCCACTGCTGAGTTTTCCAAATTTGCTGGGATATTGAGTACAGCACTTTCACAGCATCATCTTAGAATTTGAAGTAACTCAGCTGGAATTCCATCACCTCCACTAGGTTTGTTCATAGTGATGCTTCCTAAGACCCACTTGACTTCGCATTCCAGGATGTCTGGCTCTAGGTGGTTATCTGGGTCATCAAAATCTTTTCTGTATAGTTCTTCTCTGTATTCTTGCCACCTCTTCTTAGTATCTTCTGCTTCTTAGGTCCATACCATTTCTGTCCTTTATAGAGCCCATCTTTGTAGTAAATGTTCCCTTGGTATCTCTAATTTTCTTGAAGAGATCTCTAGTCCTTCTCATTTTATTGTTTTCTTCTATTTCTTTGTTATTGTTCCCTTAGGAAGGCTTTGTAGCCTCTCCTTGCTATTCTTTGGAACTTTGCTTTCAGATGAGTATGTCTTTCTTTTTCTCCTTTGCCTTTCACTTCACTTCTCTCCTCAGCTATTGTAAGGCCTCCTCAGACAACCATTTTGCCTTTGTGCATTTTTCTTGGGGGTGGTTTTGCTCACCACCTCCTAGACAATGTTATAAATCTCTCTATCAGATCTAATCCCTTGAATCTATTTGTAACTTTCAATGTATAATCGTAAGGGATTTGATTTAGCTCGTATCTGAACAGCCTAGTGGTTTTCTCTACTTTCTCTAAGTCTGAATTTTGCAGTAAGGAATTCATGATCTGAGCCATAGTCAGTTCAGATCTTTTTTCCTACAAATGAGAAAAAGTGGAACAAGGAAAGGCTTTTGTGTCTAGGCAGTCCCCATATGATCATGCTTGATGTCATTAGTGATTTGTAAAACTAATTATGTTAAAGAAATTACCTTTTTTGTCTATTATGTATTACAAATATTTTCCTATTCTTAAAGGCCCTAGGGTTTTCAGGATGGTCAAGGAGCCCTGGCTTCCACTTAGGTCACAAGTGTATTAGCCCCTGACAGCAGTCAGCCTATCCTTTGAAACTTTGAAGTCAGGTATTGACTTCCCCTCTCTAGCTATAAGAGTCCTAGATGGCATCTTCGGCAATGAAAATCTGTTGTGTAGTGTAGCCAAGGGTAGTTATCTTAGCTAGACCTTCTGGTTAACTTACTGCAGCTTCTGTTAATACACTTGCAGTTGTTGCTTCACCTTGCATTTGATGTTATGGAGACAGCTTCTAAGTTTCAATCCCGTGAACCAACCTCTGCTAGCTTCAAACTTTTTTTCTGCAACAGCTTGCTCACCTTTTTCAGCCTTTATGGATTTGAAGAGAGTTAGATTAGGATTAGATTAGCTCTGGATTAGGCTTTGGCTCAAGGGAATGTTATTATGACTGATTGGATCTTCTATCCAGAGCACTAAAACTTTCTACAGTCAGCAATAAGGCTGTTCTACTTCACACACAAAAAGACTTTAAAACCATGATTGGAAGTCAGGAGAGGGGAGTCATCTATTCCATGACTTCAAAAAATGGTTCTGATATTGCAAAAATGTTAACTGCATATTATATTTGGGGGGGCAGTTTTGGTTTCAAGCAATAGACTGTCAACTCAAACTGGCATGAAATAGCTTAAGCTAATTCTATAGAACATCTAATATAAACTCTAATGATGCATCCAGGGGCTTATTATCAGTCACCTACCCCTGAATCAGAAGTGGAGTCTGGCTGCTTGCTTTTCAAAAGGCAATAAAGAGGCAAGGTTGGTGGAAAGGAAAGTTTTCTTTATTTTGGAACCCAGCAACTTGCAGGGAGGGTAGACTCCTGTCCAAAGGCGGACTCCTCACCACTGGCAAGCAGCAGGCAAGAGCTTTTATAGACAGAGGGAGGGGTCTATTGCAGAAACAGCATGGTCAACCCTGATGGTCATCTTTTCTTTTGGCTATGCCATGCTGTATATTGGATTTTAGTTCCCCGACCAGGGATCCAACCCATGCCCTCTGCATTAGGAGTGTGGAATCTTTACTGGACCACCAGGGAAGTCCCTGACACTCATCTTAAAATTAGTCATCAGTGGTCTGACCCCTGTCATGTTGATTGTTTTAAGTACAATTAATCTTTAGTTCCAAAGTCAGTTTTTTCCCATGTCCTTGAGGCCAGTTCCTGGAATTGTGGCAGCTAATATCATGGCTAGTCTGGTCATCATGTAGTTAATATCTTCCACTTGGTGAGGGTTTTAGTATCCACAAAACAGCTCACAGGATATGGCTCAGAATATTTGTAGCTCTTGAGAAGGAACTAAAGATCATTAACTATGCTTAATGACTGTGCTGTGCTATGCTTAGTTGCTCAGTCGTGTCCAACTCTTTGTGACCCCGTGGACTGTACCTGGCCAGGCTCCTCTGTCCATGGAGATTCTCCAGGCAAGAATACTGGAGTGGGTTGCCATGCCCTCCTCCAGGGGATCTTTCCAATCTAGGGATCGAACCGAGGTCTCCTGCATTGCAGGCATATTCTTTACCATCTGAGCCACCAGGGAAACCCCAAAATACTGGAGTGAGTGGCCTAACCCTTTTTCCAGGGGAACTTCTCAACTCAGGAATGGAACCAGAAACTCCTGCATTGTAGGATGGTTCTTTAGCTGAGCTACCTGGGAAGCCCATGCTTAATAACTAAACTATTATAATTGAATCCTCCTGAACTGTTTCCCTCTGTCTCTTCATTTTCTCACTTCTCTGATTAAACTTACTCATTGGTTAAAGTTTGTCCACAGACAAAAGGCAGATGGAGGACATGGGAAGCAAGGACCTTGGGGTCCTTGCTCATTTTCACAACCAGCCAACAGCATAATAAGTAAATATTTACTAAAAGAAAATCAAAGTGCTTTCTCCACCTCTCTATTTTTTTCTCTTTGTATGTTAGCGTCACTTCTCTTCTATTAGTGAATGATTACTTCCATGCAGTAATAAAGATGGTATGAGTCATTCCTGATGTTGTCCTTACGGCTATAGTCACAGAAGAGGATTTCTGAAAGGGTTCAGAGTGTACCACCCTAAAATATGCCACTCTGGCATGTGGATTATTTTGAGCTGAAGGCAATTGAGAAAAAACAGACACATGGCTCCTGGTCTATACCACAAAGGGCAGAACAATTCTTAGTCATTGGACATGGGACATAACTCTAGACTCCAATCAGCCTTGGGATGGCACCAGAGGAACCTACATAACATTCCTTACCAACTGGCCCGTATCTTCCATTAGTGTTGCCCAAATCTTGGTTCTCTCTGCACCAGTGTTGAACAGAAATATGGAGACCATTACGGAGGAGAAGGAAAGAGTGGCCTTATTACTTTGCCAGTCAAAGGGGAAACACAGTAGGCTAGGGCCTCAAGAACTCTGCCCCCGTCCCTGGTGAGTAGAGAAAGGTTATAACAGACAGGAGTATGGCAGTAAGACTCTCTGCAAAGTTTCGTAAGGGTGGTGTTGCTGACAATATTAGGGTGTGTGCAGGGTCTTAGGTGGTCCAGTTTCCTCATTTTGATGAGCCTCTCTGGTTCTTTAGTCTTTTGGTTTTGTTGCTGTTCCTCCTTTGATTAGCAACTGTACTGCCATTTGGAACTGAGAGAGGGTCATGGAGGTTTAGAAATGGGGGACAAAAAGGCTGCTGCGCCCAGGAGTCCCACAGGGCCCTGCTTGGCAGCATTAGTTTCCTCCTAACATTAATACTTTCCTTTCAACAGTTTGCTCCCTTTAGAAGCTGAAAACCCTTTCCTTTGTCCTGTCATTTCTCTACAAAAAAATTTTTTTTCTTCTATTAAGGAGATATATAAGCCCCACTTTTAAACACCCCTCTGAGGTCATTTTTTCATCACTGAACTCTCCTGGAAGTATGTGCAATGCATGTGTTCACTTCTGTTTGTTTTTCTCTTGTTAATCTCTCTTTTGCCAGTTAAACTCCAGCCATTACACCTAAGGTGAGTAGAGGAAAAACACCTTTCCCTTGTTTTTGTTGTTCAGTCTCTAGGCTGAGTTTGACTCTGAGACCCCATGGACTGCAGAACACCAGGCTTCCCTGTTCTTCACTGTCTCCCAGAGAGTTTGCTCAAACTCATGTTCATTGAGTTGGTAATGGCATCAAACCATCCATCTTCTCCTCTGTCACCCCTTACTCTTCCTGCCATTGATCTTTCCCAGCATCAGGGTCTTTTCCAATCAGCTGGCTCTTCGAATCAGGTGGCCAAAGTATTGGAGCTTCAGTTTCAGGGTTGATTTCCTTTAGGATTGACTGGTTTGATTTCCTTGCAGTCCAAGGACTCTCAAGAGTCTTCTCCAGCACCATAGTTCAAAAGCATCAACTCTTCAGTGCTCAGCCTTTTCTGTGGTCCACCTCTCACATCTGTACATGACTACAGGAAAAACCATAGCTTTGACTATATGGATCTTTGTAAGCAAAGTGATGTCTCTGCTTTTTAATACTATGTCCAGTTTGTCATAGCTTTTCTTCCAAGGAGCAAATGTTTTAATTTCATGACTGCAGTCACCCTCTGCAGTGATTTTAGAGCCCAAGAAAATAAAATCTGCCATTGTTTCCATTTTCCCCCATCCATTTTCCATGAATTGATGGGATTGGAAGCCATAATCTTAGTTTTTTGAATGTTGAGTTTTAAGGCAGGTTTTTCACTTCTCTTTCATTTTCATCAAGATGCTCTTTGCTGCTTCTTCACTTTCTGCCATTTAAGTCAGCTTTTTTACTCTCCTCTTTCACCTTCATCAAGAGGCACTTTAGTTCTTCACTTTCTGCCATTTGAGTGGTGTCATCTGCATATCTGAGGTTGTTGATATTTCTCTTTACAAGCTTGATTCCAGCTTGTTATTCATCTAGCCCAGCATTTTGCACGATGTAATCTGCATAGTAGTTAAGTAAGCAGTGTGACTTAGAAAAGGCAGAGGAACCAGAGATCAAATTGCCAACATCTGTTGGATCATAGAAAAAGCAAGAGAATTCCAGAAAAAAAATCTACTTCTGCTTTATTGACTATGCCAAAGCTTTTGACTGTATGGATAACAACAAACTGTGGAAAATTCTTCAAGAGATGGGAATACCAGACCACCTGACCTGCCTCCTGAGAAATCTGCATGCAGGTCAGGAAGCAACAGTTAGAACTCAACATGGAACAACAGACTTCTTCCAGATTGGGAAAGGAATATGTCAAGGCTGTATATTGTCACCTTGTTTAACTAACTTATATGCATAGTACATCATACAAAATGGCAGGCTGGATGAAGCACAAGCTGGAATCAAGATTGCTGGGAGAAATATCAATAACCTCAGATATGCAGGTGACATCACTTTTATGGCAGAAAGTGAAGAGGAACTAAAGAGCCTCTTAATGAAAGTGAAAGAGGAGAGTGAAAAAGCTGGCTTAGAACTCAACATTCAAAAAGCTAAGATTGTGGCATCTGGTCCCATCACATCCTGGTAGATAGATGGAGAAACAATGGAAATGGTGAGAGACTTTATTTTCTTGGTCTCCAAAATCACTGCAGATGGTGACTGCAACTATGAAATTAAAAGATGTTTGCTCCTTGAGAGAAAAGCTATGAGAAACCTAGACAGCATATGAAAAAGCAGAGACATTACTTTGCCAACAAAGGTCTGTCTAGTCAAAGCTATAGTTTTTCCAGTAGTCATGTATGGATGTGAGAGTTAGACCATAAAGAAAGCTGAGTGCTGAAGAATTGATGCTTTTGAACTGTGGTGCTGGAGAAAACTCTTGAGAGTCCCTTGGACTGCAAGGATATCAAACTAGTCAATACTAAAGGAAATCAATCCTAAATATTCATTGGAAGGACTGATGCTGAAGTTGAAGCTCCAAAACTTTGGCCACCTGATGAGACGAACTGACTCATTGGAAAAGACCCTGATGCTGGGAAAGATTGAAGGCAGGAAGAGAAAGGGATGACAGAGGATGAGGTGGTTTCATGGCATCACCAACTCAATGGACATGAGTTTGAGTAAACTCCAGGAGTTGGTGATGGACAGGGAGGCCTGGCATGCTGCAGTCCATGGGGTTGCAAAGAGTAAGACATAACTGAGTGACTGAACTGAACTGAATGAAGCAGGGTGGCAATATACAGCCTTGACATATACTCCCTTTCCAATTTTGACGTTTCCCACCTACTGACATTAACTTTTTATGGAGGTCTCCGCCATGGTCTGGATCACTTTGAACTGGGTTGTATGCAGATCACTAGGACTGCTGGAGGTGGATAGGGGTAAAGTCAAACTTGCTAGGACCTCATATCAGAGGAGACTATCATTCCCCAAAGGGATGGATGCTGACAAACACACTGAACAACTGCATCATGAAATCTTTTGCATCACAACTGTCTTGGTCTTACTGACCTAAAACAAACTGCCAGTTACTTCTCCAGCAAGAAGGGCTTTATTTGGGATCAACAAAAGAATTTCAATTTGAGGTCTATGACCTTGGTATGCTTTAGTAAGTCCACAAGTACAAGGAGAGAGGAATTCTTCTAAGCGGAGAAAGAAAGTTGGAAGGGTTATTGTGAACAAAGGGTCTACTGGAGGAACTGAGAGTTGAAAGTATAGTGATTTTTTAATGGCTGAGTTGTGACAGTCTCTCATTGGCTGGGCTCCTGCCAGGCAGGAAGAGTTGGTCTCTGCTGGCTTCCTAGGGCATGAGAGCTCCCTCTTCTGGCCTCCTGACTATTTTAATTATGTTTCTATTTATTAATTTTCACAGTCTACAGTAGTGCTTTTCAATTCATGCTGAAGGTTAGAATTGCTTGTTGAGTTTTTTAAAAATAGCTATGCAGATACTCTGAAGTGAAGTGTTGGTTGCTCAGTCATGTCCAACTCTTTGCGATCCCAAGGACTTTAGCCAGCCAGGCTACCAATTCAATCAGAATTTCTTGGGTAAGAGGTGGTGATGGAGAGGAGCGAGGCAGTGATGTTGTTTTTTAAGCTCTTCAGATGATTGTAATGTGCTTTTCAGTGTAAAATTACTAGATTATTGTGTAAATCATTGAGGTAACATTCAAGGCAGAAAAATAGCAAAAGTACTTACACATCTGTAGTCTCCTGTGAGTACTATAGTTACTTGATATAAAAATTACTTTAAAAACTCATAGGTCATCATAACCTGTGATCCCAATAAGATTTAAAGAAAAAGAAGATTTCCGTTTAGTTCCCACTCCTTGTGTGCCCAGTTGCAGGCAAGAACACTGGAGCATGCTGCTGTTTCCTCCTCCAGGGGATCTTCCTGACCCAGGGAATGAACCTGCATCTCCTTTGTCTCCGGCACTGCATGCAGATTCTTTACCTGCTGAACCACCGAAGAAGCCTTTGGCACTCCTTTAGCCAGAGGTAAATATTAGACATTTATAAGTATAAGCTCTAAATCCACTTGATGAGGTTAGGTTAGCTACATTAGCACTGAAAAGCAGTCAACTGGTTCACATTCTGCTTTACACCTACAGGAAGTGGAATCATTAGCATCTCCTAGAGGAGGAATTGGCTCATGCCATTTTATCAGCAATAGAGGTGATAAGTTTTGCTCTGAATGGAATTCTCTGAAGATATAAAAGGTTCCATACTATCCCATCTGGTTCGATGCTATCTCGTTCAAAAGCCAAAGCTACCTTTCTGGAAATACAAAGGATCAGAGTTGTATTAATTCATTCAGGACTGTTATATGATAGGCTTATAAATTCAATTTAAAAAGAATAGCAATAATTTCTGAGTTCTAATATCATATTGGTAGACAGAGTCTAATATACTCATAGAAGCTAATATTGTGTTAATCCAACATGTCTTACGCTTACCCTTTCTAGCTGGTATAAATAATCATCCTCTCTTTTAATGATAGAATAACTATACTTTCATAATCATAAGCAGCAGCATGGCATATTGGAAAGTAGCTTTTAGGATCAGATATATGTGGAATTAAATTCTGCTATTTATCAACTGTATGATCTTGGGCAAGTTAACTTCCTAGTGCCTTAGTATTCTCAGTAGTACAGTAACAATAGGCTCCATCTCGCCCTGTTGTTGTTCAGTCTCAGTGGTCTCCAACTCTTTGTGACCCTGTGGATGGCAGCACGCCAGGATTCTCTGTCCTTTACTATCTCCTGGAGTTTGCTCAGACTCATGTCCACTGAGTTGGTGATGCCATCCAACCATCTCATCCTCTATTGCCCCTTCCTCCTCTTGCCCTCAATCTTTCCCAGCATCAGTCTTTTCCAATAAGTCAGTTCTTTGCATCAGGTGGCCAAAGTATTGGAGCTTCAGCTTCAGCATCAGTCCTTCCAATGAATATTCAGGACTGATTTCCTTTAGGATGGACTGGTTTGATCTCCTTGCCGACCAAGGGACTCTCAAGAGTCTTCTCCAACACCACAGTTCAAAAGCATCAATCCTTCGATGCTGTTGTAAACATTAGAAATGACAACTACGTCCTTCTTCCATTTTGCTTCAGGATTTAAAAAAATTATACAGATAAAAATAAGTAATTTTTTAAATAAAAAAGTAAAAATTACAGATAAGGAGTTTAGTCTTTGATGACCATACCCTTTCCCACCTTGCTAATGGTCACTGGAAATACCAGTGTAGTGCATAATGAGGGACTGAATATATGAATGAACAAGAGCCAGACCATGTATATCAACAGAACACTGACACACACTCTCTAGCACCCAGGCTGGTAAGTCAAACCACAAGCTCAGCAAGTTTGGTCAATGACTGCCAGTTTCCAACTCAGGACCAACCAGAGAGAGTAAAACATGCTCCCTAAACCAATCACTTAAGATACCCCTGCTTCTAGCTAGCCAGTCTCTAGCTTTCCATGCCAACAATTTCCAATCACAGAATACCCAAAGCCTTCCTGTTTCCCACTATAGCACTTCTTTTTACCACTCCCCTGCCTGTCTTTCAGCCTCTGCCAAACATTAGTGATGGTGCCTGACTCCCTCAATATAGCAAGCCCTGCATAAATATCCTTAGTAAGATTACTCTCATTTGTTTACTTCCACAGTAGTTTTCCAGTCTTTTTATTATGCCTTTACAGATGGATATTCATATGTATCCTTGGGAAATATATACCACTTTATAGATTTTTAAAATTGAACTATGGTTCATTTACAATGTTGTGTCAATCTCTGTCACACAGCAAAGTGACTCAGTTATGCACACACCCACACACACATATTTACATGTGTGTGTGTGTGTATATATATATATATTCTTTTTTATATTCCTTTCCATTATGGTTTATCCCAGGAGATTGGATACAGCTCTCTGTGTTAAAGAGTAGGACCTTGTTTATCCATTCTAAATGTAATAGTTTGCATCTACCAACCCCAAACTGTCAGTCCATCCCTCCCTTTCCTCCCAGCCCCCTTGGCAACCACAAGTCTGATCTCTATGTCTGTGAGTGCGTTTTGTAGACAGGTTCATTTGTGCCATATTTTAGATTCCACGTGTAAGTGATGTCAAATGGCATTTGTATTTCTCTTTCTGACTTACTTTACTTAGTATGATAATCTCTAACTGCATCCATGTTGCTGAAAATGCATTATTTTGTTCTTTTCATGGCTGAATAATATTCCATGGTGTATATGTGCCACATTTTCTTTATCCATTCATCTGTTGATGGGCTTTTAGTTTGCCATGTTTTGGCTATTGTGAATAGCACTGCTGTGAAAATAGGAATGCATGTATCTTTTCAAGTTAAAGTTTTGTCTGGATACATGCCCAGGAGTGGGATTGCTGGATCATATGGTAACTCTATTTTTAGTTTTCTGAGGAACCCCATACTGTTTTCCATAGTGGCTGTACCAACTTACATTCCAACCAACAGTGTAGGAGGGTTCCCTTTTCTCCACATCTTTAACATTTGCTATTTTAAGACATTTTGACTGGTGTAAGGTGGTACCGGAGAAGGCAATGGAACCCCACTCCAGTACTCTTGCCTGGAAAATCCCGTGGGCGGAGGAGCCTGGTGGGCTGCAGTCCATGGAGTCGCGAAGAGTCGGGCATGACTGAGCGACTTCACTTTCCCTTTTCACTTTCGTGCATTGGAGAAGGCAATGGCAACCCACTCCAGTGTTCTTGCCTGGAGAATCCCAGGGACAGGGGAGCCTGGTGGGCTGCTGTCTATGGGAGCGCACAGAGTCGGACACAACTGAGGCGACTTAGCAGCAGCAGCAGCAAGGTGGTACAGTTGCAGTTTTGATTTGCATTTCTCTACTAACTAGTGTTGTTGAGCATCTTTTCATGTGCCTATTGGCCATCTATATGTCTTCTTTGGATGCTTTATGGATTTTTAAAAACAGAAACTGTGTCATATTGTACATAGTGTTTTGTTACTTGATTTTTTTTTTCTTAAAAATATCCTGGAACTCTATCCATGTTCATCCCAATTGTTTTCACTGGAGGAAGGTAGTAATATTTATTCTGGCTTGTTGTAACATAGCTCTGTGGTGCTACCTGCTTCAGTGTTTTGCAGGCTACTTGCTTATCTGTGTCCATCGCAGGAACTTTCTTTCTGCCTTTGCACCTCTGAGATAATAGCATTGAAACATATACATTACCATATGTAAAATAAATAGATAAGGGGAATTTGCTGTATGATGCAGGGCTTCCTACTTCCTTTTGATTCCCATCCCCAGGTTTGTTATTGTTTAGTCACTAAGTATTTGCAACTCTGTGGACTATAGCCTGCCAGGTTTCTCTCTCTGTGGGTTTTTCCAGGCAAGAATATACTGGAGTGGCTTGCCATTTCCTTTTCCAGGGGATCTTCCTAACCCTGGGACATCCCCAGGACATCCTCCTTTAATCTTCATTCTCTGAGCCACTGTTTATCCTCTGTGATCAGGCTAGCTGCCTTTCTTTGTGGCTGTTAGTAATGGCTACCCTGGGGCAGATTCCTCATTTTGGCAAAGTTGGGGCATGTCTAGGGCCTCACAGACATTGGTCTCTGACTGCTCTAGGTCCTGTGTATTGTCCGTTCAACTCCCTCCTTGTAACGTATGACCAATGGAGTCTTGCTCTTGCTAGATTTTTTCACCTTGAGTCAGTTTTCCAATTGTATGTAAGGAATTTCTTCCTGTGAATTAAGCATACCAATTTTAGAAACTTGTGAAGGAAGTAAAATTAAGATAATTGCTTTATGTACTTTGTTTTTACCACACAGTTTGAGTACATATGCAGTCATCCAAATAATGTCCCTCCTGGTAAATACTGAAACATTCAGAATTAAGACATCAATGGTAGGGTCTTGGAAGAATTGTTTTTAAGTTTTGACTGTTTAGGCTGGTAGAGCCTTTGGACCCAATATGAATAATTAAATGAAATGATAACTAGCATATGTTCTCTGAAGCAATAATCTTGTATTTAAAATCTTGATTCCTTTAGTTCAGTGAACTTCAACAAGTTTCCTAATTTCCCTGAGCCTTAAGTTTTCTGATGTCTACGATGAAGATGAAATTACTTACATTGCAGGATTTGTCAGAGGAAAATGTTTCCTCTACCCTCCTGGGTTTGATAATTGGGGACATGTGAATTAGAGTGACAAAAGTCAGATTACTAAGGGAAAAGACAGCTTTTAATCAGCTATGTACATGGGAGCATAAGGAAAAACGAGATTTCCCCAACAATTAATAAGGATGGGGAGGGGAAGAAGAGGCTTTATGGGAACAAATGGGCTTTTAGGGGGACAAATGGAAAGTAAGGAAATTTGTGATAAAGTTTGCTGATGTGGATGCAGGTGGTCTTCTCCATCTTTTTTTCTGGGCAGTAAAGCTCCCCATGGACAGGGGATTTATGGCTACCTCTCTTCCAGAAACTTCTGCCTTTATTTCAATAAGAGAAGCTCTGAACAGGCTTCTTTCTGTATCTGTTAAATCTCAAATGTCTTGAGTTTAAAATTATCGTCTTACCAACTCCATGGGTCTGAATAGGTCTCAATAGGTTGCTGTGAGAATAACTGAGGTTAATCTGCTGAAGCTCTTTGCACAGCACTCCAAAAATATTTGCTGTTATTATTGACATTTGAAGATTAGTCTTTCTGTCTTGACGACAGCAGCAGATGTGAAATTATGGGAAGACAGAACCATTGAATAGGTCTCAGATAGTTTGCTTACTTCCTGGATAAGCATTTCTTATATAGATGTTTAGTTACGGATTCATTCATTTGTGCTCGTATTCGATTAAACTTGCAACCTACCTTTTCCAAATCAATTTCTTCTTGAGTGTTAAACTTGCCTTGGAATTAATTGCAATTGTTCTAAATAATTGGATAACTCAAAAACATCTGCTAAAATCTGTCCCTATCTTTCCTACCTTCTACCTGGTTTCCCATGGATGTTCTGGGATGTCACTCAAGGTGGAGTTTTTTGAGGGTTTTGTTTTTGACCTGTATCTTTCTCATTTCATTTGGCTTTTTGGTCCTCAGAGGAGAAACAGAAAAATGTTATCTTTGTTTTTGTAATCTTCTCATGTCATCGATTGTTTATAAATGCTTAGCATTTATAGCACCCCATGTGTTAGTTGGAAAAATGCATCTTAGAATGCATAGTATAGAATCATCTCTTTGCCATTTGATAATGTTATGAAGTTTCACACAAGGTCTCTGGAACAAAGATTCTCGTTAAGTTTAGGATAGGTTAGAAGATTTGGATATTAGGTTGTATTGCTTGAAGGAGGTATGTAATTTCTCCTCAGATTGGCTTGAAACATATAAATTGCAAATATTCTCTTCTGCTACCTAAATTCACCAAATAAATATTTGGTTCACTTTGCTTGGGAAAGCATTATGACGATAGAAATATGTTAGGTGTTCTCTATACAAATGCAATAGAGTATAAACAGGCTTATTAACTTACTTATAAATTGATAATTGCTATTTTATTTGTCAATAAAAGTTTTATTTATCATTATATTAAACAGTTGGTATAAGTATACCACAATTCCCTTGTGGCTCGCAATTCCCTTGTGAATATACACAATTCCCTTGTGGCTTAGCTGGTAAAGAATCTGCCTGCAATGTAGGAGACCTGGGTTTGATCCCTGGGTTGGGAAGATCCTCTGGAGAAGGAATAGGCTACCCACTCCAGTATTCTGGCCTGGAGAATTCCATGGACGTATAGTCTATGGGATCGCAAAGAGTCGGACACAAGTAAGAAAATTTCACTTCATTTCACTTCATAAGTATATTAATTAGAATTATTTACTAGTTTCTAAAAATAAATATTGTCTCTTATTTATGTAAATGCATTTAAATTAACTATAGTTAGTCATTTGACATGAAAGTATTATTTAGTTTTGTGTTCGTGGTTGTCAAGGAGAAAGTATTTAATGCCATTCCCTGAAGGCTAGTAAGTTTACAATTTGTTGGACCACCAGGGGGAGTGAATTCTAGAGTTAAGAGCCCCTCAGTGAGTCTATGCGTGTGTGCTCAGTCACCCAGTCGTGCTTGACTCTTTGCACCCTGTGAACTGAACCTGCCAGGCTCCTCTGTCTGTGGGATTCTCCAGGCAAGAAGACTGGATTGCCTTGCCATTTCCTCCTCTAGGGCATCTTCCCGACCCAGGGATCAAACCTGTGTTTCCTATATTTCCTGCATTGGCGGGCAGGTTCTTTACCACTAGTGCTACCTGGAAAGCCCTACATCCATTTAGTTGACTAAACAGCCTGACAAAATTCATAAGTAAAAAGCTAATTTGGCAGTGCTGGGAAATTTCATTATAAACAAATACGTTCAGCCTTTTCACTTAAATAAATCATTAACTTCTTTTAAAATCAACTATGTTTGCATTTGATTAGATCTTTTCATACTAGAAAATTAGAATTTTGTTTATGAAATGTCAGAATAAATTCAACTTTAGACTCAGTCTTTGTGGTTGTGGAATTTTTTTTTTTAATTTATTAGCAACTGTTACAAAGCAAGGGATTTAAAAAGTTCTCTTTCTTAAGTTTTCTTTCTCCTAATAAAGAGGGTAAGCCTTAAAATGTCACTTAAAAAATTGCCAATCCAAACCAGAATGTTACTTACAATAAAAAGACAATAGTTCAGGTCAATAACCATACTTATTTGGGTCAATCAGGATAGGAAGCACTAATTTTTCTAAATTACCAAGATAATTGAGGAGTTTTACATGAATTAGACTGAATTTTCCCCAGTGATTTACAATACAATTCAAATAACTTGGTAACTCTAACTCCCTAATTTTAAGATATTTTGAAAAAGTCAACTTAAAACAGAAGTGTTGAAAACTACTACTCTAATTGAAAACGACTACTAATTAGTGATTGAAGCTATTTTGCATATAATTTTCCATCTTGATGGGATCTTAAAATATTGATTACTCTTAGTTTCTTATATTATGCTATTGACCATTCATCCCATATCATATTATTTTCTCCAGCTAACCAATGGGTAGTCTGAAAACCTGTCCTGTTAACTGAACAATTTGGCCCTCTTGGGACTGGGATAAAACAGATTATTCAGAAGGCAGAGAAGTTAGGAAGAGGCCTTACTTCTCAGTGACTGATGATCCACCATCTTGGTACAGAGGATTTGATGTAAAAACTGTTCAACATGGATTCTAGGTAAAGCAGCCAGCTGACCTTGGGAGACAAACCAGAAATACCATCTGCATGGTTTGTCCCTAAATAATGGGCTTCCCTTTTGACCTGCCATTTTTACGGGAAGAAGTGATACCAAACCTCAGTAAAGGAGCCTGGCACAGGCTGGACACGATTCTTATTTCTCTTGGGGGTATTGGAGCAGAATGAGAACCAGGACCAAGGCAGAATCTCAGCTAAACAAACCAGTGCCAGGGACGTAGGACCAAGGTTGGATTCTGTTATCAGAAGCATCAGGTAGTCACACAGAACTAATTCTAATGGTACCATTATCCATCCCCTCCTGGCCTCCTGTGTCAGACCTATTTTTTTTTTTTTTGAAGTCTCGACTCAAAGGATATCCTCTATCCTTTCATACAAAATCTTGACTGCGTAGTAAAACTAATATCAATAACCTCAGCAAAAGTATAGAAAAACTATTATCAGAAAAGAAGCTAGTTTCATTTCCTTAAGGTCAAAAAGAATTTGGTTTTACAAACACGGGACTCATCGTCACTTTAAAAAAAAATACTTATCTAAAAAATATGTATTTTTTAAATACTTATGTATTTATTTGGCTGTGTCTGGTCTTAGCCTCAGCACACAGGATCTTTGTTAAGTCATGAGGGATCCCTCGTTACAGCACTCAGGCTCAGTAGTTGTGGCACAGGCTTAGTTGCTCTGCAGCCTGTGGGATCTTAGTTCCCCAATCAGGGGTCAAACCTGCACCCCCTGCACTGCAAGGCAGATTCTCAATCGCTGGACCACCAGGCAAGTCCCTCATCTCCACCTTTTGGAAGAGACTGGAAATACTTATTTTCTCTCCTGAGGGTACAAAGAGGATTTCTTTTCTCCATAGATGTATCAGAATCTTCCTTTTAATACTAGAGTAGAAGAGAAAATATTCCATATAAAAAAAGACTAATTGTTCATATCCAGCCTACGAATAACTGCTGGAAAGCAAATTTTTCTGAAGTCAAGTACTATGTAATTCCCAAACAAAAGGAAAATAATAGGCTTTGTTTTCAATCTTCTTGCATAAATATTAAAATGATAATTTTACCAGTATATTCACCTTTTATCCTATGTGAAAATGAGTCCCTGATATGATAAATCAATCTTTGTCTTATTCCTCCTGTTGAGGTGATATGAAGGAGTGTTGAGACAATGACACCATCCCCACATGTTCTTCAATAGATACTACTCTTCCGATTTTCAACAACTAGCTAAGTGTAGATTTTTCTTGCCTGTGCCACCAAATTCCATTCCTAATTAAAATCCAAAACTTACCATCTTTTGGTGAATATAGAGAAACTCTGTTTAAAGTTCCTGAATATCCCTTTATGATCAGAAGGTGTTAATGTGACTCAGCCTTCTAAATGTCTCACTTAACAGCAGACACTCTGGGGAAATGAGCTTATTAATATGTTTTGTTTTGGTTTAGTTTTTAATGAGACTCAGGAACTGCCCCTGAACAATTTTATTAGTGATAGTATGTGTCAGCCCTTGGGGTAGATACCATGGAGAGTAGGACATAATCCTGGTGACTGGAAAACATGGAGTCTACTCAAACAGAGATTCCTGCATTTGCATTTTTTTAACCTTCACTTTGTTCCCATGAGAGCATTTTAAACAGGACTCTAACACGGAAGCACTAGAGATATCTGTAACAGGTTAGCAGTTTTATATTTGAGTGGTAAGATTATAGGTACTGTACTGTTTCTGTGTTTTTTGTTTGTTTATTTTGCAGAGAGTATATGTAATTTTTTATAAGTAGAGCAGTAAACACTAGTTTTTGAAGTGATGAATATGATGTTATATAATATTCCCCCTTATCCATGGGAGGCATGGCCAATATGTTCCAAGACCCCCTGTGGAAGATACCAGGCTACTTTTCTATACATACATACATGTGATAAACTTTAATTTATAAATTAGGCAAAGTGAGAGAATATCTGAATTGTCAGCATTGTCTTGCTCTTTGGGGACCATCATTAAGTAAAATGAGAGTTAGGGTGAAGGGTGAAGATCGCTCAGTCATGTCCGACTCTTTGCGACCCCATGGACTGTAGCCTACCAGGCTCCTCTGTTCATGGGATTTTCCAGGCAATAGTACTGGAGTGGATTGCCATTTCCTTCTCCAGGGAACTTCCTGACCCAGGGATTGAACCCGGGTCTCCCACATTGTAGACAGACACTTAACCGTCTGAGCCACCAGGGAAGTCCAACATGAGAGTTACTAGAACACAAACCCTGTGAGACTGCTACCCAGAAAGTCTCTAAGTGACTACACTTAGAGTGGGATGTGCTACACAAAGGGATGATCCACATCCCAGATGCAGTGAAGAAGGATAGCTTGAGATTTCATCATGCCGCTTTGAATGGCACATGATTTAAAATGTATACATTATTTATTTCTGGAATTTACCATTTATTATTTTCAGGCAATGGTTGCCTGCAGGTAACTGGAACTGTGAGAAGCAAAGTGGTGGATAAGAGGGGGACTGCTGTAGTGCTTTTTTACAATAGCGTGCTCAATGAATATTGTTAAGTGAATGTATGCTTTTTTCAAATTCTTGAACTTTTCTCCCTTAAAAACGTTAAGGATTTTATTTCAGGTCCAAAGAACTCCCCAGACTTCCTCTAGGAGAGGTATTCTGCTAACTTTTATCTTCAACATTTGAAAACCAAGTAACTAAAGACATTGATAAATGCTGTGGATGTTATATTATACTCAGAGGATAAAGAAGGTGAATTTGTTTTCTCACTGGAACATTTTATGAATCAACACTATTGATGTATAGGAATAGGCATAGTTCGAGATCATTATAACTTGGTCTTATACACCACTGCTGAAGTCTTCCAACTCATCTTGATGGAATAGATTAGAGCATGCAAAAAATCTCGCTCTAAGCTGTAGAATGTAAAAATAAGATGTTACAAAAACTAACCTTAAATTACTAGGTTAGTTGGCTGGACTGTGAGGGTTAATGAGTCCAGTGTTTCAGCTTTAGATAGCCTTCTTTAGCCAGTGGCTATGTTGCTAAACTAGCCAGACTTCCTACCTAAATGTGCAATGATCTTAAGAAAACCAGATAATAGGAACATAGTAACATTGTTAAAAAAAACAATCCAAAATACTAACTTTAAAAACAGTGTTATGTGTGTGTGAAAGTGCTTTGGCATCAATACTGGGGCTAAAGCCTGGATGGAGTGGTAGTAGTTGTTGGTAAATGGATATATGCCATTGAGACAGAGTTCTGTTGAAGAGACAAGAGACACACACAGCAAATTAAATGATAAGATACATCATACGTCTTTTATAAGCCACTCAGTCCCCTTTGTGCCACGTCTTATAGGTGCAACTGGACAAAACTCATGTAAGCTAAAAACATTTATTTATTGCTTCCTGCCCAGAGCTTCTCAAAGGCCAGTAGAAGTGCGGTCTCATGCATGTGCAATCAGGAAGTGCAGAGGAGGCATCGCCAGTAAAGCCAGCTTTAATCAATGGGGGACAGGATCTTATAAGTAAATATTTCCTCCTTTCATCTCCCAGGTGGATTTTCAGAGATGCATTTCATAAGGCTCATTAGAAGATCTTGGTGAGACCTGACATCAGTTACCCAGAGTGGTGGCCAATTCAGTAAGGAATCTTTGGACCAGCCTTCCCTCCTTTACTGTCCCACTCCGTCAGCCTCTAAATCATGCTTCTTGGTATCACTGCCCATGTAAGCTACCAATATGCAAGCCTATCTTAGCTCTTCTGAGAGATACCAAGTAGGGAGAAACCAATGTCATAAGGCCATAGCCTAAGAAAGGTAACCGCAAAGTGAAATGGAGAGATGGATTTCAGAGACTCTGTGAAAGAACTGTTAGATCTCGGTAATGAAATAATGAAGAATGAGAATAGTCAGCTTAGACAGCAAGATGATGGGTTCTATTCTAGACGAGGCCATAACATAATAGTAACACCCAGCTGGCAACAGGGACTAAAATTGAGGAACTGAAATCTTGAGAGTGAAAATGAAGTCGCTCAGTCGTATCCAACTCTTTGCGACCCCATGGACTGTAGCCTACCAAGCTCCTCTGTCCATGGGATTTTCCAGGCAATAGCACTGGAGTGGATTGCCATTTCCTTCTCCATTGAGAGTGAAAGAATGCTCTAAGAAAAGACTGGAGAGATGACCAATGGCTATAGACTGAATTTCAGATAATGATCAGATTTCAGGGGTCAAGAGGAAAAAGAAAAAACTAACGAAAAATAGAAACATAGGAAAATCAATGTTTAGGGTTATAAATGATGGGAGAGAACATGGAGTTCAATTCTACCATCAGATCAGGGACCAGACTGAAGATGCTCAAGAAGAAAATAGGTAACATACAGTTAAGAGAGGGAGACAGTGATGGACATGGCTTACTGCACAGACAATATAGGTAGAGATAGTTCATTCCTGATATGCAGCAAGCTTGCTATGGGTAAACTGAAGGAGCGATATTAGAATCTTGCAGATCCAAGTAAATTTTTTTCAGAATTTAATAAATGGATAAAAGGGAGTAGAGAGAACTTATACAAAATCTGAGCTTATTTTATTTCTATATAAACTTTGTTGAAATTAGTCACTAATTACATTAAAATCTGAGATTTATCTTGCTCTCACACTTTTGTGCCTTTTCAGTCTTAAGAAACACTCATTTGAGGAAAAGAAGCATACTCATAAGCACTTTCTCTAAGATGTTGGTCTACAGAATGGCATTATTGAAAAGTACCTCTCTTCCAGAAAATATTGGAAGAATTCCACTTGAATAAATATTGCATAACTCACTGCCTACTTTTACATACCCATATTTGTGTTAAGCTAATCCTAGTTTCCAAAAAAAGGATTTTGTACTGTTGAATAGCATTTCTGAAATACTGCCAACCACGTCTTGTGATTGAAGTTCTTTGGTATAAAACAGGTTAGAAAGGGTGAGATGCCATGCAGGTATTTAGAGAGAGTTTGATTGTGATGTTTTGTATTTGAATAAATCATGGTTTAGTTTAATCTGTTTCTGCAAAAATATTTTTAATATGCAATCTGATCATTTTCTCCTTTTCCACTGAAGTTTTTCTTTTTGGTCCTTTTCTACTATCTGCTTTAAATATAAATGACAGTTTATCACTGTATGCTTAGATTTTTGCTTACTTCATCCCTCTAGGGTATGTTTATTATCTGTTGGATTTATACTCTGAATTAAGTTATTACTGTATGAGTGAGATTAGAGACAGTGGCTAGTTGCCCGCAGAGAATGACTGAGCCTTACAAACCACATATTGCTTATCCAACTAGTTGTTATAAACCTCTTGCTTATCTTTACACTATAATTATGGCAATCAAGCTGTAATGTACTTGGAGGAGGTTTTTTTTTTTTTTCTCTTGTTTCACATTCTCATGATCATAGTGTTATCTCATTTCTGATATTAACCTATTCCTGAGCTCTCACTCTTTTTAAACTTTTATAGCTTTTAGTTTTACTTGTGGACTGACAAACTTCCCACATATTATTTTAATTCTTCTTTTGGTATAAAATTTTCTTTGTTCTTAATGCACAAGAAATGCAAGTTCCTTACCAATAATGAGATTTTTAAAAAGGAGGGGAGATAAAAATTTTGCAATTCTACCATAGAGAACCTCTACTGACAGTTTATACAATGCCATAATTTCTTGTATGCCTATATCTGAATACTTAAAAAAATGTGACTAATTAGGACATAACCCCCTCAAACTTACATTTTTCATTAGCATGTATCATAAACACATAATTTTATCCTAATATTACCCTAAAATATGATTTATATATATTGGGTACATTCTGTTCAGTTCAGTCGCTCAGTCGTGTCCGACTCTTTGCGACCCCATGAATCACAGCACACCAGACCTCCCTGTCCATCACCAACTCCCGGAGTTCACTCAAACTCATGTCCATCAAGTCAGTGATGCCATCCAGCCATCTCATCCTCTGGCGTCCCCTTTTCCTCCAGCCCCCAATCCCTCCCAGCATCAGAGTCTTTTCCAATGAGTCAACTTTTCACATGAGGTGGCCAAAGTACTGGAGTTTAAGCTTTAGCATCAGTCCTTCCAATGAACACCCAGGAATGATCTCCTTTAGAATGGACTGGTTGGATCTCCTTGCAGTCCAAGGGACTCTCCAAGAGTCTTCTCCAACACCACAGTTCAAAAGCATCAATTCTTCAGCACTCAGCTTTCTTCACAGTCCAACTCTCACATCCATACATGACCACTGGAAAAACCACAGCCTTGACTAGACAGACCTTTGTTGACAAAATAATATCTCTGCTTTTCAATATGCTATCTAGGTTGGTCATAACTTTCCTTCCAAGGAGTAAGCAGTCTTTTAATTTCATGGCTGCAATCATCATCTGCAGTGATTTTGGAGCCCCCCAAAATAAAGTCTGACACTGTTTCCACTGTTTCCCCATCTATTTCCCATGAAGTGATGGGACCAGATGCCATGATCTTAGTTTTCTGAATTTTGAGCTTTAAGCCAACTTTTTCACTCTCCTCTTTCACTTTCATCAAGAGGTACTAATCTGTTTCTGTTAAATATTTAATGTTTTCAATGCTGTGATAAACAGCTGTGAGGTTAAATCTTTCCTGATTTCCTTAATTAATCCTTAGAATATATCACTACAATATTTCCATATTAGACCTCTTATTTTCAAGTACTGGAAACCCACCTCATTTGAACAAAAAAGAGAAATGTATTAGAAAAACATCAGGGGTATCTTGAGGAGCTAGGCACAAGGAAACAGAGCTGGGAACGTTCTCTGGGCTCCTATGTATACTTGTCTCTGTATTTCAGATTCATTACCTCCGTCTCAGCCAGCAGTCTTCCTCTGCTTCGTGCTACATGGATAAAAACACGACACAGACAGCAGCGAGGTTATATGTCACAGATTCAGCCATTCTCAAAAAAACTAAATCAATCCCATCCCTTTCTCATTCTCCCCACCTTATTCACCATTCCAGATTTCAAGGATAAGCAGATGTTCACCTCAGTACTATCAGCTTGGGTCAAAGGATGTATTTTGTTGAACATAGTTGCCAGGAGTCACCGAACAGCCATATAAATGGTGGGGAGGAAAAGTGGGGCTGGGGAGACAATCTATATTACCATCACATTCTCACCACTCATCATACTCACTTTTTTATTTGGAGATATTCATGGTAATAAAGTGGCATTGTTAGACCAGGAGAAGAAAGTAAATTCTCTTTTTCTTTCTTTAATAAGAATATCTTTCTCTAAGTCTGAGCTCATTTAATCTGACGCTGGACAGCAACACCTCCACATGCTTTTCAGCTAAACATCTACAAAAGGGATAGCGTCCTCTACATTCTAGTTTGACTCAAATGCAAAATTACCTACTGTCAAAATCGTAATAAGAATAAGAAAATTCTAGTTTGGGATTAACAGATACATGCTGCTATATATAAAATAGATAAACAACACGGATCTACTGCATAGTATAGGGAACTATATTCAGTATCTTCTAATAACCTGCACACACATGTATATTCAGTAGTATATGGATAACTGGATCACTTTGCTGTGCACCTGAGACTAACACAACATTATAAATCAACTATACTTCGATTTTTTAAAAAAAAGATCAAAAAATTCTACAATGGAAAAACATTCTTAAAATTTGTCAACTCTTTTAGGTCTGAATGTTAAATCATGCTTCTTACATAATGAATTTTGTGGATATTATAAGAAAAGTACATCTAGTATTTAAGAATAGAACATTAAAATTTGAAGAGAAAAACCATGACCAACTTAAAGTAAATGTAAATTTTCTATGGACTTTGATTATACAATCAGAAAACATGTTTCCACGGGAGAGTGAAATCTTCCAGTTGAGCACATTGAAATCTTTTGGGGAGGAAGGAAATGATAGGATAGAAGGCCCTGGGCAAACAGAATTTTACCAGTTGTATGTTTTCTAGAAAGGCCTATAATAATATATATGTCCAGGTTCGATGCACGATACTGGATGCTTGGGGCTGGTGCACTGGGACGACCCAGAGGGATGGAATGGGGAGGGAGGAGGGAGGAGGGTTCAGGATGGGGAACACATGTATACCTGTGGTGGATTCATTTTGATATTTGGCAAATCTAATACAGTTATGTAAGTTTAAAAATAAAATAAAATTAAAAAAAAAAAATAATATATATGTCTTGGATCTCTACATTTTGTCAGTTGTTTTAGTCTCTACTTTATCTATGGCTGAGTAAGAAATTACTCCCAAAGTTTAGTGGCTGAAAACAGCAAGCGCTTATTATCCCATACAGTTCCTGACAGTCAGGAATCTAGGGGGAGCTTAGCTGGGTGGTTCTGGCTCAGGGTCCCTTGTGAAGCTGCACTTGCGCTGTCAGCAGAGGCTGCAGTCTTCTGAAGGCTTGGCTTAACAGGGGGATCTGCTTCTAAGCTCACTCATGTGGCCATTAGCAGGAGGCCTCGCTACAAGGTCCTCTCTGTAAGGGATGCTCATGACACAGCAGTTCATGTTCTCAAAGCAAATTACCTGAGAGCAAGAGCGTTGGTAGAGGGGGACGTAGAAGCTACACTGTCTTTTGTGACTTAGCCTTGGAAATGACAAACCATTACTTCTGCCATATGCTATTGGTCATACGAAACAATTCTAATGTAATATAAGGGAGGGGTGGAATTATATGAGTACCAGGAAGTGAGGATCACTGAGGATCATCTTGTAGGCTGCCTGTCACATACACCATTCTCAGATCTTTAAAACTGCCCTCATAAATTGACTTATATTTACATTTCTAGATCTGATTCCCCTCTGTTTTTTTCTTGGTATTCACAGTAGTGGTACAAATAAATTGGTCAGTTGTAATTTTATGGTTTGTACATGGAGACTTTCTTCAAATAGTCCTAAAGCTTAGAGCTTTGGTTTCTTACATTTTTACCAATGATATAAATTCTGAATTAAGCATATTATACTTATTTTAAAAAACAGGTTGATTAAATGTCTCTATTTAGGCTATTATTCTAATAGCTATTTATTAGACTATTAATTCAACAAATAATTATTGAAGTCAGAGCACTGGAGTTTTTTTTATTATTATTCTGTCACCCTATGTTCTTGCTTCCTCTTTTAAAACAGTTTATTGAGATATATTTCACATATCATCCAATTCACTCAATTAAAACATAAAGTCCTCTCCTTTTTTTTTTTGGCAGAGCAGCTTGCAAGATTGTAGTTCCCACACCAGGGATTGAACCCAAGCCTGGGGCAGTGGGAGCTCAGAGTCCTAACCACTGGACCACCAAGGAATCTCCCAAAGTCCCCTACTTCTAAACCATACTTTTTAGAACAAGTGGCTTGACAATATCTAAAATTGGGCAGTCTAAAATATTTGGCCACCATCTACATACTTATATTTTTGAGAACAAATGGCTTGACAGTATCTAAAACTCGGCAGTCTAAGATATTTGGCTACCATCTACATACTTAAACAAGAAGGTCCACCTGTAAGACTCTGTGGACACATGATCTTCTACTACAGCAAACAGTTAGAACAGAGGTCTTATGTATCCTTCCTGTGACCGTGCTGCAGAACTCTGGAGATGGGGAGGGGTGTTAACTGTGCAGCGAACAGGACCAAACAAGTGACCTCAGTGGCCTGAAGACCTGTTTACCAGGACAAGTCCTCCAATCACAGCTCTATCATTTCAGCCGAAGAACAGGCAAACAAACCAAGTCCCAAGTGACTATAAAAGACTATGCTTACCAGATTATCAGCACACACCCAAATGCTGCTGCTCCAGATAACCTGATCTTAATGAATGGAAATTATGTCCTAACTAATGATATTTCAAAAAGTAAGACAAGTTTTCACATGCTCTTCAAAAACTGTCACATAAGCACAAGACAATGTAGGTGTTGATCTGAACTGAAATGTAGCATATCATCTTTTGTTTCCCTCCTCTGGAATAATTTTTATTAAATTAATTTATATTAAATTATTATTAAATTATATTATATTTAATTTATTAAATTAATAATAATAATTATTAAAACAATTTTACAACTTGTACATGTACATTACTGAAAAAAAGAGAAAATACTCAAAAGCAAAAGTACAAAAAGAATTTTTTTTTTTTTACAAAAAGAATTTGTAAACACCCTTAATGCTATTATCCAGAGATAGCCTGTGCTGCTTTGCTGTATATTCTTTCAAAACAACAAATTTTAGGGCACATATATTTATGTGATTTTAACTGCCAGCTTTAACAATCTAGGCTTGAATTAATATCTAATACTCTGATTATTTCTAGTAGTTGCGCACTTGGCCTGCTCTGATCTCCAGGAGGAACCCACCACAGTTTTCCTGCCCTGCTCTGGCTCCCCTGAGTCCATGTCCACTGACTATAATGGCCCTGAAGGAGCCTCACCATCACCATTGCTAATGGTACCCTTGCCTCTGTGAAGGAACCTTCCATCTCACAGTGCTTAGAAGGCTGCCAACTGTCTCATGGACCTCAAAGTAGCACTGACATGCACCATGACTCTAGAGGAAACAGCCCCTTCAGCTTCTCAGAGCTCAGCTCCAAAGCTCCTGTCAGCAAGACTGCAAACAATTATCCTCATCTGTAAGAACAAGTGACATTTTTAGGACAATGAGATCTCAAGCCAAATATATAAAACAAAACAGTTCTCTCAAACAGAGTAATACCTGTCATACCCTTAGCACTGTAAGCATGTAAGCTAACACTTAGCTTTCCTGTGTAGGCAGCCTCCTGTGTGAACCTCTATGGACCAAAACATTCAAGCTTGAGGGGCTCACCATCTCAAACACCTTCTATGCTGATGTGGGATCAGTTTAACACTTACATAGCTAAATGGCCTATTTAGGATTATAAGATCAAAGAAACAGTCTGCCCTAAAAGTAGATTCAGTACTGTAAAACAAACAGGTGATAAAACCCAGCTCACCTCATTGATAGTTTTATAAGGTTTTCATCTCCACCCAGGTTTCAGTTGGCCAGATTTCATAAAGGCATGAGTTCAAGGTTCTTGTTCCTTGATCAGCAATCTCAGCTCCTATGACAGTTCCTCTGAGGAGGGTGGGTGTATGTGTGTGGGTGGCAGTGGTGGGGTTATTTTCATGCTTTGAGCATATCATATGCATACTTTTAAATTGTTGCGATGAGAATATATTAGCATATTGGTTACATAATTTAGAAAAAGTACTGCCAATATCACCACCAACAAAACAAAAGTAGAAACCTGGCCACAAATACATTGAAGAATTCACAGTGGAGCTCATGGTGTATCTGTTTCGAGCGCACTGTTATGCAATCGTGGTGGCAGCATTTGTTGTTGGTCCAATGGCAGCTTGGTCCAATAGAAAGACTAGTTCAGGAGTCAGTGAACAACTCTGTGATCCTAGAGCATATCATTCAATCCCCTGGTTTCCTATCCATCCTGTGTTATATGGAGTGCTCACATCTCCTGGAACTCGACCATTCTAGAGCATGTAGGACACTTGAATGCTCTGGTTATAAGAAATGTCACTTTTTTCTTTCTCCAAATAAATTTAATCTTTTTGATTTCTCTTTTACTATGTTGAGGGGAAAATTCAATGTCAATTTTTCTTTTTTTTAGATTTCCTTTCCCCTTCTAGAGGATTCTGCCTGAGTCCCATGGACACTATGCAGTCCATACATCTAGTGGTAAACCCTTGGTCTTTGACACCAAGCACTTGATCATGTTTATTGTCCAATTCCACAAGGTCTAGAATAAGAGGCACCTCAGCTTCTTTTAACCTAGTTTGACCACGAGGATCCTTTAGCAACCCTCTGAGATAGTTCTCTCAAAATGTATTGCCACCTCTCCTATGACAGTCTCTCCTATACCGGTCACTTGTCTGCTATCAGCTCTGTTCCTGCTGCTATTCTTTGCTCATTTAATATTTTAGAGAGCTGAAAGTCTGCAGGTTACACTTCCCAGGGTCCCTTGCCAGTAGGCTTCTGACCAGGGTTGCCATTGGGAGGCACTGACAGGATACTGGGATTCAGGAAGTGAGGAAAAGGAAATCATTTTGTGATTTCCAGTTTCTGACAGAGTCTCAGGCAGCGATGATGGCAATTAATGCAGTGACAGTGTTGCCAAATTTCCATTCCTGGTTGGGGTGGCACGTCAGCAGCAGATCCAGAGCGGACTGCAACAGAGTCTCTATCAGCATGGCGACAGGTACAGGCTTTGAGCCCCAACCCAGGAGTGCTGGCAGTTGCTAGTCTTTGGGTACCACCCTTCTTGCTCGTCATCCTCCAGCTCCCTCCTTCCCTATTTTCTCCCTTTTATTACTTTTATAACCAATTGGATTAAATTTCCTCTAACTGGAATAGCTAACTTGGGTTTTATTTTCTTGAGAAGCCCCATCTTACCCCTACCGAGTATCCTTGAGCCACCCTATTGCATGATATGGCTACCTCTGGTGGGACTCTGGGCAAGAGTGAGATGCTGTCCCTGCTAGTCTCAGATCCTATCGAACCCCAGTTAGTTAAAATTACCTGGGTTGTAAATGACAGGAGCTCCACTGAGGAAAAAAGATTAATTGGAAAATTTATTGTAAATGTGAGCCATGGAATCTTAGTGCTGTGATGTGTCTATGCCTCCAAAACCATGGATGGAAGCATTGTAGGTAACTATCAGTCAGCTAATGTTCCACAGCAAGCAAAGACTTAGTGGTTTCTAATAATCATTTCTTATTTTTCATGAAGTCTATGGGTTGGTTGGGTTGTTCTCTTCATTTAGGCTGGGCTTGCATGATCCCAGCTGGGTTTCTTCATGTCTGTTTGGTCAGTTCGTGCATCCCATAGGGACTGGCCTCGTAGAATGACCTTGGATGGGATACCATGGCTGTGCTCCTTATCCTTCCAGCAAGCTAGCCAAGCATGTTCTCAGGGAGTGGATGGATCAAAGAGAAAAAGTGTAAACATGAAAGGCTTCTTGTAATCTAGGCTTGAAACTAGCACTCTGTTACTTTCTCCAAGTCACAAGGCCAGCCCAGATTCAAGAGATGAGATAGTAAGCTCTGCCTTTTGATGGGAAGAGCTGTAAAGTCATACCGGGAAGGGAGTGGCGTACAGGAAGGAGAGGTAAGAATTGGAGTTGGTTTTGCAATCAACCCACTATAGTAACCCCAGGAAATCATCTCTGCTTTTCTGTAAAGGTTTACTTTATTTTTCATTCCCGTATCAGTTTTTTCTCTTACCTGGTCCATATGGTAGATGACTGTTGTTACCACCTTCCTTGTTTTGTGTTCACTATTCAAGAAGATAACCAGGCTAAAACTGGAACCTCAATCAACACTATACATCCTGGAAAAGATCACGGTGGCTCATCTTGAGTCAGGTTTCACTCACTGTTCAGTAAATTTTAGTTTAGAAGACAGAGTCAGTTGGTGCTTCCACTATAGCCATATGGATGGAAGGAGAGCAGATAGTAGTTATCATATAAGAAAGCAGCAACCTAAATTTTATTTAAATGAGCCACAAAACATAAATGGTCCAAATACGTCTTCAGTTTTATTTTTAAGAGAAATATCTTTTTGCAGGTATGACTTATGTCATAAACAAAGGAGGAAGACAAGTAGACAGGTTTGTTTGGAGATCAAGAGCATAGGTTCTAGAGTAAGATTGCCTGGGTAGATATTTCCCATCTGCCATATCCTGGCTGTGTGATAATTCTTAACCTCCTTGTGATCCACTTATCTTAAAAGTTATACTGGAAAGAAAATGTTCCTGCCTTATAAATTATGATAAGAACTTAATTAGAGAATGTATACTGTACTTACAACAGTGTCCACACTAGTAAATGCTTAATAAATGCTAGCTATTGACACTGTTATTACTACTAAAGAAAAAGTATTGAACATTGAGGATAAAAATTCAGCAGTATAGCAATTGCTATTAACCCTCTGTGTCAGGTACATTTGTTAGGTGCTGTTAGAGATGCCTCGTTTGAAATTAACTTATATTCATCACAGGGCATCCTCACTGGAAATTCCAGATTTGTGTTTACCATTCTGATGATCAGTCATCTTTTCAAGGCTGTCTTTCTGGTTTTTGTGTTTGCTTATCAAAGACACAGAGAGTTAAGTCAAAACTCTTTGACTTTACAGAATCAAAGGTCAAAATGTCAGTGATGAAACTCTGAACCCATCAGAAGGATGGGCACCAATGACTCTGATTGAGGCTATAGTAAGTCAGAAAAGCAAGTAGTAGTTTTGAAGAAAAAAAGTAATCTTCATCTAATTTTCCCTCAATACATACATAGAGCCCAGAAATCTAGAAGTGTTAGTGCTCATCTATCTAATAGCCCAGGCAAAAAGGAAAAGAAAAACATTTAAATATTGAAAGATTTAATATAGATAATATAAATCATACTATGTAGAGCGCAAGTATAGAGGAATTTAGGAGACATCAAATCCAAACCTTATTTCAGTAAAAATAGGAAGAGCTATTTTTCTCTTTTAATTTTTATTTCTTTATTTTTCTTTTAATTTTTAGTGTAACATAATTTTTTGAAGATTAGATTGCAAGCAATGAACTCAGTTAAAAAGTATGTGTAAGATGTTATGAAAATGTATGAAAATAGCTTCTGTTTTATTTACCACACCTACATTCTTCGTGCATATTCACATAGGAAGCAGCTAAGACTGAAAGCAACCAACTCTTTTATAATCTTATCAAAAATAGAAGCTAATAGTTGTAATGACTCACTTGTTTCCTTCTGTTTTCAACCCTTATCTTGAGACCACAGATTGCATTACAGTTTGTAAGTAATTGTACATCTTTTGTGAAGCACCTTGAAGTGTTCTGGCATGACAATGACCTGGCTGTGTTTTAGAATTCCCAAAGCTAAATTTTATGACTGAGTCCTGTCCCTTTAAAGTAACACTTCAAATTATTTTGAGAAATTGCAGCAAGACACAAGATCAGAGCTGAGCTCTTACTAAATAAAATAAATCGATTTATATGAAATTTCTTTAGAGTGAAAACTAAGTAAGTATTTTCTTCACTCCTAAAATATACATTAGCATATGTCATTGTAAATTCTAGGTAACATGATGTTTAGAGATTTTTTTTTTCTTCTCTATTGTCCTTGATTCTAATTTTAATTTGTTCTGCAGAATTACATTTGAAGAGTTTGAAAACTATGAATAATGTTAGTTTGGTTGAAAGTCCAATTGATATTAAAGAAATTCCTATGACAGAAACTAGGTACAACTCAAAGTTAAAATGTGTGGTGTGGAGTGTGAAAGAGACTATTTGTTATTCCCCTAAGTCCATTTTTCATTTATTCCCTATTAATAAAGCCTCTGGTTATGTGCCATTAGGGCACATGACTGCCCCAAATCAAGGCTGCATTTCTTACCCTCCCTTTGCAGCTGGATATGGCCATGGAATCTAGTTCCGAACAACAAGACCTAAGAGGCCGTTATGTGTGACTACTAATGGACTTTCGTGTGAGCGAGGAATAGACCACTATTACCCATATCCCACCACCACTTGCGCTCATTGGATAAAAAGATAGTGGGAGATGACAGTTAAGACAGTTCTTTGTCATTAGGTATAAAATTACCTTGTGCTAAGTCACTTCAGTTGTGTCCAACTCTGTGCAACCCTATGGATTGCAGCCTGCCAGGCTCTTCTGTTCATGGAATTCTTCAAGCAAGAATACTAGAGTGGGTTGCCCTCCCCCAGGGGATCTTCCTGACCCAGGGATCAAACCCATGGCTCATATCCCCTGCATTGACAGGCAGGTTCTTTACCACTAGCGCCACATGGGAAGTCCCTAAGAAGGAGCTATGCGTCCGTCTGTAATCAGAAGAACAGTCTGGAGCCTTCACCAGCATACAACTGCAATAGAAACAATGTCTTTATAAGCCATCCTTGACAGTACAAAACATTTGTTTGTGCTGGTAATTACCTTTCTAGTGGAGATTATCAAGTATTATAGTCCTCACAAATAGTTCTACCTCTGTTGAAGGTGGAAAATGAAAATTGGGCTCAAGTCATAGAAAGAGAGATTTACACTATAAAAAATTTTAAGGAAGAACTTAAAGAGTGAAAAAAAAAATCCAAGTAAAAGATCTTAATTCTGTTCATATTTGAAATAGGATAAACAGTTTTATTTTGTTTTCTAGTCTCTTTCTGCTATAGACTTATATGGTTCCCCTAAATATTGCATTTGCTTTTTTTTCTTTTGCCACATAATGTGGCATGTGGGAATCTTAGTTCCCCTACCAGGGATTGAATCTGTGACCTCTGTAATGGCAGCATGAATTCTTAACCACTGGACCACCAAGGAAGTTCTACTTCATCTAAATAAAGTTATAGAAGCCCTTTACAGAAAAAAGTATAGTATCTTTTATTCTTTTTCTCTGTCTAGTAGGCATCATGTGAAAAAACTATATTTGACTACAGATGTGAATAATTTTAGAGAAACTAAAACAAACAAAAACCTACTAGCTTACATTTTTGTTTTTGTCGTGGATATCTTAGGTAGTCAGGTAAATATATATTTAATTATCAAAGCATCCAGTTACACTATCATTTCTAAGCCATTTTACAGGTCATGAATAGGACAAAGATGTTCTCATTACGTACTGTTATTTTGTTTAGAGCAAGTAAGATTGGCTATAATTATAGTTTTCTTTATCAAATTTAGAAGGCTGTCAACCATAACACACACTTATTCTACCAGTCATTTCAGTCAAGTCTGAAAGCCACAGGGCAAATATCACTGTATTAGCTGTCATATACACCCCGGGGGACAAATACGCCTAGACAAATTCTTCATTCTCTGGGATGTGAGTAAAGAAACAAATGTGAGAAAATCTGTGCTTCCTTATGCTGATGCAAATTCTTGGCTGTTGGTCATCTTTTTAACCTAAAAAAAAAAAAAAAATGATGAATTTATGCTACTTCTCTTACAATAACAGCAAATCTGATCCTAATTTTTCTGTTGTTGCTTGAAAAAGTCTCTCAGAATAGCCATATTTCTTTAAATACAGCTGATTTATGGGGAGTTAAATCTACAGTTTTCCTCTGTTTTACAAATACATTGCCAAGATATGGTAACCATACCAGTATATGCTTCCTCTTTCCTGTCTTCTAACTTTGATGATGGTCTGCATATAAGTAGACTATAATCCTGAACTTTGACCAAGGTGAAACATAACATGATCAATGGAGCACTTTTCCCAATACCTTAGCATTATGACATTTATTTATTTTTTAAAATTATTTCTTCTGGTAAAGTGTGATTCAAGGGAAAGGAAGATAGACTAGGTATTAGAAGAACTAGATTCACTTTTTGCCTTGGATCTTGAAGCAGCAAGTGTGAACTTGAGTACCCAGGGTGTTTGTGGGCATCATTACTTCACCTCTACCCTAAAAGGAATTAGACTAAAATATCCCTAAGTTTTTTCTCTGAATTATAATATGCTATAATTATAATATAAAATTATAATATGCTAAAGTCATAATTTGAACAAATGTTTAAAAATACTTACTCATTTACTTGGTATACGCAACTTATGTAAACTTTCCTGGCTCTTGCTTTAAAAACTATAAACCTTAGCAATAATTGAACTTGTGGGCAGTTTTAGTAGGAATTTAAAGTAGATCTTTATTGCTGTTTTAAGAAATACTATCCATGTTTTCTCTCTGAAATGAGTGGGTCATTTAAAATTATTTTATACTTCATGAGAATTTAAATATACAACCTCCAATTACAAGTTATACTTGGAGTAAATTACATAATGAGTCTGCAAATTTATTACTAAAATCAAATTTTTAAATTTTCTTTCTTTAAGCTCTAAACGTATATTTTCTGAATTGACTGATGCTTAAAATTTTGAAGAAGAAATTCGGAATTATAGGAATCTTTATTCAGATTATCAGAAACTACAGAAATAAAACCATTCCAAGGATGAGCCAGATGTCATTATAACTCAAAGTTTGTAGATTAGCCATTCCTATAGTCCCAAGTGTTCTCATCCTGAACCTATTGAGTTACATTCTCAGTATCCACTCCTCTTGTTCCCACTATTAAATCTCTTCTTCCCCCTTCCCTCCTCAACCACCTACTCTGCCTCCATACTATCGATCACTGGTGCTGCTCACTTTGACTTTTCCTCCAGCATCTGTGGACCAGGCTCAGACACATCTCAAGGGAATGCATAATCCCTGGGGCTCATGGGATCAGTGCAGTCTCTCTTGGTTGGTTTTAGCCACAGAGTATTCATTCTTTGTCTTTGGAAGGTGTCAATGTTTGTTTATGTTGTATAATGAATGTAGTTAACACCTGCGGTTTGAAATTAGTACAGATTTCACCTGAAGGGAAGTGTCAGTTCCTCCTTGACCTTCAAATAAGAGCAGTTGTCTGAAAGCAAACCTAAATAAGAATTATGCCTGAGAAAGCTTATAATTCACTGAGTTTACCTCAGCATTTCATTGCCACTTTTAAAAATTCTCAGCTGATTTATATTGACTTGACAATGCTGTGGAGAAAACGCCAAATAATTTGGAAGCTAAAGCACCGTCATCAGCCACTGAGTGAATACAGATAAGGAAAGAAAGAACTGAAATTTAAGACGCACCTGGTTTATATTCAAAATAGAAGTGTTTTAGATTGATTGTCTAACAGCTGTCTTCTCTTTTCTGAGAAAATTATCAAAATGTAGAATCAGTTTCCTGATGTTAGCTGACTGATAAGGACATCGAAAAATGGTAACCTTTTGGTAACCAAAGGTGGTGGAATGTTAAAAATCAAGGGTGTTCTGAGTCATGCTTAGCTTGAAATGATAAGTTGGGCAATGATGAATACTCTAGGATAGACTAAAAATCTTGATGATGTTGAGAAATGAAGACAAGAAAAGAAAGTTAGGTAAGCAGAAAAGCCAAAAGTGTAGACAAAACATTACTCAAAAGCATGCCTTCTGAACCAACGCTGACTAGCTTTTTTCTGTTTATATAATTCCCAGATGTACCTGAAAAGTATATACTTTCCATTGGTAAATGCCATATTTTGTGCGTAACATTCATTCAGAGTTAGAAACATTGTCAAGAGTTACTCATTGGTTCTTTGCCAGGAAGCCAAAGAGAAGTCAATTTTGAGGGCTTTTCTTAAAAATGATATTGAATCCATCCTTAAAGAAGAGAATTTAAAATGTTGAAAAGATGTAGTGTTAACCTGCTAATTCCTAGTCTTGCTTTTAAATTACATTCTCTTTGTTAGTAAATGCCTCTATTTTGAGTCAGATAGATTTTAGCCACAGTGCTGCTGTGTTCTGCTAGTGAATGCAAATTATTTAATAACTTGCCACCAAATTCTTTAGCCAATTCATTATTTGGGATTAATGTGCTAAATGTTCATTCTATTGCTAAGTGGGTTTACTCCAATTTAACTGAGGAATTTTACAGGCAACAGACAAGGTTCATTTCAAGTGATATCTGAAACATCAAAAATCTCAAGTAATAACGAAAACTGTGTTTTAGACATCACTTGAAGGAGTAGCTGACTGGTTGCTTAAATCCTTGGATTTTACAGAATGTTAGTTGAATTGGGACTTTTTGCCTCGGGGTTCTCTCTCCGAGGTTGCTGGAGCTCTGGGACCAAATTTCTTGCTTCACTTTACCTTTGCCATCAACCCTAATGCTCTTCACATCTTCCTTAGTAAACTTTAGGCTCATTCTAAGTCTCTCGATCTCTAACTGTGCACGTCTTCATCTTTACCACATAGTTCCTACAAGTGGGCATAGCATTACCCTAGATTTTCTGTCATGAATTTTCCAACGTCTTTGAATAAAGCTAGTTCTCCTTTAGGATCACGTTCTTATAGCTCTGCTGAGTAATATTCCATTGTAGATATAGATATATACCCATCTTCTTCATTCACTCATCTTTCAATGGACACTTAGTTTGCTTCCATGTCTTGGCTATTGTAAATTGTACTGCTATGAACATTCTGGTGCATGTACCTTTTTGAATTAGAATTTTCATTTTTTCTGGATATATGCCCAGGAATAGCATTGCTGGATCATATGGTAACTCTATTTTTAGTTTTTTAAGGAAACTCCATATTGATTTCCATAGTGGCTATACCAATTTACATTCCTTCCAACAGTGTAGGAGGGTTCCCTTTTCTCTACACCCTCTCCAGCATTTTTAATTTGTAAACTTTTGATGCTGGCCATTCTGACCAGTGTGAAGTAATACATTATTATAGTTTTGACTTGCATTTCTCTAATAATTAGCAATTTTGAACATCTTTTCTTGTGCCTGTTGGTCATCTATTTCAGACCTTCTTCTTCACCACCTGTTCCTTGGTAAGATATCTCTGTTAAATGTTATAAGGACACTGTGGGCGGGATCCTCTGCAAAGCCAGTTGTATCGTTAAAAAGATTATAGGTTACCTTTACAGCCAGAACAAAGTATGAAAGGCATGCAAGATCCAATCTGGAATAAACATTTAGAAAGGTTTGGCTCAGAGGTTAAAGCATCTGCCCGCAATGTGGGAGACCTGGGTTCAATCCCTGGGTTGGGAAGATCCCCTGGAGAAGGAAATGGCAACCCACTCCAGTATTCTTGCCTGGAGAATCCCATGGAGGGAGGAGCCTGGTGGGCTACAGGCCATGGGGTTACAAAAGTCGGAGACGATTGAGCGACTTCACTTTCACTTTCACAGTATCTCAGGATTTAGTAAAGAGAATAATGGAATCATATCAAAGCATGAAGGAAGTTAATTGCAACCAGGATGAGGATACAGAATTCTACCTACCTCAGTTTGAGGATTAAAGTTGATTTGGTGAGTAGCATTATATCTACTACTGCTGGCAGGAATCCCTCAGAAGAAATGGAGTAGCCATGATGGTCAACAAAACAGTCTGAAATGCAGTACTTGGATGCAATCTCAAAAACGACAGAATGATCTCTGTTCATTTCCAAGGCAAACCATTCAATATCACAGTAATCCAAGTCTATGCCCCAACCAGTAATGCTGAAGAAGCTGAAGTTGAACGGTTCTATGAAGACCTACAAGACCTTTTAGAACTAACACCCCAAAAAGATGTCCTTTTCATTATAGGGGACTGGAATGCAAAAGTAGGAAGTCAAGAAACTCCTGGAGTGACAGGCAAATTTGGCCTTGGAATACAGAATGAAGCAGGGCAAAGACTAATAGAGTTTTGCCAAGAAAATGCACTGATCATAACAAACACCCTCTTCCAACAACACAAGAGAAGACTCTACACATGGACATCACCAGATGGTCAACACTGAAATCAGATTGATTATATTCTTTGCAACCAAAGATGGAGACGCTCTATACAGTCAGCAAAAACAAGACCAGGAGCTGACTGTGGCTCAGATCATGAACTCCTTATTGCCAAATTCAGACTTAAATTGAAGAAAGTAGGGAAAACCACTAGATCATACAGGTATGATCTAAATCAAATCCCTTATGATTATACAGTGGAAGTGAGAAATAGATTTAAGGGCCTAGATCTGATAGATACAGTGCCTGATGAACTATGGAATGAAGTTCATGACATTGTACAGGAGACAGGGATCAAGACCATCCCCATGGAAAAGAAATGCAAAAAAGCAAAATGGCTGTCTGGGGAGGCCTTACAAATAGCTGTGATAAAAAGAGAAGCTAAAACCAAAGGAGAAAAGGAAAGATATAAACATCTGAATGCAGAGTTCCAAGGAATAGCAAGAAGAGATAAGAAAGCCTTCTTCAGCGATCAGTGCAAAGAAATAGAGGAAAACAACAGAATGGGAAAGACTAGAGATCTCTTCAAGAAAATTAGAGATACCAAGGGAACATTTCATGCAAAGATAGGCTCGATAAAGGACAGAAATGGTATGGACCTAACAGAAGCAGAAGATATTAAGAAGAGATGGCAAGAATACACAGAAGAACTGTGCAAAAAAGATCTTCACGACCCAGATAATCACAATGGTGTGATCACTCACCTAGAGCCAGACATCCTGGAATGTGAAGTCAAGCAGGCCTTAGAAAGCATCACTATGAACAAAGCTAGTGGAGGTGATAGCATTCCAGTTGAGCTATTTCAAATCCTGAAAGATGATGCTGTGAAAGAGCTGCACTCAATATGCCAGCAAATTTGGAAAACTCAGTAGTGGCCACAGGACTGGAAAAGGTCAGTTTTCATTCCAATCTCAAAGAAAGGCAATGCCAAAGAATGCTCAAACTACCGCACAATTGCACTCATCTCACACACTAGTAAAGTAATGCTCAAAATTCTCCAAGCCAGGCTTCAGCAATATGTGAACCGTGAACTTCCTGATGTTCAAGCTGGTTTTAGAAAAGGCAGAGGACCCAGAGATCAAATTGCCAACATCCGCTGGATCATGGAAAAAGCAAGAGAGTTCCAGAAAAGCATCTATTTCTGCTTTATTGACTATGCCAAAGCCTTTGACTGTGTGGATCACAATAAACTGTGGAAAATTCTGAAAGAGATGGGAATACCAGACCACCTGATCTGCCTCTTGAGAAATTTGTATGCAAGTTAGGAAGCAACAGTTAGAACTGGACCTGGAACAACAGACTGGTTCCAAATAGGAAAAGGAGTACAGTCAAGGCTGTATATTGTCACCCTGCTTATTTAACTTCTATGCAGAGTACATCATGAGAAACGCTGGGCTGGAAGAAGCACAAGCTGGAATCAAGATTGCCAGGAGAAATATCAATAACCTAAGATATGCAGATGACACCACCCTTATGGCAGAAAGTGAAGAGGAACTCAAAAGCCTCTTGATGCAAGTGAAAGAGGAGAGTGAAAATGTTGGCTTAAAGCTCATCATTCAGAAAATGAAGATCATGGCATCTGGTCCTATCACTTCATGGGAAATAGATGGGGAAACAGTGGAAACAGTGTCAGGCTTTATTTTTCTGGGCTCCGAAATCACTGCAGATGGTGACTGCAGCCATGAAATTAAAAGACGCTTACTCCTTGGAAGGAAAGTTATGACCAACCTAGATAGCATATTCAAAAGCAGAGACATTACGTTGCCAACAAAGGTCTGTCTAGTCAAGGCTATGGTTTTTCCTGTGGTCATGTATGGATGTGAGAGTTGGACTGTGAAGAAGGCTGAGCGCCAAAGAATTGATGCTTTTGAACTGTGGTGTTGGAGAAGACTCTTGAGAGTCCCTTGGACTGCAAGGAGATCCAACCAGTCCATTCTGAAGGAGATCAGCCCTGGGATTTCTTTGGAAGGAATGATGCTAAAGCTGAAACTCCAATAATTTGGCCACCTCATGTGAAGAGTTGACTCATTGGAAAAGACTCTGATGCTGGGAGGGATTGGGGGCAGGAGGAGAAGGGGATGACAGAGGATGAGATGGCTGGATGGCATCACTGACTCTAAGGACGTGAGTCTGAGTGAACTCCGGGAGTTGGTGATGGACAGGGAGGCATGGTGTGCTGTGATTCATGGGGTCGTAAAGAGTCGGACATGACTGAGCGACTGAACTGAACTGAACTGATCTGATGGGCTTTCCTGGTGGCTCAGACGGTAAAGCGTCTGTCTACAATGAGGGAGACCTAGGTTCGATCCCTGGGTGGGGAAGATCCTCTGGAGAAGGAAATGGCAACCCACTCCAGTATTCTTGCCTGGAAAATCCCATGGATGGAAGAACCTGGTAGGCTACAGTCTGTGGGGTCTCAAAGAGTCGGACATGACTGAGCGACTTCACCACCACCACCACCATGGGCTTATTAAAACACAATTTATATAAAAAGGTGTAGTCCATTTGTGGTTTCAGCAAAATCACAGATACGAAGATCTCAAGTCCCACTTTCTAGGTTTAAATTTCTGATCTATAAGTAACTGGGGCTTCCCTGGTGGCTCAGAGGTTAAAGCGTCTGCCCGCAATGCGGGAGACCTGGGTTCAATCCCTGGGTCAGGAAGATCCCCTGGAGAAGGAAATGGCAACTCACTCCAGTATTCTTGCCTGGAGAATCCCATGGATGGAGGAGCCTGGTGGGCCCAAGCCCATGGGGTAGCAAAGAGTCGGACATGACTAAGCAACTTCAATTGAATTCAATTCTTAGAACTTTGATTTAATCCCTTTAATGACTGAGGTGATAAATATTCATTAATTAAGTAAATGTCTTGATATTCAGGGAGGTTTTAAACTTAAACATGAATACAATGAAATAAATCAAGGTAAGATAGTCTTACGTTTATATTAGAACATGTTATACAGTAAATAGGAAAATGTATATATTTGTTACCTAATCTGAGAGATTACATGTGTGACTTCCATGTGAAATATGCATTGGTTTAGACATGAGATGTAAGTGGAAAAGCATAATAAAATTTGAATAATTTAAAAAATCAGTTTTGCAATGTCAAAGGACAATAGGACAATTGTGACTCTTGTTTTTTGCAGACATAATTTATTAGATATATGAGTTATGTAAGAGCTGAGGAAGATCTTTCTTGTTATGGTTATAAGTGTTTCTGCTCAGGTATCTGAAATGCTTATCAAAAAATAAAATTTATTAAATATATAATTTAAAATGTGAGATAAAATGTAATTAACTATTTAACAGATTTTAAGTATTTAAAGTACTTAAGCAGATTTTATGTGATTTTAAACTGTTCAACATGAATTAGTTGAACATTAAACAAAAGAACATATAAAACTGTTTTTTCTCATTTATATAACAATTAGTAGATTTTTAAGTGGTAGATTTGGATGTTGATCTCAAAGACTTAAGAAAACATTGAGTTAAAAAAGTTTTGAACGTTAATTTGAAACCTAAATAGCCCTTTCTGAACGCAAACTAAAACACCCATCATAAAACTTAACATCGTACATTTTCCTTTCCCTGATTTGTTTTTCTGCTGTCAGAGTATCGTAAATAGCTTTCTGCTCTGCCCCAAATACTTTTTATTCCAAGGCCAGTTGAAGTTCTGCGTCTTCAGAATATCTTCCTTAAAATCCAGCTATCAAGGAATTTCCCTGATGTTGGGTTACATACCTACTTGTAACCCAATCTCCATCAAATGAGGATGCTTTATCGTGCTCACTTATCCTGGGATGGGTGAGAAATATGTCACATTATGGGGTTTTTTTTCATTTGAAGTATAGTTAATGGACTATACTGTGCCTGCAGTCCATAGGGTTGCAGAGAGTCAGACACAACTGGGCAACTGAACAGCAACAACAATGGTTAATTTACAACGTTGTTTTAGATGCAAGTGTACAGCAAAGTAATTTGGTTTTATATATGTAATATGTATGTACATATATTCTTTTTCAGATCCTTTTCCTTATAGATTATTATATTGAATATCATTCCCTATTTTATAGAGTAGGTCCTTGATGTTTACCTATTTTATATATAGTAGCACAACTCATTATGTTGAGCCTCATTTTTGCCATGGCTCCTTGGACAGTCTTTAGAATCCACACTGGGACTCTCATATTAACATTCTGAGTCTCAGTTTCCTCTTCTGTAAAACAAGGGTACTGAAGTTAGACTGGGGCCAGGGAAATCTCAGAAGATTCTTTTAAGCTCAAAACATACTTTGACATAACATAGTTATTCGATATTTCCCTTCTCCATTCTAATGTGGATTTTATGGAGCCCAAGTTCATTCTTACTTGACTCTAGTGACTACAACTAAGGTATAGAAGCAGAGAAGTGGGGAAGAAATTTTTATTTTCTTTTGATTTCAGGCAAATCCACTTTCTTTTAATCCATCTGACAAGGATCATATCTTAGATCTTAAAATACTTTTATTAAGATAGCATTGAAAGAATTCAAGTCATGATCTTCAATATTAAAACACCCTTGTTTAAAATATGTCTTTGTGGTTGGCTTATCTGCTATTTTAAAAGCACTATGATGCTTAACTATTCCAGCTGCTAAATAGGACAGGTGTGGAATGATCCTCAGAACAGTTGTCTAAAAATAGAACTTGAGCCTGGAATATCTTCTCTGGCATAACTGTAAGCAATAATCACTATAATTAATGTAAATGAACACCATTTTATTCATGAATTTTAATGTAACACAGAAAGATTTCATTGTTCACAAAAATTGGGTTAACTCTTTGAGATTAGAAGCTAGAGTCTTACGATTTAGGGAGAACTGTTTAGCCTCCTCCAAAAAGGATAAGGCACAAAATATTGCATGCCAGAGGATGTCCATTTGGTATTTTTCCTATGAACTTCTTAATGTAAACAGCATAATAAGATTAACTTTCTTGGACTTCAAGACATGTGTGTGCTAAGTCACATCAGTCATGTCCGACTCTTTGTGACCCCGTGGACTATGGCCCGCTGGCTCCTCTGTCCGTAGAATTCTCCAGGCAAGAATACTGGAGAGGGTTATCATGCCCTTCTCCAGAGGAAATGTCTGACTCAGGGATCAAACCAGTGTCTCCTGTGTCTCCTGCATCGGCAGGTGGGTTCTTTACGACTAGCACCACCTGGGAAGCCCCATGTAAACATACTTCACTATTATAACAACCTGAATGTATCTATTTAACCAATCCCTTCTTTGTGGACACTTAGGTTGCATCCAGTCTTTAGTTTATTATCAACCATTGTGCATTTTAACAAACACTGCAACTTTACAAACACTGAATACTTACTGTATATAAAGCCCTATTGTAAAGATTATTAGAAAAACTAGAAGTGTTTTTTTGCCATCAAGGAACTCACAACCTAATAAGTACAGTTGGCTAACAGTTCATCACCTCTATGTAAGAATCCAGCCAGCATCACTCCTACCCAGAAATGCTTTTTCCTGCCTTGATATCACCACTTTGTTTAAAAATTCCTAGTCTGTCTTTTTGTTTGTTGTTTAGTCATTAAGTTGTGTCTGACTCTTGTGATGCCATGGACTGTAGCCCACCTAGCTCCTCTGTTTTTCTGTTTACATAGATACAGAAACCACCCTGCTCTTTTTTTTTTGGTCCCTTTCTATCTCTTCTTTATATTTGGTACTCTAGGAAAGGTAAAACTTTACCTCTACCTGTCTTGGATTTCCAGGTGGAAATCTTTAACTAAAAGATGGATTCACAAGAGAAAACTATTTTGATGTGTGCAGCCCACATCATGGGGGAGAAACCTAAACCAAAAATAACTCTATACATCAGTGTCTCTTTTGCTGTCTCGTATACAAGGTTATTGTTACCATCTTTCTAAATTCCATATATATGCATTAGTATACTGTATTGATGTATAGAACAGTCTTTTGGACTCTGTGGGAGAGGAAGAGGGTGGGATGATTTGGGAGAATGGCATTGAAATACGTATAATATCATATATGGAACGAGTCACCAGTCCAGGTTCGATGCACGATACTGGATGCTTGGGGCTGGTGCACTGGGACGACCCAGATGGATGGTATGGGGAGGGAGGAGGGAGGAGGGTTCAGGATGGGGAACACATGTATACCTGTGGCGGATTCATTTCGATATTTGGCAAAACCAATACAATATAAAGTTTAAAAATAAAATAAAATAATAAAAAAAATCTCGAAAGAAAAAAAAAAACTCTAAATGGTGGCTTAGAATTCCGGCTTATACAGCATCTTCAACCAAGAATAAGACACTGTAGAGTAATGACAGAAGAAAGAGAAGTAGTTTTAGGCTTCCAAGGGCACAGACTGCGGGAAGGTAAATGTGTGGGAGCAGACTTATAGAACAAGGTTTGTTTGCAGATTCCTCTGGTGCCTTCTCTGGGCTACTAAAAAATGTCTTCTTTCCTCCTGGTACAGGGAGGGCACCTTTATCTCCTGTTTTCAAGAAGGGAGAATCAAAGTGTCTGTCTTACATCTGCAATTTCTAAGTGCCTTTAATTCAAAATAGTCAACATGCCAAAATGGAATATTTTGGGGTGACGCATCCTGGTTTCCTTCAGTACCACAGTGTTTGCACACCAGTGAAAGGATTGTGGAGGATCTGTGAGCTTCACCATCCTTGGCGCTATAGACCAAGAAGAGAAAAAAAATTGGAGGTATAAATACCATTGCAATATTTAGTTAGCACGTGAACTGCAGACATAGCTATGATTAAAAACACTGTAGGCCAAATGCAGGTAAATATAATATAATAATTAATAACTCAATAGGCTATTGATAATATTTCAAATTTGCACAATAGTTTATTTGTAATGTATGGATGTGAGAGTTGGACTATAAAGAAAGCTGAGCGCTGAAGAATTGATGTTTTTGAATTGCGGTGTTGGAGAAGATTCTTGAGAGTCCCTTGGACTGCAAGGAGATCCAAGCAGTCCATTCTGAAGGAGATCAGCCCTGAGTGTTTACCGGAAGGACTGCTGTTGAAGCTGAAACTCCAATACTTTGGCCATCTGATGTGAAGAACTGACTCATTTGAAAAGACCCTGATGCTGGGAAAGATTGAGGCGGAAGGAGAAGCGGACGACAGAGGATGAGATGGTTGGATGGCATCACCGACTCAATGGACATGAGTTTGGGTAAACTCTGGGAGTTGGTGCTGGACAGTGAGGCCTGACGTGCTGCAGTCCATGGGGTTGCAAAGAGTTGGACAAGACTGAGAGACTAAACTGAACTGAACCAGGGATAGAACCCATGCCTCCTACAGTGGAAGTGTGGAGTCCTAACCACGGGACCACCAGGGAATAATTCCCTATAGCTATAATTTTCCTGAACTAAAGTTAAAATGAACTTTAAGGTTTTAAAATTATAGAATTTTAGTACTAGAGGAGATTGACAGTTTCATCAACTGGTTCTAAAAGTTCTATGGGTCTTGGATCCACTTAATAGTCTGATAAAAGCTACATTTTCTCTCCTTAGAAAGATAAAATCCATGGTATAATTTTGGTATGCTGAATTAAATCCATGTCCCTCTAGAACAGTGCTTTTTTTATTTTTAAATAACTTTGCTGAGATATAATTTAAATACTATAACATTTACCCATTCAGCATGCAATTTAATTTAATGTATTTACAGAGTTGTACAACCTTCACCACAACCTAATTTTAGAACCTTTCCATCACCCTAAAGGGACCCTTTCCATCAGTCCCTTTACAGTTATTCCCCATTATTATCCCCAGCCCTCAGCAACTACTATGATAATTTCTGTCTCTCTAGGGAAAATATTGAATTTTTTCCACTTCTATCCTTAATAAGAAGTATGTTTGACATCCAGCTCATAGATGTACATGAAGGCACAACAAAATTTGTATGAACAATACTCTTATTCTTTTCAATATACTCTGATATATTCCACTCTATTATAAAAATTAATTTTATGACCCACTAGTAAATCCTGACCCCACTCCCCAGCTTAAAAGACTCTGTCCTAGTGGGTCTACCCTAAGAAAACATAAAGCCAAACTAAACCTTGAAGCATACAGCTTCCTTATTTAACAGCTGAAGAAACAGGCCCAGAAATGGGACTTGCTCAAGACACAATTAGGATTAGAATTAATTTCTCTTTTGTCTTAGGGTATTACACTACTTGTTCTACTTCCAATTTCTGTGACCTGAGGGCAAAAAGTTGCTAAATGGCCAGAAGAAAAACTAATTCACGAGTTATAGTTTGGGACAGGAGAAAAGAAAAACTAGGTTCATCCACGGAGGATGGGGAAGCATGGATGGAGGAACAAGTGTAAGGCTGCTCAGGACCACAAGAGGAAAGCCCGCCTGTTGCAAGGTGACCAAAAGCTTGCCCTGGAGGCCACAGCCTGGGGCTAATTGCCCTGCATCTTGTTCAGGTTATTAGAGTTGAAGTCAAGCAGCCTTTTCCTTTGAGATGTCTCCTGTGGCTCCATTGCCCAAGAGGTTCTGGCATGAGCAAGGGTGTTTATAATCTTTAGCAGTGACTCTGCAGCCCAAGCAGAAGCACCTTCATTTGCTTCCTGTAGCACCTGTGGCCTGCCACCCCATCTGCATTCAGGGCACGTGCCTATAAGTGCATCGTCATTCTTGTTTGCTTTGCTGCAAGTGGAAATGTTAGTGGAAATGCTGCATATGCAGTGTGATGCCTGTGGAACCTATTACCTGTCGTTCATATTTTGGGTAACAAGTAGCAAATTGGAGGGTGATATTTGGTGTCAGTGTTAAGAATTCAGATGTTGAGCAATTAATCACCAAGATAATTGATGATAACCATGAAGAAAGGTACAGAGCCCCTTGAGATACCTGACTAGGCCTGATGACAGAATCCAATATTTTATCATTCTATTTTCAAGATGAGAGTCCTTTACATTTGTAAAGGGGCCCAAGACACCTTCTCTTGAGCTCTACACATGGCTGTGAAATACGCTGGGTAATTTTCAGGGCAGTTATCAGCCTCTTTGGTAGGCAGATGTATGATTAAACATTTCTTCAACCAAGCCAGTTATGGAGAGGAGTCATAAAGAATGAAGATTCTATTTCAGATTCCAGTGCTAGAACTTCTTAGAACTCCTTAGCTCCAGGAATGCAGCTCAGGGTAAACTAGAGATTGTGTGTATATTTTTGTGGGCAGGAAGAACCAGATACACAGGAACTAAATGCAATCTGGCTTGAGCAGAGTGTGAAGGAATTTTGGGAAAGAAAAAACTCCTGGATACAAGGTTTTTAGAGAGAACTGAGAAAACCCGGCAATACATCTAGTAAGATAGAAGAGAATGAAAACCTGAGTCAGAAGAATTAAAAGTAGAGACATGTGAGAAGAGAATGCAAAAATCTACCTCAAGGTGAGGCAAGCATGGTACTTCATGATATGTGAGCGTCTGCACATCAAGAAGTGGATGACAATCTGGAACATCTTGGAAAGAAGGAGTATGCATACTCCTGAGAATAATGATGAATCAGTGCTTGGCTCTTGAGAAATGAGAGCAGAAGAATGTGACCTGGATGAGAGGAAACAAAAGAAAAGAATATGGGACAAAGAATGGAATACTAACCTGGGAAGAATTATGATTCATTCAGGAGGGCCTTAACTCTTCGGTAAAAATTAACCTTTAGAGTGAAAAATAGATGTTGTGATTCCTTGAATGTGGCTCTCTGCAGATTTGATGTGGCTTGTCTTTCCTGCAACAGTTGGTATGGAAGTCTAAAAAGAGTTATTGAGCCTATTTATTGGAAAAGGAATGGGTTTGGAAGCATATTTGGTCAAAAAGTTTCTAGAAAAAAAATCGATGGACTTTAGGTATAGGAAAATTTTCATTCACCCTTTCCAGTTAAGTTTTGTGACTTCAGGTGATTGAGGAGAATTTAAAAGGTAAAGACTAGCTATGGGATCTCGGAGAAGGCAATGGCACCCTACTCCAGTACTCTTGCCTGGAAAATCCCATGGATGGAGGAGCCTGGTGGGCCGCAGTCCATGGGGTCGCTAAGAGTCGGACAAGACTCAGCGACTTCACTTTCACTTTTTACTTTCTTGCATTGGAGAAGGAAATGGCAACCCACTCCAGTGTTCTTGCCTGGAGAATCCCAGGGACGGGGGAGCCTGGTGGGCTGCCGTCTATGGGGTCGCACAGAGTCGGATACGACTGAAGCGACTTAGCAGCAGCAGCAGCAGCAGCTATGGGATCTAAGGATGGGATTTACTTCTCTACAGCCTGGTTGCAAATAATAGCAGGATATACTTTTGGCCATAGGTAGGGAACATCTTATTAGAATAAAGAAGCAGGCATTTGCCTAGTCTAGAGTTCTGTGAACTAAATATGCAGGAGATGGAGAGAAGATGAAGAGACAGCACCCAGCCCTCTGGGGAATCACTGGTTGATGTTGAAAGAAGATGGTGGGACCTTCTCGGGTTTTGACAAGTGACAGTTGGCAGGGCGCCAGAAATAACCCTTAGGGCATTAGACATCCATCCCTTGTGTGATTTGAGTCTAGATGGCAACAATGTGAACAAAGCGAGCCTAAGACCATACTCAGCAAGTATGAGTTCAGATGCAGCAGTGTACTATGCCAAAGCATCAAGTGGAAAAGTGCAGTGGCAGAGGGGAAGGGAGCAGAGATGATGTGTGAAAAGAAGCTATGTATCTGGGAGGGAGCCCTTTTACCTGCTCCTGTAAGCAAACTGCAAAATAGGAGAGAGGATGAAGAAAAACTGTTTCTCCTTGCTCTTCAAGTAGAATTGAGTCCATGTGGGGAGATGGATATAATGAATAATGCATTCCTGCTGCAGATCCTAAAATTGTCGCAGAGAAAACATATGGTGGTGATGGGGGTTTCAGCTAGCCAGTCATCTGCCTGGATCTTTCTCTAAAGTTAACCAAGATCTTTTCTGGTCTTATTGCGAATTATATTCACCAGAAAGCCATTTCTGTAAGTCAGCTGTACCATTTCTCATCCAGTGTGGATGATCTAATGGCTTCAGGCCGTTTAAACAGTATTTTCAAATCTGGAGGGCCACAAGAGTAACACCTGGCTGTAGCTCTACCAAAATCTAAATAAAATGTATGCCTGTTAGTCAATTGACTAAAATAATAAAGATCATCTGAAATGTTATTTTCCCTCTTTAGTAACTGTTCTCCAGTTTGTCATTCAGATAGCTTCTGGAGTCTGTGCCCTCCTCCCTGCTCCCATTCCCTTCCCATGGAGAAAGACTTTTGATTTCCATTCAACATTCCATGATATGCAGAGAAGGTACTGCAAGAAAGGAAAATGTATGTACAACACGTGGCTTTTCAAAATAGTGTATTAATAAGGTGAGGAAGTAAGAGGCCAGTTTGGCTTCGTTGACTATAGCATTGATTCAGTGAGGGAAGTAGTGGGAAATAACTGTGGGGAGAGGGTTGGCAGGCAGATTGTGAAAGCCTTGGGTGCCAGCTTACGTTGTTTGAATCTTATATTCAAAGTATTGGAAGTCTGGAAATGCTTGAGTGGCAAGTATCAAGATGAGAGTGATTTTTAGGAGTATGAATTGGGTTGCCATGGCTACGGTAAATAGCTAAGGGGGTTGGGAAGATACTAACAGCAGGGAAAGCAACAGAATAATATAATAGTGCAAGTTTGAGCTGAAGGAGGCCTGAACTAGACTGATGATAGTGGTGGTGAAAAAGAAAAGAGAGATTATGCAAAAGAATTTTCAGGGTTTGGTAAGGGAGAAAGAGGAAAGTCAGATTCTGCTGGAATTCAGAGTTCAGGTGGCCAGGATAATGAAAGAGAAGAAGAAAAATGAAATTATTGACATATGATGTCCTGGTGCTGGCAGGAAATCCAACTGTGGAAGTACAGGAAGTAATCTGAGATAAGAGAATGCAGACAAGGTCAGAAGTTGGAGGTAGAAATACAGATATTAAAGTCATTTTCACAGAGTTAATAGCTGGAGCTACAAGAATATGAGTTCTAACTAAAACATTCATGCTGTTAGAACTATTTTTGCTAAATATTTTTCCTCCAGAAAATATGGCTTAAGGTAGGTTTTTCATGCCTTTGTCAGTCAGAGTTCCGTGGTAGGCAACAGAATCTAGCCTGTTTAAGAAGAAAGGTATTTCGCTATTAAGAGGTTTGTGAAATCATTGTAGAGGAGGGAGTGAAGAAAGAGCTTCTAGGTTGAACTTCCAGTAAGCACTCCCCAAATCTCATTCCAGACCTGGGCATCGGGGTGAGATGCTACAGTCTGCCTCCAGCAGGGAAGGAGAAGTCTCAGTTCAGGAGGTTCCATCACTGCTGCTGAGCACAGGGCATTCTGCATCTGTCACAGACTTGCCTTTCTCTTTGTGAGTGTTTATGAATCATTTAAAGGGACCAGGTGTCATTTCTAAACAGAACCAGCAGCTTCTTTGTGCTAGAAGGGAGATAGGCTTAATGCTGAGGAAGCTAATCCACAATATCCAACACAGCGTTTTGGACCATTTTACAGGAAATATCTAGAGTTGAACTTTGGATTTGCATGATTCTTTTTTAATCAGATGAATGAGACTCCAAGCCTGATTTTTCAGTAGGTACAATATCATGTTCTTCTTTGTCTTTTGTTTTCAGCATGTTCTACACATAGCTACTAGTTCAGACATAACAATAAGAGCTAAGATTCTGAGGTTGTGTTTAGGCTCCGTGGGCAAGCATGCCCAGTCCATGGGGTCGCAAAGAGTCAGGACACAACTGAGCAACTGAACAACAACAACAAATTGATTAATAATGTCTGCCCAGGGCTGGGGAGGGGACAATGGCACCTTTTATTTGCCATCTCCATACTAGGTCATTGCTTCACTAATGATAAATTTACTAGTTTGTGACTGTAGGTTACTGTTCCTACATGTTAGAAGACATGTCAACTCCAATATTTTGGTGACTGGAAATGTTTTCTACTAGTAGAATGCTTACTAAGTCCTACATACCCTTGCTTTCAAACTGTGGTGCTGGAGAAGACTTTTGAGAGTCCCTGGACTGCAAGAAGATGAAACCAGTCAATCCTAAAGGAAATCAACCTTGAATATTCATTGGAAGGACTGATGCTGAAGCTAAAGCTCCAATACTTTGTCCATCTGATGAGAAGAGCCAACTCATTGGAAAAGACCCTGATGCTGGGGTCAAGATAGAAGGCAGGAGGAGAAGGGGATAACAGAGGATGAAATGTTTTGGTGGCATCACCGACTCAATGGACATGAATTTGAGCAAGCTCCCGGAGATGGTGAAGGACAGGGAAGCCTGGTATGCTGCAGTCCATGGGGTCACAAAGAGTCAGAAATGACGGAGTGACTGAACAACAATATATCCTTAGTGTACAATGTACTTGAACTATTATGTTTTTTAACTCTAGTTTATCCAGTAGTTTCTCTCTGCTTCTTCTAAGATTCATCTACTGATTTTACCCCATCCTTTTTCCAAACTCTTGCCTCTGGAGGGTCAGGTCCCTCAGTCTGTACTGTGTGGGTAAGAAAAAATGACATCAGGGCCACAGAGTGTGATATGAAGTTGGAAAAGGCAACACCTTAGCAACTTCCAGCTTCTAAGAACAAAAGAATCACAAGCCTTAGGGAATAAATTCTTCTGCTGCTTCCCAAAGGGGTTTTTCAATTTCAAGGACCTGATGAATTCAATCTTAATTTTTCTGAATGTCTCTCCCTGCCCTGCTATTCTCATGCTTCAAGATCACCTGCTTTTTGATGCTTTATTGATGACAGTCTCCTCTCCCCACTCTCTATACTCTCAAATTACTTGGTATGTACACCATCTGTTGTAGCAAAAATCAAATGACATTTTAGTTGTTTACGTATATGTTATACTTTCAGCCTGAGCTACTCAAAGGCAGAGGCTGTCTTCTTAAAACCAGTACTTATTAAGTTTTACATATATTATCTCCTTCAGTCCTAACAATAAACCTATGAGGAAATGAGGCTCAGAGGGGTTAAATATCATGCCCCACTGTAAATACCTGGCAGAAACAAGATTTGAAACTAGGTCGTATTTTATATGTATACCTAGCATGTATATGCAGAGGATGTCAGTAAATACCCATCAGATGAGCCAGTAGTTAAATGAATAAGCTGTACGCTACAAACCACAAGGAAGCCATTTTTGGCCACCAGCTGAAAACAAGTCCTTTCAGTTACTCTTACAGCTCTCAGCATGCTGCAGACTTTAATTCAAACCAGACCTTAATACCTAGAAGAAGGATGTATCAAAACTAGATTACTGGAAACAAAGCAGCTGATCATCTTACTTAAGGTCATCTACTGAGCCTGGCCTTCCCAATAAGGGAAGCGTCTCATCATAATGCTTCTTTACAGATTCAATTTAAAATGTTAATACCACCGTGTCAGAAACAAAGTCAGAAGTCATGAAGAAAAGATGGACTAAAAGAAGCCTTCCTTCCATTCTATAAATTGAGCTGCTTTGTTATGCCCTGTGTTCAGATGAGAGGCTTTCTAAGTAAAACCTAAGGAACATGAACAACTATCAGAACAACTCCACCATGTTTGTAGAGTCATCATTGATTGCTGGGTTTCTGCTCCTGCTTTCTTCCTGTGTCCCCAAAGAGTTCCTTGCTCTGATTTTAATAAATAAAGATATTGCCCAATTAGATTGGTTTTAGATCTAACAATTTTGTCTGCTGGCATAATCAGCCAACAGCAGCCAGGTGTCTGAATTATCTTTTGGCTTTCCTTTTCTGCTGTGAAGTGAGTTTTTCCATTGCTAGGTCTTCTTCCATATTTGCTGTCCACAGAGGCAGAGGCTGGGAGTGGCCGTGTGCTTCCAGGGTGCTGCACTGGGAATGCTGGGCTCTATTCCCCTGGGTTCATGAGCTCACCCTGTTTCCAAGCGTCACCACACATGTGGTGGATCCTGATGGAAAAATAGTCAGGTTTGAGTGGAAATAGCAGGGAGTGGGACAGCTGCATTTCAAAGCTTTTCATTTCCTTTTCCTCTGTGTCCAGCATATGGCTTTAATGGAGTTGCTGAGTGTATAGTTCTGTATAGTTTCCCCCTTCAAGTAGTGTTCTCTTTTGCCTCTGTGCTAACACCCCCTCCACCCCCCACCAATGTTAAAAGCAGAAGCACATTCTCAGCTGTCTCTTGGGAAGATGAGTTTTATTTTGATTAAAAACAATTTAAAAAATTAAGCTCTCTTAGAAATTCTGCTGTGAAAAATAGGACTATTTTTTAATGTGATCATACATTGTAAGATTTTTTTTTCCCCTATATCTTTCCTGGAGGGGGTTGGGAGAGGTCTGGGATAGATCATGGTCCTTTGGTAGTAGCAATGGAGATTTGTTATCTGGTCCTAATTTTGCCTCTAACTAAATGACTATTTCAGACATGACAGTTAAACTTTTCGGTCTGTAGAAGGCTAAGTGAATGATCTATAAAATCCCTTCTGGATTAAAAAATAAAAAGATTCTGGGATTATATCTATCTAGTTTTTGGCTAGTTTGTTTCATTTTTGGTTTCCCAGAATTAGAGTGAAATAAAGGAATGAAGAAGTATAAAGTGTGAACAGAAATATTTTCATTCAATAAGGATATTCTGCCATAAACACATTCTTCATTGATTTATTGTTCTGTGGATTTTCTGTGAATTAAATTCTTCAAAATTACATGTGGTTCACAACACAGAGCAATTGGAATATAATTAGTCCTTTGAATGACTTTCAGAGTGACCATTAAATCATCTCTGGAAGTTTATTAGTTTACTGAAACCAGGGTCTTAGTGTCTTATTAAGAAGAAATAGAATATATACTTTAGGAAGAAACTTCCTGGAATGGATTAGTCCAGAAATTTGTGCTCAGGATTTTAGCTTCCAGTTCCCTCCTCCCTACCTTTGTTTCTGGCCCTGATTAACCACTTAAATGTCAATAATTGCTTCATCTTTCTAGGTCATAGATTGCCCAGCTAATGAACAGCTAATGTATTGTTTCAGAATTATCTAGAACTTAAGGGCTAGCAGGTTAATTTCTGTTACGTATTTTGAGATTTTGATAAAAAGTTATAAGGACAGTGACTTATTTTAGTCTCATTTTCCCCTTCATGGTATTCAACATGAGAAGTACTATTTTTGCTTTCCAAGCAAAACTTTTGAAAATGTTGATGGTAATAAAAATGCATTAAAATAAAATCAGATATGAAGCTTAAGCATTCGTGTTATTTATTAAGCTTCAAATCATCAGCATTAAGCTCTCCCCCCCTTTTTTTCTGGGTACTATCCAATTTCTTTGTGTATCTTGGTGATTAAAAGTATCCTATATCCATTAACAAGGGGGTGACTTCTCTTTGTGACAGGTAGAAACTCTAATTCTCCCTAGAGAGTTTAAATTGTGTGGAGTGGATCAGAAGGACGTCTTTCTTAGTTCTATGAAGGCCACTTTTATCCAAGGACCTTTATTTCCTGGCCTAATTTAGCCACAGGCGTCCTCTAAAGTTGAATAATACTGATGATTGATAAATATAATCTGCATGGAGATATAACAAGTAACAATCTAGAGATTGTTCTTTATCTTTGGCAATGGAATTTCAAATCCACGTCTTTACAGATTAAATACTTATCTCCTGGGTTGAATAATTTAAAACATCAAAAACTTACTTGCTTTGAAATGGCTGGCATGTTAACTAACTATGTTATTGTCATCTAGATCCTTTACTATTTTTTCAAATGTTACACCAGTTGATGCTCTGCTGGGTGAATTAAGATGGGCATTTTTCCTGCTAATTTATGCCAGTAGGAGGGTGGAACCAGGTTTTAGGAGTGGGGGCTGTCTGAGTTCTTTGGGGCTGTTATAACAGAATACCATAGACTGGGTGGCTTATAAATAACAGAAATTTACTTCTCACAGTTCTGGAGGCTGGGAAATCCAAGATCAAGGTGCTAGCAGGGGGCTGGCTGCCTGGTTATAGATGACTATCTTGTCACTGTGTCCTCACATGATGGAAGGCACAAGGGAGCTCTCTGAAGACTCTTTATAAGGGCAGTAATTCCATTCATGAGGGCTCCCCCCATGTACGAATCACATCCCAAAGACCCAAATACCTAATACCATCAAATTCGGGATTCGGTTCAGTTCAGTCGCTCAGTTGTGTCTGACTCCTTGCAACCCCATGGACTGCAGCATGCCAGTCTTCCCTGTCCGTCACCAACTCCTGAAACTTGCTCAAACTCATGTTGAGTTGGTGATGCCATCCAACCATCTCATCCTCTGCCTTCTCCTCCTGCCTTCAATCTTTCCCAGCATCAAGGTCTTTTCCAATGAGTCAGTTCTTCGCTGATTGGGGAGTAGCTTTCACCCTATGAATTGGGTGGGAGAGGGGCAAGACACAGACATTCAGTCTATATATGGGAGGATGTAAAACTTACATAATTGGAGGACTCTAAGAAAAAGAACACAAAGTAGGTATGATGGTGAACTTATACATAGAAAAAAAAAATTTAAAAGAACTAATAAATATCATAAATTAAATACTTGAAATTAAACAGCCTTCCCCCAGTATTTTTGTATATGTACAGTATTTTTGGATTACTTCTTCATATAGCAACAATCTGAAAATCTTACATCATTTTCTGTAGACAAATCTTTTCCTCATATGGCTGGCTGAAATTTTTTTTATTATTACTAATAGGTTATAAACATTTCTTTTATGTCCACAACCATTATTGGTCATGAAAATTATTGATTGTGTCAAATTTTGGAAACCTCTGAAAGTTTCACTCACATATGCTGTCTCTAGTATTCCTCCAAACATAGAAATGTAATAAATATATTTTATTTCATGTGATTGCCATCAAAAGAAAAAAATATGGTGTTCTATAATTGTATATGCTGCTTTACTGTGTGTATTCCTAACAGAAAGAACTTCTACTTTGACTAAATACTTATGGGAACTGTATCCTCTATTCACAGTCTTACAAGGCTGATGATTGGAAGAATTTTCCAAAGATTAGCTTCTGATTCCTTATGTTTCCTTTTTTGCATATCTACTTCTGTTTCTGGGTAACAGGGGAAATGTTCATGTCACAATATGTCTAGCTCTGCACATTTGTATTGTGATGTCAGGTGAGTCAGCATAGTAGGCATTAGGGATAATCCTTGAAACCATTCCTTACTTCGAGATGGTTGGCAGTAACTTATTTATAATGGAGTGGTTGTGAATCACAGAAAGAGATCTCATTCAGGCCAAAGTAAATATAAGCCCTATTCAATTTCTATTCCACTGGATCTTAAATGTGCATGCAGGCAGGTTACCATTAACATGAGAAGATAACTGGTAGTCAGGACATAGGCGTAGAAAGAGACCATGGTCGTAACTAACCACGGTTATAAGATCTTTTCCATATTTTACAGAAATATAATATTCCCTGGGCGCATTGCTGGGGTCCTTTCCAGGGCCTTGGAAGGTGCCTATGAAAGTGAGCATTCTGAACCTTAAATGGTGTTAACCTCACAGAAAACCTGACTCTGAGCAAGTGGTGGGCTTTTTGCCTTTGGAAATACTGGTCTTTATGTCTCTGGTCCTGGTGTGATGCTGATGGCAGTTCTGCTGTCAGAGAATACCAGTGGACTTCTCTCTTTCCCTTCTTCACATTTCCTTCTGTTTCTGGTATTCCCAGAAATACCATTTTACTTGGCACATACTACATGGAGAAGCAAGAAGATGAGCCCGTTCTAAAGTTCAAATCCCACTTTTGCCATTATGTGTATGAACCCCAATTATAAGCTAGAGTTAATAATACATATCTTCAAAGGTTTCTGCTATAATCTGAGATAATACATGAAAACTACTTAATTTTTATGGGCCTTGGTTTATTCGTGAAATTAATAACACATGTTAAAATGTTGTTTTGAGCATCTGAGATAATGCAGGTAAGTTAACCAGCCCAGTAGTTGGAAAACAGATGGCATTGATCAAAGAATTATCACTACTTGTGGGAAAGTCTCACCAAATATTCTTGTGCCCTTCTATACTTCCCAGCCTACCCTGCAGTTAGGTTGGAGTCATGTGACTAGATCTGGTCAATAAAATGTGAGAGGAAAGCAGCATTTATGGCCTAAGACAGTTACTAAGTCAGTGTATTTCCTGTATCCCCTTCTACCTTGGCAGCAGCAACCTTGGTGATAGTGTAGCTACAATATGCATGGATCCTGGATCCCTGAGTCACTATCAAAGGAGAATTCACACGAGAGCTTCTGGACTGTATTCAGACTTTGTGTGAACACGAAATAAGAGTTGATTGTGTTAATCCATCATGACTTGTGCATTTTTGTTACTACAGTTTAGCCTAGCATTATATTCACTATTACTCAAAGCTGGTGGAGGTGATAGAATTCCAGTTGAGCTATTCCAAATCCTGAAAGATGATGCTGCGAAAGTGCTGCACTCAATATGCCAGCAAATTTGGAAAACTCAGCAGTGGCCACAGGACTGGAGAAGGTTAGTTTTCATTCCAATCACAAAGAAAGGCAATGCCAAAGAATGCTCAAACTACTGCACAATTGCACTCATCTCACATGCTAGTAAAGTAATGCTCAAAATTCTCCAAGCCAGGCTTCAGCAATATGTGAACCGTGAACTTCCTGATGTTCAAGCTGGTTTTAGAAAAGGCAGAGGACCCAGAGATCAAATTGCCAACATCCGCTGGATCATGGAAAAGCAAGAGAATTCCAGAAAAGCATCTATTTCTGCTTTATTGACTATGCCAAAGCCTTTGACTGTGTGGATCACAATACACTGTGGAAAATTCTTCAAGAGATGGGAATACCAGACCACCTGATCTGCCTCTTGAGAAATTTGTATGCAGGTCAGGAAGCAACAGTTAGAACTGGACATGGAACAACAGGCTGGTTCCAAATAGGAAAAGGAGTACGTCAAGGCTGTATATTGTTACCCTGCTTATTTAACTTCTATGCAGAGTACATCATGAGAAACGCTGGACTGGAAAAAGCACAAGCTGGAATCAAGATTGCCAGAAGAAATCTCAATAACCTCAGATATGCAGATGACACCACCCTTATGGCAGAAAGTGAAGAGGAACTCAAAAGCCTCTTGATGAAAGTGAAAGTGGAGAGTGAAAAAGTTGGCTTAAAGCTCAACATTCAGAAAACGAAGATCATGGCATCCGGTCCCATCACTTCATGGGAAATAGATGGGGAAACAGTGGAAACAGTGTCAGACTTTATTTTTTTGGGCTCCAAAATCACTGCAGATGGTGACTGCAGCCATGAAATTAAAAGACGCTTACTCCTTGAAAGAAAAGTTATGACCAACCTAGATAGAATATTGAAAAGCAGAGACATTACTTTGCCAACAAAGGTTCGTCTAGTCAAGGCTATGGTTTTTCTTGTGGTCATGTATGGATGTGAGAGTTGGACTGTGAAGAAGGCTGAGCACTGAAGTATTGATGCTTTTGAACTGTGGTGTTGGAGAAGACTCTTGAGAGTCCCTTGGACTGCAAGGAGATCCAACCAGTCCATTCTGAAGGAGATCAGCCCTGGGATTTCTTTGGAAGGAATGATGCTAAAGCTGAAACTCCAGTACTTTGGCCACCTCATGCGAAGTGTTGACTCATTGGAAAAGACTCTGATGCTGGGAGGGATTGGGGGCAGGAGGAGAAGGGGATGACAGAGGATGAGATGGCTGGATGGCATCACCGACTCGAAGGACATGAGTCAGAGTGAGCTCCTGGAGTAGGTGATGGACAGCGAGGCCTGGCGTGCTGCGATTCATGGGGTCACAAAGAGTCGGACACAACTGAGCGACTGATCTGATCTGATATGATTGTTTTTATTATTATTATTACTGAACTGAACTACTCATGAACTTTGGCATTTTAGTGATACATAAAGCTGCCTAGAGCATTGGCTCCTGTCCTCAGTAATGGGGACATAAAAATAATGCTGTTGCACATAAAACCACCAGTTCTTCCACAACCATGGGATTCAATGGTCTAACTAAACTAAACTAGGAAGGAGGAAAAAAGTGCATTAAAATTTCTATTTGGCTCACCGGCTAATCCTTTCTATTCAGGCTACCTTATTTCCTTGAAATGCTAACTCTGAGTCCATGCATATTTTTTACGACTTATTGAAAAATGATGTCCTTTTCTATCAAAGTTTTAGAAGTTATGTTTTGTCCCTTCTAAGTTTTATTGGCTCAGCAATCCTTCATTCCTTAATAAAAGGTCTAATTAGTGTTCAGGGCACTGCTTCCACCATTAGGAATACATCCCATAATCACAGATTCTCAGATGGGCAGCTGGTAGGTTACATTCAGACTTTAGCCAGGAGCAGTCACCAGCACTGAGTGAATATCTATGTTTTTATTTTAGAGGAATCATCACTTAAAATACATGGAAAACTTCCTCTTACCACTTTTTTTTTTTTTAATAGTTCTAAAGCCCTTTGGGAAGACTGGTAGAAAAGCTAGCTTGATGGGCTGTTTCCTAGATCCTGCACAATTGTTATCAAGAACCTCCTGAAGTAGACTAAAGTAAAATCACTCAGTCTTATCCGACTCTTTGTGACCCCATGGACGGTAGCCTACCAGGCTGCTCTGTCCATGGGATTTTCCAGGCAAGACTACTGAAGTGGGTTGCCATTGGGCCAGTGTAAATTATGGCAAGAAGTCAGTATCTGAAAGACTTCAGGACATGCCACCCCAAAATATGCTATTTTGGTATACTGATGATTTTGAGTTGAAGGCTCTTGAGATGCAGTAGGTGCAGGAAGGGCTCTCTGATCTACCTTTTTCTACCTAAAAACAGGCCATTAAATGAGAAAGATGTCTTCCTAGACAAGGAAGAGGTCCTTAATACCAGAGACTGAGAATCAATGCTGAAATGAGTCTGTACAAATAAACTTACTAAAATAACCTTATCTTCCTAGTTTTGAACCCCCCTGGTTATCTCCTACTCACTTCCCATAATTTGTTGCCTCTATTCCAAAAATAGATAGCATATTAAAAAGCAGAGACATTACTTTGCTAACAAAGGTTCGTCTAGTCAAGGCTATGGTTTTTCCAGTGGTCATGTATGGATGTGAGAGTTGGACTGTGAAGAAAGCTGGGCCCCGAAGAATTGATGCTTTTGAAGTGTGGTGTTGGAGAAGACGCTTGAGAGTCCCTTGGACTGCAAGGAGATCCAACCAGTCCATTCTGAAGGAGATCAGCCCTGGGTGTTCTTTGGAAGGAATGATGCTAAAGCTGAAACTCCAGTACTTTGGCCACCTCATGTGAAGAGTTGACTCATTGGAAAAGACTGATGCTGGGAGGGATTGGGGGCAGGAGGAGAAGGGGACGACAGAGGATGAGATGGCTGGATGGCATCACTGACTCGATGGACGTGAGTCTGGGTGAACTCTGGGAGTTGGTGATGGACAGGGAGGCCTGGCGTGCTTCGATTCATGGGGTTGCAAAGAGTCAGACACAACTGAGCGACTGAACTGAACTGAACTGATTCCAAAAATGTTTGTTTTAATTCTTATAATTTATCATTTCTTTGTCCAAAAGATATAAAAACTTTGTTCTGGTTGCTTCTTCAGGTCCTTATTCTCTTGTGAAGGTTCCCATATATACATAAAATTCTAATAAAACTGATGTTTTTTTCCTGCTTGTCTTTTGTTGGTTTAATTCTTAGGTCTAGTCAGAGATCAGAGAAGAGTAGAAGTATTTTTCCTCCCCTGAAGACCAAAGAAGTAATACCAACTTCAGGTTGAAAATTGGTGTGACGCCCTAGAGAAGTGACAAGAGCACAGATTAGAAGGCTGGAAAGTCAGATGGAGGCACGGATGGTTTTGGAAGCTGGCCTTGAACCAAGAAAGGGTACTGATCTTGTTCTTTCTGAGTTCTATCTAGACACCTGGGATGGGGGCAGGTGGGCAGCAAGGGTGATGGGCAGATACACAGCCTTAAGGATGTGGAATTAAACTAGACCCTCAGGCTAGCTTGGGAAAAATGATAATACTTTTGACGTGGAAAAATTCTAATATTTGTTAAACTCAAAGATGAAATAAGAGAAATATACACCTATAGATTAAAAAAATAGTAACATGACATTATACTGAGGTTAAGGGGGTTTCATATTCTTAGTCTAATATGGACAGAGGGTGTTACTAGTAGCTTTATATGGTCCTTATGCCCAAGTATTTCATGACAGGAAAAAAAGAGCAAAGATTAAAAGAAAAAACAACACACATTCAATGAGCCTCCTTAAATTGCCAACTGAACTATTGTGTTGTAGAAATACTTGCATAGTCATAACAGATGGGGCCTAACTTGAAACGGTTTCTTGACAATGTTGAGATATGACCATACATTCTGAAATATTTGAAGAAATCTACATAATAAATTGGGTTTCCCTGGTGGCTCAGAGGTAAAGAATCCATCTGCCAAGGCAGGAGACCCTAGCTGAATACCTGGGTCAGGAAGATTCCCTGAAGAAGGAAATAACAACACCTTCCAGTATTCTTGCCTAGGAAATCCCATGGATAGAGGAGCCTGGAGGGCTACAGTCCATGGGGTCGCAAAGAGTCAGACACGACTGAGCAACTAAACAACAACAACATGATAAATTGCAGATACATTCCCAGTAAGGGGATGTGCAGAGGGAAAGGCAGGAACCCTGCAGGTATTCTGAAAGCAGGAAGAGTCCTGGTGAAGTCTCACTAGCACAATCATTGTGCAGATTTCTCTATAGCTCTGGTTTCCTAACACTGGCAACAGGCAAGTAGTTCTGAGTCAAATCAGAAAATCTGGAAGAGGAGGCAAAGATCCTCCAATATGGGCTTTGGTGCTTTGCCCCTTTCCAGAGCAGCTGCCTCCAGCACAAGGCCCATGGCCGCCCTTGGGCCAATCAGTCTGATTAATCACCTGCAGGCCTTTATTTAGGTTCCTTTACGAGGTGCTGCATCTCACACTTCAGCATTAGCGTCACCTGGGAGGTCGGTAAAAACACAGATTGCTGCCTAGATCCCCGCGTTTCTGATGCAGTTGGTCTGCTACGGAGCCCAGAAGCTGACCTTTCTGACAACTCCCCTGAAGGGGCTGTTGCTGCTGGTCTGGCGACCACCCCTGAAGAGTCGCTGCTTTAATACCAGAGGTATTTTTATAGTGAATTTATTTAACAAAAGGGAATGATTTTATGTAATCCTGGAGTATGCGTGCCATTTTTTTTTTCACTGCTTAATGCGGAATGTTTATAATGTTTTTAAAGATCTCTGAATCACCAAATCACTGAATCTCAGGTGTGGGACACACCTTACAGGGCCAGATTTTCTGATGTCCTATTCCCCCCCTTTTCTTTATTGGGCTTAGGTATAATTTTAGCCTTTGTGTTCCAACCCAGTATCCCTGGATTTTGATTAAGACTGGCTTTTTGTGTAGCCAGTTGTTTATCAGTGACAGGCTCTCTTGTTTGATCATCTATTTTTTCCTCTGTGAACATGATATAATTCTTGCAGATGAGAATCCAGTCTAATTCCTTCTTTTTTCTAGCTCTGAAAATTCTTTTTTCTCCAGGTTTATGACAGCTTTGTATCAGTTACTTTCTGTCATTGGGCCTTCCCGCTTGCTTTAATACTTTGCTTGTTTGTTTTCATCATATATATATATATTTTTTTTTTTACTTTGCTAAAATGTATACAAAGTTCACTGTTGTAAGAAACTTAAGGCATTCAATTAAGTGGCATTAAGTACATTTATAATACTGTACTGCCATGACCACCATCTTTTCTCAGAACTTCTTCATCATCTCAAACAAACTGTGCCTATTAAAAATAGCTTTTCATTCTTCTCTCCTCCCAGGTCCTGGTAATATGTATCTACTTTCTGTCTTTATGAATATGCCAATTTCAGGCCCTTCATTGTGAAATTCTACAATATTTGTGTCTGGTTTACTTCACTGACTATAATGTTTTCATGATTCATCCCTGCTGGTTTTTATAATCTGTGTTTCTTCTTAGTTCTCTGCAAAAAAGCCTACATTTTTCTAGTACTCTTTTCCAAAGGAAAGCTCTTCCTTTTATTCTTAGGACCACCCCTGTTCCCCTCTCCCACTTTTCTTTTGAAAACACTCTCCCTGTCATGAAAGTGAGGATTCTAGAATCCTTTTGTGTGGCTTTTGCTAGCAGGTGAGTGGTTACGTGCACTGATTATTCGTCCTGTGACTCATGTGGAGTAAGTCACTGAAATCTCTAACATCTTGTTCCACAACCAGCCACAGCAGGTAGAATTTTCCCAAAACCTTTTAGGTGTTTCTTAGAATTTTGCCAAGAACTCTCTTTCTAGATCTTCTAGAAGTAATCTTTAAACAGAGGGGAAATAAGGATAAAATTACCTTTGGAAATTGTTTTGCTTGGACTTTATCTGCCAGTCAGCTAGCATCCTGTCATTTACATAGCTATTTTCCCCCCTCAAATAATGAGTAAAGAAAGGAGACACTAGGAGTTGTGAAAAAGCTGAGCGAATAGGAGAGTCTTTTAGTCACCTTTACCTGTATTTCGTTGCATACACAGGCTGTGACTTATCTGGCTGCAGCAGCATCTGAGTCTCTGCCAAAGGCGGGGAAACTCCAATAATCTGCTAGATACGGTTGGAACAGGGTCATATCACAGCTTTTGATTACATATGAGCTCAGGTTGTGTTTCACTTTGTTCAAGTTATGGAGCAGGTAAGGGTGCCTTCAAGGAAAGTAAATATAATAGGTACAGCCCAAGTACTAGATCAAAAGAAATTGTTTCCATCAATAACAGTGGATTCCTTTTCCATCATTTGAAAGTCACATTAACTTATAAATTGCTTGAAAATTAGGCTTGTGTTCAACTGCTGCCCAACTCTCAGTTGGATATCAAGCCTGCAATGAATCCCAAAGTAATTTTGTTCATTTTTGTTCATAGTGATCTCACTGATAAAAATACATATATATATACATTTATATATATAACATAAATATACATATATACATAATCAACTGTATACACATAGTTTGGAAAAGCCAGAGTAAATACTAGTTTCTTTTTTCTTTTAAAAAATTGCTATTGGTGCTAATTAGTGAATGATGGTTTAATAAGTAGCATTTTCTTTTCTTTTGTATATGACAAACTTCATGTTCTCAGAAAAAAAAGAAATTATGTGTTTTTACTGGATTTGCAATTCAATAAGCTAAGCGTGGCTTCATTTTCAAGTTCAAAGCTACTTAGGGAAAAGGAGAAACATAAATAACATTGTGTGTTCCTTTTGTAGGACATAAAATAGGAAGTACTTTAGCCTTGCCCATTTCATTTTGCCTCCATCCTGATATTACATTTCCTACCCATCGTCATGCATTTAGAAAACTATGTTTTAAAAAATGGCTTACACTACAGAATCAAGGAATGAAGAGATGATTGTAAGAATGGAACTTTAATCTCTCTGTCTTGAAACTTTACTTCTAATTAAGAACCTGAAACATTCCGTCCACGTTGTAGCTATATTTTCTAGCATGGAGCTTCTTAATAGATAAAAAAATTTCCTCTGTATTTCTAGTTCTTTTTTCAATCTCTTATACTTGGAGTACTAAAATAATCTGATTTAATGCAGTCAAACCAATATTTGAAAGAAACTTTGTTAAGCCCTGCTTCCTATTTGAAGGTTAGCAAGCCAAGTTCTTTCTCACAAAAAGTTCATAATTTGGCAAGGCTATGTGGGGGACAGGGTAATGACATGAGGTAAATAGACACATATGGTTTAAATGAATGCTAAGAAATGGCACCAGGGGCTCTGGCTCTGGGGGTTTAAATGGGGAAACAGATCAGGTACTCCAGAAGAGATAAGAAAACAGGTGGTAGCATTTGAGATGGGTTTTCATTCTCACAGTTGAGTGTGCATCAGGATTGCCTGGAGGACTTGCTACAACACAAATTGCTGGGCCCCACATTCAGCATTTTTGATTCAGTAGGTCTGGGGTGGGGTGTAAGAATTTGTATTTCTAACAAGTTCCCAGGTGATTCTTGTCCTGCTTACTCAGATACAGCACTTGAAGAACCATTGCTCGAGAGAGATGGGAAAAGAACAGAGGGTGTTTGATCCAGAGAAAGAGAATGGGCAAATTTGAGAGGTAAGAAACTGAAGGACACTTTGAATGATAATAATGATGAATGCTAGCTTTTTTGCCAGTGAGAAGATGAAGTTACAGAGAGGTTAAAGAGCTTAAAGTCATAGACCTAATAAGCATCAGAGTCAGGGTTTGAACCTATGGAGTCAGCCACCCAGAGCTTGATGTTTCCTTGCTGTGATTAATAGTTGAAAGCAGTACATCTCGACTGACACAGACGTTTTTTAGGCAGTAATGAGAGTTAAGGCTTAGCATGCAGGTTGCAATTATATTTCAGAGGCTTTAAGTACCAGGTTAAGGGATTTTGTATTTAGGATGTTAATAGAGATGTATTCAGCTTTTCTTTTTTTTTTTGGATTGGGATTGATTGAGTAGCAATGTACATAATCAAGAGAGACGAAAGGATGGAAACCTAGTTTGAAGTCGTATTTAACAACCCAAGTAGGGAGTTCTCTGGTGATCCGATGATTAGGTGCTTTCACTGCTAAAGGCTTAGGTTCAATTCCTGGTCCTGTGAGCCATGCGGCAGGGCCCAAAAATAAATAAATAAATAAAAATAAAAAATAGCCCAAGTGAAAGAAAAGGGCAACTGCAATTGAAATGGAAGTGGACTGGGTGGGGATAAGAGATCCTTTGTGGGTTGGCTATGCTTGTGATTCCCAGTCCTTCTACCAGCTGTGATTCCATGGTTTGAAAATTTTGGCTTATGACATAAACTGCATTTAACTTAACAAAGAGAAATGTGTTCTATCTGAGATCATTCTTTTTCCCACTGTCACACATCCAGATGGTAACTAAGAGTCCATAATTATCAAGAGGTCAAAATCCCAGCATTGTCCCCGTTGTGATAAGCACCAAGGTTGAACAAGTGAGCAGACATTTAAAAATATTTTATTGCTTTCAGTTGCAGGTCTTTGTCACAGGCCTGCATCCAAGGTCAATCACATAAATGTTTAAAATTTAAGTCCGATCTACAATCATGTTTCTAGAAATTCTTCTGACGCCATAAAAAGCCAGTGGAATGTTTTCATAATCCTGAGATAATAAGTTACCATACTGACATAAAATAATTCCAGCCAAAACAAAGAAATCCATGTGGTTTTATGGGTAAATACATAATGTACATCAGGCACTTGAAAAATTGAATACATCGTCCCTGTCTTTATGCTTCTAATAATACAGGCTTTTGCGACCTGATAATGAGTTTGGGGCTCATGAATAGAAGTCAAGAAATATTCTCTAGTTTGAGGTCTGGCGTTCTGGAGGCAGCTGGAGAGAACTGACCAAGACAGAAAGTTTGGAGAAGGGCCCCATTTGGAGGAGCTGGTTCTTAATTGGGTGTGGTTCAAGACAGGCATGCTGGGATGTCTTTTTAACTCAGTACCCAAAGGCAGGATATCATTACCAAAGAGCCCTTAGGAAAATAAGGAATATTGAAACTTTGAGGAGTCCAGAAAAACCCAATTGGTCTTTCTCTCCAATGTGAAATATGTTAACCTGATAAACTTCTAGAATGCCATTTTCAGGTAAAATAAAACTTTTCTAATATAGATCTAACAGTTCCACTTCAAACTTTCTGTCACTGCTAAATACCCGCAAACCTCATGAAGAAAATTTTGAAAGATGGAAGTTTCTTTTAGGTGTAATAGTGAGAGCCCACGTGTATGTGGTTGTGAAATAGTTAAGCACCAGGCCTTCAGTAACTGCAGCTTAAAAGCACTCAGCAAAGGGATAGATTTCTGCACAATAGCATCTGCTTTCTTCCTCACTTGAGCAGCCAACCTGGAAGTCAGTCCTCCTCACACTGCTAAAGGCCAGAGTGCATGAGAGGGAAGTCATGCACAGAAGCAGGTACTTTTTTAGAAGGCCTGGGAAAGGAGACTTTTTCTAAGTTCCAGTATCTGTTCCATAGATATTAGGAAGAGTAATATCTAGAGCTATAAATTTAAGTTGTTGTTGTTCAGTTGCTCAGTCATGTATGGCTCTTTGCAACCCCATGGACTGCAGCATGCCAGGCTTCCCTATGCTTCATCATCTCCTGCTGCTGCTAAGTCATTTCAGTTGTGTCCGACTCTGTGTGACCCCATAGACGGCAGCCCACCAGGCTCCCCCATCCCTGGGATTCTCCAGGCAAGAACACTGGAGTGGGTTGCCATTTCCTTCTCCAGTGCATGAAAGTGAAAAGTAAAAGGGATGTTGCTCAGTCGTGTCCGACCCTCAGCAACCCCATGGACTGCAGCCTTCCAGGCTCCTCCATCCATGGGATTCTCCAGGCAAGAGTACTGGAGTGGGGTGCCATTGCCTTCTCCTCATCATCTCCTGAAACTTACTCAAATCCATGTCCATTGAGTTGGTGATGCCACCCAACCATCTCATCCTCTGTTGTCCCTTTCTCCTCCTGCCTTCAATCTTTCCCAGCATCAGGGTCTTTTCCAATAAATCAGTTCTTCTCATCAGATGGCCAAAGTATTGGAGCTTCGGCTTCAGCATCAGTCCTTCCAATGAATATTCAGGGTTGATTTCCTTTAGGATTGACTGATTTGATCTCCTTGCAGTCCAAGGGACTCTTAAGAGTCTTTTCCAACACCACAATTTGAAAGCATCAATTCTTCCATATTCAGTCTTCTTTATGGTCGAACTCTCTCATCCATACAATTACTCACATATATTTGGAAACTGGATTTTGGAACATTTACCATCAAAGATTCTGAATATGCCCTGCAAATTAGCAAGTCAACCTTGCTGAAGCAAATAGCAACACTGACACATATACTAAGGTAGGAAGTGAAACAGCACAAAAATAGGGAAATAGCAGCAGATAACATATCACCAAGATGATGAAGCAAGAGGGGACACAAAAGACCATAGTTGCTATGTTTATTCTTAGTCACACATAGCTAGATGTAGCAGGTGTATTTTTAGCTACACATACCTAAATGAGTCACCATTCTCTGAGGAAAAAACAGAAAAAAATGCTAAAGGGGAGTAACTGCAAGCTGCCTATCACTTATAGCGACTATATGTATGTATTTGCTTAAGATAGCTGCTAAGGAAGCTCTCTTTAGTTTGTTCCTCAGTAGGGGCTGAGTCATTAATGATTAGGTTTTCGCTTTCCTTATGGAGCTTCATGGGAATTTCTGGGTACTGTTAACCAGAACCAGGTGGGTCCAAGATGCAGCCAAGGCCTTGGTACCAGCACAGAGAAATGCGGGAGCATCCCTGTGTGCCTTAAGCCGCAGGACCACCCAACCAGGGTTTGTGCAGCCCTGGAAGCTGGCAGAGCAGAGCCTGGGACAAATAGGAGATTTAGGAATGAACCTTTAGTTCAAGGTTAACCAGAGAGACTGCCACTGGGTAATGCACGCTATCGAATCTTGTAATTAAAAGGGTTTCCTGTGTGGTCACCTGAAGTAGTTACTAAACAGATTGCAGGAAACAACATGCAGCATTCTGCAGATACTTTGCAATTACTTTATACCATCACCATGCAGTCAAAAGACAAAGAGAAAACGCAGGGAGAAACTTTTAACAGCAATTTGTAGCAAAGATGTCAGGAATAAGAACACAGTGCTTGTTACCACTGGCTCTTATGTTAATCACCTAATTGCAAATTGGCTTTCATTAATGTCTGGATAGCATATTCAAAAGCAGAGACATTACTTTGCCAACAAAGGTCCGTCTAGTCAAGGCTATGGTTTGCCAGTGGTCATGTATGGATGTGAGAGTTGGACTGTGAAGAAAGCTGAGCGCCAAAGAATTGATGTTTTTGAACTGTGGTTTTGGAGAAGACTCTTGAGAGTCCCTTGGACTGCAAGGAGATCCAACCAGTCCATTCTGAAGGAGATCAGCCCTGGGATTTCTTTGGAAGGAATGATGCTAAGGCTGAAACTCCAGTACTTTGGCCACCTCATGTGAAGAGTTGACTCATTGGAAAAGACTCTGATGCTGGGAGGGATTGGGGGCAGGAGGAGAAGGGGATGACAGAGGATGAGATGGCTAGATGACATCACTGACTCGATGGACGTGAGTCTGAGTGAACTCCAGGAGTTGGTGATGGACAGGGAGGCCTGGCGTGCTGCGATTCATGGGGTCGCAAAGGGTCGGACACGACTGAGCGACTGAACTGAACTGAACGTCTGGATACAGCTGAAATAATCTAATGCTTTCTCTGCTCTGATATCCTGCTACTTATATTTACATAGAGCATGCCTATACATATTTTTTTCTTTCCATAAGTACTAAATGGCTCCATTTCCCCCATTTCTGTTTGGTGGAAGAGAAACAAGACAAGTGAACTGTGGGGCTGTATTCTGAACCCAGAGCTCATAGACACACTATAATATAAAAATGGAAGTGTTCTGAAATGCACTGCATGGATCCATACTTTAAGACCAGCCCAGCACCAAGTCCAGAATTCTGGAGGATATTTGTATCCTTTGCATGTTGCTGTCCTCTATCAAGGTCCATCCTGGCAGGGTGGCCCTCTTTTCTTAAAGTCACACTTACTCATTGCATTCTACAGGGGATCGTTACCTTCTATTAATGAAAAAGCACACTCACCACCATTGCCTGTGTTGCTTGTTAGTGGCACAAAACCAAGAGAACAGCCTGCATGGTCATCTCTGTGTGCGCCATTCCAGATGCTCCCATGGGACATACAGTATCAACACCTGAATACATAGTGCTTAAGTGAACCAGTTTGAACTAAGTCACTTACTGCTGAGTTTTACCGAAGGAAAGGGGCAAATGCCAATTGGCAAATACAGCATTCTCCTCCTCTCCCTATTTAAACTTCCCTCTAATGCAAAATCTATTCATTAGGAAATCATGTAGTGACCAAAATGTACAGAAGAAAAAGAAAATCATCTTTCCCCAATGCAGAAATAATTGATGTATGTACTTTGCAACTTTTTGTATACATTCTTTCCCAAGATTTTTTATTTCTATTTTTAACACTTCTGGATATATTTATTTCATTATCTAACATGAATGTATATACCCATCAGTGAGAAAATGTTCAAACAAATGGTTTGTTTGCTTTCCCTGGAAAGGAGGACTAGTTTTTAAGAAGTCAAATTTTAAGTCAGTGTAGCGTTCAGGTTTCAGATTGTTCTTTGATGAGCTCCTGGAAAGGAAAATGCAGAACCATCTATTCCATCTGTGGCATAACATAGTACCACTGAATATCTTTGATTTTTTTATTTTTATTTATTTTCTTTAGGCTAATTGAAATACTGTGTTCATCTCCATTTTGAATTTACTCCCCCAATTTTCTTTTTCATAGCCCTGGGATATACACTTGTAACTAATTGTCTTAATGAACTCATCTTATCTTCAAGACTATCTAATTCAAAATGACTGTTTATGAAAAGCAAATTTGTCTTATAAAATATAGCCTTAAGGAAATAACCACTAAACACATCAAAGTAATGAATAAGCAGGATAAAAGAGTGAGCTATGGATACAGCTTAAGTTCTAAATTTTAACTCCTTAGTTAAAAACCCTCTTTGTTCACTGGATCATAGAATAGGACCCATTTTTTATTGTTTTAAAATCAAGGTAAGCATAACACCAACTAAACAGTCTTATTCCTAAAAACTAAGAGTCTAGTTTCTCTAAACCAGAGCTTTTCCTCTTTGTAATGGGCTGAACTTATTATGAATTTCAAAGACTTAATAAAAATTAACCTACTGAGTAAAGCAATAAACCTCTTTGGTTCTGACTGGAAATTTAATGACCGAAATGAAAGCATTGAAGGGAGAGAATAGATTTTTGTGGATAAATTCAAATGAGATGAACAAATGAATTCAGTGTTTGATCTGTATAATTTCTCCAACTTTGGCTTCTCAGCCATTCTGGTGATTTTCACAGACACCTGTTGTTTTGGAAGTACGCAGATTAATCTGGCTCCCAAACTAGTTTTCCTAAGATACTCTTTAATCAGGGGCGTTAAGACAAGTGCACCCAGCATTCAGATACATATGAATATGTCTGAAAAATTTGCCAAGAAAAGGTAGAGAAGTGCTGTGTTCACAAGTCTCTTGAGCAAAGTTCCACTGCCAGAAAGGGTAACTGATACTAGAGAAGAGGGGTGACACTGTGGCCACCCCCTGAAGTTAATCCCCAGTACCCAGACTCATCCCTGGTTTCTATGCGACAGTTTCAGCAGTTGTGCCAGAAGGGACCCTCGTAGCTTCAGGAGATGGTGGCCTTGTCTCAGAGCTTGCACTCTCAGGAGGGAGCATTCTGCCCTTAGTGGGTATTGATGGTGGGGCTGCTTTTGAGGGTGAATGTCACCCTGGATCTGGGACAGGGCACCAGCCTCCGGCCACCATGAAGACTGGTTTGTAGAACAAAGCATTTCTTGAGAGTTCTAATACTTTGTGGGAGGAACTGAGGCTGATGGGGGGCAGAGTTAGAAAATCCTGTTTTGTGATCATCATTTTGACAGCATGTTTATTTGCTGGCTACAGTGACCTGGGAGATAAGAATTTTCCTCCAGCTTAGAGTTTGTGCTAGAGTAAAGATGAGCCAAAGTGGGTGGAAAAACCATCTGAGACTTGGAAACATGATTACATATGCATTTTAGATACAATTTACTATCCAATTTTTAAGAGAATTGGTTGTATCCTACTGATGTGCATGGTCTACTTCCAGTTGGATGTTAAGCAGAAAATGTCATATCAGAATGTCTATCAGTTGATAAACTATGATTTATTAAAACTATGGTATGACATGGTATGGTATATCAGGAACACTGTTAAATGCCCTGGAACATACACATTAGAGGGGTGGAAGCAGGGTATGTGTGGCAAATTCCTGTCCCCGTTGAATGTGTCCATAACTGTGCTTCGTGCAGTTGCCTCAATTATGGGTTAAATGACTGCCAGTAATTAAGAGTTGTTAGAGGTGGTGTCTCTTGTAGAGGTATGCCTTTCAGGCTTCCATTGTAAAGGCTGTCTAGTGCTAGGCCCTTAAAAGCAAGAGCTTAGTGTGGGGATCCACAGCCCAGGAAGCTAGCAGAAGAGATCAAGACAGTTCTGTAGTTTGGCAAATATAGCTTGTCAGGAGTGTATGCTGGTATAAACTCCTGAGGCCAGGACCTTATTTGTTTTGTCCACTGCTATAGCCCCAGCACTTAGAACAGTGATGCTCATTACTGTTGAATGAATGAATAAATGAACATACAGTGAGACATCTCATGCAACTTGGGCGGGAAGAAAACCAGCTTAAAGCAAACTAGATGAGCACAACTCAGCTTCAGCTGAAATTAGACGTTGTCAGCCTAGAAGAGGACCAGGTAGTCTTCCCCAGGAGTCAAGGAAGATGATTTGGATCCTTGGGTAGCAGAAGAGAAATGTTTAAATCAGAGCCACCGAGAAAACTGTGCAACTTAATTGGACTCTTCGTCAGCTATGTATATCCCATGTTGTCTTCCCTGTGCCCTGTAGTCAAGAGAGTTTTGTAGAACATCTACTGTGAGAAGGAGTATAGGCTCTGTGGTCATATTAGTTATCTGTTGCTGAGTTACAAAGTTACATGAAATGTAGAAATGCATTTTGGAATCCAGGCCCAGCTTAAGTGGGTGGTTCTGGCTCAGTGTCTTTGATGAGGATGCTGCCAAGTAGTTGGCTGGGGCTACAGTCATGTCAAGGCCCGACTGGGGAGAGGCAGCTGCTAAGCTCACTCATGTGGTGGTTGGTGGACCTCAGCTCTTTGCTGGCTCTTGGTAGATCGACAACAAGGTCATGGGAACCTGTATTTACGGCAGCTCAAACATGGGACGCTGCTTTCCCCCAGCATGAGTGATGAGACAGAGAAAGAGAAATGAGACTGAGATTCAAAGAGGAAGTCACAGTCTTTTATAACCTAGTCTCAGACATGACACCCTATTACTCCTGCCATATTCTGTTGTTCACACAAACCAACCTGAGGGCAATGCAGGAAAGAATCATTCCAGTGTGTGAATACCAGTAGGTTGGGATCCTTGGGGTCCACCTGAGAGGCTGGCTGCAGTAGCTGCGATGGACACGGATCTGTAAAGTGTGCGGCTCCAGAGGGGCAAGGGTGGCCTAACCCTCAAGAAGTGTATAGTCTATTCTAGGCTACAGAAATATTTGAATATTTTTTTAACAGATGTAAGCTATCTACAAGTTCAAAATAAAACCCAGAGATCCTCCATAGGTTTCTGCTATAGCATTTTAACTGGAATACTTCTAAAGCCAACCATTTTGGGGCCCAACAGCAAAAATTTATGCTAGTCTAGCATCTCTGAATTAGTCTTATCTGTGCAAACTGTCAGAAGGGGAGGAAAGGAGTTACCTTTTCAACTCCGCTGCTTTTAGTATTCTAGGTAGGAGTGAGAGTAAATCCTTTTAATCACTTCAAACCCCCCAACTTCTGGCTCACACAGCCTCCTTTTGACCTTAAGACTATCTTTACAATAAGGGGCTTCCTCAAACCTCCAGCCCAGCCTCTAAACAAGCTATATTTCCATCTAGAGAGTGTTACATCCATTAACAGTCTCACAGCTTATGCAAGAATTAAAAAGTCATCTGACGAGCAAGGACACGCACCTGGGTCCTGGTGCAATGGGAGAGAGACATCTGGGCTCACAGAGGCAGGGCTTTTCTGTGGGCTGAGCGCTGCAAATTGTCCCCTGGGAGCAGTGTTTCCGTCTTCTCAGCACCCGGTGAGGTTGCTCCTGTGACTACCTTTCCTCAAAGGGGAAGATCAGCAAAATAAGAGTCCCAGGGTGTCCTGTTGGAGATTCGCAGCCGACCTGGCTGTACTACAAGGAGTTAAACCTGTCCCTCTGCACCAGTGAAGCAACCCAGAGTTGGGGAGCATCTAATTGCTACTCTAGAACCAGCAGGGGGATCGGTGGAGGCGGTGATCTAATGGGTTTTTTCCACAGCTATTATTCTGAGCACATGAGAGCTGTTAGTAATCCTGAGAATCCAAATTTTCCAAAGGGTGGCAGTTGTCATGATTCGAGTATGAATCAACCTTTAAGCCATTTTGTTCCTTCGATCCTTGAAGCCCTTAGACAGAGTGCAGGCAGGTAAACTTTGGCTGTTTTGTAAAATCACCGAGTAGATAATAATTACAATGATCTTTACTAGTTCTTAGATAAGCTCTGCTGGTAGGATTAATAGACTTTATCTCAGCATTTCACTGAAGGAGTGGTTATATTAAGCTACTGAGTTAGATTCTAGCAACATAATCTTTACAGTAAAAATGTAGGAAAATTTGATTCTTATTGAAAAGGGTTAGTGAGGTTATTCATCAGGATTTTACTCTGATCTAAATTCCAGTTTACTTAATACACATTCTTTAATAAATTGTAAGCACACTGGTCAAATTATAGACTCTAGTTATGGAAATCTTGCCTGCCAACACTCTGGGTGCTAAGAAAGCCATGATTTAAAGTAGCGGTCCCCAACAACTGCTTTTTTTTTTTTTTGGCACCAGGGACTGGTTTCGTGGAAGACAATTTTTCCATGGACCGGGGATGGAGAGATCCTTTAGGGATGATTCAAACACATCACATTTATTGTGTACTTTATTTGTATTATTACATCAGCTTTTCAGATCACTGGGCACTAAATCTTGGCGTTTGGGGTCCCCTGATTTAAAACTGTGTTTTTAGATAGGTATCTGATAAGAGAAGAAATTGGAACCTTGGTTGAACAAATGGAAAAGAAAACAAATGAGAATTTTGGATGACTGCATTCTTCTCCTCTGCTCTTCTGTCTCCAGTAGTTTATTCCCTATAATTTTACCCACCGGTGTGAGGAACAGTACTACCAGCCTGCTGAGTAGAATTCAGTTTCTAAGGCACTTACACAAAGATTGGCCTACCTTGAACAAGACTTAATTAGTCCTTGCACATAATGCTCGAAGAATTCTAGGCAAAGCATGATGAAAAAGAGTGTGCTTTTAGGCATGTGGCTGCAAAATACCCCCGAGAAAGGATGCGTTGTTTCCTGGACAGGTACCTCCAGGACTGCCTTTGTGCCTTTGAAAAAATGTATCACGTGGTTGTTAGCAATGCCTTCTGCGCAAAGGTCGCTTTATTCATGTGCTAACATTTGAAAAGCACTTGTTGAATTCGACTTTGTGCCAGGTAGAGAAGTAGGTGCGCTTAAAAACAGACGCATAACATAGATGTTAAGAGTTTGGATTTTGAACACTAATTGCGTGAGTTAGGTTCCTGTTTCAGTTGTGCTAATTTGTAGCTTTGGCCAAGTTACTTCTTTGTGCCTTGGTTTTCTTCCAACTGTAAAATGGGGATAATAAGAGTATCTGTCTCCTAGAGTTGATGTGAGAATTAAATGAGTTAACATACATAATGCCTTTAGAACAGCGCCTGTCATAGAGTAATGTTGCATGTTTAAGTTATTGTTATCATGCATATTATCATTGAAAACAAGCATGGGCTCAGTCAACTATCTGCATCGCAGTATCTCCCTAACCACTCTTCACATGTCACTTCTCATGGTTACACTTTTGCTCAGTGTAAATTTTCATGGAGTTTCAACAATTACAACACTTTGCAATATGAGACTCTTACGTATAGATGAAAACCAGCCCCAGGAAGGCTGTTTGAATGACTCAAAGGGAAAAAAAAAATAAACTTATTTGGTTGCAGTGTCAGGATTAATATCCTGTTTGTGCCTGTAATACCTTAAATGTGTATTAAAGGTCAGAGTGGCATAGCTTTGGGGGCCTGAACTCAGACCTAGGCCAGAGGACCCCTGGCTCGTTCCCCTCTTGCCACCACTACCCAGTTAACAAATCAGCATTCATCCCATCTCCACCAAAGCCAGGGACTGTGGCTTTGAATCTCCCTTTGAAAAGTGTTCTGGCCACTTTCCCAGCCCCAAGCATTCATATAGCTAGCATTGATCCAGGAGTGAATATGTGAGTGAGTGTGCCTGCCTTTTTCTGTGGGTCAGCCATTGCGCTGTTGACAGAAACCAAAGCAAATTAGCTTATACAAAAAAGGTATGTGTTTGAATTGAGGGAAGATGTGAGAAACAAGCCTTGAGAAGTCTCCAGAACTAGTTCACACTCCATCAGAGTTCTCTGTCTCTCATCTCTGCTAGAGAAGCCGAGTTTGGGCTTCGATCTCCCAGATCAGCTTTCCCCACATGCAGAAACCTGGCTACGACAGCTCCAGACTCAGGATCTTATGTGATACAATGAGCCCCTGGCTTGCACTGTGAGCCCATCACTGTCAAGGACAGGGAGGTATGACAATGTCCATTTTGTGGGCAGCTGAGCAGAGGGGAGGACGGAATTACCAACCATCTCTTTCTATAACAAAACTTTCTCTGACGTCTGTTAATCTGGAATTCAAGAGTCCCAAACTCTTCTCCAGATTCCCTTCTCCAGGCGCTAGAGTCTTTTGCAATGCAGGAGACCCCAGTTTGGTCCCTACGTTGGGAAGATCCTCTGGAGAAGGAAATGGCAACCCACCCCAGCATTCTTGCCTGGAGAATCCACATGCACAGAGGAACCTGGGGGCTACAGTCCATGGGTTCGCAAAGAGTTGGACGTGACTGAGTGATTAACGTATTCAAACTCCTCTCTGGATGAAGAAAACAGCAACTTGCCTAATAGTTTTTCTTTTATAATTTTATAAGCATTTAGATTAATGTTTAGCCACACATGAATAGTTGTTTAAAAGTCATTTTTTACAAATGAGAAAATCAAAGATCTAGTTTGCTGTTGTCACATATTGAGTAAGCAATCAAGCATAAACTAGACATGGCTCATTTTATTTTATGAAACATTGTTTCCATCTATTTTACTAAATCAAGGTATTCTTCAATTCATAGGCAAAAAAAAGCATTGACTACAATATGCCAGGGACCTGGTACCGTGTGTGTATCAATACGTATGTGGTGAACGAATGAGTGTCTTACCCATGTCACAGAGTGAAGCCTTAGCAAAGTGCAGGCTAGAAATGAAGATCCATGCACAAACGAGACCCCCATCTTTCTTTGACATGCATCCACCAAGGTTGGCATTCCTCTTGAGTACTGGAAGTTTTCCTTGTTTTCTTTCCTGATTCAGATTGCCAGATCCTTGTGTTTGATTTTAAATGTATTAGGACAGTACATCCTGTTTACTTGGATTAGTTCACAATTATTCTTTTTGTCTTCTCTTCTGTAAAACAAGGGTTACTATTTCATACCTGACCGGATCCTTAGTATGTCCTTTATGTGCTTAAGTTTGTTTAGTTCTTGCAAACACATTTCGAAACTCCATTTAACAATCTAATCCCTTCGTGGGTATGTGGGGCAGCAGGGTGGGGGAGGGTGGGGGAGGCGGTGGGGAGGGGTGGTGGTAGTGAGTAAAGTGAAATTCTACAAGCTCTTGTGCTTGGCTATTAATAGAATGATTCAATCTATATTAAATGTTACAACAACTCTTAAAGGGATCCATTTCACTCATTAGCTCAATCATGAGGTCCTCACTGAGTTTTTCATCTCCAAAATCAGAACTTGATACATTTAAGTAAGGACTTGAGAATATGGCTTTGCAAAGAACCTACTTCTGTTTCAATCCTGGGAAACTGCTGACCAAATCTCAGAACAGTTAGAACATAAACCATAAGCTCCATAATTATCAGTGAAACCAGTTTTTAAAAGTGACACCTCACCACCAAATAGTCAACAATAGAAGTGTTTCGTAATTGGCAGCAACTAACTCTTTTCAACTTTCATTGAGATGAGAGATGAGATTCAGTCTGTAGTTTTCCCTTTGAAACTCAAGCTCTTTGTAAATAGATTACTTCTCATGGAAATGAAGGGCTGGCCCAGTCTATAAGCAGTGGAAAATTCCCATGTGCCATCTTGTGGAGCTGTTGAATTAGTGATCAGAGAATTCACTATATATACTGGTCAGATCTATGACTGCTTATATAGGTGATCAGTTATGCCATCTCACACTTCATATATCTATAAACATTGGACTATATGAACACTATTGGAGAAGGAAATGGCAGCCCACTCCAGTGTTCTTGCCTGGAGAATCCCAGGGACGGGGGAGCCTGGTGGGCCCCCATCTATGGGGTCGCACAGAGTCGGACACGACTGAAGTGACCTAGCATAGCATAGCATATGAACACTGGCTTTGTACTTAAAGAAAATTCGCTCTTCATTTCGGGTCTTATTCTTAGATTCTCACTCCTTATTGTGAGATACATTATTGTAAACACATCCCAATTTCTTAGTCATCCTTTTGTTTTGAGAAATTTCCCCTAAAATCATAGTTTGGTGTCAGTAGTCAACCCACTCCAGTACTCTTGCCTAGAGAATCCCATGGACAGAGGAGCCTGGTGGGCTGCTGTCCATAGGATCGCACAGAGTCGGACATGACTGAAGCGATCTAGCATGCATGCATGCATCAGAGAAGGAAATGGCAACCCACTCCAGTGTTCTTGCCTGGAGAATCCCAGGGACAGAGGATCCTGGTGGGCTGCCGTCTATGGGGTCACACAGAGTCAGACTCGACTGAAGCGACTTGGCGGCAGCAGCAGTCTGCTCAAAGCATGTGCCACGTTTGGCTCTTTTATGTCCTCCTTGTCCGTCTGTATAATTTTGCCTTCCATTTCTTTCTTGGTTCTTCTCAATCTTCTTTATATGTATCTTTTCTATAGATTCTCTAGAGCTCTTGGTCTTTATCCACTCGCATTACTCGGTTCCATTGACTCTAATGGTGTCTCTACAGAAGTCTCTTTGTAATGAAAACTGGTGAAAAAGAGAGGTACTGTTTCTCAATGGCGCTGTTAGTTTCGGCTTTCAGTTTCCAGAGTCAGTTTTTCTGGCAGTTGTTTTGATAATACCTCTGTGTAGAAAACACTTTCAGCTTCAGATAGTCCTCAAAACAATTTTAAGCTCTATTAACCATGTCATTGTCCTGAAAATTCAAAGCATCAATATTTTCTAAATCAGCCTGGGTTTCTTTTTGGACAAAGAGAAGAGTGCCCTGTGGTCTTTTGTTATTAAACACAGAGTTAGCATATAGTGAGCTGTTTAGAGGGCTTTCTTCAAAGCTCAGTTGGTAAAGAATCTGCCTGCAATGCAGGAGACCCCAGTGCTAGCTGTTTAGAAGTGGGAGGTCCTACGCATCTCTAGACTTTGTGACCCAAGTCTAATAGATTATGAGCCTGTTAGACTGCAAGCCACTCTTGGTCTTGAGCAATGCCAGGTGTGGACAGTCGGTGTACCTTCAACACATTACTCTCAGTGTTACCTAAAATTGCTTGCTGTCCTTTTGGCCCTATTGTTTCTGTCTGTCTTGGGTGAGTTCCTCTGAAAATTTGGCATTAAATTAAAGCCACCTTTCTTTCTTTCTTTTTTCTCAGACAATCTCTTGTGCTCCCGTCTGCTTTATTGGCCTCTTTTGGGTCTGTAGGAACACTAGGGATCAAGAGGCTGGTTTTCCAATCCCAGCAAAGAGAGAAAGTGAGTCTGGTCAGCTCCCATTGCCTCTGGCTGTCACCTGACATCACTATTGGAGGTTGCTCCCAAGAGAATTGGTGTGGGTTGCACCTGTGATGATGCCAAGGTTCTACCTCATAGGAGTCCTTAGAAGGAGTTCAGTACCACTCCTTCAACACTAAATTTGCCTCCCGCGCAGGCATCTCTCAGAACATCAGTAGGCCTTGGGACTGGTTGGTCTGGTCTGGTCCATTTACAGACCCCAAACTGTCTCTCTCCTCTTTCCTTTGGGGTCAATGAGTTTAATTTCCCTTGTACTAAGAAAACTTGCTCAACCTCTATGCTGACAGAAGATTCCCTGGAAACTCAGAGGTGTTTTATCCTAAAGGTTGTTCAGAGACCTCAAGGCATTCAGAGCTACTTCTCTCTTAGTTGGGAGAAGGATCATTGTCCTCAGGGCACAATCTCCAGTAATACAAAGGCGATATTGTGGTATTTTTCTAGATTACTATATCATTTAACTGGTTTCCTAAATGGGGACTTTTTTAAAAATTTTATTTATTTTTAATTGAAGAATAATTGCTTTACGGTATTGTGTTGGCGTCTACCGAACGTCAACATGATTCAGTCATAGAGGACATTTTTAAAAGGTCACTATTAATAATTACACAGAACTCTGGGCATAAACAGGGAAAGCTAGGATGTTTGACCACTAGAAACTTCTTTTGCTAGAAAGGAAAAGGAAACATAATTTATTGTGGGCATTCTACCATAATGGCCAACAGTATTGTCCAGGTTTTAAACCTTGACAGAAAAAGAAAAGTTTTGTCTTCAAACAAAATGGATATTATACTAATTGCACAAAGTCCCATAGCTAACTCTTATTGGTTTACATAATCAATGTTGAGGGTCAACTATCTGCCAGGTCATACGAGCTGTGCACATACGTGTATGAATACATGCAGTTCCTGTCTGCTTTTCTGAATAAAAAATCATGCCAGCTTTCTACATCTGCTATTTCTTCTCTGAAATTACTCTTGGTCCTTAGATGATACATTAAAATTGAAATTATGTTTGCCACGGTGAATTCCTTCTTCATTATTATTTAAAATTTCCTTTTATACAAACAACCATGGGAAGAATGGTTTGGATTGGGGATATGCCAATATTTTATTCTCTTTTGAGTTGAATAATGTGATAACTCAGAAAAATGTGCATCCTGGCTTAGCATAAGTACCAGGCATTGGTTATTGCAGCTGAATTCAGTGTAAATCTTGCCTAACCTTGCAGCTCAGAAGACAAAGAGTTCCCTGTTATATTTGATAGGACCTGGAAGCTAGTGTGCTGTACATCAGGTTCCTTCTGAGGAACTTGTGGGAAGATACTGTGTTTACATGGCATAAGTAGATTCAAGAATATAAAAATGTCTGGATTTATAAATTCTCATGAACATTAATAAATGGTGGAGGCCATTTTGTTTGCATTCCACAAAAGATGATCTTTTTTGTAAGCTAGCTGTTGTGGGAGATTTTTGAGCTTTTTCCAAGATAACTCGACTCTTGTTTGTCTATTATGTGAATTAATTACCTGGAAAATAATGTAAATTACAATGATAAGTCACAGCTGGGACTAGCCTGCAGAAAAGCCCTACCTAGTAAGGTAGATGTTGAGGTCACTTGGTAGATTTATAGGATTATTTTGGCATGTGTGTGTGAGGGTATCATGCTGGATACACATCATGATGCCTTGACTCCAGGCACTGACTGCAACCCTAGCTCTGCCAGCTCTAGAGAGGGTGAAACCAGAGCCATATACGTTTATCGTCCTCCAATTCCAGAATACACCGTGTGGTTGAATAGCTAATAACATGCTGCCTCATGTTTTCCTGAAATTGTTTCACATAGGATAGTCTTTGCTCGCCAAACAGATTGTTAAAAGGTGCAACCCCAAGCAAAAATTGGAAGTATGAGGTGCTCTATTTGGGAGAAGTCCTCCTGGAGAAGTCTCCCCTGGTTGCCTCCCCACCCCTGAGCACCTGGCCTCACTGTCATTCACTGGGTCCTCTTTCCCCTACTAGAACACTGTGTTGGCCCACCTGGGGCGACCTTCCCAAGTAGGCAAATCTGGTTAGAATTACAGCTCAGTACTTACTTTGTGACCCATGACAAGTCCCTTTTCTCCTGGTTTCCTTGTCTGTATATGGCTAAGAATACAGGGGGGTTGCAAGGAATAAGCAAAATAAGGATTGAAACCCCTTCCACAACACCTCACACAGATAAATAGTCCAGTAAATGCTACTCCATTTGGCTTTTCCTTCCTTTTATCCCTCAGTCAAATTCTGCTTACATGTCACACACACTCCACTATACTTGCTGTGGCGCTCATTTAGTCGGCTCACATAAATTACATCTAGTAAATGAAAATGTAGTTCTTTAGAAATTAAAAAGGCTTTGAAAAGGACCTAGACCAGTGGTTTTCCAGGAATGTTCTGCAGGGCCTCGGGGGCCCCTGGGGAAGGTGGGTCCGGACCAAGGAGTGGAGGAGGTGGTCCTCTAATCCTTGCTGTTCTTTTGCTCAGAGAAATACTTCGTTTATCAATTTTAAACAGCGAGATTTTTATAAGATTACATTTTAAGGATACAAAAGTATTCTGTTCAAGGGGGGGAAATGTTTTCAAAACTGCTTTGGCCAATACTTCAATTTCATAGACAAATTAAGGATCCCTGCCTTGCTCCATCTGTTCCGTCAAGTTCTTAAACTCCTCTTGGAGCACTTCTTTTGGGCTTCTTTAATGCAATTTGACCAAGCTCCATCCGTGTTGACCTGTACTGATATGAGCCTTCTTCAGTAAAACTTGATTAAATTCCTCCCAAAGTTTCACAATTGTTTAGCTTTAAATCTGCTCCTATGAGTGTTGACATAGTTTTTCCAAGGCATTTATGACTGCCAAGTTTCTTAGGTTTCACTAACCAATGTAGATTTCAAGAAGCAAACAAATCCTTAAAATATTTGAAGAGAATTACTCAAATAATACATAAGCATATTCTGATGTGTTAGTCACTCAGTCGTATCCAACTCTTTGCGATCCTATGGACTGTAGCCCACCAGGCTCCTCTGTCCATGGGATTCTCCAGGCAAGAATATTGGAGTGGGTTGCGGTTTCCTCCTCCAATGTCAGCCAACTTAGAAGTATATGCTAATAAACATTCAAATAATGTGGAAATGTATGGAGTAAAAATGGAAAGTGTTCCTTCATGCATTAACTTCCTCCAGAGCAAGGCTGATTCCCTACCCTGCTGTTTAACCATGGTTAAACATTTAACTTATAGCCTACCAGAAAGTATTCTTCTATATACATTCACTTATAGGTTTAGTTTTCTAAATAAAACCAGACTTATATTGTTTCATGACTTGCTTTCTTTTCCCTCCTAACATAACACAAGCGTGTTTCCAAGTCAGGACATATGTGTCACTGGTACTCTTGTAGCTCTCTTCACAGTACTTCCAATTTATTTCATGATGTGATTGCCACTAAAAGTGAGCAAGTAGATGGTATCCTTTTTTTTCTTTCTATTACAAATATTCTTGCAATGAATATTCTTTTTTTGTCTTCATGTACACAGTTGAAAGTGTATCTCCAGAAGAAATACCTGGAAAATTCCACAGTTAATTGAGAATTTGATCAGTGTAGACATACTGCCCTCTAAATTTTTATTTTCATTCGTATTCTCACTAGTAAAGTATGAGAATATTTATTTCCTCATAATCTCAACCAAAATAGAACATTTGAACTTGTATGTTTTTCTCTTTTATTATATTTTCCATTTTGTATATTTTTCCAATCAGACTGAAGTGATATTTTATAAGTTCTTTGTTTATTGGTGAAATTGAATGTTTTTCCATATGTTATTTCCCTTTGTAATTTTTCTGCAAATTATCTTTTATAACACTGTGCATGTTCCCACTGGGCTATTCTTTTTCATTCTTATTTTCAACTTTCTTTGTATATTTTGAATATTAATACTTTTTATATTAATATAAAAGTATTTTATCTTAATCCTTTGCTATGTATGTTACACTTATTTATTAAAGTTTAAAAGTTTCTTTAAACTTTATATTGGAGTGTCATTGGTTTACAATTTGTTAGTTTCAGGTGTACAGCAAAGTGATTCACTTAATACATACACATATATCCATTTTATTTCAGATTCTTTTCTCGTATTGGTCATCAAAGAAAGTTGAGTAGAATTCTCTGTGCTACACAGTAGGTCCTTGTTGATTATTTTATATATAGTAGTATATATATCGGAGAAGGCAATGGCAACCCACTCCAGTACTCTTGCCTGGAAACTCCCATGGACGGAGGAGCCTGGTAGGCTGCAGTCCATGGGGTCGCTAGGAGTTGGATACGACTGAGCGACTTCACTTTCACTTTTCACTTTCATGCATTGGAGAAGGAAATGGCAACCCACTCCGGTGTTCTTGCCTGGAGAATCCCAGGGACAGGGCAGCCTGGTGGGCTGCCGTCTCTGGGGTCGCATAGAGTCAGACATGACTGAAGTGACTTAGCAGCAGCAGCAGCAGCAGTGTATATATGTTAATCCCAACCTCCTAACTTATTCCCCTCCACCTTTTCCCTTTGGTAACCATAAGTTTTTAAGCAAAATCTGTGAGTCTGTTTTTGTTTTGTAAATAAGTTCACTTTTTCAAGATTCCATGTATAAGTGATATCATATGATATCTGTCTTTGTCTGACTTACTTCACTTAGTATGATAATCTCTAGGTCCATCTGAATTGCTGCAAATGGCATTATTTCATTCTTTTTATGGTTGAATAATATTTCATCATATATACATACTACATCTTCTTTATCCATTCATCTTTTGACATTTAAATTGCTTCTATATCTTTGATATTGCACATAGTGCTGAAATGAACATTGGGGTGCATGTATCTTTTAAAATTATGGTTTTCTCCAAATATATGCCCAAGAGAGGGATTACTGGACTATATGGTAACTCTATTTTAGTTTTTTAAGGAATCTCCATACTCTTCTCCAAAGTGGCTATACCAATTTACATTCCCACCAACAATGTAAGAGAGTTCTCTTTTCTCCACACCCTCTCCAGTATTTGTTGTTTTGATGATGATCATTCTGACAGGTCTGACATGACAAATTTTAAAAATTGTTTATTCTAGTTCTGTGAAAAACATCATTGGTAATTTGATAGGGATTGCCTTGAATCTGTACATTACCTTGGGTAATATAGTCATTTAGACAATACTGATTCTTCCAATCCAAGAACATGAAATATCTTTCCATCTCCTTGTGTCGTCTTTGATTTCTTTCATCAGTAACTTACCGTTTTCAGAGTGACAAATTAAATTTTCTCCTATTTTGTGGTTTAACTTTTATATTTACGGCTCTTTTGATATACAAAATTTATATTTCCATATAGCTACCTCTATAGAGCTTTTGCATGTTCTGTCAACTCGTCCTCCCAAATCCAAATGTTCTCTCTACCTTCTTTCTACCATTCTTGCCTAAGACACTATCTTCTTTTAGCAAGGCCACGGCAGTAGTCTTCTAGCTCAAGATTCTCCACAACTCATTCTCCACATGTCATCCATTTTAAAATGTCTATCATATATTATGTGTCTGCTTAGGATTCTTTATGCCTCAGATTACATTCAGGATAAAAGTCAAATTTCTTATTCTGGCTTCAGTTCTGTCACTCAGTCATGTCTGACTCTTTGCGACCCCATGGACTGCAGCACGCCAGGCTTCCCTATCAATCACCAACTCCCAGAGCTTACTCAAACTCATGTCCGTTGAGTCAGTGATGCCATCCAACCACCTCATCCTCTGTCGTCCCCTTCTCCTCCTACCCTCAATCTTTTCCAGCATCAGGGTCTTTTCAAATGAGTCAGTTCTTCGCATCAGGTGGCCAAAGTATTGGAGTTTCAGCTTCAACATCAGTCCTACCAATGAACACCCAGGACTGATCTCCTTTAGGATGGACTGGTTGGATCTCCTTGCAGTCCAAGGGACTCTCAAGAGTCTTTTCCAACACCACAGTTCAAAAGCATCAATTCTTTGGCCTTCAGCTTTCTTTGGCAGGCAGTGGTGGCTTGGAGGTTAAAGCATCTGCCCACAATGCAGGAGACCTGGATTTGATCCCTGGGTCGGGAAGATCCTCTGGAGAAAGAAATGGCAACCCACTCCAGTATTCTTGCCTGGAGAATCCCATGGACAGAGGAGCCTGGTTGGCTATAGTCCGCGGGGTCACAAAGAGTCGGACACAACTGAGCAACTTCACTTTCGCTTTCTTCGTAGTCCAAATCTCAGATCCATACAAGACTACTGGAAAAACCATAGCCTTGACTAGATGGACCTTTGGTGGCAACGTAATGTCTCTGCTTTTGAATATGCTATCTAAGTTGGTCATAACTTTTCTTCCAAGGAGTAAGCGTCTTTTAATTTCATGGCTGCAGTCACCATCTGCAGTGATTTTGGAGTCCAAAAAAATAAAGTTTTCCACTGTTTCCCCATCTATTTCCCATGAAGTGATGGAATCAGATGCCATGATCTTCGTTTTCTGAATGTTAAGCTTTAAGCCAACTTTTTCACTCTCCTCTTTCGCTTTCATCAAGAGGCTTTTTAGTTCTTTGCTTTCTGCCATAAGGGTGGTGTCATCGGCATATCTGAGGTTATTGATATTTCTCCCGGCAATCTTGATTCCAGCTTGTGCTTCCTCCAGCCCAGCGTTTCTCATGATGTACTCTGCATAGAAGTTAAATAAGCAGGGTGACAATATACAGCCTTGACGTACTCCTTTTCCTATTTGGAACCAGTCTGTTGTTCCATGTCCAGTTCTAACTCTTGCTTCCTGACCTGCATATAGGTTTCTCTAGAGGCAGGTGAGATGGTCTGGTACTCCCATCTCTTGAAGAATTTTCCACAGTTTGTGGTGATCCACACAGTCCAAGGCTTCGGCATAGTCAATAAAGCAGAAATAGACGTTTTTCCTGGAACTCTCTTGCTTTTTCGATGATCCAACAGATGTTGGCAATTTGATCTCTGGGTCCTCTGCCTTTTTTAAAACCAGCTTGAACATCTGGAAGTTCATGGTTCACATATTGCTGAAGCCTGGCTTGGAGAATTTTGAGCATTACTTTACTCGTGTGAGATGAGTGCAATTGTGTGGTAGTTTGAGCATTCTTTGGCATTGCCTTTCTTTGGGATTGGAATGAAAACTGACTTTTTCCAGTCCTGTGACCACTGCTGAGTTTTCCAAATTTGTTGACATATTGAGTGTAGCACTTTCACAGCCTCATCTTTCGGGATTTTGAAATAGCTCAACTGGAATTCCATCACCTCCACTAGCTTTGTTCGTAGTGATGCTTCCTAAGGCCCACTGTCTTCACATTCCAGGATGTCTGGCTCTAGGTGAGTGATCACACCATCCTGATTATCTGGGCTGTGAAGATCTTTTTTGTACAGTTCTTCTGTGTATTCTTGCCACCTCTTCTTAATATCTTCTGCTTCTCTTTAATCCATATCATTTCTGTCCTTTATTGAGCCCATCTTTTAATGAAATGTTTCCTTGGTATATCTAATTTTCTTGAAGAGATCTCTAGTTTTTCCCATTCTATTGTTTTCCTCTATTTCTTTGCACTGATCCCTGAGGAAGGCTTTCTTATCTCTCCTCACTATTCTTTGGAACCCTGCATTCAAATGGATATATTTTCTTGCTATTCTTGGGACTCAGCATTCAAATGGTTATACTCTGGCTTACAAAGCTGTAAATGATCTAAGACTACCTCTCAGACTTCCTTTTTTATGGTTATAATACTTCAGCTACATAAACATTTAAGTTTCTCAATAAAGGTAAGTTAGTCTTAGTTTAGGTCATACCTGAACGGTCTAGTGGTTTTCCCTACTTTCTTCAATTTAAGTCTGAATTTGGCAATAAGGAGTTCATGATCTGAGCCATAGTCAGCTCCCAGTTTTATTTTTGCTGACTGTATAGAGCTTCTCCATCTTTGGCTGCAAAGAATATAATCAATCTGATTTCGGTGTTGACCATCTGGTGATGTCCATGTGTAGAGTCTTCTCTTGTGTTGTTGGAAGAGGGTGTTTGCTATGACTAGTGCATTCTTTTGGCAAAACTCTATTAGCCTTTGCCCTGCTTTATTCCGTATTCCAAGGCCAAATTTGCCTGTCACTCCAGGTGTTTCTTGACTTCCTACTTTTGCATTCCAGTCCCCTATAATGAAAAGGACATCTTTTTTGGGTGTTAGTTCTAAAAGGTCTTGTAGGTCTTCATAGAACCATTCAACTTCAGCTTCTTCAGTGTTACTGGTTGGGGCATAGGCTTGGATTACTGTGATATTGAATGGTTTGCCTTGGAAACGAACAGAGATCATTCTGTCATTTTTGAGACTGCATCCAAGTACTGAATTTTGGACTCTTTTGTTGACCATGATGGCTACTCCATTTCTTCTAAGGGATTCTTGCCCACAGTAGTAGATATAATGGTCATCTGAGTTAAATTCACCCATTCCAGTCCATACAGTTCCCTGATTCCTAGAATGTCGACGTTCACTCTTGCCATCTCTTGTTTGACCACTTCCAATTTGCCTTGATTCATGGACCTGACATTCCAGGTTCCTATGCAATATTGCTCTTTACAGCATCGGACCTTGCTTCTATCACCAGTCACATCCACAACTGTGTATTGTTTTTACTTTGGCTCTATTCCTTCATTCTTTCTGGAATTATTTCTTCAGTGATCTCCTGTAGCATATTGGGCACCTACCGACCTGGGGAGTTCCTCTTTCAGTATCCTATCATTTTGCCTTTTCATACAGTTCATGGGGTTCTCAAGGCAAGAATACTGAAGTGGTTTGCCATTCCCTTCTTCAGTGGACTACACTCTGTCAGATCTCTCCACCATGACCCATCTCTCTTGGGTGGCCCCACATGACATGGCTTAGTTTCATTGAGTTAGACAAGGCTGTGGTCCGTGTGATCAGATTGGCTAGTTTTCTGTGATTATGGTTTCAGTGTGTCCACTCTCTGATGCCCTCTCACAACACCTACCGTCTTTCTTGGGTTTCTCTGGATTTAAGAGACTAGATCTGACAGACTGAGTGCCTCATGAACTATGGACAGAGGTTTATGACATTGTACAGGAAACAGGAATCAAGACCATCCCCATGGAAAAGAAATGCAAAAAAGCTAAATGGCTGTCTGAGGAGGCCTTACAAATAGCTGTAAAAAGAAGAGAAGTGAAAGCAAAGGAGAAAAGGAAATATATTCCCATTTGAATGCAGAGTTCCAAAGAATAGCAAGGAGAGATAAGAAGGCCTTCCTCAGTGATCAATGCAAAGTAGAGGAAAACAATAGAATGGGAAAGACTAGAAATCTCTTCAAGAAAATTAGATATACCAAGGAAACATTTCATTAAAAGATGGGCTCAATAAAGGACAGAAATGGTATGGATTAAAGAGAAGCAGAAGATATTAAGAAGAGGTGGCAAGAATACACAGAAGAACTGTACAAAAAAGATCTTCACAGCCCAGATAATCAGGATGATGTGATCACTCACCTAGAGCCAGACATCCTGGAATGTGAAGACAGTGGGCCTTAGGAAGCATCACTATGAACAAAGCTAGTGGAGGTGATGGGATTTCAATTAAGCTATTTCAAATCCTGAAAGATGAGGCTGTGAAAGTGCTACACTCAATATGTCAACAAATTTGGAAAACTCAGCAGTGGTCACAGGACTGGAAAAAGTCAGTTTTCATTCCAATCCCAAAGAAAGGCAATGCCAAAGAATGCTCAAACTACCACACAATTGCACTCATCTCACACGAGTAAAGTAATGCTCAAAATTCTCCAAGCCAGGCTTCAGCAATATGTGAACCATGAACTTCCAGATGTTCAAGCTGGTTTTAAAAAAGGCAGAGGACCCAGAGATCAAATTGCCAACATCTGTTGGATCATCGAAAAAGCAAGAGAGTTCCAGGAAAAACGTCTATTTCTGCTTTATTGACTATGCCAAAGCCTTGGACTGTGTGGATCACCACAAACTGTGGAAAATTCTTCAAGAGATGGGAGTACCAGACCACCTGACCTGCCTCTTGAGAACCTATATGCAGGTCAGGAAGCAAGAGTTAGAACTGGACATGGAACAACAGACTGGTTCCAAATAGGAAAAGGAGTACGTCAAGGCTGTATATTGTCACCCTGCTTATTTAACTTCTATGCAGAGTACATCATGAGAAACTGCTGGGCTGGAAGAAGCACAAGCTGGAATCAAGATTGCCGGGAGAAATATCAATAACCTTAGATATGCCGATGACACCACCCTTATGGCAGAAAGTGAAGAGGAACTAAAAAGCCTCTTGATGAAAGCGAAAGAGGAGAGTGAAAAAGTTGGCTTAAAGCTTAACATTCAGAAAACGAAGATCATGGCATCTGATTCCATCACTTCATGGGAAATAGATGGGGAAACAGTGGAAACAGTGTCAGACTTTATTTCTGGGGGCTCCAAAATCACTGCAGATGGTGACTGCAGCCATGAAATTAAAAGACGCTTACTCCTTGGAAGAAAAGTTATGACCAACCTAGATAGCATATTCAAAAGCAGAGACATTACTTTGCCAACAAAGGTTCATCTAGTCAAGGCTATGGTTTTTCCTGTGGTCATGTATGGATGTGAGAGTTGGACTGGGAAGAAAACTGAGCACTGAAGTATTGATGCTTTTGAACTGTGGTGTTGGAGAAGACTCTTGAGAGTCCCTTGGACTGCAAGGAGATCCAACCAATGCATTCTGCAGGAGATCAGTCCTGGGTGTTCTTTGGAAGGACTGATGCTAAAGCTGAAACTCCAATACTTTGGCCACCTCATGTGAAGAGTTGACTCAATGGAAAAGACTCTGATGCTGGGAGGGATTGGGGGCAGGAGGAGAAAGGGACGACCGAGGATGAGATGGCTGGATGGCATCACTGACTCGATGGATGTGAGTCTGAGTGAACTCCGGGAGTTGGTGATGGACAGGGAGGCCTGGCGTGCTGCGATTCATGGAGTCGCAGAGTTGGACATGACTGAGCGACTGAACTGAGTCTTAGTTTATGGCATTTGCACTGGTTATTATCTCTGAATAGTAAGCATCCCTTTCAGCTTCTTGAATGAGTTGCTCTTTCATATTCAAATCACAATTTTTTGTAATATATATTTAGAGGTTATTTTCCTCCAGAAATAGTTATGGTTATTTTGATCATCACGCTCAGCTTTAATTTTTACCATAGCATATATATCACTATTAGATTCTCTTTTTTATTGGTTGATTATTGGTTGAATGATCAACCTACTTACTTCTATATATCCACTGAACTACCTATCCACCCACCCATCTACCTAAATATTCATCTATAAGTATACTTAGTCATTCATCCATCCATCAATCCATCTGTTTATCCACCTCTTCTCTTTGACCTTCTGACGAGCCCTTAAAAATGTATTTATTGCCATTTCTGAGATGTTTGGAGAGGGAGTAGAGATAAATACATATAATTAATTTAGAATGGGCATATAATTCATCATTCAAAACAGGATAGTTTGAGAGTAAAAGGAATTATAATTACACTGAAACAAGAGGTATAAACTGGGACTGTCTCAGGCATATGGTTACCCAATTAACTATCAGAAGTCTTTTATTTAAATTATTGTAGCTTCATAACATTTTAATATTTGCTATGCTTTCTATTCCTTTCTTTAATAAGACTACTGGTTATCTTAATACATTTATTCTGATGAAGTTTACATTAATACTATCAAATTCGCATAAATCCATGTTGGGCTTTTTCTTGGAATTAAGTTACATTTGTAGCAGAAATAATGTTGTTGAGGCACATGATGTATTGCATTTGGTCAGAAATGACATTATTAAGAAACATGATGTAACTCTCCATTTTAGTTTTTAACTATTTTTCAGAATGTTTAATATTTTGTTCATATGAATTCTATATAATTTTTAGTTAGTTTCTTTCTTAATTTGTTTTGTTGAACTGATGTAATTGGGACATGGTTTTTTTTAATTGCATTTCCTTACCTATTATTGTTAGTATATAGAAAAAGTCTTAATATTTATTTATTTCATAACTATTTAGAGCCCTATTTCAGATTTTTTTTCTTTCATTCCATGTTATTTATGTGGAAATATAATTGTGCTTACAGTGGAAGATTGTATTTTTTAAAGATGGCTACAGTAACATTTCCATCCCATGTGCTCTTTGGCAATATAAGAGTGCCACTCCACCAAGACTCTCCTTCCATTGAATATGGGCTTAGTGACTCACTTAGAGCCAATAGAATGCTGCAGATGAGCTACGGTGTGGCATCTGAGCCATTCAGTTTCTGCCTATTGTTTTGGAACATTTCCTTCTGGATGCTCTCTTGCGATGCTCGTGAGCTCACAGATGCTGTGGTGTGAGGAGTCCAAGCCCTATGGGGAAGCATGGTATGCAGGTATTCTAGTTTATTCAGATAAGCATTTTAGTTATATGTGCCTAGGCACCAGCCATGTGAGTAAAGAAACTTCCACATGACTCATCAGTCACCCCCAGCCATTCTTCCTAGCTGAATTCCTAAGACATTGAGAGGCAGAGACAGGGCATGCCCACAGTGCCTCGTCCACATTCCTCAGGCTCTGAATCCTAGAGCACTGAGTTTGTGGTTGTTATATAGTAGTAGGGAAGGGAAGAATCATGAGTCAGTGAATAGGATGAGTAGTCATAGTAACTTTGCCATTTGTTAGTCTTGAGACTTTCATATCAATTCAGCTTTCTTAGACTCAAGTTTCCCTATCTATAAAATGGGACCACTGTTATCTGCCTTCCAAAACTACAGAGAATTGGTGAGAATCAAATGAGAAAATTGTGAAAGTATTTTGTGAAAATTGATGTGGAAGTGTAAACAACTCTCCATAAATATGTAGAGATACATAAACATAAATATAAAGACTGATTTTGGGGGAGAGATATATATATATTTCTTTATATCATCAAATAGGCTTAATGATTTTCCCAGGCAAAGCCAGCCAGAGCATGTGAGAAAGGAGATTATGGCCCTATTGAACCACACGCTAGATCTGTGAAACATGAACTCTCTGCTCTTTAATGAAAAATGACTGAAACTTCTGGGAAAGGCATGATTTATGTGATTCTATTTAGGATTGAAGAAATCCAAATATCTCAGAAAGTGACCTGAGGTAAAACTGAAACTGCTAGAGGGTGTCTCATCTTTGTTGAGGTTTTTCTTTATAACCTAAGATCAGTGTGTTAGAAACAATGGAAACTACCAGCTGGGAGAGTTGCTTAGTCTGTGACTCCAGGGCATCAGCTACCATGGCTTATATCTCCGGCATGAAGTGCCAGACTATCCATGATGAAGCCAAGCTCACCCATTTCCATGCCACTCAAGAAAATCAGAGTTTGATTTTTTTTAAAGAGTGTTTGACCTTTAGAAGAGCAGCGAGAGGGATCTCACTCAATGTTTCCACTCTGTATTCTTGTGAATCTAAAAAAAGAAGGTGTTTATTCAGAACATATTAAGATGTGAACTTCCTGATTTTTATGCTTGGTTTCTCCAAACCAACTTCTGCTCACCCTCTTTTTGACTCTCTTAATTCTGCTTTATCTGAAATAATTGAGCATCCCTTTTAGTTGTCTGTTGAAGAATTGTACACTGTGAATAGGCAAGGCTTAAGGGTAGTGTGATCTACTGGAAGGGATATTTACTTTTCAGTACGATCCAAATCTTACTACACACATATCAACAGCGCTGACTTCAGCTATGCCTACACTTTTTTGAAGCTCAGAAATGGGGTAAAAAGGAATAATACTATTTACCTCCTGGTGCTATTATGAGGATTAAATGACCTTTTGTGTTTGGGGAAACAAAAGTCATGTTGACATTTTTACCCCAACTTCCCTGGATCAGATCATCTACCAACAATACTGCTGAAGATCCCAACAATTTCCTTCCTCTTTGTCAATTTCCTCCAGGTATTTCTGGAACTTCCCAGGTGTTTCTACACATGCTCATGCATGGGTCTCCAGCCTCATAGTTTAGAATGAAACAGCTCCTCCTCGGCCTCTAGCTCTTCACCCTGTAGACTTCAGGCTGGAGATTGGACATTAAATTCTTCTCTATAGTCCTATCTTCTTTATCATCCTGATTTACCTTCCTGTTCAAGTTTGTAACTTAACTACCTCTTATGTGAATGAAAATGAATTGATGAAATAGACTTGGAAATCACCAGACCTTCTAGTTCCTAGGCATAGCAGATGCTGAGTTCTAATTTGGGCTTCCTGGGACACCTGGCACACAGAGTCTCACGTCCATGATCCAGGAGGGGCTAGGTGACATATCCACGGTCACACAGTCAGGACTCAAACTCAGGTCTTACATGCTACAGTGGAGTTAGGCTCTGGAGCTAGAGGCCTCAAAACTGGGATCAGCTCTTTTCTCCTGGGTGGCTTTGGAAAAGTGCAGCCTGCAACAGTAAACTCAAAGGCCATTTTGTGGCTTAGCCTGGTAGTGGCCTTCCATGATATTGACCTCTAAAGGTCACCCTGAGAAACCTATGACTCCTTCTTAGTAGGAAAATAAAAAAGAAAAAGCACATCTTTATTTTTCACCTTGGCAAATACATGAGTGTACTTTTCCTGAGTAAATAACCATTCTTTGTGTTTAATTTCTATTGTGTATTCACAGTTTCCGTTTGTGGGCAGAGTCATGGCTTAAATTAAGCCGACCTCATAGCATTTTATAGCCAGCTTCATTTTAATTCCCTCCCTTTCCTTTTGCATGTTGTTAAGGCGCTGGAATATTTCTTGGGAGTGTTGGCAGAGAAGCTAAGTAGTGAAGTCACACGCCAACATAGAGAATAATCCAGGGAGTTTTGATCCCCCATCAAAGAAGCAAACCAGCTGGCTTCCAGATTCAGGGGCAAGTGACATACAGTTTAGTGCTCAGGGGACTCAGCTTAGACTGCCTGTCCAGCTCACTGCCATGAACACTCCCTGAAACTCTGAGGTTGAAAATCAATTTAACATTGGTTTCTGGTCAAGAAACTTAGCACTGCACTGATAGAGTCAAAAAAGATGCATAGTCAGTTAAAATAAGCCTTTAGAGTGATGTCTGCAGGCCTCTCTACGTCTCAGCCAAATATTTTCTACTTTTTTGGAGGGTCTGGACTCAGACCTCAGAAACACACAAAAGCTCTAGGTTCTATCTTGGAGACTCCTGAGATAGGAAAGTCATATCTGCATTATTTTGTAAAAGGAGAAAGGGGCTTCCTGTCACTGTAACTATTATGTTATAACCAGAACTTTTATCCTTAGGAATATTCGGTAGAAAATGTCTTCTGAAGAATTCCTTTGTGTCCTTCATTGTCCTGATTCAGATTTCACTTCACTGTCTTTTTAAACCTTTTGTCCTGGAATGTAAACCAAATTGAAACAGGTATCAAAATCCCTAATCACCAGACTGACTATCTAACCCTGAACCAAAGACAGATTAATCAGTCAATATTTGTTTAAGATAAATCATAAATAAAAGGGTTTGTTTGAATTTTTTCCTTTCCTTTTGAAGTCCTAGTGATTAGGTGTGACATAAAACACACTTTTTTCCTTCTTTTGATCAAGAACATCAAAATACTCTCAGAAATGAACAAAATGTCTGGATTTTTAATTCTAAGGCCTACAATCAAAGGAAGAGATTAGCTGAGTGTTTGGGCCCTTAGGAAAATGTACTTTATTACCTGAGAGGCTGGGAAGATTAATAAGCTTTTTGCGACCATGGGTTATTTCTTGCTGGTGTCCTCCCTTGACTTTAGGAAGTTGATTATCTGAGACTTGGATTGATTCCTATAGTCTTGGTGCTCTGTTGGCTAGGAAGCCCTTGGAATGGCTGGGAAAGTGTTAACTGATCAAATCATTGTTCTGTGCCCTCTTATTAGTTCCTGGAGCTTATAAGGGAGATTAGGTTTAGCTCCAGCTTTCCGGGGGGGTGGGGGGCAGAGACAAAAGCCTGATTTTCAAAAGGTATTGTAGGAAAGCTCTCCCTCTTATGCTTGCATTATTTAAAATAATTACCCTAACACCTGCATTTTGCTTTCTTCAAGGATCTCAAGTTTTCCTGTACTAGACAAAAATAAACTCCAACTTTGTACACTGAAATTTGCAGAGAAACAAGCCTGACATTTCTGTTAGTGTTCAAGTGAATGATGACCAAGCAGCTCACATTAGAGCCCTCCAGCCTTCAACTAAATGTAACAGGAAGTGACTCCTGACACTTTGGGGGACAATTGTCCTCTACCCTCAACCCCATTTTTGTTTATCTAGAAGTCTTACTGTTGTCACTTATCTTGAATTTGGTTCAATTTGTCCCAAAGATAAGAGTTTCCGTTTTAAAATAATGATAACTGACATTTATTGATTGCTTATTATGTACCTGTAGAAAGCTCTGTATATATTGACTTATTTAATCTTTAACACAACCGATGAAGGAGGTATTTTTATTCCCATTTCACACAGGAAGAAAGTAGAGGTCATGTTGTACATTGCCTAACAATGTAGGCTCTTTAAGAGCCTGGCTTCTTTTGCTCACTGATGTATCCTCAGCGTTTAAAAGAATGCCTGGCATATAGGTGTTCAGTAAATACTTGTAGAATGAATGAATGGATGAATGCATGAACAACCCTGGGGCCACATAGCCAACTGGGACCCAGGTTCAGCTCTCTGACCAAGACCTGTGCCCTTTGTAGCCTCAGCACACATTTTCAGGCAGTGTAGCTGACCTGTGATCTCACTAACCTCAGAAGAGAAAAATATGGCTAACTTCTTACTGTCATAGCCTCTGTGATATCACCAGTGAAAACAGGATCAGATTTAAGTACTTAGGGCTGCTGCTGTTCGGGTTTAATACAGTCTGATGAGCTAAAGAAGTAACATGGTGTGGTGGCATCTGACAGAGCTCTTAACCTCTCATTGGTCCAATCCCCTCATCTGTCAAATAGAAATAAGTATACTTACTGCATACAGGTACTGTGAGGGTTAAATGGAAGCAATGCAGATGAAACCACCTAGCTCCAATATCTTGCGCAGAATGAGCATTCAGTATTAGTTTACTTTGTCCTTCTCCCATTAAATCTGAGGCTGTGTCACATTTTTGGACAGGCAACAAAATCCTCTGTTTTTTTTTTTCTTTTGAGCAAAATATGGATGGGGAGAGCCTGGACAAGGACATTCACCCTAGGGAATGAAAGAATGCAAATGTAGTTAATTTGTACTGACTGTTCTGCAGGTAGAAACGTTTTCTTGCAGATATTCAGATATTTCAGCACATGTGTAAAATGCTCTGAGATAATCCTGGCATTTGTGGACATGGGAAAAAAGCCAAACAGACAGAGGGGTTGTGGATGCTGGAGTAGAGCCTAATTAAATAGGTTATGAAATGCTGTAGGTAATGTCTAAGGCCCTGTCTGCTTGGAAGGTTAGGAGGGAAGTCTTTTCAAGATTGTTACTGAGAGAGGGAGGGACGATAGTTAAATAATACAAAGGGTTCAAATTTTAAGAAAACCTGTATTTTAACAAAGATGCACATACAGATCTAAAAGCATCTGAAGATATCCCTTATAGAAAAAAAAGAAGTGGATTCCCAAATTTAATTGAAATGCTTTTGGACTCTTTTCTTGAATGCAGAGAGGGATCCTGTGTGGGACTAATGAGGGAGGGGGAGCCCTGGGGGGGAAGAAAAGCAAAGTGGGGAGCTTGGCTGAAGAGAGAGGTCACCTGTATTGCCGGCCCCAGATTTCTGCTCATCTCAGCTGCGCCCTGCAGCAGGAGCTAGCTTTGGAAATGAGCTTTAATTTTGAAGAAGGAAAGGAAAAGAAAGGATGGCAAAGCACGTGTGTTAGAGGTCTCCTCTAGACAGGAGTCCTGGGAGCCCTGCGCTCTCTCGAGAGCTGCTGGCATATTCCACATGTGCTTCTCTGAGCCTACAGGGGTTTGCCATCTAAATTCAGAAAAAAATGTTTTATTCCAAACAGGTCACTCAGCCGGAACCAAACAGAGTCCCTAGATGGGGAAAGGAGCTCTCCCTGATTTTCCAGTTTCCTGATTTGCAGTCACCCAGAGGCTTAGCATCATGGCTTGATCTCTATAAACTGTTTTGGAGATTTCAACAACTAAAAGATGGCCTTGAGTGGAATGTTTTCCCCTTGAGATGATGGGTAGTAAAGCGAGATTTAGGAATGGGAAGTGAAGTGAAGTGAAGTAAAGAAGTGAAGTAAAGTCGCTCAGTTGTGTCCAACTCTTTGCAACCCCATGGACTGTAGCCCACCAAGCTCCTCCATCCGTGGGGTTCTCCAGGCAAGAATACTGGAATGGGTTGCCATTTCCTTCTCCAGGGGATCTTTCCGACCCAGGGATCGAACCCAGGTCTCTCGCATTGCAGGCAGACGCTTTGGGAAAGATAAAGCAGATGTGAAGACTGCTTTGTCTTTTTTATTTCAGCCTCCTGCAGGGCTACTTCAAGGAGCAGTGTGAGGAGGGGTGTCACTCTGTTTATATCGCATTTCCGTGGTTACTTCACCTGTCTTCCTTTTGTCTGCCATATTCTTTAACACCCCAATTCCCCCTTCCAGCTATTTAAATATCCCGTCTTCTCTCTTCTTCTTTTCTAGTACACTCACGCAAGAATTTCCTAGCTGACAGATTTAGAGATGCCCCTTTTCATGTCTCCTAAATGCAAGAGAGTTTTACTTTAGAGTTAATTTAAAAGAATATTCCTCTGAAAACTTTACTTAGAATGATTTTTGAGATAATCTGATACAGGGTAGGGTGTACCAGAATGAGGGCTGTGCCTTCCAGCATTGCAGTTCATGGTAGGTCCCAAGCAAAGTAAAATAAATTTGTCTTCAGTAACATGATAGGCCCTGAGAAAACTGAAGTATAATTTAGAGGTGACCTAAGTGAAGGTGATGGCACCCCACTCCAGTACTCTTGCCTGGAAAATCCCATGGACGGAGGCGCCTGGTGGGCTGCAGTCCATGGGGTGGCAAAGAGTCAGACACAACTGAGTGACTTCACTTTCACTTTTCACTTTCATGCATTGGAGAAGGAAATGGCAACCCACTCCAGTGTTCTTGCCTGGAGAATCCCAGGGACAGGGGAGCCTGTTGGGCTGCCGTCTATGGGGTCGCACAGAGTTGGACACGACTGAGGTGACTTAGCAGCAGTAGCAGCAGCAACGTGTTTTCTATGAGGATGATCGCTGACTAAATTATCAACACTGTACCTTGATAATGTGATTATCAAGCTTGATAAAAATTATAAAGATCTGATTATTCATATCTGATTCCTAAATGCCTAAAGTCAACTTTATATTATTTATGCACAGTTAAACCAAAGCATTTGGCCTTCTCCTATTATCTAGCATTCTTCTCCTTCTATAATATATTTGAGAAAGTGACAATGATTCAAGACCCATAATATATTCTTTATAATATAATTATATCTAATCACACTAGGACCACAGCCTGGTCCCATCACTTCATGGGAAATAGATGGGGAAACAGTAGAAACAGTGTCAGACTTTATTTTTTTGGGCTCCAAAATCACTGCAGATGGTGACTGTAGCCATGAAATTAAAAGACGCTTACTCCTTGGAAGGAAAGTTATGACTAACCTAGATAGCATATTCAAAAGCAGAGACATTACTTTGCCAACAAAGGTCCATCTAGTCAAGGCTATGGTTTTCCTGTGGTCATGTATGGATGTGAGAGTTGGACTGTGAAGAAGGCTGAGTGCAGAAGTATTGATGCTTTTGAGTTGGAGAAGACTCTTGAGAGTCCCCTGGACTGCAAGGAGATCCAACCAGTCCATTCTGAAGGAGATCAGCCCTGGGATTTCTTCGGAAGGAATGATGCTGAAGCCGAAACTCCAGTACTTTGGCCACCTCATGCGAAGAGTTGACTCATTGGAAAAGACTCTGATGCTGGGAGGGATTGGGGGCAGGAGGAGAAGGAGATGACAGAGGATGAGATGGCTGGATGGCATCAACTGACTCGATGGACGTGAGTCTGAGTGAACTCCGGGAGTTGGTGATGGACAGGGAGGCCTGACGTGCTGCGATTCATGGGGTCACAAAGAGTCGGACACAACTGAGCAACTGAACTGAATATAATAATATGTCGAATACTCATTATTTTGTTGGCTGTGTAGCTCTTTTGGGGATTGCACACTTATCTCTTTGCCAGTAACCCTCTTCATTTCTTTATCCATCCTGGCTTGTTTGTTTAGTCCACAGATGGTGAATGCCTACAAGCACGTAATGCTACGTGCTGGGCATTGGAAATGCGGCAGTGAATGGACAGACGTGGCTAGGCTGTTCTGGAGCTTAACATCCACTGGTTTATTTAAGTGTTTTATTTAAAAAAATAAGAGAAAGGTTTTTCCTTCACTTGTACATCAGTACTTTCAAACAGCAAATATAATATATCCTACTTAAAGGCTGAAATAATTTGACTCATAAGACCATACCTGGAACTCAATCATTTATCAAGCTACAAAGTACCTGTAGAGTGTGACTCATTGAATATAACAGGATATACCACAAATAAAACCCAGTTGCAATGTTTGAGGAATGTATAGCATAGAAAGTGAAGTGAAAGTGAAGTCGCTCAGTCGTGTCTGACTCTTTGCGACCCCATGGACTGTATGTAGCCTACAGGCTTCTCTAGCCATGGGATTTTCCAGGCAAGAATACTGGAGTGGGTTGCCATTTCCTTCTCCGGGAGATCTTCCCAACCCAGGGATTGAACCTGGGTCTCCCGCATTGTAGGCAGATGCTTTAGCATCTGAGCTACCAGGGAGCAAACAAACATTTTCATTTTTTTCTACTTTTGAGTTAGCTTTAATTTTGAAATTTATTTTATAAAGGGATACTTTATATGAAGTAAAATTGATCTTAAGTTTTCAGCTTAATTTTGATAAATGCGTATGATTACACAAGGCATACCTCTAAGATAAAGACTATTTCCGTCATCCCAGAAAGTTTCTGTCCCTCATCCAGTCAATTCCCTCCTTTCTCCAATCCTAGAATCCACTACTGTTCCAAATTCTCTCACCATAGATTAGGTTTGTCTGTTCTTAGACTTCCTATAAGTGGGATTAAATAAAATGTAATTTTAGGTTTCTGGGTTTTTCCCCTCTTTATGTTATATTTCTGAGACTCTTCCATATTGCTGAGTATATCAATAACTGGTTCCATTTAAATTCTAAGTAACATTCCAGTGCATGGATGTACCAGAATTGTTTATCCATGTAGTTATAAGTGGACATTTGGCTTGTTTTTAGTTATTATAGTCATACTTCTTATACCAGTCTCTTCGTGGACATTTTTAAAATTTCTCTTGGATGAAGACATAAAATTGGAAAAGGAAATGGCAACCCATTCTGGTATACTTGCCTGGAAAATCACATGGATACAGGAGCCTGGGGGGCTATAGTCCATGGGGTCACAAAGAGTCAGACACAACTTAGTGATTAAACAACAACAAAGACATATAATGGGATTTCTGAGTCATGGAATAGATTTATGTTTAATTTTATAAGAAACTATCAAATAACTCTTCAAAATAGATATGCTATTTTTACACTTCCGTCAATGATACACAAGAATGCTAGCCGCTCTACATCTTGATCTATTATTTGTAGGCTAGTCTTTTATTGTTTATCTTATGATTACATATTATGGACATAAGTCCTACATTAGAAATATTTATATGAATATTCTCTCCCAATATGTAGCCTTTTCTCATTAGTGTTCTTCCAAATCTATTGTTCCATCCTATTTATTTCCCTGTTCCATCCCCAATTAATAAAGACTTTTGAGATAGAAAAGCTAAGATACATTTTTTTGAAAAAAAAAAAATTATTGTATAACATCTCTTCTTTGAAGAAACAGACACAGAATGCCGTTGCTAATTAAAAGGAAGAAAGACCAGAGAGTATAAAGAAACCAGAAGACAAAAGTAAAAATATTTTCCCATCATATGGTGGAAAAAAATTAAAACAAAATTAGAATGGAAAAAATACATACACCTAATTGTAGACAGAGAACAAGGAGAGAGTGATGAGTAAAATATCAAGGGACAAATGCAAGAAAAGGGAATGATCAATGGAGCCAGGTAGAAGAAGAGATGGGAAGAGATAAATTAAGGAGACAAGAGATGGGGTTCAGTTAGGAAAGGTGCCTGGCACTTTACCTGACAGAGAGGTGTGGAAGGAAGGGATGAAAATGCAGATAGATGTTGAGAGAAGGAATTTGTAGGATGTCCTGGCAAATGGCTTTGGTCCAAGCATAGAATTAGTCATTCCAGAGACTGAGAAAAGCACAAGTTGGGCTGGGAGCTTGAAGATCAGATGTGGCACTGGGAAGTCTGGAGGAGATGAAGGAAAGAACTATCAATCAGAAATTATAGGCAATGCTTAATAAGGTGACCCACTGGTTCACTGCAAGGGCATCTACAGTAGCTTCTTTCAGAGAAGGAAGTTAAAAGGAATTGGTGTAGAGTTGGGGCATTTAGAAGTTAGGCAAAGAAATAGGACAAAGTGATGTGGAATGTCAGGTGTTGAAAAGCCCATCACTGAATAAGCAGACAAAAAGTCTGTCTTTACTATAAGAAGAGAGAAGTTCAAGGTCAGAGGAAGCCTAGTGGCATAGAAGAATATGAAGCTCCTGAGAGCAAATGTGTTAAGTGATGTTAGAGTTAGTCTGATGGCTTCCAAATTTCGGCAATTATGACTAAAGCTGCTATAGACATCCATGTTCAGGTTATGTGTAGACATATGTTTTCAGTTCTCTTGGGTAAATACCAAGGAGTGTGATTGCTGAATTGTATGATAAGAGTAGGTTTAGTTTTTTTAAGAAGCCATCAAACCACCTTCTAAAATGGCTGCACTTTTTTTGCATTTCCATCAGAAATGTATGAGAGTTCCTGCTGTTATTTCATATCCTTACCAGCTTTTGGAGTTGTCAGTGTTCTGGGTTGTGGCTATTCCAATAGGTATGTAGTTGTATTTTGTTGTTTTGATTTGCATTTACTCGATGATATACGATGTGGAGAATTTTTTCATGTTTATTTGTCATCTGTATACCTTTCTTGCTGAGGAATCTGTTAAGGTCTTTGGCTCATTTTTAAATCATATATATATTTTTTATTTTGTTGTTGTTGAGCTTTAAGGGTTCTTTGTATATTTTGGAGGATAGTCATTTATCAGATGTTTTCTTTTACAAATATTTTATCTTAGTCTGTGGCTTAGAGCTAATTCTCTGATATTGTCTTTTGCAAAGCAGAACTTTTTAATTTTAATGAAGTCCAGCTTATCAATGATTTATTTCATGAATAGTGTCATTGGCATTGTATCTAAAAATGTTTTACCATATCCAGAGTCATTTAGTTTTTTCCTTATGTTATCTTCTAGGAGTTTCTTGGCTTTCTGTTTTATACTTAGGTCTATGATCCACTTTGAATCAATTTTTGGGAAAGGTGTAAGGTCTGTGTCTGGATTCATTTCTTAGCATGTGAATGTCCATTTGTTCCAGTGCCATTTGTTGAAGAGACTATTGCCTTTGTCCCTTTATCCAAGGTCAGTTGATATTTAAGCAGTCTATTTCTGGGCTCTTCCTTTTATTCCGTAGATCTATTTGTCTCATCTAATCTTTCACCAACACCACATTGTCTTGACTGCTGTAGCTTTGTAGTAAGTCAGGTAAGCATCAGTCCTCCAATTTCAATATTGTGTTGGCTATTCTGATCTTTTGCCTTTCCATATAAACTTTAGAATCAGTTTGCTGATATACATGTATCAGGTGAATGGATAAGCAAACTGTTGGACATCCAGACAATGGCATATTATTCAACACTAAAAGGAAATGATCTATCAAGCCATGAAAAGATGTGGAGAAAACTTAAAGGCTTATTACTAAGTGGAAGAAGCCAATCTGAAAAGGCTACATAGTATGATTCCAACTATATGACATTTGGGAAAGAGCAAAAAATGCATTTCTTTTTTTTGGCTATGGAGATAGTAAAAGATCATTGATTGCTGGTCAGGGAAGAGTGTAGGGAGAAATGAACAGGTGAAGCACAGATTTTTATGGCAGTAAAATAAAAACAATTCTATGTGATATTATAATGGTGGTGGATATAGATCCTCATACATATGTCTGAACCCACAGAATATGCAGCACTGAGAAGTACCTTAAAGTAAACTCTGGACTCTGAGTGATTATGATATTTCAATGTAAGTTAAACCTCAGTCAAAGAATATATATTTGGGGCTTCCCTGGTGGCTCAGCTGGTAAAGAATCTACCTGCAGTGTGGGAAACCTGGGTTTGATCCCTGGGTTGGGAAGATACCCTGGAGAAGGGAATGGCTACTCACTCCAGTATTCTGGCCTGAGAATTCCATGGACTATTCATGGGGTCACAAAGAGTCGGATATGACTGAGTGACTTTAACTCCCTCAAAGAATATATACGATTTTTGTTGAATGACGTTGATAATGAGAGAGGCCATGCATGTGTTGGGGGCAGGGGTTATATGGGGCATGTCTGTACCTCCCTATTATTTTGTTGAAAGCCTAAAAGTTCTCTATAAAAATCAAAACTTAAAAAAAAATTTTTGACCCTGTGTGCCTTCTTGAATGTGATTGATTCCAGCAAAAGCTGGTCACCTAATTCCTTTCTGTTGAAAAAGTTCTCTCTTACTAGTAATTGCGTTTTACCATTGCTGTTGTTAAATTTGCATATTAAATTTATTTCTGCTTTGCAGCACAGCTCTATATGTCTTATAGAAAATTAGATACAAAAAATACAGGGAGTAAAAGAGAGAGACAGGGGGAAAAAAAGCAAAACACATGGGAACTTTATGGGGCTCTAGGTAAAGCAATATACCTCATAAGGAGCCCCTAGCAGAATGTTGAGAAGGCCCATTTATAAACTTTTGGTTTCTTTTATATTCCTCGTGTCTTACTGTCTTAACTAAACTTTGCTAATAGTAAGTGAGCACATTTCATCATCTGCTTGCAGATTTTGCTTGCAGATTTTCCCTCAATCTTGCAATAAATACACTCAATTATGCTGCCCAAAACACAGTCTCCTGTGAAGACACATTTAATAAGAAGAAAAATGAAAGGAGGAACTTGAACTTACTCAAGCTTTAGCTTGGTTTGCAGTAGAGTCCTAACCTAATTTTCCTTTAATAAGAGTTGACTCTGCCAATTCATTAAAAAATTAATAATATCTCTGAATCAGTGTTTGACATAATGACTACAACATGATATATTCCTTGGCTAAATATTTCCAGTCTTAGCCAATGGTTATTGTCATATAAACCCAGATTTTCCATCATATTTTCTCTTTGGCCTAGGACAAATGGCTTGTCAGTTGTATCTTATTTTAGAATCCTTCTGAAATCTAGTCTTATTATCTATGTTATCTATTATTGTCTTTCTGGAGTCTATTATTATCCCTCCAGCTTTAATTTTTCTTCCTTTAAATTGTTTCAGACCAATGGACACACCTCCTAATCTCCAGAGAAGGACATGTTCTTGTGACCTAATCCAGAACCCAGTAAATTGTGCTGTCTTAATTTAATAATAGTGAGGGGAAATGCAAGTTATAAAAGTCAGTGCCCTCAAGGATATAAGCATCTAGTTGAGGAGGCAAGACCCATGCATGTGGCAAGAAAGCCACACACTGGGTGCAGCTTTACATGTTTGGCTCAGGGTGTTGAATATGTGCTGTAGGAATTTAGAAACAGGAAAAATCACCGTGGGCTGGAGAACTCAGGAAAGATTTTGTGATGGGTTGGAGGTTGAAGGATAAATAGTATGCTGAGAGGAAGACAGAAGTGCGTAGGGCTGCCCAGATGGAAGGCATTGTACAGGTAGGGCACAGAGATAGAAAGGTGAATAACAGTTTGGGAAATGATGATTAGAATAAAAGAGAGAGCAAGGTTTCAGCTCAGAAAAAGGAGATTAGATTGGAATTCCAGGGTGAAATCAGTAGTGGTGAATCTTGACTGTTACCAGTGCAGGCAATTTGGACTTTGTTGTGTGGGAGGTAGGAAACTATATTTAAGCAGGAGAGAAGCATGATAAATTTGAACCCACTTTCTATATGGCTCTCAACAGACAAAAGATTGCTGTTAGCTTTTGTCTTCCATGCACTAAAATTCTAATTCATCAAGTGAGTGAAGTCGCTCAGTCGTATCCGACTCTTTGCGACCCCATAGACTGTAGCCTACCATAGACTCTAGCCTACAGGCTTCTCCATCCATGGGATTTTCCAGGCAAGAGTACCGGAGTGGGTTGCCATTTCCTTCTCCAGGGGATCTTCCCAACCCACGGATCGAACCAGGGTTCCCGCATTGCAGGCAGATGCTTTACCCTCTGAGCCATCAGGGAAGCCCTCTAACTATAATGCTGAGAAATTCAAAGAAGTTATTCTCATGTTAATGAGAAGTACAATCTTTCTGAGGAAATATTTACATTCTTCTAAAACATTAAAAGCACAAAGATCTAATTCTAGATCTTAAGACCTAGAATCAGTTACTTTGAGGAGATGGAGAATTTTATCTCATCACTGCAATTAACACTATTAATAACAATAATAATAACAGGAGAGGGAGAAGGGGGAGAGAGAGAGGAGGAGGCCGCAATAGCAGTATTGGCTGAGAACCCATGCTGTGTCTCATCCTCATACACGCTCTATGCATTTAGGACCTGCTCTCACACTCACCTTAGGGTTTACATTCATCTGAAGTTTAGACAGATTAACTGACTTTCCAAGGGTCACACAAAGTAGGACAGAACCTCAAATTCTATCTGACCCCTCACCCCATGCTCTTAACAGCTACAGAATGCCATCTTATATTTTAGGGATGAAACAAAAGCATTTGGAGGTCGTACTCTGACTGATAAACAGTAAAATTAAAGGATATTTCTATAAGTCCAACTTGATTGATATTTGGTTTCAGATTTCCTTTTTAGCAAACTCCTAAGCCCTAAAGGAGACATTTTAGGTTTGTGTTTTGTTTTTAAGCAGAGGAAAAATAGGCTGCTATTTATCAATGATTTGTTTAGATATGGGCAGGGTTTTTAAATCTGCATCTAAGGTGAAGACATTATCTGTAGTTTCTGCCATAACTGCAAAACGCTGATACTCTGAAACTTGTTTCTCAAAGAAATTTCCTTTTCCCCTCTAAGGAAATGTTTTCCATACAATCAAAGGGATTTTCTGCTCTAACTCATCAGATGCTAATTATTAAATTATGTCCAGCTCTTCGTGGAACTAGATGCTTCTCTAAATCCACCTCTCATTCTTGTAAGGGTAAATTAAAGTGCTGCACTCAATATGCCAGCAAATATGGAAAACTCAGCAGTGGCCATAGGACTGGAAAAGGTCAGTTTTCATTCCAATCCCACAGAAAGGCAATGCCAAAGAATGCTCAAACTACCACACAATTGCACTCATCTCACACGCTAGTAAAGTAATGCTCAACATTCTCCAAGCCAGGCTTCAGCAATACGTGAACCGTGAACTTCCAGATGTTCAAGCTGGTTTTAGAAAAGGCAGAGGAACCAGAGATCACATTGCCAACATCCGCTGGATCACGGAAAAAGCAAGAGAGTTCCAGAAAAACATCTATTTCTGCTTTATTGACTATGCCAAAGCCTTTGACTGTGTGGATCACAATAAACTGTGGAAAATTCTGAAAGACATGGCAATACCAGACCATTTGACCTGCCTCTTGAGAAACCTATATGCAGGTCAGGAAGCAACAGTTAGAACTGGACATGGAACAACAGACTGGTTCCAAATAGGAAAAGGAGTACGTCAAGGCTGTATATTGTCACCCTGCTTATTTAACTTCTATGCAGAGTACATCATGAGAAACGCTGGGCTGGCAGAAGCACAAGCCGGAATCAAGATTGCCGGGAGAAATATCAATAACCTCAGATATGTAGATGACACCACCCTTATGGCAGAAAGTGAAGAGGAACTAAAAAACCTCTTGATGCAAGTGAAAGAGGAGAGTGAAAAAGTTGGCTTAACGCTCAACATTCAGAAAACTAAGATCATGGCATCTGGTCCCATCACTTCATGGGAAATAGATGGGGAAACAGTGGAAACAGTGTCAGACTTTATTTTTTGGGGCTCCAAAAATCACTTCAGATGGTGATTGCAGCCATGAAATTAAAAGACACTTACTCCTTGGAAGGACAGTTATGACCAACCTAGATAGTATATTGAAAAGCAGAGATATTACTTTGCCAACAAAGGTCCATCTAGTCAAGGCTATGGTTTTTCCAGTGGTCATGTATGGATGTGAGAGTTGGACTGTGAAGAAGGCTGAGCGCCAAAAAATTGATGTTTTTGAACTGTGGTGTTGGAGAAGACTCTTGAGAGTCCCTTGGACTGCAAGGAGATCCACCCAGTCCATCCTAAAGGATATCAGTCCTGGGTGTTCATTGGAGGGACTGATGCTGAGGCTGAAGCTCCAATACTTTGGCTACCTCATTACACTGGAAAAGACCGTGATGCTGGGAGGGATTGGGAGCAGGAGGAGAAGAGGGTGGCGGAGGACGAGAGGGCTGGATGGCATCACCGACTCAATGGACATGAGTTTGAGTGAACTCCGGGAGTTGGTGATGGACAGGGAGGCCTGGTGTGCTGTGATTCATGGGGTCACAAAGAGTCAGATATGACTGAGCGACTGATCTGAACTGAACCACAGTCCAGGGCCTTGGAGCAGCCAGGGCCTTGAAAAGACACTATAGTCTTTGTTTTGCTGCTGGAGATGTTCAGGTAAGAACATGTGATTTAACTGTCAGCAATTAAGTAGACTCAACCAGTTATTGGCTATGAGGCATAAACTATAGACTCCTAATGCTTAGTATTTAGCTTTCTTCTTCCTTTTTTTCCACTTCCTATAAAAAATTAAGGTTGATGAACTCTTTGTTGGAAATGAACAGGTCAGTTTTCTTTTAGGCTGTAAAACGCCTCCCAGAGACGTGATACTAGTAAAAACTCAGATGTCCCCACTGAGAACTTGTGTCTCAGAAGAATGAAATCGTCTGAAGGCCATTGTTCATGGGAAGGGTAAGTGGGTAGAGGGCAAGAAATGACTGCATAAACTCTTGGACCTGCTGTCCTTCTGAGTGACTCAGTACTGGGAGTCATGGAGTTAAGCAAACTCTTGGTCTCAGCTAGAGAAAAGTTCTCTGTAATTTTGGCTGGCCCTCTACTGATCAGGTCACTGTATCCTGTATTCACGTCTTCACAAAGCCTTACTTTCATTCTCATTGGAGGCTGATATCTGTTCAGGACCTTTGTTGTTGATGACCACCAAAGAAAAGAAAAGGGATCTGATGTTAGCTGGACCAGGATGGACAGAACTGTGAAGGAGAAGTTTCTTAGTCTCAAAATAGGGCATTCTCCTGGCCCGAGCATTTTCCCTTGCTCTGCATCTCCTGGCTTCTCCTAGCTGTGGGTTTTTGAAAAATGTTAAGCCCTCTCTGTTTTTTTAGTAAGGTTATGATCCATCTATATAATCTTGTTGATTTTGGGGGATTTAAAATACTGTTTTATACTGCAAAAGCAGTATATATGAATACATTGGTCTTTTGGCGCAGGGAAAATTGTATGATGCAATTTGCTACCTTTTTTGTATGTAGAATTTATCTCTTGAGAATTTTAAAGCTAACTGAGAGAGATAGGTCATGTGATCCCATTGTGCACATGAGGAAATTAAGATTCAGGGAGAGTCAGTACGGCAACCAATAAACTGTCCTGCTTGCCCTGGGCTACAGGTTTCCTGAGCTACTTGCTTTCAGTGCTAAAACTGGGAAAGTCCAAGGCAAATGGGGATAAGTTGGTCATCTAAACAACCAATTAACTAACTCAGCTTCATGGGAGTTACTGTACATGGTAGGCTAAAACATGTTCTTTCTGACTTCCAACATAATGCAGTAAAAATGCTTCCTTATTCACGAGCAACATATTAAGATTCTAAAATACTGTAATGATCAGTTTGACTTTATGTTCTAGAATGTTTGCAAAAGTTTTCTCCCCCTTCTGATTTAAGCCATCTTATCCCTGGGAACTCAGCATTAGTACAGAAATTTTAACCTAATTTAAATTTAATAAAGAGAGTGGGCTATTTCTGTCTTTATGGCATGGAGGAAAAAAAATCAATGAACTGTATTTAGGATAGCCAAAGAAAGCATTTGTTCTGCAAATTCATTTAGGCCCAGAGTACAGGATCTAAAATATATGAGGCTTAGATAAAAGACATAAGGCAATGGATAGGAGCTCTGTAATAATAAAATTTGGGACAATTAACCTAAGCGCTGTTGGTTATAATTCTTCCAGCTCAAATTCTTGTGGATGTAGCTATAGAGCAGTGAAGTCAACTGATTCACGTAACTTTCAGTTCATCTCATTAAATTATAGGCAATACTCCCACAACTCTTTGTGGTTCCTTATAAGAAGCATGAAATGCTTGAAAACCCAGGTTGAAAAAACATGCTGACACTGTGTGAAGATAGACCTTCTTTTATCCACTTCTTAAGTATTGGTAATCCATTGGATTTATCTTAATCACTGTTTTCTTCTCATACTACGTGCTGTTGGGAGGCAATCTCATTCTCACCCATGACTTCAGCTACTATTTATAACAAGATGAGCGAATGTACTGCAAACCTGCATGTATAGCTCTTGCCTCTGCCATGGCATCCAATGCTGACTTGTCCTTGTACTCATTACTGCTCAACATTGACTTGGCCTCATAGTCTTTCCAAACACTTATCTTCAATCTAACTATGGACTGATCAGTTTTGGCACCAAATCTGTTCTTGATTGCACAAGCAATCTATCAGTCCTGGCTCCAGATTAAACCCAAATTCATATACCCAAGCCAGATCTCTTCCAACCTGTATATCTGAATGTTTGACAGCTTATCTCCATCCTGAATAACTTAAGGGTACTTTAATTTCAACATGTCCAAACATGAAATATTTATTTTAACCCCCAAATTTGCTTTTCCTCTATTTTCCTTATACCTACCATTCAGTCAGTCACCAGAGTCCGTGCTTTATTCACTGTTGAGCCTTTCTTCCCTGAAAGCTAAAATAAAGGTAAATATTTGGGGAGCAAGTACTTGCATATTTACTCAGAGAAGGTTTCACTGAAAAACTCTTTCTAAAAGAATTCTGAATGTCACTGTGAATATGTATCTCTTAATACATGTGAAAAGAACAATATACTTAACAGTAAGAGAATACACATTCTTTTCAAGCTCTATGGAATACTTATAAAAAATTGGCCATATTTCAGTCAACACACACATATATACATATCGAAAAAAAGCCCAATAAATTTCAAACAGGAGAAGTTATTTCAGCTATGATTTTACAGCTCTAATACATAATTATTAACAAAATAAGAGCAAAAATAACCCATTCACTTGAAATTACTAAGGTTCTTTCCATAATAAAATGTGAGTAAAATTGAAAGTAAAAACCCAAAGTATAAGCAAGTTAGAGCTGAATCTAAGAACATGACTTAGAGAATTTGGTCAAAACAATAGGCAGGAGAAAATTCAGAGTCTTAAAAACATTTATAAGAGAATATTAAAATTGAAAATAATCCACAACCCTAGAATTCTAGGTTCAGAATGTTGTTCTAATTCTGTTTCCTTATTGATAAGGAACTCTTTGTCTCTGGGATGTGTTTTAGGACAGTCTCTGTAGTGTTTGAGTTCTGAAATTTCACCAGAGTGAGTTTAGTGGATTTTTTTTTTTAATTTGGAGTTTTTCATTTGAATATTTGATAAGGACATTTTACTGTATTATTGATTTTATTCTTCCTCTTTTTCTTTCTTTTGCATTTTAGTTCAGTTCAGTTCAGTCGCTCAGTCGTGTCCGACTCTTTGCAACCCCATGAATTGCAGCACATCAGGCCTGCCTGTCCATCACCAACTCCCGGAGTTCACTCAAACTCATGTCCATCGAGTCAGTGATGCCATCCAGCCATCTCATCCTCTGCCATCCCCTTCTCCTCTTGCCCCCAATCCCTCCCAGCAACAGAGTCTTTTCCAATGAGTCAACTCTTTGCATGAGGTGGCCAAAGTACTGGAGTTTCAGCTTTAGCCTCATTCCTTCCAAAGAACACCCTGGACTGATCTCCTTCAGAATGGACTGGTTGGATCTCCTTGCAGTCCAAGGGACTCTCAAGAGTCTTCTCCAACACCCCAGTTCAAAAGCATCAATTCTTACCAAATAGAATATTGTTCTCCCAGATCTCTTCCTCATGTTCTTTAGATTTCCCCCCACATTTTCTCCTCTTTCTTAATGCATTATATGGTAGGAGATCACTTGCTTCCATCTTCCAGCTGATTATCTGTTGCACTAGGTGTATTTTGGCCTTTGGACCATCATGTTTTGATCATATTTTTAACTTTGGAGATATCCTTTGTTGCTTTTTCATTGCAATCTATTATTTTGTTTGAACACAATATCCCTTTCAACCAATTCGAGGAAATTAATTATGTTTATTTTGCAGTTTTAATTTCCCGTGTTTATATTATTTTGCAGTTTTATTTCATTTGCAATGATTCCCTCATTCCCCCAGGGACTCATTTTTCTACTGAGTTTAGAGCTTATTAGTATTGTTATATTTGATGTCTTTTCTCTTGGTTTTCCTCAAACATATAGACATTCTGTTGTCCTTAGCTGTGTATTGCCAGAAATGAAAATCGCTGTTTGTATAACACTGAAACAGGTTCTCATTACAGGAGCCCGGCTCCAGTAGTTAGGGGGGCATGGGGAGGTGGGGAAGTATGGGTGGAACCAGAGCACCAGGAGTCCAGTCCCTCCAGGGACCACTGCCTATCTATAGCACTGCTTCTCCAGCCTCAGGCTCTCTGGAATTTCCTATGCCTCAAATCCCACTTTATTTATTTATTTATTTATTTTTGGAGAGTGCTGAAAATTTTTTTTAATTAATTTATTTTATTATTATTATTTTTTTTACTTTACAATATTGTATGGGTTTTGCCATATATCAACATGCATCCGCCACGGGTATACACGTGTTCCCAATCCTGAACTCCCCTCCCACCTCTAATGAGGTGGATGAAACTGGAGCCTATTATACAGAGTGAAGTAAGCTAGAAAGAAAAACATCAAATCCCACTCTAGAGACCCACCCTCATGTCTTGACTCTGCAGACCGGTCAAGAGTCTGTAGCTGTAAGTAACCACGTCCTTCAGGACGACAGGGATGTTGGTGCATCCTGATGTAAATACTGTCATTCTTAATGGATCACCTCACCAAGTGTCTCTGTCCTACTCTTTCCCCTAGTTCCCACTGTTTCTGCCCTTTGGATTATTTTGGGACACGCTTGGGAAAACACACTGACCTTCTGTTTCTTTTGTAAGACATTGTGACTCCCTTAGCTCTTCTAGACTTGCAATCTGGTCTGAACAGCTATATATTCTCCAGAAACCCAGTTGGTGGAATCTCTTTCAAATTTACTGCTCTGAGATTAATTAAAAAAAAAAAATATATATATATATATATACACACACACACACTTTTTTCTGTTATTTTAATGGGATTTTTTAGAGTAAATCTTGTATTCAGTTAGCCAAACTGGAAAGTCAACTCTTTGTTAAGGCCTTCTGTATGTAACCAGGACCTTTCCAAACAAATGTCTTAAGGTTGGGTCAGAAGTATTCTCAGCTATGCCCCACAGACTCGTCCCTGCTCATAGTCAGTCAGAATTCCTTGCTGAGACGTGTTCAGATGTTGTCCTCCTCAGAGAGACTTTAAAGACCATCTTTTCTCACTTTTTAGGGAATATAATTACAAAGGCTCAAACTTTGAACTTGAAATCTACTTGACATTTATCTCAGGAAGTTTCAAGAACTTTACACAAGAAGTACTCCTGGTTGTTGATCTTTTCACCCAGACTTTTCAAGGAGGTTATACAGATTAGGTTCCTTTGAATTCAGTTATATTTGTCAAGCACTTTAACTTTACCTAGAATTGTACATTGATGTTTCATTTGAAACTCTTGACAAATCTTCTCAGTGGATATGTAGTATTATCCATATTTAGCACATGAGGAAATTGATTTAGAGAGTCCTCAAACATTGAAATTCCTTCTCTTGAGTATACATCATGTGGGTTTCTTAATGATTGAGGTAAGATCAGTATCCTTAGACCAAAGCTGATTTTAAGTCTAGGTGTGTATCCTTGATGGAGAAGGCAAGGGCACCCCACTCCAGTACTCTTGCCTGGAAAATCCCATGGACGGAGGAGCCTGGTAGGCTGTGGTCCATGGGGTCACTAAGAGTCTGACACAACTGAGTGACTTCACTTTCACTTTTCACTTTCATGCACTGGAGAAGGAAATGGCAACCCACTCCAGTGTTCTTGCCTGGAGAATCCCAGGGACGGGGGAGCCTGGTGGGCTGCCGTCTATGGGGTCGCACAGAGTCGGACATGACTGAAGCAACTTAGCAGCAGTGTATCCTTGAAACTAGATAGGAATTAAACTAGACCATAGTGGTTGGATTCAATATTTATTTGGAAAAAAATATACCTGATAGTGACAGATTAGGTTCTTATTTTCAAAAGTCATAAGGCTGATTATTCCTTTAAAAATCTCCCTTGAGAAAAACGGTTTCATGTGTAATTATAGAAATTATTGCTTTAAGATGCTTGATCACTTTCATTAACTCCATATTTCTGCTCAGATTCCCTTTTAATCAATTATATCAGTTATCTACTATTGTTTTAGAGTATTTATTGACTTGAGTCAAAATCATTGACTTAAAACAACCACCATTTATTATTGTTCCCAAGTCTACTATCCAGCAGGGTAGTTCTGCTGATCTGTTCAGGCTCAGCAGATCTCACCTAGGCTCAGTCTATATTCAGTCTGGGAGTTGACTGGAAGCTGACTACTCTACTCACGTGTCTGATGGTTGGCTGGCTGGCTGTTGGCTGCAGCTATGTCTTTTATCATCCAACAGGCCAATACAGGCTTGTTTATGTGGTGACATCAGAGCTTCAGGAAAAGAAGTGAAAACTCACCAGGTCTCTTGAGCTCTGTAATTAGAATCAGCATAACATCACTTTGACTGTACTTCATTAGTCATAATAAGTCATAAAGAGAAAAATGAACTCTAGTACACTGTTGGTAGGAATGTAAATTGGTGCAGCCACTATGGAAAACAGTTCGGAGTTTCCTCAAAAGCTAAAAACAGATCTATCTAGCTATTCCACCCCTGGGTATACATCCAAAGAAAATGAAAACAGAAATTCAAAAATGCACATGCAAAAAAAAAAAAAAGCAAAAAAACCAAACATGCATCTCAATATTCATACCAGCATTATTTATGATAGCCAAGATATGGAAGCAACATAAATGTCCAACAGATGAATGGATAAAGAAGCTACAGTTCATACATACAATGGAATACTACTCAACCATGAAAAAAGAATGAGATTTTGCCATTTGCAACAAAATGGATAGACTTAGAGGGTCTTAGTAAAATAAGTCAGACAGAGAAAGTCAAATAGTATATGTTACCACTTAATTAAATCTAAAAAGTAGAACAAATGGATAAATATAATAAAACTGAAACAGACTCACAGAGAATAAACTAGTGCTTACCAGTGGGGAGAGGGAAAGAGAGAAGGGGAAAGAAAAAGTAGGAGATTAAGGGTATAAACTATTATGTGTAAGATAAACTACAATGATAGATTGTACCACACAGGGAATATAGCCAATATTTTATAGTAACTTTAAATGGAGTATAATCTATAAAAAAATTTGAATTGCTATATTATACATGTGAAACTAACCTAATACTGTAAATAAACTATTTATATAAAAAGATGGGGAGAGAACAAGATGGTGGAGGAGTAGATGGATGTGGATTACATCTCTCTCCACGGATACATCAGGAATACAACTTGAGACACACAAATGCATGCAGAACACCAGCTGAGAGCAGACAGGAGGGCTTGACCAGCGGAAAAAAATATATAGACCCACGCAAAACTCAGTAGGATGAAGGAACTAGAGGAAAAAACAGGAGTGTTAGTAGGACTAGACATGCCTTTGGGGGGTGGGGGAACTGAAGCAGGAGTCCGATCCCCACACTGGGGCAGTTGTCTGCGTCAGAGGAGAAACATTTAAGGCTGAGAGTGAAACAACTGATCTGTGAGGGCCTAAATGGAATGGGAATCAGACGGTCCTTGCAGCAGCCATACGTACCCCAGACAGGGACACAGATTCCCCTGGAAGGTGCAGCAGCTGGGAGATGGAGTTTAGGGATTGTGGAGCAATACCAGAGTGAGGGCTGCTGTTGACTGCAGAGAGATGGGTCTAGGCGATATGAGGGAGAAGATTGTGCTGGGAAATGCCTGTGGAGGAAAGTCGGGCAGCCATGGAAGCAAGGCGATACTGCTGAGTCATGTGTAGGGGTAGAGCCATCAGCATAAATTTTCTCCCCCAAATGCCAGCACTGGCAGCTGAACAATAGAGAGGCTGGCCCATCAAACACCTGATGCACTGAACTACAGAGTAAGACCCCACCCAGGGTGCTCCTTTAAGTGCCTGATGTGCCGAACTACAGAGTAGGACCCCAGTCAGGGGGGTTCCTCTATGTGCCTGATGCTCCGAACAACAGAGAAGGACCCCAGGCAAGGGAGCCCTCTAAGTCCCTGAATGGTCAGAGCTACAGAAAAAGACTGGCCAAAGAGGCCTTCTGATCACCAGCTACTAGAAGCTCAAAAAAAGACTCTGATAGGGCCATAACTCCTGCAGTGGAGGCAGTCCGTGTCCCTGCACACTTGGCACTGCCAGGGTCCCCACAAGCCAAGCAGCTGCGCCACCTTCACGCTCAACTCTCACTGGACAGAGTTTCCACAGGCAAAAAAAGTCTTTCGTCTATGTGTGCAGGGTGCCTTGGTAGTGTCCGACTCTTTGTGACACTGTAGGCTATGGCCTGCCAGGTTTCTCTGTCAGGAAGGGGAATTCTCCAGGCAAGAATACTGGAGCAAAGCCAGTACTGGTTGCCATACCCTTCTAGAGCCCTGTATTTCCTACTGTCCTAGCCACCAACTCCCCTGAGCACCCGGTGCTACAAGACCCTTGCGACCCAAGCAGCTGCACCACCTCTGCACCTGGCCCTCACAGGGGCAAACACACATCCTCCAGGGCTGCCTCAGGAACAAACCCCAGTGGATGACCCACATGCAGTGGTGGAAATAAAACCACAGTTGAAACCCAGGGGCAGTGTGACTAAGGAAGAAGACCCAAAACCCTCCCACAAACTGTACAAGCTGCAGATTAAATCCACATGATCAACTAGGCAGACTCTGTGTGTGTGGAATATATAAAGGGTCATTGAGAGCTCCCACACAAAAAAACGCACTAGTTCTGATAGCTGTGGACATTGGAGGCAAGAACACAGAGAAGTAGGACCAGATTAGATCCTGAGCTGCCCCCACAGCAGGTCCAGAGATCAGCACAGTGTTGGAGGGCATCCTAGGGAGGTGAGGTGGACTGTGACTCCCAGCGAGGGAAAGACTCTGACAGCAGTGACTCAAGAAGAACATTTATTATTCTTATATTGTGACTTGTTCTGTAGATTCTTTTGGATTTTTTTTTTCTTTTTGTTTCCTTCCCCTTTGCCCCCCACCCTGCATTGTAGTTGTCGATTTTATTGGCACTATGAAGTATAATTTGGAGAAGGCAATGGCACCCCACTCCAGTACTCTTGCCTGGAAAATCCCATGGACAGAGGGGCCTGGTGGGCTGCAGTCCATGGGGTCGCTAGCAGTCGGACACGACTGAGCGACTTCACTTTATTTTTTCACTTTCATGTATTGGAGAAAAGCTTTTAAGCTTTTTTTTTTTTTTTCTTTTTTTCCTCAGTCACATTTTTTATTGTTATAAACCTCTGACTCTATTTTGGACTTTTGCAGTTCTGGGGAATTTTCTTTTTTTTTTTCCCTCTTTTTTTAATTTTAATGTTTTAAACCTATTATTTTTTCTACATTTATTCATTTGTTTGCTTTTCCTACTGTTCTTTTCCCTTTGCAGTTAATCCTTAATGTATATAAATCTTCTTTATCTATCTCTATTTATCTTTGCATATCTGTTCGTTCTTTCCTTTCCTCTTAACATATTTGTTAGTTTTATTTTCATTGCTTTATTCCCCACTTGGCACCTTGCTTTAGTTTTGTTTTCTATTTTGTGCTTTAGTTAGTTTCAACATAATTTTTGGTTTCCTTTGTTCACTGGGTCAATCTATTGCACTTTATTTTTGTTTAGATTTTGCTTATGGATGTATATGTGTATATTCAGTCATACTTTTTATTGTTGTTATAAACCTCTGCTTCTACATTGGGCTTTTGCAGTTCTGTGGAGTTTTCCTTTTTTTTTTTTTTTTTTTTTTTTTACTTTTTCTTCCATTTTTTTCTCTCTTTTATAATTTTTACTTTTAATTTTTTTTAGACCTATTATATTTTTTCTACATTGATTCCTTTGTTTGCCTTTCCTACTGTTCTTTTCCCCTTGAAGTTAATCTTTAATGTATATAAATCTTCTTCATCTACCTCTATTAACTTTGCATATCTATTTTTTCCCTCTCAGCAAATTTGTTAGTTTTGTTTTCATTGCTTTATTCCCCACTTGGCACCTTGCTTTAGTTTTGTTTCCCAGTTTGTGCTTCAGTTAGTTTTGTTCTTAACTGGTAAATATAATTTTTGATTTCCTTTGTTCGCTGGGTCAATCTATTGTTCTTTATTATTTTTGTTGCACTGTTTTGATTCTGCTCATGGGTGTATATATGTATATTCCATTATTTTAATTATTATTTGCCTGATTTTGTAACTGACTTTTGTCTGGGGTTCATCTTTGGTTTCTCGTTTTTGGATATTAGTTTTAATCTCACTTAATGCCATAACAAACCACTTGTGGAATTTTCATTCCTGACCAGATATAAAACCCTGAGACAATGGGTTTTGTCTCAGGGTGGAAGCACTGATTCCAAGACCCTAGACTATCAGAGAACTAACCTTGTGGCAGTGGCGGCCACGTCTCTTGAGTTGTGTCCAACCCTGTGCAACCCTATGGGCTGTAGCCTGCCTGGTTCCTCTGTCCATGGGATTCTCTAGGCAAGAATACTGGAGTGGGTTGCCATTTCCTACTCCAGGAACTAACCTTAGGGAGTATCAAATAGTGAGAACTTATACAAAGAAAACCACTTGAATACAAGACCCAACCATCAGTAGCACCCTGTGCAGGACACCTCATCTAAACAACAAACAAAGCAAAACTACAAACCTAGTCATCAACAGACAGGATTACCACCTCACTCAGCCTTGCCCATCAGAGGAAAAACAAACAAACAAAAACTCAGCACAAATCTCAACCTATATAAAGCTTACACAGACCCACTGGACCAACCATGAAAATGAAAGGGGAAGTGAAGTCACTCAGTCGTGTCCGACTCTTTGTGATGCCATGGACTGTAGTCAACCAGGGTCCTCTGTCCATGGGATTTTCCAGGCAATAGTACTGGTGTGGATTGCCATTTCCTTCTCCAGGGGATCTTCCCAACCCAGGGATTGAACCCAGGTCTCCTGCATTGTAGACAGATGCTTTACCATCTTAGCCACCAGGGAAGTCCTGTAGGAGGGCAGAAAACAAAAGGAAGAAAGAATTCAGCCTTGAAGGCTGGGAAAAGGAGACCTTAAACACAATATGTTGGGACGACCCAGAGGGAGGGTGTGGGGAGGGAGGAGGGAGGAGGGTTCAGGATGGGGAGCATGGGTATACCTGTGGCGGATTCATTTCGATGTTTGGCAAAACTAATACAATATTGTAAAGTTTAAAAATAAAATAAAAAAAAATAATGAAAAGGCAGGGAAATACTACACAAATGAAGGAACAAACTAGAAACACAGAAGTCCAAATAAATGAAGAGGAAATAGGAAAATTACCTGAAAAAGATATAAGAATAATGATAGTAAAAATGATCAAAAACCTTGAAAACAGAATGGAGAAAATACAAGAATCAATTAACAAAGACCTGGAAGAATTAAAGAATAAACATACAGAGACAAATAACACAATTACTGAAATTAAAAATACGCTGCTGCTGCTGCTAAGTCGCTTCAGTCGTGTCCGACTCTGTGCGACCCCATAGACGGCAGCCCATCAGGCTCCCCCGTCCCTGGGATTCTCCAGGCAAGAACACTGGAGTGGGTTGCCATTTCCTTCTCCAGTGCATGAAAGTGAAAAGTGAAAGTGAAGTTGCTCAGTCGTGTCTGACTCTTAGCGACCCCATGGATTGCAGCCTACCAGGCTCCTCCATCCATGGGATTTTCCAGGCAAGAGTACTGGAGTAGGGTGCCATTGCCTTCTCCGAAAAATACTCTAGAAGGAATCAATAGCAGAATATCTGAAGCAGAAGAACAAATCAGTGAACTGGAAGATAAAATGGTAGAAATAACTTCTGAAGAGCAAAATAAAGTAAAAATAATGAAAAGAACTGAGGATAGTCTCAGAGACCTCTGGGACAAGATCAAACACACCAACATTGGAATTATAGGGTCCCAGAAGAAGAAGAGAAAAAGAAAGGGTATAAGAAAATTTTTGAAGAGGTTATAGTTGAAAATTTCCCCAACATGGAAAAGTCCAAGAGGCACAAAGAGTACTATACAGGATAAACCCAAGGAGAAACATGCCAAGATACATATTAATCAAACTAACAGAGACTAAATACAAAGAAAGAATATTAAAAGCAGCAAGGGAGAAGCAACAAGTAACATACAAGGGAAACCCCATACGCTTAACAGCTGATCTTTCAGTTGAAACTCTGCAGGCCAGAAGGGAGTGGCATGATATATTTAAAGTACTGAAAGGGAAAAATCTACAACCAAGATTACTTTCCCAGCAAGGATCTCATTCAAAATTGTGGGAGAAATAAAAAGCTTTTCAGACAAGCAAAAGTTAAGAAAATTCAGTACCACAAAGCCAGCTTTACAACAAATGTTAAAGGGAATTATATAGTCAAGAAATACAAGAGAAGAAAAGAGATCTACAAACTCAACCCCAAACAATTAAGAGAATGGCAATAGGAACATATATATCAATAATTACTTTAAATGTAAATGGATTAAATGCTCCAACCAAAAGATACAGACTGGCTGAATGGATACAAAAACAAGACCCAGATATATGCTGTCTACCAGAAACCCACTTCAGACCTAAAGACACATATAGACTGAAAGTGAGAGGATGGAAAAATATATTCCATGCAAATGGGAAGCGAAAGAAAGCTGGAGCAGCAATCCTCATATTAGACAAAATAGATCTTAAAGAATATTACAAGACATAAGGAAGGATACTACATAATAATCAAGAGATCAATCCAAGAAGAAGACATAACAATTGTAAATATCTATGCACCCAGCATAGGAGCACCTCAATACATAAGACAAACACTATCAGACCTAAAAGGAGAAATTGATAGTAACACAATAATAGAAGGAGACTTTAACACCCCACTCACAGCAATGGGCAGATCATCAAAACAGAAAATTAATAAGGATACATAAGTCTTAAATGATACATTAGATGAGATGGATCTCACTGATATCTTCAACACATTCCATCCAAATGCAGAATACACCTTCTTCTCAAGTGCACATGGAGCATTTTCCAGGATAGACTACATTTTGGGTCACAAATCAAACCTCAGTAAATTCAAGAAAATTGAAATCATATCAAGCATCTTCTCTGACCACAACTCTATGAGACTAGATATCAGTTACAAGAAAAAAAGAAAAAAAAAACTATAAGAAACATAAACACATGGAGATTAAATAACACATTTCTAAGTAACCAACAGGTTACTGAAGAAATCAAAGGGGAAATCAAAAAATTTCTAGAAACAAATTACAATGAAAACACAACAACTCAAAACCTATGGGATCCAGCAAAAGCACTTCAAAGAGGGATGTTTATAGCAATACAATCCTACCGCCAGAAACAAGAAAAACATCGAATAGACAACCTAACTTTACACCTAAAACAACTGGAAAAATAAGAACAAAAACCACCAAAATTAGTAGAAGGAAAGAAATCATAAAAATCTGAGCAGAAATAAATGAAAAAGAAATGAAAGAAACAATAGTAAAGATTAATAAAACTGAAAGCTTGGCTCTTTGAGAAGATAAACAAAATTGGCAAACCTTTAGCTAGACTCATCAAGAACAAAAGAGAGAAGAATCAAATCAACCAAATTAGAAATTAAAAAGGAGAGGTTACAACAGACAACGCAGAAATACAAAGGATTATAAGAGACTATTATGAACAACTATATGGCAATAAAAGGATAACCTGGAAGAAATGGACAGATTCTTAGAAAAGATCAATCTTCCAAGACTGAACCAGGATGAAATAGAAATTATGAACAACCCAATTACAAGCACTGAAATTGAAGCTGTGATAAAAAATCTCCCAAAAAGCAAAAGCCCAGGACCAGATGGCTTCACAGGAGAATTCTGTCAAACATTTAGAGAAGAGTTAATGCCTATCCTTCTAAAATGCTTTCAAAAAATTGCAGAGGAAGCAACACTTCCAAACTCATTCTACAAGGCCACCATAACCCTGATGGTGCCAAAACCAGACAAAGACAACACAAAAAAAGAAAACCACAGGCCAATATCACTGATGAACATAGATACAAAAATCCTCAACAAAATTTTAAAAGAATTCAGCAACACATCAAAAAGCTCATACACCATGATCATTTGGGTTTATTCCAGGGATGCAAGGATTCATCAATATATGCAAATCAATCAATGTGATACACCATATTAACAAATTGAGAGATAAAAACCATATGATCATCTCAATAGATGCAGAAAAAGCCTTTGACAAAATTCAGCACCCATTTATGATTAAAACTTTTCAAGAAATGGGCACAGAAGGAACCTACCTCAACATAGTAAAGGCCATATATGATAAGCCTACAGCAAACATTATTCTCAATGTGAAAAACTGAAAGCATTCCCCCTAAGATCAGGAACAAGACAAGGGTGTCCACTTTCATCACTATTATTCAACATAGTTCTGGAAGTCCTAGCTACGGCAATCAGAGAAGAAAAAGAAATAAAAGGAATCCTGATCGGAGAAGAAGAAGTAAAACTCTCACTGTTTGCAGATGACATAGAAAGCCCTAAAGACAGTATCAGAAAATTACTAGAGCTAATCAGTGAATTTAATAAAGTTTCAGGATACAAAACCAATACACAGAAATTACTCACGTTTATATATACTAACAATGAAAAACCAGAAAGAGAAATTAAGGAATCAGTCCCATTCACCATTGCAACAAAAGGAATTAAATATCTAGGAATAAACTTATCTAAGGAGACAAAAGAACTGTACACATAAAATTATAAGACACTGATGAAAGAAATCAAAAACAACATAAACAGATGGAGAGATATTCCATGTTCCTGGGTAGGAAGAATCAATATTGTGAGAATAAGTATACTACCAATTGCAATCTACAGATTCAATGTGATCCCTATCAAATTACCAATGGCATTTTTTCATAGAACTAGAACAAAAAATTTCACAATTCATATGGAAACACAAAAGACCCTGAATAGCCAAAGCAGTCTTGAGAAAGAATGGAGCTGGAGGAATCAACCTTCCTGAGTTCAGATTATGCTACAAAGCTACAATCATCAAGACAGTATAGTACTGGAACAAAAACAGAAATACAGACCAATGGAACAAGATAGAAAGCCCAGAAATAAACCCATGCCCCTATGGGTACCTTATTTTTGACAAAGGAGGCAAGAATATACAATGGGGCAAAGATAGCCTCTTCAATAAATGGTGTTGGGAAAACTAGACAGCTACATGTAAAATAATGAAATTAGAAAACTTCCTAACATCACACACAAAGATAAACTCAAAATGGATTAAAGACCTAAATGTAAGACCAGAAACTATAAAACTCTTGGAGGAAAACATAAGCAGAACACTCGACATAAATCAAAGCAAGATCCTCTATGACCCACCTCCTAGAATAATGGAAATAAAAACAAAAGTGAACAAGTGGGACCTGATTAAACTTAAAAGCTTTTGCACAGCAAAGGAAACTATAAGCAAGGTGAAAAGACAACCCTCCGAATGGGAGAAAATAATAGCAAATGAAACAACTGACAAAGGATTAATTTCCAAAATATACAAGCAGCTTGTAAAACTCAATGCTAGAAAAACAAACAATCAAAAAGTTTGATATTTGGCAAAACTAATACATTTTGTAAAGTTTAAAAATAAAATTATTAAAAAAAAAAAACCAAAAAACAAGTTTGAAGAAGACCTAAACAGACATTTCTCTAAGAAGACATACAGATGGTTACAAACTCATGAAAAAAATGCTCAACATTGCTCATTATTAGAGAAGTGCAAATCAAAACCACAAGCTATCACCTCACACCGGTCAGAATGGCCATCATCAAAAAGTCTACAAACAATAAATACTGGAGAGGGTGGGGAGAAAAGGGAATGCTCTTGCTCTGTTGGTGGGAATGTTAATTGATACAACTACTATGGAAGACAGCATGGAGATTCCTTAAAAAAATTAGGAATAAAGCCACCATATGACCCGGCAATCCCACTCCTAGGCCTATATTCTGAGGAAACCAAAATTGAAAAAGACACATGTATCCTATTGTTCATTGCAGCACTATTTACAACAGCTAGAACATGGAAGCAACCTAGATGTCCATTGACAGATGAATGGATAAAGAAGTTGTGATACATATACACAATGAAATAATACTCAGCCATAAAAAGGAATGCATTTGAGTCAGTTCTGATGAGGTGGATGAACCTAGAACCTACTATACAGAGTGAAGTGAGTCAGAAAGAGAAAGATAAATACCATATATGGAATCTAGAAAAATGGTACTGAAGAATTTATTTTCAGGGCAGCAATGGAGACACAGACATAGAGAATAGACTTATGGACACGGAGAGGGGAGGAGAGGGTAAGATGTATGGAAAGAGTAACATGGAAACTTACATTACCATATGTAAAATAGATAGCCTACATGAATGTGCTGTATGGCTCAGGAAACTCAAACTGGGGCTCTGTATCAACCTAGAGGAGTGAGACAGGGAAGGAGATGGGAGGGAGGTTCAAAAGGGAGGGGATATATGTATGACTATGGCTGATTCATATTGAGGTTTGTCAGAAAACAAAATTTTGTAAAGCAATTATCCTTAAATAAAAAAAGAAAAAGAAAAAGATAGGAATTAATTTTAAATAAGTCATGAAGCCAGTTCAGATACAAAAGGTATGGGGCCAGAAGGTCCCATTGCAAGGGACATGGATATAGAAAGGAGAATAACTGGCCTAATTTTTGCCAGCAGTCTACCACATCTTTTTGTAAATATGCCTCAGGGCTGTGGGTGGTAGCTGCTATGGGCTGTCCTTTCTGGAGAACTGCCCTCCGCTGAAGGAAGCTGCCTTGTCCTGTAGATTATGCCCCATCTTTTGTGTGTGTTTGGGGGTGGGGGTGGGGAGAAGAGCAGCCCACAGCAAATTACTGATGAGCATGGAAATACGAAAGACCAGCCTCCTTGCCTACGTGGGTGACAGCTCTGTGTTGGGTTTTAAGTTCCAGAGCTTCCCCGTAGCGTGATGCAAGACTGGACTTCATCTGAGACCACATCCTTGCTTAGCTTATCATCCTCCGCTCTCTTAACTTTCCTCACCTCTTTTACAGGTTTTTCTGAAGAGTACTTCTTCAATGATTCACAGGCATCCAGTTCCCTCCCTCAGACCCTTTGTCCTGGGATCCCTACCATGATGGATGTTTATGATGACAGGATATTAACAGACAGCAGACACTTGTCCTTAGTATTGACATATTTATAAATGTTGCTGCGTATTTTTAGCTTGGTTGCGGTCTCTGAGATTTCAAATGCTATTTTATACTTTGGTAAAAATAACAAGAACTTGTGTTTACTGAGTGTTTCAGTTCAGTTCAGTTCAGTCGTTCAGTCGTGTGCAACTCTTTGCGACCCCATGAATTGCAGCACGCCAGGCCTCCCTGTCCATCACCAACTCCCAGAGTTCTCTCAGACTCACATCCATCGAGTCAGTGATGCCATTCAGCCATCTCATCCCCTATCGTCCCCTTCTCCTCCTGCCCCCAATTCCTCCCAGCATCAGAGTCTTTTCCAATGAGTCAACTCTTCGCATGAGGTGGCCAAAGTACCGGAGTTTCAGCTTCAGCATCATTCCCTCCAAAAAAATCCCAGGGCTGATCTCCTTCAGAATGGATTGGTTGGATCTCCTTGCAGTCCAAGGGACTCTCAAGAGTCTTCTCCAACACCACAGTTCAAAAGCATCAATTCTTCAGCACTCAGCCTTCTTCACAGTCCAACTCTCACATCCATACGTGACCACAGGAAAAACCATAGCCTTGACTAGATGGACCTTTGTTGGCAAAGTAATGTCTCTGCTTTTGAATATGCTATCTAGGTTGGTCATAACTTTCCTTCCAAGGAGTAAGCTTATCAAGGGGTAAACTCTCTGCTCAGTAACTTAGGTGCTTATATAATCTCATCTAATCTTCACTATAACCATTTGAAATAGTACTTGTTATCAGTTTTTATACTTTTAGTGTTTTCTAACAATTTCATATCTGGGATTTTGTTCTATTATTCTTTACTCAGGCATAAATTTAGCCTTTGACACGAGGTATGAGGAAATGCCTGATAAGTGGCACAGACTAGGCAACTTGACCTTCGTGTAACCAGGAAAATCAGGCCTGTCTGTGTTCATCATTGAACATTGTTGATAGGGAAACCTAATGGACATGTGAACATTCCTGTTCAAAAGATGAAATCTTTTCAGTGCAGCCAGGAGATCACCGTGAATTTTAGTGTTGGCTGTTGAAAAGTGTTTTGTTAAATAATACATCTGGGGGTCCAGACATTTCCATCTTAGTTATTAAAAAGTTCTACCAGGTTTTCACTTAGTAGCATTAATTCATTCATACAACATTTATTAAGTTTTCATCACCCCATGGTAGGTACCTCTCCCCTCTTTCCTTCTGTCTCTCTCCACATATATAGTAAGTATTGTTGATGTCATAGGAAGATGAGAAATGAGTCAGTAGCCACTGTTCAAGTCAGTGAATCTCTAATTTCAGCAGCTGCAGCAGGAAATAGGAAATCTTATAAAGGGAGGGTCAAGGAACAGGCATCAATTCTTTGTTGGTTGCATGGCAATGCTTTGTCTTTTTCAGTTCTGAGGGAAATGGCCTCTGAGTCCAAGGGAAACTCCAGAAAGGAAGACCAGATAAGACTGTTTAGCATGGTGCTAAGCCAGAATCCAAGACTTGGAGAGGTAAAGGCAATGATCCCCAAGGTTACATGGCTAGGAAGTAGTGCAATCCTGACTTGAACGTAGGTGCCATGCTGCCTGCTGAACTGGCAGGAAACAGATGAGAGGGCGATGTGGTGATGTGCAGGGCTTGCTTCCCGGAGAGGAGCTCAGGCCAGACAGAGAGCTACAGCCAAAGCTAGGGAAACTCCAATCAGTCACATTACATGACACTGTCATGACTCTACTCATTGAGCTAAACCCCTGGAAGTCTTGTTTTTAGAGGTTTTAGCTGGATTATAAAATTAAGTACATTTAGTGGCTCAGATTCTCCAGGCCAGAATACTGGAGTGGGTAGCCTTTCCCTTCTCCAGGGGATCTTCCCAACCCAGGGATTGAACCCAGGTCTCCTACATTGAAGGCAGATTCTTTACCAGCTGAGCCAGCGATGGGAATGCCAGACCACCTGACCTGCCTCCTGAGAAACCTGTATGCATGTCAAGAAACAACAGCTAGAACTGGACATGGAACAACAGACTGGTTCCAAACAGGGAAAGGAGAACATCAAGGCTGTATATTGTCACCCTGCTTATTTAACTTATATGCAGAGTACATAATGAGAAATGCTGGGCTGGATGAAGCACAAACTGGAATTAAGATTGCCAGGAGAAACATCAATAACCTCAGATATGCAGATTATACCACGCTTACGACTAGTCAAGGCTATGGTTTTTCCTGTGGTCATGTATGGATGTGAGAGTTGGACTGTGAAGAAGGCTAAGTGCCAAAGAATTTATGCTTTGAACTGTGGTGTTGGAGAAGACTCTTGAGAGTCCCTTGGACAGCAAGGAGATCAAACCAGTCCATTCTGAAGGAGATCAGCCCTGGGATTTCTTTGGAAGGAATGATGCTAAAGCTGAAACTCCAATACTTTGGCCACCTCATGTGAAGAATTGACTCATTGGAAAAGACTCTGATGCTGGGAGGGATTGGGGGCAGGAGGAGAAGGGGACGACAGAGGATGAGATAGCTGGATGGCATCACTGACTCGATGGACGTGAGTCTGAGTGAACTCCAGGAGTTGGTGATGGACAGGGAGGCCTGGTGTGCTGTGTTTCATGGGATTGCGAAAAGTCGGACATGACTGTGCAAATGAACTGAACTGAACTATGGCAGAAAGCAAAGAACTAAAAAGCCTCTTGATGAAAGTGAAAGAGGAGAGTGAAAAAGCTGGCTTAAAACACATTCAAAAAACTAAGATCATGGCATCCAGTCCCATCACTTCATGGCAAATAGATGGGGAAACAATGGAAAGAGTGAGAGACTATTTGGGGGGGCTCCATAATCACTGCAAATGGTGAGTGCAGCCATGAAATTAAAAAACGCTTGCTTTTGGAAGAAAAGCTATGACCAACCTAGGCAGCGTATTTGTTAAACAGCAGAGACATTACCTTGCTGACAAAAGTCCATCTAGTCAAAGTTATGGTTTTTCCAGTGGTCATGTATGGATGTGTGAGTTGGACTATAAAGAAAGCTGAGCGCCGAAGAATTGATGCTTTTGAACTGTGGTGTTGGAGAAGACTCTTGAGAGTCCCTTGGACTGCAAGGAGATCCAACCAGTCCATCCTAAAGGAAATCAGTCCTGAATATTCATTGGAAGGACTGATGTTGAAGCTGAAACTCCCATACTTTGGCCACCTGATGCGAAGAACTGACTCCTTAGAAAAGACCCTGATGCTGGGAAAGATTGAAGGTGGGAGGAGAAGGGGACAACAGAGGATGAGATGGTTGGATGACATCATGGACTCGATGGACATGAGTTTGAGCAAACTCTGGGAGTTGGTGATGGACAGGGAAGCCTGGAGTGCTGCAGTCCACGGTGTCACAAAGAGTCGGACACAACTGAACAACTGAACTGAGTGGCTCAGAAGTATAACAGACATTTGGAGAAACAGGGAACTTGAGAGAGAGCCACAGAGTAATGAATGTGTTTTTGAGTTCAGCCGGTTTGAAACCTCTGCTAAAACGAACAAGGAACTGCCACGAGGCTTAATCTTGGGAGCTTTTGTAAAGAAAATTTCTCTGGAAAGTGAGTAATTAAGACATAATTCTTTCCCTGAAAGAAAGGGAGCCCATTTTACCAGGAGATCTGGCTCCTTATTCCGTAAGAGGTTGAAGGTTGCAAGTGGGCACTGTATGAGTTCTGCTGCCCAGAGGGGACAGTCACTGGCATCAAGCCCACAGTGACCCATGTGCTGGCACAGCCCATAGGAAGGATCCACAGGAGTGATTCAAGTTCCTAAAGACAATTTGTTTCTTGCTCAGTTGGTAAAGAATCCCCCTTTAATGCAGGAGACCCTGGTTTGATTCCTGAGTCAGGAAGATCCACTGGAGAACGGATAGACTACCCACTCCAGTATTCTTGGGTTTCCCTTGTGGCTCAGCTGGTAAAGAATCCACCTGCAATGTGGGAGACCTGGGTTTGATCCCTGGGTTGGGAAGATCCCCTGGAAAAGGGAAAGGCTACCCATTCCAGTATTCTGGCCTGGAGAATTCCATGGACTATATAGTCCATGGGGTCACAGAGCTGGACATGATTAAGTGATTTTCACTTCACTTCAAGAGAAACATAATCCTTCAGAGCCCAAGGAACACCCAGCCTTGTCTCAGTTTTTAGTGGATTTTTATGTGTGTCTCTGTCTTGAAGACAAAGCCAAAAACTGATTTTCACGTCAGCCCAAGGTGATCTTCCCTACTCTAAGCAAATAGCCAGGGAATGCCTGTCTCTTCTATCACGTAGCATGTCGGCGGTACATCATAGAGGAAAGGGGTGAGAGCAGAAGGCAAAACGGTTGGATCAGGACACAAAAGCAGTAGGAGCCTAATGAGCAATCCTTGGCAGGGGGCCCAGGGCAGCTTCAGGACAGGGACAGAGCCCAGGAGGAGTCCTTCCTGCTTTGGGTTAAAAAAATAGACCCAACTCTCCTCTAAGAGGTGGTCTATTCATTCTGTGCAGCATTAGGTCATTCCTTTGAAAATTTTAGGTAGTAATAAAAACAGTCATTTTCTTAACAATACTCCTTGAATCACCTTCTGCATCCCTGGATCATATTAATTTTTATCTTGTGTGTGGGCAGTCTCCCAGAAAGTTTCAATCTTGGTGAAAGTTTAAACAGCCCACAGCCTTTCGAAAATTTCTCTATGTACCCCATTTACTTCTAATACTTATCTCTGATGGGAAATAAAAGGTAATTGGGCTTCCTTGGTGGCTCAGCAGTAAAGAATCCGCCTGCCAAAGCAGGAGGTGTGGGTTTGATCCCTGGGTCTGGAAGATTCCTTGGAGGAGGAAATGGCAACCCACTCCAGTATTCTTGCCTGGGAAATCTCATGGACAGAGGAGCCTAGCAGGCTACAGTCCATGGGGTCGCAAAAGAGTCAGACATGACTTAGAGACTCCACAACAACAAAGGATAATCACCATATAGGCCAGGAAACAGTATTTTTCTTAATAACCATAATCATTCTGGAATTGGCAAAACCTTTCTGACATAGAATCCAAAAGTAGCTTCATGTTTTCCCTGCCCTTGTAGAACTTAGCATTTTCCTCGCAGCAATGATACTGTGCAAGTTTCCAAAACTCTCCACGCTATCAGTCCAACTGGCTTTCCTTGAGGAAGCTGATAAATTTGGCCTTCTCTTTTCAATCTGCCAGCCCAGGAAACCTTGGACTTGGGAAGGTTTGCCCAAGATGTCCAGGTTTGTTACTATGAACCGTGTTTCTGTGTAAAATTTTCCAGATGCTTATACAACCTGTAATAAGATCATGGGCCTTTGAACTCTGAGCAGGTGTATGATTTTACAGCTCAATATTTTAAGATAGAATTTGTTTTAATCTTCTAGTTAAGCCTCTTTGTAGAAACAGAGCTGCCAAGAGAACAAATGCAATTCACTTGCAGTTGTTTGTCTAGTTAACAGTAAGTACGCCAATCAGTTTCCTGTTCACACAAAAGATTTTCTTGTGTTTGAAATCTTTGACCAAGGGGACATTGACTTGGATGTTTATAAGGAATTCACAAGGTTAATTATCTATAGTGCTCTGTGCACCAGGATGTGAAGCGACTTAACAAGCAGCCGCTAAGTATCAAGCAAGTATACTGCCAGCACTGAGCTTTTGAAAAGGATCTTTGTGTGCGCAACAAGAAGACCTCACAGGGGTCTGTATGGAAACAGGGCTTCAGTGAAGTGAAAGTTATCAGGAAGTAGGTGGACAGCACAGAGGAAAGGAGAAAAGAAGCTTTCTTGTCAAGATAAAATTAAGACAAGGGTTTGCAAATGGTCCATTTCCCTCAGGTTTTGTGTTCAAGGTTTTCCTGTTCTTTTTTCTTTTTTTTCCTTCCCCTGCCATGTATGTCTTCCTTTTTCTTTAATATGAAAACATTCACTTTAAGAAGTATTTCCAAAGAGCCTCTTGAGTCTTAAGGTCCATGGCAGGTTTGTGTTATCTTTGGAGACAAATTGTCTGCTGTGTTCATGGTGGAAGCCCATCAGCCAAGGCCCGGCATGCTGGGGGCAGGTGGTGCCTTGGGAGCGTGGCTGATGCACCCTTCACACAATGCAGAGATTCCTTACCGTGGATGTAACCCCTCACCCCGATGTGTTCATTGATGTGTTTGTCCTTTTTTGCCAGGCTGTTTAAAATCTCTTCTCTTTACTTGGTTGCCCAAAGATATTTCCCTTCAGCCCAAATAAGTTAGTCATAAGTTGTACATTGTTTATGTCTAAGCATAAGGGAAAGGGAAGGTGTTATGAAACCTGAATGACAATGGTGGCATATTCTTGGTTCTAGTTTCAAAACTGCTGGTTTAAATGGAAGATGGAGAAATTCACAGGCGTCCTTGTAGAACCAGTGTCTCTTGTAGTGAAGGCTGAGAGAACGTGGCTATGAGGAAACCCCTTGTTAAATGTGCAGTTTGGAAGATAGAAACCTATGACCAGAATTTGGACCAGGGGTCAGCAATTCTCAGGGAAGTGACCCCTCCCTCCCGTGCCATTCTGATGTGAACAGATGGCAGATGTGATAGATGAAAGCTGGTGGCACAATGTATCTAGGCAGGAGGGGCAGAGACATCTTCTCAGTTTTGTGTGCATCTGAAGTTGTGAGCAAAGGCATTCAGAAGTCCCCCAAGAGCAGATCACTGATGTAAGCTGAGGGGAGCCTCCAGGCTCTGTTGGTCCTGTGGCAGGAATGCGGGGATCCATCATGACCAAGGGATTGAGGCCACGTGTTAGCAGATGGACACCAGGATGCTATGTGGAAGCCAGGTCAAGGTGCGCCGCTCCTCCACACACCATGAGAATAAGATAGAATGAGTCATATCTGGAGCAGGAAAGTAGCATGGGCCTGACACATCAACAGACACCTGTGCCTGCTGCCGCAGGGAAGCCATCTGCTTACCTCCTCCTCTTCTCAGAACTTGTTAGCATCAACCCTAGGATAAGGGTAAAGAAGAAACAATCCTGAACAGCCGAGTTCTTTCCCTATTAAATTTTTTATTTGAGATCATTATGGATTCACATGCTGCTGGAAGAAATAACAAAGATCTTATGTATCCTTTACCCAGTCTCCCAAGTGGCTGCTGCTGCTGCTAAGTCGCTTCAGTCATGTCTGACTCTGTGAGACCCCATAGACGGCAGCCCACCAGGCTCCCCCGTCCCTGGGATTCTCCAGGCAAGAACACTGGAGTGGGTTGCCATTTCCTTCTCCAATGCATGAAAGCGAAAAGTGAAAGTGAAGTCGCTCAGTCGTGTCCTACTGTAGCGACCCCATGGACTGCAGCCCACCAGGCTCCTCCGTCCGTGGGATTTTTCCAGGCAAGAGTACTGGAGTGGGGTGCCATTGCCTTCTCCGTCCCAAGTGGCAACACCTTGCAAAATGGCAGTATAATATCATGGCCAGGATATTGATATGGATTCAGTCAAGGTACAGAACATTTCCATCACCACAAAGATCTTCATGGTGTCCTGTTATAACCACATGTACTTTCTTCCCTGACCCCTTAACATCTGGCAACCACTATTCTCTGTTTCTCTAATTTTGCTTTTCTGAGAGACTATTTCTCCTTTATCTTTGAAGAATTATGTCACTGATACAAAATTCTAGGTTGATGGCTTTTTTCTTTCAATACTTGAGATATTTAACTTTGTACTTGCATAGCTTCTGACAAGAAGTCCAATATATTCTTATCCTTGTTCCTACATAGGTAAGGTGTTTTTTTTCCCCCATCTGGTTTCATTAAAGATTTTCTCTGCATCTGATTTTTTGAAATTTGAATATGCACATGCATAAATATGTATATGTTTTGCATTTAACCTGCTTTGCATATTCTGAGCTTCATGGATCTGATGATTGGTGTCTATCATTAAGTTTGAAAGTTCTGTCATTATTACTTCAAATATTTTCAAGTTGTTTAGCTATTCTAGTTCCTTTACCTTTACATATAAATTTTAGAATAATCTTTTCTATGTAGATAAAAAGTATTGCTGATGTTTGATAGGAATTATGTTAAACCTTTATATTATTTTGGGAAAAGTTGGTGTTTTAGTATCTTGAGTCTTCCAATATGTAAACACAATATGCTTCTCCATTTATCTTCTTTGATTTCTTTTATTAGCATTTTATAGTTTTTAGTATAAAAGCCCTATACATGTTTTGCTAGACGTACACTGGAAGCTTTTTTAAAATTAAAGAATGAAAGGATTGTAAATGGTATTGCATTTTTTATTACAATGTCTTAATTACATGTTCATGGCCACTACATAGAAATACAATTAATTTTGTATTTTTCTCTTATATCCTGAGATCTTGTTGAACTCACTTATTATTCCTCTAAGTTTTTTCTAGATCCTTGGGATTTTCTACACATCTGTAATTTGGGACAGTTTTGTTTCTTCCTTTCCAATCTGTATGACTTTTATTTCCTTTCCATGCTTTGTTGCACTGACTAACTTCCAGCACTGTGTTGAGTAAGAGTGGTAAGATTAGACATCCTCATTTTGTTCTCAATCTTAGAGGGACGATATTCAGTCTTTTATCATTAAGTGTAATGTTACCTGTAAGTTTTTTGTAGATGTTCTTCATCAAGATTATGAGAGACCTGTTTATAAGTTTATAAGTTGAGCAAGTTTTGTAAGTTGAGCAAGTTTTCTTCTATCACTATTTCTCTGAGAGTTTAAAATTATGAAAGGGTTTTGAATGTTGTCAGATGCTTTTTCTGCATCCATTGATGTGTTATGTTTCTTCTTTAGCTAGTTAATATGGTAGATTCCCTTGATTTAGTTTTGAGTATTGAACTAGTCTTGCATCTCTGGAATAAACCTCTCTAGTCCATGATGTGGAGAAGGCAATGGCACCCCACTCCAGTACTCTTGCCTGGAAAATCCCATGATGGAGGAGCCTGGTAGGCTGCAGTCCACGGGGTCACACAGAATCGGACACGACTGAAGTGACTTAGCAGCAGCAGCAGCAGCAGTCCATGATGTATAATTATTTCTCATTTTTGGTGAATATTGTATTGCTAAAGTCTTGTTAAAATATTTTGAGTTTATATTTATGAGGGATATTAGTCTTAGTTTTCTCTTTCTGGTTTTGACAGGGTAATACTAACTTTATAAAATGAGTTGGAAAGTATTCTTTCCTTGTGATAATTGTTTTTATGTGTCAACTTGGCTAGGCTGTGGTACCCAAATAATTGGTTAAACATTATTCTAGATATTTCTGTGAAAGTATTTTTTGAAATGAGATTAACATTTATATAAGCAGAGTTAGTAAAGCAGATTACCTTCTATATTATGGGTGAGTCTGATCTAAGCAGCTGAGGACCTTGATAGAAAAGTGTTGACTTCCCTTGGGAAATTTATCAACACACTGCCTTGGAAGTTAAACTATAACATTGATTCTTTCCTGGAGATTTTGGGCTTGCCAGTCCTGATACTCACAAGAACCAATTCCTTAAAATAAATCTGTCTTGCATGCTCTTGCTCTTGCTCTCTCTGTCTCCATGAATGCATGCACATGCATGCACACACACACACACACACATCTATCTATCATACTATCTATAAACACACACATCCCTTACTGGTTCTGTTTCTCCAGAGAACCCTGTCTGATATACTTGTTTCTAAATTCTGAAAGAGATTACATAAAATTCGTGTTGATACTTATTTTAAATATTTAGAATTCACTGGTGAAATCACTGTGCCTGGAGATTTTTTGTTTTAAAATTATTAATTCAAGTTCCTCAACATTTGTAGCATTATTCAAATAATTTCACATAGACTGAGTTGTAGTAGTTTGAAAGTTTTTAAAGAATTGGTTCATTTTTTGACATTGTCAGATTTTGCCGTGCAGATTCTCTTATTTTCCTTTGATGTCCACATGGAAAGCAACTGCTTTGTTCCTGATATATTGTGTCTCCTTTCTTTTATCTTTGTCAGAGTTGTAGAAATTGTCAATTATGTCAATATGTTAAAAAAACCATGTCTTTGTTTTTATTGATTTTCTCCTACCTTTTCTTTTTTTCAATTATTTCTGCTGTTTATTATTTTATTCCTTTTGCTTGCTTTGGGTTTATTTTGCTCATTTTTTTTCTAGGTTCTTCATAAGAAGTTTAATTTTTGGTTTTGGACTTTTCTTCTTTTTAAATATTTATTCTTGATGTTATAAATTTCTGCCTCATTACTGCTTTAGCAATGTCCCACAAATTTTGATATGTTTATTTTCATTTTCATTTAATTCAATGTATTTTAAAATTTATCTTGGGACTTCTTTATCCCATGGATTATTTAGAAGTTTATTGTCCAAGTTGGAGATTTTTCTATTATCATTTAATTATTGATTTCTAGTTTCATTTTGTAGTGGCCAGGGAACATTCTGTTTGATTTAAGTTCTTTTAAATTTGATGAGATGTGTTTTATGGCCTAGGATGTGGTCTATCTTGCTACTGTTTATTCTTGTTGAATGGAAAGTTCCGTGAGTGTTGATTAGATGCTGTTGGTTAATGATGTTGTTCAGTTCTACTACACAATTGCTGATTTTCTTTCTAGTTGTTCTATCAACTGTGAAGAGAAGGGTTTTGAAATCTTCAACTACAGTGGTGAATTTGTCTACTTCCCTTTCAATTCTGTCACATTTTGTTTCAGATATTTTGCAGCTTTGTTGTATATGCCAATATATATATAGCATTACTATATCTTGTTAGTGAACTGACTCTCTAATCACAATATAATGTATCCCTTCAACTCTGATAAATTTCTTGGCTCTGAAGTCTACTTTATCTGATATTAATATAGCTGCTACTACTTTCCTCTGTCAGGTGTTTGCATAAAATATCTTTTTACATTTTAAGTTTTCAACCTGCCTATATTATATTTCAAATAGTTTTCTCAGAGGCAGCATATAGTTGGGTCGTGTTCTAAATCCACTCTGATTCCTTGTGTTTTAGTTAGATTATTCATATTTATATGGAACGGTTACTATGTTAGGGTTAAATACTTCTATTTTGTTTTTAAATTTTCTGTTTGTTTACTTATTTCTTTATTTTCTTTTTCCTGCTTTCCTTTGGGTTATTTTTAAAAATCCAGTTTGATTTGTACGTCTGTCTTTTATATAGCTTTTTTTAACAGATTATTCTTGATATTATATACATATTACTTATTAAAGTCTCTTGTTGGAGATGAGAAAGTAATGCATACTTTTCAAATGCATTTGAAATAAAAGTTCTCTTAATCACATGTGGATGCTTTCAAGGAGAAAGGTATGTCAGTGTCATTTCATTATCCAACTGACTGAAATTCTGTAAAATTCTTTAAAAATGTAACAGAATGAAGAATCTCATAAAGTGCTCTAGAACTGGGAGAAAAATTAAGACGCGTATTTTATAAAGCTGCCATACTACTCACTTGCTTCCTACACTACTTAGATCATTAGGAAAAATGAGGAATCATCTATGAGCATCTAATATATATATATGTGTGTGTGTGTGTGTGTGTGTGTGTGTATGACATATGATTTGCCAAGTTATCTCACTTAACGGCAGATTCTAATCAAGTTCATTTTGGGGGAAATTTCACGAACTCATTTTAAACAAACCTCACTGTCAGTAACGCTGACTGGCAATACACAAAACATTTAACTCTCTCTTTTTCCTAATCTAGGAAAGTGATGAGAAGTTCAGATTAGAAGTTCCTTGTTTTAGTATTTAACTGTTATAGTTAATTGTACTTACCCAAGACATCTGAAACAACCATAATTTAATAAAAAATATGATGTCAACTATAGCAGTACCAAAAATAAATGATAACTTCTTTCTCTATTTTCCACTTAGTAACTTTTATTTTTTTTAATTTTATTTTATTTTTAAACTTTACATAATTGTATTAGTTTTGCCAAATATCAAAATGAATCCGCCACAGGTATACATGTGTTCCCCATCCTGAACCCTCCTCCCTCCTCCCTCCCCACACCATCCCTCTGGGTCGTCCCAGTGCACCAGCCCCAAGCATCCAGTATCATGCATCGAACCTGGACTGGCAACTCGTTTCATACATGATATTATACATGTTTCAATGCCATTCTCCCAAATCTTCCCACCCTCTCCCTCTCCCACAGAGTCCATAAGACTGTTCTAGACATCATTGTACTTTTAGCATTTTTCATTTTCTCTAAGGATTTATTCCTCCTGTAGAGAGTTCATTAAATCAATAGAACATTTATGTGTTGATAATTTAGAACTCTTAGGGAGTCACCATAGTTTTCTTGGGGAAAGATCTCACAGATATTCTGACTCATTCAGGGTTAACCCTAGTATTAAGGAGAGCAGATTTTCTTGGGATTCATCACCCAGGAGAGATTTTTCTATGTCTTTGGTTCATATTGTAAGTATTTATTTTCTCATTTTAATTCCTGAAGAAAAGAAATTTCAATATAGACAGTGACTCTCTTTAAATCTAATTCTGTTTTCTCAGTATACATTGAGTTCTTCAGTTCTTACTGAAAAGATAGCAGAAGGGAATATATTCCCTCAGATTACACTTTCCAGTTTCAGCATTTAAGTAGGTCTCAGCAATTCCTAAGTATGATCTGAGGGCTTAACAACACTCTCACCATTATAGATAACCTTTCCACAGCCTGAACTCCTGATTCACAAACAGTTTTATGTCTTGGGAGTTAAATACTCTATTTCAAAATTGTGGCATAAACACGAAGATGTAAAAATATTTTTCTTTCTTCAGTATCTCAATGCATTAAAGCTTGTAGCAAGATGCAATTTCAAGAACAACATTTTGGAATGGGTCCAAGTTTCTATGGTAAAATAGTAGGATTGGGTAATTCCCAGAGGATATTTATATTAATTTAAATTCCTGGTGTCTTAAATGGAGCCACAACCTTTCTCCATCCCTAGATCTTCCTCCAGTCTGCAGCAGACTGTTCATGACCTGGCTCTCTGAAAGTTGTCCACCCCTACAAAGTAGCATTCATCTACTCAAGAAAATCCATGAAGGGTTAAAAAAAAAAATCCCTCTAACCAATTTCAAATTTATTTATGAAAAGAAATTGTGATGTTGAAAACCTCCCCCACTACCAGCTAATTCTTGAACTTACTATTTAACAAACTTAAAAGGTATAGTGAACATATCTAAGGCAATGATAAACTCTCTATTATTCCATTTATACATTTGGGCCAAATCTAGACATCTGATATGATTGATAGAGCATAAAATAAGTACAAACTCATAGTAAGTGCTCAGTAAATATTTGTTGAGTGAACAAGCGAGCATATATCTGGCTATTAATCTATTAAAACAAATGGTAACTTGACCAAAAATGGCATTGTGGTGAGATTTCTCCTTTGATTTATAGTGCTGCCGCCCTGTGTGGTCCTTGGAATGGTAGAGGGTGCTATGGCAGAGAAAGAGACTTTGATTTTGTGCAGGAAATTCCTTATAAGTTATCAGCGGCTGGATTGGTAGAGTTATGATTTTCATTCACCTTTGGAGAAGCCTTCCTTTATATTATAAAAATCGCAAAAATGGTCATTTAATTATAAGAATGTGAAGCAAATGCCTACTTCTTGATAATGAAGTTACCATATATGTGAATGTAGACGTACAGGTTGATATTTAGCCTTCTGTACAGAAGTATATCTCGAGACCATTTTCTCCTAAGTATAGATACCTATAGGACTCTAGGAATGCCACAAAAAGTGTTATTTAAGCTTAAATATTCCTGGTTTTAGGGACATGTAGTTGCAGTCCATGAAGTGAGACCACACCCTGTGGGTGGGGTAGAATTTTCTCCAGAAGAAGAATATTGTCATCATTAATCATCCTGGGGTTCAAAATGAACATCTTTGAAAGAGGGAAGGTTAAGGCCTGCTCCTTTCTCTGGGGGAGGAAAATGGGATGTTTTCTGAACAAGGGTGAAATGCCAAGGGTATTGTGTCTGCCACATGGAAGCCTACTGAGAACAAACAAGAACTTGTGATCTTAAGTTTAGCCCTATATGTGATTTTTTGCAGTGTATCTTGATTATTCCCAAGCATTTAATGAAGTTTTGTTAAACACTACTGTGTGGTTTGGCTACACTTCAGGAGGTTAAGGGAGATGCTTCTGACTGTGACTGAGACCATCAGGGTATCAGAGTGGAGGTGTGCGTGGCAGGGGCAGGCAGGCAGTCACAGTGTGGCTGGATGTGACAGCCCCTCCCTGAGGCTGCAGTAGTTCAAGGTGAGAACCACAGATCCAGATGTGGAGTCACCAGCAAGGGGGGATTTTCATAAGTTTCCTGGAGAGCAGAACTCAGTGGAAGGTTGGCCCCAGCAAGATGTTCTGGGTGGAGGGGTGGAGTCTTTGTCATTCTCATTTTTAATGGATTTAACAGTTCAGCTCCAATGAATCTCAGGCTACAAACGCAAGTCTGCACAAATTTCTTTCTTTATTTTCTATAAATTATCTGAATATTGACTCTGAACTCCTATCCCACCAAGGAGGCAGGAAGCTTGGCCCCAGTCATTCTGAGTCTTCCCTTAGCCTGACTTCAGGCCAGGGTTCTTGGTCCGGAGACACCTTTCTGTCATTTCATGATGCCGGGACCTGTCTTCCCAGTCAGCTTGGTCCCCTCAAGGCTGCAGCTTGTTCACACTGAAGACACACGTGTGTGTGAAACTCTTGGCCCGAAGTCCTGATCCTCACAATCTAACCCACCTCGTGGTCCTTGTGGCTGATCCTGTTCACCACATCTCTGGAGAAGGGAGCAGGAACGGGTTCCTGCTGCTGATTGGACACACATGCCTCAGGGGAGGAGGGAATCCCTCCCTGTCTCCTCGCCTTCCCCTCAAAGGCATCTTCTCAAACCTTCTTTCTGCAAAGGACTTCAGCTTTGGAAATGAGAAAGCCTAGAAAGAAAGTTTCTCATGGTCTGCTTCTCTGCTCTTACACAGAACTCCTGGTTCTAGACAAAGGAGCACACAGCAAGCTATATTTTTAATGAGGGGAAAGAAGGAAATACGGGGAGCAAAATGCATTAATACACTGAAAAATCATTCTGTTAGAGGATAATAAAAGGCATGTGCATTTATTTTTGAGCCATAGCCTGTTGAGATTGGGGGACCCCCTGAGTAACACAGTTTCCTTAGGATGCTGAGTTGTGAACAAATCTGTGTAAAAATGTCTGTACTCTGATCACTAGGAGAAGTCAAATTGGAGGAAGAACATCACAGTCAAGCCGAATTCTGAAACTTACTAGTTGTATGACTTTAAGCAATTCAGTTGATGTGCTCTAAACAAGGAGTCAGCAAATTTTTTTTTTCTGCAAAGGCCCAGATACTTGGGCTTCTTGGCTATAGGTCTCTGTCACAGCTACTCAACTCTACCACGATAGGCAAGAAACCAGCCCAGGGACACCTTTATGGCTAAGCGTGGATGCGTTCCAGTAAAATTTACCTTAAAGACAGTGAAAATTGAATTTCAAATAATTTTTGTGTCATGAATATGATTTTTTTTGTTCAACCATTTAAAAATGTAAAAATTTTTTTGTTCAACCATCCTAAGTTCACCAGTCATGCAAAAATAGGTAGCCAGTAGGATTTGGCTTGTAGCCTTAGTTTGCTGACCCTTGTTCTGAATTGAGTCTAGCTCTAATATTTACAGCTTAGTTTTCCTGTCTGTAAATGCTAAATATAGATGTCCCTTAATTGTTCATTTTTGCTTCTCTGTGTGAAACTGAGAACTGATGCCACTGGTTGCAAAGGGGAGTTTTGTAAATGAAATAAGTAGAACATCTATAGATGGGCTTTCTCCCTTTAGAAATACCAGTTCTGGTGGTCATCATTTACCTACTTACCTGAGATTTGTTGTGTACGTCAAATGACTTAATCCGAATTTCATTCTGCACAGCACACACATACAAAAAAGAGAACTTTAGAAACTGTTCTGAGCTGATGAGGAAGCAGCAGTGAACTCCTGGTTACTTCCTTTAGGTCTTTTTTTGCGCTGTCTCTGTCCTGCATGTGGAAATATGCATTGCCTCTGAATGTAAAATGAAAGTTAAATAAAAATCTATCTGAAAATGTTTTAACTAACTGAAGGTAAGATGTAGTGTACTCATTTTGTCTAAAAATTTCTCATTTTGAGTATATATTAGACTATAAATCAAAAACCCAAACATTGAAATTTATGGTGACAATATACAAAATTGGACCTGGTGTACACATTGGATTTCAGGCAGGGATTCCAGACCATTTATTCACAGGGCAGTTGAGATCAGTGTCTTAGGCAGCCTGCTTTAAGACAGAAGGAAATAGTGGGGCACAGGGCAAACCGTACAGTGCATCTTCACTCTTCTTAAAAGTATTTACTTTAAACAAAACACTCTGGGCAAACAAAAGCTAAAACAGAGTTTTGACCAAACCAATAAGTTGATCAGTTGAATCTGGACAGTTTTTGGACTCCTCTTATGGAATAAGTTGGAGAAAGAAGGTACCCATGGCAAATTGTTTTTCCTATGAATGGAAATGAGGGCTGACCTGAGAAAGAGGTGGAGACAATGCATGTCTTTGTTACGTAGCTGCATAGAGGCGGTGAGTGTTGTGAAAGCTATTCTGGCCTGGGGGCCTGGTTCTGGCCTTTCCTACTTATAAACTTGGGATTAATTACCTAACTAAAACCTACCTCATGAAAATTAAATAAAATAATCTATTTGAAAATGTTTGAATAATCATAAATTGATATGTAAATATTAGTTATGCTCCTAGATACATAACGGTTGGCTAGTAAATGCAGGTCCCTGGCAAGATAGTATGGCATCCACTTGAGCTTTTTGTTGTTTCTTTCACCATCACCATAGCAACTTCATTCAAATAGGAGCTGGGCAATAAGGCACACCTTTTTATTATGGGGCCAAGGATTATATTATTAGCTTTTCTCTTTTAACTAGAACTCACTGTTATTATTGTTTGAACCCCATATAACAAAGAGCTGGTGGAAGTCTAGCTCTTTCTTTCTCATTCAGCTGTCATCCTTTCCCTGTGATTATATCATTCTTTGAAAAGGTGACATCAGATGATAAACTCTTATTTCAATTTATTTGTGGTTTTTAAGAAAATGGATTAAAGGATTATTAGACAATACATTCTGTGATATTTTCCATCCAAAAACAAGGGATTGGGTATTACTGAATTTGAGCACTAAGGGTTGTTCTTTGTTAAATAAAGAGCAAATTTAAACGTTTGGGATGGAATTGGTTAGACAATGAATTAAATGTCATCTTGCCACTTAAGATGGCATTAACAAGATGCCATTAAATGCCATCTTGTTCATGTTATTAGGCATGTACTGAGTATCTAACTTAGATGCTTAATTTCTCTGGGAACCTGGAAATTAAAGCTATTTTTAGTTTTGTTTTACTGTAGAAGTCCTAATTTCATTAGGTATGGGAAATCTCATGGCCGACCCTATCTTTTGCATTGAACTGTGTCCCAACGTACTAGTACTTTTATTTTAAAAAGATTATTTCCTACTTGAACTTGACTTTCCTCTATGAGCGAAAACATTTGCTTGTGTATGGGAAATCCTAACAAGATTTTCTTGTAATAGCAGGGGAGAAATTATAGTAATCATTTATTCTTTACAACTTACTTTTTCTTTTTTTGTCTAGTTTTTCAAACTATGAGAGTCAAACTTTTGAATCTCAAGCATTTTATTTTCCAAGTCCTTTAAATATGTTTGTTTTCTTATGTCTGTTGGAAATAGTTTTGTCTCTGCAGTCCCTATACTTGATAATTGCCAGATAAATATTATTTTGACTTAGGCCTGCAACACTCATCAGCACTTCTCTACTTATTAAGCAAAAAATCTTTACTTCAGAGTAATGTAGAAGGAAATGATAGGGTTTGGGGGTAAGCAGAGAGCATAAGAGATAACTGAAACTTGACTGAATTCATTCTTTCTCAGAAATGTTTTTGTCAAAAATACTATAGTGTCTTGCTTTTTTATGAACTTCATTAAATCCTAGGGCATCTCATTCACATTTCTGGGTTGGTTTCTCTGATAACTTGCTTTCCTGCTAGTCTTTAATAAGTCTGTTACTATGATTTCATCTTGCCATGCACATAATAATGAAATTAAATTGTTAAAAAAAATACAGCATTTGTTTAAGTTGATGAGTCATACCACACGTTCAACTTAACTTCCTCTGTGAGAATAGTTAATGATTGGTGAAAAAGTAAAATTAAAACTCTACCTATATTTCTACAAATGTTTTTAGACTGTTAAAGAATGGCTTTGTTGCTGCTGCTGCTGCTGCTAAGTCACTTCAGTCGTGTCCGACTCTGTGTGACCCCATAGACGGCAGCCCACCAGGCTCCCCCGTCCCTGGGATTCTCCAGGCAAGAACACTGGAGTGGGTTGCCATTTCCTTCTCCAATGCATGAAAGTGAAAAGTGGAAGTCAATTCGCGCAGTCATGTACAACTCTTCGTGACCCCATGGACTGCAGCCTACCAGGCTCCTCCGTCCATGGGATTTTCCAGGCAAGAGTACTGGAGTGGGGTGCCATTGCCTTCTCCAAAGAATGGCTTTAGTTACTTGTTAATTAGTTTACTTTTTTAGATTTCCAATTAGTTTGTACCAGATACCTGAATGGTTTCCTAAATTTTCTTTAAGAACAAGGTCATGAGCATACTAACTGCCTTGTGATATTTACACCAGATATTTTAAAAGTCAGTAGACTATTTCAACAATCCAACTGGCTTCTAAGAAAATGAGACTTTGGCTTACAGGGTGGGATATTATCTGATTTTTAGTTTGTCTGAACCAGCTATTTGGCACAACCTTAAGTTTACGACCCAATTATTTGGAGGAATGGCAGAAAATGGAAATGAACTTTGAGGGGCATACAATGACATAAATGTTCAGTAGGGATTATGAAATTTTGTGCTTATAAGTGTCTCAGAGGCCAGAGACCAGTAACACCTCTTCTCATCTTCTCCCCTCCTCATAAAACTTGGATATTTAAAGAATTCTTATTACCAAGGTGTCGTTAACAAAGATTAGTCTCTTTACCTTTGGATCAACTCTCTTCTCCACTTCTGATTTGGGGATAACCTAGACCTGAGTCAAGATGAGTTTCTGGTAAAGACAGGTTTGCAGGGTAATAAGACTCTTGATGATTTCTTCTTCGGTGACTGGTCCTTAGATCTGTAGAGGTGACAGGCTCCATTAATTAGGAACAGCAGCTCCAGCTCTGCCTGTTACTTTATCTCCGCTGTCAGGCTACTTTCATGCTGAGGGCCAGCCATGACATTGACAAGGGGAAATTGATCTAGAAGCAAACACGCTCCTTTTTGGGATGTGATAGTACCCCCCCACCCCCCACCCCCCACATTTGTCATCTTAGCCTCAGGATCCCATGACATTAAGACAATCTAGTAAAGAAATGGAAACTTAATTATCATAATAACACATCAAAGTTGCAGAGACGATAGTTTCTGTTGGAGATAGTCCACTCAACTAACTGAAAATTTAAAGCTTTCTCACGGTAATACACAGGAAAAACATGTTCAGTCTTACTATGGTGTCAGATGCAACTAACAGAACTTCAGGACTGGAACAGGGAACCCTCTTTGGTACCAGAGAAACAGAAAAGACAATGAGGATCAATAAGTTTGAAGAAGTAAGAAGGAGGTACCAGAGAGAAGCGATTTCTGAGATGAAGGACTTAGGTAAACTTCATGGAAGAGCTTCTCTTGGAGCTGTGGGAAAGTGCTTTTCGAGTCACCCTCTGGGATAGTTGTGTATTTATGATCATGAAACTTTAAGTTGGTTTCATTTCTGATAATGGACTACAACTGTGTGTATTGCTGACATTTCAGCTGAAAATCTGAGGTTATAAAACAAATATGGGAAGATTCTTGCTATATATGACCATAGAAGCTACTGGCAGAACCAGTGGTTTTATTTTGTAGTGAACCTCTAGAGTCAATGCTGCAAAGCTATTATGAGTCCAAAACCCAATACTTCCTTTAGAAAAAGTCAGGTTTAGAAACTTTGTTTTAAGGAGACTCTTAACTGTGTGAACTCCTGAATGATTTGTGAAGTTGTGATTTTCATGTTTGCTACAATATTGCTAGTATCTATTATTGTACCTGAAGAGTTTTGATGAATATTTGTTGAACTGATTGAGTTAAATTGGAAAGTAGCAACAGTCAGACTCATAGAAGAGCTATAGCGGTGTGCCTGAGTCATGCTGTACCAAAAGAGTAAGAATTAAGCACCAAGGTCTAAAAGTTCGTACCCAGCTGCTCTCTGGTTGGGAAATGGTTCATCTGAAGGGAATGTGTGGGAGAGAATATATATGACATCTTCTATTCCATTAATTACAGGGTAGCTTTCATTTGCTTATACTCTATTTTTGAATTATTTTTATGCTGTCCACAGCTCATTGATATTTTGCTTTGGTCTTAGTGTTGCTTGTAAGGGACAAGCGAGTGTAACCCATTTTCCCAGGGAGATGTTGTCCCAGGACACTTTTCCCAAAGGACTGCAGCTCTGATTCATCCATTCTTTTGATTGCTTTGGTTTTACTTCATTTCTACCCTTGCTAAATGCTAATGAAATACATGCGATAGAGAAATGTATTCTAGAGGTTACAAAAGGACAGAAGTCATGGCTATTTACTCTGCTGACAGTGATTATGCTTTCAGTAGCCCAACATTCCCCAGCTTGAAACTCACCCTCCATGATAGCTTTCTGTTCGCAGTCGAGCTGCATACCAGAATGGGCTTTGTCCCCCCACTCCCTTGCAGTGTGACAAACCTCTGGTGAGAGGATGATGCTAAGTTCTTTGACCATCTGTCTAGTTTTGTGCTTTTCCCTCTCCCTCTGTTATCAGGAATGTCTAAAAACATAGTATTCTACAGCTGTGTGGATTATATGACAAATGTCTGAGGGTTCGGTGTTTGCATCTGAAGACCTCCCTTTGTTTTCTTTCCTCCCAATATGAACCTTATAGGATAGTCAGACCCATGAACTTGAGTTTGAGTTTACCAGTGAGGCGATTGCTTGGGCTCTGGTCTTTACCTTGATGACACTTAATAAACTTTTATTGTGTTTTTCACTGGGTATCTTTACAAATCCTCATCATAGACCACAGGAGAGACATTATTATTAGAGAAAACTGGGGTTTCTTGTAAACATTCTGGAGAGTCCTTGACCTCTGGGAAACAATGGGCCTCCCGCTCAGCTTCCAGCTGCTGAATCTTCCTTTCCTTTTCCTCTAAAACTTCTTCCAGCTGAGTGATCCTCTCATTCTGAAGGGAAACCTGAGTCGACAACTCCATAATCAGGCTGATTTTTCGGCCACCTTCTTCCACGGGCGGGAGGCCGCCACAGGACCCTTCCAGTGAGCTGTCTTCTAAGGCAAACAAGAAAAGGAAAACCTGAGCAGTTTTAATTAGATTTCCCAGAACTCAAAGAGAGGGAAGGTGAAAAAGCTTCATTTCTCATGTTCTTAAAAGAGAACACAGATGTTGCATCATCTGGTCAGATATACTGAGAAAGGAATCTGAATCGAGTGTGGGGAAAGACTCTCGGTGCTCATTAAAAAAATCGTTGAAGCCTCTGGAGAGGGAGGAGATTCAGGTTTTGCCAACTCTTTTTTATACGCATTTAACTTTTAATTAACCATGGGAATGAGCTGTCCTTAAAAACACAATAAACAGCAATAAAAGAATTTTTCACAATCTGGTAGAAATATACTTCAATGTAAATTATAATTTGACTAAAAAAAAAGTGCTATTGCCCCTTTTGGGGAAAATAATAATGAGAAAATACAAGTTTCTTAACCCAAGCCAACTTTAGAATTGGCAAGGATGTAATCTGAGGTGATCAGGCAAACTCTATAGCATGGTATACAGATCAATTTCTTTTGGTCTGAAGACTTTTCAGTATGTCTTAATAAAATCACATACCTCCTGAGTGTATATCTTATCTTTAGTTTCTATCATCTAACGCCTCAGATAAGGATAAAGGCCTGAAAAAGGAAGGAGAGAGAGAGAGATTCCAACAAAGAGATAAAAGATTAGAGGCCAGCAGCAGGAAATCCTTGAAAGTAAATATCATGAGGCCATCAGAAGTTTTAGCTATTAAAAGGAAATCTCATTCCACTAGATTTTAGCAGTATTCTCCCCCACCCCAACCACTCTTATCCAGAAATTTCTACCATTAAAATAAACTCTAAGTTGTATAAAAGGCAGATTTCAGCTATAAGAAGTAAGGCATGTCAAGGGCTTGGGTGTCTTTGTTGGATTAATTGAACCAATAGCATATGAATGAACCTGGCACATGGCGTTGACAGTTAATTGCTATAATTGAAGGTCCAGACATTATTCAAACCCCAGTGAAAACACACAGCATAGCTGCACCTAAAAGAAACATAAGGTGAAGTCCAGGATACAAAAGCCTGCTACCATTGTATCCCTGCTGCTGCTAAGTCGCTTCAGTCATGTCTGACTCTGTGCGACCCCACTAGACGGCAGCCCACCAGGCTTCCCTGTCCCTGGGATTCTCCAGGCAAGAACACTGAAGTGGGTTGCCATTTCCTTCTCCAATGCGTGAAAGTGAAAAGTGAAAGTGAAGTCGCTCAGTTGTGTCTGACTCTTAGCGACCCCATGGACTGCAGCCCACCAGGCTCCTCCATCCATGGGATTTTCCAGGCAAGAGTACTGGAGTGGGGTGCCATTGCCTTCTCTGATTGTATCCCTACACACCTTCTAAAGTGGGGCAGCTTTATTTTGATAGTCCATGCAGGCAGGGAATCATCCATCTCTCAGCAAACAAAACTAATTTGCAGTCGTCATTTTCTCAAGATCATAGAATGAAAGCTTTGAACACCACTTTGCACAGAGGACATGATGCTTTGGCTTTACAAAAGTTAGAGATCAGGCTGTTTGCCCCTCATAGAAATTACCAGCACTGTACTATGCTTCAAGAATCCACGGAAAAATTTGTTTCCTATACACTTGAAATTCTAACAGTAATGTTTAAGGAGATGGTAGTTTGAGCACCTTTCTTAAAAAGCAATAAAAAAAGTCCATATCAAAGGAGCATTTAATGCGTTCCCTCTTCAGTAGGTCCAAAGAAGGCGATGGCACCCCACTCCAGTACTCTTGCCTGGCAAATCCCATGGACGGAGGAGCCTGGTAGGCTGCAGTCCACGGGGTTGCAAAGAGTTGGACATGACTGAGCAACTTCACTTTCACTTTTCCCTTTCATGCATTGGAGAAGGAAATGGCAACCCACTCCAGTGTTCTTGCCTGGAGAATCCCTAGGGATGGGGGAGCCTGATGGGCTGCCATCTATGGGGTCACACAGAGTCGGACATGACTGAAGTGACTTAGCAGCAGCTTCAATAGGTCTGTGCTTTCAGGCCCAGAAGAGGGTGATCATGGGGTGGGGATGGGGGGGCCTTTCTCATTTGCTGATTTGCCAGGCCTCACCTTTTCTCTCACTGCAGCTGTGCTACCCCAATACAGTAGCCTCTTGCCCCATGTTGTTATTAGGGAACTGAATGTGGCTGGTGTGAATGGAGACATTCTGCTGCTGCTAAGTCACTTCAGTTGTGTCTGACTCTGTGCGCCCCCATAGACGGCAGCCCACCAGGTTCCCCCATCCCTGGGATTCTCCAGGCAAGAACACTGGAGTGGGTTGCCATTTCCTTCTCCAATGCATGAAAGGGAAAAGTGAAAGTGAAGTTGCTCAGTCATGTCCGACTCTTAGCAGCCCCATGGAGTGCAGCCTACCAGGCTCCTCCGTCCATGGGATTTTCCAGGCAGGAGTGCTGAAGTGGGGTGCCATTGCCTTCTCCAGGATACATGCTATGGGTATAAAACACATACTTGATTTGGAAGACAGTTTGAAAAGAATGTAAAATGTCTCACTTAAATTTTAAAAACTATATTAAAATGACTTTGTGTATGTTTCACTAAAATATATTTTTTAAATCAATTTTACTCCTTTGTTTTTCCTTTTTAAAAATGTGGCTACTAGAAAAGTGGAAGTATCATAAGCAGCTTGCATTTGTGGCTCTCTCTCTGTTTCTCCTGTCTAGCGCTGAACTGGAGTTTGCTTTTGGCTGAGTACTTTTTGAAACGCAGGTGGCTGTGTTTCCTATAGACGGCTCTAGTTAATATGTACAATTGCTATTTAGGAGGGAGTCTTGCTGGTCTTCAACCATTAGCACATGAATCATTTTCTGTTAGTCCAGAAGGTGAAAGTGTTAGTGACTCAGTCGTGTCTGACTCTTTGTGACCCCATGAGCCCGCCAGGCTCCTGTGTCCATGGAATTCTCCAGGCAAGAACACTGGAGTAAGTAGCCATTGTCTTCTCCAGGGAATCTTCTGATCCAGAGGTTGAACCTGGGTCTTCTGCACTGCAGGCAGATTCTTTACTGTCTGAGCCCCCAGGGCCAGGGAAGCCACTCCAGAAGGAGGAGGCATGGAAATCTTGGCTTGGGAGAATGGGTTCTTAGGGATTGAAATAAGTTTCAACAGGAAATGAAAGAATAGATGGGAAGTGGCAGCAAGAAGCTGTGGGAAGGTGTGACGGAAGGAATGGCAGGCAAGATGGAGAGGGCTGGGCATCATGAGGCTCAGGACGGTGAGAGGGCATCAGAAGCATCTCTCCTTGTCCATGCCTGTCATCTTCTCTCTCTTTGACCTCTCCTTCAGTCTATTCCAAGGTTTTCCTCTCTTTTCAGGAGAAGTTATTTTCTACTGATTGCACAATAAAGAAAGGAGTTTAGAGCCATTCCCAAAGGCAGACTGGTCAAAACTATTTTTTTTTTTTAATGTTTTTGTAACATATGGCAATATAGGTAGGACACTTTGTTCACTGAATTCTAATGAGAAAGGGGCGAAAATGCAGCAGTGTGGCCTCTTATACGCTATTAGTCACTAGGTCATTTCCTCGCTCTCTGCCCTCCTGGTAGAGTGTAGTAGAGGAGAAGATAGACAAAGAGAAAAAGAGCCAGGGTGTCTCGGTAGCTCAGGCTGCTGCAGCACAGTACCATAGGCTGCATGTCTTAAGGAATATTTGTTAAAAGAATTCTGTCACAGATCTAGAGTTTAGAAGTCCAGGATTAGGGTGCCAGTGAGATTAGGTTCTGTTGAGGGCACTTTGCCTGCTTTGCAGACAGCTGCTTTCTTGCTGTGTCTGCACATGGTACAGAAAGAGATCGCAAGTTCTCTGGTATTTCTTCTTACAAGGGAACTAACCTCATTCAGAAGGTCCTGCCCTCATGACCTTGTCTATTAATGATTACCTCCCAAAGGCACTGTCTCTAAATACTATTACATTGGGGATTATGGCTTCTGCATATGGATTTGGTGGGGGACACAATTCCATCCATAACACAGGGAGAAGACAATTGGGAAAGGAGCAGAGAAGAAACATGAAGCTGAAAAAAAAAAAAGGAGAGATGGCAGGAGGCCTTTGATTCCTACTGTAATGTTTCCATTTATTAAATGAATGCTGATAGGGAGACAAGAGATTTCTCATGCAAGTATATTTTTACTATTAAATGACTTCTTTACACATATAACAAAAATATTTTTGTTCCATTTCTAAACACACGATGAGTAACAAAAGTGCTTTAAACTTTTCAGCAAAGTGAGGAACTCCAGGACTCACATCCTATTTGTATTGGAAATAGCCCAAGGCCACCCCAGTGAATTTTTCAGACTCTACCACTTCCCTGGTGGCTCAGATGGTAAGGAGTCTGCCTGCAATGCAGGAAGCCAGGTTCAATCCCTGAGTCAGGAAGATCCCCTACAGAAGGAAACAGCAACCTACTCCAATATTCTTGCCTGGGTAATCCCATGGACAGAGGAGCCTAGTGAGCTACAGTCCATGGGGTTGAAAAGAGATGCACACAACTGAGCAACTTTCACTTCACTTCACCTCACCCCAGTGAGTTTTTCAGACTCTACCACTAGTCTTCCCATGATCTGGTCTACACTGCTCTTCTCCACTCTAGGCTCCTTCATCTGTAATAGGAAGAGATGTGTGTCCCTATAAAGTCTTGACAACGCAACCTGCCCCCAAGTCTCAAACACCTGTGGCCTTCTGTGGCCTTTGCTACAAGCTCAGGCAGTCTTGCCAAGGCCATGGCTGCCTGAGGCATGGGGGATTCTGTTTACTGACCAGATAATCTCAGTTTAACCTCATACCGAGAGGCAAGACAGATTCTTTTCTGTGTCAGAGGAAGCAAACCTGATTAGCAACTGTCAAGGTATGATGTCATCACAATTGCTACTATTGTAGAGGTTTTTACACGCATACATCATTTTTCAGGATTTGCTGTATTTCTGCCTTAAAAAGGTGGGAAGGAGATCCAACCAGTCCATTCTAAAGGAGATCAGTCCTGGGTGTTCTTTGGAAGGAATGATGCTAAAGCTGAAACTCCAGTACTTTGGCCACCTCATGCGAAGAGTTGACTCATTGGAAAAGACCCTGATGCTGGGAGGGATTGGGGGCAGGAGAAAAAGGGGACGACAGAGGATGAGATGGCTGGATGGCATCACCGACTTGATGGACGTGAGTTTGAGTGAACTCTGGGAGTTGGTGATGGACAGGGAGGCCTGGCGTGCTGCAATTCATGGGGTCGCAAAGAGTCGGACACAACTGAGTGACTGAACTGAACTGAGAAGTGAGGCTGTGGGTTTAGGATCATGGCAAAGAGGAGGAAGGAGAAAGGGTGGTGGAAATTGTGCAGATTTAGAGGGCAGACAACAGGAGCCTTCTGCTCCCAGCTAGGCCAGGCTATATTCAAGTTTCTATGTCACCTTTGAAAGACAAAATACTTTTGGCCATTTCCAGCTCCCCGTTCTTTTTAAATTTTATTTGTTTATTTACTTCTGGCTATGCTGGGTCTTTGCTGCTGCACAGCTTTTCTCTAGTTGTGGTATAGGGGGCTACTCTCTAGCTGCGGTGCTCTGGCTTCTCTTTGTGTTGGCTTCCCTTCTGGAGCACAGGCTCTAGGGCATGTGGGCTCAGGAGCTGCGGCTCCTGGGCTCTAGAGAAGAGTCTCAGTAGTTGTGGTGCATGGGTTTAGTTGCTCTGTGGCATGCGGGATCTTCCCCAATCAGGCATGGAACCTGTGTCTCCAGCATTGGCAGGTAGATTCTTTACCGGTGAGCCACCAGCCAGCTTCCCATTCTCAATACCCTCGAAAACTTCATGCTCTTAGCAAAGTGTCACATGAGAGTTATGTCAAAAATGACAAAGTAGACAACAGAGGTAATTGTAGTTTGAGTAGCTTAGAGACCTGACAGTGGGAATGTACATTTTGGGGGTGCCCAGACCTCACCCATACAGGAATTATTTCTGCAGCATCCCTAAATGATGATTTTCTGAGTAAATTGTATACATTGGTTTCCCTCTTTCTGGGTCAGCTGCCAATGGTAATGAACGAATGAAATTTTAATTTTGCCATGAGTGCAGCTGCCTGTTGTTCTAGAACTGTCTGTCAGGTGGAAGGCTGGAGGAGGGCAGGGTACAATTTATAACTAATCAGAGGAAAGAAATGTGGTGTGAAGGGTGGCCAGTGAATGGCTGGAAAGATATTTTTAAAAATCTTATAAACATTTTTTTTCTCAAAAGGAATATTCGCATTTTGATCCCTTTACTGATGTCACCACCCAAAAGTGTTCATTGAACAGAGAACTGCTGAGAACCACTGATGCAGCATCTGATTCCAATACCTCTATCAATGAGGAAACACCCTGTTCCTGGTAATGGGGAAGCGCCCTGTTCCCCATTAGGGGAAGGTCTTAAGTTAGGTCTTAAGCATCTTTCATGGCCCTCTTATTTATTCATTCAGAAATTAGTTCAACAACTGGGACCCTGCACATAGAGGATAAATCAGATTTATTCACAGTTCCACAGTTGGGTAGGAGAGGCAACACTGAGTTAGGACATATAAGACTTAGCTTAAACAAGCACCTCCGCTGGGTACTCATTTGCGGACATTTATTTTCTCTCTGACTTTCAAGCTGATGACTGAGGCTGCCAAGTATTTTTTCAATTAGAAAGACTCCCACCAGTGAGGTGATTACATACCTCACTTCCTCAGAGCCACCCAGGATTACTGTTTGGCCTAAAAGACTATGTCAGCTTCCTCCTCTGTACAAATGCCTGTCAGTCTGACTCACCTTCATGCTGGTCTTGAAAGCTGTATATATTTCCCAGTAACCACAAGGGAGTCTGGTTTCATATGTTGCTGTAGTTAAATTTGAAATTTGGCACATCCTGGTAAATATATCTCTTTTGCTACTTGGGTAAGATCCAAAATGACAACTAAAACCTTCCTAATTTTCTATCTTCTCTATGCTTTTACAATGAATGTTTGAGAATGATAGTCCTCAGCAATGAAATGATTCACTTGTATTTTGCATTCTTGTAACACAAATGTTTTAGCTCTTGAAAATCAGGTTTGTCTTACTTCCTACAGACTTGTGTTATCCTTCTGCTCCAATGTTTTTATTTGAGCACAGAATACATTTGAAGTTGGTGTTTGTCAATTTGGGAGAAAAAAAAAACAACCAAGCAGCATCATAAGAACAGATTTTAGCTGGCAAATAGTATTGGCCAGCTAAAATATGTAAAATATAGTCTGTTATTTGCTAGGAGGTTTTGATATGTATCATAAAACTCCCCATATCATAATGATCACCTGTCCTATAAAAGGATTGTGTGTTTGAGAGGAAAAATTTGAGGTGCGATTATAGATGAGCAAATATACATTTTCACTCAGCAGCATCCCAACAGTTCCATACCTAAGAGCTTAAAAATGTTTTAATAAGTGCTTTGGAAGGACAATATATTTAGTTGAAACCTTGATGGAAAGGCTGCAGCTCTGATGACATAAAAAAGTGCTTCAGAAAGCCTATAGAACATTCATTGAATTGGAAAACACTTAGGAAAAGCAAGGAGTGCTAGAGACTCTCTAGAAGGCACTTGTTACTTCAAGTTCTCTGGGCCTCAAGCAGACGCTGTGCTTGTACCAGTCCCATAGCCAGCATGCAGGCTCTGGCTGATGTGGATGCTTTGAGGACTTGTTTAGGGTTTGGGTACCAGGTAGGATGAAAAGCACCAGCACCACTCCTGTGCTGGTACGATGCTCTCACCGTGAGTCATGGGAGCCAAGCAGACTGAGGGAACTGCAGATTCCCAGCCTCCTTCCCATGTACACTCCAAAGCATAAATGCACTGTGATATACCCATGCTTAGCCTTTATGGAAATGCTTAATGCACAGTACATGTAGTTGAAGTATTGCTATAACTTCATATCTGGCCACACTACTTCTGCTACTATCCTTCCAATCTGGTTTCAATTCTGCCCAGAGAGGTTACATTAAAACATAGGTTGGGTATTGACACTCTCTTGTCCAAAACCCTCCAGTAATTTTTTTTATTTCATGTAGACTAAAAACCCAAGTGCTTATACTGACCTTTGATCTGCTCCCCCTTGTGTGTTACTGACACACTTCCTATTCCCCCTTTCCTCATTCACCCTGCTAAATTCCTACCAACCTCTTCATCATTCCTACCAGACCCAGTGTTTTCCCACCCCAGGGCCTTTACACTCTCTTTCCTCTGCCTGATAATTATGACTCTGATTTATACATGGCTAGTTCCCTTACTTCCTTCAGGTCTTTCCTGTCCAAGGTCACATTCGCACAATGAAGCCTTCCTTGGCCATCCTTCCTGAAATTTCAATACAACCCCCATTGCTGAACACACCAAATCCATGTTCCTTACTTTGGTTTTCCTAACTTGCTACATCTGACTACTTTATATTTTATTCTGTCACTAGTCTCTCTCCTCCACTAGAATAAAAGCTCTCAGAGGGCAGAGTAGCTTCACTACCATATCCTCTGTTCCTAAAACAGTCTTGACATGTAGTAGATACTCATTGTTAAGTGAATAAGTGAATGAAAGTTAAGTGTGTACGTGATACAAAATCGCTATGGCCGTGTCTAGCCAAGAGGTTTCAATTGGTGTATCATTAAGCTGGTCCCCAAATTTTTTCATATTTCAAAGCTTTCGCTACTGCATTTTAAAAAGATAATAAACTGTTGTGATTGTACAACATTGCACTTAACATCTCTGCATTTATTTTTTTTAATAGAAAAGTGGGAAAGTTAGATTGTTTCTAGATTCATTGACTTAGATTCTCGAAGCTGTGAAAATGGTTTGCCAAGTTGGCACCTGACAAGCCATACCAAAATGGAGAATCTAGGTCCTCACTGCTGACATTCTGCTCAAGCAAATCAAGGAGGACCTCTGGGAATTTATTTTTCTGTGACGTTCTTGGAGGTGATTCTGATGATCAGCCAGGTATTGGCACTTGAATTTCTGCTGACCTACAGTAAACATGGTGAGCCAAGTTTTTGGCAAAATCCTAAGGGGCAGGTCAGAAATGCCCTAGGCAAGCCTCTTCTCGACAAGGCCGCAGTGCACACAGCTGGAGAAGAGATGACGTCTGTTGCAGTTCTAGTCTGTTACAGTCTGGGTGGGCACACTATAGTGCTGTGTACCATCTCCTGTACTTGCCAGTAGGGCAGAGGTTTTACTTGGGTGAGTGGAGGACAGCATGTGTTAACTTACCCCATCACTCCTTTTCAGGGCAAGGTTCCTTCCCACCCACTTCAGGTGCTTTGACAAGGCACTTTTTTGCCTCTCCCTGGTTACCCAGAAGGGCTCTCTGCCTGTAAATGTGATCAGCTACCCAAATTCATCCATGGTCCTTACAGCCTTGCTTCTACTCTGTCTTAAATCTCCTCTTGCCGGTTCTAACATGGCTAAATTATCTCCAGAATAACAGAGAAAATGCTGAGTGTTTGGGAGTTTGTTTTTGCTTCTATTTCCCAGGGCCAAGGATGAATCCATTTCCTCACAGGCTGACCTGGGGAGGAGTCTCTCTCTTCCTTCCCATGAGGACTGAGTGGGAGAGGAAATGAGCCAGAGGAAGGGAAAGGAGAGATCACGCCTTGGGGTGGAAGCTTGGTCACTCCCCAGTTTCCATAGGAATTTAACAGCCATCATGACCAGATAGGGGACAAGGGAATCCCCTCTGCAGATCTGTATCCAGGATTTTCTTCTTGGAGCTTGCTGGAGTCAGGTGATATGTCCAAGAAAACTGATAAGAACATTGTAGAGAAAGACATGTGACACTAGCTTGGGAGGAGGGCTGTCTGTATGGGAAAGCAAGTGAAGATGTCCTGAAGATGGTGCCACAAAAATGTATATAGCTGGGACATGGTGGAGGGGAAAAACTCGGTGGGCAGACTATAGTGTTCTGTGCCATCTCCTACCCACACCAGTAGGGCAGAGGTTTTACTTGGGTGAGGGGAGGACAGCATATGTTAATTTACCCTGTCACTCCTTTTCAGGGTAAGGTTCCTTCCCACCCATTTAAGGGCCTCAGATTACAGCAGATTATTCTGCAGAGAGGTGCTTTGACAAGATACTGAGCACTGTCTGCGTAACAGTGCACCTGAGTTGTGCCAAGAGGAAATCAATTTAAGCAGAAGAAAGGTTTTGTGGAACTTCTCTTACCTCTTCCTATAAGCAGACTGGAAGTCCCCTCCCATAGATCTGGCTCCTTGGAAGAGAATAACGGTTGAATGCAATGACTGACAGCCTGGCCAGAGGCTGAAAGATAGAAATGGACCCTGGTGGGAGAACAGAAAATTCTAGGGAGAGGGAGATCCAGGAGATCGGGAGAAAGGAAGAACAAGAAATAATAAATGAAGGATAGTTTCTTTGCTTATCTGAAGTGGAATCTGTATGGATGCAAAGTCACTCAGGGGAATAAAGAAAGAAAGAGAAAGTCTCTCCGTCGTGTCTGACTCTTTGCGACCCCATGGACTATATAGAGGAATACAGGTAAAGATGATAGTCCATCATTTGGGCCATGTCTTGCACTAGGGTGACCAGCAGTGAGAATTTCTACTTCTCCTTCTGGGTACACAGGTTACCTGAGCCAAAGTTTTTATGAAATGAGGAGTACCAATTAACTTTGTGTTAATTTTCAAAAGATACTACAGTTTCTCGTTTTGTATGGTATTGAGAAATAAAACGACACTATAGTAATAATAGTATTGGCAGGATTATTTTTTGATCATGAAAATGAGCTCTGGAGAAAGATGGGATAAAGGAGTCATCATTTTTGTTGACCAGGACTTTGTTTAAACTTTGTAGGGGAATGGGATTTGTGGAGAGGGGGTAGAAATCATTTTAGTTTTGCTGACTTGACACTGTCTTTAAATGTCTGTGGCAACAGGACCCTTGGGTCCCATTCATTTTCCAATGCAAAATTTTGACTGACTTGAGCATCTGTTTCACAACACACAGCCTTCTTTGTTCCCTCTCACCTGGCCCCTCGTTTTCTTCCTTTTGACTGCTTAGCCCTGGGATGACTGTGATAACGCCACTGAATTTTCCCAGCCCCCTAGATTACAGTGTTAGGTCTGGACTCAGTGCTTCTTGGCTGGAGTTAAGGAATCCATGCATACGATGTCAGAAATTGCAAGGAAAAAAAAATACTATAGTGACCAAGACTCTCTCCTTGACCAAATTTTAGTCAGACTTCTCTGAGTCATGTTCTTGACTAGCCTGATCCTTGACCCTTGTCCTCAAGAGGCTGGTTGAAACAAGAATCCTGCTAAATTACTTGAGCAAGAATCTCCCATCCTTGGTATCTGATCAGTCTCAATTTCTGATCAAATATCCTCCTCCTCCACCCCAGGGGGATATCTGGTGAGTAATGAGGAAAAATCTATCCATGATAGGGGCCCAGAAGCTGCTTAGCCAATCAACTTGGTCTCAACTGAGGGAAACTCGGGGTTTCCCAAGGGATAGAGGTCTGGATTCCAGACTCTCCTGAATCCTATGGAATCTTATTCCATTGTGGGTGCCTCCTCCTTGTAAATGTTAACCTTTTTACTGGCTCCAAGCAAGCAGCATTTAAATATACTCAGTTGCTATTAACTTGAAAAGGAAATAAAATCTCTGCACTATTTGAAGCTTCTTCAGTGTCTCGCGTCCACTGTATGACCCTTCACAGATGTGTCTCTCTGAAGGGTTGTCTCTACTCTCTTCCCTTTCCACACACCTTCCTCCTGTTAACCCATTGCATTCTAACTTTTTGCATTTAGTGACAGTCCTCAACTTGGCTTTGCCGAGCTTACTAATGTCACCGGATTCAGTGGACATGATTCAGTGTTCATCTTGAACGACCTCTGAACATTTGCCACTGTCGACAGCCCCTCTTCAAACACCCTTCTCTTCTATAACATGATGCTTGGTTTCCTTCCAAACTTTCTAAATACTCCTTTAGCCTCATTCTATGGGCTCCTCCTCAGCACAGTTATTGCAGGGAGACCCTTATATTCCTGGCCTTAAAATTTCTTCTGTCTATAGATGATTTCATTCACTCCTTGTGGCCATGGCTGTAAACTATTTGTGGAAATGATGCCCAAATTTACAATGTTAGGTCAAACCTGAGCTCTGGCACCTAGACTCCTCCCTTGAGACCTCTCATAAACATCTCAGATAAAATATATCCCAACTTGAACTCACTAACATTCAAAATTGATTTCCTTCCAGTATTTTCTAGCTGAGTAAAATGGCATCATCATGCATCTGCCTGCTAAAGTCAGAAATCTGAGAGTTACCTTATATTTCTCCTTGACTCCATGCTCTTCTATCCACCTTGTCACAAAGCCCTGTTGATTCAAACCTCTAAATGATGCTTAATTGTCTCCATGAGGTGAGGCAACACACTCCTGCAACATCCTTCACCTCCATGGCCTTACTATTCTTCATTAAAAATTATTTTTAAAATCTCTATGGGATACTAGTTTATCAAGGCCTTTTCCAAGCTCTACGACTAGTTCCTCAGTTTTAGTCCTTTGTGGCCAAAAGGACCTAAGAAGCTGGTAGGGACCGCTTATCCGATGATACGAATGGGCTTTATAGTGGTGCATCTGAGCTGGAATCTATGGGATTCAATTAAGACCAAGTAAAGAGTATATTTTTGGAAAGGAAACCTGAAAGTGGTTTGAGTGCATGAGAAGCAATAGCAGAGTTGAAATGGATACGAAAATGTCAAAGCGGGGAGGCTCTTGTACAGTTGAGAGGAATAGCTCACAGAAACAAATACTGCTTATTAGTCTTACCTCCTATACAGGTAATCATGTCTACCTTTACTTTCATAAACTCTTTCTTTCACTTTTATTTTATGCAAGTGGTGTTAGTTTAAATTTCAAAGTAGTAAGACAATCGTGAGTTGTTAACAGTTAACATTAACTGACTTGGGTGGGTGGGGACCAGGGGTGTCTCTGCTGAACTAAATTGGCAGCATAAAAATGCCCTGTTCCTGAGGACAGCCCAGGGAGCATGATTCTTTCAATTCCTTCTCCCAGTGGAATGTCACTGCAATTTTATCAGCTTGATTTTATTTTTTTTAAATTTCAAGATGTAATTTCATCTTGAAATTACCGAAGATAATTCAACAGTGATGGAGAAATTCCCCAAGAGGGAACTCAAACAAACTATTCTTTATTTAAGAAATCTTCTGATATTTGATGCAAATTCATAGATGTTTTCCCATTAGTTACCTATGCTGTCATGTAAATTATATGCCTCGGAAACATTATCAAAGCTAATGGTAAAGGAGTTATTTTCAGGTTGGGCTTAAACCCAAGGCACTTTAGAGAAGCACAAAAAATTTTCTAAGAGACTAGTGAAACACTTAGCAAAATGCTTCCATTCTGATCTTGGAGAGTTTTGTATATATTTTGGATATATTGTGCATAAATTTTGAAAAAAAAATAATATTTATAATTTTTAGAGATGTCAAAGAACTTCCATAATTATGATTCACTTTTTTTTTTTTCCATAGCCCCCTCCTCCATACTTGGAAAAGGAAGAAAAGAGGGGAGTGAAAAAGGAAGTGGGGAATAAATGAACATTTACAGAGCTCTTGCTGCTGCTGCTGCTGCTGCTAAGTTGCTTCAGTCGTGTCCAACTCTGTGCGACCCCATAGACGGCAGCCCACCAGGCTCCCCCGTCCCTGGGATTCTCCAGGCAAGAACACTGGAGTGGGTTGCCATTTCCTTCTCCAATGCATGAAAGTGAAAAGTGAAAGTGAAGTTGCTCAGTTGTGTCTGACTCATAGCGACCCCATGGACTGCAGCCTACCAGGCTCCTCCGTCCATGGGATTTTCCAGGCAAGAGTACAGAGCTCTTACTTTATGTCATTTTACTAAGCATTTGTTTAGCAATCACAACAGAGCAGAGGAAATGTTTATGTTTAGCTTCTATAATTATGACTGATGCCACTAGAAGCCTTATATGTGTGTTAGTCACTTGGTCATGTCCAACTCTTTGTGGCTGTAGCCCGCCAGGCTTCTCTGTCTATGAAATTCTCCAAGCAAGAATACTGGAGTGGGTTTCCATTTCCTATCCCTCCCAGGGGATCTTCCCGACCCAGGGATTGAACCCTGGTCTACTGGGTTGTGGGCAGATGCTTTATCATTTGAGCCACTGGAGAAACCCTAGAATCCTTATACAGGACCAGAAATATGTGGGCCACTGTCCAGCTTCATCACCCCTCCCCACCTCTGCTGTTAGGCATTCATGTAAGTCCACACAAGCCTTGTCCCTTTAACACACCCCCCTTATCTGGGATCACAGCATCTCCATGGGGGCATTTTCTGAGTACTTCTCAATTGCTTACATGATATTCCTGGCCTTACAAGAATAAAACAACAAGCCAGGTGTCTCTTTTTTTGTTTTCATCTGTTCTTAATTTCTGATCTGAAAAATGTTAAGATGGTAGGAGTCCTAGGAATTGGCAACAGGATTGCTGTTAAGACTTATGGGCATTTGTTCTGGCAACCTTCCAAGATGACCCTCCCAGTGTCTCTGGGTTCTAACCACCTGGATAAACAAAAACTTAGTGATACGTTAGTGTTCAGCAGGCCAAGTTCTCATTTTGTCTCTGGTTTGAGATATAGAAATTATCTAATCTGTATTATGTATGAATTGATCACTTCAAGTCTTTAAACTACTTTAAGCTGAACCTTCAAATGAGGAAGTATGCCTAAAATTGTAAAAGTATCCATTTTTTAAAGAGTCAGGTTGGATTTAATCAATCATGTACGGTGATTTTTACTGAGATTAGCCTCAAAGAATCAATATTGTCTGTGAATATATCAGCCAGAGTGATTTCAGCTCTGAATAACAGACCTGTGACTCTCAGCAACTTAAACAATGGGGAGTTTATTACTGCATGTAAGGTTAAATCTGGGGAATTCCAAGGTTAGCTCATTCTGTGGCTCAGGGAAGCCAGGTCGGCTTCTCCTGAATTCTCTGATTTCTCCCTATATGCAAGGTGGCTGTTCCTTACAGGGCATCGTCTAAAAGTTGAAAGACAAAGAAAGTTTTATCTTTTTAAGCATTAGGAAATCTCCCATGATGCCCATAACAGATCTGATCATATCACATTCCTAAAGCAGTCCTTGACAAGGATATAGAATCCCCATGATTGGTTAAGACTAATAAACATTGAGATTCTAGGATGGATGGGGAAGACCCTTGAACACATTATCTGCCTAAAATACTAATAAATTGGGAATCTGTTAAGGAAAAATAGTGACTTTTGTGTAGGTGACCAATAATGTCTGCCATAGTAAATAAAACTGTCACACAAATGCCAATAGTAGTATGACATTCAGTACTGCTTTTGTTGCAAAAAAAAACAACCCCTGAAAGCCCAATTCTAACGGGCTTAAGTAAATAAAAAGAATATATTGAGAGAGGACTGGTTTCAGGCAAAATTTGAGCTAGTAGTCCCCAAAATGCAACTGGAGGCCCTTTGGCTTCTCTGCCCTTTCTTTATGTCAGTTTCTTCCCAAGCCTAGCAGCCAGATGATTACTACTGTCTCCCAGAGATAGCCCTCATTCTTTCCATCTAATGTCAAAGAGAGTGTCTACCTATAATAACACAGAAAAATAGGAAGCTTTTCTTTCCCATAAGCCTCAGCAAATATCCCTCACTGGCTCATATTAGATGGCAAGCTCATCTCTGAACCAGTGGATGGGCTATTCAACTGATGTTTAAGCTTCTAACATTGTAATGCGTTTAAAGCAACACAATTATGACAGTGATTTTCTGACAGAGGAGAAAGGAAGTTAGGCAGACAAGCAAATGAATGAATGAATAATGAGGAAATAAAGACCTTTCCCAATTATTATGAGTTTCATATTGCAGTTATTTCCCTAGTAAGAGTGTCAATGAATTAAATAATTACTGTCTGAAAGACAGCTTAGTGAAAAGTGTTGGTCGCTCAGTTGTGTCCATTTCTTTGCAACCCCATGGACTATATAGCCCAGCAGGCTCCTCTGTCCATGGAATTCTCCAGGCAAGAATACTGGAGTGGGTAGCTCTTTCCTTCTCCAGGGGCTCTTCCTGGATCTTCTCAGGGATCGAATCCAGGTCTCCTGCATTGCAGGCAGATTCTTGACCATATGAACCACAGCTTAAGATAAAGCAAATCATAAAAATAAAATTTATGGGAAACAACTAGTAATATCCACCCCAGTGTTAAAATTTTAGCAGAATAAGAAACTGGTTGTTTTGGATGCAGTGTATTGGTTTTGGAAAATATGAAGAAGTTATTTACAGTGACTTTTTGTTATTAGGGAAATTAAATATTTTTTGGCTAAAGAACTCAGGCAGAATTAGTTTAGGTTCAAATTTGGCTTTGATATTTATCATTTGGAGAGACTTTAAATTCTAAGTAAGAAGAAATGTTTTTAGTGATATGTACTTTTAAATACATAGTGATTTTTAATGTTAGGAATGTCAAGATTTCTAAAATGTCTACTATTAACATATACATCATGAGGTAAAAAGCATATTTGTACATTCTAAAATATACTCTTGGATACATTAATAATGAATAAGAGCCAACAAGTAAATTACATGATTCAGTATAGAAAAAGAGGGCAGCCTCCAAAAGATGCCAAGAGAGGGGGAAGGGTTTCAGGGCCTGCACTACCTGGGGGCCCACTGCAGTAATTTCCTAAAATCTTGAACAAATCAGCATCTCTGTTTTTCAGCCTCTTCATTTATAAGACAAAAATGTCAATGTATATAATCAATGAAAAATTGTCCTGACTTTAGAACTCTATGATTATAGTAGGGACTTTGGAATTCTGGGCATATATTCTAAACTATTTTGGGACTTCATGTGTTGTTAGTTTACAAGCCAGCATTTAAGCTCCTTGTTGTTGTTTAGTCACTAAGTCGTGTCTGACTGTTTGAAATCCCAGGCACTGCAACACGCCAGGCTTCCCTGTCCTTCACCCTCTCCCAGAGCTTGTTCAAACTCATGACCGTTGAGCCAGTGATGCCATCCAACCATCTTGTCCTTTGTTATCCCCTTCTCCTCCTGCCTTTAATCTGTCCCAGCATCAAGGTCTTTTCCAATGAGTTGGCTCTTCACATCAGGTGGTCAAAGTATTGGAGCTACCGCTTCAGTCCTTCCAATGAATACTCAGCGTTAATTTTCTTTAGGATGGATTGGTTTGATTTCCTTGCTGCCCAAGGGACTCTCAAGAGTCTCCTCCAGCACCACAATATGAAAACACCAATTCTTTGGTGCTCAGCCTTCGTGGTCCAGTTCTCACATACAAGATTCTTATACCTGGTATAACAGCCCATTCTACTGTATGTCTCAGTAGCGTGTGTGTAGTAAGTGCCAGATCTTGTTGTATCAAACTGGAGGCAGTTAGTATCTCCTCAGTTAATTAATATCCCTGCAAACTGCTTGTCAATCCTTTGTTAATAGAAAAATAGCCAAAAGGTGAGCAGAAATAGCATGGTTAACACATCTTTAGCTTTTTCAAGCTTCCTAGAATTTATGAATTCTGTTTATGATAAACCACAAAATTACATCCTTGTATATGGATATGAATCTCCCATATGGAGAAAGTAAGAAAAGCAGGAATTTCAATTTTAAAAATTGAAAAATAAATTCTTAAAACTGATGCTGTGTTAAAGGCTGGTTTAATAAATGCTTGTAAAGCCAATAGGACAACTTAAATCCTTGAATTATCATCTCTCAGCAGGGGCCATATAGGAGTGCCAGAGTGTATCTCTGCATGTGTATGCATACATCTTTGTGGTCCAAGAATGTCCAGAGAAGAAGTAGATAATGTGACATAGGAAAAAATAGGGTAAATGACTACTTTTCAGTGGGGAGTCCTTCGTCTGGACTTACCCTCCTTGAAAGCTGCATTCTGTCAAAATAGCCAATCCAACCCCTGCAGAACAGAATTGATAGAAGTACAGAGGAACAAAAGGAGGGTGAGGGAGACTTAGTATGGCAGTGTAGCAGAGGGCAAAGCTATAAGAATGAGCAGTTACTGGGTATTTTTGCAGAGGATGATTTGGAATAATGGAACTCTCTAAAGAGCCAGAACTGTTATATACAATAGCAAAGTAGAATCTGTTGTCAACCTCAATGAAAATACTTTTGCTTTGAGAGAGAACTTTGAACGACTGCAGCTAGACAGAGAATTGTCTGTGTGAGTGTAGAAGCCCTGAAAAAAGGGAGTGATTCTAGCGTTTAAGTCTGAAAGTAGGACTGTGCGAAGCAGAACGGCAATGGTGCAAAATATGCACAGGATGAGGGAGGGGTTTTTTCATCCACAAATTCCTTAATGAATAGGATAGGTAGTTAATAGGAGAAACTGCAGTCTGCTCAAGGTAAATTTAGAGAACTGTACATAGTATGGCTTATAAGATGGTTTCTGGCATTCCCAATCCTTTCATCTTGACAAAGTTCTGAGTCAAAGAGCTCTTCAGATACTATCAGAGAGGCCTGGGAATCAGGTGGAAGCACCTGCCTGTAGCAATCCAGTGTTTGGAGTGGTGAGACTGGTTGGGCAACATCATTTCCCAGGGGCTGCTGGTGAGCCTGATGCTATCAGGATGTGTCACACATTCCATGTATTTACACTGTAAATACACATGCATATCAGCATGACCAGGAGTCAGGGGAGCCCAGCTAAAATAATACATTCAGCCAAATGCAAAGTGGTTAACCTCCCATCCATTTCCTACTCCAGGATACAAAAACCAATCAATATAAATTTTTTATCTCAAATTCTAATAAATTAACATCAACAAAGAGAAAAATGCAAATAAATGGAATGATACAAATTAGTATTTGACTGGGACTCACTTGTTTTGGGGTAGAAGGCAATGGCAACCCACTCCAGTACTCTTGCCTGGAAAATCCCCATGGATGGAGGAGCCTGGTGGGCTGCAGTCCATGGGGTCGCTAAGAGTGGGACATGACTGAGCGACTTCACTTTGACTTCTCACTTTCATGCATTGGAGAAGGAAATGGCAACCCACTCCAGTGTTCTTGCCTGGAGAATCCCAGGGACGGGGGAGCCTGGTTGGCTGTTGTCTATGGGGTCGCACAGAGTCGGACACAACTGAAGCGACTTAGCAGCAGCAGCAGCAGCAGCACTTGTTTTGGGAGATTTTGGAGATTTGAACTCATTTATTCATCTAACAAAGTAGCTATTATACAGAAACCTCTAAGTGGGGCCTTGTGGATAAAACAGTGGCCAGAGACCAGTCTCTTCTCTCAAGGGAAAATGTAAATGCTTAATTCTTTTTTATTATTTACACTAAACTTGTTTGTGTCAATAATCTGTTAATTGGCTCAGTTTCAAGATAAAGAATTACAAATGCCAGCATGTAAAAGACATTTCATGATGAAGGCAAGCATCTTGAGAAATATTATAGTACATTTAAATAAAAAATACACCCCTTTGTTTCCTATTGGTAAGAGGAAGATGAATATGACATATAAGAACTGTCTTTGTGTGGAACAAAATTGAAGTATAAATATTGCAAGAAGGGAGTGTTCTGTGTTAAGATTAGGGTCCCTCTGATCAATTGCTCTGTGTGCTCTGCAGGGCAAAACTTTTTGTGCTTCAGTTTCTTCATCTGTGACTAGGTCTATCAATATATCAACATAATATCTCATCAAATTATAAGAGACTTACATGACTTAATTCATGCTAAAGTCTTATAATAATGCCTGGCACATAATAACTGTGCAAGAAATGTTAACTATATCATTATTACTGTCTCCCTACTGTTTCTAAGCATATTCCTCAAATCAATGTTCACCATCTTCCTGTAAATCATTTGATGTTTCTGTTTAGCAGCAGGGTCAAGTAGAAGTTTTCATTTGTATAGTTTCATAATCCTATAGCTCTATTTCCAAAATCCTAAAATCTCTGGAAAATGAAAGTTTTCAAAGTTTATCTGGTGGCAAAATCTGATCTGACCTGATCTGAGTTCATTTGGCAGCAAAATCTGATCTGAACTAATAGGAAGCTATTTTTAGTATTTATACATCCCATTCAATGTAAATAATATTTTTGAGTATGGATTATTATCCCAACCCTGTTTGAATTATCTTTCAAGTTTGAAAAATTCTCCTTTCTAAAATACATTTGGCCCTCAATTTTTACATGAATTATAGAGCTGGGCTTCCCTGGTGGTTCAGATGGTATAGAATCTGCCTGTAATGCAGGAGACTAGGGTTCACTCCCTAGGTTGGGAAGATCCTCTGGAGGAGAGCATGGCAACCCACCCCACTATTCTTGCCTGGAGAATCCCCGTGGACAGAGGAGCCTGGCAGGCCACTGTCCATGGGGTCACAAAGAGTCAGACACGACTCAGCAAGTAAGCACAAGACTAGTCAAGAGAGAGAGTGTAGAGGAAATTTCTATCTCTGGCTCTCTAAGGCAAGATTTATTAAGTGAGATGTGAGTATCTCCAATTATAAACATCCTGAACCAATCAGCGCTCCAGATCCAAAACATGTGAAACTTGTTTCCTCCATGACATTCATTATCACCAGATCAATCTTCCCTGCTACTCATTATATCTGCTACAATTTCCAAGAAGCAGTTATTTTGGTTTGGGAACATTTATCAAGATATAATAATTCTACCCCCTCCTCCAATGATTTTAAACTCGTATCCCTGTATCCACATTCATACAAACACACCATCAAATAGAGGTCAAAATAAACTCAGATTTTTGCATGTGTCCCCTCAACCCATTCTTAATGGCTTTTCCATTTTTCCTCCACCTGGGGTAAGTCAAGCAATCAGGAATGATGTCTTACCAAGCCTCTAAACTTCATTTTTCCTTCCAGAACATGTGCGATTATGGTGAACCACGTAAGTCTCCTATAATTCTGTCAAGTCTTTAGGCAATTCGTCTGGTTTTGTCTCGGGAAGTTGACAGTAGATCTCAATCTAAAAGGCCTACTATCCTTGTTAACAGCTCCTGAGATCTGCAGAGTTGTCTAGGAGAAAATTCTTCTAAGAGCCCTTCCTCTGTTTCTCCAGGGAGTCTAAAGTCATGTGCTTTAAAATTCTCCAAAAAAGGCTTAATCTCCACATCAGATTTAACCACAGTAACTACAGCTGGGGTTTAAAAAATCTGCTGTCACTCACATCACTAACAGAAAGCAGCAGTCTAGGTAGAAGTGAACCGGAAAATCTCTTTTCCAGTGCCCTTACGAAGTTTTCTTTCCCTTTTGTGGTCAAAGAGGCCTCAAGATGTAGGAATACTTAGTCACTAAGGAGGCCAACAGTAAAGAGGTAAATGCAGGTTTATAACAGATATTAATCCAAACAAGTGGAGCATTCATGCCCCAGTGAGGTAAAGACCCAGTTTTGAAGGACATACAGTAAAGTGGCATCTGCATTTGAATTCTCTCTGGGCTATTTACTCTCTGTGTGTCCTATTTTAGCTTCTTTGGGCTTCATTTTCGTGATCAGTACCATCAGCATCATTACATCTGCTTTTACAGAATTACCCCAGGTCTTGGAAGGAAATTTACTAAACTGGGATTCAAAGTTATACCTGTTTTAATTCTTAAAAACATTGATCTTATCCTTGCATCATGTGGTCTCTAGAAGGTTCATGAACAAAACACAACACCCCATCTGCTGCTAACCAACCACAGCGAGCTGTTATTATAGCATGAGAGAACATTTGGGCCGTTTAACTTATGAGGATGGAACCTGGTATTGATCAGGGCTGCAAGCAGAGCATGGCTGCAGTGTTAAATTTAAAAGACTACCTTGGTCTGAGTAACAGAGTGTCAGGAAGGGCAACCTGGAGCTGGCTGTGGTTCTTCTATGGTTGGAAGTAGATCTGGTTACATGGAACCATGTAGCAAACCTTAGGAGGTCCCACTGAAAGCATCTGGAGCTCACTGAGAGCTGAAGACAAGAGGAGAAACCATTAAGATAAGAGACTGACTGCCCACATGCCTTTCAAGAAGCCTTTCATGACCTAAGAGCTAGTTTTCTCCAGTGATGTCTATAAATGAAGAAGCCCTTAGCTTCCTGGGATGCTTATGTTTCAAAATCTTTTTAGTATCACCTTTAAACCACACTTTCAAGAGAAAAGGAAACAACAAGGTCCTACTGTATACCTCAGGGAACTATATTAAATATCCTGCAATAAACCATAATGGAAAGAATTTTAAGAAGAATGTATACATATGTATAACTGAATCACTTTGCTGTATAGCAGAAATTAACATTGTAAATCAACTGTACTTCAGTAAAAAGAAAAAAGTAAAATACCACTTATTTTTTTCCCCCCTAAACCCAGGAGCTTATCTGCACTGGAGATGACAGGAAAACAGCTTTATAAACCATTGTTTTATGCTGGTAAGGAGGATGCGCGATTTACACGTCAAAAGGAGGCTCCTGAAAGAACAGCCCGAAGACTGTCTCAGGTCAGTGACATTTCCTGCTGGATACTGTTTCCTCACAAAAACATTTTTGTTGAGAGGTTGAGGTGGGGGGTGACTAAGTGGGTCAGTTCAGTTCAGTCCCTCAGTCGTGTCCAGCTCTTTGTGACCCCATGAATCACAGCACGCCAGGCCTCCCTGTCCATCACCAACTCCTGGAGTTCACCCAAACCCATGTCCATCGAGTCGGTGGTGCCATCCAGCCATCTCATCCTCTGTCATCCCCTTCCCCTCCTGCCCTCAATCCCTCCCAGCATCAGAGTCTTTTCCAATGAGTCAACTCTTCTCATGAGGTGGCCAAAGTACTGGAGTTTCAGCTTTAGCATCAGTCCTTCCAATGAACATCCAGGACTGATCTCCTTTAGAATGGACTGGTTGGATCTCCTTGCAGTCCAAGGGACTCTCAAGAGTCTTCTCCAACACCACAGTTCAAAAGCATCAATACTTTGGTGCTCAGCTTTCTTCACAGTCCAACTCTCATACATGTATATCCATGTATGGATATACATGACCACTGGAAAAACCATAGCCTTGACTAGACGGACCTTTGTTGGCAAAGTAACGTCTCTGCTTTTGAATATGCTGTCTAGTTTGGTCATAACTTTCCTTCCAAAGAGTAAGCACCTTTTAATTTCATGGCTGCAATCACCATCTACAGTGATTTTGGAGCCCCCAAAAATAACGTCTGACACTGTTTCCACTGTTTCCCCATGTATTTCCCATGAAGTAATGAGACCAGATGCCATGATCTTCATCTTCTGAATGTTGAGCTTTAAGCCAACTTTTTCACTCTCCTCTTTCAAATAGCTGTACTGTACTTAGTCGCTCATTTGTGTCCAACTCTTCACAACCACATGAACTGTAGTCTGGCCAGGCTTCTCTGTCCATGGGAATTCTGCAGGCAAGAATACTGGAGTGGGTTGCCATGCCCTCCTCCAGGGGAGCTTCCCAACCCAAGGATAGAACCCAGGTCTCTTGCATTGCAGGGGGATTCTTTACCCTCTGAGTTACCAGGGAAGTCCCTAAAAAGGGCTTAAAATAAGGCAAAAATAGGTAACTGGTATTCTTTTCCTGTCTTTCTCAATTTTACTGTATGTTATCATCCCCTCTGTGGATCTAGAAGAAAAAAAGTCTCTATATATCTCTATTAATAAATACATATAAATTATGGAGCACATCAATTTACAGTGCTGAGAGGAATACATTATGTTCTGCTTTGGTTCCCCCTGGTCAGTTTATAGAAGACGGCATAGATTTAGGGTCCATTTGGATTATAAATAAGTGATAACAGGTCCAGAATTGTGAGCACTTCCCAAATTTATACAGTAGCACTCTACAAATGTTGGGACTCCTAGCAGTGTTGTATGACTCAGGGTATGCCTTGTGAAATTTAAGAAAGCGGTCTCTGCTCCTCAGTCTGGTGACAGAGCTGACTCTGAAGGGAAACTGTCGGGAGCTATTCTGTGTTCTTATTGGATGATGTGCCATATACAGCTTGAAAGTCACATTTTACATAAAAATAAATATTTCAGTTGACTAGCATAAGTCATTGATGGCAAGTTTGTTTCTGTCTAATAAAATTATACAACGCATAAAGCTACAGGAAGCTCACATTCCGCCTATCTTCATTTTCCAGCTAAATTAAGCTCCAGGAAAGGAAATAGGCTTCTCTCTCACAGCCAGCCACTTTTAAACAATCTCAAAGGTCTATTCCCTATGGGTTAAACTTTGGCAGAACACTGCTATTAGCCTGTGTATGGGGTCATGTGAAATACTCTGATCAGGACAGTCAGTGGTCCACTGTTTACTACTAGATACCCCCTTTCTTGTATGTCCTGCCTGGGAAAAGAACTCCCCATGTGTAATGCAATAGGAAAACAATGGGAATGGTTGGAGGAGTTGTGCTACGTACAACTATTGAAACTGTATAGTTATTCGGTTCCAAACAATTACTAGTTCAACCCTGAGAGTTTATTATTGTCTGGATTTCCCAATCACACACCCAACCATTCAGAAGCGCAGCTGGAAGTTTCCTTTTCTATTGCCTCATTCTACATCAATCGCTCTCTAATAAAGATGGATACATTAACCAACAGATCTGAGAAAGACAGAGCATTGGTTCCATTCAAACATGAATGTTTTGTGATTACTTAGGAAGCCTGTATAAAGTGGTGCCACCCGTTCTTGCCTGCTGAGCCTCTGCATTTTCTGTTAGTGGGCACACCAAAGGCTTTGAGGGAGTGGGTATACAATAATCCAGTTTGAAGGTAGATAGAGGATTGCATCGTACATCACCTGGAAAGCCAAAAAGGCATATATCATTTTGCAGATGTACAAACAAGGCAGGGAGGGTCTCTCCAGCCCCTAACCTCAGGCAGAAGATGCAGACCCGAGATGATTTTGAAGCTTTGGAGACTTAGGAAGATCGACTTTTCCTTGTAACACATTTCTGATTATTTTCATCTTATGGGCACTCCCTCTGACTTGTTGTAAATTTGACATATGTCTCTTTCACACAGGCTCTTGACTTGGCAGACACAGAGGAAATGAGGAAACTGTGCCAAATTAAAACGAACACATTTTGTAAACACTGAAATTTTGATTCTGGTGGTGATGCTTTTTGGTAGGAGAGGCAAAAACAAAAAAAAAACAGAGTTGAATTGAGATTCTGATCTTCTCTAAGAAGTGAAAAAGTATATGTAACTATCAGGCTCTGAACTTTTCTATTTCTCTATGTTGACCAGAAAACTTCTTAAAAAGCCATTTACCAATTAGTTCAGTAAATTTCAGTATATTGATGTCTTAGCATTTTGCCACGAAAACAAAAAGTTTCTCTTTATTAAAAAGAGACCAGGTGTCAGAAAATACAAGTGTTGCTTCTAGTTCTTTCCTTAACTAACCAGTGACAATAGGCAAATTGTTTAACTTTATAGCTTTTATAGCTGTAGAAATTGGGACCATTATACACTAAGGGCACAAAGACTGCAAATTAGGTAGCGAATTTAAAGTTGCAAAGGTTAAAAATAGAAAAAAAAATTGTTTCCTAAATGCAAACCACTTCCAAATCCATGTTTATCTAATTAGTGTGGCATACCTCAAAATTTAATTGATTTCTTCTTTCTATTGGTTTCTTATTTTCCTTGGTTGCAGGGGGAAAAGGTGAACTTGAACTTGTTCACTCAAGGTGACTATGTCCTTGCAGTTCAAAAGTCTCTTTCTATCCCAACAGTATTTCAGTTACTCAGCTCTGGGGTCTTTTCACCCACCTTCTCATATAATTTTCCATGGTTGTTTTTAAGAAGTTCAAGCACTATACTGCCAGGGATTGACAGAAAGATGCCTCACACTTGTGTAGTCCTGCTGTGGTTTGCCCCTGTTTTTTGCTGATGGGTGTCTGTTGAACTATGTCCGGTTTCACCTGCTTTTTAGATGTTGCTTTGTAACTGGACACTGGAGGCCCTGGTCTCTGACATAGCCCATCTTCTCTAGATCTTAATGCCATTTCCTTATACCAACCCTAGACCTCTTCTGCTCTCAGCTCTTCTGCACCTCACCCCTTACCCCAGGTCAGGACACAAAGTAACTTGTGTATTTCTTTGATGGCATGTATGTGTGATGCCTGGCAAGTGCTCTTACTTCTGGCTAGTAAGGATGGGCTCTCTCAAAGGGCAGACTCCTCTGGCTCTTGCTTCATTCTATATAACAGGCTCTAGGTTCATCCACCTCACTATAACTGACTCAAATCCATCCCTTTTTGTGGCTGAATAATATTCCATTGTATATATGTAGCACATCTTTTCTATCTATTCATCTGTCAATGGACGTCTTGCTTCCATGTGCTGGCTATTGTAAATAGTGCTGGCAGGTGGATTCTTAACCCCTAGACCATCAGGGAAGTCTCAAGCTTGAGTTTTAGATTCACATTGTAGGTGGGATGATAATAGATTTCCATTTTTGTAGGTCAAACTGGTTAAATATTAGGAATTTCATGTGACTCAATATATAAAAATATGATTTTGAAGGTCTGACAAAATTCTCCTTTCTTATGAAAGCCTGATTTTCAAAACTACTATCTCCCTGTGGAACTTAAAAATCTCAGTTTGAATATTACACTTAAACAGTTGTTCTTTGTGTTGTACACTTGCTACTTTGCCCTATCCTGAGGAGTAACCCTCAGTCTCAGGGTTTACTCTTAATCGCAAAAAGAAAGTCAAGGGAGAAACAAAAATAAAGTTAAATTACTGAGACTAGAATTTATATCAGAGGGTGTTTCAAAACATTATTTTTCTACTACTACAAAAATTGAGATCAGAACCTGATGTTATAGTTCTAAGTTCACCTTAAGAAAAAGCGCATTGATGTGCCACATGTATCAGAAAGAAATGATGTTAAAACTTATTTCTGAGCTGATTTAGTTGAAGTTTTTTGGGAAAGTGAAAGATGAGACTAGAATGACTGGCACTACAGTTTTAAGAATAATGTTCCTTTATACTTCTGTAAATATTAAGATTTTTAAAACCTTTCATAAAAATTTTATTTCATTTAGTTCTTGGTAAAAAACAAAAACAAAAAAGCCCTGTTGACCCTCTAAGGTTTTAACAGAGAAACTGGTTTGGCCCAAGTTAAAGAGCTGTTAAGTTATATGACCAGAGGAAATGAGTGGGCTTAGACTGTTAGTATGTCTTGAGTATTTCCCTCCTCAAAATAATCATCCGTCCTGGGAAAGGGCCACAAGAGCCATGTGTCTGAGAGTTGAATAAGCTGTGAGATGTGTACAGTCAACGTGTATGTAAGTTGAGGTATTCAACGTGTGACTCTTCTACAGGAGAGTGAAATTATGGCCTATTATCTCTCGCCCATTGGCTAGAGACATAAATTACTTAATTTTTATAATCCTCGATTTGCTCTTCTATCAAATGAAGGAGAGAAATTGGGTAATCTCTGGCTCTTCTCAAGATGCTATTATCACCTTGGATGATTAGATGGAAAATATTCTCTTACTCTCTTTAAAACAGATTATGCTTTTGGTTTACTTTTTTTGCATTCCAGTTCTCTTAGGAAAGCTTTACAGGCTGTGAGTTTACTTTTCTTTGTCTCTTGTACCTTTTGATGGCTATAAGAATGCTGTTTTACTAAGGTTGTATCTTGGCAAGTGTCTTAAATGTAAAATATTGATAGAAAAAAGCAATTTTCATCTTATAACTACAAGTTTCCATCATATAAACTTGACATGAAGGCATAATATTTGCATTATCATTACAAGTTAATGGAAGAAAACCCAAAAATACTATTTCTTAATAAAATATGAAGCATTTTTATTTTCTAAATTAAAATTCACGATTGTATTATATAAACAGCAGAAATAAAAGGAGTAGTCATTTATATGGCTTCCATGGTGGCTCAGACGGTAAAGAATCCACCTGCAATGCAAGAGACCTCAGTTCAATCCCTGGGTTGGGAAGATCTGCTGGAGGAGGGCATGGCAACCCACTCCAGTATTCTTGCCTGGAGAATTCCATGGACGGAGGAGCTTGACTGGCTACAGGCCATGGGGTCACAAAGAGTTGGACACGACTGAGCGACTAAGCACAGCACAGTCATTTATATAATATTCAATCTTTCCTCAGGTGCTATATAAAATTGCTTATCTCTCAATTGTATGTACATGGAAATTGAGGCATATAGGATATAATTTAATAGGTTAATAAGAGAGAGTTAGAAATACTTTCTGTGTTAAACTTGATAGGTTGGATTCTTGCCTCTTTGTTGTCATGTGTGTTTCAATCTCATCCAACTCTTTGCGACCCCATGGACTGTAGTCCTCTAGGCTTTTCTGTCCATGGGATTTTCCAGGTATAATACTGGAGTGGGTTGCCATTTCCTGCTCTAGGGATCTTCCCACCCAGGGATCGAACTCACATCTCCTGCGTTGGCAGGTGGGTTCTTTGCCACTGAACCACCTGGTACACCCTCTTTGCTTCTTGGGATTGCCTTATTCTAAGCAAGTGTACTTGGCAGGATAGACTTGGTTGGGCTATAGAAATGAACCTGGAAACTTCAGTAGTTTAAAACGTAAACATTTATTTTTCACTCACACAAAATCTGTTGCAAGTCCAGTGGTTCTGCAGGGAGCTCCTCCCCAGCAGAGTCTCAGGGATCCAGGATATTTGCATCTTGTGGCAGCACCATCTCAACATAAGCCTCCCAGTTTCCACGGGCACAAGAGTTGGGGAAGGTGTGCAGGGACATCTTGTGACATCGCCCCGGAATTTTACATATGTTACTGAAGCTAATAATCCATTGACTAGAGAAGATTATGTTGATCATCCCTAACTGCGCACAGGCTAGGATGATGGATGACAGATCTGTGTTCAGTGAGCATTAAATGTCGCTGCCAAAATGAGGTTCTTGTCTGAGGTGTTCCAAGTGGTCTGCACTGATGATGACTTGAAAATTGGGTCCTAGGATGTGAGAAAGTGCCAAAACAGCTGCTGCCATAGTTTTCTATTGTTTGCTCTAATGAATGGCCACAGCGGCAACTTAAAGGACATGCATTTACTCTCTGACAGTTCTGTAGTCAGAAGTCCAACACAGGTCTCCCTGGGCTAAAGTCAAGGTGATAGCGGGTCTGGATTTCTTCTGGATTAGGAAAGAACCCATTTCTTGCCTTTTCCATTTTGCAGAGGCTGCCCACATTCCTTGGCTCCTGGTGTCCTTCCTCTATCTTCATCTTCAAAGCAGTAACGTTGCATTTCTCTGTCCCTTTCTCCTGATTGCATCATCTGACCATAGTCAGAAAAGGTTCTCCAGTTTTTGGTTTTGTTTTTCTTTAAATGTATTTGGCTGTGTCAGGTCTTAGTCACGGCCTGAGAGATCTTTGTTGCGGCATGTGGGATCTAGTTCCCTGACCAGGGATGGAACCTGGGCCCTCTGAATTGGAAGGACCATTGGACTACCAGGAAAAGTCCCAAGGTTTTCCACTGTTAAGGACTCCTGTGATCATGTTAGGTCAACCTGGGTAATCCAAGATACTCTTCCCATTTCAGGGTTCTTAACATGAGATGCATCTGCACAGTCTCTTTTTCTATGTAAGATAATATTTACGGGTTCTAGGGTTTAGGATGAGAACTTATAGTGGGGTTACTATTCTACCTATCATAGCCACTTTTTATCAAGATGAAATTCACTCATTTACATTTAATATTAATGACTAGCTGCCTTCTTAGAACAAAACAGGTTTCTTTTTTGTTGGTGGTGTTTTTATTTTTTGCTCCTTTTTTTGGCAAGGATTTTGCTACTCTATTTTTCAATTGAAATATAATAGACATACAATATTATGTTCGTTTCAGAGGTACTACATAGTGATTTGACACTTGCAAGTATTATGAAATGATCTCCATGATAAGTCTAGTAACCATCTGTCCCCATACAAAGTTATTACAATATTATTGACCATATCCCTATACTGTATGTTACACCCCTTTGCAAAACAGTTTTCAATAGAAGTTTCTATGTTTTTGGATTTTAGTTCTCTTAAAAGCTATTGGTTTATAATTTAGTCACATAAGACCAAACTTGAGGCCAAGTTTTTAGCATTTTTTTCTTTGGCCACGCTGTGTAGCATGTAGAATCTTAGTTCCACGACCAGAGATCAAACCCATGCCCCTTGCCTTGAGAGTGTGGAGTCTTAACTGCTGGATTACCAAAGAAGTTTCTTAAAATACAGAGAGAGTTTTCAGCATTTTTATTTGTAGTGGACAGCTATTTTTGTCTGTTTCTACCATGTAGTCCTATTCTTAGTAATATCATCCCAATTATCTTTGGGTAATCTCCCATTTTTGCTCTCAGGCTATATGACTTGGGTGCAGCTGGCCCTACCCAAGGCTCCCCTGGTGCTCCCCTGAATCAAGCATTTCCATCCACAACTTGACGTCACCCGGTCACAATGATTCATTCACAAAATTCCGAGAGAGTAAACTGCAGAACTTAGATGAGATTTCTCTAAGAGTCCTCGTCCCACTGGGGTTGCTTACAGTGTAAGTGTGGAACCGCTAGCGTCCATCTCAATCTAGCAAGGGAAAGAACATGCCTAAGCATGAACCCAAGGCTTAGAAGACAAGAGACAGAGAATCCTGGTTCCCATCGACATTATCCAAGCATCTCTAACTAGTCATACCTCAGATGTTTATTACAAAAGTCTATACGTTCCCTTTTTTGTCTAAGCAAGTGTAATTTGTGCTCCTGACATTTGCTACCACGTAAGTCTTAACCGAAGAGGCCATAGACTTAAGTACAGGTAATAAACCCACATGCTTTAGAACAACTTCAGGTGAGCAAGAATTCTGACACACACTCTCACATTAATCGCTGAAGCACTATAGTACTTCACTGGCTTGGCCCGCCCAGGATAACTGGTGTCATCATTTATAAAAATACCACTGCTGATGGCCTAGTAGATTATTCCCTCTGTGATGTCACATAAACCCGGAGAATTGTCTATAGCTATGGCAGGCAGCAATCCTTGCAAAATGTTGAATGCTCAGCTGAAGCCCAGTCCAACAATGCAGACGTCACTTGACTTTCTCTGCCAAGTATGATATATGTTTCATGAATACATATGGATAGGAAGTATGTGAAAACTGGGGGTGATGAGCTAGTAAGGAATGTTTGTGAAAGTAAATTGCAGAGTATTTAATAAACGGTTTGAATGAAGGCAGGAAGTTTTTTAACAACCGTGTTGTGAATGTCAGGACCCAGATCCAAGAATGGAAAAAACTGTTTTATAGCTTCCTGCTGTGATGTTCTTTCTAGGTTATTTGTTTATTATTGTTAAAGATTTATGTTCCTCAAAAATTATTCTCTCTCTCTCTCTTTTTTTTTTTTTTGGTAGTGATGCACCACCTGGGAAAATGGTTCTTTTATATACAATTTATTCATCATTTTGGATCCCCATACTAATGAAATTGGAAAAAATCTTATTAAAATAGCAGGACACAAAAATATAGTAATTTGATCATAAAATATGTATGTGTATAAATTCATTTATGTAGAAAGATAATATGAAAAAACATTACGTTGAGGCAATAAGATTATGGCTAATTTTTATCTTGCTTAAAATTTCGGTTAATATTATTAATAAAAGGTTAGACACTATGTTTTTGGTAGAGATAATAGTTTATACATAAGAATGTTTGCTAAACTATTCTCTGACTATGAGGCATATGTAGCAGTTTTTTTGTGGGTCATCAACTTGAAGTAGACTACTGTTAATTTTCAAGCAAATGCTGCCTTACTCCTGTGACATTTTCCCCCCGACTTATGTTTCCCAAGGGTCAGAATTAACAGTCTTAGGAAACTGTCCTAGTTTTGGTCTTAAATTCCCCCATGACTCAGCAGCAGCTGTAGAAGAGGTGACATAAAGATATTTTGTATTGATGCCTTTGTTCAGCCACCAAACAAGGACCAGGCTCTGGGAATCAGTTCTTGGACCACTCACTGACAGCTCTCTGGTGTACTTAGAAGGGCCATACACTTTCCCCAAGTTCCGAGAGACTGAAAGCAGCCATCTGCCCTATTAGAGCTGCTACATTTCTAACTTGAATTTTTTTCTGAACTGAAGTAGACTAAGCAGAAGAGATTTCCAGAAACGTTTCTTAGCAAGTCTGATTTTTCAGAGGCAGCTGCTCCTCCCTCATCACAAAACCCAGAAGGCTTTCAACCAGGGGTTAAAAACATAAATTCCTACATGGGCCATTCAGGTAAACATGCGTGAGTGAAGGGGGTTAGTGAGGATTGTCGTGAACTCTGGCACTCACAGCCCATGGATAGGAAGCAGCCACACAGCTGTAACCATTTCTCACTGTGCATGAAAGGAGCCCTGTGCACAAGGAAACCAAAAATCTGAAAACTGCTTGGAAATTTGTGAAACCTGTGAACTCTGGGACCACCCCAGATGCTCCACTTCATCTGATTGGGGGGTAGGCTCAGTATTCTGAATTTGTGTCTCATCCAAAGTAATTTTGGTACAGAAGATCCCAGCATCATTCTTTGAAAAATGCTTTTAAAAGACAGTGAGTGAATGACTGAACAGAAAATGGCAGCTAGTGAAAGGGATCAGAAAATGTCACCCCAAATACACTGCTTTGGCATATTGACTATTCTGAGCTGAAGGGAACTGAGAAATAGTAGGTGCTGGAAGGGCTCTTGACCCTTCCCCTTTCTGTCTAAAAGCAAAGCATACATTTCCTATGAGATAGGTGTTCTCCCCACACCATTCTTATCATTGGAGACCAGGAGTTGATGCTGAGATGAATCTGTACCAACAGATTTTACCAGGTGACCCTTATCTTCCATTAATTTCACCCATATATTTACCTTCCCACAATTTGTCGCCTCCAAAAAACCCAACTCCTTTGTTCAAATGGTATATAAACTCTCAGGCCTAGCCAGTTCTTTGAGGTTTTTGCTTCTTTCCTATGTTGTTCAGTCACTCAGTCGTGTCCAACTCTTTGCAACTCCATGAACCGCAGCACGCCAGGCTTCTCTGTCCTTCACCATCTCCCGGAACTTGTTCAAACTCATGTCCATTGAGTCGGTGATGCCATCCAGCCATCTCATCCTCTGTAGTCTCCTTCTCCTCCTGCTGTCAGTCTTTCCCAGCATCAGGGTCTTTTCTAATGAGTTGGCTCTTCGGATCAGGTAGCCAAAGTATTGGAGCTTCAGCATCAGTCCTTCCTATGAATATTTAGGGTTGATCTCCTTTAGGATTGACTGATTTGATCTCCTTGCAGTCCAAGGGACTCTAAAAAGTCTTCTCCAACACTACAGTTCAAAAGCATCAGTTCTTTGGCACTCAGCCTTCTTTATGATACAACTCTCACATCCATACATGACTGCTGGAAAAATCATAGCTTTAACTAAATGGACTTTTGTCAGCAAATAATGTCTCTACTTTTTAATACACTGTCTAGGTTTGTCATAGCTTTTCTTCCAAGGATCAAATGTCTTTTAATCTCATGGTTGCAGTCACCATATGCAGTGATTTTGGAGCCCATGAAAATAAAGTCTGTCACTATTTCCATTGTTTCCCCTTCTATTTGCCATGAAGTGATGGGACCGGATGCCATGATCTTAGTTTTGTGAATGTTGAGTTTTAATCTAGATTTTCCACTCTCCTCTTTCACCTTCATCAAGAGACTCTTTAGTTCCTCTTCAGTCTCTGCCACGAGGGTGGTGCCATCTGCATATCTGAGGTTATTGATATTCTTCTGACAGTCTGTGGATTCTAGCTTGTGCTTCATCCAGTCTGGTATTTCGCATTATGTACTCTTCATAGAAGTTAATTAAGCAGGGTGACCATATACAGCCTTGACATACTCCTTTCCCAATTTGGAACCAATCCATTGTTCCATGTCTGGTTCTGATTGTTGCTTCTTGACCTGCAGATGGGTTTCACAGGAGACAGGTAAGGTGGTCCCATCTGGTGGTCCCATCTCTTTAAGAATTTTCCACAGTTTGTTGTGACCCACACAGTCAAAGGCTTTAGCATAGTCAATGAAGCAGAAGTAGATGTTTTTCTGGAATGCTCTTGCTTTTTCTATAATCCAGCAGACATTGGCAATTTGATCTCTGGTTCCTCTGCCTTTTCTAAATCCAGCTTGAACATCTAGGAATTCTCGGTTTATGTACTGTTGAAGCCTAGCTTAGAGAATTTTGAGCATTACTTTGCTAGCATGTGAAATGAGTGCAATTGTGTGGTAGTTTGAACATTCTCTGGCATTGCCCTTCTCTGGGACTGAAATGAAATCTTTCCTATAAAGCTCCTTAATTTGTCTTTTGTTGATTTAATTTGACTAAACATAAGAGTATAGAGCAAAGCTTTTCTTTCCCTACACTAGTATTCACCTAGTTGAGGAGTAAATTATCTGCCGGTTCCCTCGCTACCTTGCCTAAACCATGTAAGACTATTATCTAACTGTGCTGTGGCACTGGGCCTCAAACACCCTTGGTCAAGGTGCATGAGGAGAGAGGTGTAAGAGAAAACTAAGGTTTTTTTTGTTTTTTTCTGGACTAAGCTTAGGGATGTGCCTAGTTAGTATTGCTTGAGACTTTGGCCTTACTGCAAGAACGTGCTCCAATGACCTTTATAAAAGAATACCTTGAAGAAATTTCACCGATTTTATCTTGCTCACCCTGATACTCTCATTGGTACCTCGTTTCACTTGCCATTTTTTCATGTTAAGAAAACAAAGTCACTCGTATCTCCTTTGACTCTCTGTTGTTGGCCAACTGGTCCTGAAGGTGGACTCATTAGTTGGTTTGACAAAGCTTACAAATATGACAATAAGGAAATGGTAAAAAATAAACATAATCAAGGGCCCTCATAGGAAGGAAGCACACAGTCTGGGCTAGGGTAGATCAGCAAGGGACTAAGTTAAAATAGGATTGGGATGTTGCAGTAGCTACAGGGTGGTGGGGGATGGGATGAGCCATCAGCAATGCATGGAACGGGGACAGATAAAGGTAGCAAAGGCCTGACTGATGTGGAGCACTGAGGAAGGTTCTCGGAGATCATGCTCTTCTCCTGAGTTTTCTCTGAAGCTGGCACAAAAACAACCTTCTTCTGTCAGTCTGTCAGTAATTACTCAAATATTTTTGTTTTAGTTTTGCTTGTGTTTACTTTTTGTATCTAAACGACTCTTCAATTTTCTTTATTAATTTTCAGGCTTTTTATGTTCACTTTTCTAATCAGTCAAATTCATAGGGAATATAGTTTAAAAGATTCCCATTACCTAATATATATATATATATATAATTTTTAAAAATCTTTTAATTTTGTATTGCTGCTGCTGCTGCTAAGTCGCTTCGGTCGTGTCCGACTCTGTGCGACCCCATAGACGGCAGCCCACCAGGCTCCCCCAGCCCTGGGATTCTCCAGGCAAGAACACTGGAGTGGGTTGCCATTTCCTTCTCCAATGCATGAAAGTGAAAAGTGAAAAGGAAGTCGCTCAGTTGCGTCCAACTCTTCGCGACCCCATGGACTGTAGCGTACCAGGCTCCTCCGTCCATGGGATTTTCCAGGCAAGAGTACTGGAGTGGGGTGCCATTGCCTTTGGGTATAGCCATTAACGATGTGTGATAATCTCAGGCGGATGGTGAAGGGACTCAGCCATATACATATGTGTATCCACTCTCCCCCAAAACTCCCCTCCATCCAGGCTGCCACATAACATTGAGCAGAGTTCTATGTGCTATACAGTAGGTCCTTGTTTGTTATCCATTTTAAATATATGGGCTTTTAATATTTTAAATATAGCAGTGTATGCTATATTTAAAATAGCACACTCATTTCTCCTTTGACTCTCTGTTGACCTTCCTCCCTGACAGCCATAAGTTCATTCTTTAAGTTTCTGTTTTGTAAATAAGTTTATTTGTATAATTTCTTTTTAGATTTCACATGTAAGAGGATGTTACAGATGTTTTTGCTTCACTTTCAACTTACTTCACTCAGCATGATAATCTCTAGGTCCTTCCATGTTGGCGCAAATGACATTGTTTCATTCTTTTTGATGGCCCAGCAATATTCCACTGTATATATGTACAACATCTTTATCTATTCCTCTGTCAATGGACCTTGAGGTCACTTCCATGTCTTGGCTGTTGTAAACAGTGCTTCAATGAACATTGGGGTGAACATATCCTTTCTGACCATGTTTTTCTCTGGGTGTATGCCCAGGAGACCTCACACACATAAACTCTTGCTAATCATGAGTACAAATACAAATGAGAGACAGTTGTGGGAATAACCACCTAAGCATTCCTTCTTTGACCTAGGTTTATCCAAAATAACTGTACATCACTGATGATTATTCATGCCATCATGATTTTTGTAATAGAATAAACATAATTCCATTGTGCTTGTGCATCTGAGTTTAGGGTGTCGCCTTTCTAAAAGGAACAGACACCTTCAAGAAAAAGAAGGAAAGGAATGCTGATGATGCAGGAGCTTTCAGAAGCTTTTTTCAACAGAATCCTACAACACTATTCCAGTTTTAGAGCGATGAAGAAACCAAGGCACAGCCAAATGCTAGGATTAGCAGAGCGTGGAGTTGGATGCCAGTTTTTTCATTTCTCTCCACTCTCTGCTCTTTCTCCTGAGAACTGGATCTTCAAGGCAAATGTTAAAATGTCTCTGACAAATAATGTATACACCAACATGTTACACTAAACATCTGTGGATGCAGGTGCTGTTGGAACTGATGGGGAGTTTTCGCTGGGGATCAGAAGCCATTACTTAAGTGTCCCTGGAAACATGACCTTGAGAATAACCACCAAGGAGACTACCACTCCCACACAGTTCAGAGCTCATGCCCGTTTCATGCCTGTTCCCATTCTACGGGACATCCACACAACTAGGGAGTTTCAGTAAATATTCAAGGATCAACATGCAGACTGTCTTGAGAGTTTTCTGTATTTTTAAAAACACTACAAATAGGGAGTCTGGTCCTGCAAGGTCAAGCTCAGGCCTGTGTCTTTAACCTGAGCCCAACTCCCCTCCCAAGCTCACAAGTGAGAGGTGAGCAGATGCTTGCTGGGTGGGTTTGAAGGGATAGTAGTTTAGGGCTCCATTTGTTTATTGACCCTTTTCCTCATTCAGTGTGTGTTGTGTGATCACCTTTTACAGTTATGGCTGCCAGCTGAGAGGCTGTGCTTATATTCTTTAAGATTAGGACCAGGCCCTTGTCTGTCTGACACTGCAGCTTGCTGACTAAGCCGGCACCATTGTCATCCCAGAAACTCTCTGAAGGATTCCTCTCCTGTGAACATCATGTTTCCTGATGGGGCCTGGTCAGCAGCCTCCGAGCAGGCTCTGTTTTGCTGCTTCTGAAGACACTATAACCTTTCCACTAATCTCCTCGCACACCTTCCTCTCCTGGGCAAATATCTCTTTGAAAGGTTGCTTTGAGGTCCTCTATTCACCTATGTGGCTTCCCAGGTGGTGCTAGTGGTAAAGAACCCTCCTGCCAATGCAGGAGACACAAGAGACAAGGGTTCAATCCCTGGGTGGGGAAGATCCCCTGGAGGAGGGCATGGTAACCCACACCAGTATTCTTGCCTAGAGAATCCCATGGACAGAGGAGCCTGATGGGCTATATAGTCCATAGGGTTGCAGAGGGTTGGATACAACTGAAACGACTTAGCACGCACGCAAGCATTCACCTGTGTATGAAACATTTCTTTTGTTTCATTGGGAAGAAGTCTCTCCATGCCCTGCAAATACAGAAGAGACAAAGACATAATTCCTAACTTTTACTCGAGTTTGAAACCACCAGCATTCTATTACTCTTGAAAGCAAATTTCAAAACATGTCTATGACTCATTCTTCATTCACAAACTCTGTATTTTCTTCCTAAAGAGCTTGTTGACTCTGAGGAGCTTACTCCCTGAATTTTATCACTGCCCTGGAATCCAAAAGGCACCACAGATAAAGCAAAACTGAGTCGAGGACCCGCTGCTCACAGTGCAGATTTGTCCTCACTATCTATGACCCACATGCCCTAGAGTCACAGTGGGGATTAGAAAACCGTAATTCTGTCCTACGTACTGAATGGCTACAGAGGGACCCTGGCTCCATTTCAGTGAGGGTGGCTTCCATCTTCCTACTTTCCCTCCCTGACCTTGTCAGCAGGATGGAGTGCTCTGCGCAGAGCTGGGAATGGGTCCTGAACAAGGCCAGTACTTCCACAGCCTGAGCATTTCATCGTTTTGCTTGCTGGGCTGAGTTCAAGCCCATTTCCTCTCTTTCTACCCTATTGCCTCTTGTTCCTCCACCTCCCTCATTCCTGCAAAGCAGGCTAGTTACTGCTGCCTAAAGTAGGGCATGATTTCAGGGTTTTTTGCACCTCAAATTACTGCATATATAAGCAAACTATGGAACTCTGAATCAAGTAACTAACTCAAGTCTCCCCTATTAACGGATATTTGGACCATGTTAGAAACTCTTGCAGGCCATTAAAACATTCTCTAACATGTTTTAAAGCTATCCAATTCCTAAATTCCTGTGTTAATGACGAAGTTAACATTAACTCTTGTAAGCTATTACTGTTATATTGTTATACTACTCTGTATGTTAAGATCCTCCTTGATATCAAGGAGGGTCTTTTTAAAAAATTTTATTTTATTGGAATATAGTTGACTTACAATGTTGTATGAGTTTCAGGTGTACAGCAAAGTGATTCATATATATATATATATATATATATATATATATATATATATTCTCATATATATTTTCATAGTATTTTCTATTATAGTTTGTTACAGGATATTGAATATTGTTCCCTGTATATACATAGGTCTTTGCTTGGTTATCTGTCTTATGTATAGTAGTTCAGTTCAGTTGCTCAGTTGTGTCCAACTCTTTGCGACCCCATGAACCACAGCACACCAAGCCTCCCTGTCCATCACCAACTCCCGGAGTTCACCCAAACCCATGTTCATTGAGTTGATGATGCCATCCAACCATCTCATTCTCTGTTGTCCCCTCTCCTCCTGCCCTCAATCTTTCCCAGCATCAGGGTCTTTTCAAATGAGTCAGCTCTTCACATCAGGTGGCCAAAGTATTGGAGTTTCTGCTTCAGCATCAGTCCTTCCAATGAATATTCAGGACTGATTTCCTTTAGGATGGACTGATTGGATCTCCTTGCAGTCCAAGGACTCTCAAGAGTCTTCTCCAACACCACAGTTCAAAAGCATCAATTCTTCGGCACTCAGCCTTCTTCACAGTCCAACTCTCACATCCATACATGACCACTGGAAAAACCATAGCCTTGACTAGACAGACCTTTGCTGACAAAGTAATGTCTCTGCTTTTCAATATGCTGTCTAGGTTGGTCGTAACTTTCCTTCCAAAGAGCAAGCGTCTTTTAATTTCATGGCTGCAGTCACCATCTGCAGTGATTTTGGAGCCCAGAAAAATAAAGTCAGCCACTGTTTCCCCATCTATTTCCCATGAGTGACGGGACCGGATGCCATGATCTTTGTTTTCTGAATGTTGAGCTTTAAGCCAAAATTTTCACTTTGCTTTTTCACTTTCATCAAGAGGCTCTTTAGTTCTTCTTCACTTTCTGCCATAAGGGTGGTGTCATCTGCATATCTGAGGTTTTTGATATTTCTCTCAGTAATCTTGATTCCAGCCTGTGCTTCCTCCAGCCCAGCATTTGTGTATGCTAATCCCAAGCTCCTGACTTATCCCTCTCTGCTTTGTTTCCCCTTTGGTAATGATAAGTTTGTTTTTGAAGTCTGCGAGAGTCTGTTTTTATTATGTGAATAGGAAGGTCTTAATTACTAGATAGACTCATATCAATTAATTCCTTCTGAAGCCCACTAACTTGTGTTCTATTGTAAAAAATATTACTTTTGAAATAAAATACATTAAATATTTTTACATCCTCAAATGGTTTTTTAAAAAGTACTGTCATAAAGTAGGACACCCATTTTAATGTAAAAATTTGAAAGATAATAAAGGAATGAGAAAATTTTCTAAAGGCTAATCCCAGGAAAAAAACTGAAAAAAGAAAACACTGCATATGCCCCTTTTCTAAAACTGTATTATTCCATGTATATAGGAGTTTAGTTTCCACGCGTGTGTGCTAAGTCACTTCAGTTGTGTCGACTCTTTATGACCCTACAGATTGTACTCTGCCAGGCTCCTCTGTCCGTGGGATTCTCCAGGTAAGAATACTGGAGTGAGTTGCCATGCCCTCTTCCAGGGGATCTTCCCAACCCAGGGATTGAACCCTTGTCTCTTGTGTCTCCTGCATTGGCAGGAGAGTTCTTTACCACTGGTGCCACCTGGGAAGGTTAACAGAGAATATTAAAGATCCTCCAAGGTCGTATCTCTTCTCGCAAGAGTGGCCTGATGAGATGTACCTGCTTTTATATCAAAAGAATCGCTCTATTGTAAGTCCTCATCACCTGAGAGCCTTAACACATTCAGACCTATCCTACTGGAAATTCAGCTCAATGCTTTGATGAAGTCTTTCTTCCTTACTGTCTTTAATGTGGTGTTACTTCTGTAGAGTTTCCATATAGATTAATTGTGAACAGACGTCATAATTCGTTTTTGGCAATCTATTCCCTCGAAGAAACTAATTTTTTTTTTAATTTTTTGAACTGAACATAGAATTTTTCTCTTTGAAATTTCTTTAAATCTGATAAATGGATTCTGATATAATACAGCATATGAGTTCCAGTTCCATTAGGTGGGAACAAATAATGGTCACATGTAATGGAACTACTGTGAAACAGTGTTTATCTTGTTTGTTTGATTATATTAAACATCTGCCTAAAATGTATAGAAGGTAAAGGATAAAACCTTGAAAGAACACAGGTTTTAGGGAAAAAACACAAAAGAAGTTGACTTAAAGTTTGAAAGTAAAGTTATTAAATCTTCTTCTAGACTTGGTTCAAAAAGGAAAAAAAATTTTCAATTTGAATTGAATCTTTTTATTTTTTCCAATTCAAAGAAACCATTCTTTGGAAAGAAGAGCAGTAGAGTGGGTAGCAGATATTATATATTAGTAACTAGTCACCGTGGTAAAGACATCAGATTGAGCAATTGCGTTTAGGTAATTACATTTAGAGCCACTGTACTGCATCAGTCATGATGTCTTTTTTAGATTTGTTTGTCTGATTGTCTTGATTTGTTTTTCTTTTTATCTCCCATAACTCACAAAGCAGAGAACACAGAAAAAGAGAGACAGGAATCAGTGACCACAGAAAATTTCTGGTTTCTGATGGAAGGGGAACAGAATACCATGATTAAGGTCTAAAGCTTAAGGCAAGAAGTAAAAGTCTGAGGAGTCACTGTAGTAGATCAACTGTGCTATCATAAAAAAAATGTGAATTTCTGCATCTCAGGGCAGACATACTAAATCAGAATGTCTTTAAAAAGGACCTAGGAATTTAAATTCCACTAATTCTCCAGGTAATTTTTTGTATGCTAATATTTGAAATCCAAATGAAACCAGTTTAGAGATTCTTACTCAAAAACACATACAACACCTGAATGATTAGGCCTTATTCTAAGAATACGCTTGTAACTTAAGATCAAGCTAAGTAGCAACTGATAATCAGTAATATTTTGTCTGAGTTGGCACTGCTTTTTACTTAAGTATTTCATTTCTCATGAATCTTGCTAAATATTATGTTTTTGTGTTTATTCATCTTTTAGGAAGTACTTAATGAACTAATACTCATTAAAGACTTTCTCAAATGGAGAGGCATAGTTGACTAGAACATCTGGGTTCTGAAGCTAGCTTCAATATTTTGACTTCTCTGGGCTTTGGTTGTTCTCTTCTGTCAAATATCAGTTTAGACTAAATTAGGAGCTGTGAAGTTAAGGACAGTGGGTGGAACTGGCCTGGCTAATGCTTGAAGAGTGACAGGAGGTGTGGCTACTGGAAATGGGCTGGCACTCTGCAGCTCTAACCACAGGCTGCCAAGAAAGAATTCAAACTCAGGATTGCCTGCGTGTCCAGCTTTTCAAGAGGTGTTGGAAATCCTGCTTGTAAGATGAAATCTGATTGTTAAATGGTTGCTACTAATGTAAGATATCTAACATATAGCACAGGCCAATACTTTAAAGAACAATGCAAACATTTTGGTTGGCTAGATTTAACCTGTAGGCTAATTCATGGCCTTGTTAAGATCCTTTCTAGTTCCCAAATCCTGTATATCTTCTGTTTCACAGCTTTTCATATTGCCAAATCTAGGCACCTGGAGATAACCTAAGTAGTAACTAGGAGAAGCTAGTTGCAGTGTGTTTATTTATAGACTAAATTCTGCTTCGGTGTAGGACATCTATATTAGTTTCAAAGGGATGATGCTCACAAGGTGTTTAGCAAAGCAGATGCCTGATGGTAGAAACTTAAATTGTCCATCCTCATTTAACATGTCATGGCTAACGACTATGTCTATGTAAGTGAGTTAAGATTAGAGAGGACTAAAGAGGCTGAGCAATCAGATTGCCTGTAGTTTTCAAGTCTATCATGTAAGTGGTAGGGCCTATGTTTCCATGTCATGTACATATACAGTGAAGATAGCTACTTAAGACAAATAAGCATTTCTGCTATCTCTTTTACAAATCAAAGTCTTCAGGAATTTCTATTTACCTCTGTGTATAATTCATTCAGCCTTTGAAAATTTGGATTTTTTTCATCTTAAATGTTGCTGCCAAGTCGCTTCAGTTGTGTCTGACTCTGTGCGACCCCATGGACTGCAGCCTACCAGGCTTCTCTGTCCATGGGATTCTCCAGGCAAGAACACTGGAGTGGGTTGCCATTTCCTTCTCCAATGCATGAAAGTGGAAAGTGAAAGTGAAGTCACTCAGTCGTGTCTGACTCTTAGCGACCCCATGGACTGTAGCCCACCAGGCTCCTCCATCCATGGGATTTTCCAGGCAAGAGTACTGGAGTGGGGTGCCATTGCCTTCTCCCTCTTAAATGTTAGTTAAGTCTAATACATTTTGTTGAATTTAAAAAACTAGACCATTAAATAAAAACTACAATGAGGTACCACTTCACACCAGTCAAAATGGCCATCATCAAAAAGTCTATCATTTTGATATTTGGCAAAATTAATACAATTATGTAAAGTTTAAAAATAAAATAAAATAAAAAAAAAGTCTACAAATAACAAACGCTGGATGGAGATGGTGCAGGAAAAAGGAAATCCTATTATGCTGCTGGTGAGAATGTAAACTGGTACAACCACTATGGAGAATAGTATGGCGTTTCCTTAAAAAACTAAAAACAGAACTACTGTATGATCCATCAATCCCACTCCTGGGCACATATCCAGAAAAAAACCATAATTCAAAAATATACATGCATCCCAATGTTTATTGTAGAACTGTTTGCAATAACCTAGACGTGGAAGCCACCTATATGTTCATCAACAGATGAATGGATAAAGGAGATGTGGTACATCGTATATATATACAATGGTACATATATACATATATACTTAGCCATAAAAAGAATGAAATAATGTCATTTGCAGCAACATGGACAGAGGTAGACATTATCATACTAACTGAAGTAAGTCAGGCAAATACCATATGGTATCACTTATATGTGGAAACTAATAAAGTAATATTAATAAACTTACTTACAAAACATAAACAGAGTCACAGACATAGAAACAAACACAGTTGTCTAAGAGGAAGGGAGGGATAAATTAGGAGTATGGGATTAACACATATATACCACTATCACATAAAATAGATAAACAGCAAGGATTTATTGTATAGTGCAGGAAACTATATTCAATATCTTGTGATAATCTATAAGGAAAAAGAATATGAAGCTGTACACCTGACATTAACACAACATTGTAAATCAGTGATAGTTAAATTTTAAAAAGTCTATTGTATAATTTCCAAAACCTACTTTACATATATATCTGCAATATTGACATCACATTCCCACACATATTTAAGTATAAAGATAAAGTTCAGAAAAATTCCTTCAGTTGTATTTACTGGTGCTTTCCCAAAGTTAGTAAATTTTTACTCCTTGTGTTGAAATCCTTTTGCTATACTGAAGTCCTGGAAAACTTTAGAAGTTCCATTTGGCATTGTACTTAATACTAACTGACTCATTTGATATTTCCAAATTATTAAAGGCCTGAATATTTATAGAAGGGTTACCACCCTCTCTGCTCATTCACTCATTTTCTTTTTTTAAGAAGAACTTTACTGACTGGGGGAAGCTTTCAGGGTACATTGAAGACATACTTGGATTGAGATGGGCATCCTGTTCTGCCATAAACCCTAGGATTTGGGTAATAAGACCTGGCATTTGTTGATTCTCTCTGTGCCAGATGCTTTTTGAACATTAATCATAACCTTACAACCATCCTGCATTATAGCTATTCATGTATTACAAGTGAGGAGATAGAGGCTCAGAGATAGTAAGGACTTGTCTGAGTGATCAAACTGGGATCTGAACCTAATTCTGTATGGTTCCGATGTTCATATCCTGTGCATTACTTCCTGGTGCCTCCCAGTATTCCAGAGTGGAGAGAGGGTTTTCTGGGCCCCAGTTTTCTCATCTGTAAAACACGGGAGTTGAACAACATAATTACTGAGGTCTGTTTCACTTTTAACATCCTATGCCGATATTTCAGGGCTTTCTGTTACAGAGAGTATGACTCATTCTTAGGCGAAACCCCCTTTGGATGTTTTCAGATACCTCAGATCCTGGCTGAGATTTTCAAACAGGATGTTGACAGATATACTTAATATTAATCTTGTCTCCTGTGGTATTTGGATTCCTGCCAATTCTTTGTCACTCAAAACAATGGAGAGCATTATTTTCTCAGTTCTTCTGTTTTCGCATAAGCCTGCTCTATACTGTTTCTCTTCCTAGTCCTGAGCCATGGTTTTATATTTAACCAGACCTTTGACTTAAAAAAAAAATCTTTATTTGCTTATTTGTACAACTATAATACAGATTTCCAAGCCTTTTTTAAAATCCACAGTAATCTAGGTTTTCTTCAAAACATCTTGTAAAATGATGTCACATACTTCTAAAACTGGACAAAAATGATAAGGTAATGTCAGAGGATCACATTGCTAGTTTCCAAGTGAACTAGTAGAGTTAGGGAAGGTAAAATTTAAATTCTCTCCATATTACCTATGAATCTGATATAGATACACATATTTGCAAGTATCAGTACTTCTGACTTTATAGGGATACTTTTTGAGCTCACATAGATTAAAGTATTTGGAATTCTAAGCTGCATCTCAACTAATGTCTGCATCTTAGATACTAAACCAATTTGTATAAAAGCTAGAAATGTATAGATAGAGTTGCCCTTGCTACTTCTACCCTGGGATTAATCTATCTAATGATTAGGCTTACATAGTAACAAAACAGAACAATGACAATAAAAAATAGCTCCTTGATTATCTCAGGACTGTCTAGCTTTTCTTTTGAGATAGTAAGGTTCTAAGACTTATTCTGTAACTTAGAGGCTTTCTCTATTTTCTCTGAAAATGTAATGACATCAGATAATTGTACAACTTAATTTTGAAAAAAAAGAACTTAAAAATCTTCAAATAATAATTATTGTAACCAACATTCATTATGGTTTGTTTCAGCCTTAGTAATTTACACAACATCTTTTATTCTCATTCCTGATGATGATGGTCTGTTGAAAACCAACATTTGTTGAGCTTTCTTTATGCATGACAATAGCACTAGGCATTGTGGGAAGACACAAATATGCTAAAGATGCTAAAGCTCTCAAAGAGCTTATGGTATAGTAGGGAAGTAATGAACCAAAATTGTTAGATAAGCTGAAAGATGATAAATACCATTAAAAGAGCATAAACAAGTGCTTAAGGGGAATCTGAAGAGCTGGGCCTTTCACCTTGGATTTGAAGATCAGGAAACCTTTTGAAAGGGACATCAGGAATTAGGGGAGGGTGTTCCAGAGAAAAGAAACAAAACCAAGATCTTCATGACTTTTGTTATTTGGTCCATTCTTTTTAAATTTGCTTCTGCATCCACCCCCTCTCATGCATATCTCTCACCATGGTTAACTCACACTAATCATTTCAGACTGAACAGAGGCCTCATCCATCAAGATTCCTCCTCTATCCAGTAGGTTAAGGATTCTAATTCAGTTTGAGATAAAGTCTTCTCAAGTCCTTCTCAAGTCTTCCTCATTTAATTAAATTAATCTCCTGCCACTTATTTTCACAAGTTAGAATCCTAGGACTCATCTATGTTACCTTCATCTCCTTCCTTAACCCCCAAATCTAGTTCATCTCCATGTCTAATTCTACTTCCAAAGTAATGGTTAAATCTATTTTAGAATAAGAAAAGATATATACATATGACATAATAGTAACAAATCTAATATCCCTGAAGTGGAGTAAGTAAATGTAGAGGAAAGTGGCAGGAGGTGAGTGTGTAAAGATACACAGGGACTAGATCAAAAGTAATATTTCAATAGTCCAGGTGAGACGAATCAGTAGTGTGGACCACGAAAATAGAACTGACAGTGAAATACTGATCAACTATAAAAAGGAATGGGATTTTAATGTGTGTTGCAACATGTGTGAAGCTTAAAAACATTATATTTAGTGAAATAAGCCAGAAACAGAAGGATAAAACTTATAAGAAGGACCTATAATGGACAGACTCACAAAAACAGAAAGTAGTATATAGATTACCAGGGACTGAAAGAAAGGGGAGTTATTATTTAATGGGAACAAAGTTTTTGTTGAAGATTGTGAAAAAGTTTTAGATATCTATAGTGCTGATCGTTACACAACATTGTCAATGTGTTAAATGCCACTGAACTGTATGCCTATAAATGGTTAGCATGATAAATAGCCCATTATGTATATTATACTACAACAATTTTCTTTTTTTTTTTTTGGCCGCCCTATGCAATGTGCAGGATCTTAGTTCCCCAACCAGGAATCGAATCCCTGCCCCCTGCATTGGGAGTGCTGAGTCTTAACCTCTGGACTACCAAGGAAGTCCCTACAAGAGCTATTGTAAATTAAATCCATTTTCTCCAGTTCTATTTTCGTGGGCCACACTACCAATTCCTCTCACCTGGACTATTGAGATATTACTTTTGATCTAGTCCCTGTGTATCTTTACACACTCACCCCCTGCCACTTTCCTCTTCATTTGCTTACTCCACTTCAGGGATATTAGATTTGTTACTATTATGAAAATACATCAAACTGTTTCCCTAAAACATCCCTATACGTGCTATTTTCTTTTGGAGTGTGCTCATCCTCTTCCTTTCTATATGTTTGACTGCTACTCATAGTTCACATTTCAGTTGAAATATCATCTCCTTCTTAGAAGGATTTTGCTGATCTACCTTGTCAGAATTTTCTCTACTCCAAAATTTATTTTATGTCATACAATTCCATTTAAATTCTTTGCTGCACTTATCCTAATTTGTAACTTTTTATTTATTTAGCTTGAGTAACAGGGAAGATGGTGGTGCGCTGCCTAAGATGGGAGAATATAGGGGAAGGCCATCTTTGCAGCACGGTTAGGTTGAAAGAGAAAATATAAAGTTAACCTGCAAACAAATGAATCTGGAGTTAAAGGGAGAGACTTGGAGATACACATTTAGAAATTACTATACTACAGGTGATATTGAAGGCCATGAGAGTAAATGAGATAATCTAGGGGAAAACTAAGATTCATAGGAAGAAGGGCCTCTGGAGCAGGTTTAGAAGGTCTTCAAAGGTTCCATAGAGTAGAATTCAACAAATTAGAGGAGTAACCAATATGGAAGAAGAAAAACCAGGACTCTGTGATTTGACATAAGCCAAGAGTGGGAGGGAGGTGAGGAAGTGAAGACACTGCAGTTGTTTCCTTTGGAATGAGAGTGGGAAAATGGCACCAAGTGATGAGGAATCAAAGGAAGCTCTTGCAGAGATGTGAGATACCAACATGTTCCTATGCAGATCGGAACGAGTCGGTAAAGAGGAGTGTATGATGCAAGTGTGAGATGGGTAGATAAGTGATGTTCCTAGAGAGGTGAGAACCACGGGGTCTGGAGCACTAGGAGGACAGCACCTGGAATGAGAGGAGCGACACTTTCTCCACTGCTGACAGAGGCAACCAGAAGAACACGGGTGACAACAGGAAGCACGAATTTAGATTTGGTTGGTAGTGGAAAGGTTAGCATCTCCATTTGATGACCTGTGTATACTCAGGGAGTTACAGGTGAGGTCATCAGCTGGGTGTGAGTGTGGAGGAGGGAAGAAAGTTTGAGAAGAGACAGGAAGGGACGGAGCACTTGTCTTGGAGAGGGAGAAAGCTACCTACTGAGAAAAGATCATAGCTGTTCTGCGGGGAAAAGTTAAATGCTCATCTGTGGTCTGTAGTCATACAAAGTGAAACCACGATCAGGCAGGCTTTGTTATTTTGTCAGCAGATGTGAAGAACAGAGATAGAGGACTTCTACCAGATACTTTGTCAGGTGATGAAGAGAGCGAAGATGAATAGATAAAAAGAGGTTTAAGAAATAAATCTAGGAAGATATCCTGAGGCCAGTTCATGGAGGACTCTGAATGTTGGGTTAAGAAATATGACCTTTATTTTACAGACAATGAGAAGGCATTGAACTATTTCTCACTATGAAAGTGACATTATCTAAATTATGCTACTACTGCTAAGTCGCTTCAGTCGTGTCCGACTCTGTGCGACCCCATAGACGGCAGCCCACCAGGCTCCCCCGTCTCTGGGATTCTCCAGGCAAGAACACTGGAGTGGGTTGCCATTTCCTTCTCCAATGCATGAAAGTGAAAAGTGAAAGTGAAGTCGCTCAGTCATGTCTGACTCTCAGCGACCCCATGGACTGCAGCCTACCAGGCTCCTCCATCCATGGGATTTTCCAGGCGAAGTACTGGAGTGAGGTGCCATTGCCTTCTCCGATCTAAATTATACTCCTGTATAACTAACCTTCCTTTAATGTAAAGCACTGAGATGGTTAACAACAGCAACAAAAAACAACCCAGTATGACCACTTGTGAAGGATCAGGATTAGATAATCAAGATCTAAATGAAAGTAAGCAACAGTTGACTTGAACCAGACCACTGAAGGTTAAATTCTTAAGAGATCTTGGTGTCTTTGGCAACCAAACTAACTGGATGGGAATATAATATCAGGCTACAGGGGAGGGAATCCTACAAGCTGAATTGGGATGAGGCAGGATATTACTTAAAGTACTTGGCAACAGCTATACATCAGGGACATATGGATCAAGCACAGAATGAGTGAGAACCCAAGAGTCACCTTGCATATTGGAACCAAATAAATAATCATAAAGCTTTTGGTCATTGATAGGGCCAGAGGAGGTTAGGAAGTGTTCAGAAAGTAGTATGCATGATGGGCGGTGTTAGAGTACCTCAAGGCATAGACTGGCCAATACAAGGATGCTGGGTGGTAGCCTAAAGAGCTAAGTAGGACTGGGAGGCCAGCCTCCCAGTGTAGTGTAGATCAGAAAGGACTTTGGAACTAATGTTCAGTTCAGTTTTATAGGATGGGCCATTTTAATAATGTTTGAATATGAACCCTGAGTGCTAGATTTTATGCCATCTAAATATATGTGTTTACCATCAGTGTGTGTAAAAAAGGTAAAAAGTCATAAAATAACATAGTTGGAGGTAAATCAATATCAGCTTGTTAAAATATAGAGGAATCAGAATATTTTTAAAAAGAACAATTCTTTTTATTCAAAACTATTTTTTGTATTTATGGCATGAGGGATCTTAGTTCCACAAACATGGATTGAATCCATGCTCCCTGCAGTGGAAGTGTGGAGTCTTAACCACTGGACCACCAGGGAAGTCCCCTGGTAATACTTGAAATCAGTCCTTGGATGTGATAATCTGCTTCTACCAGGGAGCCAGGAGCTGTGCTTAGTGGTCCTACAGATATTACTGGCAATCTGAAAGTACAATCTGTTTCCTGGTAAATCTGCCAGTCAGGTTGGTTTTAAATTTTTAATTTTATAAGCAAACTTTTTCCAATGCCTAGCAGTTCATAACCATATTAAGCAACAGAGAACTAGGACAGAATTCCATTAAGTTTTATTCCGTGTCCATCCACCCAACATTTTATGACCATCAAGTATCAGACACTGTGTAGGCTATAGATACAAAGAAAAAACAAAATGCATTTCTGTTTCTTTTCAGGGAGTCCCTGGGCCTATCCATAAAGAAAGATAAAGAGAAATTTATATAATAGATATTATGATATGGTATGCACAGAGTTTATGGGTGCGTAATTCATGGAAAGGCTAGTGAGTGGGTAGGGAGATGGTAGTGGTGATGGAAGTGGTCCCAAAACACTTTCTGAAGAAGGATCAAAAGACAAGAAGGGGACAGGGTCAGGAGAGGGGTAAAGGGTTAAAGTATCTTAAAAAGAGGAAATAACTAGTGCAAAGCCTTCATGAAATGAGCAGAGCGGCACTTTGGGGGAAATTTCTAATAGTTGCACATGGCTATAACATTTCAGTTAGGTTTGGACCTCATTTGTTTCATGGGGACTTTTTCTCTCTAGTATAATCTTTATATATTATGTTTGTAACCCTCCCTTGATTTGAAATTCAATCAGTACTTTGTTTTTACTCTTGCTTAATGTTTATAAGCAATGTGTTTAATATAATGGATGCATGTAATAAATTCAGAAATAATACATAAAATTTCACTAAAATAGAAATATGTGTGTGAAATCAGTCATTTAAAAAAGGATAAGAATATTAATTTATTGCCTTAAATTAAGCAAGAAGAAAGTTGATGTAAGTGATACAATAAAAGACTAGTAAGTCTTTCATTTTTCTTTGGGAGTGTTTTTAAAGCAGGACCAGCTTCCCTGGTGGCTCAGAGGTTAAAGCCTCTGCCTCCAATGTGGGAGACCCGGGTTCGATCCCTGGGTCGGGAAGATCCCCGGAGAAGGAAATGGTAACCCACTCCAGTATTCTTCCCTAGAGAATCCCATGGACGGAGAAGCCTGGTAGACTACAGTCCATGGGTCACAAAGAGTCGGACACAACTGAGTGACTTCACTATAAAGACTTTTTATGTAATATTAATTAAAATTATCATCAGCATATGCTGATGATGAAGGAAAAAAGAAAACTTCAAGCAGTTTCCATTTCCTTAGAAATTTCCTTAGAAATGCCTTAGAAATTTCCTTAAGAATTTATTCTGAAGTGAATTTTTAGCTTCTTGATGCTGCTTTATTGACAAAGAAATGAAGGTACTTAATTTTGTTTGCCAATATTCCCATATATACATCTTTGTTTAGAACCAGTTTCTCTTAAATAAATTACTTCCCTTAGGCTTTAGATCAGAAGCAACCTCAAAAGGTCAGCTTTTCTCAAATTTAATTACTGACTCTTGGAACTTACACGGAAAAGTTATGGTTGTAAAAAAGAAAAGATCAGTCACTTGCATCTGAGAATGTTTATAGAATTTAGGTGGATCATGCAAGGTCTGCCTCTAATATTTTCTCTTCTGATGATACAATTTTTAAAGATAAGCACTGATTCTTACTTTCAGAGTAGTCAGCTCTATATTTCCCTCATGGTCTCCCAACATTTCTTTTGGATTTGTGGTATTAATTATATTCCACTAACCTTCATTTCTAAGATTCTAAGACTTATCTGCTAAGATCCACAAATAACATTAGGTAAATATGCCATTTCCACTCTCTCATGCAATACTATTTGAACTATAAGTATTCTGAAACTACATTTAGGATTCTGTAGTATGGTCCTCGGAGAAGGCAATGGCACCCCGCTCCAGTACTCTTCCTGGAAAATCCCATGGGCTGAGGAGCCTGGTAGGCTACAGTCCATGGGGTCGCTAAGAGTCGGACACGACTGAGCGACTTCCCTTTCTCTTTTCACCTTCATGCATTGGAGAAGGAAATGGCAACCCACTCCAGTGTTCTTGCCTGGAGAATCCCAGGGATGGGGGAGCCTGGTGGGCTGCCGTCTACGGGGTCACACAGAGTCGGACACGACTGAAGCGACTTAGTAGCAGCAGCAGCAGCAGTATGGTCCTGGTTTCAAACATTTTGGGATATGAATGTAAATTTTATTTTAATAAATGTTTTGATTTTTAGTTCTGATAATACAATTGCTATAAATATAAGACATTAAAACTTTGAAATGAGACACATTCTGCTTTTAAAACTCCAGGTAATCTTTTAAAAAGGTTATATATGAATTAATTAGCATTATATATAACTACAAATAAAAATGAGTAGTGTCTGGTTGTGGCATACATTACAAAAAGTAAAAGCATATTGAAATTAACTATCTTTTGTCAGAAATTTAGTTAGCTACATAGCATAACATGAGAGGCCTTAGCACTCATCTTGGGTTAGAAAAACCTACTCACCCTAAAGAGCTATCAAAAGTGTTACTCTGGCTTGAAAGGGACTATGTTAAATAGCTGAAGTCAGAATCCTGTCATGCACAGTTCAGTGTGATAAAAATTTTGCTATCCAATAACCTAATAAATATTAAAAATAAATAAGATCATGGCATCTGGCTCCATCACTTCATGGCAAGTAGAGGGGGAAAAAGAGGAAGCAGTGACAGAGTCCCTCTTCTTGGGCTCTAAAATCACTGCAGATGGTGATGGCAGCCATTAAATCAGAAGACGACTGCTTCTTGGCAGGGAAGCTAGGACAAACCTAGACAGTGTGTTGAAAAGCAGAGATGTCTCTCTGCCGACAAAGGTTCATATAATCAAGGCTAAGGTCTTCCCAGTGGTCACATACTATGGTGAGAGCTGGACCATAAAGAAGGCAGAGTGCCAAAGAATTGATGCCTTCAAACTGTGTTGCTGGAGAAGATTCCTAAAAGTCCCTTAGGTTGGAAGGAGATCAAACCAGTCAATCTTAAGGGAAATCAACCCTGAAGACTGATGCTGAAGCTGAAGCTCCAGTATTTTGGTCATCTGGTGTGAATAGACAACTCATTGGAAAAGTCCCCGATGCTGGGAAAGATTGAGAGAAGAAGGAAAAGAGGACATCAGAGGATGAGATGGCTGGATAGCCTCACCGATGCAATGGACATGAACTTTGGCAAACTTTGAGAGATGGCAAGGGACAGGGAGGCCTGGACGCTGCAGTCCAGGGGGTCTCAAAGAGTTGGACATGACTGGGTGACTGAACAACAGCCTTATAAATTTAGGATCTTTTAAGATCATACTAGGTTTCTATAGAATGAAATAAATTTTATCCTATTGACCCAAGTCTTGTAATGTTTGTTCTGCCTTTGAGGACTCCTAAGAATTCTTGTTTTCATCCATGCATGAAACATACATGTATCTCTCCACCATCTCTCCTGCGTCCTTTTATTTCTTTGACCTCAGAGATTCGCCTCAGAGTTATAATTGATCACTTCCTGAAGATACAAATTCTGTTTGTGGCTGAGAGCATTTCTCTTTTCTGTTTGACAAGTTCTATTCAGAATTCCCTGAAACAGGAAGAGGGCTCCCTCTTTATTCACTAGAAATTGCTCAGAAGAAAAAGGGACCTTTGTAAAATGTTGAGGCTGTCATCCTTGTGGGGCAGATGTTCTAACAGTGTGCCCAGGTTGAAATGACAGCTTGTCACGGCAGGACTTCAGGTCTTACTGGAAAATCACAGTGACATTCTCTGATCATTTCTGGGATTAAGGAAAGCATCTGCAGAAGAGCAGTGATGTTTTCAGATCTTGTAGGCACTGATAGTATGCCAGCATGATGAACACTCTTCTCCTGGATCCAATCCATATTAAACAAATCAGGAATAATGTTGTTCCTCTTTCTTTACCTCTTTGTTTTCTCTTAGTTCTATGTTCTTTGTCCAGTATCAAATTGTGGCTTAATTTGATTGGAAAAAATTAAAGGTGTAATAGGGTAATAATCTGTTCCAAGGTAGTATATCTTTAATAACAAATATTCTTCCAGACTACTACATTGCATGTAGGTATCTAATGTATGCATAAGAGCATAAACCTAACACAGTCGCACTGACTAGAAAGAATCCCGTGTCTTCAAACAGAAGTTTCCCACCTGTCTTGTATAGTCTGGTCCTGTGCATCTTTTCTAAATTTGATCTGATGAGGTCAAGCTCCCCTCACACCCCTCATTCCTCCAAATTTATACATATGACTGATGTAGCTGGCCTGTAGCTTCACCCTTCTATCAGGAAACATTGAGTCAATAAATAAAATAGCGTTGTGGTTTCTGGGGAATACACGAAAGAACATTTTTCACTTTTTCTACTTTGGCACCAAGAGTTTTTTGTAGCAGGAACAGCTGCACCAGTATCTATAGCTGACTGACAATTGTTTGCAACCTCAAGCTCTCCAATTCATCCTGCGTTGACAAATCTCCATCTGCTTTGTTTGACAAAGGAGTGCTCAAAATTTCTCTGTACAGTTCTAATTTCTTGGAAGGACGTATCTTCCTTCTCCGTTCTGGTCTGGGTTTTCTTTCTTTCTTTTTTTTTTTTAAGCAGTATTTCCAAAACAGCACATTCTCTTCTGGTGATCATAACAGTTTCCAAGGTTAACTAGGAAACCTTTGAAATTGATCAAGCTCTAATTCCCATGTGCCTTGTCTGACATTTAGCTGGTGCTTGCCCTTTCATCCAAACTCTCTGGATACAGGGGCCAGGAGACTTAAAAATAATAATAATAATAAAGCTATTCCTAAGGGATGGACAGAAGGAAGGGAGCACCATTTCCTGATAATAGTATAATTCCAAAATTAGTCTCAGAAACAAAGGAGGGAGGGGGCCTTGACATCATTGAATTCCCACAGCTGGTATAGCTAGCAAATACTGGCTGGCACCCAAAAATTTCAGAATGGATCTTCTTACCCTTTGTTAATTACAAAATAAATAGATTTCCAGACTTTTTGCAAGGAAGGGCTTGAATATGCAGTTTGAAAATGATAGGGAGAGAAAGAAGAGAAATTTTGTACTTTCCTCACAAGATAAAACTGATCTTCAGTTCATGGCTATCTTCGCCAAGTTTATGAACTTCACCTAAAATAGATTAAAGGGGACAGTGAGAGGTTTGTTGTTTTGTTTTGGTTTTCTGTCCAGAAACTTTTTGCATCTTCTCTCTGGTAATATCCTCTAGCCCTTGACCTTTGGCACATGACCCAGATATGGCCTCTGGTAAAATCCTGTTGCCTTAGGCGCAGCAGGTGATGCATGGATAAGAATGTGGTACAGCTATAGTCAATCACATGTCTTCCTTGAGATTTCTGTATCGAATCTGTGAGAAATAAGCTGTATTCCCTTTGTCATCAGTTAGTTGCTTAGTCGTGTCCGACTCTGCAACCCCAAGGACTGTCACCCGCCAGGCTCCTCTGTCCTTGGGATTTCCCAGGCAAGAATACTGGAGTGGGTTGCCATTCTCTCCTCCAGGGGATCTTCCTGACCCAGGGATTGAACTCAGGTCTCCTGTGTTGGCAAGTGAGTTCTTTACCACTGAGTGAGGAAGACTTCTGTTCCCTTTAGTTCAGTACAAATTAAGGTTCTTTGGTTGCAACTATAAGCCTAAGAAGACTGCTTTAAGCAAAAAAGAAGTTTATAGGAAGGATATGAGAAAGCTCTCAAATATTGAAGGAATGCTTAACAACCCAACCTTGTGAAGTTTGTCAAATATCAGAAGTTCAGAGACAATTTCTTCAGGGGGCAGGGCCAGACCTACAGGATGAATAAACTCTAGCTTTTTTCTGCCCTTCTTCATTCAACTCAGTTCAAGATTCACGTTCCTGAAAAAAAAAGCAAGTGTCATTGGCTCAGTTTGCCACAGGCCTTTCCCTGGGTCAAGTAGGAAAGGGACAGTGTGACTGACAGTCCCAACAGACCACAGAGAACAGGAGAGGCATAGTTCCCCAAAGGAAAACCATGCTCCTGTTACTAAAAGAAAGGGATGTTGTTCTGAGCAGGCAGAAACTGATGATCACTAAAGATTGACAAGTCAAGACAGCCAGAGGATCTTTCCTGATCTGTGCCTGCAAGAGGTCAGATGGGGTCAAAGAAGAGTCCAGAAACTCTGTGCTCAGCCTCACTGCCAGCCTTCAGTTCAGTTCAGTTCAGTCACTCAGTCGTGTCCGACTCTTTGCGACCCCATGAATTGCAGCACTCCAGGCCTCCCTGTCCATCACCATCTCCCAGAGTTCACTCAAACTCACGTCCATCAAGTCGGTGATGCCATCCAGACATCTCATCCTCTGTCGTCCCCTTTTCCTCCTGCTCCCAATCCCTCCCAGCATCAGAGTCTTTTCCAGTGAGTCAACTCTTCGCATCAGGTGGCCAAAGTACTGGAGTTTCAGCTTTAGCATCATTCCTTCCAAAGAAATCCCAGGGCTGATCTCCTTTAGAATGGACTGGTTGGATCTCCTTGCAGTCCAAGGGACTCTCAAGAGTCTTCTCCAACACCACAGTTCAAAAGCATCAATTCTTCTGCACTCAGCCTTCTTCACAGACCAGCTCTCGAATCCATACATGACCACTGGAAAAACCATAGCCTTGACTAGATGGACCTTTGTTGGCAAAGTAATGTCTCTGCTTTTCAATATACTATCTAGGTTGGTCTAACTTTTCTTGCAAGGATTAAGTGTCTTTTAATTTCATGGCTGCAGTCGCCATCTGCAGTGATTTTGGAGCCCAAAAAAATAGTCTGACACTGTTTCTCCATGTATTTCCCATGAAGTGATGGGACCAGATACCATGATCTTCGTTTTCTGAATGTTGAGCTTTAAGCCAACTTTTGACTCTCCTCTTTCACTTTCATCAAGAGGCTTTTTAGTTCCTCTTCACTTTCTGCCATAAGGGTGGTGTCATCTGCATATCTGAGGTTATTGATATTTCTCCCAGCAATCTTGATTCCAGCTTGTGCTTCTTCCAGCCCAGCTGCCAGCCTTAGCAGCTCGTAAATTTCTTTTTTTGCTTAAACTACTTTCATTTTGGTTTCTGTCACTTGCAACCAACAAAGTCCTGAGTGATGTCTAGTTTTCACATGAGTTATTTTTAGGCCTACAGGTCTCTACAGTGTCCTTTTCGAAGCACGATATTGGATGCTTGGGGCTGGTGCACTGGGACGACCCAGAGGGATGGAATGGGGAGGGAAGAGGGAGGAGGGTTCAGGATGGGGAACACATGTATACCTGTGGCGGATTCATTTTTATATTTGCAAAACTAATACAATTATGTAAAGTTTAAAAATAAAATAAAATTAAAAAATAAAAAAAAAGAACTATTCCCTAAAAAAAAAAAAAAAAATTAGAACCACTCCAGATTTGTACATATAGAATAAGAAAGATCTTTAGGGATCTTTGTGCAATAAGATCTCTAAGCTTTTCAGGGACTCCTAGAAAGTTGTTTATCCTTGAGGGAACTTCTGAAATCAATGAGAAGGCTTTCGCTTTGGGGTTCTATTCCAGGAAGTGGCTCCATTTCAGGAAGAACTCAGTGGACAAAGGAAGAGGCAGCCTGACGGGTAATCTCTAAATGAGACAAGGGATTATAAAGATAAATATAAGCTATTACCATGAGGTAAATACAAAAAATCCTGAGGGACTTGTTACACTTAGAAAGCACACCTTGAAGTTATTATTTGTATTCTCTCATGGTCCCTACTGTTAATTTCTGGTGGTTATTGGTCTAGGTGTAAAATACCCTACCATGGAATAGCTTCTTTAAGGATTCGGTAGGAGTGCTTAAAAGAAAGCTTCTTTCTGCAAATGTAGGGATAATTATGTGGGTGGGGAAATCTCCACCTTTTGCTTCCCTGAGTTCTTGTCCCTTTCCAGCAAGGCAGTAACACCCTTGGCAACAGTAGGGAAGTGCAGGCTGCCTTTTTGTGTTTGACCAAATATCAAACCAAGCTTCATGCAGTCTGATGCCATGGGTGGTGAGCAGAGCTTATAACAAAGTCCCAATGGTTCAAACTGTGAGAACCCAGAGTCCTTGTTACTGTCTTAGGAAATTCTAGGTAGACTGGTAAATAAAAATCTGTGTTCAGTGGTGGAAGAAGTATGTGCAGAACTGTTGGTTAAGTAATTGATTCCTAGTCTGAGGAGCACCAGCCTTTCAGAGAGCTGAGAGACAGTAGAAGAGGAGAAGGACTGCATTGTTTAAAAAACTAGACACAAATGGACAACTATTCAAGACGAATCTTATTCCAATAAATAGTAACATGACTGGCTCTCTAAAAGCTTGGAATTCTACCAAGGCAAGATTTTATTTAGGCCCAAAGCATTCTCATTAAAACATACTTACACTCGACAGGGTGTTACATCTTTGCAAGGATTGTTTTAATCACTATGTTTTTTTCTAACTGAGATAAAATTGTCATAACATGAGGTTCACCATGCTAACCATTTTCGAGTGAATTCCGTGGTCCTCCTATATTGACAGTGTTATGCAAGCATTGTCACTACCTTATTCCAGAACATTTTTATCACCCTCAAATCCCATTTTTCTTAACATCTAGTTGCAATAGGAGTTTTTCTCCCAAGAAGGTTTGGGGAAGGAGTAATAAAAAGGAGAGGGGGTTTGGGTTGTGTGCCTGGGGATGGACATTATGATAAAAGATACTCTTTAGAATGCTGGTTAGAGTTGGCTCTGGGGTTTTGTCAAAGAGATGTATCTCCTGGCTTTCATGATGGTATACGACAGCAAGTCCTATTCTTAAAATTAATGAGATAGTGTTTAAAAGTAATTTTCAGTTCAGTTCAGTTCAGTTCAGTCGCTCAGTTGTGTCTGACTCTTTGCGACCCCATGAATTGCAGCACGCCAGGCCTCCCTGTCCATCACCAACTCCCGGAGTTCACTGAGACTCACGTCCATCGAGTCGGTGATGCCATACAGCCATCTCATCCTTTGTCGTCCCCTTCTCCTCCTGCCCCCAATCCCTCCCAGCATCAGAGTCTTCTCCAATGAGTCAACTCTTCGCATGAGGTGGCCAAAGTACTGGAGTTTCAGCTTTAGCATCATTCCTTCCGAAGAAATCCCAAGGCTGATCTCCTTCAGAATGGACTGGTTGGATCTCCTTGCAGTCCAAGGGACTCTCAAGAGTCTTCTCCAACACCACAGTTCAAAAGCGTCAATTCTTCGGCACTCAACCTTCTTCACAGTCCAACTCTCACATCCATGCATGACCACAGGAAAAACCATAGCCTTGACTAGCTGCTGCTGCTAAGTCACTTCAGTCGTGTCCGACTCTGTGCAACCCCAGAGACGGCAGCCCACCAGGCTTCCCCTGTCCCTGGGATTCTCCAGGCAAGAACAATGGAGTGGGTTGCCATTTCCTTCTCCAATGCATGAAAATGGAAAGGGAAAGTGAAGTCGCTCAGTCATGTCTGACCCTCAGCGACCCCATGGACTGCAGCCCACAAGGCTCCTCCGTCCATGGGATTTTCCAGGCAAGAGTACTGGAGTGAGGTGCCATTGCCTTCTCCGCTGGACCTTTATTGGCAAAGTAATGTCTCTGCTTTTGAATATGCTATCTAGGTTGGTCATAACTTTCCTTCCAAGGAGTAAGTGTCTTTTAATTTCATGGCTGCAGTCGCCATCTACAGTGATTTTGGAGCCCAAAAAAAAAGTCTGGCACTGTTTCCACTGTTTCCCCATGTATTTCCCATGAAGTGATGGGGCCGGATGCCATGATCTTTGTTTTCTGAATGTTGAGCTTTAAGCCAATTTTTTCACTCTCCACTTTCAGTTTCATCAAGAGGCTTTTACTTCCTCTTCACTTTCTGCCATAAGGTAATTTTATGTCACTGAAAAGTCAATCCTGTGACTAGCCTGCCTCAAAAGTGTCTGGCTCTGTTCAGACCCTGAGTCCTCGATAAGCTTGCCCTGGGATGTACCTGTACTACCTGGGAGTGTCATCATCTTCTTGTTTGACTTGTTCTTTTTTTGTTAATTAATTTTCATTGCAGTATAGTTGTCTTACAATGTTGTATTAGTTTCTACAGTACAGCAAAGTGAATCAGCCATATGTATACATGTACCCCCTCTCTTTTTGCATTTATTTCCCACTAGGACACCACAGAGCACTGAGTAGAGTTCCCTGAGCTGTACAGCAGGTTCTTAGTTTTATACATAGTGTATATATGTCAATCCAAATATCCCAACTCATCCTACCACCCTCACACTTCCCGCTTGGGGTCCGTACATTTGTTCTCCACGTTTGTCTCTTCTATTTTGCAAATAAGATCATCTATACCAATTTTCTACATTCCACACATATGCATTAATATATGATGTTTGGTTTGGGAGAGTGTCTTCTTAATGAGAGTAAAACCAAGAAATGACTTAACGTTGGCACAGCTTTGAGTGGGACATTAGGAACTTGCCTGTGGGATAGAGACATACATTATTTGATATACCAGCTGTGCATATTAAGAGAAAATAATTAAAAGGGAAAAAAATCCAGAGGAGTGCATTCCCTTTAGTGTGCTAGCTTGAAATCTACTAACCAGGTCCTGAATGTTCTGGTCAAGGATTCAAGCTTTCATCATAGCAGGTAACTTGATGCTAATGTGCCAGGACTCAACTCACTCACGTCCTTTACAAAGTAATTTTCTGCTCCAAAACCAAAGGAAGCAGATTGATTTGAAATATAGCCTTAGATTTCTGCATACTAATGTTTACCAACAGATTGACTCAAGCTTTGAATGGGTACAATAGGCATTTCACTGAATTCTGTGAGTAAATTCAACTGTAAGCACTTCAGGTGCCAGCTGTGGGAAAGAGGCAAGGAATCAGCCCTGGACTGTGATTATTTGCACAAAGTGAAAATCAACAAACAACGTTCAGACGGTAAGTAAGTTTCCTGCTGCGCCAGTTTTATAATAAAGGTGTTTTTCTTTTCAGTTGAACTTTCCATTGACTTAAATCATTTATTTCCTTGGAGGTTATTTAAGTATGAAACCAGTGAAATCATTTTTATGTGTTTATGTGTTTAAAAAAAAAAAGTTTGGTAGCTCGCTGCTCCATCAATTTGAACATGCTTAAAAGTATCCCTAGTATTCTAGGGTATTCCTCTGATCAGAAGAGTTGAATGGCAACCTTTTATATAGTCTTACTTAGAAAATGAACCAAACTGAAAAATTATGCACACTTGCATAGAAAGAGATTCTAATTTATTTGAACCCATCTCATTAATCTGCTCATTATAACTGTAGGCTCTGGCTTGTAACTATAGAAGAGAAGTAGCTTTGTGTTAATGCAGATAACATGTAATTTAGAATCAGGGACTAAAGTCCTGATTTGAGTCTCTTTTTCCCCTCTTGCAATTTCACTTGTTACCATAAAACTAAACTTCAGAGTTGGCAACTACGATGTCACATGATGGAGGCTGCAAGGAGTCTCCTTTCCCAAAGTGGTTCACTCTATTATGGAGTCTGAAGTTTTACCATTGGACATTAATTTCTTGGATCATGAAGGTCTTTTGTTTATCAAGAAGAACCCACTGAAAAAGTGCAAATACTCATGGATGGGTGATTTTTTAAGCATTTTATGATATTTTAGCTTGATCACTAGCTAAGAGTAGGTTGGACATGTTTCTTTCCTGCAACAGGCTAGCCCATCCTGTAAGACAGTGACCCAGTGTCTTCTCCCAGTCCAGCCCTGTACTTCTGGGATCCACCAGTCACAACATCCTCCTATCCCACCCTTAGTTCCTTCTGCCCCTTCATCTAATGGTTGGTGCATAACCAAGCTTGTCCAACCATACTTCCCACCTCCAGCTACAAAGATAGACTCACGGGCTCGAATAAGCACCCAACCCAAGCCAAGACAAGGTACCTTCTCATACTTTTCCTAACTAAAGCTGGTAGGAAAACACATTTTTTTTCTTCTTCTTCTTCTCTGGAGAAGAAATAAGTAGGGCAGCCCTTGGTTGCTTGTGGCTATGTTTTCAGTGTCTCCTGACATCCCTCTTGAGGAAATGAAAGTCTCACTGCAGAGAGAAGCAGAGAGACACAGAGTTCCCTGATGGGATTTGAGTCCCTGAATCTATGAGACTCGAAGGCTGAGCATGCCCTTTCTTAGTTTGTCTGTGTTTGTGCCAGTAAATCACCCTTTCTTATAATCACCCAATCATAAACTGTTATGGTTGAGGGTATCTGTCATTTGCAAACAGAGGTCTGAAAACCAAAAACAAACATTTTATTAAAGGACACAAGACTAAGCAGGGAAGGAGTGGTGTTCTGGTCAAGGAATGTGTGTGGGAGGTGGGTCAACCCTAATTGTTTGTGGTTAAATGGGAGCCATTGTGTGTTAAAGTTACCTACATCTTTTTAGACTTTACTTTCAAATCAATTGAGAGGTAGGGCAAGGTGACCAAAGTCTCTGAGAATAAGAGCTCATGTTACTCTGGGGCCACAAGAGCCTTGATAATAATTTCCTGGGCTATTGAACACAGGGTTAGGCTGTTTGGAACCCGTAGGAGAGTAAGATTGTACAAATATATGGTTTAAGAGCTTCAGGCTGTATGTCTATCTACTGACCCAGTTTTTCCAACAAATAAGAAAAGCAATACATAGGTTTTATAGGGAGTCAGTACTTTCATCCATAATTAACCTTGGAATACTTGACTTTATTTAAATTTATATCTGTTCATAATACTTTAGGTTTTTTTTTTTCCTGCACAGGTAATTTTCCTCTGCTTTAGACAGGAATACAGACACAAAAGTGGACAAAGAAGCAAAGGTGGAATTTAATATTTTCTAACATCCCCCACAGTTGTTATCAGTCCTGGTAACCCAGTAGTATCTTAATTTTGACCTATCAAAGTATCAAAGGGACAAAATCATCCTTAGATAGCAAAGGACATTATTTTTGTCAAAATGAGAGTAACAAGAATCAGATAACTTGCAATAAAATCTTTTTTTCCACTGGATTCAAAGTTCAGTTGAGAAATTGAGAATTTCTCTCAGATGAGCAGGAAAATTTTCTCCAGCATCCTATGCAATCATTGTCAGCTTCCTATCATGCCACTGATTTGAAATCTGGCTATGATGCCTTAGAATAAAGACTTTTAAATGGATAATATTCTCTAATGGGTTTTACTCATTTAGGTTTCATGGTGGTAAAAGCAAATTAAGCTATATTGTTCTGTGGAAAGAGAAAACCATGTGTTTCAAGGTGATGGTGTCACATGCCATTTCCATCTAGGGAAAGTGCTATTCAAAACTGAAAATTCAAACCAAACTCATATTAAACACTTTCCCATACTGTCAGGATGCTGGGAGTGTCTCACTTTCTACAGCCACCACATCACCTACTTCCTCCTCCTCCACTATTTCCACGTTCCTCCTCTTTTTCCATAATTATTTATGAGTAATAGAGGAAGTGAGAGTAAGAACAATTGCATGTTCCTGGCTTTGCAAGAGTGCCGCACATCAAAGGAAGACATTTGTCGCAGGGAACCATAGTTTTGCAGGAGATCCACCAGGCAGAGTGATGCTCTTGGTGCAGAGAAATTGCCTCACTGCACCAAAGCTGCATAAGCACCCTGGGGTGACTGCCCAGGCGTGGCCACACACATCTAACCTGGGGCCAGGTAGCTTGCGCTTATTCTTGTGGAATCTGTAAATGTACTAATACCTGCTTCAGAGGTTATTCTGAGAATTAAATACACATGAGATGCTTAACAAAATGCCTGGTGTGTCGTATCAAATGTTAATTCATATTATTGTTGATGATGACAATCTGAGGATCCCTGCCCCCTCCAAGTGTGTTTATCATCTCTGAGAGAAGACTTTAAAACATCCATACCAGAGTGGCTATTAACTTTTTCGGAACCACCCAGATTTCACCCTCAGCCCATCTTCCCTGCTTATTTCTGGCTGGTTAACCTATTGTTAAAACATTTCTTTTTCTTCCCATGCCCTTCTTGGTCTATCAGCCTGTCTATACTTTCAGACAAGCCCTTCTCCTTGCCCCACTTCAGAGACCCACCCCTGGGAGCCTCCGGTCTTCCTCCCTGGGCCCTGTATTTTCCTCACTGCCACCCAGCAAGACACTGATCAGATGTCTCACTCTATTCTTCAGCCCCCAGAGACTTTCCTTGAAGGAACTGCTTATTCATTCCCTGCTTTTCTCACAGCGGAAGCACACCCCGCCTGGAGCTCGCAGTTTGTGTATGTCTCTAATCAAGCAGAATGGAGATCAGGCCCGGCCGGCATGCAGCTGGCCCAGTGCGCTGCCTGGCACTGTGGCCTTGCTCTCTGCTTTGTTGCCAGGGAAGCTATATGCATCACCCAGGCCCAGGGCCGGTGTGTAACTGTCACGTGGTAATACTGACCTCTAGGGGCTAGCTTTCCTTCACATAGAGTCTTGATCTTCTCATTGAGTTCCAGGACTGTGATGGCAGCCTCTTGCTTAGCTGTTGCCAAATCAGTCTGTAGCTTTTTCAGTTTCCTTTTGTGCTTTAGTTTCTTTAAAAAAAAAAAAAGTTTCCATCACTAGAGACAGATGCATCAAAGGAAGAAAAAGAACTAATGATGTCTGAACAAACGTAGCCTTTAAAGGCCAGCTAAAAGAAAGAGCTCCGTGTTCACCTAGACCAAGTCCTGTTTGAGGTCCATGCTCTCCTGTCAGAGCACTGAAACCACCAACAGTAAAAGTCTGCTCTCTGCATCATAGTATCTTTCACCCTACTGAAGGGTTTTTATCTGGATCTGAACCTTGGGTATTGGCTGCTTATATAGAAAGGCAGTTAGAAAAGAGCTCTAGTTGGCAGTCTGCATTTTACCATTGAAATGCCAACACCAAAAAGCATCTGTTTTTTTTTTTTCCTCGTCTATACGTAGCCTCACAGGAAATAGTCATAGCCTTGATTCTCTTGTCATTTTCACCTTAGAGTTTGCATCCAAATAAACTCTAAAGCATTTCCATGAAATATTGATGTTTATAGATATTTACTATGGTATCTATATAGAGAAAGTGGTCAGGGGTAAGAATATTTTTCAAGAAATTGAAATAGCAAGGACAGGAATTCCTTACTATAAAATAATCTGATTTGTGACATTGAAACCTTTGAAGAAACTACATTAAGAAGTTGTTATATAACCAAAGGATTCCCGTTGAGACTGTATGACTAGGAAACTCCACTTAGGGCTCTCAAAATGGACTGATTTGTCAAAATTGCATTTCTCTGCGACTACAGAGAATCTGTTGTGAAAAGTGCTGTGTTGGCATTTTTGTGGTGCTGCCTTTCCAGTGAAAAGCTCACCTTGCCAAGTCTTTGTAGGCTGGTGGTAATTAGGAAGCCCAGAAAATAAACGGCTAACATTTCTTATCGGACATAAATCTTGAGATAGTGAGAGTAATGGTTTTTGCTCATCAGGGAAGACAGTGTTCCCGGATCTTTAAAAAGAGTAGACTCAAGCAGCAGGAGATCACTCTTTGTTTTGAGAGTAAAGCCAATAAAATCAGTTTATCAAAGACAGGATTAGAGAGTCATAGACCTTAAGATTAGGACTTCCTGAAAGCTTAATGAATGGCATATGAACTGATAAAAGAAAATGCATCATTCAAAGGAGAATGGTGGTCTTGGAACTTCATTGAAGAGCCCTAGAAGAGCGGACGTGGGCAAAGTTCGCTCAGCCTGTCCAGGGGAGAGGTGCCCTGAGCCACAGCCATTCTACTGGAGGGGTAGTTAGCATTCATGTGCTCATTTCATAATGCACCAATTATGAAGCATCCTTTTGGTGTAGGACACAGTGCTGGCCAGCTGTTAAAAGTGCTGATAAGATCTCTGCTCCATGTCACTAAGACCTTGCTTTCTTTCTGTGACTCTGTTCACCCAAATCCTTCATAATTTGCGTATTATGCAGCTTAGTTCAGGGAGAAATCAAGCTGATGAAGCAATGTAGATGCCTAAGTATTTGATAGCTGTGTTTCTCACAGTAAATTCAGTTGCCTTGTTACTCTACACCTCCCTCCCTTGTAAGTTGGTTTGCATCAGCTTGTTCAGAGAACCTCAACTCTCCCAAGTCTGTGGTGCTCACACCTATGGAGGGACCTTTCCTGATGCTGCTTCAAGACCAGTTCCATGCTCAGATTTTTCACATTTCCTTTTACCATTTAGAACTTTGGGGGATGGCAAGTGGGAGGAATGGTGTAGAAAGGAAGTTTTCTTTTCTGTAAGAAAAGAAAGTGGAGAGAATGAGGGAAAGAATGGTAGGAGGAATTCAGAAAAGAGTGCTAATGAAAGTATCAAAAAAGAACTGAATAATATACATGCTCAAGTGTCAGGAATTCAGTGTACTGATGAGCACTGTTTACAGTGCTCTTAAATGTGTAAGAAAGTAAGAGGGGTTGATGGATGGATCAAGAAACTGATAGATAAGTGATAAATTGAAGATAACACAGTGTCAATTGTAGTGTCTAGCTATGAAGAATATGGGTGGTTACTATAAAATTACATCAACTGTTCTGTATGCTTGGAATTTTACATAATAAAACTTGGGGAGGAGAAATAACTAAGGATTCAGTTTCCTTACATTGTCCCTCCCTTAATTCTTAATAGATGGTATTCAAATTCTGAAATTATGTCACAACTATTCATAGGCAGATAAGTATCCTTCCAGAAACTTTTCTCAAAGTGGGCATTGACACTAAATAAACAAAGCAAAAATAAATGCAAGTTAGTGAGAACTGATGGCTGCTCACTAGGAGCTGGTATGGTGTCACCAAAAAAAGCCTTGGCAAGCTACATTTCCATTCTGATGGGATGGCCTGATGGAGAGCGTGCAGGAACTCAGTGAAAAGAGACAGTTCTCCTCAAAATCACTTAAAATTTTCAGTTTTCCAGTTAGAAAGACAACTCTTTAAAAAAAAAAATTCATTTCCAGACCACCTTTTTGTTGTTCTCTTATGATGATTATATATTTTCTGTCTCTTATTATTGTTATAATGTCTATATATTTGCCTTATGATCTGAGAAAGAAACTGAGGATATTTAGTTTGGAGAAGACCGTATATCAGGGAATTATGATGGTTGACTTCAGTTATCTAAGGGGCTATTCAAGATGAGAGGAAGTTGAGTCAAACAGTATTGTTCCAGAGATAGTGTATGGAACAATGGATAGAAAACATGAGCAGGCAGATTTTGGCACAGCATGAGAAAACACCCTCCAACAGTTAGAGCTTATATCCATAGCAAGATAGGATATGTTCTAGCAAAGGCCTCCTGCTCTGGGCACAATCAAGCAGAATCAGGATGAAGATCTTCAGGCAGGCCCATGGTAACCTCTGGGGCCTGGGTCAAGAGGTAATTGGAGGTCTGACTCAGCCCCAGCTCCATCTGCCCCTAGCTGCCACAAGTCCTCCTGGGGCACAGCACTTGGATGAATGGACACCTCAGCCTGCGTAAGTCTCTAAGGTGAATACAGCTGTCAGGGACACTTAAGAGATAATTCTGGTATTTGTGAGATGTTGGTTAAGAAGGCCAAGAAGGCTGGTGGGTCCCCCAGAATTCAAGAATTATGTGACTCAAAACATGTAACATTATTATTTAGCTGTAAAAGAAAGGGAAGAGGGAATTTCAATGAAAAGTTGAATAAAGGACCCAGATTGGTTGCTTAAGATTTCTAGTGGAATCTTTTGGTTATTCAGATAAATTTTAAAATGGTTTAACGTTGTTGTCTTTTTTTCTTTTATCCAGACAGAACTACTGTATGCTATTAATTCATAGCTTCAACTAAGCCCTTTGGGCATTTCTGAAAATTCAGTTTGCCAACATGTTTTTTATTAGTCATAGACATCAAATGATTTCAGTAACAATAATATTTTCCTTTGCTTTTTTGGCATTCTCCAGCCAGGCAACCCAAGTGTTGTACTTGAATCTACTGCACTCTGTTATGGTCTCCCTAGTAACTAGGAGCTCCCCTCAGTGATTACTGAAAGGAGAGGAAGGCTTTATAGCTTAGAGGTAAATTCCTATTACCTTGCTCTTTTCCTACTTCTCCTACAGGGTGGACAGAGGGAGGAAATCATGTATTTGTGCAGTGTTTTGAAAAGGAAATATTTATCCATATCACACTGCTGAATAGCTTACATTATACCAAGTCAATGGGATTTAGGAATAATCAGGGAACTATTTATAGAAGAGTTACAACACAGAGTTGCCAGCACGGTTTAAAATTTCTTAGTCTTTCCACACACTTCGAATCATGGCCTCAAATTCTAAAGCTGGACCTTGTCAATTCTTGGCCATGAGAAATTAGGCCAGACATGGCATCGCCAGACCTTAGATGCCATTTCACAGAGTTGGTGGGGATTAAATGACATAACACATAGATGACAGTACCCAATGCTATGCTTGTAATGAAGTGGAATGTCTGTCTGGTTTTTATCATTATTCCTTGAAACATACCAAGGATAGTCTAAACTGGCCACTAGAACGCTAAGGATCTTCTCTAAAGATGACTCTGTCACACTTTACAAAAAATATACTTCAGTGAAAGCAAGACTTGTGTCTTTTCTTTCTTCTCTTCCGTTTTCTTCCTCTAAATTAAGTTTTCTGCATGATTGCATTGATCTCTTCCTCACCTTGTATGGGTAGACAAAACTTAATGCCCTGAAACAGACATGCAAATAGCTTTGATCCAATCTCCTGCCAGAGCTGGCCTGATGCCTAGGCATAGTAGGTGGCTGCCTTCCTGGAAAGATATGAGGGTACTCTAAAGCCTGACCTGTTGCTTCCCATGGAATCTCTGTCTTGGGCCTGCCAGAGCATAGCTTCTTCCCACTTTGAAATCTACCCCATCCAACCCACCTTTATTCACTCAGAGAGCAGATGTAACAGATGGGCTTTATCTTCAGGTGGCCACTAATAAAATGCTTGCTACCAAGAACATATAAGAGAATGATCTGAATGCAGAAGGTATAGGTAGGTTTCTCTTTTCATTTCTCTTCTAATAACCCATCATTAATCACCTATTAAAAGTGATAGTAGCATTTGGATATAACTCAGTTTAAAAATCAATTTCACATCTCTTATTTTGTTTTGTATTTATACTTCCTCAGGTGAGTATTTTAAAAGTTCAAGAGTGATAAATATGTGCCATGTATGTTTCTTCCTACTCTATGGCAAGCCTTTGACTTAGGGATTGTTTCACACTGGGTTGCATATATGGCTTCTTAATCCTTAACCTGCAGTTCCAACAGCACTGCTCATTGATGAAACCTAATTGTCATCTGTATTAGTGTCTCTGTTGTGTAGGTGGGAAAGCTGAGGTCTCAGAGAGCTTGAGTAGAGCTCATCATGCCCTCTTAGTAAGGAAGTAGCTAAATTGACTAGAACCAAGGTCTTTTGATTCCAGATGCTGATTTTCCTTTTCAATGCTAATATAAAGCTTCACTAATCAGGAGCACCATTAATTTGTTAGGTTTGTAAAGGTGACCTTAGATAGTCACAGTGAGTAGAAGAAGAAAGGCAGTATAACAGACTTGGTAATAAAAGAGTAGCACTGAAGTGTGATGGCAAGGCCTTTACAGCATGGGTTGCCATGGTATCTTTTGAGAATCTTGTGAAATAAAGGAAAGATTTGATGAACTCTGCTGCTGCTGCTAAGTCCCTTCAGTGGTGTCCGACTCTGTGCGACCCCATGGACTGCAGCCTACCAGGCTTCTCCGTCCATGGGATTCTCCAGGCAAGAACACTGGAGTGGGTTGCCATTTCCTTCTCCAATGCATGAAAGTGGAAAGTGAAAGTGAAGTTGCTCAGTCGTGTCTGACTCTCAGCAACCCCATGGACTGCAGCCTACCAGGCTCCTCCATCCATGGGATTTTCCGGGCAACAGTACTGGAGTGGGGTGCCATTGCCTTCTCCTTGATGAACCCTACTAAGGACTGTCTGTGCCAGATGTTGTTCTTAGCCCTCCTAGTGATTCTCATCAGTGTATCCTGAATTGACCCTGAAGATTGTGATCATTATGTTCTGTTGATTTATCTGAAGTGACAAAGGGTGAATCAGATGACTCTTTCTTACAAAATACTTTTAATGAAAGATACATCACAAATGCAAAGTGTGATTTAGCCTTATTTCATTTGCAGGGGAACTAGCTTATGTACAAACCCTTAGGTATCATTACAACCTTGACCAAGAGCCAGGCCCCACGTGACCACCTTTATAAAAAGTCAAGCGAGTCAGACGTCAGAAATCATAGCTGACACTTTTCAGTTCTTTGCAGTATCCCTCCTTTCTAAGTAGCTTATTTTATGTTACAACATGCTTAGGAATACATTTTAATTTTGTTTCCCATACCCAGAGGGTTTGGAATTTCTAATAAAAAGAAAACAAAACCCCAGTAATTAGACAAAAATCTTGACTCACTCTGGGGAAGAGTTTACCTACAGTTTTAGCCAAGTTTCATTTCTTTCCCTCTAAAAAAATTATTAGAGACAGAGATGGAATTTGCCAGTAGATGTCCTAGTTTCTAGAAATGCTGGAATAAGTGTTTATGTAAGAGAAGGTAAAGATAAATACCAAATAGAGAAAAACTTTATCTTGGCATAAATTCCAATGATAAGGTAGAAATTTTTGACAATAAAATTATCCAAAAGTTGGGATTTGTTTCCCTAAAAGATGGTAAGCTATCCTTCCTGTGGTTTAAGGGTTATTGTTGAGAATGTGCCATAGAAAAGCTAACACTTACTGAGCACCTATATAATATGACACCATGATCAAGTGGGATTTATTCCAGAGATGCAAGGGTGGTTCCAAATTTGCAAGTCAATCAGTGTAATACACCACATTAACAAAAGGAAGGATAAAAATCACAAGATCATCTCAATAGACACAGAAAAGTATTTGGCAAAATATAACATTCATTCATGATAAAAGCTTTCCTCCAAGTGGGTACAGATGGAACATATCTCAACATAATAAAGGCCATTTATGACAAACTCACAGATGACATCATACTCAATGGTGAAAAGCTGAAAGCCTTTCCTCTAAAATCAAGAACAAGACAAGGATGCCCATTCTAACCACTTAGAATTTCTTAAAGCAAGAAGTGTCTAACTTCTGATCATGAAGATTTGAGCCATTGGCTCACCCTCAGTACAATTAAGGAAATCAGGTATAATCACTGAAACTTAGATGACAGATTTGGGTGCAATAGTTGAAAACAAATGACCCATTTCTAGCATTTTAGAATTACATATGTAGAAGCAGAGTCAAAGGACATAATTTGCCCAAAGTCACAGCTAATTAAAATAGAAAAAATCAAGACTCCAGGCCAGGTTTTCGCACTTTCCATCTCACTGGTTTTTCCTACTCTGTCATGAATTTTTTTTTTTTTGGCTGTAAGAGCTGAAGGGCCAGGGAATTGGGTGCATGATTGGAACCTGGAACAGTAACCAAGATCCCCAAGTCCTAAGGTCCTCTGTCAAAAATAGCAGTCATTGTATAGGCAAAGTGAAAGTGAAGTCGCTCAGTTGTGTCCGACTCTTTGCAACCCCATGGACTGTAGCCTACCAGGCTCCTCTGTCCATGGGATTTTTCCAGGCAATAGTACTGGAGTGGATTGCCATTTCCTTCTCCAGGGGATCTTCCTGACCCAGGGATCGAACACAGGTCTCCTGCATTGTAGATGGACGCTTTACCGTCTGAGCCACCAAGGAAGTCCATTATATAGGCAACCTTCCCTTAAAAGCCTCTTTATACAGAAACACGAAGTACTGGAATCATGCCATTTTACATGATATATGAGGGTCATTGTATATGATATGAGAGTTACATTTGATAGGAAGAATTTTTAGGTGTTGAGATCCTGCTAACTTCAAAGAAATAAGCTAGACCAATCAACTTGCTTTCATATAGCATCAGGCTATCTGTACTCAGTCAAACAAATCCATTTCTGAAATTAACGAGTACTGCTTGTACATTCTTTCTTTATGTGAGTCTAACCCTGCCTCGACAGTCTTACCAGTAAACATTAATCAGGCTGACAACTGAGATTTTTGAGGAAGAACCTACGGTGCAATAAATAAGTTTTCATTAGCTGAGCACAGCACAGAACAAAATTGAGTGTTCAGTAGATATCATGAAAAGAAAAAGTAGCCAGCGCTTGCTCAAACCAAATCTACTTTTGGGCCTTACCATCCGAAATCACACCCTGAGAACAGTGGGAAAAGTGCATCGTCACACCTAACAGAGCCTGCTAGGAAGCTGTTTTTCAGTCCAGCCCTCTCTGGTGACAGAGAAAGCCCAAGGGGCCAAAGTTGTATGTGAAGCAATTTCAGCTTGTCAGCCCCACCTCTACAAGTGTTGGTAACATTGGCAAAGAGGCGTAATGGAAGAGCACAGAAGCCAGAGGACAGAAAATACAGGTGGTGAAAAAGAATTCCTGTATCTGCCTTATGACAGTGCTGCTAATCTCCGACATGATTATAAAAATAATGAAGAGCTTTTTCTCTGCAGTGACTTTGTAATTGCGCAGATACTTGTTTTGTTTTCTTGTGCTCAGCACTCCTTTTGAATTGACTAAGGCTGCCTTCTGGGAAAAAATTGGTAGCTATTGGCCATCTGTGACTTATCTTGAATCATAATGCAAAGGCCTGTGTTTGTGGACTAGAAAATTAAGATCCTGAAGCACCAAATTGCTTATATCATCTTGAAGGGTTTTTCTGTGTGGTAAAGAACCTAATTAAGTTGACCTTCCCAAGAAACATCTGTTTCTTTCAGAAACCCCACTCTTCTCTAAGAGTGGTGAAGTTACAGGGCATATAGGGTCCGTGAGGACAACTTAACACATCATAAGGAAATCTAAGTAGAGAAAATGAAATTATCATGAGGAGAAATGATTCTCATATAACATGAAATAACTTTGTACAATGTTTAAGAGAAATTAGAGAACACACCACAGTAGGAAGTTCTGTGTGATGTGTATTTTCTCCCCATAAAATACAATGTTTTAAAAAGCTGTGGCTTTCTTAATGCAAAATTGAAACAGCTTTACAGCAGAAATTTAAGGTGAAGTGGATCTGACCTCATATAAAAATGTATTAATATTTATAATGTTAAAAGTAAGTGTATGGGTGAATGTTTGTAAATTGCCAAGTGGCATTGTATTGACAATGCTATGATTATTTTAGGATCTTCATTCTTTATAGGTAGAACCTCTGAAATGGTGATCCTTGTCTGAATTATCAAGCAAGGGCTTTATAGTGATATCTATTGGTCGAATATTCTATGGGTGCAATTAAATAAGCAATTTGTCTAGTCTTTAATTTTCAAATTGCTTTAATCTGGTTTATGTCTGGAAGCAAAAATAATTTCATAAACAGTAAGAATCAGAAGTCAAGTTTCTCCCAAAGAAAATCTTAAAATTTCCAGTGAGGCTTAGTGCAAGCCACGTTTGACAGTTAATTTGACTATGCGCATGTAGATGCATATGGAGAAATCAGCAGGAATTAAAGCATCGAGCTTGACTCTTAGCACAAGACGTGGTTTGTCTTTTCCACTCTTTCACTTGAAATGGAAGATTCTCTTGAATGTTAAATTGGTCAGACAATACAAATTCAAGTGGAGAGAATACATTAATGAAGCAGTTGTTAGGAAGTGACAACAGAATCAATGATCTTCATTCACATTTGCTTAGATCTAAAAGGTCTCATCGTAATTGCACCCCACTCCAGTACTCTTGCCTGGAAAATCCCATGGACGGAGGAGCCTGGGAGGCTGCAGTCCATGAGGTCACTAAGAGTCAGACACGACTGAGCAACTTCACTTTGACTTTTCACTTTCATGCATTGGAGAAGGAAATGGCAACTCACTCCAGTGTTCTTGCCTGGAGAGTCCCAGGGACAGGGGAGCCTGGTGGGCTGCCGTCTCTGGGGTTGCACAGAGTTGGACATGACTGAAGCGACTTAGTAGCAGCAGCAGCCAAAGGTCTCATCTAAAACCTCAGGCAGTGTCTAATAGTTCAGTAATTATTGCTCCCTGAGCATTCTCTTTTCTTGATTTTCCTCTTCTCAGTTCCTTCTTAGCTATCCGCGATAATAAAGAGGAAGTCACATGTAAAACAAACTCAAAGAGGATACCAGGAGTCACTAAAATTGTGTCCTAGCTTTCAGTTAGAAAAATCGAGTTCCTCAAGAGGCTATAGGTATGTACAGTTGATGTACATACTTAGTTGCTCAGTCGTGTCTGACTCTTTGTGACCCTTTGGACTGTAGCCCACCAGGCTCCTCTGTCTATGGGTTTTCCCAGGCAAGAATACTGAAGTGGGTTGCCATTTCCTTCTCCAAGAGATCTTCTTGACTCAGGGATTGAACCCACGTCTCCTGTGTCTCCTGCATTGCAGGCAGATTCTTTACCTGCTGAGCCATGGGGAAGAGCAATAATATGGTAAAGACTGGTTTGAAGACCATTTGAGGAGTTGGGTATTTTGAGCCAGCTTAATATAGGAATGTTGGGATAAGATTTTTTTTTTTTTTTGGCCACACTGTGTGGCATGGGGAATCTTAGTTACCTGACTAGGGATTGAACCTGTGTCCCCCACACTAGAAGTATGGAGTCTTATCCACTGGACCACCAGGGAAGTCCCTAAACAGTTGATACTCAAATAAATTTCAAACATACTATCTTGATAACTGTAGATATAACCCAGTGATCAAAACTGAAGTGCTTTGGAGTTCATTTGTCCAAGAGCTGCAATGCAAGGTCACTTTGAGGGTATCTTTGCAAAGACATTTTACAGTCCCCTCCTCAATTCTGTTCATATTCTTGATATCTTGTGAATGTGTACTGATGATGCATGGGTGATAGATGACCTTTTATCTAGTATTGGTGACATTGTAGTCTGTGTATTTGAAGACAAGAAAACCCATGCTTCCAATACTGCAACAAAAGTTTTCTTTGCTTTCTTTAGCTAAAACTTTTCAATCTGAGATCATCAGCTTAGTTTCTCCCTTAGGGTTTTTGTGCGGTTTCTGTTCTTGACCACCAGGGCAACCTATCTCATAAACCTTTAAAGAAGACCCCTAAGAAATAGCAGTGGTTTGCCACACCAGAAAACTTCCATACTAAACGTGTCAGTCCTGCTCTATGAAGGTGACTGAGCGTTTGGGGAAACATTAGGCAATATTTGTAACCTAAATTTAGTTTCACTCCTTATATTCTAGCTGTAATTTTAGTTAAACTTTTTTGGTCTTGTCCTCTATTATTTAGAAAAGCTATCTCGTTCATGTCATGAGGCCACACTTCATAGATGGTGAGATAGGCTATTTGGATTCATGTATAGTTACTTTCAATAGTCCTTAAAACAAAAGTTTAATTTCAGAATCTGATGTATATGAATTAACTTTTATGCGTGCAACATGATGTTGCAAAGGCATAACCCACTGAAAGAGGCACTGTGAATAATTATGCAAAGACTCAAGGTGGGGGTTCTGGGGGAAGGTGTGGCAGTGATGGGAACTTTTGCTATGTAGATATTTGCAAGTTTCAGACTGCATACTTTAACAAGTTTAGACAAATGTCTCTGCTGTAAGACAAGTCATCAGATACAGACTGTTCCTTGGTTTTGTTGGACTCACGAGTTTGTCTCTCATTTCACTCTCTAGCAAGGTACTTTCTCTAATTCCATTAAGAAAGCTAGCAGTGAAAAGATAGCACATGAATCTAAACTTCCAAACAGGAGTCTAAGTAGTCTTAGTCTTGGAGTCCTGTCTGGTAGACCTCTAAGCCTGCTCCCATCAACACACCCTTGTCTGTGAGATAGATAAGGATAATGAATAGGGAGGGGAATGGGTGAACTGGACTTAAAGCTACTTGCCTCATCTTTTTGTAGAAACTTGTGGTGTCACACTTTCCAGAGTCTGAGATTGATTGTAAGATTTACGGATAATCAGATGAGATGTTCATCAGCAACAGGTTAAGATTTCTCAAGTTAGACAAATGGTGAGTTTTCTATTCTGGTCCTGACCCAGAAAAACCCACAGGAGCCATATTTGATCAATGCTCCTTTAGACCTGAACTTCCGGGTCATCCTTAGTAACAGTGAGGACAACATTGGCTTCACGGAAGATCACGAGATCTGGAAATGTCATGGCCCCAGAAATGCATTCTTGTGACACCCTGGACTGAATTTGATTCCCCCCCACAGCTCGCAGTTAAGAATGAATATCAGTCAAGGTTCTGTGAAACTGAAGTTCAGGAGATTCATAACAAGTAAATACTTCTTGATGATCTAAAAGAATGAATAAGGCCTTCCCTGGTGGTCCAGTGGTTAGCACTTGGTGCTTTCAAGGCTAAGGATCAGTGTTCAATCCCTGGTCTGGGAACTAAGATCCCACAAGCTGAGTGGTGTGGCCTAAACAGAAAAAGAATGAGTAGATTGAATAATATGCTCTAATTTTGCTCAAATATCATGTGTGGAAGTGAAAACTGACATCTGCTTTCTCTAATTTCAACTCTATATGCCTTTTCTAAACTAATAGTATCAATTATTGAGTCACAGATGCACCTGGCTTTTCAACTGAAGGTATTTTTTTCCTTTTAATTGTGGAAAACACACATGGCATAAAATTTATTATTATAACCATTCTAGATGTGCAGCTCAGTAGTGCTAAGTATATGTATATTGTTGTGCAACCAATCTCCAGAACCTTTTTATTTAGCAAAACCGAGACTCTTACAACCATTTTCCCCTCCTCCTTTCTGTTCCTATGAATTTGACTAAGTGGAATTATACAATATTTGTCTTTTTCTTACTGACTTATTTCACTTAGCATACGTCCTCAAGGTTCATCCATGTTGTAGCATGTGTTAGAATTTTCGTTCTCTTAAAGACTCAATAATATTCCCGAGTACATGTCTATCCAATTTTGTTTGTCTGTTCATCCACTAAAAGACACATGTTGCGGCACCTCTTGACTCTTATGTGGAAGACATTTCTTGAAATAGCAATCATAGTAGTACAGTAATTACACTATTTGTCTTTCCTAGATAAGCTGAAACTTTTAATTATAAATTGCATGTTCATTTACCAAAAGTGTTTACTGTTTGTTGTCAACCAAGAACATTGGTCCCAAAGTAAAAATTCATTTAGAAGCTATCTCATATATTCTTTTTTTTTAATTTTATTTTAATTGGAGGCTAATTACTTCATAATATTGTATATATTCTTAAATGATTTTGGTAAGACAATTTCTATCACAGATGTCTAAATTAGGCATTTCTTTTATGTCAGACATAGGGCCTTGATCCTTTTTTTTTTATATAAAGGAAAGATCGCTAGTACTGCCAGGATGACTTACAACTGTTAGAAAATGCAAAACCCCACTGACAGACAAAGAGGCCTGGGATCACCAAGCAGATATAGCTCAAGAATGCAGTAACCTAAGAAATAGGTAAATTTTGATAGTGATTGTTAGAAAAGAAGTTCAGAAGAACAGATGCTTATCAGACAAGCTAATTTAGTGATGAGCCTCTCTGTTTCATCTGCCCTTTTGAAAAGGGGCTGTTAGGGCTTCCCCTTCTGCTCTACAGGTTGACATCTACATATCATATCTAGCTGAGGAGCTTTCAAAAAAGTACATCAGCTCAAACCTCTCTCCACTTCCACTCAATCAGAATGGGAGACAGTGTGGGTGTGAGGTTGGTAATCTGGTTTTTAAGCTTTCTGGTTGCTTCTGACGGTAACATCTGTGTGGACTGACCAAAGGAGAATCTAAGACAGGAGCCAGATGCTGGCCACAAAGACAGTATGAGTGTCCTATGGACATTTTTGTGCTCATATTCCTGAGGCCAGGCAGTAATGTGAGTTGGGGAATTGGGACAGCCCCAACTACTGTAAGCTGAAGATGGGAAGGTTTCCATGGGGTTCAGTCCACATAACATCTGCTATTTTTTTTTTTTAGTTGACCAGTTTCAGCTGTAGAAAGAAAGGGACTAGTTCCAACCAATTGGAACAAAGGAATGTCTGGTTTTGGAAATCACACTACCCTATGGCACTTCACTTAAGGAATTTATGAAGTGCATTGGCTTCCTTTCTTAGGGTAAATGTGAAGACAGGAAAGTACCAAAGACACCAAGCCATTCAGCGCTCCAGTACTCCCTCTTGCCAGACTTGGAAAAAAACACCCCAGTTCTTCGGGTTTCTGAGCTCCCTTGAAACCCTTTGCAAGTTATAAAAGCTAAGGAAAATTCCTGTACCTGCTTTCACACTCATTGCATTGTTCAAAGTTATTTCATCAACTTTTGTAAGCTTCAAAGAAATCTTACAGGAAAATTCTAAGTTCTGTTCCTAAGTCTGTTAACAGCACAGTAATCTGAGGCGAGTGCCTTGATACTCATACTCTAATGACACATGGAATTTTTAAAATCACCTCAGGGTTTACATGTGGATGAATTAACTCATCCTGATTAAGTGCTTTGAGCCTCAAATATTCACGGCGAGGTGGGGAACAGATGCTATGAAAAGGACACTTCATGAAAATCTCCTTTTTTCAGTTTAAAAGTTATCATTTATTTTTCGTTTTTAAAAAGTCCTTCAAGATTTTTTTTTTTTAAAGGAAACCGTGCTTCTTAAATCCCTTGACAATCCCAGTGTGCACTTACACACACACACATACACATACACATACACATATGCATACGCACAGCAGAAAAGAAAAAGAAACGTCATTTTTGTGGCAAAAAATGCATCAAAAATCTTTGCTGGCTAGCCTAATTTTTGTGCATTATTGGGGGTGGGGGTGGGGAATACCATATATGACCTCAAAGTAATTCAGTGAATTCCAGTATATGAAAAGGAGGAAACTTAAACCATTTAAAAAAGGCTTAATGTGTGGTATGGTTACTAGATAGTCTATAAACGACTATATAAAATATAGTCATTTGTATTGCTTCTGTTTACTTTTTTCTGTCTGAAACTGGAGTCACACTACATAATTTTAAGGAGAGAAAAAAAGATAACTAGTCGCTTCTCTATTCTTTTCTCAATCTCTTTATTTTCCAACGTGATTGTAATTACTATCTTCTGTGATAGAGTAAATGAGGGAAAAAACTGTAAATTAGATAAGAAATTATACAAGAGGTGGCATTTCTATCAACCTGGGAGAGCCAAAGAGCCTATCAACAAGGGTTGAATGTTTCTCCTGGACTAATCCCAATTTTCCAAGTGCATAAGCTACTGGAAAACTTTTTGGTCTAAGACTTTTGAGAACATATTTTTCTGACCAGGTTAAATGTTCCAAAGTAGATAAAAGTTTAAGAAAGAATGAAGCTCATTAGAAAAAGCTGGCTTTCTGAGATCATCAATAATAATTTACTTCCACAAACATTATCTACTAAGTACCAGTCTAAACCAGATGCTATAGGTGCATAGATGAAACATCATCTCCTCTCTTCAGAAGCTCTTGTCTTATGAGAGAAACATATACAACAAAGTTTCAATATAATGTTTGTGACAGAGTATGTATAGCATCCTTTGGGAGTACAGAGGAGGGACTCTTAACCCTGCCTGGAGGGTCAAAGACAGTTGTCTAGAAGATATATTGCCTTAACTGAATCTTTAAAACATGAATAGGAATGAGATAAGTTAGGAAGAAAGGGGTACATAGACAAGGGCATTCCATTATTTACGAGACTGAGGTTCATAAACATTGTCTATATAGAAATCCTCATGAAGTCAAGCTCAAGATATCAAGTTAAAACCATGAAGGACAGACTGGATTATGGATAATCTGTTACGTAGTTCTGGGAAATTTGGGTTTTATCTTCCAAAGAATGAAAGAATTTTAGGCTTGGACAAATGCAAGCTATAGATCACCCTCATGGCCTGAGGTGAGTAGAATTTTAAGGGAGAATGTGTAGATAAAGGGATTTCAGTAGAAAAGCATTTCAGTGGCCCTAATGAACTAAGGAGTAATAGGAAGACAAAAATATTTAGGAAGCAATACTTCAAGTGATTGCCTCTGTGTTTGTGGGGTGGTTTGGGGTGGGGGCATTGGTGGAAACGGAAGTATCAAATTCCATAATGCAGTGACTCAGATGTGATGTCTGATTCCCAAACTTTAGCATTGGTAAGAATTACCTAGTGAGCTTGTTAAAATAGCAATCCAGACTGGATCAAGATGACAGATTGAACTGGGGACACATTCTTGCCACTCAAGTCATATGGTAACACAGAAAAATACATTACAGATATAAAAACATACATAGAAAGTTCCAAATCAGAAAAGTGAAATATCTGGGTATGAAAAATGCAATGGGAAGTCAAAGCAACTAATCTTGAACAGGAGTGGAAATGAAACAGACATAAACTTTAGGGGTGGGAGTTGTCATTGTCAGTTAGAAATAGTCAAACCTTGTAAGTCTTGTGCACAGTAAGGAGCTAGAATGAGGCTCTTCTTCCCTTAAGCTAGAAGGGGCTTTTCAATTGGGAAAAATGGCTAAAGCTACATACCTACCAACTCAGGGACAATGCAAGAATGTAGGAAACGGGTGGCAAAGAGAGAGTCTGGAGAAATATGAACCTCAAATCCAGCATCCATGTATGCTGTGTGATTCTGATTCACACTTATCTTCTCATGCAGAAGCTGTTAGCCAAAAATATTTTGTAAATGGTTCAGAAATAATGAGTTCCAAGAGGCAAACTTGAAACTGAGTGTTTGGAGCTCCCATGGAAGTCATTCCCAGTGAAGCTGGGACGCTCACTGGTGAAATCACAAAGCACAAAATTTGACTTACTGCAACGAGAGAGAGGATGTCAGTGTACACAACAAATAGAAGAACTCATACCCAGGAATTATTGATAATAGAGGAATCAAAGGGTTTTTAATGTTCAAAAATAAGTTTGAAAATCTTATGACAAGAATAAGCCATTATAGGGAAAAAGAAAAAAAGTATGCGAGAGAACCAAGCAAAAATTTGAAAATAAAAACTATGATCATTGAAAAATGTGTATGTTATAACTATAGAACATATATAGCAGATAAGAGACTTAGTACATTGATAGACAATCTTGGGATTCTTGAAAACTTACAGAAATGATGGGATGGGAAATATAGAAGAAAGCTTAAGAAACATAGTGATTTGTGCTTTGTGATTTTGGTCTATGAGCTTATCTTCAATGGGAATGGCTTCCACAAGAGCTCCAGACACTCGGTTCCAAGTTTGCCTCTTCTGGAAACCTTTGTGTCTCATCATTTCTTCTCGAATGTAAGTCTAACATGTTCTCCAGAAAGAAAGAAGAGGGAATGAAGGAGAAGCAGAACCTGAGGTAAAAATGGTGGAAAATTTTCCAGAAATTAAGATGCAATTTTTTAGACTTAATTACTTTGAGTTCTGGTATGGAAAGTTTAAAATGGGCATCTTGGGTTCTATTCCTAGAGATCCTAATTCACCAAATGCTTATTGTTGATACTATAAATATTTACAACCTTCAGAATCTCGTGACAAACCTAGAACCTGTTCTTGGGACGCAGAGTTCTCTGGCCTCCTGGTTGGTAAACTGTGAGATGTAGCAATAGCTACGCAGGCACGTGGGCTCAGGGCAAACCATTTTATATAACTGGGAGCTATGTGATCATATTGAAATGTTGACAGGAAGGATTTAGTGAGAGGGCAAGTTTAAATATACAAGAACAGTGAGTAGTTGAGATTCTGAGATGCTGAGAGAGAATTGGATCCAAAACCAGATGAGTGTTTAACCCAGAAGTAGGTACACCTATATGTGTGGTGGTAGGAAGGTGAAGAGTCTGATAACCTTTCTAGAATAATTTTCAACTCCAAAAAATGGGAAATACAGGAATCAAAGCACTCCCTAGTGCTAATCCCTATGTCTAGGTCTTATTTGCAAACCACTAAGACCAGTTTAAATACAAAAAGAATTTACTGCCAAGAAACTTGGAGAATTAAATTGAGTAGACACAGGGGAGACTTTGCAGCAGCCAGAACTGCAACCAAATACTTGAGAGAAGTAGTTCAGAGTCGTGGGCAGCCCTTCACTGTGGCACTGAATGACGGATGCTCCATACAGCTTCTGCTACTCTGCCTATGCTGCTTTGGAAATCAGAATTTGCTCCTGCCTCTAGGAACCATCCCTGATCTTTTCTGTGCATCTCCAACTCCCAATTGATAGTGCAGAGAACGCATCTTGTTGGTCATATTCCTTCACTCTGGCTGCATGTGAGCCTGGAAAGTTATCTGGCCTGCTTGGCCCAATGGCTCTGCTTTTCTTTCCTTTCATTTCTTTAAAAAAAAATTTACTTATTCATTCATTCATTTATTTATTTGGCTGTGTCGGGTCTTAGTTGCAGCCCTGGGGATCTTCACTGGGTCAAGCGGAGTCATTCATTGCTGTGAACAGGCTCCAGAGCATATGGGCTGTTCGTTGCAGTACATTGGCTTAGTTGCTCCATGGCAAGTGGCATCTTAATTCCCTGACAGGAGTCAAACCTGCATTGTAAGGCAGATTCTTAATCACTGCACCACCAGGGAAGTCCCCTGCTTTTCTTGAAGACCTTCCTACCTAATGGAGAATTCCCTCAGCTTAGGTAAAGGGATTGGAGCTCTGGGCAGCTCAAAAATTCCCACCGAGATTGCTGCTGCATCCCGTGGAGCACCTTTGTGGGAATTAGTAAAAGGTGCCCCACGGAGATAATGGCATCTTTATGTTAGCCATGAGAGTATTCTTTCGAGATAATTTTTAAAGTACCCTTTCCTGAGTCAAGGGGCTCAGCCAGGTGAGCAGGATGTATCTGGATACTAGTCCACACTTCCCCTCAGCTGGAAGTCCTTGTTCACAGAATAACCTGCCCAACTACACGAAATGTTCCTGGTGGCTCTACACCTGCCAGAGATAAGGGGATTAAATGCGATTAGGAAACTACATCACAGAAGAGGCAGACTTGGGCAGTAGTATTGATCCTACACTGTACAATCCACAAGGCTTTTATTTTACAACCAGCCTTAAAACCATAAACTTTCGCTTCCCAGTCAGTTGGCAAATGTTATCAGAAAAGGTGGATAAAATTCCCTTTTTTTCTCTCCAGTTGATGCTGTTTTCTGAGTAAGTGCAGATGTCTGGCCAACTGTAAAAAGTTCAGGTGATCTTATTTTGACTCGAGATTTGAAGGGTCTTATTTGGGTTTTTGGAATCCTGTCTTGAGACATTCTTCACAAGAAAATTTTGTTAGCTGAGAAAATCCTTAGCTGTCAGCTTTGATTCAGGGTAGGGAATAGGACTGACTTTAGGAAAATGAATTACTGAGGAGATGAAGATACATTTCCTCTCCCTCCACCTTGGCTCTCTCCCACCTCTCCTGGGTCTTGTGTTTCTCTAACCCAAGTCATAAATTAATCATTTGGTGACATTTGATTTTTACAAGCTGAAGAAACTTAAGGCCAAGAGGATGAATCTTTAATGATGGAAATTAGGTACTGCTCGGAAGAAGAGAAAGGTTCTCTCAGGGCTAGTGAAATCACAACTTCCCAGGAAAACCAGTTCTTTCTGTATTGTCATATTCCTGAGGCTGACTGTCTTCCATAAAGTCTCCAGAACAGAGGTGAGCCACGGCTGTGACTGCCTAGGTCAGAGTGGGCCCCTAGTAATAAGCCATATGCAGTTAGCGTCCAGCCCCTGTGGTTGGGCTGTGGCCGGGCCAGGAGTGCCATGAAGGTGAAATAGTAGGTAGAAATTCCGGCTCAAACGCTAGGCACAATAAGGCAATCTGTACTTACTACTTCCAAATGAGTTCAAGGTAAGAGATAAATAAGTATTTTTAATGTTTACATAGAAGCTCTTATCTCAGAATAGGCTGTGAATTACTCTACTGTACGTTCCAGCTTCCACGTGACATTTACGTAACTAAAGTTTTCCTAGTTTCCACAATGGACACTGCCTTTCTTCCCAAAATGAACTGTTTCTGAAGTCATGATGAGAGTTGACTCTGGTGTTTTCTCCATGTGAGGCATTATTCTCCATGTGAGCACTTTACACATATTAACTTCTGAGAATCTTGTAAGAATTCTACATGGTAGGGACTCTTATTAACATCCTTATTTTGCAGTTGAGGAAACAAAAGATTGGCCAGTGTGAATGACAGAGTTTAGGGAAGAGGACATACCTACTAAGTGGTAGACATAGATTTTGAATCCCAGAGGCTGACTCTGGGTTTGGACTCTTCTATGCCACCATGGCTCCAGAAAGGAAAGTGACCCAGACTATCCAGGGAAAAAGGATGAAGGCCAGAGAAGCAGGGTCAGATATGAACAGCCAAAGGAGGAGGTGAAAGTAGATTGAGAAAGGAAAAATATAGATATGGAAACAGACTCAGAAAACCAGGGAATTCAGAGTTGGACAAAGACTGAACTCCTCTGTATTCCATCTATTGTGAAGTTCTTTCATGACCCTCAGAAAAAAAGAACAGAGAGTATATGACTATGTTGAGGGTTTACTACAGACCAATTCAAAGAGGATGCAGAAATGCGTGCTAGACTGTAACCATGAGAAAGAGCCAATGTCTTGCTTAGGAGCAAGAAAACCGCTGTCACTCAACAGTTTGTTTTTTAATTAATTCATTTATTTATTTTACTTTACAATATTGTATTGATTTTGCCATACATTGACATGAATCTGCCATGGGTGTACATGTGTTCCCCATCCTGAACCCCCCTCCCACTTCCCTCCCCATCCCATCCTTCTGGGTTATCCCAGTGCACCAGCCCCAAGCACCCTGTATCATGCGTCAAACCTGGACTGGCGATCTGTTTCACATATGATAATATACATGTTTCAATGCAATTCTCCCAAATCATCCTGCCCTCGCCTTTTCCCACAGAGTCCAAAAGACTGTTCACTACATCTGTGTCTCTTTTGCTGTCTCGCATACAGGATTATCATTACCTTCTTTCTAAATTCCATATGTATGTGTTAGTATACTGTATTGGTGTTTTTCTTTCTGGCTTACTTCACTCTGTATAATAGGCTCCAGTTTCATCCCCTCATTAGAATTGATTCAAATGTATTCTTTTTAATGGCTGAGTAATACTCCATTGTGTGTATGTACCACAGCTCTCTTATCCATTCATCTGCTGATGGACATCTAGGTTGCTTCCATGTCCTGGCTATTATAAACAATGCTGCGATGAGCATTGGGGTACACGTGTCTCTTTCGATTCTGGTTTCCTCGATGTGTATGCCCAGCAGTGGGATTTCTGGGTCATAAGGCAGTTCTATTTCCAGTTTTTTAAGGAATCTCCACATTGTTCTCCATAGTGGCTGTACTAGTTTGCATTCCCACCCACAGTGTAAGAGGGTTCCCTTTTCTCCACACCCTCTCCAGCATTTATTGCTTGTAGACTTTTGGATCGCAGCCATTCTGACTGGGGTGAAATGGTACCTCATTGTGGTTTTGATTTGCGTTTCTCTGATAATGAGTAATGTTGAGCATCTTTTCATGTGTTTGTTAGCCATCTGTATGTCTTCTTTGGAGAAATGTCTGTTCAGTTCTTTGGCCTACTTTTTGATTGGGTCTTTTATTTTTCTGAAATTGAGCTGTAGGAGTTGCTTGTATATTTTTGAGATTAATTCTTTGTCTGTTGGTTCGTATGCTATTATTTTCTCCCATTCTGAAGGCTGTCTTTTCACCTTGCTTATAGTTTCCTTTGTTGTGCTGAAGCTTTTAATTTTAATTAGGTCCCATTTGTTTATTTTTGCTTTTACTTCCAATATTCACTCAACAGTTTGACCATCCAATATATGGAAAAAGAAAATCAATTTAAAATGAAAAGGAATAAATTTGTTTAGTGGGGTTATTAAAAACCAATTACAAGTGTATGTTGTCCTCTTCAAGTTAAAAATAAAACACAGCTCAAAAGGCCAGATCTCCCTCACTCACTTCTTATTCAGTTCAGTTCAGTTCAGTCCCTCATACTTCCTATGATTTGATCCTCCCGTGATGTTAGAGATATAAAACTCTGGTCTTAATTGGCCTCAGTAGTGGCTCCAGAATTTCTAGACAAGAGGCTTTGGGGCAAGTAATCCAGCTGGCAGGGTGGGGCCAGGGCACTGGTTTAGACCTGTGTTTGCATGGAAAGCACACTGTGTCGTTAGCTCATATTTTTATCTGGGTGGCTTGGCGGGGTGAGGGAACTTTGCTCTCCAAGCTACCCTTGGCTGCTGTCACTGATAAGCAAGCAGACTGCAGAAGAAATGTTTCTAGCCTCCCAACCACTTTCTTTAAATCTTCTCTAGTAAGTTCAGAACATACGTATAAACGCATGTTGCCCAAAGACAAATACTATTTCACATTTCCTGACCAGCCGTTCCAAATGCTCTGGCTGCAGACAGCTTGTTCACTTGAACCCTTAATAAGGTTTTTTTTTTTTTTCCCCAGAAACACAAAACGCATTGTCCAGAAGAAACAAATTCATGGCACAAAACCAAAATGAACAAGATTTATGTATTTAAGTATATATCCATTCCTATTAGGATCCTACTCCTGTTTGAATCTGAATTTCTAATGGGAAAATGAAAATGGGGACAACTGAAGAGTTAGAAACAAAGAGACCCACAAAAGAAACAGTCTTGTCAATGCCAGTTGGTACCTGTCTTTAAAAATGTGAAAGAGCCCCTGTTTGAGTTCCCTGAGTCATACAGCAAATGCCCATGAGCGATCCATTTTATACATGATAGTGTATATGTTTCCCAGTTACTCTCTCCATTTGTCCCACCTTCTCCTTCCTCCCACACCCCTGTGTCCATAAATCTCTCTGTGTGTGCATCTTCGTTGCTGCCCAGCAAACAGGTTCATCAGTACCATCTTTCATATATGTGCATTACTATTCAATATTTGTTTTTCTCTTTCTGACTTATGTACTCTACATAATAGGCTCTAGGTTCATTCACCTCATTAGAACTGACTCAAATGCACTCCTTTTTATGGCTAAGCAATATTCCATTGTACATATGTACTACAGCTTCTTTATCCGTTCACCTGTTGATGGACATCTAGGTTGCTTCCAGGTCCTAGCTATTGTAAATAGTGCGGCAATGAACATTAGGATACACGCATCATTTTCGATTTTGGTTTCCTCAGGGTATATGCCTAGTAGTGGGATTGCTGGGTCATATGATACCTTTATTCCTAGTTTTTAAAGGAATCTCCATCCAATCTTCCATAGTGGGGCTATCAATTTATATTCCCACCAACAGTGCAAGAGGGTTCCTTTTCTCCACACCCTCTCCAGCATGTATTGTTTGTAGATTTTTTTGCTGATGGCCATTCTGACCAGTGTGAGGTGGTATCTCATTGTAGTTTTGATTTGTATTTCTCTAATAATGAGCGATGTTGAAAGATGTCATCACAAAAGGTGTACCAACTCAGTCTCAGAAGGTATTTGAGTGCTTATCGCCCAGCCTATCCTGTTTTTTTAAAATCAAGCTTTTATATTTTGCCAACCAGAAAGGTACATAAAAATCTCATAATTATATAGACTTATTTTAATCTAAATACAATGGTGCCTAAAAATCTCATAGTTATTTAGACTTACTTTAATTACAAGGGAAGTAAAAGATTTTATTTTTTATATATTTATGTCTATTATTTATTAAAAATGGTGCATTAAAAATCTCATAGTTATTTAGACTTACTTTAATTACAAGGGAAGTAAAAGATTTTTTAAAATATTTTATGTCTATTATTATATAATGTTTAGATATTTAATTTTGCTGGTTTGTATGAAACTCATATCACTAATGTTGTTCTATATCTTTTTAAAATTGGAGGGTTTGTTTTTTTGAGAAATACTATTAGCAAAAGATGTTGCTTAGTCACCACTTTAATTTCAAGTGAAGAAACTCATTGGAAGATGTGTTAATAATAGAAGAAAGTGAGAAGGATAATTATGATTTTATGAGATGGGCTAGGAAGCAAGAGTTTCTAAGCAGAAGCATGAGAAAAAGCATAAAATTAAAAGCATGGGTTGGAGAGTTGAACCTAAACTATAGTCCAGGGAGAGGCAGGAGGGTCTACTCTACCTGGGTTTAAAAGGGGAAAGTTAAAGTAGCCCGTAAGCTCTGTGGTATGAGAATTTTGGGACATCTATATGAGGAAAGACTATGTGGGGGAAAAAAAAAGTATTGGGCCCATCCTGAGTGGCAAATGTGCAAAGTGGAAAGAGGCAGAACCCCAAGTCTAGCCAGGGATTAGATTGTGAAACTCTTAAAGGCCGTGCAAAGGAAATGTATTCAGAAGAAGATAATGGGTCATATTTTTAGCCAGTGGATGGACATTTAGAAATAACACTGGACCGCTGGGGAGGAAATTTGGGTCAGGGAACCTAAATAGAGAACCAGCACAATGACTTGGTTGAGAAATGACAAAGCCTTGCACAGTGCAGGACTGCAGGAATGATGAGAGAAAACACTGATCAGACTTCTTCCAAGACAGAAGTGACAGGACATGGGAGCCAGCTAGTCTTAGAAATGGAGATGAGGGAGCAATCATAGCCGATTCCCTGGTTTTTCACTTTATTGTCTCGGTAAATGGAAACTTCTTTAACTGAAGTAGGCCATACAAAGGAAGATTGGATTCTTTGGTGGGGATGGGAGCATGTGGGGTGAGAATGGGCACAAAATGAATCTAATTTTGACTTAAAGGTGTTGTAAAGAGGTCAAGGGGAAGAGTCAGCCCCATTTAATGTACTCATTTTTTCAACAAATATTATTGAATACCTACTCATCCAGGTACTGTTCTGGTTGTGGGGATACCATTGTAAGAAAGACAAAATTCTGATTCTTACAGAGGTTATATTCTAGGGAAAGTAGCTAGAACATTAATGTCAGAACAAATTTATGATGCATAAGAATTAAATTTTATTCCTTGGGTACACTGAGTTATATGAAAGCCTTTTGTAAAGTTAATATGCATAACACATATATGTTCCCATTGACTCAGCATAATTTTTGTAAATTAAAATATAAAGATTAATAGCTTTATTTTCTCTTATTACATACTGTTGTGTCTGTTTATCTATTTGAAGCCAAGGTTTTGCCCCCCAATGAAACCCTCATTTATTACAAAGTTCATGTGGGTAACTAGGAAATACATTACGATGATTTGTGTGTTGACATAGTCTTCAGAAAAATCAGTGGTTAAGCATAACCTCCCTGAGCCTCAGTTTCCTTACTTGTTAACTATGCGAGGTGGTATGAATGATCTCAGATGCCAGCTCCACGAGCCCAGTCAAGTCTGTCCACTGTGACTTTTTGTCCTGTCACTTCACCTGTCTTCTCAGTATCCTGCACAGGGTTCCTTCATCACCCTTCCACCTTCTGCACCAGGCTTCCCTTGGTCCTTGTCCCTCTGGACCCAACACTGATGGGACTGAATTCTGTGGGAGAAAATTCTCACAATCTTGCTTTTAATGGCATTGTATTGTCTTGTATCGAAGTCTAAACTGAGTTTTCGAAAGGCCTAGCAATTCTTCTGCACTTCTTTTGCAGTTTCCTCTCCTTCCTGGCAGTGGCCTCTCAGACCCAAATAACAGAACTCACTCAGGTACACAGCTGAGACAGGAGCTCCTCAGACTCCGAGCCTGACGTGCACAGAGTCACTTGCTTTGTCCTCTGCCCTGCTCTCCATCCCTTGCTGTCACAATGGAAGAAGTGCCCTCCTTCTGCACATGGCTCACCCCTCCCTTTTGCCCTTCTATGATCTGGGTTTTGTTTTCTCCTCCCTTTCCAGGGACTTTTCCCTGCTGATCTATATCATCTGCTCTTCCACATCTTCATACTGTCCCCCTGAGGCTCATTCTTAACAGCCACAGATATGCGTAAGCCTTTCTTAAAAACAAATTGACAAAGGAACCACCTTATTCATCCCCCATCCCCCTCCAGCTATCACCCTCAACTTACATTCACAATCAGATCTTTTTTTTTTTTTTGATTATAGTTGATCCTCAATATTGTGCCAGTTCCAGGTGTACAGCTAAATGACTTAGAGATGGATTGATAGATTCTTTTCCAGATTCTGTCCATTATAGATCGTTACAAGATGATACAGTTCCCTACTTTGTACATTATACGATAGGTCTCTATTGTCCATCCATTTTATATTAGTAGAGTGTATCTGTCAATTCCAAACTCCCAATCTATCCTTCCCTCTCCCATCCCCTGGCAACCACAAATCTGCTCACCAAGTCTGTGAATCTCTCTCTGTTTTGTAAATAAGTTCATATAGATTCCATATATAAGTGATATTTGTTTTTCTCTGTTTGATTTATTTCACTTAGCATGATAATCTCTAGGTTCATCCATGTTGCTGCAAATGGCATTATTTCATTCTTTTTTACAGCTGTGTAATATTCCATTGTATATATGTGTGTGTGTATCTATCAGTGGGTGTTTAGGTTGCTTCTATGTCTTGGCTATTGTAAATAGTGCTGCAATGAACACAGGGATGCATGTATCTTTTTGAATTAGAGTTTTCATCTTTTCTGGCTATACGCACAGGAGTGAGATCACTGGATCATGTGATAGCTCTATTTTTAGTTTTTTAAATAACCTCCAGACTGTTTTCTGCCATGGCTGCACCAGTTTACATTCCTACCAACAGTATAGAAAGGGTTCCTTTTCTCTACACCCTCTGTAGCAGTTTTTATTTATAGACTTTTTAATGATCGCCATTCTGACCTGTGTGTGGTGATATACTTCATTGTACTTTTGGTTTGCATTTCTCTAATAATTACCAATGATAAGCATCTTTTCATGTGCCTGTTGGCCCTCTGTATGTCTTCTTTGGAGAAATGTCTATTACAGGACTGATGCTGAAGCTGAAACGCTAATACTTTGGCTACCTGATACGAAGAATTGACTCATTTGAAAAGACTCTGATGCTGGGAAACATTAAGGCAGGAGGAGAAGGGGACAGAGGATGAGATGGTTGGATGGCATCACTGACTCAATGGACGTGGGTTTGGGTGAACTCCAGGAGTTGGTGATGGACAGGGAAGCCTTGCGTGCTGCAGTCCATGGGGTTGCAGAGAGTCGGACATGACTGAGCAACTGAACTGAACTGAACTGCTTATTTTTTTGATTGTGCTATTTTTGGAATATTGAGATGCATGAGCTGTTTGTATCACAACCAGACTTCTTGAAGGAGTTGCCCACTATCTCTGTTCTCCAGTGTCATCTCCCACTCACTCCTCAGCTCTCTCCAGAATGGCTCCAGTCGGTATGTCTGATCCAAAGGTGTTTAGTAAATAAAAATACATTAGACTGGTGGATGGAATGAAATTAAATATCCCAGGGCACTCTCAGATTGATAAGAATGTACATTAAGAAGGTTTTCAATGTGAAGTATATAAAACATCATGCTTTGGTGGGAATGATTTACTTTGGGTAAGTCATTCTGAACACTTGATATTCTTTTGATCTAAAGCATTTCTTCTCTCAGAACTGATCATTTCAGTGAAGTCAAGAGGAAAAAAGGAAATGCCATTCTTTGATAGACCAAGTTCTGACTGAAAAAAATGACTCTTCCACAGACCCAATATTTTAAAGTTAATTTGGAGATGGAGTTGGACTGTGGATGATTGAAACTGCTCTATCTTAGAGCTATTACCTCCTGAGAAGTCCCTGCCTGTCATAGATGTGCCCGCAGGGTACTCTTATTTGGAGCTACAGTATTTTCCTCTAACAGAAGAAGGCTGAAACATGTAGGAAAATAGGAAGAGTTGGCTGGTCGTGTACACAATGACTTAGGTCTGCTTGTTGGAGCCAGATCCTGAATGCAGTCTTTCTCGCTGAATGCCTGTGAACACCATGCATCAGTGAAGAATAACACACGGGATACACCAACATACCCTACACGAGTCACATAATTTCTTTGGATGACAGCCGCTCTTTCTTCAAGTGAAAGCCCATCTTCCCTGCTTCGCTTGGACTGTGGCATTCCTGGTTTTAGTACAACCGTGGCTGTTTCAAGTCAGTCCAGCTCCCTCCCTCTTGGGGTTATTTATCTTTCACATATGATCCTTCTTATGAGCAGAGAAAAGCAATGGCATCTGGCTGTCTTCAAAGAACCACAGAGAAAGGGTGGCACCCTTTGGTTTAAAAATAATAAACAAGTAACAAAAGCCAATGCCCTGTGAACTGGTGGCACGAGGCCCTATGTGGCTGCAAACGTTCCTTCCTCCTGTCTTCCCAGGGCTACTGGGTATTTTAGGGGCACCTGTTGATGGTCTCAGCTGTCAGAGCATTGCTGGCTCCAAAGGGTATGAAACAACAAAGGAGCGAACCCAGGGCACTGTTGGCCCAGCAGCCCGGCAGGCTGCCATCACAGAAGGCATGGCAAGCAGACACGCCAGCCACATCCTACCACGTCCCCAAAACATCACACTTGTCTGCCACGCATCGTTCCCTCTCTAGCCTTTGTCTCCGCAAGAGTAGAATCCAGTCCAGTCTTGCCCTAGGTGTGAAAGATCAACTAACCACTTGGAGTGACCTAGAGAAGGACAGACACCCTCACAGGGCAGGGTGAGCGTTCCGAAAAAAAAACCAAAAAAAAAACCCTGCTTAAATGAAAACAAACCCTTAATCTAGATGGGACTAAGGCTCCATTATTTCCAAGGCACAGGCTATTTGCTTTTGACATTTTCTTCTGTTTTCTGTCAAATCCACTCCTGTTAACACCTGTCTTATCATCACAATATCTCTCAATTAAGTTGTCTCTAAATCCTACTACTCCATTAAAAAATTTAATTGACTTTGAAAATGAGACTATGAGGTGCAGAGGAATGAAATGATTATACAAGAGCTTCAGGTATAAAATTTCACTATTAGAAATGCAATATCGTGGCCGGCTCCAGGATCTGTGAAAGCACATTTTCGGTTATTGATAGACCACCAGAGTTCTCTGAGGCTACAGATTGCCAAAGAACAGGGCAGAGAACAGAAATGCGGGCAGAAAGGCAAACAAATATGAACTGGGACTCTTAAAGAGACTGTATTTTTTATTTCACATTCTTTAAAAACTTGAGGTAGGTACAACACAAAATTGTGTGCTTAGCCGCTCAGTCGTGTCCAACTCTTTGCAACCCCATGGACTACAGCACACCAGGCTCCTCTGTCCCTGGGATTCTTCAGGCAAGAGTACTGAAGCGGGTTGCCGTTTCCTTCCCCAGGGAATCTTCCCAACCCAGGGATCGAACCCAGGTCTCTTTACCATCTGAGCCACCGGAGAACCACAACACAAAAGTAAATATCTTAAAAATAGCCAGTCCTTACAATGTCTTATAACCAAGAATGCATACTTTTCTAATATACTAAAGATTAAGGAGATTAAAACACTCATGCTGGAATATGATTACACATTTGTACACACTATTTTTTCCCTTATATCACATAACATGTTACTAAAGGTAGCGTCTTGGAAAAAAGGAGGAAAGAAAGAAATGGTTCACATAAAAGACTTGGGTGGGACCTGATAATATAGTTCCTGCAGTTGAGTAGGCCATAGCAATGTACAGATCCCTGACTAGGTCAACAGATTGTTGTTTTTTGTTGTTCAGTTGCTAAGCCATGAGTAACACATGAGTCATGTCCCACTCTTTACAACCCTATGGACTGCAGTCACCAGGCTTCCCTGTCCTTCACTGTCTCCCCACGTTTGCTCAAACTCAAGTCCTTTGAGTCAGTGATGCCATCTAACCATCTCATTCAAGAGATAGTACTCAGATAATTACTGTGTAAATCATAGTAAAATCAACAGTGGTTTACAATCACTGGGGAAAATAAATATAAGTCACCAAAAGATGAAAGAAACTTTCTTGGCAGATCCATCATCCACAAAATTAAAATGATGAGGCAGAAAGCACACACTGTCACAGATGCCATAAAACTCAGATTCCTTGTCTGGGGAGGATGTGCGGGAACAGCTGCTCCTCACAGGCCCAGTGTAGCAGGTGCTATATATGAAAGCCAGTGTTCCTGTTTTTATTTCTTGTGACTCTTCCCTCATTTGGAGGATAAGGGGATTGGCCAAGTTACAGCAAAGAACTCACAGCTCCAAGTTTGACGCTTCCAGGATATTCACTGAGATGATCCACAGGGTTGAAATGTGCCGCCTGTTCTTAGGCCAGTTAGCTTGCAATTGTGTACCATTCACTACATTTTAAAATTTGAATTCATTGACAGTATTTAAAAATGGGAATGTATCACAGAAAAGTGTAGATGCACAGTATCTTTTGAAAACAGGACTGGCTATATCATTGGGGGAGTCTAATACAAAATGAAAATGCAGCCACCCTTGTTCAAAAACGATTAAGAATTTTATGAGAGTGACAACGGAGCATGAGAGCAAGTGTGGGCCCGTCTAAGTACAGACCTGATGTGCCTCCACAACTAACCTGCCCAAGAAGCTACTAGCCCATGAAAATCCAGAGGCTCTGGCCCCCCAGGCCTGTGTTCCTCAGATAGCAATCAGGGGCAGCCAAATGCTGGCTACCGCTCTAAAGTGGAGCCTGCCCGCCCAGTCATCACAGCCTCCTTCGTTCCCTTTAGCTCCTACAATGAAGTCAAGCGTCAGTCAACATTCATCTGCACTTGCTCAGTTGGTGTTTTTTCTTTCACCTTGACTTCACTGAACCATATATACCACTTGATTGGCCCCCGTTAAAGTACAAGTCTGAGCCCTCTGGTCCAAAGGATATAACTGGCCATAGAAAGACATGCTTACTGTTCCCCTCTGGGGACACTGACCCACTGCAAGGCTCTTCTTAATGCTCATTGAAAGCAGACGTCACCCACACACAGGTTGGACAACCTTTTCTGTTCTAAGACAGTACAGTTAAGGGAGGATGGTAAGCACGTGTCAAGAAGTAGCTTGGCATGACCTCAACCTGCCTTGCCTCTTCCAGAAGGATTACAAGGGCCAGAGCAAGACAGGAAGATGGATGAGGCCTCTTCCACTCTAGGAGTCAAGAAATCTTTCATTTTTTGAAAACCGATACGATTTTGTTCTAAAAGCTAAACCAAAAAATGACAACCACAAATGCTACTTTAAAAAGGTCACTCTTTTAAAATTAATGCCTATGCAAAGTGTTAGCTATCAGTCACTCCGTTTGACCCCACCTGATGTACTTTGACGAATCTTTCTTCTGAAAAGAATAAATCATGCTCTTTGGAGGATAAATCTAACAGGCTTTGCTCTTCCTGAATAACAATGTATTCCATAATGATGTGCTTTGTTCTCTTGAGCTTCAGAATTTATAAGCTTGAAGTTTATTACAGACCCTACAACAGCACTGTTCTGTACTCTAAAACTGATTTGCCTGCTTAGGCTGCATAAAATCTAAAGGAAAATCTGTCAACAGTTCCTTTTGCCTTTGTTTGACCTCCATGCAATTCTGGGCACCATAGAGTATTTCATTTTTCAGGAGCATTTCCAACCCAAGTCTGTTTCTACTCAAGATTTGTTCTATACTAAACCTGAAAAGGTTCATTGGTCAGGGTTCTGGTTGACTCATTCCACTATATTTCCCCACTTGGTCAACATTCTTTACTTCATTTCCTAGCCGTAGCCTTTGCCGGTACTTTTGCATTCATCTAACTTAAGCACCCACATAGTAAATATTTGGTGAGTACTTTATACATGAATAAATAAAAAATAATAGATTTATTCTTTAAGTGACCAATATGATAAATATATTGCTTTTTAATGCTTTTAATAACTCTCTTTTATTATTGTTGCTCTTAAGCAAAGATAAATATGCATGCTTTATGTTCAGTCACAATAGGTCTTTTATAAAAAGCACTTGAAGAAAAACATTAATTTCTTCGAGCCTTGTTGCAGTTCAGGAAATGTGAAATAATTTAATGAAACTTTGTATTAGCATGCCCAACTTTTGCATTTATCTTTATTCAGTTCTACTATAATTTATATATACTGTTATAGGCATGCAAATTGCAAATACTGCACATGGGTGTCTTTATTTTGTTCACTTGTTCGAAAAGTCTTTAAAAGGAGACTGCAAATGTGGCTTTTCCTTCTGACTCCATCTCCACTACCCCCACGCAACTCTAGGGTTCTTTGTGTCCTGTGGTTACTCAGTCCACATTACAGATAAATGAGATCATTTGAGGACTGTAATACTGAAGCCACTCAACCTCAAACTTTCTTCCTCTTCCTCTTTTTCTCTCCTCAGCCCTCAACATTTAACTTCTTACTCAGTTACTTGAGGATTTCACATTTTAGGACCCTATGTAATATTGATTTCTAAAACAATGGCTCTATTTTCTTTTTTATTGATTTATTTACTTGCTGAAGTATAGTTGATTAACAATATTGTGTTAGTTTCTGGTATATAGCACAGTGATTGGATTTTTTTCCCCTTCAGATTCTGCTCCACTATGGGTTATTACAAGATAATGGGTATAGTTCCCCGTGCTCTGCAGTATATATCCTTGTTGCTTAGCTATGTTATAAATAGCAATTGTTAATCCCAAATCCCTAGTTTGTCCCTCCCCTTCTTCCATCTTTCCTTTGGTAACTACAAGCTTGTTTTCTATATCTGTAAGTCTGTTTCACATATACATTTATTTGTATTGTTTTTTACCTTCTTTATGTTATATAGTATTTGTCTTTGTCTGACTTATTACACTAAACATAATATTCTCTAGGTTCATCTACATTCCTGCAAATGGCAACATTTCATTCTTTTTTATGGCTGAGTAATATTCCATTGTGTGTGTTTGTGTGTGTGTGTGTGTCTCACATTTCCTTCATTCAATTGTTCATGAATAGAAATAGTGCTGCTATGAAGATTGGAGTGCATATATCTTTCAAAATTAGTGTTTTCATTTTTTCTGGATTTTTTTTTTCCCTAGAAGTGAAATTGCTGGCTCATATGGTCTTAAGTTAACAGATCAATTTTTTAAGGAAACTCCATACTGTTTCCCATAGTGGCTGCAGCAATTTACATCCTACCAGCAGTGTATGAGGGTTCCTTTTGTCTATATTTTCAGAAATGTTTGCCTTTTGTAGGCTTTTTATACCCAAGGCTCTCATACTTAGTTGAGAAACAACAGGATGGCCTCAGGTCTCCATGACAAGGGTCACTCTTCCCCACCTTCACTCTTGTTCTAAATGTCCATTGATATACCCTCCTCAGGGCTTTCAAATTGAAATCTCCACCTTCACCCTCAGGGTTTGTCTTAGCCATCTCAAGTGAATCTGCCATAATGGCTTACATTTGTTAAGCATTTATTAAGGGTTATGGACTTTTCCAAGAACTTGACATAGACTATTTTCTTCAGTCTTCACAAAAGCTAATGAAGGTAGGTACAAGTATTACCATAATTCATCAATTCTCTGACTTATTTCATTTTCTGAAATAGAATGTGTCTTAAAATCAAGTATTAGCAGCACTTGAAGAATCTTATTGGCACACAAAATGAAGGGGTATATATTTTACAATCTGTGGAATCTTAGATTTGATGAAATATAGTATCCGCATCCAACTCAACGAAAACACAAGCTTAGAGAAGTTAATTTAAGACCATGAATCCGTGCAGTGTTATTCCAAAGCCCAATCTTTTAACTACTACTCTGCAACTCAGGGCAGTGATCCTTGATATTTTCTTTTCTTCGTCATTTCCTTTTCATAGTCAGATTTAAACGTACAATTTGTAAAAAACCAATGGTTATTTTCATTTTGTAATCTAAAAGGGAACACATATTCATTGTAAAACTTTAAAGAGCATAAAATTTAAGGACAAAATAGATATCACCGTGAATATTAAAAGATAGTCATATTGCCAACATGTTGATATATTTCTTCCAGGGTTTTGGTGCCTTAGGCACAGTCACATATTGACCCTTAATCAACCTGGAGGTTAGTGGTGCTGACCCTCTGTGCAGTCAGAAATCTACATGTAATTTATAGTTGGTCCTCAGTATCCCCAGTTCCTTTGTATCTCTGGTTCTTCATCAGGGTTCAACCAATCACTACTATTACTATTGTACTTATTATTGAAAAATACCTGTGTAGAAGTGGCCCAGCACAGTTCAAACCCATGTTGTTCAAGGGTCAACTACATATGTAGAGCATACCAATGAGGTAGTTTTGTATCCCTCTGTTTTAGCACTATGCAGTGAGCATCTCCCCATGGTACATACATTCATGCTAAGTTCCTTCAGTTGCGCCCAACTCTTTGTGATCCTATGGACTGTAGCCTACCAGGTTCCTCTGTACATGGGGTTCTCCAGGCAAGAATACTGGAATGGGTTGCCATGCCCTCCTCCAGGGGATCTTCCCAAACCAGGGATCAAACTCGAGTCTCCTCTGTCTCCTGCATTAGTAGGTGGGTTCTTAACCACTAGCACCACCTGGGAAGCCCACTTCCCCATGGTTTTATATGTTTTATAAGCACAAGACTTTAAACAGTCATCCAACTTTTGTTGTAGTGTTGAACTATAATTGAACACTTGTGTTTTTGCCAAGTTTGGCTCAGACCGTAAAGAATCTGCCTGCAATGCAGGAGACCTATCAATTCCTGGGTCAGGAAGGTTCCCTGGAGAAGGGAATGGCTACCCACTCCAGTATTCTTGCCTGGAGGATTCCATAGACAGAGGAGCCTGATGGGCTACAGTCCATGGGGTGACAAAGAATCGGACACAACTGAGCGACTAACATTTTCACTATAAGTACATGTGATGGGCAACCTTATTACTATCTAAAAGTTCCAATATCTGTTTATACTTCTTTTTGAGTTATAATGGTTTCCTTAGCTTATCAATAGAGTTAAAACAGTATGTGCCTCCCACACAGAAGAGCTGTGAGCTTGAAGTAGCTGAAAAATCCAGAGCTCAAGTGGGAGACATTTCCCTAAAGAGAACACCCGTGGCTTCCTCTGGAGCTGCTGCTGCTGCTAAGTCGCTTCAGTCGTGTCTGACTCTGTGCGACCCCATAGATGGCAGCCCACCGGGCTCCCCCATCCCTGGGATTCTCCAGGCAAGAACACTGGAGTGGGTGGCCATTTCCTTCTCCAATGCATGAAAGTGAAAAATGAAAGTGAAGTCACTCAGTCGTGTCCGACTCTAGCGACCCCATGGACTGCAGCCTACCAGGCTCCTCCGTCCATGGGATTTTCCAGGCAAAAGTAGTGGAGTGGGTTGTCATTGCCTTCTCCCTGGAGCTGCTACTTGGCATTATTCAACCTCTTTGGGAGAGGATTTTATCCTTGCTAGAAAAGCCCCAGGGGGCTTCCCTGGTGGCTTAGCAGTAAAGAATCTGTCTGCAATTCAGGAGCCTCAGGACACATGGGTTTGATCCCTGGGTCGGGCAGATCCCCTGGAGGAGAGGGCAAGGCAACCCACTCCAGTATTCTTGCCTGGAAAATCCCATGGACAGAGAAGCCTGGCAAGCTGTAGTCCATAGGATTGGGAAGAGTCAGACGTGACTGAAGCAACCTAGCAGCAGCAGTAGAAAAGGCTCAGATGGTCAGAGTGTTTGAAGTTGAGTTACCATAGCAATAGGATATTTGTGCTATACACATTCTGGTCACATCATTGAGGTGGAGGCTACAAAATGAACATTGCTTTCACAGTGTTGGGTTGTAGGGTTTGGGGCACAAAGAAACTGGTAATGGGAATTGGAAACTAGGAAATCTAGTCTTAACACTTTTAGGGTTCCTTTTCTTAGTCTCATTTTCTTTTTACCTCTTCTCACTACTGACAAGAGAAAGTCAGAAGATTACCTCTTCTCACTACTGACAAGAGAAAGTCAAGAGATTACTTAGCAAGTAATCAATACAGCAGAGTTTAGTCTTTAAAAAAGGTCACAGAGGACCATAGAAAGGAAGTTTTTAAGAGAGCCCTTGGGAAGACTTCAGATTCCTGACAGCTCATCCACTAATCCGCAGAAAGTGACTTTGTATGTCTTCCCACTTTCAAAAAAGAACTACTGTCAATTGGATTTTATTTCCTGGATATGTTTATGTTTACTATTGTGTTTAGAATGTTTCTTGAAAATTAATGTCTTTTGATGACTGAGGGATATTTTCTCAGTATCCTCGAAGTCTTCAGTAACATCTTTTGATTTTCAATTAAACAATCTAGAACCCTTTAACTAATAATTTCAATGGCTCAGCAGGTAAAAAATCTGCCTGCAGTTCTGGAGACAATAGGAGACGCAGGTTTGATCCCACAAAGAGTTGGACACAACTAAGTCACCAAGCACACAGAACTTTCTAATCATAAATTTTTCTAAGTGAAAGTAAAGCACCTACTGTCTGATTGTTCTGTGCTCATCAGTACCTGCTACCTGTCAACTATGTGTGTGACAATCTTTAAAGTGTTCTGCTAAGTCACGTCAGTTGTGTCCGACTCTGTGCGACCCCAAGGATCACAGCCCACCAGGCTCCCCCGTCCCTGGGATTCTCCAGGCAAGAACACTGGAGTGGGTTGCCATTTCCTTCTCCAATGCATGAAAGTGAAAAGTGAAAGTGAAGTCGCTCAGTCGTGTCCGACTCTTAGCGACCCCATGGACTGCAGCCTACCAGGCTCCTCCATCCATGGGATTTTCCAGGCAAGAGTACTGGAGTGGGGTGCCATTGCCTTCTCTAGTAAAGTGTTCTAGGGACAACCAAATGCAAATACTGCTTTCTCTGTGCTATCAACTGAGACAAAGTTTGACAGTCTATTAGGCGTCAGGGAGATGAAACCGAAGAGTGAAAGTGGGGGTGACTCAAGTAGATAACATATTTGTATAACTAATGCTTTTCTAGAGTTCAATTTCAGAAATTCAGTATGAAATCTGGGCTAATTCTTATTATTCAGTATTAAATAATGAGTATTTGTTTTGATAGTAATGGGTGCCATTTTTCAGGGTGCTTCTTAAAACAGAGCTAAAGCATAATCCCTGTGCACAGAGCATTTGCCTTCAAATAAGGGAGAAAAATATTTCTCTAGAATCACCATAACCTGGGCAATTAACAGAGGAGGGTCATAAGAAGACCCAGCATTCAAAGGAAGAGAAAGCTGTTTGGTGAAGGGTTCACTGGGGACTTGACTAAAGTTGATTAGGAATTTAGCCATAGAAATTGGGCAAAAGGAATTTCATGAGAAGAGGCTCCAAAGGGAAACTATTAGAGTGAATTTGGGAAACTTTGCAGATTCTAGGTTGACAGCTGAAAAACATGAGCTACTTCCTGGTATATGAGATTAATTTTCTCATCATTTTTCAGTTTAAGTAAATGTGCCACCTAGTTGACAATCCCTCTGAATTTCTTATTAAATGAGATGGGATGTATGTGTGCTGGGTACACATACATCCCAGGGCATGGCAATCCACTCCAGTATTCTTGCCTGGAGAATCCCATGGACAGAGGAGCCTGGCATTCTACAGTCCATGACTTCACAGAGTCAGACATGACTAAAGTGACTTAGCCCACAAGCACGGACGTATGTGTATCCAGTACATACCATAGAACAAATAGAAAGAACTAAGCTTGCCTTTAAAATCATACCTCTTAGCTTAATTTAAAGACATGACCATTATTTTTAATCTTTCCTCTCAGGTTGCATGTACTTTCTGAGACAGTTGACAGAATTTGGCTGACAAGAAAGCAAAATTTTTGGAACTGTGTAGTTTTTAATTTTTATACCAATTTCCCAATAATTTAAACTCTGTTTTTCTCTGTTTTGTGAAAGGAAAATATACATTGGCCCTTGTAGGCTCCTGGAGCACTCAACAACACATCAACCCTCATTTTGTTATTGTGCAATCACATTTTCTTCACTCATTAGATGATAATGTTTTTATTGGTCCAAGACACTCGCAGCTGTATTACTTTCACTGCAGGCTGAAGCAATTAGTAGGCAGCCCTGAGGGACAGGATTGCTTGATTCTACCCAGGAGAGCTAGTTGTTTGAACAAAACAGTTGCTCCCTTTAAAAAAATTCTCCTCGTGATGATTTTAGATGGCTTTTCAATTTGAAATCTTTGCCTGAAAAGATGCTATGATTACATGTCACAATATAAAACAAATGTGTATGATTTATAAAGTTCATTTAAGCACTATAGCAAAGCCATATTAACATTTCACTTTGTGTTATTATGATTTTCCTTCTCTTCACTTGATCTCAAATTACTTCTTTTGGATGGATAGTAAAATATGTGTAAGGTTTTTGGTGTGTGATCAAAGAGAAAGTTTCAAGGTCTCTGTCTTGGTTGGAAATATGAAGAAAGTTCCCGAGAGACAAAGAACTCAATGTAATTGTTTTTATACAGCTTATTCGAGCACCACTATGCCCAACTACAGTAATACGATCTTGCTTAGCTAGAATATTTGCTTTTTTATTACAAAGGTTTATTCTAGGAACACAAGCAATAGGTTATCTACAAAAAGAATACTAGTTTCAAGCTCTGGACGTCTCTGAAGGTTCATAGAGAGTTTTGCTTTCGTAAGGAAAAATACATTTAAAATATTCTTCTTCTTAATCATTTGAGCAATAAATACAAAGCAATTCCTATAGATAAATAAGTAAGGAATAGTAAAATGTATAAACAGAGTACAGAGAAGATAATGCTCCTGCTTTCAAGAAGTTTACCATTTTATCTTTATGATGTAGTATAAACAGACTGGAAGAAATAAATCAAAATTCAAATCATTATATATTTATTGAGCACTGAATGTGCCCAAATTGGAAACTAGAACAATGAACTAGAAGCTTAAATAATTTTGAAAGTGATGCTCTCTTAAAATAGTTTTAACACAATACAATTTTAATATAATAAGTCAGATAATGAAACTGCTAGAATAGAGATATAAATTGTGTGCTATCAGAGAATTAATTAACTGATTATCTGCTGTCAACCCATCAGTGAATGTGAACAAGGCAGAACTGTGAAATGAGAGAAAAGGATGGGCCACCTGAGAATCTTAACACTTGGATTTTACTCCAAGAGTATTTTCTGAGTGAGAACTATCTAGGGGACAACCAAAGAATAAGATTTGCTTTTAAAAAGAGAGCCAAGCCTTTCTAATGCGTCCATAATTAAAAGTTTCCCTCAATTTCTATCAGCTTGCAGAATCACCCCTTTCTTTGGCTAAGTTGAGAATAATTGCTTAAAAAGATTGGCTATCTTGGCTATCATTTCAACTATCAGGAGGTTCAAGCCCCATGAGAGTCCACAGTAGCTTGGGGCTTGGACAGGACCTGCTGGCACAATTAGGATGCCGCGTGTATGCACCAAGATAATTCACAGATTCCCAGGCTCTGAGGTACTCTCATTTCATTTGGTTTTATCTAGAAAACAACAGGATATAAATATGTAGTTTGGTTTTGGATGACTTGGTTCAGAGGCAGTATAAATTACTATCCTGTTGAATTAGTAATCCAATTTCAAATTACTAATAAATTTGAAATCCACTTTGTTCCAACCCCCAATTCTGTTTCCCAAATTTCTTTTCTCTCTACACGCAACTACTATTTTGAATTTTTTGAGTGATTCTTTCAGGTTAAAAATTTTTTATTAGTCGATTTTGTTCTGTAGATTCTCTTACATGTATTTTTACTATAGACATGTTTTTATGCCTTCCTTGTTTCATACATATTTTTAAAATTTTACATTAATGCTGTCATACCATCTATAGTAGCATTTTGTTGTTTAGTTACTAAGTCATGTCTGACTCTTTGCAACCCCATGGACTGCAGTACACCAGGCTTCTCTGTCCTTCACTATCTTCCATTGTGCTCAAACTCATGTCCATTGAGTCAGTGATGCTATCCAACCACCTCATCCTCTGATTCCCCTTTCTTCTCCTGCCCTCAATCTTTTCCAGCATCAGGGTCTTTCTCAATGAGTCAGTTCTTTGCATCCAGTGGTCAAAGTGTTGGAGCTTCAGCTTCAGCCTCAGTCCTTCCAATGAATATTCAGTGTGGATTTCCTTTAGGCTTGGCTGGTTGGATCTCCTTGCTGTCCAAAATACTCTCAAGAGTCTTCTCCAGTACCATGATTCAAAAGCATCAATTCTTTGGGGCTCAGCCTTCTTTAGGGTCCAATTTTCACATCCATACATGACTACTGGAAAAACTATAGCTTTGACTGTATGGACCTTTGTTGGCAAAATTATATCTCTGCTTTTTATATGCTGTCTAGGTTTGTCATGGCTTTCCTTCCATAGAAATATATTATATTTATATAATAGCATATAGATAATGTATATAATAGCACATCTATGTCTATATCTGTAATAGTCTTCAGTGATTATCCTGGTGTGGTAGTTTCTTCAGGGAAAATACTGAAACATGGATTATAGGGATATAGGACAGTGCATTTTTCAGCTGTATTAGGTGTTTCCTAATGGCTCTAGAGTTAATATGCTAATGTACAACTCATGCCAGCATTTTTTAAGACCTTCCGTTTCTCACATCGTCTCCAATATTTGATGCTTCTTTGATTTTTTCCAATCAAATAAGTATGACATTGTATCCTTGTATTAATTTCTATTTTTCTGATTAGTAGTAAGATTAAAGATATTTTCATATATTTATTGGACATTTGTTTCACTTGTGAGTTCTACTTTTTCATGCTTTTATTTTTCATATCTTGCTGATTTTGTCTTTTTGTTTAAAAAATGATATATAAAAGTTCATATTTTTCCATTCATTTCTCTACTATTTATTTGAATTTAATCTTTGATTCTTTAGATTTTAAAATTAGCAGTTAAATTTGTTTTCAACTTATGAGAAATAAATATAGTTAAGATTATGATTTTCCTTCTGAGTATCACTTTAATTTGTATTAAATTATATTAGGTTGTATTAAAATTATAGTTTTGTCCAGATATATGCCCAGGAGTGGGATTTCTGGATCATATGTTAATTCTTCTTTTAGTTTTCTGAGGATCTACCATGCTGTTTTTCCTTTTATAAAAAAACACATAAAACAGCATTTGTTGTAGACTTTTTCATGATGTCCGTTCTGACTGCTGTGAGGTGGTACCTAGTTGTTTTGACTTGCATTTCTCTAATAATTGCTGACAGCATCTTTTCATGTGCCTACTGGCCGTCTGTATTTCTTCTTTGGAGAAATGTCTATTTAGGTTTTCTGTCCATTTTTCAATTGGGTTGTTTGTTTTTTTGTTGTTGAGTTGTATAGTTGTTTGTATACTTTGAAAATTAAGCCCTCATTGGTCACATTGCTTGCAAATATTTTTTCCCAGTTTTTAGGTCATCTTCTCATTTTGTTTATGGTTTCTTTTGCTGTGCTAAAGCTTGTAAGTTTTATTAGGTACTATTTGTTTATCTTTGTTTTTGTTTCTATTGCCTTGGGAGAATGACCTAAGAAAACATTGATACGATTGATGTCAGAGAATGTTTTGACTATATTCTCTTCTAGGAGTTTTATAGTGTCATGTCTTATGTTTGTCTTTAAGCCATTTTGAGTTTCTGTTTGTGAGAGGGACTGTTCTAACTTCATTGATTTACATGTGACTGTCCAACTTTCTCCACACCACTTGGTGAAGAGACTTTTTCCCATTCTTGCCTCTTTTGTCGAAGATTAAACATTAAAAAATTTTTTTAACTCAGATCTCCCTCCAGTGTCTACAGCCTTTCATGTTCAGGTTGTATAAAATGATAATTGCATCTAAGTTTACGCCATCATCAATATTTTTGTTTTGACAAGCATCAACCCTAAAAAAAGTTGAAAGATGAGTACAATAAGCACCATATACCCTTCATTTAGATTCAGAAATTGTTAAACTTTTTGCTGCTGCTGCTGCTAAGTCACTTCAGTTGTGTCCGACTCTGTGCGACCCCAGAGACGGCAGCCCACCAGGCTCCGCTGTCCCTGGGAATCTCCAGGCAAGAACACTGGAGTAGGTTGCCATTTCCTTCTCTAATGCATGAAGTGAAAAGTGAAGTCTCTCAGTCGTGTCCGACTCTTCACAACCCCATGGATTGCAGCCTACCAGGCTTCTCCGTCCATACTTTATCGCTCTCTTAATTATGTCACTAATATCATGGCATAGCACTCCTACATACAGGCCTCTTTTATTGTGCTTTGCTTTATTGCACATCACAGATTTGCATATTTTTAGATTAATTTTTACTGGGGTATAGTTGATTCATAATGTTTTATGCATTTTTATTTACAAACTGAGATTTTGACAATCTTGTGTCAAGCAAATCTATCAGTGCCATTTTTCCAACAGCATTTACTCATTTTACGTCTCTGCGTCACATTGTGGTAATTCTCAATCTATGTCAAACTCTTTTATTACTATATTTGTTACAGTGATCTGTGATCAGTGATCTTGATGTTATTCTTCTCATTGTTTTGAGATGCCACTAACTGTGCCCATATACCCATATAAGACAGTAAGCTTGATATATGTTGTGTGTGTTCTGAATGCCCCTCTGGCCATTCTCCCATCTCTCTCACTCTTCTTGGGCCTCCCTATTCTATGAGACACAACAATATTGAAATTAGGCCAATGAATAACTCTACAGTATCCTCTAAGTGAAAGGCCTTCAAGTGAAAGGAAGAGTCACATATCTCTCATTTTAAATCAAAAGCTGTCAGTGATTAAGTTTAGTGAGGAAACCACGTGGGAAACTTAGATAGACAAAAAGGTAGGCCTCTTGTGCCAAAGTCTTAGCCAAGTTGTGAATGCAAAGGAAACATTCTTGAAGGAAATTAAAGGTACTACTCCAGTGAACACACTAATGATAAGAAAGTGAAACAGCCTTATTACGGATAGTAGTGAAAGTTTTAGTGATCTGCATAGAAGAACAAACCAGCCATAATATTCCTTTAAGTTAAAGCCTAATCAGAGCAAGATCCTAACTCTCTTCAATTCTGTAAAGGCTCAGTGAGGTGAGGAAGATGCAGAAGAAAACTCTGAGGCTAGTGGAGGCTGGTTCATGAGGTTTAAGGAAAAGGAAAGAAGTTGTCTCCGTAACATCAAAGTGCACGATGAAGCAAGTGCTGATGTTGAAGCTGCAGGATCGAGCTAAGTTAATTAATGAAGGTGGCTACATTACACAGCTGATTTTGGGGGTAAACAAAACAGCTTTCTGTTGGAAGATGTCATCTAGGACTTTCAGAGCTAGAGAGGAAAGGTCACTGCCTGGCTTCTAAGGACAGGCTGACACTCATATTAAAGGCTAATGCAGATGGTGACTTGAAATTGAAGCCAGTGCTCATTTACCATTCTGAAAATCCTGGGGTCCTTAAGAATTATGCTAACTCTATCCTATCTGTACTTTAGAAATGGAATAAGAAAGCCTGGATGACTAAACATCTGTTTACATCATTGTTTACTGAATATTTTGAGCCTACTGTTGGTACCTACTGCTCAAAAAAAAAAAAAAAGATTCCTTTCAAAATATTACTACTCCTTGACCATGTACCTCGTCACCTAAGAGCTCTGATGGAGATAAACATGAATTTCAGGTTGTTTTCATGCCTCTTAACACAATATGCATTCTGTAGTCCATGGATCAAGGGGTCATTTTGACTTTCAAGTCTTATTATTTAAGAAATTTCATAAAGTTATACATGACATATATAGTGATTCCTCTTATGAATCCAGACAAACTCAATTGAAAATCTTACAGAAAGGATTCACCATTCTAGATGTCACTAAGAGCATTTAGATAAGCAAATAATACCACTTTAATGGCAGAAAGTGAAGAGGAACTAAAGAGCCTCTTGATGAGGGTCAGAGAGGAGAGTGAAAAAGCTTCCTTAAAACTCAACATTCAGGAAAATAAAATCGTGGAATTTGGTCCCATCACTTCATGGCAAATAGATGAGGAAAAAGTGGAAACAGTGACAGATTTTTGGGGGGCTCCAAAATCACTGTGGATGGTGATTGCAGCCATGAAATTAAAAGATGCTTGCTCCTTAGAAGGCGAGATATGACAAACCTAGACAGCATATTAAAAATCAGAGATATCACTTTGCTGACAAAGGTCCATATAGTCAAAGTTATGGTTTTTCCAGTAGTCATGTACAGATATGAGAGTTGGACCTTGAAGAAGGCTTAGTGCCTAAAAATTGATGCTTTTGAATTGCAGTGCTAGAGAAGACTCTTGAGAGTCCCTTGGATAGCAAGGAGCTCAAACTAGTCAAGCTTAAAAGAAGTCAACCCTGAATGTTCATTGGAAGGACTGAGGTTGAAGCTGAAGCTCCAATACTTTGACCACCTGAGGTGAAGAGCCAACTAAATGGAAAAGATGCTGATGCTGGAAAAGATTGAGGGCAGGAGGAGAAGAGGGCAACAGAGGATGACGTGGTTGGATAGCATCACTGATTCAATGGACACGAGTTTGAGCACACTGGTAGAGAGTAAAGTACAGGGAAGCCTGGTACATTGCAGTCCATGGGATTATAAGGAGTTGGCCACAACTTAGTAACTGAACAACAACAACAAGAACATTCATGATTCATGGAAAGAGGTCCAAATATCAACATTAGCAGGAATTTGGAAGAAGTTAATCCCAACCCTCATCAATGACTTTGAGGGGTTTAAGACTTCAGTGGAGGAAGTAACTGCAAGTGTAGTGAAAATAGCAAGAGAACTCGAAGTGGAGCCTGAATATGTGATTGAATTGCTGCAATCTCATGATAAACTTGTAACAGATGAAGAGTTGCTTCTTATGGATGAGCAAAGAAACTGATATCTTGAGATGGAATCTACTGCTGGTGAAGATACGTTGTTGAAATGACAACAAAGGATTTAGAATATTGCCTAAACTTAGTTGATAAAGCAGCAGCATGGTTTGAGAAGGCTGATTCCAATTTTTAGAAAAGTTCTACAGTGGGTAAAATGCTATCAAACAGCATTGGATACTATGGAGACCTTGTTTGTAGCAGGAAGAGCCAATTGATGTGGCAAGCTTCATTGTTGTCTTATTTTAAGAATTTGCCACGTTCACCCCATCCTTCAATAATGACCACTCTGATTAAGGAGCAGCCATCAAAACGGAGGCAAGAACCTCTACCAGTAAAAAAGACTGACTTGCTCATTACACTCAGATGATGGTTAGTATTTTTTTTAGCAATAAAGCATTTTTTTTAAATTAAGGTATATACATTGTTTTTTAATAGACTACAGTATATAACTTTTGTATGCACCAAGAAATCAAAAAGTACATGTGACTCACTTTATTTTGATATTCAATTTATTGCTATGGTCTGGAACCAGATTCACAATATCTGTGAGGTATGCCTGTACTTCAGCAAGCATCTTCTAAGAAAACATGATTCTTCTCTATGACCACAATGCTTTTTGTACACCCCTAGAATTCATATTCATACAAGAATATTACCTAATAGCCAGTCTGCATTTCTATTTCTTCAATGGCTCTGAAAATATCTCTTGTATATTTTTCTTTTTAAGTTCACATCATTCCAAGGATTATATGCCCACTGCCTTTTTTTATCATGTTTCTTTACTTTAATCTGGATAAGTCGCTGCCTTTTATTTTCTTTCATAATCATATTTTTGAAGAGTTCAGCATAAATTGTCTTGTAAAATGTCTGACAGCCTGGATTCATTCAACTATTTTTTTTTTTTTTCACATAATTAGGTTAAACCTTTTGGACCAGAAGACTATATAGATTATGTTTTATACCTCTTATCAGGAGGCATATAATAACATGCTGTCCTGTGAATGTCCTAATAATGCTAGGCTGGATCACTTGACCAGGGTGGTGTTTTCCAGATAGCACCATTGTAAATATCGTTTTTCCCCATTTCTAATTAATAATTAATCTGTAGGGGCACCTGTCCTTTAGTTTAGTTTTTTTTTTTTTTTCCTGGTTTTTGCAGCATACTATGTGCAGAAAAGCATACATATCATTAGTGTGTTGCTCAGTGAAGTTTCACAAACTGAATACATCCATGTAAATAATCAGCCTCTAGCTTGAGATATATAATATCATCAGCACTCATACCTTCTTTCTGGGTCTTCGTAGGTAACTACTATTTGAATTTCTGACATCACAAATTGATTTTTATCTTATTTTATACTGTAACTAAACCTAATCACACAGGATGTACCTTTTCATGACTGGCTTATTTCACTCAAGATTATGTTTGTGAGGCTCATGTGTATCATTGTATGGTGGCTTAATTTTGCTCATTATTCTTGCTGTTAATATTTTGTTGTATGAATATATAAATGATTTTTATCCATTCTCTTATGGATTTGGGGTAGTTTACATTGGAGATATTATAAATAGAGATTGTGTGAACACTCTAGTATATTTCTTCTGGTTAAATTTTCATTTATGTTGGAAATGTTCCAACAGAATAGAATAGCTAGGTGACAAAATATACCCAAGTTCAGTTTTCAGAGTTATTGTGTTAATTTACCTGCCCACACAAGTGGTTAAGTGTTCTAGTTGCTCCTTATCCTTGCCAATACCTAATATTATTAATTGCTTACATTTTAGGCATTCTGGGGAGGGTATAGTGGAATCTTACCTCATTTTAAAGCTCTCTAAATGAATCTATTTAAAAACATATCAAAATAGTCAACACTAAATTATATTTGCTGAAATCTGTTACTTATTTTTTTGCTTGCCACTAATTTTTGCATCCAGCTACTATGCTATATTGGTTCAATTTCCTGCTTGATGACGAATAGTAGAAATTCTTTCCATGAGAAGACAGTATAATCTTTCTGGTTCCATTTATCTAATTATTTTATTCCACTTTGATCTGAGTGATAGTTTAGTTGTGTATGGAATTTGGGGATGAATATTATTGTCTCAGCCCTAGGAAGATTCTTTCCCGTTGTCTCTTGCCAATACTCATTGTTGATGAGGAGTCTGCTATCAGTTTCTTTCTTTACAGGCATATATCTTTTCTCTTATCAATTCTTCAGTGCTCAGCCTTCTTCACAGTCCAACTCTCATATCCATACATGACCACTGGAAAAACCATAGCCTTGACTAGACGGACCTTTGTTGGCAAAGTAATGTCTCTGCTTTTGAATATGCTATCTAGGTTGGTCATAACTTTTCTTCCAAGGAGTAAGCGTCTTTTAATTTCATGGCGGCAATCACCATCTGCAGTGATTTTGGAGCCCCAAAAAATAAAGTCTGACACTGTTTCCACTGTTTCCCCATCTATATATGTATACATAGGCATATATGTGTGAATACATACACATACAATATTCTAAAGCATGATTCATTTTTATAATTACAGATTTGATTTTAAATTCTTTTTTTTTTTTTTACTACAGTTAGTGCTAAATGCTTATGAACTTTAAAAAATACAGTATTAATTTTTGACAGCATAAATACAAAAACTTTGAGACAGAAGAAATAATTGAGGTTTTAGGGGAAAAACATTTATTTTGCTATTAGGATTTATTTTCCAAACTGTCAAATTAGATTTAGAAAACCTCTAGCCCTTTTACAAAACAGAAAAAAAAAAAAAAAAAACATGCATGTCAGCTTGTACAAATTTAGACGTGGCATCCCTCAGAATTAATTGTAAACAACTCAGCAGCCCTGGAGGTTTTGCCTTTGAGCCAGGCTTGCTAGGTGAGTTTACTAAAAACAGTGGATTAACAGATACTCAATTATGATCTGTGGGTTGCCAAACTACGTTCTTAAACTATCATTTAGCATTCTATATTTAGATAACTTAAAATTTTTACTTTTCCATAAAGAATAATTTTTTTTAAGTTCATTTGTGGATTATAAAGTCATAGGAGTAGGGGGAAGCAGTGTCCGTTTCCTTTGCCTCCCAAACCCTCTGACCCTATGAATTTGAGCTTGGTGATATGGGCTGAATTGTCTCTCCCCCCCCAGAAGTTCATATGTTGATGTCTTAACCCTCAGTATATAACCTTTTATATTTGGAGATAAGGTCTTTAAAGAGGTAATGAAGGTAAAATGAGATCTTTAGTGTGGCCCCTAACTCTGTGTGACTGACGTCCTCAGAACAACGTGCGCTCATAAAAAAGAAGAGCCATGAAGACACAGCAAGAAGGTAGCTGTCTTCGAGCCAGGAAGATCTCAAGAGAAAGCAACCCTGCCAACACCTTGATTTTGGACTTTTAGCCTCCAGAAGTATGAGAAAATACATTGCTGTTATCTAAGCCACCCAGTCCGAAGTATTTTGTTATGGCAACCTTAGCAAACTAATACCAGAGTAATAATTCCTTTTCTTCTGTCTCCACAGTAATTAATGGAAATCCCTGCCAGAGTTCAGTTTCATTCCTAGTCTTTGAGGCCTAGGAAAGACAAGAATGTATCCATTGACAAAAAATTAACAAGACAAAACACACCAGCACGCTAGAGGAAACCTTTGTTTTCTAGAGGCTGAAAAGGCAACTGAATATTTCTTGGCTGTGAGCATTTTGCTATTTTTATTTCTTTGCTATATAGAATGTTAAAAAAAAAAGTCTGAGAGAGAAATTTGGAATGAATAAAAGGTAGGTAAGAAATAGGGTCACACAGAGTCGGACACGACTGAAGTGACTTAGCATAGCATGGCAAGAAATAGGAATTCACATTTTTTTTTTGTTCCATTTCAGATTTTTTTTCCAGGGAAATGGATAATTTGTTGCAAAAATGTACACTTTTTCCCCCTTCCTGCCTGGTAAAACCACCAGTATGTTTTTTCACTTGTTAGAGATCCTTGTCTATGTCTATTTTGCCATCAGTCTACAGTTGCGGGGGTTACAGCTGGGGAAACCATACTGCAACTATATTCAAGAGTATTAAATGCCTCTATAGAAATCAGTGGAGCCTGGCAGGCCCCAGTCCATGGGGTCGCAAAGACTCAGACAAACTTAGCAACTGAACAACGACAACAGCAACAACAACATAGAAATCAACAAAGACAAGTAAAATAATCTTTAAAAAAACTAAAAAACCCAGTAAAACATTGTATTTCTTCATTAATCTAATTTTTATTGCAGGTATTTTAAGAAATTGGACCATTTTTACTTTGATAATTTAAAAAATACATTTCATGGTGTTCGCTATTTTTCACCTAGCTCCTCCTCCAGCAATTTCTTTTGTTCCTTCCTATCTCTTCTTTTTGGTTTCCAGCAATGATGTTAAAAATAAACAAACGCTTTAGAAATTGTAGTGCTGTCCCACATATTTGAAGAACAAAGGTGGGAGGTAGTTTGTGTTTTCTTCTTTGCAGACTCCAGAAAATGTTTATGAAGTTAGCTACCATAAAACAATACTGAAAAAAAAAAAAAAAAAGCATGTGCAGGAGAATCTAAATTTCCCATTTTATTCGCTTGATTGCACTTGAGACTTTTCCAACCCACCCTTCTCTCACTTTTCACTTCAGATCTGCAGTTTCAACTTACTTCTAACCAAGTGTACTTATCATGCCCCATAGGCAAATTAAAGGCAGTGTGTTCAAAATGAAATTGATTCTCTTTCCCCCACCTATTCTTCAATAGCTTCCTCCCTCTGGGAATGTCACTCACCTTCCACTCCATCCTCAAGCTTTTGCATCTGATGGGGTTCTCCCCGTTCCCTCTGCATGTCACCAGTTCTCACAGTCGACCTTCCTTTTTCCTTCCCTGTTGTCTCCATCCACAGAAAGCCATCACCTTTGACCCAGGTTCCTGCAGTACGTATCCTGGGTCCATCCTCTCCAGTTCATTTTCTACATTGCCTTCAGTTTGACATTTCTAAAATACCAACCTGATTATATCTACAACCATTCAGTGGCTACCATCTGCTCTTAGCCATACTTACCTTGTTAGACTTATTTCTGGACATCTTTCTATTCCAAAATATGCCTATGCTCATTTTTGAATAAATGAACGTTATTTCCCTTTGCTTGATAGTCTCGCTCACCTGTACTCTTATGCGTATTTTGGGTCTCAATTTATATGTCATTTCTTCTAGGAAAACCCCTCACCTTCTCCCAGCCACAGTTAAGGACTCTTGGCAGGTGTTGTCACGAAGAGGTGTATTTACCCCTACCTTAGCACTCGTCATGCTGCTTTGCAAATGCCTTTTAACTTGATTCAGTCTGAGAGTGCCAGAGGACAGAGGCAATCTTTATGCTGTTCACTGTTCTGTGAACACAGAGCCTGGCACATAACTGATGATGAAGAAGTATTTATTAAATGAACAGATAAAAAGTAATGAGAAAACAAAATTCACACTATTTCTGATGGACCCCTTGTTTTGTCTTTTTGTTTGTTAGAAGTGTAACAGATTTCTCAAATGTGCTTGAAAAATCCAGAGGTTATCTTATGCGAAGTAAAAGTGTTAATCACTCAGTTGTGTCTAACTCTTTGTGACCCCATGGACTGGGGCCTTCCAGGCTCCTCTCTCCAAGGAATTCTCCAGGCAAGAATACTGGAGTGGATTGCCATTCCCTTTTTCAGGGGATCTTCCCAACCTAGGGATTGAACCCTGGTCTCCCACATTGCAGGCAAATTCTTTATCATTTGAGCCATCAGGGAAGCAAAGGAACATTTATCTTATTTCCTTATGAGAATTAAGGTATTCCCATAAGGAGTCTTATTCTTTATTATTCCTTGTTCCTCATCCAAGTGTGGTGACAGGGAAGAAAGTTAAATGGTTCTGATTCCAAACAGATCACAACATTGACTCTTTTGTCCATTCCTGTTACTTAATAATAGAACAAACAAGTAAGCGCCATGACGCACTGCTCTTCTCAAGTGTAATGTATTCTTCCCAATGGTTTCTAATTATTCAAAAGAAATCTAGCTTTTCCCCCCAGAGTACACGCATCAAAAGTGAAGAATAAATTTCGTTAAAACATTGGATAGAGATTTTTAAAATAACAAACCAGACCTGCAAATTGTTAGCAAATAATGGGCGGGAAATCCTTGAGCTTCGTCAAAGATTTTACACAGGGAGAGTCCAGGTATATGTATGCCTCTTGTTTTTCTTTTCCAGAAACTATTAGGACTACTCCAAAGGAGTAGGAAGTTACTATCTGACAGATTAGATCAAGTTGGAGGAAAGAGCTCCTTTATTGTTTTGACATTTATATGTTGGTCCAGTATTTCAATAAAGTCCTTGTACATTGCACAGCTGTGTCCGATGCAGGAGAGGCTTGCCAGTGTTAATGACAGCAGGACAAAGAGTTCTTCTGCTGACCGTGCCTGATACTTTTATACTGATTAAATATTTAAGAACCAAAAGGTTCCGTATTTAAAAACAATAAACCATGCCAATGTAAATCAAAGTTTGAAAATGTCAGACAGCTCTAAGACTTCAGGCTAATCATTCACCATGAGAATGATAAAAATTTTCTAAACTGAAACTGAGTTTTTCTATGCTGCCATCAAGCATATCTAAAGTGGGGGAGGCTTCAGGGCAACATTCTTCTTCTTTTAGGATTTATTCCCAAAGGACACAGTGAATGTTATATCCCATCCCCACCACCCAAAAGTAGGTGTTAGAAGAAATTGCTCAAAACTGCCTTTGAAGTTTACTACCAAGATTCAGAGTTGTGACAGATCAAATGGGTATTTGGTGCCTGCGGAAAAACCTGTACTCCTTTTACTCTTCCTAGAAGGAATGAAGACACATTTCAAGTGTTCTAGAAAGGGCTCTGCATTCTGGGAATTTTCAGGGCTTAGTTTGTAAAGCCTGCCCAGTCCTCCTCATATTTTGCTTCTTCCACCGCCAATGCCTTGGAACACAGGCCTTGGAGAGCCAACCTAAGCGGCGTAATTCATCCACTTCACTGATGTGTTATTCAGCATTTCTGTTTTCTCTTGATCTATCATATTTTAAAAATAAGTATACATGTTTTAATAGTTGACTTCAAATTATCTGTATAAAGGTTAAAAAAAAAAACATGATTCTTCTAAAAAATATTAAAATTATCACCACGATGTCATCAGGACACTTGGAGGTAGAAAAACCTGAGAGGTGGTCTTTATTCTTGTTTTCTAGTAAAACATACTTAGTTCTAAGTACATTACAAAATTTATTTCAAGATCATGATGAGTCAAAACTCAGCAAGGAGAAGAATGACTAGGTTTAAACCACAGAAGAATTGGAGACGGTTGTCCTTTGAAGACACAAATTCCAGATTTTCTTGAAGCCAAATTTTGGCTAAAGTCTTAAAGTACTCTTAAAAGATAAACAGACAGTCCATTTTATATGTGGTTCAGAAACACACAGATTGGACATGGGACAGCCAAAAGGAGATAAGAATTTGTCACTTGTTTAGTTTCATCTATGCTAAAATTGTTTCTTTGGCGAGTCAGCTGTGCCCCAGTAAAAAATAAAAGGCTCATGTTTATACATCTCTGACTTTAATACATCTCAGAGTATGTTGTGATTTAAAGCACTGGTTCTTACAGTTTTATTTTTTCTAATCATAAACCATTTTAGTGAAGGGGGATGGAGAAAGCCAAAATCTCTAGTCCATTTACTTATTTATTTCTCCTTTTCAATTAAAAAGAACTCAGTGATAACAAAGAAGGAAAAAAGAAACAATTTGTAGTCTGAGCTTATACACATGTGCTCTAAACACTGGCCTCTAAACCAAAAATTAATACATGTATTTTCATCACACTTATCTTGATAGTGTGTTGTAACTCACTTAGTCTGCATAAAGTCAATTAGCACACTTACCAACAGGGTGCATGTAATTAGCTATTTCATGGAGGTGGATTGAGATGGTGACATGTGGGTCATTTATCTTTTCTCTAGCATTAGTGACTTGGGTGGTTCCTATTTAAACTTCAATATGTGCATATTCTAATAAGTAGTTCTTTGAAAGATATAAGCTAATAATGCAAATATTCGCTAACAATAACCAAGTAAGCTTTAACCAAATGATCCTCAGGAACCAGAAAATCTTCAATAAATGAAAAGTATGAAGATAAACTGACATTAATTTGTAATTACAAAGCAAAGATAAGTCACAAGGTTGATGAAGCCCTGAGAACACAGCACACTGGTTGCTTTCATGCATTCCAGCAGCTCTCCAGCATTGCAGACATTGTCACAGACTGACTACTTATAAAATACCTTCTTCCTGAAATTCTAGCATGTGCCAAGTTTAGTTTATGAACCTCAAATATTGGTCATGAGTACTAACTTATCTTCTATTTAACTATCAGAAAAATCTTTAGTTTTTCATAAAAGTATGAAATTGTATATCTTTGGCAATAAATAGAAGAAAGGGCTTGTATTTTTGGATTGGTTGAAGGCCTTCAGGAGGCCTTCAAAAGAACCAGGGACTGTGGGCTATTCCTTTGGAAACCTAGGTATACCAAACCTAGAAAAGCTGTGGCCTCCTGAGCTGTAACTTGAAAGGCTGGTGAACCACTGAGAGCCAGAAGTGCGCCTGATGGGGTATATCTGGCCATGGTTCAAGGACCAGGGTGCTGCTGAGACATTTCAGCTGCTTATGGGCTTTGAACCAGATGGCCTCCAAGGGTCCTGCTGACATTGGGAGTCACTCTTTATGGCAGATGAGATGACCACATGTTTCTGCTCAGAGCTTTATTTGCTATACAGTTTATTTCAAAGACAGTACTCTTCATGTTCTGGAGAGATACCACACATACGACCTGCTGGCTTCTGGGCTATGTCTCAAAACTGTTCCTCTGATGCTATTGTGGATAACTTGTTTTTATACTCATTGCAAATTGGGAATGAGTCTTAACGGATAAAACAGAAGCAGTACTATTAGCAATCCCTTTCCGAGGGAGGAAAAGGATTCTTAGTCCTTCACATGGCTCTTCAGGCAAACACTTAATGAATCTTTAGTTTTATAAGAGTATCAAAATTTGGTCAAAGAGCGGGACCGTTCTACTGTGGTATTCCTGTCTGGATATCCAGATTCTCTTAAAGGTCAGCTCATGGACTTGAAAACTACCCAATTTGTCCTCTCCCATTTAAAGCCTTTTAATGAAAACTTGCATTGTTTGTCTTGAAACAAATATGTTTGAGTTCAAAGATTTGGCACCAATGCAGCCTTGTTTATTTTAACATAGGTGGTGGAAAAATAGCTACTTTGTAAGAAGCTGTGTGACTTCCTGAACGTTCTCTTTTCCAAGACAGAGTGGCCCTGACTGGAGGACAACATCTCCCCCGGGGGCAGGAGGAGAGAAGGTGGGTGAGTTCTGCGGCGACCCTGCTTTCTATAGAGCACTCAGGGCTCCCGTCTCCATGAATCACAATTGATTTTTTAACACAGACAGATTTCATCTTGATCGATCTTAGACAGTGTTGAAATGAATGCTCTCTAAAATCTAGGCAACTGTATCTTTGTCCTTGCGTCTGTGAAATTCCATGAGAAAAGTGTTCAGAAAGAACTTCATTCAGTGAAAGATGTGGACAGTTTTGGAAATGCTCAAACAAAACCTGTTGAATTTCTATGAACCTCCAGTGAGGATAACATTAAGAACAGGGGTTTTGAAAGAAACATTTTCCACATTATTTCACAGGTCCGGCTTCCTTTCTGAAAGTTGCTTGTTTTCTTTCATAAATAATACTTTCTCCAGCTGGCACACTTAAACAGGATCCATTGAAATAAATTTCATGGGACATTGAGCAATTCCAGTCCTTTTCTCAATCAAAACTAAAGGTTATATTACTTGTTCTGTCCTTCCCTTTTGAGTGGCTAGGAAAGAAGCTGTTGATATTATTGTTAATGTTTCAAAGAAACCTACAGCGGCTAAGTTTTTTCTTAAGTGAAGCACAGCTTTCCACCTTGGTCACGTCCCTGAAGATAGGCTCTTTTAGGTGTTAGAATTTCTCAAAGAGCAAGAGGTGGTAAAGGACATCTCAATTCTTCCGTTGGTTCTCATTCCTTTCCTGAATATGTTCATGGTTAGGAATGTTGCTGTTGGCTGGAAGCGCATGCTGATGTGACCACCTCGTTGGTCTGGTGTGCCAGGTGGCATGAGGACTGAGCATTTTGGAAATGCCCATGATTTCCATCAGCATAGAAAAAATTGACTAGTTGGCAATTAGAGCAGATCAATAATGATTCTTTTGTGTGGGCATGATGGAACAGAAAGCCTTTCACCAGTTTTAATAAAAACTCTGAAACATGATTATAAAGGAGCATTGGGGGAAATCCTTTGACCTCTTTGGAACATATAAGAAGGACTCTCAGGGTGACCCTAGAGGTCAGAGACAAATGGCACCTTGGGGATGGCTCTTTCCAAAGAGAGTATCGTGTTCTCACTGGCTGCTTTAGAAGTAAGGCAGAGACCTCAACAAGACTTGAGAATAGAATTTATTGGCCAGCATGGGGAAAAGTTGGCCTTTAACCCATATGATGGAGGGAGGCTGGTTCACCAGTAAAATAATCTTCAGGGTGGGGAACTGAACTGGGAAAATAAGTAGAGAGAGGAGCAGAACATATTTAACATTTAAGAACATATTAAAATGTGAATTCTAACAAGGAGGCATATGGAGGCTTCTGGACTCTTCCAAGGGCATATGGGTCAAACGTGCTCAGTAATAAAAAGCAAGGGCCTCTTTCTGACAGAGGTAGACCTGGCAGATGGTAGGGGAAAGAGGTGTGGTTGCAAACAGCCCCAGGCTTTATCAATATCAACTGTACCCGCAGATGTGAAGACAGACTTTCCTCATACAAAGTGTGGGAGAAACACCTGTGTGGTGGGATTACCATCTGCACCAGCGCTGTGGTAACAATTCAGAGCACAAGTACAAAAACCTCCAAATGCCCTCATAGGCACCGGTAGGGAAGGGGCAGTTTTGCTTGGAATTTTGCAGAGCCGATAGGCAAGATATTTCTCTGGGTTTGGGCACTTCGTGAAGAGCATTGAGGGATACTGGTTCCTTTTCTCCCTGGACATCTTGCCTTGAGGCCTGGCACCAAAGATGGTATCTAGGCCGCAACACAGACATAGTCTAACCCTGAAGCTAGGTGTCACTCACTGTGCCTCAGGGCCCTGGGCACCTGGTGTAGCATCTAACCCTGTAGCAGCCCCTCATGCTTGAGGGCCGTCTTGCTGTTTCAGAGCTCTTCGTCTGCAGAAATCTGTGCTCTGAAACTAGGCATGTGGGCTTTGCTTTTCCCAGAGCTCTGGTGGAGTGTCCTTCCCCAGACCTTGCTAGAGGCCATTCCCTCGCTCTCTCCCATTTCTGCTTTGATATCATTTTACAGTGAGACCTTTCCCTATCGCTCTGTATAAAATAACCCCCTCTCCTAGGATCCGCCCAATCCCCTTACTCCACTTCTGTCGTAAGCCATTTTGCACCATATGACATTTTAAACACTTACTAGTTTGTTTTTTTTGTTTTTTTTTTTTTTGCCTTTATCACTCCACTACAATATAAGTTCCATGAAGGGATTTAGTCTGTTTTGTTGACTGCTATTTCTTACCATAAGCATCCTTTTGAATACTTGGGAAATAAATGAGTGAGGTCTTAAGCAGAACTTTTAACTCTGATTTCTCTCAGTTTCCTCAGACTCATAGGCAGTTTGGGCATCAAGGGAATGACAGATGGGAAAAGTTTTTTTTTCTTTTTCTTTGCAGGTGATGTAACCTGAATAGGGCCAGGGTATAAAAGTTAAACAGTGTACCCAAGGAACAAAGTGAAAGACTTTTCACTCTGAGAAGGAAACAAGCAGTTTGCAGTGTTTCTTAATTAGGTGACATTAGGTGGTAAGTGAGGGGTCCTACCATGCTTTCAGTATTGTCCTTGGAGTGGCACTGGTGATTTTCTTATCCTTAGTGGAAAAGCATCAGAACAAGTGATTCAAATGTGGTTTAGAAAATGCCAGAGTCCAAGAGGGATTGACTTGCCTCTAGATTTCAATTTATTTAAATCTTCCCTTAACCATCCCTTGATTTACATTTTTGAAACCAAGATAGCCAGTAGAGCTGGGGAAATATGTATAGTTGTTTCAAAATTAAGTTTTATAGTATGATTCATAATTGACTGAATTTTGTGCTAGCCCACCTGCTCTGTGGTTTCTGGGTACCATCTTGCATGTGAAATCTCTTATGGCAGTTATACTCATGCTGCCATGGAGGAAATAGCCATTAGGAAAGCGTCTTTAAACACCAGAGGGTTTAAGGACTATATAAGAGATACCTAATCTTTCTAGTTCCCTTCTTGTCTATCACTCTGAATTACAGATGCCAGGTACAGTAGGTTCTGAAGTAGGCTTTATAACTTCCTACAGGATACATGGATAAAATTTTAGCTCCAACATTGGTAAAATGGAGATAAACCCATAAAGTCCATGAAAACCTGGTTGCCCAGTCCCACATTAAAGATCCTTATGGAGTTTAGAAGAGGTGTGTGGAAGCCTTAGAAAGATGAGTTCTCTAACCTCCTGTAGAATTGGATCAAGAAAAGGGGCTAAGAAGATTTTTGGATTTCTTAAGAGGCTGGTCCTTAGAGGAGTCTCTCTACTAGCCTAGGTTGCCCTACAGAAGTTCCAGCACCTTCTACTGTTAGCATCATGGCCTCGTCAGTGGCATTCTGGAGCCAGCTCATATAGGCTTGAGAGAGCAAGTGGTTAAATTTCAGCATAAAAGGGCCAAGGTGGGTGGGAGTATGTATTTAAAACACTGAAATAGGCAAACACTATAAATTGGGGTTCTCCCCCTCTCCCAAGAGCTGTTAGGTAAACATTCACCAGTACACCACTAGCCTTTAATCATCTCTTAATGTTACTCTGAGCACTTTGCCTGCTTGGACTTTGTGAGTGTATAGACATATGTAATGTACCTGTATTATAGGGAAGAGAGGATAAAAGGATGTTTGGAAAAAATGTCAGCCATATGGTGACCAGAGGGCATGAGAAGTATGATATGAAAGATAATGAGACATTTTAATGTTAAATATATTTATATTAAAATAATTCTTGTTGAAAAATTCACTAGTTTAAGAGTGTATCATTAAAAAAAATTATAAAGACGCCTATGATTTATTGATAAGAGGAGAAAGATGATACATATAATTGGAAAATGATACATATAAAAGATCATATTTTTATTAAAAAATTATCCCAACTCTAAACAGTGTACATGTGTACATGTGTTTTTCTATGTTACGGGCTATAGCAATTAAGTGCTATTGACATAAGTAGTGAAAAGGTAGGGGAAAAAAGAGGGAAATTTTAAAATTCATATACTTTTGTATTATTGACCTTTGGCCAAGTATTTGTTGATTACATTTTGGAGTTACAGAGCAAGGACCAAGCAAAATGACTCTGAAAGAATGGCTTATTTAAAAATGTAACATAAATGAAATGTCATAAATGTACATGAAAATTTTTGAGGTAAATAATCTTCATTCAGTTCCACACACATTTGCAGCATTAGATACTCAAAATAGGAAAAAAATTAAAATAATACAAATCAGTTAGTGTATGATTGTACATGAAATGCTGAGGTTAAATGAAAGCTACTACAGAGGGTGTGTGTATGTTTGTGTGTGCTTAAAAATACTTTGTGAAAACAAAAAAGGATAAAGCCATCCCGAAAAATGGAGAGCAAGACTGTTTGGACAAATACAGACACCATGCAGACAATGGACTATTCATTTGTGCTGAGAAACTGGAGCCTAAGTGTCTTTCCGCCTGTTCCAAGTAAGACACACTGACTCTAACCTCGAACCAGTTCTTGAATCTCCCTACAAATCTCCTAAGGAGAAAGTAAACTTTGTGAGAGGATCTCAGAAGCTACGCTGCAGTGTACACAGCTTGGCAGTAGAGATATGTAAAAAGAAAAGCCATCAGAAGGCCTGGCTCCTGTGCTAACATGCACTGGGGTATTAAACCTTTGCTGAGATGGAAGCTCTTTCCAGATCATTATAGACGTGATCACTCAGACTCAATAGAAGATAACATATACTATCGTATCACTGACTCCACCACATCAGATAAAGACCATCACCCTACAGCCTCAAATATTTCTCTGGACATAACACACAGATTGTTTACCAGAGAGCCACCTGTATTTGTCTGGTAATCAGACTTTAAAGATAATAAGAGTACAGGGCTATGAGCCCAAAGCATGGTCTGTTGACATAAGTAGGTGGTAACTATCCAACGCCCAGAGATCTATTAGGGATAAGAGAGAAACAGGCACCTCTTGCTCCATAAGAAAATTCCTTTTTAGTTTGTTTCCTAGCAGTCGTCTAGTGTGTGTCCTCCCTGATGTTCAGTGACTACTTAATTGAGGGATGACAGAGGATCTTTATCTGGGACATGGGCTTTAGCACTCTGGGAAAAGTCACTTTGCAGTTGATGTGAGTAAACGTGCACCCTTTACAAAACTAACAACTCAAGGATCCACTTAAGTAGCTAATAACTGTGCCGGAAAAGCCCAGCATAGCTGAATTCTACTATGAGTCCCTGATGCAGGGTTCTAGGAAACTGCTGCCTTTCCTCGAATGCAAGAAAGGAAGGTGCCATGACGGTGTTGTCCATGGGGAGTATAATTGGAAGAATTGTGAATTCTGTGAGTACTTCTTCAGTGTTATAGTTTAGGGGTTATGAATGTAACAAATGGTCGGGTATAAAGTTTCTTGAAGTGTGGGTCATAGGCCAGCTGCCTCCAAATTAAAAATATGTTTCCAGACTCCATTCCAGACCTACATTTAGATTATCTGGCAAAAAATTGAGAAATATCCTTGCATCTTTCCTCTCTTCATTGAAATGTAGTTCCTATACTATAATATTAACCCTTTAAAAATGTTCAATTAGTGGTTTTTAGTATATTCACAAAATTGTACAACTCTCACCGCTATCTAATTACAGAAAATGTTCACTAACAGAAAAAGAAGCCTCTTCCCATTAGTACCCATTCTCCATCCACCACCTACCACTCTTTCAGGCCAATAGCAACCAGTAATCTGCTTTTTTGGGTTCCAAAATAACTGCAGATGGTGATTGCAGCCATGAAATTTAAAGCTTGCTCCTTGGAAGAAATGCTATGACTAAGAAATGCTATGACTAACTAGACAGCATATTAAAAAATAGAGACATTACTTTGCCAACAAAGGTCCATCTGGTCGAGGCTATGGTTTTTCCAGTAGTCATGTATGGATGTGAGAGTTGGACTATAAAGAAAACTGAGCTCTGAAGAATTGATGTTTTCGAACTGTAGTGTTGGAGACTTTTGAGAGTCCCTGGGACTGCAAGAAGATCCAACCAGTAAATCCTAAAGGAAATCAGTACTGAATGTTCATTGGAAGGACTGATGCTGAAGCTCCAATACTTTGGCCACCTGATGCTAAGAACTGACTCACTGGAAAAAACCCTGATGCTGGGAAAGATTGAAGGCAGGAGGAGAAGGGGACGACAGAGGATGAGATGGTTGTATGGCACCACCAACTCGATGGACATGAGTTTAAGCAAGCTCTGGGAGTTGGTGATGGACAGGGAGGCCTGGCTTGCTGCAGTCCATGTGGTCTCTAAGTCAGACATGACTGAGTGACTGAACTGAATCTACTTTCTGTCTCTATGATTTTGCCTACTCTGAACATTTCAAATCAGTGAAATCACACAATATGTGATCATTCATAAATAAAATGATACCTACTAAATTAGTATAAATAACTAACAATATCCAGGAGATGGTGAGGACTGGGAAGCCTGGAGTACTGCAGTCCATGGGGTCACAAAGAGTCAGACATGACTGAACAACGGAACAACAATATCACATTATTGCCTTCATTTGCCAAATCAAATCCAGATATAGTAAAGAACAAAATGTAAAGAAACAAATAGCTAGGAGTAAGTCAATCGTTATGAACTCTAGTACTCTCCTAGGCAGTTACAGTTAAATTTGCCTTGATTTATTTTTGTCTGAAAACCAGGAGATTACCTGATGAGGCTCGCCCTGTGAACCAGATTCTGAGTTTGATGGGTATGGTGGAAATACGCCATTCTTTTTGCCTTCCAAGCATTTCGAGCACTTATCCTAAACTTGGAGATTTCCCTACCTACAAGTCTTTACTTTCTCAAGGTAGGCACCTAAAATTCCCTTCTACCTCCCTTGCATCCTCAAGTGCATGCTTGAGCCCTGCTCTCCACCAGTCAAAATCATCTATGCCAGAACTCAGATCAAAACATTTTTGGGGTACACTCCACTCAGAGCAGAAACACCTTGCACACAGGCAGATGTTCTAGAGGAATCTCCAGGACTAGAATCAGATGTACTAGTTGGGGCAAATGGCGGTGGCAGATGGTTCTTCCGGGACAGTCCTGAGTAATTTGAGCATCATTCACAGCTTAAGTTTCCAAGGGTGGCCCTCTGACCCTCCTAGAGAGTTTGGAAGTCACTCATGAATCTTCATTGAAGTCCTATTCTGCTTAAATTTGTTGGGATGTATTTCTGTTAAACAAGAATACAATTGCTAACCCAGGACTCTACCTTAGAGGCCCCACTTATGCTGAACTGTAAGTAGAAGCTTGCCCCAAATTCACTTGTGAGCTCTAGAGCCCTGGCAAATCTCGTTTTCAGAAAAGCCCTCCTTTTTAGGTTCGACTGGGCAAATCCCCTCTACCATTCAGAGTGTAAGAAGTTTCACTGATGCAATATGAATCCTTTGTGATATTTGACACTAATTATAAAGCATTTATTTACTATGCTGATTTCTAAGGTACTCTCTGTAGAACACTACCTTGGAATCATTATCTCTTTGCCAAGTCCATCAGTCTAATGGTTTAGGTGGTCTTATTAATCAACCTCCCTGCCCTACTACTTTCTTTGACACGTATTCATGTACAACAACAGCTTTAAAGTTCAACGTCTAATAGCCTTATCTAATCATCAAGGATGAATGGAAAGTTTTAAGGAAAAATACGAATTTGTGATTTTTGAACTTTGTATGTACATATTGTACACTTAATGCCTAATCAAGAACATAGTCAACCATTGCTTTCAACAAATTCCTTCTTATACTTCTTGATATAAAAAGACTCCTTAGATGCTAGTGGGCCATCTGAGAGACCTATGAGAGGATGGTTTCTGTGATGTTGAAGATAAATTCTAGGCAATAAGCTGTGAATATTCTTAAATGTATCATTTATGTTAAATCGGATTCTTTCCCTAACACCCTTCATCCTCAATAGGTTACTGCACATAAGGAAGAGACCAAGTTTTGAGTTTCTTAAATCACTCTGAAATGAAATCTAGAAGCGGTGCTTCAGTGGATGTTTTGACATTTAATCTACTCTGTGTTTGGTTTGCTCTAGCATGTGGGCATCCACAGAAAATGTCACAAATCTCAGTTGATACTTTCTAAAATATATTAAAGTTGATGTCTACAATAGCTCCCAAGGCACACAGTGTATGCATACCCCATATAGGCCTATGAATATATCTGTGAACCTGAATTTCAGATTGAGAAACACCAGCCTGGAGTCTTACTACTGTGCGTTTTTAAGGCAACACATAGTCATTGCAAAAAGAGGGACCTTGTGAACATAAAGTTTGTCCACGAGGACTGTATAGAATTATATTTTAGGATAGAAAATTTTCCCAAAACATATGATCTTGAAAATAAAAATAAAAGCCCATCCATGAAAACTAATCACAGAGTATCCTAAGAAAATGAATTTGGTATATTTAAAGATTACTGAATACAATCATTTATTCTCAATAATGTTTAAGACAATGCAGATACACAAGACCTGAATGGGGGAGCAGTGAGAGCCTCGAGGCATATAATTTTATTGGTGTAAATTCCCAGAGGAATCACACTTGAAACTAACCAGCAAAAGATCCATTTGCTAGGAAGTCATCTTGAAATTTAAATTCATATCCTGAGATCGATGGCTGAAAGACAAAGTAAACACCGCAGGCAACACACTTTTGGAGAAGTCATGGAACTATCCTTAACTGAGTCTTTCTCTGACTAAACTTGAACTATTCCAATATACTAAAAATTTGCACATTTATGAGCATTTAACATGCTCATGGTTAGGCTGAATTCCACCTCAATCCTAGGTTTCTATCCAGTGTAACTTTCCATTACAGCAATGACTAGCTAAATATTGCAGCCTTTTAAGGGTTACTGTGATATAGCTCCTTAATTACTTTTGCTCCCTCATGAGCTCTGTCTCTGGGGATGGGTATGTTTCAGGCGTGGAAGAGTGTTCAGGGGGGAACATTCCCAGGAGCTCAAGCTGGACATAACTTGTTTTTAAGGCTTACTTTAAATATCTGGCAGTATTCTCATTAGCAATTCCATAAAGCAGCATAATGCCTCTTATTCTCATTTCCGCCTAGTCCCTCTTCTGAACTTGCACTCTGACTGCTTGCATTGTTTTCGCTCCCACCCCCACCCTTGTGCACCAGGCATTCTCCCCTCCTCCAGCAGCAGCCTCCCTGTTTGATCACCAGGCTTCCTCCTCCTGCTCCTCCTCTTAACACTTCCTCCTAGCCAGTTCTTCCGTGAAGACAGACAATAACAATTGACAATCAAATCTCCCCGCACCCAATAAGCCCAGAGGATGAGAGCCTGGCTTGTTAGGATCAGCACAAATAGTTGAAGAATGAACAATGAATACGGATGTCTTTTGGTTTTGTATTCCTTAACCTCTTCCTGGAATCTTGTGAATGATTTCTATCCCTTCTGTGAGAAGCTCAAGTTCTTCTTAGTCCTGGCTACACAATATTGCCACACATTTTTAGTGAAAAAAGTTAAAAAGGTGTGGAGTTATTATTTTAGGCTTTCTTCATTTTTAAGGTGACTCATATCTAAAGCATCTGTCGACTCTCTGACTGGTTACCCTCCTTTGAGAAATCACACCCGTCTAAACAAGTCTGTTTAAACCATTTACGTTGTATGGTTGCTGATTATTATTATAGGTTCTGAGGCTATGACAGTGCCTTTTCATTTATTAAGGCTCAGGAGAACTCCCCCTAACCCTTCTGTCTCCCTAAAGTCTTCCAGTAAAGTTTATGTCAGTTCTCAATAAATAGGACTTAAGAGGAAGAGATTGGGTAAAAAATAAGATGATTTATGTTTGAAACACTACCAATGATAAATATCTGCACTTAAGCAGTTACTGAAATTAACATTTAAAATTAGAAACAACTTCCCTTTTCCACGGAGAAGGCAATGGCACCCCACTCCAGTGCTCTTGCCTGGAAAATCCCATGGATGGAGGAGCCAGGTGGGCTGCAGTCCATGGGATCACTAAGAGTCAGACCGAGCGACTTCACTTTCACTTTTCTCTTTCATGCATTGGAGAAGGAAACGGCAACCCACTCCAGTGTTCTTGCCTGGAGAATCCCAAGGATGGGGCAGCCTGGTGGGCTGCCGTCTATGGGGTTGCACAGAGTCGGACACGACTTAAGTGACTTAGCAGTCCCTTTTCCATTTTGCAAAAGAGGAGATTGACATCTTCAATGATTTCTAGGAAAAGATATGAAAATATATTTGCTTAGAAAGTAAATTCTTGACCATTCTGAGGTTCCCTGGTGGGTTCAATTGAGGGCCGTCTATGGGGTCGCACAGAGTTGGACATGACTGAAGCAGCAGCAGCAGCAGCATCTATTCTAGAGGGATTCTTGATGGTATTTGAGAATGCAGAGGCTGAAGCAGGAGTCCAGAAGAACAAAATAGGGACGTGGAAAGGTGTATGCAGCTGATCCTGCAGTGGCTCCCTAACCACAGGCACACTGATGGTTCCAGAAATGTGCATCCAAAAAAGAATTTCAAAGAAACTTTGGCTAAGTCGGCTGCATTTCATTTAGCACTACGCAGGGGGAATATGAGTCATCAGACCTCCCAGTTGGGATGTTTGTTTACAGGGTCAAGCAAGAATCAGAATCAGGTAGGATAACTTTCTCCAAGGGGGTCAAGGAGATAAAGGTTAGGAAGGCAAACTTTGAGGGACAGGAATGTGGTCAGAACTGCCTCTTAGCATCAAAGATGATCTTTACCAGTTATAAAACTCCTCAGCAGTAGTTTTCCATTTCCCACAGCATTGACAGCTGCCTAATGCAATCACGTATTCTTACTCAGGTGACTCGGAGCAAAAATACCCATGTTATTCCTCTGTGTCTCCTTTGGCAGATGTAGACAGTGTTCTTCATGCTCTCGTGTGCAAAAAGAATAAGTACTTACAACAATAAGCACTTTTTTAGGTTCAACAGGGACATATATTTATTGTGAAGACAGGGAGTAATTAAGAGTCAAACTCAATAAAAGGCAATCTAATACTGAAAACTAGATGCTTCCACACTGTTAGAAAAATGTCCAAGCATTTATTGCAAATGATGATCAAGATAAGGTAGCAACAGTGAAATTAATGTCAAGATAAATGAGGGTTGGCTTTGTCCCAAGCACTGTCTTCTTTACCTGTATCATCCCTACTGGTCCTCACAATAGCCCTACTGAGGTAGGATCTAGGATTATCCTGTTTCACAGATGACCATGATGCAGAATTCTCAGAGCATTCTCTTACCAAGGATTCTATTAAAGTTAGCAGTGAACAGAGTTGTAGGGATGTTTGCTGGGTTTGTTGTTGTTTTGTTGTATTAGATAGCTAGCACTTAGATAAGTGTACTGTGTGCATGTACTGATCTAAGAACTTGATAAGTGTTCTCATTTAATGCTCATGACAACCATGTGAACTAGATACACATTATCATCATTTTGAAGTTGTGGAACTTGAGTCTCAGAAAATCAAACAGTCTGCTCAAGGTCACCCAGCTCATGAGCCAGGAGAGCAGGCTCTCACCCCACTGTCTGTCTGGAATGTTCAGAGGGAAAAATGTCTGATACAAGCAGTTGATGTTCAAGCATTTCTTAAACATTTATTCAACTTGCCCAGTTTTCTGGGGCAGAGGTGGATGTGTGGGTGTGTGGGTATTGTGAAGAAGAGATTGAGGCAGGTATAGAGGTCTTTTCCCCCATCTCTTCTTCTTCTCAGACCTTGACAATGACTCTTATACCTTATGATCACTGGTGTGAGAGCTCACATTTCCTCTTATGAATGTTACTGCTTAGTAAACTGGTAGTGATGATAGACTGATCATTGGGGATTAGAAGCTATCTAACATATGACTGGTCAAAATCAATTTCAATGCTAATTCAGCTAAAGTTAACAGCTTAGGTTTTATTTTACTTAATAATTTCAGTACTTCACATTTAACAACAAAATAAACTGCAAAATATATCCTATTTTTCCTCAACTATCAAAGCACACATTTCTACCTAACTTGTTATATAATCCCTTAAATTTCAAACAAATCCAAACTGGAAACTTCACCATCATGAAGGGCAGTTGCCTCTACTTCAACACTGACACCACCCACTTGCTCTCTCATGCAAGGAGAGGAAATTAACATTTGCTGATGGAGTGTTGAGCATCTGGAAAGCCTGCCTGTGGTTGAGAGTCCTGGCCTCACTAATGTAAGAACCTAAAAATAAGTAGGGGGTGGGGGTGGTGTGCATTGTCTTGAGAAGGAAAAGAATGTAAACAAACTCAAGGGGAGGAAGCTGGCTCATTCAAAATAAAGAGGATGGGGTACTGGGGGTTCTTCAGATGGCAGGGACCATACTCCATTTCTACCCAAGTTCTTTGGTTAGTAAGAACTCAAATAGGTATGTATGTTAAAAGAGGCTGAATTCTGACTGCTCTATATAGACCAGAAGCTCCCACAAATCTTATGGTAAGGCTTAGCACTGAACAAAAAGGGCCACTGGTCCTTGAAGGGCCAATAGTCATGGGTGTGGAGCAGAGGGAACAGCAGCCACACTGAACTAGAAAATTGTGCCCCTCAATCTTGGGATGGTAAAACCCCTGGGGTTCCTATGCAGACTCTGAGCAGGAGAGACCAGTCTTCCTGCCGAATGTCTGAGACCAAATTTCCTGCTAACAATGACAAAAGGAGGCCTTGGCAGATATATATATATATATATATATTTTTTTTTTTTTAAAGCAATTTGATATATTTTTTTTTGTCCATTGAATGTCATGGAACTAGATGTGGAGGGATAATTATGTTCTCTTTCATACCTTTTCATTCTCTGGAATTTATTGCCTAAATTTTAATCTCAAGTTTTACTTGGTTTAATAATAATAATTATCATGATAATTTTTATAAATCAATTTCTAATGTCACTCACTCTGGGATCATGTTCTGGATACCTATAGATATAAGATGAGATGAAAGACTTAAATTACTAGTGCAGCAGAATCTAATATCCATTCATCAAAATCCACTCTCCCTTCTTCTTGCATGCACAATTAAACTACCTTTTCCAGAATTCCTTGCAGTTACTGTGGCCTCATGACTGAGTTCTAGGCAATGGAATACAAGTAGAGGTTAGGTTCTTCACTTCCAGATATGGCCTGTTATACCTTCCAAGCAAACACATCCACAGTCTCTTCTCTGTCAATGGAAATAGAGAGGATCCCAAAGTAACTGGAAATCTACATGTCAAAGATGACAGAGGTGCCTTCAGTCTTGAATGACACTGAGTTATGATGAATGAACAGAACCTGCCCACCAACAAGAACTTTCAAAATAGACTATCACTAGAATGAGCTGGAGAAGGCAATGGCACCCCACTCCAGTACTCTTGCCTGGAAAATCCCAGGGGTAGAGGAGCCTGGTAGGCTGCAGTCCACGGGGTTGCAAAGAGTCGGATACGACTGAGTGACTTCACTTTCACTTTTCACTTTCATACACTGGAGAAGGAAATGGCAACCCACTCCAGTGTTCTTGCCTGGAGAATCCCAGGGACGGGGGAGCCTAGTGGGCTGCCATCTATGGGGTCACACAGAGTCAGACATGACTGAAGTGACTTAGCAGCAGCAGAATGAGCAGGGAAAAAACTTCTGTTGTGTTAAGTCACCAAAATTCTGGGCTCTCTGTTACAATACTAGTTGTATCCTAACTAATAAAATCAAAGTAACTGAAACAGCAACCATAAAAACAAGCTAACTCCCCTCATGTGTAATCACATAGTCATGTCCTCTGTAATAAACACTTCAAAATTATAGGATAGATGTAATGAAACAGATGTCTAAATTTAAAATTCACTATCAAGTTCTTATTTAGGATGCCTATAAATGTGCTTTGTTTGCCATACAGAGCATTCTATTTTATTTGAAATAATTGCCTAAATTTATGAAAAAAATTTCACTAAAAATTTGGATTTTTGTCTTCTGAAAAATTGGATAATTTGGCCAACTTGGGCTTTATTCTCACTTTTATGTAAATCATGCACTTTCCAGATTCATATGACTTGTCCTGGCCATCTTCCCTCTCTCGCATTACTTACTTGGCCTTTGAATGCAGTTGAATTTGCTTTTTGTGTTATTATAAATAGCTGGGGATTAAAAAAATATGCAATCCAACCAGCTATAGTTACAATGAGTAAAGATTAACTATTTGCATGTTATGCCCTTGACTTCATTTAATGGAAATTATAGAAACAGTCATATAAAATCTATTACTATACTTGCTGATTTGATATTTTTGATGGGTTTTTCCCTTTCACTATATCTCTCAATATCCCCTATATGAAATCCAACAAAAACTCATTTCAGAATTAACTCATTAGAAAATAAGTAATAACCTCTCCTCCCCCTAATACGATAAGAACTAGTTGATTATTTTCCCTGTTTTGCCTTTGACCATTCAGAAGACCAAAGCTATATTTCTGTTTCAACTATACTGTAAGGAAATTCATGACTTCAACACGAATACTCTATTTTTTCTTCTTTTACTGCTATTTTATTTCAATATATATTTTCTCAATTATGGTTATTTATATGCTTTAAAAAATTCAACTATTTCATCCTTGCATTTTTATAGACCATCTCAAATTCTTTGTGAAATTTAGAGTATAAATAAATAAGTCTAGTTAAATTAAACATTATAGTTAATGTTTAATAACAGTATAAATTATATCAAGAGAAGAGATAAAGTTGAATATTCATAAAATGCCAGGCTATATTTATTTAAGATATAAATTTTTATTTGATTATTATTTTTCCCTTTTGAAAATAGGATAAAGTTACAAAGAATTTCTTGGTATTTCTAGATCATTTGCTGTTAGCTAGAGGGACATGATTTGTTGTTGTTTCATTTTTAAAAATTTACATTAAAAAGCAGCCATCATCTACAGACAGATATGTTCTCTCATTTACTTGTCCGATCACTCCACAAGGCATCTATTGAACAGCTATTTGTGTCAAGAACTATGTGTGAATAAAGTCAAGTTCTAGAACTTGAGGACTCAACTAATGGAGTAGAATAAAGGCTAAAAGAGATATCCATAGAATGTAGACTAGAGGGAAGGTGAGTTTCTGTCTGAGGAGTCAGCAGAAGTTCTCACCCGGGGACTTGTGTAAAGCTTGTTGAAAGGCCAGTAGAGGTTGAAGTAGAGGCAAGGGCCTAATTCATGAAGAAATGGAGGCCTGAACCTGTAGATAAAGTCAGTGAATTCCAAACCCTCAAATCAGCACTATCTTTGAGTATCAGCTGGCAGGAAGGGATGGAGGAATAGGTCAGGAGATGAAGCTGGCAAAGGGAAAATTGTAGGGACCTGGCTGAGGTCCTTACTTGCCATGATAGCTATTTACTCTGTTGCAGTCAATGAGCAGCCTGTGAGAGTTTTAAGTAAGACTCATGTAACTGATTCTGTAGTCCATGGAACCAGTTCTGAAAAAACTGCTCAGGATGCTTTTATGGAATCAATCTTATTAATTCTCTTAAGGCTTCTTTTTAAAACTTTTATTGGAGTATAGTTGATTTACAATTTTATGTTAATTTCTACTGTACAGCTACGTGAATCCATTATACATATACATATAATCACTTTTTTTAAAGATTCTTTGCCCATATTGGTCATTACAGTGTAGGGAGTAGAGTTCCCTGTGCTGTACTATAGGTTCTTATTAGTTATCTATTTTATATACAGCAGTGTGTATATGTCAATCTCTGTCTCCAAATTTAACCCTCCCTGCTTTCCCCCTTGGTAACCAAGAGTTTGTTTTCTACATCTGTGAATATATTTGTTTTGTAAATAAGTTCATTTATATTGTATTTTTTTCAGATTCTACATATAAGCTGTATCATATGATATTTGTCTGTCTCACTGACTTCACTCTAGCTCCATCCTTGTTGTTGCAAATGGCATTATTTTGTTCTTTTATGGCTGAGTAATATTCTATTGTAATATTCTAGTATTGTATTATAATATTCTATTGTAATATTCTAATATTATAGTAATATTCTATATGTACTACATCTTCTTTTATTCTTTCACATTTTAGAAAGTTTATCTTTGTGTGTGTGTTGGTTTCTGCCAAACTTCAACGTGAATCAGCCATAGGTATACATATGTCCCTTCTCTCTTGAACCTCCCTCCTTCTTCCCTCCATCCCACCCCTCTAGGTTGTTACAGAGCCTTGGTTTGAGGTCCCTGAGTCATACAGCAAATTCCCATTGGCTATCTATTTTACATATGGGACATAAGTTTCCATGTCACTCTTTCCATGCATCCCATCCTCTCCTTCCCCCTACTCACATGTCCATAAGTCTGTTCTCTATGTCTGTATTTCCATTGCTGCCTGGCAAATAATTTCATCAGTACCATCTTTCTAGATTCCATATATATGCATTAGTATATATTTGTTTTTTCCTTTCTGACTTACTTCACTCTGTATAATAGGCTCTAGGTTCATCCACCTTGTTAGAAATGATTCAAATGTGTTCCTTTTAATGGCTGAGAAATATTCCATTGTATATATGTACCACGTCTTCTTTATCCATTCTGCTTTTGATGGGCATTTAGGTTACTACTATGTTGCAGGTGTTGTAAATAGCGCTGCAATGAACATTGAGATTGCATGTTGAGATTTATGCCCAGGAATGGGATTGCTGGGTCATATGGTGTTCTATATTAACTTTTTTAAGGACCCTCCATACTGTTCTCCAGAGTGGCTGCACCAATCTACATTCTTACCCACAGTGTAGGAGGGTTCCCTTTTCTCCAAATCCTCTTCAGCATTCATTGTTTGTTGATTTTTTTTATGATGACCATTCTGACCAGCATGAGGTGATAAGTCATTGTGGTTTTGATTTGCATTTCTCTCATAATTAGTGATGTTGAGCATCTTTTCATGTGCTTTTTGGCCATTTGTATGTTGTCTACGGAGAAATGTCATGTCTATTTAGATCTTATGCCCACTTTTGGATTTGATTTTGGGTTTTTTTTTTGGTTTTTTTTTTTTTTTGGATGTAGAACTGCATGAGCTGTTTGTAGATTTTGGAGAATAATCTCTTGTCAGTCACTTTCTTTGCAAATATTTTCTCCCCTTCCATGTGTTGTCTTTTGGTTTCTTTATGGTTTTCTTTGCTGTGCAAAGGTTTTTAAGTTTAATTAGGTCCCATTTGTTTGTTTTTGTTTCTGTTTTCATTACTATAAGAAGTGGATTGAAAAAAGATATTCCTGTGATTTATGTCAGAGAGTATTCTGCCTATATTTTCCTCTAAGCATTTTATAGTATTCAGCCTTACATTTAAGACTTTAATTCATATTGAGTTTATTTTTGTGTATGGTGTTGGAAAATGTTCTAATTTCATTTGTTTACATGTAGCTGTCCAGTTTTCCTAGCACCACTTACTGAAGAGACTGTCTTTTCTCCATTGTATATTCTCGCCTCCTTTGTCATATATTAGTTGACCATAGGTCAGTTCAGTTCAGTTCAGTTCAATCTCTCAGTCATGTCCGACTCTTTGTGACCCCATGAACCACAGTATGCCAGACCTCCCTGTCCATCACCAACTCCCAGAGTCCACCCAAACCCATGTCCACTAAGTCAGTGATGCCATCCAACCATCTCATCCTCTGTTGTCCCCTTCCCCTCCCACCCTCAATCTTTCCCAGCATCAGGGTCTTTTCAAATGAGTCAGCTCTACACATCAGGTGGCCAAAGTATTGGAGTTTCAGCTTCAACATCAGTCCCTCTAATGAACACCCAGGACCATAGGTGCATAGGTTTATCTCTGGACTTTATGTCCTGTTACATTGATCTGTATTTGTTATTGTGCCAGTACCAAACTGTTTTGATTACTGTAGCTTTGTAGGATAGCTGAAAGCCTGATTCCTCTAGCTGCATTTTTAATACTGCTTTGGCTATTTGGGGGCTTTTGTGTTTCCATACAAATTGTTAGTTCTAATTCTATGAAAAATGCCATTGGTAATTTGATAGGCATTGCATTCCACCTATAAATTGCTCTGGGTAGTATAGTAATTTTGACAATATTGATTCTTCCAATCTATGGTATATCTCTAGTCAGTGGTACCGATTCTGGGAGAACTGCCCAGGGCACTTTTATAGAATCAGTTTTATTATTGATACTTTTCTGATGATTTGTTGTTTAATTTGGTATTGATGCATTTCAGAAAGCATTTAGGGTAGATTGAAAAGGTAAATAAATTGAACGAGAAGTCACTAAAATAAGAACTTGAAAGATACATTAAGAAGGAGTTAAGGGTAGGGAAGCAGGTGTGAAGGTTGGTTCATACAGATCATGCCCTGGCATCCTACATTATCACTTTCTAGAGACAAGGTATAGAGGACTTGGCTCCAGCCTTTCTGATAGTCAAAATAACTATTAATAGAAGCACAGAATCCATGGAGTAAAAGCAAGTCCGATGCTCAGTGGAAGTGCCAATATTCCTGATACAGAGATTACAGAAAGACATATTCTCTAGTACAATAATAAATGTCTTTAACAATAATCTGACAGTGAATATATTGAAAAACTCCATAGGGCAATTTTTTTTTAATAAAATCTTCCCAAACTAAGTCATTAGCATCATGCTATACTACCTACCTCACATTCAATAAAAGCAATTCTAGGACAACTTGACGGAGAAGGCAATGGCACCCCACTCCAGTACTCTTGCCTGGAAAATCCCATGGACAGAGGAGCCTGGTGGGCTGCAGTCCATGGGTTCACTAAGAGTCAGACACGACTGAACGACTTCACTTTCACTTTTCTCTTTCATGCATTGGAGAAGGCAATGGCACCCCACTGCAGTGTTCTTGCCTGGAGAATCCTAGCGATGGGGGAGCCTGGTGGGCTGCCGTCTATGGGGTTGCACAGAGTCGGACACGACTGAAGCGACTTAGCAGCAGCAGCAGCAGCAGGACAACTTGATGCAGTCTAGAAATGTGACTTTTTGCTAATCTCACTTAATTCAGAAAGGATTTTAGGGTATCTATCTGAAAGGGAAAAGTGGACCTTATTTCAGGCACTCTTCTGTGATATGCTTCCTTTCATCCCAGCTTTTCAAAGCTAAATATTGAGCTCAAATATCACTCTTGGAGTGCAGTTAAGCACAGAACTCTCTGGTAGAAATGGTCAGCTGGGTTGGGGCTAGAACTAACATCTGGTTTTAGAAATTGTGGCGCCTGAAATAACTGTTGAAATTAAAAGGCTGCTCACCTTCCTTCACTCAGTCACTTGCTGATTAACTGATTCATTCATTTTTTTTTAACAAATATTTATTGAGAACCTACTACTGGGCAGACACCATGAATCAGAACCTTACAGTCTAATCAGAGATAAAGACAGATACACAATTCAATCAAAAGGAGATAGTTCTACAAAAGGCTTCAGAAGACATTCTCCAGGGGGAGAAATGAGCTAAGGAAGTACTAACGGACTCAGGATTCTCCTCAGAAATTAATTTTGAGTCTTTGATTCATCAGCTTCCTAGCACTCTCTATAAACAAACTGGCAGCTAAAATGAAGTACTCATTCCAACAGATTATTTGTGACAACCCCATAAAATTGTGGAACTGTTACTGCCACAGTCCATTTTGGAATAACTGTTAATAACTTTTTTGAACCTTGGTATGTGTCAGGCACTCTGCCAACTACTTCATAGGCATTACCTCACTTCGCCCGTTTATGTATCTTCCATGGCACCCTATGAGGCTAAAGAATGCTATTAGCTTCATTACTCAAATGGGAAGAGAAGAACTTTAGAAACCCTTGTCAGTCATGCAGCTGGGGTAGCAGGGTTAAGTCCCTAACCCAGCAACTAGCTCTCCATTACTGCTCTTATACCAGCAGGAATTAGGTTTTCCCAGGCAAGAATATTGGAGTGGGTTGCCATTTGCTTCCCCGGGGAACTTCCCAGCCCAGTGATTGAACCTGGGTTTCCTGCACTGTGGGGAGACTCTATACCAACTGAGCCACCAGGGAAGCCCCAATACCAGGCCCAGTGGCCTTTACAAAACCCTCATGATTCATATCTATAGCTTATCTCTCTATTCTTCATAACGGAAAGGTATGACTCTCACTCATCTTAAAGTGATTTCAATTATTAAGAGAACAAATAATATGATTTCTAGTAGCTGCTGATAATAATAGTATAGAGTGAGTTCTGTGTGAGCATTAATGGCTGGTGGTTTATAAAGATTAATGCAGCTCAGGAGCAAAGAGGAAAATTCTGGGAACAATCTTGTGTTGTTCCCACCTGATTTTTTGACAAGCAATTAAGAGTATACCAAAAATCGATGAATATATTGAAATGTTTGGGCCTCTAAACTCTGTATAATTCTTTTGAGAGGATATTGGTATAAGTCCAAGATTATCAAGTAAATGAAATACACGTTTGAAGAAATGCATAGTCAGCTAATAGGTATTCACAGAATAAATGGATTAGATTATGTGTCCAAGTATGTGGCTAACAAAAATCAGACACATGCCGTGATTCTAAAGTCGCTGGAGGGACAAGGATTGTCCTTGGGGGCTTGTTCATCTTGAACTTATTCATCACCTATGGAGAGTGAGCAAACAGGCCCCATATCCAGTTAGAGAAGGGAAAATGAGCCTCCTGGCTATCAGCAGAATCCAGGCTTGCTTGTTCTGAGTGACCAAACTCAGGCCTCAGGTCCCTGCATTCTCAATCTGCCTTCACTAGTACAGGATCCTACAGCTAATATGAGTGGCTCTCACAGCAACATTTTGTGCCTTGGCTTTCTGAGGCCAAAAAAAAAAAAAAGAGAGAGAGAGAGAAAGAGAAAAAGAGAGAAAAAGGTAATTTTAATTAAGGTCCTGGTGGCACTCCAAAGTTTTATACTGATATTGCCTCATCCATGTGCTATTAGTTATTTAACCACTTCTTGCTGGGCAAGAGCCATGTAATGGCTCATAATTCAGAGGGTACTGCCTTCAGAGATTATGAGCAACGTGCTGATGTGAAGTGAGAGCTCAGACTCTCTCCTTCCGTGCTCACTGAGAAGTTTGGCAGCAACACTCACCAGTGGGATTGGAAAGCCTCTGTCATCCTTCAGTGATTTGTTGCCTCTCCAGTGCAAGCACATAGGAGATGCGCCATGGGATAACCACATAAAGCGTTCAAATGAAGGTTCAAAATAGTCATTAAGCCCAGATAACCTAACCAACGAAGGTAGGATGTAGAGAGGGTTAACTATAATCAACTAACGCAATAAAAATATTTCTGAGATTTATCTCACACGCGGCCATTTAGTACCAATGGGTTCTGTTCATAAACAATCACTGAGGAATTTTCCATTTGGATTAACATGTCTGGCTCAAAAAGAAAGACCCACAGGGGAGGAATTTCCCCATTCCTCATTGGCTCCAGGTAGGACTCTATCAGATCCCATTAGCAAAGTCTCTCAGCTGATTCACTCTGATATGAGGTCTATAGATGATAATAAAGTTAAAAGATGATAATAAAGTTAATTTTTAGATATTAATTAATAATTAATTTATTTATTGATACAACCAGCACCTGTGTTGGCACATATATTTAGCAAAAATTTTCAAATGAAAGTGAAATCATGCTTATGAAACAGGGGCCCCGGAGTCAGAATATCTACACTCAGATCTTTGCTTTGTTCCATGTAAGCTATTTTCTGTGAGCAGGCTTCTTTGACACACTTTCCTCATCTGATAAAGGTGGAGTACTCCTTGCCTCACAGGACTGTTGTGAAAAACAGATGACATAATGTGGGTGGGAGCATTTAGAAAAGTGCAGGTTATTGTATGACTCTAAGGTATTAATTACTGTCACATTATCCTAAAATTAGTCATGACAAGCTGCAGGAACAAGGTAATACTTCTAGAGCACACAGAAGTGTGAGCTTTAGAGGGGAAGGAGCAGGAAGACCATTCTCCTTTGGTTCGTCAGTTGGACAAACATGTCCCATGTGCCATGGTCCCGGTTTGCTGTACTAAGAGCAAGGCCTGGAGATGCTTCCCAGAGGCAGGAGTTAGGAGGGTGAGAGCCAGATGCTGGTCAGGGACAATGGTATTGGTGAGAGCGGAGAGTCTAGGCTGAAAGAGATGGGGATTGTGCTGGACGGTGCAGTGATCTCAAACACGAGCCATCGTGAGAATCACTGGAGGACTTGAAAAACATATTGCTGGAACCCACTCTCAGAGCTTCTGATTCAGAAGGTGTGCGATGAGACCTCAAAACGTGCATTTCAAGTCCCAGGTGACTCTCATGCTTCTGGTCCTGGGGCCACACTTTGAGAACAATCTGGATAGTATAAGAATTACTGTATCTCAGCTGTAAACAAACAATCAAATCTGATTCTGATGAGTATACAGAAAAAGGGAATTTTCTTCAAGCTAGTTAGGGTTATTTGGTGGTTCCTAAAATGGACAGGAGTCAGATTCAGAAACAGACAGGAGCTAGAGCAGTCCTGGCCCAGCAGCTCAAGCTCCAGCGCCGTGATGCCTGGGTGTCACTGGTAGGGTATATCAGTTACTTGTGTTTTTCCTCTCTTGCTTCCCCTGAATTAATATTCAGAGTCCAGCTGGCAACATGCCCATTCCCAGCTAGTAGCTGACAGGGTACTTTGAGTTATCAGCCTTCCAAGACTGCACAATGAGAGAGACATATTTGGAAAGGATATCAAGGTACTGCTGAGGAGGGAGTGTTAATGAATGCTTAGGCAGCCAAAAAACAGCAGCAACAAAAATGGCCCATGTTCTCTATCATAGTAGGAAAAGACTAATTAGTAGAGGGCCTGGAATTCTAGGGGAGAGGAGTCTGCACTGGATCTAAATTGGTGACTCGTGTGGATCCTTACTTTGGAAAGTAAAATGGGAATTGATAGCTTCTTTAGAGAAGGAAAGGAAGCAATTAAACCAATTCTTTGGGAAAATTCTGACATGGTACTCATGGTGGTCCTTCCATGCCCTCTGCTCCTGACTCTGAGTATCAGGACTGTTGCTTCCAGGTCTAAGTATGTCTGTAGAAACTTTAGAAAGTTCAGGAGCTTCTGATTTCAAAGACACATCTATCTAAAGAAGAGAGAGAAGTTGCTCAGTCGTGTCCGACTCTTTGCGACCCCATGGACTGTAGCCCACCAGGCTCCTCGGTCCATGGGATTTTCCAGGCATGAATACTGGAGTGGGTTGCCATTTCCTTCTCCAGGGGATCTTCCCAACCCAGGGATTGAATCTGGGTCTCCCGCATTGTAGGCAGACGCTTTACCATCCAAGCTACCAGGGAAGCCTACAGCTTGAAGCACCCTGTATAATTCATTGGAAGGGTTTCTTCTTCTGGATATTTGTAACTGTTTATCATGAATTACTTCAAGCATACAGGACAGAATAAAGAATAGTGTCACACTCAAGCATTTATCATCCAGTCTTCTAGACTTCTCTTTTGGAATAATCCTATGGAATATTATAGACCTTTGGGCTCTGGTCAAATTTTGGTGGTAGCTAGACCAAGAGATGAACTAGCCATTGGGATGGAGGTGAGGGGTGAGGGGAGGCAAACCTCTGGACTACTGCAGACAATCACATTGTCGATGGCAGAGTGAATGAACAAGGATGAGTAATTATATTTCCCAAATACTACAAGTAGGCAAGCAATGAATTCAACAATTTGAAAGGCATTCATTTTAAAAGGTTTATTTTTCCCCTCCTTTAAGACTCATAGTCCTGATTCAAATTGCCCTAATATGGGCAATAATCTTTAAGTTATTATAAACACTCAGTTGAAATATTTGTTTAATCCCATATAGGTCTCTTAAGTAGATAAAATCATGCAGACTGGAGTAATGAAAATGCCCAGGGCAAGTTAGTCCTGTGGGTGGCTCAAGTGGGTGACCACGTGTGTGCTGAGAGGGGCAGTTCTTGGCAATCTTTCAAAAATGTAAGCTGTGACAAGGCTTCCTAAAGTTCATGGGTTGAGATTTTAATCTTCAAAATATTAGCAGTGACAGTTTTACTCTGAAATGTTGAGGCTTGTACCTTTTCCACATTGCATAGCTATCAATTTAATTATATAATAATATAATTTGACTATTGGTTTCTAGAAGAGTGAATTCTGAATAAAAAGAAACTAAGACCTTGGATTGTTAATTTTCATGTTAAGACCATAGTGTCCTTCATCTGCTCTTCTTACTTCTTCTGAAATTGAGGTTTCTTACAACTTTTTCTTTCTCTGCTATTTTTTCCTTTTATTTTCACTCTAAGGAATCATTACCTTTTTTGTTATACCTTGAAAGTATCCATTTCAGATTAAAGTAATGCCTTATGTAACTGGCATTTCTAAGGAATAACATTGCATAAAATAACTTTCCCAGAGATTTTAAAGTGAGCTATTATAAATTCCGAAGTAACCTTATTTTAAATTTATCCATTTTAGCAATTCATTTCAATGAAATCTGTACAAAGCATTGAACCAGACACTGTGAGAGGCATAAAGAAAAACAAACTTGCTCTCTATCCTTGAAGTGCTCACAGTCTTGGGGAAGAGCTGGGCCCATCAAATAATTCTGTTGTGGGTCATAGTGTGACAAAGGACAGAAGACAGGTGCAGAGGAGGGCTGTGAAAGTACCAAGGAAGGAGAGATCACTTCCAGTTTGATGGTCAGACAAAACTGTCTGGAAGGAACAATCTTGATAAAGCATGGGAAAAATCTGGTGAACACAATGATGGGGACATATTCCTGTTGCAAATGATCAAAGGTCCCAGGGCAGGAATTCATGGCCATACTCAGGGATCACAGATGTGTGATGGAGAGAAGACAGGAGAAGGGATTGGCCCCTCATTTTCAGTGTGATAAAAGCCATAGTCAGGATGTTGGACTTTATTCTGGGAAAATAGGCAACTGTGATAGCACTCGGCATTGGAGCAGGGGAAATGACACGATCAGGGTAAAATTCAGTTAAGCAAAATATATTGAGTGATTTGCAGTGAGCCCACACGTTCTTGGTGCCGCCCTCAGTGTCCTTCATGTCCAGTGCTGGACAGAGATGTAAACAGAGAGCATCAGTAAAATGTGAGCAGAAAGTAACAAAACTATAGAGCAACTGTGAAAGTGAAAGTCTCTCAATCATCTCTGACTCTTTGCAACCCCTTGGACTATAGTCCATGGAATTCTCCAGGCCAAAATACTGGAATGGGTAGCCTTTCCCTTCCCAACCCAGGGATTGAACCCAGGTCTCCCACTTTGTGGGCGGATTCTTTACCAGCGGAGCCACAAGGTAAGTCCAAGAATACTGGAGTGGGTAGCCTATCCCTTCTCCAGCGGATCTTCCCGACCCAGGAATTGAACCACCATCTCCTGCATTGCAGGTGGATTCTTTACCAACTGAGCTATGAGGGAAGCCATAGAGCAACTATACCCCAAAAAAATAAATAGATAAAACACAGTGTTTCAAGCTAAAATAGATGGTGTACAGGAGGTTAGGGAGCCTAGAGAAGGTACCCTGGGGGCTAAGGGAGAGGTTAGTCTTTGATACAAGTCTTACAGACGGAATAACATTTATTTGGAAAAAGGAGAGAGAAGGATAGCTCGGACCGTGAGAGCGCAGAGAGCAAAGTCCCAGGGCACCGACAGACGCTGGCTGTGTAGAGAAAGGTGACAGCTCTATCTTACTAGCTTACTGGACTGAGGCAGAGAGGGGTGAGCGAGAACAGGCAAATGAAGGCTAGGCATGGGACAGTCCTGTGGACAAATTTCCAGAGTAGCAGGAAGCCAGGAGAGCCTGCCGGTGGTCACATCCTGCAGAAGGGTTACACTTAGGAGGCACAGCCAGACAGAAATTCTAGACTCTATATGTGACTCTCACATACTGTAGGTGGTGTAAGTCCAAACTGCTCGAAAAACTCATTAATACTCTTGGTTATTTCTTAACCTTGAACGTTCCAGCACTATCAGGAGCTTTCTGATGTCCTGTCTCCTCACTGCATCCTCAGGGCTCCACTCCCACACCTTGGTCCATTCATCCCCCTTCTCTTCTCTGATCCTCCGGGACATTTCATTCTCCCATGAGTGTTAACCTCCAGCTCTGTTTGGTTTTCTGCCCCCACATCAAATCTTACACACAGATTTTTTATCCTTTCTCTTTTCTGCAAACAGGGCTTGATGGTGTGAGAGCAAGTGGGCTACATTGTGATTGGGTGAGGCGGTGTGCAGGGGTAGTGGGGGCTCTGAACTTGAATATGTTGATAATTTGGGGCTAGTAGCAATAATTGAGATCTGTGATGGTCAAAAAGAGCTAGGGATTGGCAGGACAATGGAATCAAAGACATGGAAGTGAGATAACTTGTAAAAGTATACTCAGAGGCAACAATTAGCAAAATATGAGATACAAGCAGAAACAGGTGGGATTTTAATACTGTTTTAAGTTTGGATCTACAGTATATAATAACACTGTGATATTATTCACCATGCCTAGGGAACACAGACAAACTCACTGAAGAGATAAGAATAAAAAATGATAAATTTGACTTTGTATGTGCTGAACCTAGGATAGCCACGAGATATTCAGGTTATATTTAGCAAACCTAGAGTTTTGATTCAATGCAGTATACCAGCAATCTCCAAGGTTGTATGCTTAAAATGTCACTCGAGAACAAATGCCACTGGGAAATTACATACTCTGGCCCTGTTTTGGAGATTGATTATACACTAATAAATCCTGCAGGAAGTGAACATATTTAATTTAACTTTATTTCCAATGCCCCTCTCATATTTTTTTTCAGAATACCTATTAACATAATTTAAATTTTTTTCCAGGAACAGTGTTTTAAGAAATGCTCATTATAGCACTAAGGAGCTGTGATCAGAAGATTATTAAGATAGAATTTGGTAGAGGAGGAAGGTATGCTTATTTGCATGGAAGGAAGAGTTGAAGAATTATGAACTGATTAATCACTCAGAGTAGATAGAGAAAGGAGACTAGAGATAGAAGCTTTATCAACATGTTTGACACTTCCAATGGTGTGTGGAAAATACAATTTAGAGAGGTAGCAAGTTGAGAGAGCAAAAGCATAGATTTCACAATCAACATGTGTGTGACAAATGATCTAATTTCTAAGACTCAGTTTTCTTATCTGAAAAATAATGCTCACCTTTTTGAGTTGTTTTGAGAAGTAAAATAGGTAATACATAAAGCACCTATCACCTAGGAAACACATGGTCCACTTCTGTAAACATTATTATTAACATTATTTTCATTTAAATATTCTTGATGAGTAAGCAAAACTTTAATGATTAATCTGCTATATTATAAGTTGAGCATTGACAATTACACAGGAGAAATCTCGTTGGTTGGTATCAATACCCTAACACAAGGGAGCATTCCCAGTTCAGACACACCTGGGGCAGGAACAGCATGGAACAGGAATCGACTCTGCAGAAGCTGAACAGTGGAAGAAGACACTGCAGGAATTTCCCTAAGGCTCCCATGACCATGATTTTTCATGTTTTTCATGAAGAGATGCTGGAAGCTAATAACTGAACCTTAGCAAATCTCTCTCCTTAAAACATTCTGAGCTACAAACCCCCTGGGTGAATGGCTGTAGGGATCCACCTGGCATGAGGTGACATCCATCCATGAGATTTTCTAAGCAAGAGTACTCCCTACCCCAGGACAAAAAATGGGGAAACTATTGTGGTTTTTATCCAGATCAGATCACTGCAAACCTCAAAGGGCTGGTGACCAGAATATATTATTCTGTGGTCTTTTCTCTAGGAGTTCTGGGCTGCAGGCTCTCAGATCTCAGATAGGTCTGAGTTTGTTGTTGTTCAGACTGGCCATGGAGGGTGACTGGCCACTCTTCTTAATCAATAAGTCATTCCATAGTACGTGGGATGTGGATGGAGGAGATAACTGAGAGGAGGGCGAGTGACTCTTTGAGGAAACGCTCCCGGCATTCTCAGATCCTTGACAACGGGCAGTGACAGGACCACGGCCATTGGTTTATGCACATGGATCCACAAGGCTGTTGTGGCAGGAGATGCTCATTAAGCTGTTCTCTAAGTGAAGACAGGGTAAAGTATAAATGAAATTTCCCCTGGAACTTCAGAGGGTCTCTCTTTCTCTCTCTCAGGGAAGACTTGTAGCAGAAAATGGGCAGTTCATTATCTGATTTGTTCATATGGTCATTAGCCTAAAAACCAGAAGACTGGGGCAAAATAAATATATATAAAATAATGCTGCTCAAAATATGGTCTAAAGATGGGCAGCAGAAGCATCTGAATCCAGCATTCCCTAGCAGCACATATTTTCAGGTCCTTTTCTAGGCATACAGAAAACTGTTCCAAAAAGTTTTCCGGATACTTCTCCATATACAAAGTTTAAGAAGAACTGTCCTAGGCCTATAGGAGAGGTGTCTAAAGTTTCGACTTCTGTTCACTCACAACTAGCCCAGCTTGCTTGTTTTTCTACCCTTAGTTTCCAGTTCTCTTATCCTGATCATATCTGATTAGGTCATCTGGTTATATATAAGAACTCAGTCTTACAATTTTTATCATCAGTGTAAATCAGAATTCTATTTATGGAAAACAACTCTATAGAGGCAGTAAAAATGCTGGTTCTTAGCCCTGTGACTTGTTTGCAGTGGAGAGACTATAGTTACAACTTTTGAAACATTTCTGTTCATTCGCAGAATAACAATGATATAAAATAAAGGATGAAAAAAGGTGGAAGACACTTACATAGGCTGCAAGTTGCTCCTGGGAAGCTTTTACTTCAGCTTGTAATTTCTCAATGCACTGAAAAGGGGTAGAGTTTAGAAACAAAGTGTGTAACTCTTCCTTTTACATATTCAAAGTGTTCCAGATGTAAATATGTACTGGTTCTCATATTTTACAAATGGGAGCATTATCTCAGCTAGATGTTTTGAATATCATCATTAAATAGATCATCGCTCCCATCTCTTTCTCTCTTCCACTCCATGGAAGAACCCATCAACAAAGTATATGAATATAGTAAAAACTAGGTCATGATTGGGAAAAATAATGTTTGCTTGATGTACTGAAGATAAAGTTAACCTATCTTATATCACATCATGTATACATACATGTGGGACCCAATGAATTGGTATCTGTCTTTGGAATATATGGATATATTTTAATGTGAAGATATATATACCTATATATAGATACAGATTATCTGTCTATCCATCCCTCTATCACAAAAGCAGATACAAAACAACATGGGTTGAACAAGAGATAAATTTACATAATGACATATATATAAATGTCCTAAGATTCAGAGATTGGTAACTTCTTATAAAGTAATTTATTAAAAGTCTATGAAAAAATGTTTTGATCAACTTCTTTCACTACCCAGAAAGAAGCTATTGCTTGATTAAGTTCAATTGAAAACTAAGAAGTATTTGTATAGTCAATATCACTTATAAAATAAATAGGATATTCACTTAATATGATTCAAAAGAATACATATCAAACTTAAAAATATCACCAAGAAAGTTTATTTTTGTATGTGAATATTCTATCAGGAAATACAGTTACATTGAGCAAACACAAAAACTGTGATTTACCATCTTGAACTTAAATATGAACTTCCAGCCCAGCCAGAAATGACTACAGGATTGTCAGCTCATATGTTTAGGTAACTTTTAAAATAAAGATTATTCTTCTTCTATGACATACCTGGTCTTTTGCAAGAACCATTTTTTTGTATGGTTCTCCACTGTCTTCCCTACAGTCCAGAGCTTCTAGCTTTTTCTCCAGCCAGGAAACTTGCTCAAGCAGCTTTGATTTTGTTCCTTCCGAGACTGCAAGCTGAAGAAATGTGCTTGTAAGGGTATGGAAGTACAATGACTTTTTTAAAGCTTCTTTTATTAAAGTCCAATTTACAAATGAATTGCCTTCCATCAATATCTATTAAATATGAAAATGGCTTTTGAAACATTCTCATAGATGACAAATGATTAGTAAAGAGAGATAAGGAAATAATTTTGATTTCATTTATTTTTAATAATAAAGATCTTTCTGGGCAAGAGATGAGACCACATAGTTAAAGCAGGCAGAGAGATGTCTAGTACAACAGTCTCAACACTCATCTTTCTTACGTTTCAACATTGTATTTTATTTGTACAGCTGAATCTGAAATCTGTATTGTGGTTTAGACAGGGTTCTTGAAACTTAACTCTTTGGAGGCTACCTGCTCAGTCACTCAGTCATGTCCAACCCTTTGTGACCCCATGGACTGTAGCCTTCCCACCAGGCTCCTCTGTCCATGGGATTTTCCAGGTAAGAATACTGAAGTGGGTTTCCATTTCCTACTCCAGGGGATCTTCCTGATCCAGGGATAGAACCCACATCTCCTGCACTGGCAGGTGGATTCTTTACCTCTGCGCCTGGGAAACCCCCAGAATACTAGCTAGTTATGCGTGCGTGCTCAGTCACTCAGTCATGTCCGACCCTTTGTGACCCCACGGGAGGCCACAGCTCTCTAGAAAGAGGAGGAATTCTGACTCCCTCCCTTGAATTTTTAGTATAGCTGTAAAGAATCTGCCTGCAGTGCAGGAGCAGTAGGAGATGCAGGTTCGATACCTGGGTTGGGAAGGTCTCCTGGAGGAGGGCCTGGCAACCCAGAGCAGTATTCTTTCCTGGAGAATCCCATGGACAGAGAAGCCTGATAAGCTATAGTCCATGGGATCACAAACAGTTGGACACAACTGAAGCGACTTAGCAGCAGCAGCAGGATAGAAGGAGCTGAAGGGAAATGCAGGAATGTCTAGTTAAAATCAGATGATCAAGGGCTTTGGTTATTGTCATAGGCTTCTCTATCCATAGGATTTCCCAGGCAAGCATCCTGGAATGGGTTGCGTTTCCTTCTCCAGGAGAGATCTGTGCTAACCATAACCATAAAATGTCTCAAGGTGAGTGTTTTCCTGTTTGTAGCTTTCTCTTGAGGAGAGTGGTACTGGGATAATCCCTAGTCCCTTAGCTTCCCTGGAGAGTCCCTTGTGATTTTTCTTTCTAGCTCAGCAACAATTCTGAAAGAGTCCCTGGAAAGGGACATACAACTTTGTATTCATTCCAGATCTCGGGCTCTGAGGCATGGCTTATCTCTAAGTATCTTTTTCATATTCCAAGAATTATTGCAAAGCATACCATCTCATCTTGAAAAATGCAACAAATATTTAGAGACATTTACCAAATGGAGAGGCATTGAGAGGTTAGTCTGTCATGGAAATAAGTTGGGTACATCACGTATGCTGGTATCCATCCATCCATCCATGCACATAACCATTCACTCAACAAGTATTTGTCTAGTTGGCTCTCTGCAGCCATTGTGTTATATGCAGGGAATGATGAAAGCTCAACAGGAGGGTCAGAAAGTGAAAGTTGCTCAGTCGTGTCCAACTCTGTGACCCCATGGACTATACAGTCCATAGAATTCTCCAGGCCAGAATAACGGAGTGGGTAGCCTTTCCCTTCTCCAGGGGATCTTCCCAACTTGAGGATCAAATCCAGGTCTCCCACATTGCAGGAGGATTTTTTTTTACCAGCTGAGCCACAAGGGTAGCCCAAGAATACTGGAGTGGGTAGCCTTTCCCGTCTCCAGGGGATCTTCCCAACCCAGGGATCGAACCCAGGTCTCCCACATTGCAGGCAGATTCTTTACCAGCTGAGTCACAAGGGAAGCCCAAAAGGGAGGGTCAGAGGGAGCACATGTGCCGTGAACTGTTGTTTTTGCCTTTCAGCTCTCAGTGACCTGGGAGGCCTGACGTACTCTGCCTTAATACTAATACATCTAACTCTTGGGTGCATGATGGTTTGGAAATGTAATCTGATTTATCTGAGCACCCTTCCATTTTATCATAGTAGAGTGTAATGGCTGAAGACACAGACTCTGAGACTTTGGGTAAAAGTCTCAGTTTGCTACTTGCTATCTTTGTGATTTGGACAAGTTGCTCAGACTCTCTGGGCTTGACTTTCCCACCTATAAATAGGAATGAGGATAAAAAGAGTGGTACTTATCTCGTGCATTTGTTTTGAGGTTTATACATGAGTCTACACAAGAGAAACACTTAAAACAATGCCTGGAATACATAAAACACTCAGTAGTTCCTATTATTATTTCTTCTACATCCTCTCGACTGCAGTAAGCATTCACATAGGTTTTATCCAAATATTCATTATTTATCAAATTATAAAATAAAGTGTCTGAAGATGTCACAGCCTCTACAAGCTGGTTACCCTAAACTCAATTTATATTTGGTTTGCTCACTTCCTGTAACCACTCTAGTCTTCAGGGAAAAGTCCTCTCTAAGTCTGATGTATTTTTTTAAATCTCAAATATATTCTTTCTCAGTCTGTCCCATTTTGTTCCCATATCCTGAATGCTTGATCCAGTCACCATTTGGTTATCTTTCTTTTAAATCTACCTCCTATTGTTTTTAGGCCTTTATTCATTTACTCAATAGATATTCATGTATTCACTCATTGCTAAATAAATATGTTGGATCTTTATTATATGTAAGCTTTGGAGGTAAAATATAAAGGTGATATTGTCTATATTTTCACAATTTACTCAGAAAAGCAGACAATTTAAAAACTATTCCATAATGTGAAAGTGTATGCTAAGTCACTTCAGTCGTGTCCGACTCTGTGCAACCCCATAGACGGCAGCCCACCAGGCTCCCCCGTCCCTGGGATTCTCCAGGCAAGAACACTGGAGTGGGTTGCCATTTCCTCCTCCAATGCATGAAAGTGAAAGTGAAGTTGCTCAGTCGTGTCCGACCCTCAGCGACCCCATGGACTGCAGCCTTCCAGGCTCCTCCATCCATGGGATTTTCCAGGCAAGAGTACTGGAGTGGGGTGCCATTGCCTTCTCTGTGAAAGTGTATAGATAAGTAATAATATTAGTACTACTTAAATGCTTACTGGGTACTTAGTACATATCAGATATTCTGAGAACCTTTTGTTTTCATATTTATTTCAGTTTAGCTTCATATTCATTTTACAGATAAGGAAATTCAGTGAGGTTGCATAACTTGTCTAAGGACATAGATAGTAAATATTGGAACCCAAGTGTTCAGTAGTGGACATTAGGTGTGACTCCCTAAGCCCAAGTCTGACCCCAGAAATGGGGCCTGATAATCATGACAATCCCATTCTCTTTTCTTCCATCCATTTTCCTCCCATTGGTTTAGGAATCAAGGCCTAAGCCAATCAGATCCTGGATCTTCTCTGGCAACAGTTAATGTGTAGGAAATATGACCTAGTTTGTACCACCCACGCTGGCCAGGAGGAACTCTAATGATTTGGAGAAGCACTTGCTCTTATCCACAGACATGAATGCTACCATAGCCATCCTACAAACATCCAGGAAAGCGGTTATATGACAAAGCCACTCTCTGGATGGAAGTGTGGACAACAGAACAAACCTGGGCCTTGTTGACACTACTTAAATGTTTCTTCAATTAATTTTGAAGCATCTCCTACCTTGGGACTTACCTTTAGTGAGTTTATAAGTTTCCTTATTGATTAGACATTGAGTTTTCTCTTATTTGCTACCATAAGCATTCTGCTGATAAATTGTCTGATTCCAAAATTGCATAATCATGACCATAAGTGTGTAAGATCTATGGAAAAATAGCAACTAACATTTGTTTGGTAGCTACAGCATACCACACATTTTGTTTATATTGTTGTTGTTGTGACTATTTTAAAGATTGGAAGTTAGGTGCTTTTAGGGGCTTTCCCAGAGCTAATAAGAACAGGTTGGATTGGGATCTACATTGGTCTGTTTCCCACTTTGGGTTCTATAGTAAATCCAAACCCTAACTCTGAGACTGCCTGCAAAGATGAGATCTATTTTTTTCCCCCGATCATGTGGCTTTCAGCACATTTTCTCTGTGTGTTCACTTATTTACACGAAGGAAATTTATTTTCCTTTTTCCTAAGACTTGAGAAAAGTCTGTCCTGCCATCTCAGTCCCTTTTTATATACACACCAACCCCATCTCTTTGCTCTCCTCTTATAATAAATTTGTCTGAATATCCCTTTGGCTCAAATATGTTTAGCTCAGATTCAGCTTATCTCTAACAAATCTTGACATGGAATCACAATATCTATATTTTAGGCCTGACCCCACAACCCTCTGATGTTATGACCTATGAGCCCATAATAAAATTTTACTATGTCACTTTGCTATGTTTTTACAGGGTAGTTCTCCAGTCATATGTATTCTAACTAGGTTGTAAATTTCCCAGAAGGATGGATGGGGAGAATTCTGTCAAAACTTATAACAAAATTCAGTCAAATTGGCCAGAAATAATATTTGCTAAAAACATTCCATTTATTCACTTTTTAAATCATGTTTTCTTTATCATATGTTTCATAATCTCACAAAAGCAGGATAAAGGGATCTTATTATCTCTGCCTCATGTGGATACATTGAGGCAAGAACTTATGTTGGATTGCATTATAATGATGAAGCTGTTTATTAGCATAAGACTACTGATACTGCCCCAGCCCTTTTGAAAATGACCTATCAGATAAGACTGATAATCCAAAAGGGAAGAACAGAAAAAATGAAAGAAAAGAAAATGAAATAACATAATTATATATCTAAATATTTTTAAAGTACTGAATAAAAGAATATACTCTATTACTGAGTTGCAGGATAATAGCTACCATTTTGAATTCACTCCATTGTTTTGATTGGAGTTTTAGAACTTTTCAAAATTTAATTTTCAATTCAGGAAGCTCTTAGGAATGCTGCTTAAATTCAAATTCAAATTATAGGATAGAAAACAAGGTATCAAAGAAAGTAAGAGGAAATCTAAGTTAGTAGCTGCAAGATATCTCTATTGAATTTAAAAACTCTAGGGGCCTTGGGCACTACTTCCTTTTTATTGCTTTTGTTTTTTCTTTTTTCATAGGAACTGCTTAGTTTTATAGTTACTTGTTTGAAAGAGAATAAAGATAAAAGCTCAGTTCAACTTAGTATCAGATATCCGCTTATAAAGAGAGAGTATAAATGCATTATTCTTTAAATAATCAATTTCTATATTTCCTAACCAGCTATCTGTGTTGAAACATATGGTTCACATGATGTTGGGAGGCTAATATTCTTCCTTTGATTTTTGAAGAGTTGGCCCCTTCCCCTCTGCCTGATTCTAACAAATTTAGGCAGAGGAGATGATTTTAAAAGCATGAACAACATTTGTCATTAGAATTATGTAAAACAAAGGAACAACTTTCATATTACGCATTTGAGGCTGTATAAATCCACTAAAATATTCAACTTTAATATATACCTCGGTATTCAATAGAAGATCATCATAAATGTAATGCAATATCATTAAAAGTCAAAGGAAGATTAACTGTATTCATTGCACAGCTTGTTGATGCAGTCAAGAAAGTGTGTTGATACATTTCATATTAATATTCAAGATGAAAGTAAAAAAAATGACTTGCACTTCAAAATCATGGCAGATTAAGAAGCTCTAGGAATTGGTTCTCCTACTTAAATAATTTTTGAGCTGGCAAGAACTGTCAGAACCAACCATTTATTAGCACTGGATTCTAGTGGAATACTTTCAGTATCTAGGAAAGCGCTGGATGAACAAAGATGCTGGCATTCAAGGAAATCTCTGTAAGGTCATTGGCTAACTGCAGAGGCAATGGAATTGGAAACTTTAGTAACCACACGAGACAAAAATTACAGTCTCTGCAAAATTAGTTTGGAAAAGTAACTAAACAAACATAAACTGTAGAGGAGGGAAGAATTGTATATGGTCTTGGGGAGGGAGAAAGAATCTGATTTCCAGAGTTACTGAATTATAATATTCAAAATGTCTAGTTCTCAACAAACAAGTAAAAAGATCACCAAGTAAAGTATGACTCATTTATTGGAAAAAAATCAATTGATAAAAACTATCCACGAAGAAGCCTAGACATTGAACTTTTGGACTTAATAAATGAATACTTTAAAATAAGTGTCTTAAATATCCTCAAAGAGCTGAAAGAAACCATGGACAAAGAAGTAAAGGAAATAAGAATGATACATATACAGATAGAAAATATATAGATGGATAAAAATTATAAAAAGTAAGTAGAAATTCTGAACTTAGGAAACAAAATAGTTGAAAAATTACTGAAACGTTTCAGTAGCAGATATAAGCTAGAAGATGACAGAATCAAGTAAACTTGAAGACGGGACAACTGAAATTACCTGATGTAAGCAGCAGGAAGAAAAAGGAATACAGAGAAGTGATCAGAGCCTAAGAGATTTATGGACACTATGGAAAGCTACCAAGTATACCAATATACACATTATAGAAGCAAATAGCTGAAGAAGATGCAGAAAAGGAAAAGGGAATTAAAATGGTACAGAAAAATCAAGCACAAAAGAAAGCAGCATGGAGGAAGTGAGTAACAAATAGATGTAAAATACAGAGAAAACAAATAGCAAAATGGCAGAATTATGTCCTTTATTATCAGTAGTATTTTAAAAGTAAATGGATTAGACCCAGCAAATGAAAGACAGTGACTAGAGAAATGAATTAAGAAATGTGATCCAAGTATACACCACTTATAATAGAGTAACTTCCACCTCTAAGAAACAAATAGTGAAAGGAAAAAAAGATATTCCATGCACATAGTAGCCAAAAGAGAGCTGGCATGGCTGTACTAATATCAGAGAACATCAAATAGATGATGCCAAGTCAAATTTTTACAGAATACAGGGATATAATGATGAAAGAGTTAATTTATCAAAATTATAAATATACATCAAACAATAGACCCCCCATATATGAAACCATTAACAGAATTTAAGGGAGAAATAAATGGTAATAAATAGTCATAGAGTAGAGACTTCAATATCCTACTTTTAATAATGGATAGAAAATGTACGCAAAAGATCAAGAGCAAATAGAATCAATCAACACTACAAATAAGGTAGATCTAACAGACGTATTCAGGATAATCCATCCAACAATAGAATACACAGTCTTCTCAAGTGCTCAAGGCACATTCTCCAGGATAGACCACATATATTAGGCCACAAAATAATTCTAAATAAGTTTAAAAGGATTGAAATTATACAAAGTAACTTCTCCAATCACAATGGAATAAATCTAGAAATTAATGACAAAAGGAAAACTGAGAAATTTGAAAATAAATGGAAATAGCACATTCTTACAGAATCAATGGGTCAAAGAAAAAAATAACAAGGGAAATTAAATATCTGGAGATAAATAGAAAAACAGAAGAAGAACATACCAAGACTTAGAGGATGCAGTGAAGACAGTGCCAGAGGGAAACCTATAGATGAAACATGTACATTAAAAAAGGAGAACTGTTTTTTTTTGTTTTTTTATTTTACCTCAACAGCTCCATTTATTATTTGTAAGCATATATTTTTCACAAAAGTTTTAAGGGCAAGACATTTTTCCTTATTTTTTAACCAAGTTTTATACTTGCATCATAAGTGCATTTTCCCCCTTGGCTCAAATTCCACATGAAATTTATTTATTTAATTTTATTTATTTATTAAATATAAATTTATTTTAATTGGAGGTTAATTACTTACAATATTGTATTGGTTTTGCCATACATCAACATGAATCTGCCACAGGTATACAGGTGTTCCCCATCTTGAACCCCCCTCCCTCCTCCCTCCCCGTACCATCTCTCTAGGTCATCCCAGTGCACCAGCCCCAAGCATCCAGTATCATGCATCAAATCTGGACTGGTGACTCGTTTCATATATGATATTATACATGTTTCAATGCCATTCTCCCAAATCATCCCACCCTCTCCCTGAGTCCAAAAGACTGCTCTATACATCTGTGTCTCTTTTGCTGTCTCTCATACAGGGTTATCATTACCATCTTTCTAAATCCCATATATATGTGTTAGTATACTGTATTGATGTTTTTCTTTCTGGCTTACTTCACTCTGTATAATAGGCTCCAGTTTCACCCACCTCATTAGAACTGATTCAAATGTATTCTTTTCAATGGCTGAGTAATACTCCATGTGTATATGTACCACAGCTTTCTTATCCATTCATCTGCTGATGGACATCTAGGTTGCTTCCATGTCCTGGCTATTATAAACAGTGCTGTGATGAACATTGGGGTACACGTGTCTTTCAATTCTGATTTCCTTGGTGTGTATGCCCAGCAGTGGGATTGCTGGGTCATAAGGCAGTTCTATTTCCAGTTTTTTAAGGAATCTCCACACTGTTCTCCATAGTGGCTGTACTAGTTTGCATTCCCATCAATAGAGTAAGAGGGTTCCCTTTTCTTCACATCCTCTCCAGCATTTATTGCTTGTAGACTTTTGGATTGCAGCCATTCTGACTGGCGTGAAATGTTACCTCATAGTGGTTTTGATTTGCATTTCTCTGATAATGAGTGATGTTGAGCATTTTTTCATGTGTTTGTTAGCCATCTGTATGTCTTCTTTGGAGAAATGTCTATTTAGTTCTTTGGCCCATTTTTTGATTGGGTCATTTATTTTTCTGGAGTTGAGCTGTAGGAGTTGCTTGTATATTCTCGAGATTAGTTGTTTGTCTGTTGCTTCATTTGCTATTATTTTCTCCCATTCTAAAGGCTGTCTTTTCACCTTGCTTATAGTTTCCTTTGTTGTGCAGAAGCTTTTAAGTTTAATTAGGTCCCATTTGTTTATTTTTGCTTTGATTTCCAATATTCTGGGAGGTGGGTCATAGAGGATCCTGCTGTGATGTATGTCGGAGAGTGTTTTGCCTATGTTCTCCTCTAGGAGTTTTATAGTTCTGGTCTTACACTTAGATCTTTAATCAATTTTGAGTTTATTTTTGTGTATGGTGTTAGAAAGTGTTCTAGTTTCATTCTTTTACAAGTGGTTGACCAGTTTTCCCAGCACCACTTGTTAAAGAGATTGTCTTTATTCCATTGTATCTTCTTGCCTCCTTTGTCAAAGATAAGGTGTCCATATGTGCGTGGATTTATCTCTGGGCTTTCTATTTTGTTCCATTGATCTATATTTCTGTCTTTGTGCCAGTACCATACTGTCTTGATGACTGTGGCTTTGTAGTAGAGCCTGAAGTCAGGCAGGTTGATTCCTCCAGTTCCATTCTTCTTTCTCAAGATTGCTTTGGCTATTCGAGGTTTTTTGTATTTCCATATAAATTGTGAAATTATTTGTTCTAGCTCTGTGAAGAATACTATTGGTAGCTTGATAGGGATTGCATTGAATGTATAGATTGCTTTGGGTAGTATACTCATTTTCACTATATTGATTCTTCCAATCCATGAACATGGTATATTTCTCCATCTGTTAGTGTCCTCTTTGGTTTCTTTCACCAATGTTTAAAAAAAAAAAAAGGAGAACTATGTCAAATCAGCAACCTAACTTCATACCTTGAAGAAAAAGAGAAAACTAAATCCAGAGTCAACAGAAGGAAATAATAAATATTAAGTCAGAGATAAAACAGAATGCAAAAACATCAATGAAACCAAAACATTGGTTCTTGGAAGTGATCAACAAAGTTGACAAATCTTTAATTATATTCACAAAAAATAAAGAAAAGAAAAAAATAACTAAAAACAAGTAAAACTAGGGAAATTACTACCAGCCTTAAAGAAATTTGAAAGATTATGAGTGAATACTATGAATAATTGGATGCAAACCAACTATATTATCTAGATGAAATGAACAAATTCCTAGGAAGACATAAATTGCCAAAACCGATTCAAGAAAATTTGAAAATCTCAATAGACCTGTAGCAAGTAAAGAGATTAAATCTTTAATCAACATCTTTCAACCAAGTCCAAGATCAGATGGCTTCACTGTGGATTCATCAAACATTTTAAGAACAGTAAACACTAATTTCACACAAACTCATTTAAAAACCAGAAAAGTAGACTACTTCCTAATACATTACCCTAATATCAAAGTCACACACAGATACTGTTAAAAAAAAGTATAAATCCATATTACCTAAGAATATAGATGCAAAACTCCTCAGCAAAATAGTAGCAAACTAGATCCAAAAGGACATTCATTACAAAGAGTATGCATCATGAATAAGTGGAATTTATCACAAGGATGCTAAGGCAGACCAACATTAAAAAATCCATGATTACTACAACATAACACATTAATAGAATAAATGAAAAATACAATATGTTCATGTCAATAGATGCAGAAAATTATTTGATAGAATTCATGATATGATAGAAGCACTCAGCAAACTAGGAATAGAAGAAAGCCTTCTCAATGTGATAAAGGGTGTTTATGAAAAAACCCACAACTAACATCATATTTAGTGTTGAAAAATGGAAAGCTCTCCCCTTAAGATCAAGAACAAGACAAGAAAGCCTGCTTTCTCCACCAAAATAAGCCAAATAAGACCAAATAAGCCAGAAAAAGAAAAAAAAAAAATCTGAACTGTAAATTAGAAATAAAACTATTTCTGTATGAAGATGACATGATTCTGTATATAGAAAATTTCAAACAATCCTCAAGAAAAACTACTAGAGCTGATAAATGAATCTAGTAGAGTTTCAGGGTATAAGATAAACATATAAAAATTAATTTGAGTTATTATACACCTTGGAAGGAAAGTTATGACCAACCTAGATAGCATATTCAAAAGCAGAGACATTACTTTGCCAACAAAGGTCCGTCTAGTCAAGGCTATGGTTTTTCCTGTGGTCATGTATGGATGTGAGAGTTGGACTATGAAGAAGGATGAATGCCGAAGAATTGATGCTTTTGAACTGTGGTGTTGGAGAAGACTCTTGAGAGTCCCTTGGACTGCAAGGAGATCCAACCAGTCCATTCTGAAGGAGATCAGCCCTGGGATTTCTTTGGAAGGAATGATGCGAAAGCTGAAACTCCAGCTTTGGAGTTTCACTGGAGTTTCATTTTACTTTGGCCACCTCATGCAAAGAGTTGACTCATTGGAAAAGACTCTGATGCTGGGAGGGATTGGGGGCAGGAGGAGAAGGTGACGACAGAGGATGAGATGGCTGGATGGCATCACTGACTCGATGGACGTGAGTCTGAGTGAACTCCAGGAGTTGGTGATGGACAGGGAGGCCTGGCATGCTGCGATTCATGGGGTCACAAAGAGTCGGACACGACTGAGTGACTGAACTGAACACCTATGTTTTGAAATGTAGACTAATTATTATTCAGGTGTAGTGAGGTTAACAGATCTGGAGTTGATCACCATTGGAAAGATAGTCTGTTACAGTCCCAAAGAGGAGGGGCATGACACACCATGAGGAGGGTAACGATATAGAGGGGACATATATGAACTAAAGGGTCAGTCAGGAGTAGAGGAAGCAAGGGGAAAATGTGGACGGGAACATTGATTGTAGCTTCCATGGGAAGGAACACATGAGTAAAGATAATCAGGGTTAGGATTAGCTAGTTTGGATAATTTCAGTGGGCTCCGGAACATTGAGGTTGTCCCTACTTGTATGGTACCTGTACCTGGGGTGATTAGAGCAGAGGAATAGTGGCAAATTTCACTACTGTTTATGGGTATTCACCAGAGCAAGGTAGTTTTCAACAGAATTAAACCAATGACCAAGAAAAAAATTCTTGTACACAAAGCCATATCTGAATTAGTTTGAAAAGAGAAAAAGTAACTATTAGGAATAACTTATTGCGAAAATGAAAAAATGAAACAACCTGTTGTGAAACCATGGCTTAACTAAAGATGTTTAGCCTAGTGCATATTTATTTGCAGTTTTACAAGATGTCTCTAATATTTCATTTCCTTCCCATTTTGTTATTGATATGTGGCACTATAAATCTGCTTTTGCAGTTGTGATTAATGATTGTGTGAATAAAATTGGGCACTTCCTAATTTAAAAAAACTCAAACATAATCAGTCATTAATTAAGGAAATGCAGATAAAAACCACAATGAGATTTCACTTCACAGCCACTATTATGGCAATTTTTTTTTTAATTTATATTGGAGTATTTGATCAACAATGTTGTCTTAGTTTCAGGTGTACAGCAAAGTGGTTCAGTTATACATATACATGTATCTATTCTTTTTCAAGTTCTTTTCCCATTTAGGTTATTACAAGATATTGGGCAGAGTTCTCTGTATGGAAGGTCCTTGTTGCTTATCTGTTTCAAATATAGCATGCGTATAGATCTGTGATTTAAAAAATAGAAAGTACTGGTAACGATGTAGAGAAATAAGAATCCTTGTATGTTGATGGTGTAGATGTTCTGGGAAACAGTTTTGTGATTCTTCAAAGAGCTAAAAATATAATTACTATTATATGGATTATATGGTCCAACAATTTCACTCCTAGGGTATGTAGGTACCAAAAAGAAATGAAAGCATATATCCACACAGAAACTTGTATACCGATGTTCATTGCAGCATTATTTTTAATAGTTAAAAGGTAGAAACCAAATATCTGTTAACAAATGAATAAACAAATTGTGTTGTATACATACAATGAAAAATATTATTCAATCATAAAAAGGAATGCATTATTGATACTTGCTACAATTTGAATGAATATGGAAAAGATTTTGCTAACAGGAGGAAACCAGACACAAAAGATCACATGTTGTATGATTCCTTTCGTAGGAAATACTCAGAATAGATAAGCCCATAGAGACAAAAGCAGATTAGTGGTTGGTTGTCAGGGGATGGGTAGAAGGGATTATGGGGAATCATTACTTAATGGGTAGGAAGTAATTCTTCTTCTGGGATGGAGAAAAATGTTGAAACTCAAGACAGGTTGTGGTTATACAACATTGTGAACACACTAAATGCCACTGAACTGTATCCATTTAAAAATGGTTAATTGTATTTATGTGAATTTCACCTCCTTTAAAAGAAAATGACTTTCTGGTTAGCTCTCAATGGTTAAGAAAATTGTCATCATTATGTCCATTTCACTGAATGTTATTAGGGAAAAAAAAAAACAAAATTGGATTGGTTCAATTTTGGATGAAAGAACTCAAAGTTCACATAGGTACTCAATACTCCTCTGACATCAAAATACTATATTTTCCTATTGGGAAATATGCATTCTTCCTCTCTGAGAAAACTATTATTCTCCACTCTTTCCTCAAATATCATTTCATACTTTCTTTCTCATCAAAATTCCACCTTCATCCCAAATGATCACCTCATCAATAATTCACTGAAAAAAATAGAGGCTGCCAGATGGCTATTCCCTCACTTTCTCATCAGCCAATATATAAACCTTCCTGCAGCAGACTCTACTAATCTCTTTCCCAATGACCGTCTCCCCATTTATCCCTTTCTACCAGACACCCAATTTGGATTAGCCAGCAGCCATGTGTTTAGGGAAGCTTGGTCTTGTCCATTTCCAGCAAATGAATCACTGTTGCTCAGCCAGCCCTGTTGGGCTCCGTTCCCAGGTATAAAAGATTATTTTAGGCATGAGCCTGCAATCCAGTAGAGGCCCCTGGAGCCTTGAGGAAAAGGCTCTTGACCAGATTTTTTTTAAAGATATACAGAAGGAAGAACATCTCTTTTTTTGCAGGATGTTCTGACTGCATATAATGCTTGGAATTGTTGCAGTTACTGTGTAAGACAGTCAACACTGAGGATGGGAGAGCAAAGGATGGGTAACACCTGTGTTTTTGTTGACATTCTTGAGTTGTTGAATTAGCAAATGCTGGAACTGCTCCATCTCTGGACTTACTCTTATGTGCGATGATAGCTGGCCTTAACATATTACTTTAATTGGGTTTCTGTTGAAGGAAAAAGCACCCTTACTTAACAAATGGAGAAGCTTTGTTCTATCAAAGGCCAGTCCTTTCACTTGGCTTTGAATCTCATCTTCTCTAATCTGTCAAAAGCCTTTGCTCCTGTAATTTCCACAGCCTCCCAGTCCCCTTCCATTTCTGCATGCTCTTTCTCACTATTACCCTTTCTGGATGATTCTGTTCAGTGTATAAACATGTCATAATAACTTCGATAAACAAAAGCTGTCTGTTGAACTCTCCCCCAGCTCCTCCTCTAATCATCATCCCATTTCTATGCTGCTTTTCCCACTCAAGCTTCTTAAGATGATTGTCTTCCCACACCATTGTCACTTTCTTACAGTCTTCTCACTCTTTTTTATTTTCTGAAGGAAAAAAAAAATTATTGGCTTATATAACTGGGGAATCAGTAGATTTCTGTTTCACTCGCAACTTCCACAGACTCCAGAGAAATCATAGTGCTCTCTTTTTACCTCTGCATCTTGGTACTGTTCCTATGTGTTGGCTTCATGATTTCCCAGGGCAGACAAGCCTTCTTCACACATTGGGGAAGATGCTACCTGTCACCTTCCAGGTTCCAATAGTAAAACAGTGTGTCCTCCAATAACAAGATGAAAAAGAACTGTATTTGCCCTACCTGTGTTCATATGGCCACTCCTGGGTGGATCTTTATGGTCAGGAAAATGGGATCTCATAATTGATTGGACCTAAGTCATGTGCTTCAATCCCATTCCTTCTAGTAAGGAATATTGTGGTTGACGGTCCCAGGATTATTAGAAGATTGGAGCCCGAAGGAACTATTCTCCAGAAAAGGTAAACATAAAACAGAAGCCAATTAAAATTCACCCTCTGTGTTCAGCACAATTACATCCTCGTGCTCATGAGGATGTGCTTTCCCCCAAGTGTTCCTGCCTAATACAGTGTGTCTATTCGACATTAATCCAAAATGTACTTTCCCTCTCGAAAGGAGACAACCTACAGTCATGTCAAGTTCCTACATCTGGCTTCACATTTTGTGTATATCTCTCTGAATCAAATCCAGATGAGCCTCATCATGATACAGGCATGAGACAATTTTTAGTGTACCCTCCCTAATACGTCTAAAATACAGGGAAAACAGGATAATCACGGTATTATTCTCCTTTACAGGAGGGGGAAGGGGAACAATTTACAGTTGTCATAGGCCATTGGAAGCATCACATTCTCTCAGTCAGCAATAATGAGGCCTATCCTGGCGATGCAATGAGTGGAGGTGGAGGTTTCTGGTCTGTTTGATTCTGTTTCTAACCTCTGGGAGCTTTCTTTGTCCTTTTCTTCCATGGTCACCGTCAAGAAAAAGGCTAGAAGGCATGCCTTTGGTAGGGGGTGTACTATGTTTTAGTTTTGGGTGTATCACTAATTCCTCTATTTGTCAAGACCATTTCAGTTACATTACAGAAAACTAATGCAAATTGGTTTCCATTAAAAAGATAATTAATTGGTTCATTTAACTGAAAAGTAGAGGCACCCTTAAATTCTGAGTCTTAAATTAGATTCTCAGAATTCCCTTCCTCCCTCCTTCTCTTTCTCCTAACCTCTCTCCTTTTTATGCTACAGGGAAAAAATTCCCCATGGCTGTGAAGAGGGCTACCCTGGATTATTTCCCTCTCCTAATCTCTGTTCTTGGAGAAGGCAATGGCACCCCACTCCAGTACTCTTGCCTGGAAAATCCCATGGACGGAGGAGCCTGGTAGGCTGCAGTCCATGGGGTCACTAAGAGTCGGACACGACTGAGCAACTTCACTTTCACTTTTCACTTTCATGCATTGGAGAAGGAAATGGCAACCCATTCCAGTGTTCTTGCCTGGAGAATCCCAGGGACAGGGGAGCCTGGTGGGCTGCCGTCTATGGGGTCGCACAGAGTCGACAGAGTCAGACACGACTGAAATGATTTAGCAACAATCTCTGTTCTTCGCCTCTGCCCCATGCCCCCACTACTCTACTAAAACTGATTGTGCCTAGGTTGCCTATGAGTCTCATTTTTCCAAATGCAGTGGACATATTTTGGGCCATCTTTTTCAATTGCCCAGTAAAGTATTACACATTTGAGGATGCTATGCCTCATGAAACACTGACTTCTTACTGCTTCCAGCACACGAGTCTCCAGATTTCTTCCTGATTCTTAGTTCCCTTGGCTAGATTTTCATCTTCTTCCACTCCTCTAAATATCAAAATCTGAAAGTCCTAGCAGATCTCATTAGGTGCCATGATTGAAACACTAGTCGTACACCTGTTTATGACTCCCAATTTTTCTACATATACCACTTAGCTTATATATCCAACAACCTACTTAATATTGTGCTTGAATACTTACTAGGCAACCAACAATTAAAGCCTTCATAAAAAAAAGAATGAAATAATGCCATTTGCAGCAACATGGATGCATCTAGAGATTATTATACTAAGTCAGAAAGAGAAAGACAGATCATGTAATATCACTTATATGTGAAATCTAAACTATGACACAAGCGCACTTATCTACAAGACAGAAACAGACCCACAGACATAGAGACAGACGGGTGGCTGCCAAAGGGGAGAAGGGGTGAGGGAGGGATGGATTGGGAGTTTGGGGTTAGCAGATGCAAAGTATAGATAGAGTGGACAAACAATAAGGTCCTTCTGTATTGCATAGGGGACTATGTTCAATATCCTGCAATACTATAATAGAAAGAAATATGGAAAGAATATACATATATATATCTGAATCATATTGTATAGCAGAAATTAACACAACATTGTAAATCAACTATACTTCAATAAAATAAATTTTAAGAAAGGATGAATATATTCAAAATTAACTCCTCATATTCTATAGCTTCCCAGGACTTCCCTCTTCTTAATAAATAGAACCAGTCATCCCTATGTTTCAGCCACAAGTATATTTAAAACTTCTCTTTCTTTCACCATCTACCCAATCCTTCATAGAGGACAATTATTAAAACCACCTCATAGTAATGTGAATTGTTATGTTTATCTCCTCTTGTTGGTTCTCTTAGATCATCTCCTCCACAATCCACACCCACATACACAGCAATTAATATTGTAGAAGAGGTTTCCAGTGTCACTCAAAAACCACTCAAAAACAAATTGAGTCTTGGCAACCTTTGCAGAACTCACACTACAAAGAGGAGTGACTATTTAAAAACAGAGGCTGCCCTTGTGCTAAAAGTTTTGCAAGCTGAGTTGGACTAGTACTACAAGCTACTAAATTCCTTGGCAATAAATAACTGAGGCAAGCACTGTAAAAATTACCTATCCTACCTGTGGATGGGCAAGAACCCCTGTGTCTGAAGATACTTTTAGGTCACAGAACTGGTTGGTCTCTTTTCAGTTTTACAGCTAAAAACAAACAACAAATTCCTCATCCTACCCCCATCCTAGACAAAACAGACTTTTACATTTATTAACATTTCTGCTTTTAACAACTTATTTCTAGCCATTCCTAGGTTTATGTACATCTTAAAATAGACTTCCCAAGTCTGTAATTTAGAAGCATGGTTACCCGCTGTTTTAGTTTGCTGGGGCTGCTGTTAGAGTACCACAGACTGAGTGGCTTAAATATACATTTATTATCTCACTGCCTTGGACGCCAAAAGCTCAAAATCAAGTGTCAGTAGGGTTAGTTCCTTCTAAGGGCTGTGATAAAGCATCTCTTCTATGTCTCTTTTCTGGCTTCTGGCAATCTTTGGTATTCCTTGGCTTCTAGAAGCATGACTTTGGTCTCTACAGCTTCATTTTACATGACTTCTCCCTGTATGTTTTTGTCCAAACTTCTACTTGTATGAGGATGCAGCCTTATTGGATTAGGAGCCTATCCTACTCCAACATGTCCTCATTTTAACTAACTACATCTGCAAAACCATATTGACTAATAACGCTGTGTTCTGAGATACTAGGAGTTAGACCTTCAACATTTGAAATTGGAAGGGACCACATTTAACCGTAATACCCCCAAGTTGCGGTAGGGCAAAGCAGGGAACTCTGAGGACTGAAGAAACATTTATCTAAACTCTGAATGAAAATACAAATATTCACTAAAAAGCCAATTGATAGTTAAAATCTAAAGTTAAGGATCCAGGCAGAGATTCCTAAGATCCATTTAATCTCCAAATATGTCCTCTGGGTCACATGAATATATAACTTTTCAATGTCTGTGAGCTTATTTCTGTTTTTTAAAAAAGTTTATTTGCATCATTTTTTTTTAGATTCCAAGTGTAAGTGATATCACATGATATTTTTTCTCTGCCCAATTTATTTAACTTAGTAGGACAATCTCTAGGTCCATTCATGTTGCTGCAAATGGCATTATTTCATTCAATTCTATGGCTGAGTAATGTTCCTGTGCGTGTGTGTGTTTGTGTATATGTGTGTGTATCACATCTTCTTTATCCATTAATCTGTCGATGGGCGTTTAGGTTGCTTCCATGTATTGGCTATTGGAAATATTGCTGCTATGAACATGGGGGTGTGTACATTTTCAAACTAAAGTTTTTGTTTTTCCTAGATACATGCCCAGGAATAAGATTACTGGATCATATGGCAACTTTGTTTTTAGTTTTTTAAGGAACCTTCATTCTGTTCTCCATAGTGGTTGTACCAATTTGCATTCCCACCAACAGTTTGAGAGGGTTCTCTTTTCTCTACATCCTCTCCTCCCCAGCATTTATTATTTGCAGACTTTTTGTCAATGCCCATTCTGATTGGTGTGATATCTCATTGTAATTTTGACTTGTATTTCTCTAATCATTAACAGTATTGACTGTCTTTTCATGTGCCTGTTGCCCATCTGTATATCTTCCTTGGAGAAATGTCTTCTTAGGTCTTTCATTAATTTTTTTTTAATTGGGTTATTTTTTTTATATTGAGGTCTATGACCTTTTGTATATTTTGGAAATTAATCTCATCTTACATTTAGATCTTTATTTTGCATTTAATTTTGTATAAGGTATTAGAGAATGCTTTAATTTTATATATGGTAAAGCTAGTGGAGGTGATGGAATTCCAGTTGAGCTATTCCAAATCCTGAAAGATGATGCTGTGAAAGTGCTGCACTCAATATGCCAGCAAATCTGGAAAACTCAGCAGTGGCCACAGGACTGGAAAAGGTCAGTTTTTCATTCCAATCCCAAAGAAAGGCAATGCCAAACTACCACACAATTGCACTCATCTCACACGCTAGTAAAGTAATGCTCAAAATTCTCCAAGCCCGGCTTCAGCAATATGTGAACCTTGAACTTCCTGATGTTCAAGCTGGTTTTAGAAAAGGCAGAGGAACCAGAGATCAAATTACCAACATCCGCTGGATCATGAAAAAGGAAGAGAGTTCCAGAAAAACATCTATTTCTGCTTTATTGACTATGCCAAAGCCTTTGACTGTGTGGATCACAATAAACTGTGGAAAATTCTGAAAGAGATGGGAATACCAGACCACCTGACCTGCCTCTTGAGAAATCTGTATGCAGGTCAGGAAGCAACAGTTAGAAGTGGACATGGAACAACAGACTGGTTCCAAATAGGAAAAGGAGAACGTCAAGGCTGTATATTGTCACCCTGCTTATTTAACTTATATGCAGAGTACATCATGAGAAACGCTGGACTGGAAGAAACACAAGCTGGAATCAAGATTGCCAGGAGAAATATCAATAACCTCAGATATGCAGATGACACCACCCTTATGGCAGAAAGTGAAGAGGAACTCAAAAGCCTCTTGATGAAAGTGCAAGTGGAGAGTGAAAAAGTTGGTTTAAAGCTCAACATTCAGAAAACGAAGATCATGGCATCTGGTCCCATCACTTAATGTGAAATAGATGGGGAAACAGTGGAAACAGTGTCAGACTTTATTTTTCTGGGCTCCAAAATCACTGCAGATGGTGACTGCAGCCATGAAATTAAAAGACGCTTACTCCTTGGAGGGAAAGTTATGACCAACCTAGATAGCATATTCAAAAGCAGAGACATTACTTTGCCAACAAAGGTTCATCTATTCAAGGCTATGGTTTTTCCTGTGGTCATGTATGGATGTGAGAGTTGGACTGTGAAGAAGGCTGAGCGCCAAAGAATTGATGCTTTTGAACTGTGGTGTTGGAGAAGACTCTTGAGAGTCCCTTGGACTGCAAGGAGATCCAACCAGTCCATTGTGAAGGAGATCAGCCCTGGGATTTCTTTGGAAGGAATGATGCTAAAGCTGAAACTCCAGTACTTTGGCCACCTCATGTGAAGAGTTGACTCATTGGAAAGGACTCTGATGCTGGGAGGGATTGGGGGCAGGAGAAGAAGGGGACGACAGAGGATGAGATGGCTGGATGGCATCACTGACTCGATGAACGTGAGTCTGAGTGAACTCCAGGAGTTGGTGATGGACAGGGAGGCCTGGCGTGCTGCGATTCATGGGGTCGCAAAGAGTTGGACACGACTGAGCAACTGATCTGATCTGATTAGAGAATTTTATATATGGTATTTTGTATATGGTATTAGAGAATGCTTTTACATGTAGCTGTCCAATTTTCCCAGCACCACTACTTGAAGAGACTATCTTTTCTCCATTGTATATTCTTGCTTCTTTTGTTATAGATTATTTGACCATAAGTGCATGGGTTTATTTCTAAGCTTTCTATCCTGTTCCACTGATCTGCATGTCTGTTTTTGTGTTTTGATTACTGTAGCTTTTAAGTATTGTCTGAAGTGAGGGAAGCATGAATCCTCTAGCTCCGTTTGTCTTTCTTAAGATTGTTTTGCCTATTGGGGACCTTTTGTGTGTCCATACAAATTAAAATTTTTTTCTAGTTCTGTGATAAATGCCATGGGTAATTTGATAGGAATTGCATTGAATCAGTCTAGTCAAAGCTATGATTTTTCTAGAAATGTATGGATGTGAGAGTTGGACTATAAAGAAAGCTGAGCACCAAAGAATTAATGCTTTTGAACTGTGGTGTTGGAGAAGACTTTTGAGAGTCCCTTGGACTGCAAGGAGATCCAGTCCATCCTAAAGGAAATCAGTCCTGAATATTCATTGGAAGGTCTGATGCTGAAGCTGAAACTCCAATACTTTGGCCACCTGATGCGAAGAACTGACTCATTTGAAAAGACCCTGATGATGGGAAAGATTGAAGGTGGGAGGAGAAGGGGATGACAAAGGATGAGATGGTTGGATGGCATCACCGACTCAACAGACATGAGTTTGAGTAAACTCCGGGAGTTGGTGATGGACAGGGAGGCCTGGCATACTGCAGTCCATGGGGGTCTCAGAGTGAGACACGACTGAGTGACTGACCTGACTGAACATTGAATCTGTAGACTGTCTTTGATAGTATCATTTTAATAATATTGATTCTTCTAATCCAATATGTTAAATCTTTCCATCTGTTTGTATTGTCTTTTTTTCCATCAGTGTCTTATAGTTTTCAGAGTACAGGTCTATTGCCTCCTTAGGTTTTTTTTTTTTGATGCAATGTTTGGGATCAGTGTTGAATACTACTTTTCCATCTAATTAATCACCAAACCATCTCATAAATATTTCTTGTCTATTTCTTCTCTTCACTACTAATAGGTACTTATCTCTAAAGTGGATTTTTGAAAGAGCCTACACACTGATATACCTGACTCTGGTCTTCTAATAAATCTGTTCTTCTCAGTAGACTCTGAGTTTTCTCTCTGAGGGCAAATCTGAATACCCTTCAAACCCTTTAATGTCTCCCCTTTGCCTATAGGTCAACTCTGAATGTTTTGATGGAAAGAGCATGAGCTTTGACATCAGAGAGACAAATGGATAGATTCTAACTTGATTTGAGACCTTAAGGAAATCATTGTTTGTACTTCTATTCCATGTGGTGTGGTGGAAGATACAGACAAATAGACAGTTAACAACTGACAGAGGTGGGGGTGGTAAAATGGGAGAAGGGTTATGAGAGCACCTAGTAAGGACATCTAACTCAAACCTGAAAGAGGAAGAAAAACATTTTGGAGTAAGTGGCCATCTAATTGAAGACCCAAAAGGAGAAATTTGTTGAATTGTGTTGGATAACAGAAAAGGGAATGAGAGGTGATGGGAACAGAGCAGAGCAATTCTCTGCAGAAGCAGAGGGAAAGGGATGAATTAATTAAAACTTGACTATAAGGAACAAGGGGCTTCCCAGGGGACACTAGCGGTAAAGAATCTGCCTGTCAATGCAGGAAACTCGGGTTCAATCTCTAGGTTGGGAAAATCCCCTGGAGTAGGAAATGGTTACCCACTCCAATATTGTTGCCTGGGGAATCCCATAGACAGAGGAGCCGGTGAATTACAGTTCATGGGATCACAAAAGAGGAAAACAAGACTGTGCACAAGGAACAAAGCCTTTTTTTTTTTATTAAATAGATGAGACAGGTAATAGAGAATATACTACTTATTAAGAAATTGAAAGTGGGTGTAATAGTAATATACTGGGAGTGGTGTAACATAAAACTGGAGAAACAAACAGGGGATTAGATCACAAAGGACTGTAAAATTTGTTAAGAAGTATATGTTTGATCCTGAGAGTAAATTGGGGCTAATTTAGGATCTAAGTAAGGAAAAATATGAGATCTGTGTTGCAGAATCTTCCTCTGGTTGTAGTGTTGAGGAGCCATCAATAAGCATCACAATGAAAGTAAAGTAGGGAGAAGTTTCTAGAGTTGGTGGCTTGGACAAGGGCAGTGGTGATAGAGAGAAAATAAGATGGACTGAAGAACTCTTTGAGAGGCATCATTCATAGTACTTAGCATTTGGATGCGGAGAAGGCAGTGGCACCCCACTCTAGTACTCTTGCCTGGAAAATCCCATGGACGGAGGAGCCTGGTAGGCTGCAGTCCATGGGGTTGCTAAAAGTTGGACACGACTGAGCGACTTTACTTTCACTTTTCACTTTCATGCATTGGAGAAGGAAATGGCAACCCACTCCAGTGTTCTTGCCTGGAGAATCCCAGGGACAGGGGAGCCTGGTGGGCTGCCGTCTATGGGGTCACACAGAGTTGGGCACGACTGAAGTGACTTAGCAGCAGCAGCAGCATTTGGATGTGTGGGGTGAGGAGAGGAGAGAATCAAAGCAGCACAGATTTCTGATATAGCCACAAGAGAACTGTGGGCAGCTATCCTTGGCTTAGGGGATGTGAGAGCAGAAACAGATTTGGGACAGGAAGCTAATAGGCAGGTAGAGCTTGAGTTGCCTCTTAAAGCCTTAGTGGACCTATCAGTAGGCAGTTGGAAGTTCAGACATGGGATCAGGAGGAAGACTTGGTTCTTTTTGATAGGTTGTGTGCTCTGAAGGCAAGTCATCAAGGGAGAATGTCTAGAAAAAGCATACAAGTGGGCTGCAATCCCACAAAAGGGTTCTCATCATTTGCGAAATGGGAATACACATTTCCAGGGCCAGTGGGAGAAATACAGGAGGCTAACATACATAGGAGTACCTTGCAGAGTGCTTAGTTCACAGTTAAGTGTTCAACAAATGTTTTATTGAATGAATAAATGAATAATTTAACAAAATTATACACCTAATTTACTAATTTCCTTGTAGAGATTAAGCAAAGTGAAAGTTAGCTTGCCATCACTGAGACAGTCTTAAGAAGAAAAGGAAGGTTATGCCCATGCAAAAAAGACACCTGCACTTATCAGCAGAGCCAAGACTTATAAGGGAGAGAGGACTTTGCTTTTTTTTAGACAAGAAAGTCACAGTTATTAGTACTCGGTCAGCTATTTAAAACTGACCTCAGTTTGATCTTGACATTTACAAGCAAAAGGAAGTCTTTAGTTATGTAATAGGCCAGAAATCCATGCGTCCCTCCTATAACAATGACAACAGAAGCCCATTTGTCATTATGCTTGATTCTACTCAAAACAACACATCTCTTCACCAGCTTGTAGTCTTTTCTTACATTCTCTGAGGTTCCCAGTCAATGCGCAACAATTCAGTAAGGGGGTTAAAATTAACAATTGCTTAGATACAAGGGTGTGGGGGTGTGTGTGTGTGTGGGTGTGGGTGTGTGTGTGTGTGTTAAGGGGAAATCTTCTGTAATAAAATAAACTAGAACCAAATTGTTTAACAAAATTCTCAATTACTAGGTTTCATGGTGATTGGGAAAGACTTTCCAAGTTAAACAAGCTGTTTGTGATTTTGTGACATTAAAGTAGACTTCCAAACAGACTGGAAAACAAAAACTCATTCACAAAAACTCATGATTTCGGCTTGGCATATCAAGCATAATTCCTGAGCATTTGCAGAAATGAATACTCCTACCAAGGGCACATTACTTATTTCAAATAAACTTGACATCAAGGGATCCACTGTTGCATTTAAACAATGAAAAAAGAATCAGAACATTTTTGAGACAATCTCAGTATGCATCAAATCACTTTTAGCTACTCATACACATAATCGGCATCTAAAAATTTGCTGGAGATCTATGTTCTTTCTATTGCTAAATGTAAAGTAAACAGATTGAACACTAAGAGGCAAACAATGGAGTTTATTTTAGAGCCTGAGATATACAGTGATGAATAAATTTTAGTTATTAGAGTCTTTGTCTTTCTATTGGTTTGCTTACTTTGCTCAGTGTTAAAGGTAAAAAGATCAGTTAGATGTCTCATTCAATCCCCAGAAACTACTCCATAAGTCAGAGGGGTTCACGATAGTCCTTACACTAAAAGAGAGGATTGGTGAAGGACCAAGAAGACTGAATCTAATTCCAGCTCAAAAATTTACCTGGGATTTACAACCAGAAGTACCTGCTGAAAGTCACACTGTTACAGAGCATTGGAATTGAATTGAGAGTCCACAGAGTCCTGCATTTATGAATGGTTGATTTTTGACAAGGCTGTCAAGACCATTCAGTGGGGAAACATTGTCTCTTCAACAAATGGGGAAACCAGATCTTCACATGCAAAAGAACACTGAAGTTATCAGGACAAAGCAACAGAATCGTCAAGGGGTTGGATGAGCAAAGGACATATTTGGCAGCCTAATATCCATTCTCCCCTTCTTAGTAAAACTGTCTTCATACTCTTGGGGTGACAATGTACCCAGCTAAAAATCCATATTTCCTAGCCAACATGGTAATAACTGTGGTCAAGCATAAGTAAGAATTCATTAGGGAAGTATTAGAGAAAAGCTCTTCAAAGAGGCTGCTCAGTTGTCCATCTCTGTTTTGCAGTTGGTCTTTTGATCTGCATGCTGCTTGACTCTCTATGTCTACAGGTGCCTCTTGGATCCTGAGGATAGAAGCCATGTTTGAATGCATGGAGACCAAGCTTAGGCCTCTGAAGGCCGCGGAGCCCTCAGAGGGCTGCCAGACTTACTCTGTTACTTGTTTAGGCCACTCTTATTTGGGTTGTTTGTTTCATGCATCCCAGACTAATCCTAACTGATTCACTTAGTTATTGTGCAGCTGGGGGACACAGAACAGGGATGACAGCTTTCCTTCAGCCTTTGGATTGAGTTAGGGCTGAAGCTTCAGTGTAGAGTAGGAACTTGTTAGAAATGCACATTCTTGACCCCCATGCCAGGTGAACATATCAGATACTCTGGGGGTGGGCCCCCACAATCTGTTTAACAAGCTTTCTAGTTTCTAGTTTGGGAACCAAGGTGAGTTCTTTCTGTTCAGTGCTGCTTGAGTAAGAAACTTCTTTCAACGGCTTTGATCTATGATCACACGTTCTTAAGAACAGTCTTTGGATTTTAAAAATACTCATGTTCTAATATCAGCCTCACTGCTTATTAACTGCATAGTGTTGAGAAAATGACATTCTTTTGAGTCTCAATTTTCTTCATGGGGATTATAATAGTGCCCCTCCTACGGTTCTTACGTGGGTCAGATGAAATGTCTATCAGTCTAAGCACAGTACTTGAAACACTGTAGGTGCTTAGTAAATGTTAGTTCCTCCACTCTCTGCCTACCATTGGTAATACTTGGCAGAGGTCTGGGACCAGGCCTGCACCCCTGCAGGATGTGAACTTAGACACCACCCCCAGCTGTGCCCTCTTTCAAGCATTGCTTCCATTGTAGCTTCTGATGTTCTTTAAGATCGAGGGTAACCTCAGGCAGGGAGATCCCAGGTGAAAAAAGTGAAGAAACTGCCTTTGAATATAACATAATTGGCCAAGTATAGTAAAGAGTGAGAACATAGGAAGTTGCTATTAGTAATTTTATTTTGAGCTTTCATAAATGTCTCTCTCATCAGGTAAGGGAAAAATTAACTGGCATGTTAGCTATTCCTAAGTACGAAAAAGGATCCCATGTGCTTTATTTTAAAAGTTGAGAAATAAAACTACCATATTCTCCTTTGAAATTTCTCTGCATTTTGAGTAATGCCAATAAATCTCTCTTTATGAAAACAAAAGGGGAAAAATTATATTTATGCTCCAAAAGATCATCAAGGACCCCTTACTGTGTCTTGTGTATATCCTTTTCCTACGTGGAAAAAACAATAGGAAAAAAGGTCAAGTTCTCCATCAAGCCTCCCACCTCCAAGCGCTTGCTTCAAAGCATGACATTTCTTTCCCAATTGGTTTTTATGCCACACAGCACATGTAACTAATATTTTACCAAGTATGGTATCCAAAAGATGCCTAAAGCTAATTTTGACTACATAATTGTTGCTGGATTCACCTCCTTGGGAAGAAAATGATCACAAATTTTCTCCACTCTTGAGTTTTCTGTCCCTGAAACCCCAGAAAGTCCAGGTACCAGCACTGTCCATTCAGCTCCCTGTCTGGGCAAAACCATATGTTAATAGAAGAAAATCATATATAAATCATATAGAGAATGGACAGAATAAAGCAGAAGGAAAGAAGGTTAAAGTAATAAAGAAGTCCCTTTTCCAAACAAGGAGCTGAGGAAGAGGAGAAAAGAAAGCGAGGCAGTGAAAAACCCAACTAGGACAAAGGAGCTGGGGTGGGGATGGGGTCTTTCCTGGTTGAAAGACTCTGATATTCTTAAGCAATCACTGTGTTGTGATTTGTGTGTCTTTCAAACACTCTGGGAGACACCAGTAAAAAAGCCAACTTACACACACACACATTAGCCCATGACTCAGAGGTTCACACAGTTCTGTTATGACCACTATGAGGAGTAGAGATAATTAACATTTATTGAGAACCTACTAAGAACCAGGTACAGTTACTCAAAGCTCACAACAGCCCGATGAAACCAGCGTGCTTACCCTCTTCTATAGAAGATAGCTTTGACTCAGACTAAGTGAACTGCCCACGGTTATAAAGCTAGCAAGTAGTGGAGCACAAGCAAACCCCGAACTCTCCTGGGTCTGCTGCTGGGAGCCGGGAACCAGAGACTGATGATGAATGAGAGACGGGACCAGCGCTGTTGCCAGAGGAAGCAGCTCAGGAACTGGCCGGCGGCGTCCCTCTGTGCTCTGAGATCTCTGAATCTGTGCTCCATTGTGAAACTGTGGCTTTTCCTGACAATTTCTTAGCGTAAAAGCTATGGGGTTTCTTTGCTCCTGTGTAGTTGTAAATTGCAGCCCCTAAGCCCTTTCCTTTGTCCCTCCTCCCATGCGCATTGCTGATAGAAACCAGCACACAGGCAAAACCTGCTCTTTTACGAGTTTTTCCTTAAAACTTTCTACTCTTCTTTTCTCCTCCTTAACTCTTTTCCTTCATTCCCATTCCTCCTCTAGTCTTTTATATACTACCTAATTTCCAGACCTTTCCTCCCACTGATCGTAACCTACAGGAAATTTAAGTAAGTGTTTTCTTTAGCAAAACTTAGCAATGTTTTGAATTACTTACCATTATTACCCAGGACAAGAGATGGATTCTTATGTCCCTTTCTTCCTCTGGCCCACTGACTTGCTGCAAACTTATTTCTGAGAGCTGTGAACAGCCCAGATTAAAAGTCTAATTGTAAATTATCCTGATCTCATATTTCTTTTGACACTAGTGACATGACTACAGAGAAATAAAGAATAATTGTTAGCTAAGGGAAACCAACAAAGAAGTCTGTTTTCTGTGTGACCTCACAGAGGAAGTGCCACAAACTCCTTTCTTCCTTACTATTTCTAAGTTTCTTCTTTTGCATAGTGAACCAGCAGAGGTCTTACTGGAAGTGACCCTAGGAAGATTCAGTTTAAGTAAACTGAGACCCAGGACCTACAAGTGCTTCAGTTCAGTTCAGTTCAGTTCAGTCACTCAGTCGTGTCCAACTCTTTGTGACCCCATGAATTGTAGCACACCAGGCCTCCCTGTCCATCACCAACTCCTGGAGTTCACTCAGACTCACGTGCTTAGTGTAGATGAATTCCGAGGCATCTGTCTGGGTTGGTTCTATGTGCAACGCTAAGAGCATTAAACTATAATAACATCAACATTTACCGTTTTCTCAGAGGCAGGACCCAGTGGTTGACAGTACCACAAGCTTCCACTCCTTAGCTTCAGCACAAATTTTTGTCCTCAACATTTCCTCTCCTCTCCCCATTTGTTTCTAGCCCACCAGGCCAGCCCATCTGGCCAGTGTCCAACCACAGGGCTGACAAAATGATCTGGATTACCAATGAAAGCTAGCTAGTGTTCCCACCTTCCTTGTGACAAATCCTAAATTAATGGTATTTAAAAGAAGACTTAATATGTATACACGTAAACAGGAAAATATACTCCACATACACACACACACACACACCACTGTCTGGACCACTAAAGACAATTTCTCTTTTTGCAACCACAAAGTGGCCTAGCCTGGTGAGGAAGACAGTGGCACCCAGTGGACAAACGTTAGATTGTTTGAGACAGGTGTCCCATTCAGAAATCTCCTCCTCTCTCAGCTTTAAGAAAGGTACTCTTACCTTTCCCTATCCTTCTGTCATCCCATTTTTAAACCATCTACTGAATTTAAAAATAGGGGGGAAGCAAATGTTGTTACAGTTTTAACTCATCAAGAATAAGGTAAACAGAAACACTGAAGAAAGCAAAAATTTCAGGAGTAAATCCTCTGAGACTAGTGTCTGCATTTGATTAACCTGTTTCAACAGTAACAGTGGAGAGAGCCAAATCTAATAAAATACTCAACTTAATTAAAAATGTAATATTAAAAATGCCTGTAATGGGCTTTTTTTTCACATGTAATGTTCTCCTTTGCCTCACACCATTGCCAACTTCCAATTAAATTCCCTTGGTTGTATACAAATTTGGCAACTCCAGGGGCAATACTTCAGGAAAATAACACATACAGATCCTGCATATTAATGCTATTTTGCAGTCTATGTGGGAGCCAGACAAACACCTATTTTCACTCTCCAGCCCTTACTGTGATTCTTTTGATTGTGAGCTACTAGGGTAGAAAAGCTTTGCATATCTTTCTTTCCCCAAACAGCTAACTGGTAACTTACTCATGGTAGTTACAAAGAAATGGTGAAATCCAGTTTCCATTTTATACAATTAATCTGCTAAACACTGAACAGAAGTATCTGAGTGTTTGATGTTACATAAAGGGATCATCTAGTTAAGAATCCTAAATATTAGGGGCTAGCTGCATTGGATAAAGATATTTTATAAAGAACAAAAGGGATGAGGACTTTCATGGGTGAGTTGAATTTTACTGATTTAAATTATTAAAAGTATTAAAAGACATTCAATTACAAAGTAAATGTACATCTTCTTAGTGAAACCTAATGCCAGCAAGGGTGCCCTCAGTACGCTGTTACCAGTTTCTTCCAGGTTTGCATGCTCTGAAATCCTTGCTTTTTATACTTGGCAATGGTGCCTCATGTTTAGCACTATAAAAAAATCTTTGTAATTCAAATTTTGCCACAATTTGAAGCTTGCTTTTTATGGCTTAGTAGCTAAGTTGTGTCCGACTCTTCTGACCCCATGGACTGTAGCCCGCCAGGCTCCTCTGTCCAAGGGATTCTCCAGGCAAGAATACTGAAGTGGGTTACTGTTTCATTCTCCATTGCTTTTTATGGGTGGTTTAAAAAAGAAGACCAGCTGGCAAGCCAGGTTAAGGCATGTGAGTGAGATGGAATCTCCCCAGTGGGACTGGGCCTAGGGATACCACTGTTTCATTAATTGATGGATGGCTCCTGTGACCCGTTGCATATATCACATTTAGGCAGCCAGCAGTTAACACATTCCAAAGTAAGAGAGTACATTTTTGGTATGTAGAAAAAAATGGAGGCCATTTATGCACGTATCCCTATATTACCTATGTTCCCTGGTAGCTCAGAAGGTAAAGACTCTGCCTGCAATGCAAGAGACCCAGGTTCGATCCCTGGGTGGAAGATCCCTGCAGAAGAGAATGACTACACACTGCAGTATTCTTGCCTGGAAAATCCTGTGGACAGAGGAGCCTGGCAGGCTGCAGTCCATGGGGCCGCAAAAGAGTTGGACATGACTTAGCCACTAGCATTTCACTTTACTTTCTACATTACATGTTAATTGTATTTAACACATTTCTCCCATAGTCTCTGCAAAAATTCTTGTAAAATTCTATTGTACTCAACTTTTGCTGTATAGACCCTTGCTATTAAAAACTCAAAATTGTTTTTTGAAAGTTTCTAAAAATTTACTAGCAAAATGGCTCAATCCATGATAAATCAGTGTAACATTTCAAGGTCTCTGTCCTTTTTATTCCACTGACTGCCACCAATAGTGAGCACCAGAGCCCTATAGGAGGACCCAGACTCTTGGCCAAGTGCCCTCTCCCCAGGGGGAAGGGCCAGAGTAACAGCAGGATTTGTGCCATATACACTATACTGTTTGCAAAGCGTAACAGTGTCAGGAAATGGTCTGAACTCTACTGAGAGTCACGCTCAGTGTCTCTGAAATAGACCTGGTGCATGTGCTGATGACCTACGTGACTGCCCAGATGAAGCTATGCTTCACCTGTTATTTGTTTTGCCTCTGTGGTTTTCAAAACCCAAGAGGGATGCTGATATTTGAAAAACTCTCTTTCTTCACATAATTGGAAAAAGTTGTTCCTGTGGGTTTCCTATAGGTTTTATCTGTTTATAATACAAATATGTTTCACTTATTTCAGAAGTCTACTTGCTTAAAGATGGCTTTCCTAGCTCATGGAACAAAATACAGAAATGTAAGAGAAGTTTTAAAGCCTCAAAAGGTCCATACAGATTAAAGTGATTATTGTAATAACTGAACTGAATGAAATGCTGTGTGTGTGTGTGTATCAGTAGGCACAAAGGTTGAAACACGTATTTAGATTTTCCTTGCTCTATTGCACACTGAGGAACATATATTTCCAGTGCCAGTGACAAGTATTACCTGTTCGGATAAGACTTTAGCCTTTTCTTCTGCTTCCTTCAGGCAAATCTCCAAGGTCTTGAGTTGTGCCAAAGTAAACGCCATCTGTTCGGTTTCCAGGGACCCTTTCTTTAAAACAATAACCAAGTATTACTTTTTGACATGGGTGGTTTCCTGCGTGCGTCTCAAACAACTCTGTGGACTAAGGACAGGCTTAATAAACTCACATATATCATCTCCTTTTCTTCTTCAACATAGCAATAAAATAATGAAATGTTATAAAGACAAGAGTGTTATTTAACAGTTTAAAGTCTAAAGGCAGAGTTAAAAAGTGCATATTAATGAACAATGAACAACTTTACAAAGGTAGAATAAAATATCCATGTTGAAATTTGGTTAATGTGCAACTTTTATTTCTGATATAAATATTTTTAAAGAGGTTAGAACCAAATTTCACATTCCCAGTAAGAGATGTCACCTAGTATACCTACACTTTTTTTTTTTTTTTTTTTTTAACATTCACGTATCTTAGTCATTTCAACTCAGGGAAACTTTTGTTTCCTTTGATTGTCACCTTATCACATGTTCCATTAAAGCAAAGATACCACATGGTTTAGAATCAGATTATACATCCCCAGATCATTGCTAATATGACTCAAATCACCAGATGTGTAGTCTTTGTCTCTCAAAATTGTTCTGAAGTTGCTGTTTCTCATGTACAAGCAAAGAGTATATAAAATTGGTATGGAATTATCACTTACTAGTGCTACTAAGGCTAGGGCACTTCCTGACTACTCTTTGGCCATTGAGACAATTAATTAATAAATACACAGCACTGTGGAAATGTCAAAGGAAAACCCCATTGGTGTTAGGATTCTGATGTTCCCATATCCTTGGGTATGTCCTGTTTTCTTGTGAATGTTCAGGCTGCTGCAGCTGCTTCCAATTATCTCCAGAGGAAAGAAAGAATTGTGTTCCTACATATTAAAAAAAAAAAAACAAAAAACTGCTGTTGCTTTATTTTCCCTTTGGTCTAGGAGCCCACCAATTTTACACATATGTGCATTTCCTGACGATACAATAGAGCCATCTGGTGGTAAATGGAACCAGCCATAAAAATAAGGCATTCATTCAGTTCCTATAATTGTTCATACCATCCTCCAAACCTTAAAGCCTTGCCATGGACCTCTGATAAAACTGAAACTACATGGGATGAGGGGCAAAAAAATGTTCTGTCTCAAAAAGAGCATGGCTCCTAAGTCGCACAAGACTGTATACTTTCCCCCAGGTCAGCCTTTGGTGGGTAAACATTTTGGGTGAGAACAGTGATATTCTAATAGATGAACAGTGATATTATCTATTCAGGGATGAACCAATAACTTTCAGTCTCCCATACATGATTCTAATAATTTCAAGAGTCTGTCTAAAACATCTCAAAACATGAGCTGCAAAACAAAATTGTTGTATATTTATACTTTTAGGTAGTTTATCTAGCAAAACATTTTATGCCTAAAGGGGAAATTGTTGAGAGTCCAAACTATTTAAAAACAAAACAAAACAAAACAACTAAGGGTCCCTGATCTAGATCACTATTTCCAAGGAGAATCTTCTTGTCTAGTATTTGACCTCAAGAGGAAGTTTTAAAAATCCTTGTGAGTAAACCCGGCAAGATCATCTAATCTACTTTTCTAGGTCTTTTTCTCCAAACATCCCTAATTTTCCCTGCCAGAAAGGACAACCATTTCCAGTAAAACAAAAGCATTACAAGTCAAAGCCAAATGAAACAGGTTTGACTGGGGACTGTTATTGAATAGCATAGGGCTTTTTGTACAGGTAGATTTAAGAGAGCATAGTATGTTACAGAACAGGGAGTGTCCTGAGCAAACTGTGAGGACTGCAAAGCGTGTCTTCTGTACCTTTACCCCAGTCATCACTCCCCATTCCCTGACTTGCCTTCCTGCCCCCTCTCCTTTAAGGGAAAGAGCCATGAATGTACCTACTTTGGAGTAAAAATGGCTTACACAAAGTCAAGCACTTTTTAATAGGAAACAACCTCCATTAACCAAACAAAAGACTACAGATTAAATCAAGAATAATCTCAGAAATAGGGCTTTCCAGGTGGCTCAGTGGTGAAGAATCCACCTGCCAAAGCAGGAGACATGGTTTGATCCCTGGGTCAGGAAGATCCCATGGAAGAGGGCATGGCAACCCACACCAGTATACTTGCCTGGAGAATCCCATGGACAGAGGAGCCTGGTAGGCTATAGTCCATGAAATTGCAGAGTCGGACAGGACTGAGCATGCACACAGGGAATCTCAGAAATAAGTAAATACCTGGGGTTGGAAGTTTTGGAGGTAGATGTCTATTTTCAGGGAGTGTAAACAGGTGTAGTTGGTCATTGTCCCTGTTTTGCAGGATGCAATGATATAAGAGCAGAAAGGGGGGATTTACATCATTAAGTTCTTTCTCCTCAGGTACATGTGGACACACTGTATATAAAGCTAACACAAAACTGCCTTGGTGATTAATATGATTCCCTCATCGACTACTTTAATCAAAAGTAAAAATGTATGATATATATATAGGTGATTGGGGATTGAGTCTATGTCTGTGGATTTTCAAATGGTAAACTCCAGCACTTCAATGGGTATTCCAGCCTTTAATTTCTACTCTTTGTCCTAAAAATTTCTACCTAAATATCTAACAGTAATATAAGTGCATGTACCTAAGATAATCAGGATGGTCAAAGTAAAAGAATATTACAGAATATTAAAAATTCCATGAACTTTTGGTTACAGTCAAGACACTTGATTACTACGCTCTTGTGTTAAAGTGGACAGTATACTAGATGAGGAACCTTCTGCAACACTGTAAGAGTAAATTTCCTTTTTAGCTACAAAGGTTCCTCATTTAAGAATTTGGAGGAAAACCTATTCTTTGTTCTAATTTAATTTTTCTTGATTTCTCTAACCCAACTCAGTACCTTTTCATTGTTCCTGTCCCTATTTCTGAGTCATTATGTTTCTGTCTTACAATGACCTTGCTCTTCCTCAGCCATAGAGACCCCTTTCACCCTTGAGGACTGGTTCAAGACCTCTGATTCACTAAAATCTTTCACCTGCCTCTGAATCCACGTGCAGCACTTAGAAAGACACCCGCCTGCAGCAGCCGGATAGCACTGCCCTGAGCATTTACTAGGAACTCCATAAAGAGTTGTTGATTGACTGAAGGCTCAGCAGTCAGAGAAGGTGACCGCACCAGATGGAGCAGTCCTTCATGCTGAGAGGCTGTTACAGTAACTCCTTTGAGCAATACTTTCCAAGCATCCAGCTTAGAACGCTGACTGGGATGAGAGCCCCAGATCAAATCTGCGTGCCAAGGTCAGGGGCCATACGGCACAGCAGAGGGCTAGGCGGTGGGTGTGGGTTGGGTGATGATGGCAGGGTCGATGTGAGGATTAAATGACATAAATCAGGTCACTGCTTGGACAGATGAAGTACTCAATTAATATTCTTAGTACTGATTGTATTCTCCTAATTCCTCTAGAGAGAATCATTTGATGTTAAAAACTTTCTAACTAATTTTTAAACCCTAGCAAAAGAAAGTTCCCATTAAGACATTTCTGTAACAGCCAATGATTAAACCACAGCAGTGGGAAATTCAGTCAAGTATGCAATTAGAACAAAGTTAATATATTAAATATGTGGGTGCATTTCTTTAAAAGCAAAGTTGCTAAATAAAGATGTGGTTGTGGCCTTCTGCCTTTACAGAAGAGCATTTTGCAGTGAGTCAGTTTAAGACAATTAAATGTTTCTAGCAATCTGGAGCAACTAACGTCCAGGGCTCTAGCAGCAGCCCCTGCCTAGTGGTCCAGTAACTTCCTGCCAGATAAAACACGCTTTCAACACATTCTGCAACAGTCAAGCTTCCTGCTTGATGTCTTGCGTTATTTATTACTGTGGCCCTACTCCTCTTTCCCCCAGTTTGACAAGCAACAAGCGCCCTAACCTGCCTTAACCTTCTAGGACCTGCTTATATTTCTCACGTAGATTAAAGTCTTCCCTCAGCTCCCCCAACTCAGCCCCTTACCTCCAGGCAGATTTTTTCCACTCCTCCCTCAATCTCTAGTCATCAGAATTCATTTTACAGTGGAAAGCTGGTCCCTCTCATGCCCTTCTGTGCTTGGCTTTTGCGATAGCTTCTTAGGCTAAATTGCCAGTTTCTATTTAGGCAACCATTTAACAATTCAGTTTTCCTGATTCCAACTATGAAGTGAAAACAGTATTTCTCTGTGGTTGAGGTTGTGTCATTAATCACTAAATAAAATATTTAAATTTGAAACATGAACCAACTACATCTATTGTCCAAGCCTGGTGGAAAGAGTTTCTCGAAAGTGCTCATCTCTATGACCTCAGAGGAGATAGTCAAGGGAGGATGAAGGATGAGCACTGACTAAGGAGAACTCTGCTTGGAATCTGGAAAGTCACACTGGAGTTGTAGACCTAACCTAATTCACTGACTGTGTGACCCGGGCTATATAACTCTGGGACTTTGCTTCTTTATTTGCTATGTCATGTCCAACTCTTTGCGATCCCATGGACTGCAGACCACCAGGCTCCTCTGTCCATGGGATTTCCAGGCAAGAATACTGGAGTGGGTTGCCATTTCCTTCTCCAGGGCATCTTCCCGACTCAGGGATTGAAAATGCAACTCCTGCGTCTCCACCAGGGAAGCCCATTCTTGAGGCTTTAGTTTTTTCATCTTTAAGTGCATTGGTCGGGTTTCATAAGGAAACACAGTTAAAGAGATGGAGGGCAGTTTGATGAAAGGAATGATGAGTGTACAGGTAAGGGTCAACCAAGGATGGAGAGACAGCGCCCCCCCCCCCCCGCCCCACCGCTGCCCTTACCCAGATGCGAAGAGACTCTTTGTTTTACCTTGACCTGAAGAGTAGGGGGAGAGGTAAGGTAGGAGTGTTGTCACAGGATCTAGAAAGAGAGCTTGCAGGGAGGGCCATCCTATACACTGAGGTCTTGGGCAGAGACATACAGCTGCTGCCAACCTGTGTCCAGGCAGTGGTGGTGTGTGGACCAGTGGAATAAATAGTCTGACCCTCCTCTCCTCTCACCTGCTGTACTTATGTCTAGATGTTCCTTGGGCTGAACCCAGTGAGAAACCAGAGGGCAAGAGGACCTCAACAGCAAGTCCAGAGAGACCAACTCCCTGGAACGAGCAAGTGGGGCAAGGGTGGAGAGTGGATATGGAGGGAGCAACAACGAAATCTCAGGCCAAAAGGGTCTAATTCTGTTAGTGGTTCCCAAATGCCAGCCCATAGATCAGTGTTGACTTGTGATAACATTTTTACCAGTTAGCAAGAAAAGGATGAAAGCAAACTTTTGAAAAGGACATTGTGAATTTTTCATGAAGCCAGGTTTATTCTATTTAGAGGACTGTCCTTTATTCTGAGATTATGATCGTTCTATATATGTTTGTGTTAAGAAGATGTAGCTCTAACAAATGGCGGTGATAGTACATGGGAATTACTGTGTTTTACTCTTTGTTTTTTTTTTGGTCTTGAAAAAAATTGAAAAATTGGCAGTCCTACAAGAACTAACCAATTATTTTTTGATGGAAATTCTTACTGGTTTATAAAATCTAAAAGCATAGAGACCTTCTATCTAAGTGACCTCTGATAAATTATACATTGAATGTTTTGTCAGGTGGCTATTCCAGAACTATGTTCCCTGAATTCCCCTGGACTAAGTCCAAGATGGACTTGAATTCAATATCAAGTCACTTTAGCACAGTTCCAAGATACTGTTATTCTGGACAAAACCCCACACTTGTAAAGGTCGACCTTTTACAAGATCAACCTTTACAACCTGTGAAAGGTTAACTTCTTTTCCATTTCCATAGCATCACCGATAGAGCAGAAGAAAAAGGTATTTGAAAGGAATCGTTGATTCAGGTTTTAATTTTTAAAAAGATTGTTGGCACGAAAGTTAAAGAGAAATGGCCATATAACATATGATAGCTTCATAAATATAACTTTAAATAATGGCTTACCTAAAACTCTTAATAGGCCAACTGATTTTAGTTCAACCGAAAGTGATTCAATTCATTTAAGTTCAAAAAATATTTACTAAGGGCTCACCATTTGCCAGGTACTGTGCTAAGCGATGGGGAAATAGGTTGTAACCAGATGTTCAGGATTAACACCCTCACCAGATACTCAGTTTAGAATTTCTCTCCAATACAAAAGTCCTGGATTTAGTTTTATGTGAAAATGAATGTCAAAAATTTGGTTAATTGAACATTTTTATGCTCACTCATAATATATTACTCTGTGCTTTGGGGCCTGTTCTTTTCTCCTTGATGAGGATTCTAGTAGATGTTAGAAGGAGGTAAGAGAAGTTCTAACTTATTTTCAAATACCCCAGGTCTATCTCAAACAATACGGCTTGCTAAGTTCTCACAGACTGTGAATGGATAGTATTAGAGGAGAAAAGGGACCTAGGAAATAGTTTGTATCTTTCGTCATTTAAATAATGATCAAAGGATCAATCCAAGAAGAAGATATAACAATTATAAATATATATGCACCCAACACGGGAGCACCGCAGTATGTAAGACAAATGCTAACAAGTATGAAAGAAGAAATTAACAATAACACAATAATAGTGGGAGACTTTAATACCCCACTCACACCTATGGATAGATCAACTAAACAGAAAATTAACAAGGAAACACAAACTTTGAACGATACAATAGACCAGTTAGACCTAATTGATATCTTTAGGACATTTCATCCCAAAACAATGAATTTCACCTTCTTCTCAAGCGCACATGGAACCTTCTCCAGGATAGATCACATCCTGGGTCATAAAGCTAGCCTTGGTAAATTCAAAAAAATAGAAATCATTCCAAGCATCTTTTCTGACCACAATGCAGTAAGATTAGATCTCAATTACAGGAGAAAAACTATTAAAAAAATCCAACATATGGAGGCTGAACAACACACTGCTGAATAACCAACAAATCACAGAAGAAATCAAAAAAGAAATCAAAATTTGCATAGAAACGAATGAAAATGAAAACACAACAACCCAAAACCTATGGGACACAGTAAAAGCAGTCCTAAGGGGAAAGTTCATAGCAATACAGGCACACCTCAAGAAACAAGAAAAAAGTCAAATAAATAACCTAACTCTACACCTAAAGCAACTAGAAAAGGAAGAAATGAAGAACCCCAGGGTTAGTAGAAGGAAAGAAATCTTAAAAATTAGAGCAGAAATAAATGCAAAAGAAACAAAAGAGACCATAGCAAAAATCAACAAAACCAAAAGCTGGTTCTTTGAAAGGATAAATAAAATTGACAAACCATTAGCCAGACTCATCAAGAAACAAAGGGAGAAAAATCAAATCAATAAAATTAGAAATGAAAATGGAGAGATCACAACAGACAACACAGAAATACAAAGGATCATAAGAGACTACTATCAACAATTATATGCCAATAAAATGGACAACGAGGAAGAAATGGACAAATTCTTAGAAAAGTACAACTTTCCAAAACTCGATCAGGAAGAAATAGAAAATCTTAACAGACCCATCACAAGCACGGAAATTGAAACTGTAATCAAAAATCTTCCAGCAAACAAAAGCCCAGGTCCAGACGGCTTCACAGCTGAATTCTACCAAAAATTTAGAGAAGAGCTAACACCTATCCTGCTCAAACTCTTCCAGAAAATTGCAGAGGATGGTAAACTTCCAAACTCATTCTATGAGGCCACCATCACCCTAATACCAAAACCTGACAAAGATCCCACAAAAAAAGAAAACTACAGGCCAATATCACTGATGAACATAGATGCAAAAATCCTTAACAAAATTCTAGCAAACAGAATCCAACAACACATTAAAAAGATCATACACCATGACCAAGTGGGCTTTATCCCAGGGATGCAAGGATTCTTCAATATCCGCAAATCAATCAATGTAATACACCACATTAACAAATTGAAAAATAAAAACCATATGATTATCTCAATAGATGCAGAGAAAGCCTTTGACAAAATTCAACATCCATTTATGATAAAAACTCTCCAGAAAGCAGGAATAGAAGGAACATACCTCAACATAATCAAAGCTATATATGACAAACCCACAGCAAACATTATCCTCAATGGTGAAAAATTGAAAGCATTTCCTCTAAAGTCAGGAACAAGACAAGGGTGCCCACTTTCACCATTACTATTCAACATAGTTTTGGAAGTTTTGGCCACAGCAATCAGAGCAGAAAAAGAAATAAAAGGAATCCAAATTGGAAAAGAAGAAGTAAAGCTCTCACTGTTTGCAGATGACATGATCCTCTACATAGAAAACCCTAAAGACTCCACCAGAAAATTACTAGAACTAATCAATGACTATAGTAAAGTTGCAGGATATAAAATCAACACACAGAAATCCCTTGCATTCCTATACACTAATAATGAGAAAACAGAAAGAGAAATTAAGGAAACAATTCCATTCACCATTGCAACGGAAAGAATAAAATACTTAGGAATATATCTACCTAAAGAAACTAAAGACCTATATATAGAAAACTATAAAACACTGGTGAAAGAAATCAAAGAGGACACTAACAGATGGAGAAATATACCATGTTCATGGATTGGAAGAATCAATGTAGTGAAAATGAGTATACTACCCAAAGCAATCTATAGATTCAATGCAATCCCTATCAAGCTACCAACAGCATTTTTCACAGAGCTAGAACAAATAATTTCACAATTTGTATGGAAAAACAAAAAACCTCGAATAGCCAAAGCGATCTTGAGAAAGAAGAATGGAACGGGAGGAATCAACCTACCTGACTTCAGGCTCTACTACAAAGCCACAGTTATCAAGACAGTATGGTACTGGCACAAAGACAGAAATATAGATCAATGGAACAAAATAGAAAGCCCAGAGATAAATCCACGCACATATGGACACCTTATCTTCGACAAAGGAGGCAAGAATATACAATGGATTAAAGACAATCTCTTTAACAAGTGGTGCTGGGAACTCTGGTCAACCACTTGTAAAAGAATGAAACTAGAACACTTTCTAACACCATACACAAAAATAAACTCAAAATGGATTAAAGATCTAAACGTAAGACCAGAAACTATAAAACTCCTAGAGGAGAACATAGGCAAAACACTCTCTGACATACATCACAGCAGGATCCTCTACGACCCACCTCCCAGAATATTGGAAATAAAAGCAAAAATAAACAAATGGGACCTAATTAACCTTAAAAGCTTCTGCACATCAAAGGAAACTATTAGCAAGGTGAAAAGACAGCCTTCAGAATGGGAGAAGATAATAGCAAATGAAGCAACTGACAAACAACTAATCTCCAGAATATACAAGCAACTCCTACAGCTCAACTCCAGAAAAATAAATGACCCAATCAAAAAATGGGCCAAAGAACTAAATAGACATTTCTCCAAAGAAGACATACAGATGGCTAACAAACACATGAAAAGATGCTCAGCATCACTCATTATCAGAGAAATGCAAATCAAAACCACTATGAGGTACCATTTCACACCAGTCAGAATGGCTGCGATCCAAAAGTCTACAAGTAATAAATGCTGGAGAGGGTGTGGAGAAAAGGGAACCCTCTTACACTGTTGGTGGGAATGCAAACTAGTACAGCCACTATGGAGAACAGTGTGGAGATTCCTTAAAAAACTGGAAATAGACATGCCTTATGATCCAGCAATCCCACTGCTGGGCATACACACTGAGAAAACCAGAAGGGAAAGAGACACGAGTACCCCAATGTTCATCGCAGCACTGTTTATAATAGCCAGGACATGGAAGCAACCTAGATGTCCATCAGCAGATGAATGGATAAGAAAGCTGTGGTACATATACACAATGGAGTATTATTCAGCCATTAAAAAGAATACATTTGAATCAGTTCTAATGAGGTGGATGAAACTGGAGCCTATTATACAGAGTGAAGTAAGCCAGAAAGAAAAACACCAATACAGTATACTAACGCATATATATGGAATTTAGAAAGATGGTAACAATAACCCTGTGTACGAGACAGCAAAAGAGACACTGATGTATAGAACAGTCTTATGGACTCTGTGGGAGAGGGAGAGGGTGGGAAGATTTGGGAGAATGGCATTGAAACATGTAAAATATCATGTATGAAATGAGTTGCCAGTCCAGGTTTGATGCACGATACTGGATGCTTGGGGCTGGTGCACTGGGACGACCCAGAGGGATGGAATGGGGAGGGAGGAGGGAGGAGGGTTCAGGATGGGGAACACGTGTAAACCTGTGGCGGATTCATTTTGATATTTGGCAAATCTAATACAGTTATGTAAAGTTTAAAAATAAAATAAAATTTAAAAAAAAAAAAAAAAAAAAAAAGGATCATAAGAGACTACTATCAACAATTATATGCCAATAAAATGGACAACGTGGAAGAAATGGACAAATTCTTAAAAAAGTACAACTTTCCAAAACTGAACCAGGAAGAAATAGAAAATCTTAACAGACCCATCACAAGCATGGAAATTGAAACTGTAATCAAAAATCTTCCAGCAAACAAAAGCCCAGGTCCAGACGGCTTCACAGCTGAATTCTACCAAAAATTTAGAGAAGAGCTAACGCCTATCCTGCTGAAACTTTTCCAGAAAATTGCAGAGGATGGTAAACTTCCAAACTCATTCTATGAGGCCACCATCACCCTAATACCAAAACCTGACAAAGATCCCACAAAAAAAGAAAACTACAGGCCAATATCACTGATGAACATAGATGCAAAAATCCTTAACAAAATTCTAGCAATCAGAATCCAACAACACATTAAAAAGATCATACACCAGGACCAAGTGGGCTTTATCCCAGGGATGCAAGGATTCTTCAATATCCGCAAATCAATCAATGTAATACACCACATCAACAAATTGAAAAATAAAAACCATATGATTATCTCAATAGATGCAGAGAAAGCCTTTGACAAAATTCAACATCCATTTATGATAAAAACTCTCCAGAAAGCAGGAATAGAAGGAACATACCTCAACATAATAAAAGCTATATATGACAAACCCACAGCAAACATTATCCTCAATGGTGAAAAATTGAAAGCATTTCCTCTAAAGTCAGGAACAAGACAAGGGTGCCCACTTTCACCATTACTATTCAACATAGTTTTGGAAGTTTTGGCCACAGCAATCAGAACAGAAAAAGAAATAAAAGGAATCCAAATTGGAAAAGAAGAAGTAAAGCTCTCACTGTTTGCAGATGACATGATCCTCTACATAGAAAACCCTAAAGACTCCACCAGAAAATTACTAGAACTAATCAATGACTATAGTAAAGTTGCAGGATATAAAATCAACACACAGAAATCCCTTGCATTCCTATACACTAATAATGAGAAAACAGAAAGAGAAATTAAGGAAACAATTCCATTCACCATTGCAACGGAAAGAATAAAATACTTAGGAATATATCTACCTAAAGAATCTAAAGACCTATATATAGAAAACTATAAAACACTGGTGAAAGAAATCAAAGAGGACACTAACAGATGGAGAAATATACCATGTTCATGGATTGGAAGAATCAATGTAGTGAAAATGAGTATACTACCCAAAGCAATCTATAGATTCAATGCAATCCCTATCAAGCTACCAACAGCACTCTTCACAGAGCTAGAACAAATAATTTCACAATTTGTATGGAAAAACAAAAAACCTCGAATAGCCAAAGCGATCTTGAGAAAGAAGAATGGAACTGGAGGAATCAACCTACCTGACTTCAGGCTCTACTACAAAGCCACAGTTATCAAGACAGTATGGTACTGGCACAAAGACAGAAATATAGATCAATGGAACAAAATAGAAAGCCCAGAGATAAATCCACGCACATATGGACACCTTATCTTCAACAAAGGAGGCAAGAATATACAATGGATTAAAGACAATCTCTTTAACAAGTGGTGCTGGGAACTCTGGTCAACCACTTGTAAAAGAATGAAACTAGAACACTTTCTAACACCATACACAAAAATAAACTCAAAATGGATTAAAGATCTAAACGTAAGACCAGAAACTATAAAACTCCTAGAGGAGAACATAGGCAAAACACTCTCTGACATACATCACAGCAGGATCCTCTATGACCCACCTCCCAGAATATTGGAAATAAAAGCAAAAATAAACAAATGGGACCTAATTAACCTTAAAAGCTTCTGCACATCAAAGGAAACTATTAGCAAGGTGAAAAGACAGCCTTCAGAATGGGAGAAGATAATAGCAAATGAAGCAACTGACAAACAACTAATCTCGAGAATATACAAGCAACTCCTACAGCTCAATTCCAGAAAAATAAATGACCCAATCAAAAAATGGGCCAAAGAACTAAATAGACATTTCTCCAAAGAAGACATACAGATGGCTAACAAACACATGAAAAGATGCTCAACATCACTCATTATCAGAGAAATGCAAATCAAAACCACTATGAGGTACCATTTCACACCAGTCAGAATGGCTGCGATCCAAAAGTCTACAAGTAATAAATGCTGGAGAGGGTGTGGAGAAAAGGGAACCCTCTTACACTGTTGGTGGGAATGCAAACTAGTACAGCCACTATGGAGAACAGTGTGGAGATTCCTTAAAAAACTGGAAATAGACCTGCCTTATGATCCAACAATCCCACTGCTGGGCATACACACTGAGAAAACCAGAAGGGAAAGAGACACGAGTACCCCAATGTTCATCGCAGCACTGTTTATAATAGCCAGGACATGGAAGCAACCTAGATGTCCATCAGCAGATGAATGGATAAGAAAGCTGTGGTACATATACACAATGGAGTATTATTCAGCCATTAAAAAGAATACATTTGAATCAGTTCTAATGAGGTGGATGAAACTGGAGCCTATTATACAGAGTGAAGTAAGCCAGAAAGAAAAATACCAATACAGTATACTAACGCATATATATGGAATTTAGAAAGATGGTAACAATAACCCTGTTTATGAGACAGCAAAAGAGACACTGATGTATAGAACAGTCTTATGGACTCTGTGGGAGAGGGAGAGGGTGGGAAGATTTGGGAGGATGGCGTTGAAACATGTAAAATATCATGTGTGAGATGGGTTGCCAGTCCAGGTTCGATGCACGATGCTGCATGCTTGGGGCTGGTGCACTGGGACGGCCCAGGGGGATGGAGTGGGGAGGGAGGAGGGAGGAGGGTTCGGGATGGGGAGCACATGTATGCCTGTGGCGGATTCATTTTGATATTTGGCAAATCTAATACAGTTATGTAAAGTTTAAAAATAAAATAAAATTAAATTAAAAAAAGAAAAATTAAAGTTAGCAGTAAAACAGGTTCTGGGTTACAGGAGATCTGAATTTGGGTTCATGTTATATTACAGAATGTGTTCTGTGACTTAAAATAGCCCTCTGGCATTTTTATTTTCATGGGTGGATTTCTTAAAACTTTGGGTATCACAGACCTCTTTGACTAACAAATGATATCTATCAATTCCCTTACCAGAAAAAAAAAAAAAAAAGCCTCTGTACATGCCTACACACACACACACACACACACACACGATAAGCACACAATTTCGCATTTACTTTCAAGTTGCTTAAGTGTTTTTATCAATGCTATTTGTGTAACCCAAATTATAAATTCCTTGTTTAGAGGGAATAGTGTATTCCAGCACCTTTACTCTGTATTCTAAAATAAAATAACAAATGTTAATGAACGAGGGTATGAATATGTTATTGTTGCCTCTATTGTAAATCATGCAGATGAATAAGCGAATAATCTGCTCTTCCTAGAGACATGCCCCAGACTCAAAAAAATCAGAATGGCTCTTCTCTTTGGACAGTAGAGCAAGTAACATACACTCCCAGGGAAGCCTGGTTCTTGTAACTGAGCCACACTAGTAAACCTGTCATGCTGACTGTGAAGCAAAGATTTTAATAATGAGAATATATTTCTTTCATAATAGAAAAAGAGAAAGGATATAGCAAGGTGATTTGCTGTTAAAAGTGATTTTTTTTTCTGTATAAATCATGATTATTTCTTGGACTCAAGTTCATTATAAACAACCAAATACATATTTTATCAGCAAGGAAGAGGTGACAAGAGAGGCTGGGGAGGCAGCTAATAGGGTCTGCCACGAACAGCACACATAACTGATAAACGTTTTCAGTTTTTTTGCCATTGATGTGAATTTCTTTACTCTGGGAATAAGTAAGCTTTTCATAGAGCTTTCATGTGATTTATCTTATATTCATAATAGCTTTTCTTTCCAGTTTGTTTACTATCAGAGGGAAAAAGCATTTTTTCAACATCAGAGATGAAACCAGCTGTTAAGCATTAGTAATGAGTTCATGTCTTCAGATGAGATGGTATCTTTGAAACCCTGGGGCTAAAGTCAGCAGCTTTGTGTGCATTGTCTTATTTTGTCTTTTCTGCACGATCAAGGTGGGCCAGTGAACATTGTACCTTCTGCTTGCCAAACATCTGCTGATTGATCTTCCCCAATAAATCAATTTAGACTGGGTTTGTTCTGAAATCACTGGGAGCAGGGAGAGTAATTCTGAATTAGTGTTAGATGTTGCTGAAAGAAAAACAAGCAGCACTGGGTATTTTCTGTGATTCTTGGTTAATAATCAAGGTGTATAGGAAATATCTTGAGAACTGTAACCTTTGATTATTCCTCATTGATTAGCACTTGCTAATGAGAAGGATTGAATGTATTTCTGATGTTTGTAGGTATTAAAACATTATGTATTGTATAGTTTTATGAACAATTTGTCTTGAGTTTTATCCATGCTATAGGCATCTACCAAAACATTAGTAGAATGTTTTCAGAGACTTTAAAACATAATTTCTCCCTCTGTCTGTGGATACGCTGACCCATTTTTCAAATTGCTTCAATGTTTATAACATTTGCTGCTATCTCTTTTTACTAATTAATTTTTACTAGAGTATAGTTTATTCACAATATTGTGTAAGTTTTGGGTGTACAGTAAAATGAATCAGTTTTACATACATCCACTCTTTTTTAAGTTCTTATCCCATATACGTCATTACAGAGTATTGAGAAGAGTTCCCTGTGCTATATAGTAGATTCTTATTAGTTGTCTATTTTATATATAGCAGTGTATATACGTCAGTACCAGTCTCCCAGTTCATCCCACCCCTAACTTCCCTTCTTGGTAACCATAAGTTTGTTTTCTAAGTCTGTGAATCTGTTTCTGCTTTGCAGATAAGCTCATTTATACCCTTTTTCAGATTCCACGTAGAAGTGATATCCTATGATATTTTTCTTTCTCTGACTCTCTTTACTCAATATGACAGTCTTGAAATCTATCATGTTGCTGCAAATGGGTATTTTTTTTTTTATGGCTGAGGAATATTCCATTGTATATATGTAGCACATCTTCTTTATCCATTCCTCTGTTGATGAACTGAAAGGTTGCTTCCATGTCCTGGTTATTGTAAGTAGTGTTGCAATGAACATCGGGGTATATGTTATCTTTCCTAATTATGGTTTTCTCTGGATATATGCCCAGGAGTGGGATGGCTGGATCATATGTTAGCTCTTCTTTTAGTTTTTTTAAGGAACCTCCATATTATTCTCTGTAGTGGCTGTTACCAATTTAAATTCCCACCAAGGAGATTTCCCTTTTCTCCACACTATATCCAGCATTTGTAATTTGAGTTTTTGATAATGGCCATTCTGACTGGTGTGAGGTGATACCTCATTATAGTTTTGATTTGCATTTCTCTAGTAATTAGTGATGTTGAGCATCTTTTCATGTGCTTTTTGGCTACCTGTATGTCTTCTTCGGAGACATGTCTATTTAGATCTTCTCCCCATTTTTTTGACTGAATTGTTTGTTTCTTTGATATTAAGCTGCATAAGCTGTTTGTACATTTTGGAGATTAATCCCTTGTTGATTGCTTCATTTATAAATAGTTTCTCCCATTCTGTGGGTTGTGTTTTCATTTTGTTTGTGTTTTCCTTTGCTGTGAAAAAGTTTTAAAGTTTGATTAGGTTCAAAAAAAATGATTTTAATTTTTTTTTAAATAAAGGAGAGGATGAAATGAGGAATTGCTATTTAATAGATAGGTATAGAGTTTTGGATTTGCAAAATTAAAAGTTCTGCATATCAGTTGCACAAAATCATGAACATGCCTTACACTACTTAACTGTAAATTAATAATGCTTAAATGGTCAATTTTATGTTACATATATATATTTATCACAGATAAAATTTTAAATAACATAAAACAAATGTATACAGCAGATAAGTTATGGCATGAAGGAATTAGTATTAATTGTGATTAATACTGTTGTGAAAAAGAACTGCAAAAAAGATTGCACATAATAAAAACTGTGAAATTTAAGAAAAGGAAAAAGCATAGTAAAATACTCTCATGAAGGAAAAGATTTTGATTCCTTTAGTTTAAAACATTTACCGAATATTATTTGTCTCAAATTTTGATTTAGTGGGACATTTAATAATGCAAATACTTCCATTGTTTGTAAGGATAATGCTTTGTACAACTGAGTTTTTAGTGACAGGATTATTTATTTTCTCAGACATCATTTCCAACTGGATTTTGAATATTTAGGTATGTTGACCAACAATGTTTTCATCCTCCCAGTGTATCCCAGTGTTTCAGTAAATGTATATGCCTCTAAGAAGGATTTTCAGCTCAGCTTATGTGTGATAGAATTTTATTGCTCAAATTGAAGTTTTTCAAATTTAGTTTTGTGAATAAATTTTTGCTATTCTGTATATAGTCAACAACAAATGATATATGATTGACATTGTTCAAAGTGAAGGTAATCTTTTGTCTACCAGTGAATTTTAGACTCCAAATAAGTAAACTTTTAGAAAAAATTTTTAAAAGTTAACTTTCAGTGATTAAAAACTTGAAGACTCGAATGATGCTGTTTCCAAAACCTAGCAAAGGAAATCCTTAGTTGAACTTGATGTTCCATGAGAAACCTTTTCCATGATCAGTCTCCCCCTCCTTCAACCCAGCCTGGCATTTGCTCAGACTCCCCTCTCTACCAAGATCTGAAGGAGAAATGTGTTATGCATCCTTTTGGATCAGATCAAAGTGTAGCCACAATTTCCATAGTACATTCCATTGTGATAAGGTAAGCAGAGGACAGATGAGAGAGCTCTCTTTTGCTGTAAAGTTCCACTTCTTTTAAGGTCTCCCAGTCAAAATATTACTAAGAGGCATGGCCAGATATCAGAGAAGATGGCAGAGCTTGCTCAGTGGGACTCAGTTGCTTGTGAAATGACGAGACCATTACATCTAATTCATCTTGCACTCTGCAGTGGCCATTTGTCATGCCATGTCTTTCCCTGTTTGGAGTTTTTCCCACGTCATGAACCCTATCTCCCCAAAGAGTAAGCCAGGAGCTCCCTCCCCAGCCTCCTTTGCCCCTCCATGCCCCTTTGTAGGCATGTGACTTAGGTTCCCCAAATCTGACACAGCAGCCTGAGGATTCAGCATAAATGAGAGTGATGTGAAAGGTACCAAATGTGAAATGTGAAAGGTACCAAAGCCAGAATGGAATCTGGCTAGGTGAGCAGGGTCGAAGTTTTCAGAGGCTGCAGTGACAGGAGACTTAAAAGTAACATCTCAGGGACTTCCCTAGCAGTCCAGTGGTTAAGAACTTCACTTTCCAATTCAGGAAGTGCAGATTTGATTCCAGGTAGGGAAGCTAACATCCCACATGCCTCACGGCCAAAAAGCCAAAACAAAACAGAAACAACATTGTAACAAATTCAATAAAGATATTTAAAAATGGTGCACATCTATAGCTTTTATTATGTTGAGGTATGTTCCTTCTATTCTTGCTTTCTGGAGAGTTTTTATCATAAATGGATGTTGAATTTTGTCAAAGGCTTTCTCTGCATCTATTGAGATAATCATATGGTTTTTATTTTTCAGTTTGTTAATGTGGTGTATTACATTGATTGATTTGTGGATATTGAAGAATCCTTGCATCCCTGGGATAAAGCCCACTTGGTCATAATGTATGATCTTTTTAATGTGTTGTTGGATTCTGATTGCTAGAATTTTGTTAAGGATTTTTGCATCTATGTTCATCAGTGATATTGGCCTGTAATTTTCTTTTTTTGTGGGATCTTTGTCAGGTTTTGGTATTAGGCTGATGGTGGCCTCATAGAATGAATTTGGAAGTTTACCATCCTCTGCAATTTTCTGGAAGAGTTTGAGCAGGATAGGTGTTAGCTCTTCTCTAAATTTTTGGTAGAATTCAGCTGTGAAGCTGTCTGGACCTGGGCTTTGGTTTGCTGGAAGATTTCTGATTACAGTTTCAATTTCCGTGCTTGTGATGGATCTGTTAAGATTTTCTATTTCTTCCTGGTCCAGTTTTGGAAAGCCGTACTTTTCTAAGAATTTGTCCATTTCTTCCATGTTGTCCATTTTATTGCCATGTAATTGCTGATAGTAGTCTTTTATGATCCTTTGTATTTCTGTGTTGTCTGTTGTGATCTCTCCATTTTTCATTTCTAATTTTATTGATTTGATTTTTCTCCCTTTGTTTCTTGATGAGTCTGGCTAATGGTTTGTCAATTTTATTTATCCTTTCAAAGAACCAGCTTTTGGCTCTGTTGATTTTTGCTACGGTCTCTTTGTTTCCTTTGCATTTATTTCTGCCCTAATTTTTAAGATTTCTTTCCTTCTACTAACCCTGGGGTTCTTCATTTCTTCCTTTTCTAGTTGCTTTAGGTGTAGGGTTAGGTTATTTATTTGACTTTTTTCTTGTTTCTTGAGGTATGCCTGTATTGCTATGAACTTTCCCCTTAGGACTGCTTTTATAGTGTCCCACAGGTTTTGGGTTGTTGTGTTTTCATTTTCATTCATTTCTATGCAAATTTTGATTTCTTCTTTGATTTGTTGGTTATTCAGCAGCGTGTTGTTCAGCCTCCATATGTTGGAATTTTTAATATTTTTTCTCCTGTAATTGAGATCTAATCTTACTGCATTGTGGTCAGAAAAGATGCTTGGAATGATTTCAATTTTTCTGAATTTACCAAGGCTAGATTTATGGCCCAGGATGTGATCTATCCTGGAGAAGGTTCCATGTGTGCTTGAGAAAAGGTGAAATTCATTGTTTTGGGATGAAATGTCCTATAGATATCAATTAGGTCTAACTGGTCTATTGTATCGTTTAAAGTTTGTGTTTCCTTGTTAATTTTCTGTTTAGTTGATCTATCCATAGGTGTGAGTGGGGTATTAAGGTCTCCCACTATTATTGTGTTATTGTTAATTTCTCCTTTCATACTTGTTAGTATTTGTCTTACATATTGTGGTGCTCCTATGTTGGGTGGATCATTATGTAGTGACCTTCTTTGTCTCTTTTCACAGCCTTTGTTTTAAAGTCTATTTTATCTGATATGAGTATTGCTACTCCTGCTTTCTTTTGGTCCCTATTTGCATGGAAAATCTTTTTCCAGCCCTTCACTTTCAGTCTGTACGTGTCCCCTGTTTTGAGGTAGGTCTCTTGTAGACAACATATGTAAGAGTCTTGTTTTTGTATCCATTCAGCCAGTCTTTGTCTTTTGGTTGGGGCATTCAACCCATTTACGTTTAAGGTAATTATTGATAAGTATGATCCCATTGCCATTTACTTCATTGTTTTGGGTTTGAATTTATACACCCTTTTTGTGTTTCCTGTCTAGAGAATATCCTTTAGTATTTGTTGGAGAGCTGGTTTGGTGGTGCTGAATTCTCTCAGCTATTGCTTGTCTGCAAAGCTTTTGATTTCTCCTTCATATTTGAATGAGATCCTTGCTGGGTATAATAATCTGGGCTGTAGGTTATTTTCTTTCAATATATGACAAACCCACAGCAAACATTATCCTCAGTGGTGAAAAATTGAAAACATTTCCTCTAAACTCAGGAACAAGACAAGGGTGCCCACTTTCACCATTACTATTCAACATAGTTTTGGAAGTTTTGGCCACAGCAATCAGAGCAGAAAAAGAAATAAAAGGAATCCAATTGGAAAAGAAGTAAAACTCTCACTGTTTGCAGATGACATGATCCTCTACATAAAAAACCCTAAAGACTCCACCAGAAAATTACTAGAACTAATCAATGAATATAGTAAAGTTGTAGGATATAAAATCAACACGAAGAAATCCCTTGCATTCCTATACACTAATAATGAGAAAATAGAGAAATTAAGGAAACAATTCCATTCACCATTGCAACAAAAAGAATAAAATATTTAGGAATATATCTACCTAAAGAAACTAAAGACCTATATATTGAAAACTATAAAACACTGGTAAAAGAAATTAAACAGGACACTACTGCTGCTGCTAAGTCACTTCAGTCGTGTCCGACTCTGTGTGACCCCCCATAGATGGCAGCCCATCAGGCTCCACCATCCCTGGGATAGATCCATGTTCATGGATTGGAAGAATCAATATAGTGAAAATGAGTATACTACCCAAAGCAATCTATACATTCAATGCAATCCCTATCAAGCTACCAACAGTATTCTTCACAGAGCTAGAACAAATAATTTCACAATTTGTATGGAAATACAAAAAACCTCGAATAGCCAAAGCTATCTTGAGAAAGAAGAATGGAACTGGAGGAATCAACCTGCCTGACTTCAGGCTCTACTACAAAGCCACAGTCATCAAGACAGTATGGTACTGGCACAAAGACAGAAATATAGATCAATGGAACAAAATAGAAAGCCCAGAGATAAATCCACGCACATATGGACACCTTATCTTTGACAAAGGAGGCAAGAAGATACAATGGAATAAAGACAATCTCTTTAACAAGTGGTGCTGGGAAAACTGGTCAACCACTTGTAAAAGGATAAAACTAGAGCACTTTCTAACACCATACACAAAAATAAACTCAAAATGGATTAAAGATCTAAACGTAAGACCAGAAACTATAAAACTCCTAGAGGAGAACATAGGCAAAACACTCTCCGACATACATCACAGCAGGATCCTCTATGACCCACCTCCCAGAATATTGGAAATCAAAGCAAAAATAAACAAATGGGACCTCATTAAACTTAAAAGCTTCTGCACAACAAAGGAAACTATAAGCAAGGTGAAAAGACAGCCTTCAGAATGGGAGAAAATAATAGCAAATGAAGCAACAGACAAACAACTAACTTCAAAAATATACAAGCAACTCCTACAGCTCAATTCCAGAAATAAATGACCCAATCAAAAAATGGGCCAAAGAACTAAATAGACATTTCTCCAAAGACATACAGATGGCTAACAAACACATGAAAAGATGCTCAACATCACTCATTATCAGAGAAGTGCAAATCAAAACCACTATGAGGTACCATTTCACGCCAGTCAGAATGGCTGCAATCCAAAAGTCTACAAGCAATAAATGCTGGAGAGGGTGTGGAGAAAAGGGTACCCTCTTACACTGTTGGTGGGAATGCAAACTAGTACAGCCACTATGGAGAACAGTATGGAGATTCCTTAAAAAACTGGAAATAGAACTGCCTTATGATCCAGCAATCCCACTGCTGGGCATACACACTGAGGAAACCAGAAGGGAAAGAGACACGTGTACCCCAATGTTCATCGCAGTACTGTTTATCATAGCCAGAACATGGAAGCAACCTCGGTGTCCATCAGCAGATGAATGGCTAAGAAAGCTGTGGTACATATACACAATGGAGTATTACTCAGCCGTTAGAAGAATACATTTGAATCAATTCTAATGAGGTGGATGAAACTGGAGCCTATTATACAGAGTGAAGTAAGCCAGAAAGAAAAACATCAATACAGTATACTAACGCATATATATGGAATTTAGAAAGATGGTAACAATAGCCCTGTATACAAGACAGCAAAAGAGACACTGATGTATAGAACAGTCTTTTGGACTCTTGGAGAGGGAGAGGGTGGGATGATTTGGGAGAATGGCATTGAAACATGTATAATATCATGTATGAAACGAGTCGCCAGTCCAGGTTTGATGCACGATACTGGATGCTTGGGGCTGGTGCACTGGGACGACCCAGAGGGATGGTGTGGGGAGGGAGGAGGGAGGAGGGTTCAGGATGGGGAACACATGTATACCTGTGGCAGATTCATTTTGATATATGACAAAACCAATACAATATTGTAAAGTTAAATAAAATTAAATTAAAAAAATAAAAATGGTGCACATCAAAAAAATCTTAAAAGAAAAAAAAAAAAAAAAAAAGAAGTAACATCTTAGAGGAAGTAGGAGGGGCTGTGGAGCCTTTGCCCCACAGAGTAATAGGTTCTCTACCAGAATCTGACAGAGAAGTTGGGTGCAGTCTCCGAGACCGATTCTCTGCCTCTCCTAGGCATCCTCTGAAATCCATTTTCTCCTGAATACTAACTGGAATGGGTTCTGTTGGTTTCAAGTGTGAATCTGACTGATTACTTGTTTGTTTGACTTTTAAGTAAGTTAATTATCCTGAGCCTCTACTTCCTCCTCTCTAAAAAATGGAGGAAATGCTAACTTACTGAGGGCTGCCGTGGTGATTAAATGTGGTCATGTGGAAAAATGCTTAGCATAATGCTTGACCCATAGAGGGAAGTTGCTTTATTTTGTTTTTTGTTTTTTTTTAAATCATCTTTTTAAGCTCTAGATTTTATGTTTCTGTGGTATAGCTCCTGGGAACTTACAGCTAAGGAAAGAGCCTGAGCTCTTGACCATAAGGATCAGAAACTCATAGTATTTGTGGTGGCATTGGCATCATGTAGCTGCATCTTCCCTGGTGGCTCAGCCGGTAAAGAATCTGCCTGCAACACAGGAGACTGCCTGCAAGGCAGGAGACCTGGGTTGTGGGTTGCCATTTCCTTTTCATTTCAACCCACTTCAAGCCATTTCCTTCTCCAGGGATCTTCCTGACCCAGAGACTGAACCTTCATCTCCCACATCTCCTGCATTGTAGGCAGATTCTTTACAACTAAGCCACTGGGGAAGCCCTAGAGAAGATATAGTATTACAGGTTATTTACCTTTTTATTTAAAAACTTTAATGTGGCTACTAGAAAATTTTAAATTAGATATTTGACTTTTAAATTATGTATTTCTATAAGACAATGCAGCTCTAAGTGGTGGAATCAATCATGTAAGTGAAACAGACTAAGCATCCTCAGATCATGACTTCTGAGAGACAGGTGAATGTCCTCAGTCATGAATAAGTAAATGAAACACACACCTCTAAAGACAAAAAAGGAGATTCTCATACAGGACAGGCTATATCACACAGAATTTTGCAACAGAACTTGGACTTCCTACTTTGTTAAGGAAATGTGTGACAGTATTCTGCCGTATTTTCTAACAGTGATGTGCCAAAAGTTTTACTTGGTAACAGGTATATTTGCTATGTTTATTTATTTATGTTTTTCCAACTTATTTTTTAATTTAATTTTATTTTTAAACTTTAGAATATTGTATTGGTTTTGCCAAATATCGAAATGAATCCGCTATGCCTTTATTCATCTGTCAATTATTTGAAAATAATTTTAAAAATGAAAAAAATTTAGACAAGTTTATATAATCCAGATGGTCAGTAATGATGATTATTTTCCTAGTATACTGAGTGTTAAGAACTTGAGTAATTGAAAGTTACCTTATGGGTACTAGGCTGTTTGCTTGTTTGTTTTTACCACAAAGCAGTTCTGAAATTGGACCATTCAGATCTCAGCATTACATGTTAAGCAGTCACAAAGAAAGTTACTATGGGAGATTTTTATAGATTTTCAGAACATCATTGTCAGAAAAGAATGTAAAACACATTTGAAGGCAAAAGGCCAAATGCAGCTTTACTCAGAAGGAGAAAAATTAATAAGATTCAGAATATAGTTACCACCACGGACATAGATATTTCTATTTTAAGAAAGATTCCAAGTAGAAATGGCCCCTAGGGAAAGCAGGCTGTTCTAGAATTTATAGCATTTTCCTTAGGCATTTGAGGCAGGCAAAACAGGGATTACTTTTTTCTAAAGAATGTTTCTGAACTACATCTAATTTTAAAATATCTTACAATTTAATTTTCCTTTGTATTAAATATATGATTCAAGAACATTTTCTTCCCTAACTGAAAAATGTGACCAGCTATTCAATAACAAACACATGAGAATCATTCATGTATTGACTGACTGCTGTTGATAGGTAAGGTCCAGAGCTAAAGCCTGGAGATAAAGCTGAATTCATCAAATTTTCTACCCTCCAGGAGCTCATAATGTGAAAAAAATTTGAGAAAGGGAAGACAGATACTCAGATAAGTGGACTCCAATATTACAGAGATGAGAAAGGAGAAAGGAAAAAGACATGTATTGAGCGACATCACTGGGCCATGAATTTTCAATATACTATGTCCCCCAAATTTAGATAATATAAAAGATATAAAAATGAAAATGAAAATCATCCAGAATTTTACCACCCAGAGGTTGCCACATGTTATTATGGACTGAAGGTGTGTGTTCCAGGTCCCGTCAAATTCATATGTTGAAGCTCTATTACCCAGTGTAACAGTATTACAACATGGGGCCTCTGGGAAGTCATTAGATTTCAATGAAGTCATCAGAGTGGTGTCCTTATGATGATCCCATAGTGCCCTTGTAAGACGAAATCAGAGAACTCTCTCTTTCTGTTACCTTCTCTCCCTTCCTTCCCCCTTTCACCCATGTGAGGATATAGCAACAAGGCAACTCTTTGCAAGCTAGTACCCAACCATGCTAGCACCCTCATCTCTTGACTTTCCAGCCTCTTGGATTGTGAGAAATCAGTGTCTGTGTTTTAAGCCACCCAGTCTGTGGTATTTTGTTATGGCAGCCTGAGCAGACTTAAACATCGCATTTGGTGTATAATCTTCTAGGCTTGTGTGTGTGTGTACTTGAAGATGAATAACATACAAAACATTCATAATATACATGGTTCAGTTCACTTCAGTCGCTCAGTTGTGTCTGACTCTTTGCAACCTCATGAATCGCAGCACGCCAGGCCTCCCTGTCCATCACCATCTCCCGGAGTTCATTCAAACTCACGTCCATCAAGTCGGTGATGCCATCCAGCCATCTCATCCTTGTGGTTAAATTCTTATCATTTTCAGTTAATAGAATTTCATAGATATCTATATTTGAATAATAATGTCATTTCCCTCTAATTTTAACTTTAAAAGCTATCACGACTTTGAACGTTCACAATAAATTTTACTATGTGCACAGGCAGTTTTCCTCACTATTCGTCAAACCTGTAATAAGCATATATGTGCATCTTTGTGACCTTGTTTTTCTAATAGTATAAAGGGAAAAAGTTTTTTACTGGATTTTAAAGATTATATACTTGACACATATTTAAGATTACACCCTCCAACTTCATCCTCCCACTCGTGACATGAGAATCAGACTTTTCTTACACCCTTGACAATAATGCTATTTTCAGTATTTTCTATGTCTGTCAAACTTATACATAAACATGATATCTAAATTCAAATGTTTTTATTACTTTGTCTCCATTTGGATATCTTATTGGGTATTTGTATGTCTTCTTATAAATTAGAAATTTTGTCCTTTGTCCATTTTCAATTTAAGGGCTAATTTTTTCCTCATTGATTTATATGAGACCTTAATATATGAAGGATATTATATTGTAATAGATGCTACAAATATGTACTAATACTTATTTTTAATATTTATAAATACTTCTTATATGGGTTAGAATAGTGGTGCACTTTCTTATGAGATATAGAATTTCTGGAGACTCAATTATCTTTTCATCTTTATGCATTAATGCATAACTTTGTTTGAGGGGAGAGTGAAGTTTTTGCAGAAGCAAAATCTAATCAAAACTTGGAGAAACATTCCATTTCTCTGAACCTCATTAAGTACAGATAATACATCACTTTGATTCAAATTATTAGACATATTTTGAAATAACTGATTCACTCTGATACCTTACCTAAATTAAACAGCTCAGCTATTGACATGATGACCTGGAGCTATTATTCCCAGAAGCAAATTTCAGTTTACAAAACCATCAAAATAAATAAAGCTGATGTTATCCAACCTGCCTGATGAGACTGAGGGCAGCCAGAGGCCAGACTTTACCCCTGAGAGCCTGCATTCTTGTGCTTCTCATCCCCAGGTCGCCCCACTCTCTGCCAACTTCTCTCCAGGCATCCAAAGTCTGACTTGAACCCTTCAGGGGATAGTCTCTCTCAAGGAAATCTAGAAGTTTGGGAAAGTATTTTTCTTCAGATGACAGCAGTTGAAGTGTACTCTCATAGTCAGACTGATTGATTCCATGGTCCCCAAAGCACATTTTTCCCTTGCCCTGTCTTCCTCTGTTCTGAATATTCAGCTTTCAGAAAATGAGCAAATTATACATGAAACTTGGGCTTTCTAGGTGGCACAGCGGTAAAGAATCTGCCTGCAGGAGACACAAGAGACATGGGTTCTATCCCTGGGTGAGGAGGATCCCCTAGAGGAAGAAATTGCAACCCACTCCAGTATTCTTGCCTGGAAAATGCCATTGACTGAGGAGCCTGGTGGGCTACAGTCCATGGGGTCACAAAGAGTCAGACACGATTGAGGACACATACATGAAACTTGAGTTTATCCAGAATATTTATTCAGAGTAACCCTTAAATTCAACTAATATATTTAACCTTTATATAGTCATATAACTTCTGTCCCCTTTCTACATTTCAAAACTTCCTATGTGTGTATACACATACTTAACATTTCCACTCTCACAGAAAAAAAAAAAAAAAGTCAGCACAAATTACCATGATTTTTCTCCCAAAATAATGCCTGTTGTTTGGAATTTTTTGCCATTTGAAGAAGCCAAATAGAAAAAAATGTCATGGGCATCTGATGAAACAAATTTGCAGACACTCAAATACTTCAGTTTACAGAGGTCCTTTGCGCCGCTGATGCTTCTTGGGGACATTCTGGAAAACAGTCTATCTGTAAACAATCTGTTTCAGGGCCACGTGTTGGCTAAATTTCTTTGCCTGTTGACATTTTTTAAAAGGAACACAATTTGCATGTGAAAACAGGACCTTTTGTTTCTTATACATTTACTCTGTTGGAAAAATTAAAAACAAAACAGGTCATCTTGCCTAACTGCTTATGAAGGAGCGTTTTGTAAAGGACACTTCCTAGTTCTTTGGCCAATCTTATTTTAAACTACTCTTTTTTAACTCTCTATTAACTCTTAAGTTGGATAGAACTTATTATTAAAATGAAAAGTTCTGGAGGTAACATTTTATTTTGTATCTAACTATAGCATTTCCTTTCTTAGGTTTAATTATTTTCTTATTTATGTCTAGCTTTATATTGCTGTAATTTTGTTTGTGTGTCTTTGGCTGCATCAGTTCTTAGTTATGGCATGCAGGCTCTTCTTTTTTGTGCACGGGCTTCTCTAGGCATGAGGGTTCAGTAGTTGTGGCTCCTGGGCTTAGTTGCCCCTCAGCATGTGAGACCTTAGTTCCCCTACCTGGGACTGAACTCGTGTCTCCTGCATTGGAAGGCGGATTCTTAACCTCTGGACCACCAGGGAAGTCCCCAATATTGCTGTAATTTTTGTCCACCAAAATATTTCTGAAAATTCTTCTAGCACACGATATGATTTCACTTGCCCAGTCCTTGGAGTTGTTTCTGGCCATGTGACTTCTCTGACTAATGAAGAAGGAGGAGACACGGTGTGTCTGCACTTCCAGGCTGAGCACTCTCTGCACACTCTCCTCCCAACGCTGCCCACCTGGATCACAGGAGGGCGATCCCAGGCAAGGCTCCCATCCAGAGGCCCCTCAGTAACAACGATCAACAGTGTCCCTCTGCCTCCCAGTGTGGACGGCTATTGTGAAGAAGAAATGAATCATTCAGATAAATATAATATGAAGATAAGCCATTAGCCAATTGCAGCTTATATCCTTCCAAAACTTAAATGAAGTTTTGATATTTCTTGATAGTAGCCAAAGGAAAAAGAAATATATTTCTCACCAATGTTGCCATCACTACCACCTCTCTATGTACTGTTTGACCTGAACTCTCTGTTGAAGTTGTTGCCTGTAGAATCCATGCTACTAAATTAGCTGAACTTTGAGATGATTATATAGGGACAACAGTGGGATAGGAGCAGGAAAGCCTGACCTGGATCAGTGCCTCATTTCTTGCAAGATACCGATATAAAAGTGAGGCATGAGAGGTTGAACAATGTGTAGAAACTCAGACTAACATCTCATGTTCCAGCATCTGGGGAGCTAACATTACCCGTCCACATATAGTAATGTTGGTAATATTAGATACTATCTAGATGAACTAGCAGATGTCTCTAGAAATAAAGCTTTGATTTCTATACTATTCATGTTCTTTTATGGCGGGAAAAAGCCAATTGTTAGTTTGAAACCATGAAACTTACCATGCTTTTAAAAGTTTATTTACTTTTGGCCGTGGTTGGGTCTTTGTCGCTGTGCAGGCTTTTTTCTGGTTGCGGCAATGGGGGGCTACTCTCTAGTCGCAGTGCACGGGCTTCTCACTGCGGTGACTTTTCTTGTGGAGTACAGACTCTAGGGCACATGGGCTCAGTAGTTGTGGCTCCCGGGCTCTAGAGCACAGGCTCAGTAGTTGTGGCACACCAGCTTTAGTTGCTCCGAGGCATGTGAGATCGTCTCTGATTAGGGATCAAACCCATGTGTCCTGCATTGACAGGTGGATCCTTCACCACTAAGCCACCAGAGAAGCTCTACCATGCTTTATTAAATGTTTTACTTCCTTAAAGTTTGCAGATTTTCATTAAATCTCTCACATCAAGAAAGATTTGTCTGAAGGATTATCAAAGTTACAGAGACAGTTTCTATTCATATCTTTTGTCTTGCCCTCAGTTACAGCACAATGGCTGCTTTGCATTTCTCGTGAATTTCCATTCACAAAACCTCATTCATTCAGTTAGACTTATTCTGGTTGTGTTATTCTGTGGGGTTAGAGTTCCAGGGTTACCGACTCTCAGAGATTTGGTTACAGAGGGCTTATTGGAGATGGCTCTTATAAGCAACACCTATAACAGAAGAAAAGAAGCAGAAATGCAACAGTGGCCTGAGCTGATTACATTAGCGAGTTGGCCCGGCCCTTCAGGATTGCCCTCAAAAAAAGGGACCCAGGTCTTGCAGCCCTGCATCAACCAGTCACTGGATGCAGGTTGACACATGAATGGGGATGACTTTGGAGCAATGGAGTGCCTTCATCCAAGTAAGATTCCTGGTGATAGGCTCAGCTGCTGGTCATCTCAGGCAAAATTAGCTCAAAGTAAATCATAGATCTAAATGTGAAACCTAAAACTATAAACCTTCTGGTAGAAAAAAGAAAATATTTGTGACCTTGGGCAAAGATTTCTTAAATCAGATAGCAAAAGCATGATCCATGACAGTACAAATTGATAGATTAGACTTCATCAAAATTAATAACTTCTGCTCTTCTAAAGACACTGCTAAGAGAATGAAAAGACTAACCATAGACTGAAGAAAATACCTGCAAAACACACATCTGAAAAATTATATGTATCTAGAATATATAAAGAACTTTCAAAACCCAATGATAAGAAACAAACAACACAACTTAAAAATTTGTGTTGAACAAAACATTTCAATAGATATGTCACCAAATGAGATAGAAGGATGGCAAATAGATAAAAAGGTGCTCAAACACCATTAGTTATTAAGGAAATGAACATTAAAACCACAATGAGATACCACCTCACCTATTAGAATGGCTAAACTTAAGAGAGAATATGAATAAACTAAAACTTTCATACACTGCTAGTGGGAATGTTAAATGATACTACAAATTTGGAAAATAGTTTGAGAATTGTTAAGAAAGTTAAAAATACAGCTTACCATGTGATTCAACCATTTCACTCTTAGGGATTTACCCAAGAGGAAAGAAAGCATATGTCCATACAAAGATTTGTACATGAACATTTATAGCAGCTTTATTTGTAAAAAGTCAAAAGCTGGAAATAATCTAAGTGCCAGTCAGTGGGTGAAGGCATGAGCAAACTGGTGCATTCAGTGCAGTGGAATACTATTTAGCAATAAAAATTAATTATCAATGCACACTAAAATGTGGATGAAGTTCAAGACAATTTTGCTGAGTGAAAGAAGTCAGTAAAAAGTTGCATATTGTATGACTTTATTTGTATAAAGCTCAAGGAAATGAAAACAATACATAATGACATGAAACGCACTTCCTTGGAAATAAGGTGGGAAGGAATGAGTAAGAGGGATCACAAAGGAGCACGAGAAAGTTCTGGGAGTGATGGAAAGATCATTATCTTGACTATCATGGTGGTTTCACATGTGTATACATATGTTAAAACTCATCAACTTGTACACATTATATTTGTCAAGTTTGCTTAAGGAAAAAAGAGAAAGGAAGAAAGAAGAAAGAAAGAAAAAATAAAAGGAAAAGAAAGGAAACAAAATCTAAAACAGTTCTGCGATATCATTTCTTACATATTCGAGTGGTAAAATAACCTATTTCTTATAACAGCAACAAGTCTTTATATTTAAATACCTGTGGCAGATTCATTTTGATATTTGGCAAAACTAATACAATTATGTAAAGTTTAAAAATAAAATAAAATTAAAAATAAATAAATAAATAAATAATAATAAATAAATATACATAGAAATGCAAATCTATATTGATCTCATTTCAAGATAAGTAAGAATGTCTCCTTTAAATCATTTGAAATGTTCATTTAAAATACAAGCAATATTTAACACCTGTAATTCATTAGTGATTTGAAAGTTTGCTTATCAAAGGGGAGAATCTTTTGAAAGCTATTTCAGAATGCTAAAATTTAGAAATATCAGAAATGTGACCAAATATATGCTTCCTGCAAAATAATGCTATGTTATACCTAGTACTAGAAGAATAGAAGTTATACAATTTGACACAACTTAAGGCATTCTTGTCTTTTCCGGTTTGTCAAATGTAGTATTTTAAAAGCTAATTTAAGCTTGTTTTATAAAGTTGACTTCCTATATAGTGCACTATGAACTGGACCTTATGAATTAAAAAATTTTAAAGTGCTTTAATATTTTTGGCTCTTAATAATTCTTTAATGAAGTCATCACTGAGTTACAATTTGAACCCTAAATGGCTTATGAGGTTTTATATAAGCCTAGTTTTGTAAAATGAGTGAAATAGTTCATACATATCCTAGCATTAATGAGTTCACAGCCACACTCTCACTTTTGGATGTGCCGCTCCACATAACCAAAGGCCATGTGATGTTTCACATTGTTTGTTTCTATGTGTCACAGTTTTCAGGAATAGTTCACGGGGAGAAACCCTGAGTCAGGTATCTGGTTCAGGTCACGCCTCCTTGCAATAGAACTTTTATTTCCTAAACAATTTCAAATGAGATGATTTATAAGCACTAGCTGTTCTTTGTCAGGGGATGTTAAAATGGAGCAAACTCAACAGTTCAAATAACATTCTAATATGGCCCAGATAAACAGGGGTAACCTGGCACCTGAAAAGTGGATCTATGTAAATTCTCACTGGGTTATACCATAATGTTCTTGCTCTGCAGTTAACATATGACTCATTGATCACTCAACAGCTGGACTCTCCCTCAATCTCCTTGATTCTAAATTTCTTAATTTCTAAGGTGATAATAACAATATTCATGAAGGAGGAGGAGAAGAAAAGTACAATAGTGATGATTCTAAAAAAACCACCCCCATCTGCTGCTGTAACAGTTCAGAGAGACAGCCATCTGTCAGTCACCCAGGGCTTTGCCTGGAACTCAGTCCAGTCGTCCTGTTTCAGGTGGTATTGAGTGAATGCTGTTTTGGTATCACAAACTTTCTTTCAGGGGCATAGAGATGCATGGGTCTTCCTAGGTGGTGCTAGTGGTAAAGAAACCTCAGGAAACATAAGAGACAAGGGTTTGATTCCTAGGTTCGGAAGATCCCCTGAAGGAGGGCATGGCAACCCACTCCAGAATTCTTGCCTGGAGAATCCCTCAGACAGAGGAGCCTGGTGGGCTACGGTCCATAGGGTCGCACAGAGTCAGATACGACTGAAGCCACTTAGCTGCAGACATGAATAAAGACTCTAAGAATGCACAGTTTACCAGGAAAGTCAAGATGTTAAAGTACTGTTCAGAGGCCACGTGCCACAAAGGGAGAGTGTGTTTCATTCTGCTTTGGTGCTTGAGATGCCTTCACAGAATTAAAGACATTTTTATCCTTCATCCGTGTGTTCTCTACCAAAGCTAACCACAACTATTCAAAAGAGGCATCTGAGACCCACCTACAATTTGGTTCCTTGTGGTACAGAGCAGAATCTGGTCTGTTAAATAATCATCCTTTGAGTTCCAAGATTTGAAGGGGGTTGTGCATTGAGGCGGCAGCACTAATTGTGATCATCCTATGGCCTTCAAGTCTCTAATCCTAACCTCCACCTCAAGCTAAATGTATTCTTTTAGAAATGTAAAAATTCAGTAACTAAAGCAGAAGCAGTTACTTCAAGCCCCCAGGGCTCTCAGCTCTGTGAAATGTAAATTGAAAGAAGATAGATTCTGAACTCTGGGAAACTAATTGGGAGCCCTAGGCAGAAATCCTAAATGTAGTAATTGGCACTTTGTCCTTTTCAGTGTCTTAGACAGCCAGTGAGAGGGTTACCTCTAGGGTGTTAACTGATTAGCATTGTTAGAGAAAAGGCAGCCAACAGAGATTGGTAGGCTGAAGCTTCCATTTCCAAAACTCCAATTTAACTGCTAGCTCAAGGGTTACAACTAACCAGAGGAAAAACATTTTCATATAGTGCCAGTGAAGGGACACTCTTCCTTTGGACAATAAAACCGTAAATAACTCTACTACGTAAGTTAAAAACTCACTGAAGAATCGTAATAGAATATTCAATGATAACTAGAGGTAGAAAAATTCTTCATTAAAATCATATTCTGATCTAAGTTAGTTTCCCTTTGACTTCTATTTCTTCATCAAAAACCCATCTCCTGAAAATTTCTGTGGATTTGAGACATATGTCCAGTCTGTCTGGAAAGTGAAAGTGAAGTCGCTCAGTCGTGTCCGACTCTTTGCGACCCCATGGACGGTAACCTACCAGGCTCCGTGGTCCATGGGATTTTCCAGGCAAGAATACTGGAGTGGGCTACCATTTCCTTCTCCAGAGGATTTTCCCAACCCAGGGATCGAACCTGGGTGGGAATCCCCAGAATAAATGAATTCTTAGAAAAGAGATCTTAACACTGAACAAAAATAATTATGTGGAAGTAAGGTTCTGAATATGTACCTCACTAGATCAAATGTTCTTAGCTGATGATGATGGGGTGGGTCATGAGTAGAAAAGAAGAATGCTGAATCCAGAAAGAAATAGAGAAACCAAAGGGCAAGGTCCCACGGTGCACAGAGTAGTCTGTTTGAAATGAATCTATTCCTAATAGCTATACCACTGAACACTTGCAGATAAGTTTCCCAACCATTGTCATATCCCAAACATCTTATTTCAAATAGACTATTAAAGTCTCATCATCCTCATTCTACAGATGAAAAACAAGGCTTGGAGAGTTTAAGTTACTTGGGGTATCATTACAGCCTAATTCCTAGTCCTGCAATCTTTCTTCTCTACCACACTGCCTTTACATTAGAGCTAGAAAGGTTGTTCCAGAAATGTCTGTGGGTAGAGTCTAGGGGATCCTTACTAAAACTGAGTCAGGGTGTACAGATAGCTCATTCTTTTTCTTTTTTAAGGGAAATCCTCAAACTTGCATAAAAATAGAAAGCTAGTATAATGAGTCTCCATGAACTCATCACAGCTATAATACCGACCTACCCAATTGTCACCTGAGGTCTCTGGGAGGACTAGTTGAGGCTTAGGTAGAAAGGACCCAGCTGCCCCAGAATGACTTGAAGGGAAATGAACTGAGAATATCGGGAAGGGACTGTGATTTAAACCCAAACAAACCAAGTAAGATGAGTTACCCAATCTGTTTCATGTCTAAATTCCAGAGTTTGCTTATATACAAGCAAATACTTTGAAGTAACCCAGGATATCTATGCTTGTGCAGGACCCCAGAGAGCAGTGTGAGATCACAAGGAAAAACGTGATCACAGCCACGGCATACCAACTTCCCTCCTCCCCAGCAGCATCCTCTCATTGATACCCTGCCCACTTTAACACATTCTACTTGAAAAAGAACATGTTTTATTTTTTAAAATGTGTACTAGTAAAATATGAAAGAGAAACTCTGTTAGAAAAATCTCTACATTAATTAAAGAAGTTACAGTTTCATGAACTGTAATGCTTTTAAAAGAGAAACTCAGGAAAACCTCTTTTCTTACCGGTATTGTGTTTCTTTGTTGTGTATGTGATGCTGAATTTCCAGACGTGGTGCTGAAATAAAGTAAGAATTCAGAATTCCAAAATTTTCTCTCAGACATGAACACACTCATACACACACATACACACCCCACATCTAATAGATCTTTATGCTGTAACATTGAAGATGTATCTTTTAAAGTATTTCCTCCCAATGTCATTTTCTGAACATTTTTAAAGGAAGTCAAAACTAGAGAATGTAAACTTTACTTGAAGAAGATAAAATAGCCTTTAAATGTCCTCTTGAGAATAAGCAGTCTGAACAGTACAATCTGTTCTGAAAACCTGCAAAATATCTTATTTCAACTAAAAAAAAAAAGAGAGGAAAAACATATCCTATGAAACAGCAGAATTCTTTGTCTCCTACACTGCTTCTCAACCAATTTCTCTTTGTCTGCTGGATTATTTCCAATAGTTTACAAACATGCTGTTATTTAGTGCATCTCGAGCCCTCTTAACCCTTTAGTTTCTGCTTGATTACTCTGATCCTCATTAGAGCAAAACTATATTGTCACTGTCTCTAATTCCTTTCTTCCTATTTTTTGTTAAAGCCACTCCATTCAGACTCTCACAACTATCATTCCACAGAAATTGCACTTACTGAATTCACTAGTGAGTCCACATTACTGTAACCAGTGGTCATGTGTCACAGTTCATCTTAACAACTTTTGACATGATTCAAGACTCCCTCCTTGAAATGCATTCTTCACTTGGCTCCCAGGACATCCTCCCATTCCATCTACTGTTCCTTTTCAGTCTCCTTTGATGGTTGTTTCTTCTTTCTCTCAACTCTCTACATTGGCCTGTTCTCTTCTCTACTCACATTCACTCCCTTGGTGAGCTGCTCCAGCTTCGGGGATTTAAATATTATTAATATGCTGGGGCTTCCCTGATGGCTCAGACAGTAAAAGAATCTGCTTGCAATGCAGGAGACCTGGATTCAACCCCTGGGTCAGGAAGATCGCCTGGAGAAGGGAATGGCAACCCACTCCAATATTCTTGCCTGGAGAATTCCATGGATAGAGGAGCCTAGCAGACTACAGCCCATGGGGTCGCAAAAAGTTGGACACGACTGAGCAACTAACACAATATGCTGACCACTCCCCAATACATTTTTCCAGTGCAGACATCTCCCTAGAAATCCAGATTCATTCATTCGATTGCTTTCTTGACATCTCCACCAGGATGTCTAATAGACATCTCACTTTCAACATTTCTAAAACCTAACTCCTAATTCCTACTCCCAAATCTGTTCTACTTGCAGTCTTCTCCATCTCAGTTGACGATGACATTATCTTTCCAGTTGCTCAGGCCAAAACCTTGACTTTTCTTTTTGTCATGGAAACCAAATCCAACCCAACAGGAAATTTGGGGATCTACCATCATAATATATCTGGTACCTGGCCAGTTTTCACCATCTTAATTGCTAACAACCTGGTTTAAACCTCAAGCCACATCAGATCTTACCTGGACTGTTGCATTAACCTCCTAAATAGCTCTCTCTGGTTTCACTTTTGCCCCCTACCTTCAGTTTTCAATACACATCAACTGTAAAAATATTATTTCACTCTGCTAAAAACAAACAAAAATCTCCAATAAATGATTCCATTTCACTTAGAATAAAAGCCAAAGGCCATGTAATGACCTACAAGCTCCTAAAGATGTCTTTGCCATTCAACCTTTCCACCTACTGTAGGATTCCATTCCATTCCCTTCTCCTCCCAAACATACCTCTCTCCTCTTTACCTGTCTGAATTCATCACATATTCCTCTGCTCAACTCCTCCCTTTTGAGTCACACTGGCTTTCTTATTGATCGTCCATCACTTATGCCAGGAAGCTTTCATCTCTACTTGTCCACCAGGCTTTTTACTAATTCCTTCTTTTCTTTGCTCAAATATCCCTTTCTCAGGCAAGCCTACCACATGCACTTCATTTAGAATTAAGCTCCTCACTCCTCTGTCCATCCAAATTACCATGATTGATTTTTCTTTGCAGTGTTTACCACCTTCTAACACTTTATGTACTTGCATGTTTATTATATCCATTGTGTTTCCTCTCAACTGAACGTATAAATTCCTTAAAGATAGGGAATTTTTTGTGCTGTTATTTTGTTACTCTATCCCTAACATCTTCAAGAGGGCTAGGATGGTCAGTAAATACTTGTTGAACGAATAAATGAATGAATAGTTGAGTTAATAAACCTCCAATCTTAATAAGTCATTCTGTTGTTACAAGCTAGCAAGCCTTATTTTACAATACTGGGGCACTTTTATTATTTTCTATCCTACTATCTCCCTAATGAGTGTGTTATTTTATTCCCATATTTCTGTGCATATCTCTTACTTTAAAAAGTCAAACCGTTTAAAATGTTCACAGAGTAATCAGTGACTATTGAACAAAATTAATTAAATTCCCACTTAGTGAAGGACACACTGGGGTTCTGAGAGAGATAATTGTTTTTCTTGCATCATACCTAAATCAGCTTTCTACTTGACAGTACCTCTTTATCATGAAATGGAAAACACGCTTTTGATCATCACAGTTGCTGGGCAAAACAGCAAACCATTTGAAGGACCTTAATAAGCTGGCTCCTCTTGCCTTTTAACTAATTTTACTTTCTATCAATCTACTTCGCAAAAACTGATGTTTTCGCCAAACTTGATTTTTACTACCCTGTAGTTCCAGGTCATGTGTTTATCTTTTTCTTAGATTGTTTCCTCATGCTCTCATCTCTGTTTGTTAAAATCATACCTATTCTTCATGACAATGAAAGGTAAAAGTGTTAGTTGCTCAGTCGTGTCTGACTCTTTGCGAACCCCAGAGACGGTAGCCCGCCAGGCTCCTCTGTCCATGGGATTCTCCAGGCAAGAATACTGGAGTATGTTGCCATTCTCATTCCTCATACCACAACTCAAATGCTGCTCCCTGCCCACGCCCCCCCCCCCACCCCCACCCCCAAGCCTCTTCAGTTCTACTGGTAAGAACCATTTCTTGCCTCTGTGTCCACAAGCAGATTTTGGATGTCTGTCTTTTATAATTTTTATTTCATTTCATGATGTTGTACAGCTATTTGTCTACCTTTATTTTGCATTTCTCAATGACACCTCCCAGAAGACAAGGACTGTGCTTAATCAAGAAATTAATATTCGATCACTGAAGGAAGCCAAACCAAAAAAAAAACTGAGTCCAATACATGTGCATATTCAGATGTGACACAGATATACAAGAAAAAGTACTGTTTGAAGCTCATTTCTTTTAGTAATGCCTGAAACAAAACTACTGGTTTAAAAGGCAGATTTGGCTGCCTGACAATAATATTTAAAGGTCATGAGTCATGGCCTCAGGGTAACCATAGTAACTTAGCATACACAGGACAAGTCATATTGTACCATAATTAAGGGAACAAAAGCTTTAGAAAGCCTATTAGCCTGGAGAGAAAACAAATTAGAATTAACAAATATATTTATGAAGCTTGCTTTTATTGCACTGATTTCTTACTTCAGGGTTCATAGAAGAGCTGAAAAAACATCTTCAAATTTCTTTTGGCAGGAAATAATAATATGACATATAGGCCTTATAGTTGCTTTTTCCAGTACTTAATAAGGACATAAATATTTCATTCCTTTCAGTGAAAAAAATCTTTATATCTGTTCTCCCAACTGTTTACCTCCTTTTTTTCACCAATTGGTCCAAATGGATAAATATTTTAATAAAATTCGTTTGGAAATACACCTATTGAGCACCTCGTCTCTTCTAGGAGAGGATAGAGAGCTTTGTTTCATTCCCTAGGTTAATTGCATCCAGCGCCTAACCATCCCTGGCTTAGACAACACAGGTGCAAGTTCCCCATTTGATTTCAACTATATACACTGTGGAATAGGTCTGTCTCAAGGGCCTGGGAAGAGGAGGAGAGAGAAATTAAGGCAAGCAGATACATGGGGCCAGTTTGTTCCTGCTTAGAAGTGAAAGAGCTGAATTGCACCATTCTAAAGGGGAAGAAATATCAATAACCTCAGATATGCAGATGACACCACCCTTATGGCAGAAAGTTAAGAGGAACTAAAAAGCCTCTTGATGAAGGTGAAAGAGAAGAGTGAAAAAGTTGGCTTACAGCTCAACATTCAGAAAACTAAGATCATGGCATCTGGTCCCAACACTTCATGGGAAATAGATGGGGAAACAGTAGAAACAGTGTCAGACTTTATTTTGGGGGGCTCCAAAATCACTGTAGATAGTGATTGCAGCCATGAAATTAAAAGACGCTTCCTCCTTGGAAGAAAAGTTATGACCAAACTAGATAACATATTCAAAAGCAGAGACATTACTTTGCCAAAAAGGTCTGTCTAGTCAAGGCTATGGTTTTTCCTGTGGTCGTGTATGGATGTGAGAGTTGGACTGTGAAGAAAGCTGAGCGCCGAAGAATTGATGCTTTTGAACTGTGGTGTTGGAGAAGACTCTTGAGAGTCCCTTGGACTGCAAGGAGGTCCATCCAGGCCATTCTGAAGGAGATCAGTCCTGGGTGTTTTTTGGAAGGACTGATGTTAAAGATGAAACTCCAATACTTTGGCCACCTCATGCGAAGAGTTGACTCATTGGAAAAGACTGTGATGCTGGGAGGGATTGGGGGCAGGAGGAGAAGGGGATGACAGAGGATGAGATGGCTGGATGGCATCACGGACTCGATGCACATGAGTTTGAGTGAACTCCGGGAGTTGGTGATGGACAGGGAGGCCTGGCGTGCAGTGATTCATGGGGTCGCAAAGAGTCAGACACAACTGAGTGACTGAACTGAACTGAACTGAAAGGTGAAGTGGAGTTTCATGGTCATCCACTCTTTCCTTCATCAGAGCCATGCTCCATGCTTGCACAGAAGACTCTGTTCCATATACCAAGAAAACAGACATACCATTGATGATTTACAGTGAGAGCAAAGCCCTTCTTTCCACTTGACTTCCCTTCTGATGGTACCCTGGGCTGTTCCTTTCAAAGTTGTTGCTGTTGTTTTTATCACAGGCCATTTTTCCTCCATTTTGTAACATTGCATTCACCTCTCCAACTGTCAGCACATTGACGTGTCATCTCTAAATGTGCCATGTTCAGAGAAATGAAAACAAGTGTTTGCTAGATTTTTATTTTCTTTAACAGAAACTACCTTCAAAAAACTTCCTTCCCCCAAAAGATTGTCAGTCTTTTGAGTCACAGACTCCTCTGCACATAGAAATGTTTCTCATAAACAGGAGAATTTGTGAATTTCTCATTTCATTTATGGATCATAGACATAGGTTAAAAGGAAATAAAAGCAAGGCTCACACATTTCATGTTGAAGAAGGAAATGGCAACCCACTCCAGTATTCTTGCCTGAAAATTCTCATAGGAGGGCTGTAGTCCAAGGGATTGCAAAGACTCGGATACAACTGAGCAAGGAAGCACACATTTCATGTAATGAAAATACATTTTAAATCTTAATAAATCAGGACTAGAGTTACATGTGTGCATATCACAAGGACATCATTTTATAGGAAATAGCTCTTTCTACAGAAAAGTTCTGGTCATCTCTCTTACAAGGTTTAAAAGAAAATTGTAAGTGGAAGGTATATCTACATTTTAAGGGGAAAGAAACATGGTGTCAACATGCATATTTCCTAATGATTAACTATAGATCGATTGTAGCAGGGAACCATACTTCGATATTTATAGCCAGAGTTGGTTTGGATTTCTGTTTGAGTATGGTTGGAATGACCTAACTTCTTTTGTGTATATCTCTTGGCAAGGGAGCAGCAAAGATGACATTTCATTCCAGTGATTCTAAAAACGGGCTACCTCAACTTCCCCTTCTCACACCAGTATAATGGTTGGGGTGAGTATGTGATTTTGGGAAGAACGAGTGAGGAACATTTTATTCATTCAGCAAATATTTACCTAACACCTGCATATCAGACCCTGCCCTGTGATCTGAGAAGGCATCCACGTTCAAAGAAAGGGATCATTCTCCAGGAAAGGAGAAAAAGTCTATCTGATGTTTTTCCCCAGACATGAAGGAAAGGTTTTCTTTGAAGCACCAAGTAAAGGCTACTTTATCTATAAATTCCCATGAATTCTTTTGGAATGGGAGTAGTTAGGAACTCACCTGCTTCTCCCTGGGGTTTCACACCCTGGTGCCACAGATGTCTTGCTGTAACATTCTCCCATCTCAAGTCGGGCCCCCTGAGGTACCCTGTCCGTGAGACAGACATCGACTATCCCCATTCCTTAGACATTTAGAATCCCTGTTATTACTCTGCTGTCCCCGTTACTAGGCAACCACAATGGCTGAGGAAAGGACCGTTAGCTTCCCAGAGAAAAAGTTTCAATTACAAAGCCACAGTAACCTCTAAAAACATTTCACAAATCAGATCCAGGCAGGAGTGTAGATGAAAATCACTATGTATTCATCATTTCTGGAAAATGCACTCAAAGTGGGCCACAAGCAATGATTTTTGTGCTCAAACCATGACATGTTTACATTCAGAACCAGTGCTAAGGAAACAGTCACACTGTTTGAGTGTGTGTAGTCACAGAAATGGATTGGTTTACAGGCTGCCAGTAGTTTTTGCCACAGACCACCTCCCCCTGTGATAATATTCCTTTCCTGGGACCCATAGGCCCCAGGCAGAAAACTGTACCTGGCCACATCCTAATTAAGGCTTCTATCCTGACTTAGGATTGCAGAAGTGATAAATTATGCTGATTAGCTGGTGATCTGCTCACTGTCACAAATCATCTATAGCCACTGCTCCTTCTTCCTTGTTGTTTGTCCGAAAAACACAGCCACTTTCTCCAGCCAGTTGCTACATCTCTCCCTGGATGCCTTTGTGGACCCAGAACAACTTGTATTCACTCCACTTTCTGCCCTGGCAGGAAGTACATATAGGACCTTTGCAGTCTACAGACAGAATCACTCCTGGGCTTTGAACTCTTATCTTCTGGGCTCACACAAACCTAATCACACAGTGCATCCAAAATAAATTAGATTGGTAGGGGAGAAATTTTTCTAATCACAGAGTTTATTTCTAGAGATGGAGCATGTAGACCAGATAACTGCAAGAGTAGTGAAATCAGTTCAGTTCAGTTCAGTCGCTCAGTCGTGTCTGACTCTTTGTGACCCCATGGACTGCAGCATACCAGGCATCCCTGTTTTTTCACCAACTCCCAGAGCTTGCTCAAATTCATGTCCATCAGGTCGGAGATGCCATCCAACCATCTCATCCTCTATCATCCCCTTCTCCTCCTGCCTTCAATCTTTCCCAGCATCAGGGTCTTTTCAAATGAGTCAATTCTTCGCATCAGGTGGCCAAAGTATTAAGAGTTTCAGCTTCAGCATCAGTCCTTCCAATGAACACCCAGGACTGATCTCCTTTAGGATGGACTGGTTGGATCTCCTTGCTGTCGAAGGAACTCTTAAGAGTCTTCTCCAACACCACAGTTCAAAAGCATCAATTCTTTGGCGCTCAGCTTTCTTTATAGTCCAACTCTCACATCCATACATGATTACTGGAAAAGCCATAGTTTTGAGACGGACCTCTGTTGGCAAAGTAATGTGGAATCAGTAGTAGCTTATCAACTAAAGAGTATAATAAGCATTTACTTCTCCAACAGAACTTTGTCACCCAGATCCCTGGTAAAAACAAGTAAATGCTACAACTAAAGTTATGAACCTGTGAGCAGTTGGTGTTCTAGGAGGAAAAATCAACACTAATTAGGTGGATGTGGAAAGATAAAAACTGGGGTATTGGCCTTGCCTCTAGTTAGCAGTCTGTGTGAAATTCAGAAAATCATCTTACCTCTTTATGACTTTTTTTTTATATAAAAGACTCAACTTGAGTTGTTTCTGTCACCCTTCCAGCTTTAACATTCTGTTCTGTTTCCCTAGCCCATCTTATTAAAACCCACAGAGTGGATTACACTTTACTGCCTTTTAGAGGAATGTGCAGACATTCACTGTGTGGTTGGTTCATACCAGTTTTTGAAAGGAAGGTCATCTCAGTAATGGCTGGTGAAAGGCAGTGTAAGCACTAATTATTTATAATGCTTATTAATCTTATCTTACATCTCATGATCAAAAAGAGGTGAGGAGATATGGCTGGTACAAAAACAGACTTTCAAAAAGTCCTTGAAAAACAAAGTGACCTTTCCACTATTACTTCCCCTTAAATGAATGCTACAGGGAAGGATTTCAGAAGGAAGTGGTGAAGAAACTAGCAGGTTTATTGAAGACGTATTAGTCTACAGAATTTTTGACTGAACAGGCTAAATAATGAAATAAATGATTCTATCCTTTTGTGGTTAAGTTGAAGGAAAAAACTTATTAATGAAAGTCATTGAAATGAACTAATTTTTAAAAGATGGACTAAATCTTGAGGAAAATCTACAAAATTTCCCTCTAGACTAAAGGAAAAGGGGGGGATTTTAAAAATTTCTAGAAATAAATATAAATCATTGGCATTTCCTCCATTAACAGCTTTTTAAATAAAAAAAAATAATCATAAGCTCATCAGGGCTCTTAAAGACCACTTTGCATAATCTGAAAACTTACTTGTCTGTCAGGAGTACATCTTATTTTAGAATCAGAAATCATAGAAGTATATATAACAAAGAAGAATTGTAAGGAGTATATATAATTTATGTGCTCTCTTCCTAATACTTATCAAGATTTCTTGTTAAACTTAGGTCAGAGAAGAAATAAGATAAGAAATAAGACCAGAAAAGAAGGTAGAAGAAGAAACATACAGTGAGCAGAGAGCAAGACAGAACAGATAGTAGATTACAATGAATTAGAATGGCTGAGGAGAGAAGACAAAGCTGCAGGGAAAGAGCCCTTTGGCTTTTATCTGTCCACTCACTTTCAATTCACTAATTCACCAAACGTTGAAGACCCATTGTGCACTAAGCATGGTGTGAGGCATAAATAAAATCAATACTGGTCCCCATTCCCTTGGAACCGATCATTTTATCAAGGCTGTCATTCTAATGGCCATGAATGTTCTATTAGAAAAAGAATAAATGAAGAAAGTGTTGGATGTTCCAAAGGGTGTCCTAGCTTAACAAATCCCAAGCACCAAAAGAAAGAATAAATGAATAAAAACAAGCAGAAGTACCTCATAGATATTCCTCCCATGGAGGCACAATTCTGTGGAGACTAATGACCACTTTTCACAGAGTTGACCTAGGGAGATTAACTACGTTTTCATTGTAATAGACATAACGTGTCAGTGCCCGGGCTGGGAGTCAGGGTGTGTCTGACCTGGGGGAGGACAAGAAGAGGGGCTAAAGGGGAGAGAAACCACAGTAACATCTCACAAATAAGTACATGGACTACTCAGTCCATGAACTGTTAACAACCCAAACATCTTTTAATTGATTGCAGCAGCTTTCCTTGTGTTTCTCTCAAGAATTAGCCAGCTCTCTTGTCATTGTTTTTTGTGACCTCTTCCCTGTGTTGCTGATTGCTTGACACAGTGGGTCTAATTATCTCCAGGCTTCCAGCATGCTTTAATGAAGAGGGTTGTTTATCTGGGTGAGCAGAGAGGCTTGCCTACCCCTTCGTCCTAAAGTATTTCCTCAGAAAACAGGAATAAAATTAAAAGCTGTTAGCTGATGAACAGGAATGTCAACTTTTCATCTCTGGGTTTTTTAATGGAAGAAAGTCAATATTCTTTTTCCTTCCTCACAATTCTATATTACATGAACATTTGTCATATTAGGAATCCCAAATAGTCTCTTAATGCCCCTATAAGAATTGTCTCTGTCCCTTGTGTTCAGTTTTAGAGAGACAAAAAATTCATGTACTCAGCACTCACCGTATAACCCAAGAAAGGACAAATACTATCCAGAAAAGGACTGCATAGCATCTGAACTTGGCTATTCAGCAACTGGATCCTGGGACTTAGAATCTCAAACAAGTGATATAAGAATAAAATAAGCAATTAAAGTTCTAGTTATCCATATGCTCATTTATTTTTTCCCACAAACACTTACTGAAGCTCTGCTGCATGACAGGGATTTTTCTAGATGCTGGTGATATAGTGATAAAAAGCAAGACAAAGTTACCCTCATAAATTTCATACTTTAGTTGGTGGAATCAATAAAAAAATTACAGAAGATAATTTCAGATAGAAACAAGTGCTATAGAAAGAATAAAACAAGAATGTACAACTAGGAACAGGAGATGGCATAGAACGAAACACAAAGGATGGGAAAGAAGCAGCCTAGGGACCTTTGCAAGGAAGAGTGTTCCGGCCAGGGGTTCAGTCCTATCCCATTGTCATAGAAACACGCTAAGTAGCAGCATTAAAACCTGTCCGGCCTCATGTCTTTCTGTGCTCCCCTTCACAGAAAAATTCATCCAAAAAGTTGCTTATTTTTCCATCTCTCTTCAGTCTTCTCCAACTATTCATAGTATCCACGGGAACGGCTTTCATGCAGGCCACAAACAACCTTCACTTTGTCATCTCCCTTACATAGCTGCATCCTGACCTAAACTTTCCCTATTATGAGCCCTGCTTCTTAGTCTCTGGAATGGCCTTTGTTGCTGTCCATTCCTAACCAACCCTAACTGCAAACTCTGCTGATTTCATGAGCCCCCAATAGACTGCCAGTTAGTTCCATTTTTCTTTTCTTAGCCCAGATTGGTTTCTGTTGCTTCAAACCCAACTCCAATTCATGCACCTCAATTTTTCATATTCCTGTTGATTTTTATTCAGGAAACCCAATTGTTCAACCTACAGCCCAGTCCTCATTCATGATTTTGCTTACATTCATTGCTTTCTTTTAACTCTTACACTGTCTTGTTGAGGACATATTTGTGTTCCTTCTATGATTGACAAACTATTCTTTTATAGTTATTTATTTCTTGAGAGTAAATCACTCATTCATTTAAAAACATTTGTTATCATGTATGTTCCTATCACAGTGTAAGATATTGGAGTTAGACATAGGTAAAAACAGTAATGGTTCCAAGAAATTTCTCTTTTGGGTTAATATATTTTAAAATATTTTTCCTGTTTTCCCAAATACTTTGCTACACTAGGTTCTATTGAATCTATTTAGAGTCTCTAATTGTATCTCTATTAAAATTTCTTGAAGGTTAGCTGTAAAATTAAATATAATTTATTTAAATATTATATTTTCATCTCTAATGATTTTTTTTATACTTCCAATAAAGAATCTAGACTCAAATAAGTAAAACCCAACTAGGTGACAGTAAGGAATTTTAAGAAGTTGTTTCTCAGGAAAATCATCTTCTCTGCTAGGGTTTTTTTCATAGCTCACGGCCAAATAAATGAACAGGTTTTGATGGACATTGTATTGTGAAGGATACTTTCGGTTACAAGTTACAGAAAAGGCAACTCATAGCAGTTAACTCAAAAGGGAGTTTGCTGGCTCATGAGAGTAGAAGGTTCAGAGATTAAAAGTACTTCAAGGTTAACCAGAGATGGTATCAGAACACAGTATCTTTCCATCTTGCCATCTTCTATTACCAGCATTGGCTTCTTCTGATGACTTACTTTCCTCGTGGGCATAGAATGGCTGCCAGTAGTAAATGTGATTCCAGGTGACTGTTTATGGCTAGAGATAGAGAAAGAGGGTTGCTTTCCCTAATCTTAGACAAAAGTCATCTGTTTTGTTCTAATTGAGTGATCCTAAGTAGCTGAGTTGCACTGACTTGGAAAATGTGATTAACTTAAATCTGAAATATATGTCCACTGTCAAACCAACTATTGTGGCAACAGGAAAGGATCTGGGAGAACCCACCTTTTAGGACTAAGGGTGGGATATCAATGCCATTCAAATCCCATGGCTAGTACATAGTGAGGAAGGATGAAATATATTTGGGAGGATTTAACCATCCAATGCAGGCATGTATTTGCACATAATCTTTATATAATTTGCATATGCATTTCTTATTTGGTTATTTTGTATTAGAAATAACAATGATATCTTATTAATATAGGAGGTTGCCATATAAGTGATTTACATATTTTTTATGTTATCTAGACAAGAAAATATTCAGTAAGATTAATTTACTATTACAATCCTTAAGGTCATTATTTCTCTATTTTTGTGTTTTCTTTCTTATTGAGGCATATACCAGCAAGGGAAACAAAAAATTAAAGGATAAGAACACTTAATATTTTTATCTCAAATATAATTTTGAGAATCACTATTTTAGATAAAACTATAAACAGTAGCCCTATAGTATTTATATATCATTTATCCTCAGAATACAATATTTCTATTTAAAATACACTGTACTCACTAACCCTATTATATTCATAAAACTACCAGTCATTTTGTAGCTATAGATTAGAAATTATTTTGAAATGTTTTTGTCTAATGATATGTTTATTTAGCTTAAGAAAGACATTCATTTTAATCTCTCTATTCTAAGAATGATAAAACTGCATCTTTACTCTCATAGAAACAGCAACAAAACAAAACATCTTGATGATGTCAAAAATTCATAAAATCTTCCTTCATATTTCCTTCAATCTTCCTTCATAGTTCGTTTCATTATTATTCCTTTACTTTTTCTACCATTCATTGAATTTATTCACTTGATTGAATACTCAGCCTGTACCAGGCACTACGAGGCACTGAAAGTGTGTGTGTGTGTTACTTGTACAGTGGACAAGGATTTGAGAGGCTTCTATACTCTCCCTGAAGTGCCTAGAACACTGAAGGAGAGATCAGAAGATTCAGAGTTGGGATAAAGACAGGAGAGAACAGCAATATGAGAGAAGTACACACATTTCCCTTACAGAAAGACTAACATCAGGCCACTGAGTAACAGGAAAGAGGTCTCAGCTCCAACTATGAGAATCTGAATATGACTGACAAGTCACCTCTTTAACCTGGAAGTCACATCTTCATCATTATCCTTCACCAAGAAGACAACACTTTGGAACTTGATGTGAATGTGAGTTGAAAGTAAATGACAAATAGGAAAGACAACTGGCACCACCTGTACTCATTCAAAGCAGGGGATGTTTTGCTATTCTAGAAGCATTCATCATCATAAGCTATCAGTGTGGTAGAGAAACAATTCCTCTTAGAATCTATCTGCCCTTTTCAGCACAGGACAGTATTTGTATTTCACAGAAAACATACAGAAATTATTCAAAAATCAGTTACTCAGAAACAACTAAAAAGCATTGAGAATGTTGTATTTATTGTTTTAATTTTAGGGAAGAAATTAATTATTAACTGCAATCTGAAGAAAAGAAATTTGATCTTGGAGTGGTTTATGTGTGACAGGTCAAAAATAAGGCAAAAATTTTAAATAGAGTAACTTAAAAAGGCAAGCAATTTTGTCAGTGTTCTAAATTTTAAGAACACTCAACCTATACCACACAGGGAGAAAAGATGCTCACAATCTACCAGACACTCCTCAACCAGTGAGTTATTATTTGTCCCGATAAGCCTTTATTATTATTTTATGAACAAGTTTATGAGATGCTTACTGAATCTAAAATAAATTAAACAGTGTGAAGTCCTAGAAACTGGTAAAATGGAGCTACCTTCCCACTTTCAAGGTATCGCACTCATTATTCATCATTCAGGGGATTATTTTGGCCATTTGGAGTTGCATTAGTAAAAGAAGTTACATGAACTGTAAATCCCAAGATGGGGTAGAGATTATAGTTAATTTATTATATTACAGGTAGAAAATATAGATTAAGAAAATAATTCAAGAGAATAAAAAGCACAATTAAGTACCTTAACAAATGTCACTCTTAATTTTAGCTACAATTAATAAACAATTATTTGCTTTCACCTAAAGACTCTGGTAAAAACGTAGTAACTTCTAAATTGATTTCTAAATTTTAATTACTAAATAAATTTTGGTGAACTATACCACAAGTCTGAAACTTAAAAAGAGTAGAGAACTAGCAGTTCTATTCCCATGTCCGTTTTTCAGAAGTGTATTGTTTTATACATTTTATAAGATTAAAATGTCATGTGCACTATTTAAGAATTTTCTACTTGTAGTTAATGAGATGACTGTGCTCAGCCTTCCAGGAGCCATCTTTCAATCTGTGCTGCTGGAAACCGGCAATAAACAAATATTCAACAATAAAATATGTGTTGATGATAAGGCAACTTTGTCAAGAGAAAGCCATTCTCTAGGTAGTAGACGTCAGCTGTTCCTTTAATCAAGACACGGTTTAATAAAAGGCAGGCTTTCTGAGGCTGCTACAAGAACAAATGTGTCCTCATGATAGAGTGGTTCCCAAAATAAGCTGTCATGTTTGGCTGCTTTCTGTGGGTAGATTGAATTTCATGAATGATCCTCCTGTCATTTCACACGTGGCAGATTCAGCAGAGCAACAACCAAACAAAACTCCTGCCAGTGGAGGTGTTGCTCAGTTACGACTACGGGAACCGCTTTCATTTGTCTCTTGATTTACCTAATGACAATTTTTTAAAAAAGCAAACATAAATTTCACATTGAGGTTTCATGAATTTTGCTTATGAAATAAAAATAAACAATCAGACTCCCTTAGTTGAAGTTGGAGATGCAAAGGAGATCAAAAGCACAAATGAGATGATACTACAGGTTATCTTAGGCTGACACTCTCTCCTTAAAATAACGTTTCTCCATTTAATTGACAACTTCAGAAATGAAATTTTAAAGGCTAACTAGTAGTTACAGTGTGCGTCCTCAAGACCTTTTATATCTTTTAAAACTTATCTTTAAACATATATCCTATTTACATTATTCATTTTAACACTGTGGTGGTGATTGTTGTTACTGCTGTTTCCCATATAAAGAAAGTAAGACTTGGAAAAGTTAAATAATTGACCCAAGATCTCATGGCTAGGAATTAGAGAGCCTGAAATTCATATACATGTCTTTTTGTTACTAAAATCCATATTTTTCATCACTGTGCTATATGTATTTTCTACAGCCCATCAGCACTCAAAATGTTCATTTTAGTTCAGTTCAGTTGCTCAGTCATGTCTGCCTCTTTGTGACCCATGGACTGCAGCACGCCAGGCCTCCCTGTCCGTTACCAACTCCTGGAGCTTATTCAACCTCATGTCCATCAGGTCAGAGATGCCATCCAACCATCTCATCCTCTGTTATCCCTTTCTACTCCCACCTTCAATCTTTCCCAGCATCAGGATCTTTTCAAATGCGTCAGCTCTTTGCATCAGGTGGCCAAATATTGGAGTTTCAGTTTCAGCGTCAGTCCTTCCAATGAATATTTAGGACTGATTTTCTTTAGGATGGACTGTTTGGATCTCCTTGCAGTGCAAGGAACTCTCAAGAGTCTACTCTAACACCACAGTTCAAAAGCATCAATTCTTTGGCGCTCAGCTTTCTTTATAGTCCAACTCTCACATCCATATATGACTACTGGAAAAATCATAGCTTTGACTAGACAGACCTTTGTTGGCAAAGTAATATCTCTGCTTCTTACTATACTATCTAGGTTGGTCAAAAATGTTACCATGGGTATTTTTTAAGTCATGAAGTAGAGTACTCAAATTCATCCACTGAATATTTAATCAAAGGCCTACCAACTACAGGTACTTCTGGAAACTGAAAAAGTTTTCCCTTCCTGCCATCTCAGTGCCTCACATCTTTTCAAGAACAAAAATTAGTTAGCATAATCTCCAACTTCAGTTTTTTTTTTTCTTGCATCCACTTTCTATTGAATGCAAAAAGGCATGGCAACTTAAGGATTGGTTTCTCTTAAAACTCTTGTCATCAGAAAGGATTGTAATTTATATAAATGGCTGGCTAGACTTACTTTGTGTGTATGTGGTAGAATTTAAAATATATATACTTTTAGAAGAAATTATTTTAGTTGAATTATTTTCATTTTAAAAATATACATAATGAACCTCAAAGACATCTTTTTATGTTTACTGAGAGAACTTCCCAGGGATCTTTTGTTCCAGGCATATCTTTGGGTGGATCCTAACAGAACAGAATGAAGACTTGAATCTTTCATGCTACTTATGAGTGGCAATTATGTTACTGTCATAACATCTGTGTTTGAATAAGTCATGCTGCTTCTCTTGGAATGTTTTGGAATGTATACACACCTATAGCAATAAAAATCATGAGTGTAATGTGTATAACAACATATCCCACCCTTTTTATTTCAATGAACTTCTGAACAACTTGATGAGATTGTTGCTGATGAGGAAACTGAGGTTTAAAGAAATGTGATGACTTGCTCACATAGCTAGAAATACTGAGTGGACTCCAAATGTTCTGATTCCAAATCCTGTCCTGTCTCTCTGTCACACTATATGGCTTATCTGGTCATTCTGAAAGTCACCAAATGCAGAAGGTAGACATGGAACCCTGAGGAAGTGTCGTCCTGAGATACTAATCATTCCTTGGAGAAAATGATGTAAGGTATTTCTCTTAGGTTGAATTTCATTTTAGTTGCTAAGTTGTGTCTTTCTCTTTTGCAACCCCATGGACTATAGCATGACAGGCTCTTCTGTCCATGGGATTTCCCAGGCAAGAATACTGGAGTGGGTTGCCCTTTCCTTCTCCAGGGGATCTTCCCAACCTAGGGATTGAACCTGCCTCTCCTGCTTGGCAGGCAGATTCTTTACCACTGAGCCACCTGGGAAGTCCTATGTTGAATTACCGCCTTATTATTTAAGTGCTCTCTGAATAGTACTAGAGCTGTTCCTAGTGGAACAGTTCTCATCTTCCTGCTAAGATGTATATGAACTTTCCATTGACAACAATCTTTCCCTTTGTACTTGTAAACTGAAGTCTGGAAGTAAAATAGCGTCTCAACTCTTTTATGGGAGGCATCATGAATTTTATTTCTTATGAATTGCCAAGGTTGGGAACTCTGAACTTTTAACATAGATTTCTTGACTTCTCTTAACTGATCAAATTCAGACAGTAAAAGCTGATAATAAGAAAACAAACTCTGACTTTGGACAGAAGGGGAAGCAACTACTCAGTTTTGTTTAAAACAGAATGTGTAGTGATCACTCAAATATAACTCGACCAGGGTAAAATTACAAGTGAGGTGGTAGGCTTCCCCTTCTCCTTCATTCCTCTATTCTGGCCTTTCTCTCCAGCCTATTTAGTCTACATCTAACTCTGATGTTGTCACCTTCCTTTGTATGAGAAAGAAAGACTTGATAGATAAGAACATAGATATATTTTGTGCACTGTTAAATTACTCATTCTGTGAAAATCTTTACTTAGTGAATGTATAAATAGAATCTCTATAATGAATTATTAAATTTTTCCTCTATCATAATAATAAACATTTTAATGAGTAGAAGTAAGTCATGTTGACCTCATCTCTATCAGAGGACTCTCCTGAGGTGGGATTTAAAGTGATAAAGGCAAAGTAAGGAGGCAGAGGCAAGGTAGAAAGGGAAGAGAGGCCTTCCATATTCCCCTAAATGACAATTTGTGGATCTCTCTCTGTCCATGCCTCGTAAGCAGGGAGCCAAATGAGACATTCTTAGACAAATGACTTACATTAGCAAAATGCTCTTAAGTTTGTGAACACTTTCCTCACAGTAACACAGAAATGCTAAGTGGCAAACATTACTCTAGAGGAGGCAACAGAGGTGTCCTCTGATCTCCATAAGCAGAATGAATGTGCCTTTGCACAATACTGAGCTCTCCACACTAAACATTTTCTAAGGAAAAATGCATCCCAGGGTCAACAAGGAAGATATTTATTTTATTTATCTTTCACAGAATCTAGACAAGTCTGGACATATATAAGCAGGTGCTCAAATCTATATAAATACAAGTACATGTAAGTAAATTGGCATAGAATTTCCAATCTTTACTGGGAAGTCAAAGCAGAGGAGTATTGTTGAGAATGCCACTGCTAATTGAAGAGTAAATTGTTGAGTAAGTAGCCGGTAAGATCTGGAACAAAAATAACAAGCACAAATACTAGAGCTGTTGTCAACTTTCTGTGTCAAAAATAAATAATCCTGAGGTCAAATTTCCTTTCAGCTGTTCTAAAATCTACTTACTGCCATATAGTATATGATAACCCATTTATACTGGAATCTCAAAATAAACATTGGATCTCTGTACTATAAAATATAGTATGTTAAAGACACAATTCTGTATATTCGAAAGGCTCTGTTGTAAACTTTGGAGATAGAATATGCCACAGAGGGCATTTCATTGCCAGACAGTATAGTACAATAAAATGGCTACAAGCAAGGCTGTGATCAGGCTGTCAGGCAGGCCTAGGGTCTCATCCGAAGATGCAGCTGGGGAAGGATGCACTCAAGCCTGCATGGCTGTTGGTAGCATCCACCTCCTCATGGGCTTATGGACTGAGGATCAGTTCCTTGCTGGATCTTGGCCAGAGCCTCGTCAAGGTCCCTTGTCAGGTGGGCTCTCCAGCATGGCAGCTTATTTTATTTCTTCAAAGTATGCAGTTGAGACAGCAATAGGAGAATCTGCTCACAAGTAGAAGTCACAGAGTTTTATAACCTGATCTTGGAAATGACATCCCATCTCCTTTACTATATTCTCTTGGAAATACAAAAAGGGGACTCACCAAGAACAGTGCACGCTCAGTGGGGGAGGGGATTTCAGGGCGTTTTGAATACCAGGTGGCTGGGACCATTGGGGGCCAATCCTAGAGGCTGCGTGTCATACTAACACAGCCTTCTAGAAATTATTTAAATAAGGATTTCAATATTTATAAGGGGTAAGAAATACAATTTTGGATAAAAAAGTAAGAGGAAATAACACCTAAGAGCCATTCAAACAACCTCATCTTAAAATACTTTTTAAAACTCAGAAGAAAAAATAAAATGTAAAACAGTTGTATAAAAAAAGCAAATTAAAACAATATATTACTTTTCATGTGCCAAATTTGAAAATATTAAATATTTAATAATACCCATTTTGGGTAAGAATAAGCTGGTACTTTATAATCTGTTTATAGGGTTAAACATTTCTGGTGGCAATCTGGTAATATAAAGATTTGCATATCAAATTATCAATAGTAGTTCTAGGTATTTACTATACAGAAATAATTAAGCCAAAGTATAAGGATTTATACACCAGGATATTTATTTTGGTGGTATGTACGCTTCTAGAAAAATTATAGATGGTTTAAATAGCCATCAAAAAGGATTGGATAAATAAAATATGTTACTAGAACCACATGATAAAACATATTGCAGCTATTAAAAATAACTCCATATATAATTATCTATATAGAACTGTGTGTGTGTGTGTGTGTGTGTGTATATATATATATATTATATATGCTGGTATGTTTTACCCATAGTTGCAGAGGAAAAAAATCTGAAAAGATACCATCAAAATATTAGTAGTGGTTATCTTTGAATTGTGGGATTACAGGTAATCTTTATTTTATTTTTCATACTCTTCTGTATTTTTCTTTTTTTTTGCTTTGAGCATATTTACACTGTATAATGACAAAAAGTAGTAAAATTATTTCCAAAATATTCTTGAACATAATTTCCTCCTCTATCCCTATATAATAAAGTTTTAAACTTTCATCATAATACATGTTAACTGTAACATAGCATGGTAAGATCCTTTCAGTCTGAATATATTAGCTACTTCTGTTGCTAAATGAATATGTTCTAAGTCTTCTTGGCAAATTGTATTTTTGAAAGAAAAACACCTCTGGAATTCTATATACACACAAATATCATCAATCAAAAGGGAACCGGAAATTAACTATCAGATTTCTCTTTAACCTGATTACTCTGGAAGAATAACTCACTGAGAGACTGGCACTGAAGATTTTGATTACTCAGATGAGGAAATAAATCTTTGGTTGCCATAGCTGATCCTTCACTCAGCATTTATTCTTCTTCATATCCAACATTATTGAGCATCTACTATATGCCAGACCTTAAGCTAAGCAAATCGGAAACATACTGTGGATGCTCTTATTGCCTAATAAAGACAAATCAAAGAATTTCACTGCTGAAGATGTCTCAAAGATCATAATCCAGAATTTCCCAACCCCAAATTCATGAATCTGAGAAGCAGATTTTCACCTCCTTCAGTTCTTTACATATATTGTTTGGCAGAAGACTCAATTATTGTACGTTTCTCTCTTCCATCTTGGGACAGGCAGAGCTCTAAAATGACCCCCACAGTGTTTGGCTCCTGGTGTTACACCCCATGATTGTGTTGTTTTATACAAAAGGGATTTTGAAGATACAGTTAAGGTTACTAATTGGTTGATCTTAAGATAGAGAAGTCATCTGGGTGGTCTAACCTAATCACATGAACTCTTTCAAGGCAGAGCATTCACCTACATACGTACAATACAACCATCAAAATCTTCACATGAAATTCATCTCTCAAATCCTATTTAATTTTTATGAAGTATCAAAATAATATCCTTTAGGGTCAAATATCCAATTTAGAGTTATATATTGTGCTTAGCTGTCACTTCTCTTTAGTCTCCTTAAACCTGGAACATTTTTTCATCCTTTCCTTGCCTTTTTCTTCTTGAAACTTGAAGATAACAGGCCAATTATTTTGGAAAATATCATTGAATTTGGATTGGTCTGGTTTTTCTTCATGATGGTTGTGCATATCAGAGAAATGATATTTTTTTCCTTCTCATTGATTACTATCAAATAACATACAATTTCTATTTTTATGGACTTCCCTTGTGGCTCAGCTGGTAAAGAATCTGCCCACAATGCGGGAGACCTGGGTTCAATCCCTGGTTGTGAAGATCTCCTGGAGAAGGGAAAGGCTGCCCAATCCAGTATTATGACCTAGAGAATTCCATGGGCTGTATAGTCCATGGGATCACAAAGAGTCGGACACAACTGAGTGACTTCCACTTTCACTTTTCTATTTTTATGATTACTGTTGTTGCTGTTCAGTCGCTCAGTCATGTCTGACTCTTTGTGACCCCATGGACTACAGCATGTTAGGCTTCCCTGTCCTTTACCATGTCCTGGAGCTTGCTCAAATTCATGTCTATTGGGTCAGTGATGCCTTCCAACCATCCTATCCTCTGTCGTCCCCTTCTCCTGCTGCCTTCAGTTAATTTTGATCATGGTGTCTGCCAAGATCTTCCATTGTGAAGTATTCTTTTTCCCTTTGTAATTAAAAAATATTCTGTAGGAAAGTAATTTGAGACTATGTAAATATTTCATTTCTTACCAAACTTTATTTGTGTATAGTAAATATATCAATATGGGTTCATAATTTTATATTTTAATTCACTGTTTTATAATATACTACTATCATTATTTATTTCAATACTTAACCTTCTTAAAGCCGGCTTTGCTTTAGTGTTATTTTGACAAGTCCTCTATATCCTTTGAGCACTTTGTTACTTTCTGACAGCAAGGTATTTGAGGCTCATCTTGTTCATTCCCTCTCCAGTCCTGGAATTGGCCATTTTTCCAGGGAGTCCTGGTTTCGGTTATTGAAACAGAATCTTTAGAAAGCAAGAATCAAGCTCTTAGGGTTGCTGCTGCTTCCAATCACATTAGGCTTTCTTTAACTTTCCCAGAGCATCATGCTCTTTCCTGCCCAAGGCTTTTGTGTATGTTAGTCCCTCTACCTGGAATGCTGTTCCCTCTTCTTCACATAGTGAAATCTTCCTTACTCATCCTTCACATCTCAGCTTAAACCTTGTTTCCTCAAGGAGGCCTTCCATTGGTGCCCAGAATAGGTGAGGTCTCCCATCATAATATCAAGTTCCTTTAAAGAAGCCTATAGCATAGTCATCATTTGGTAACATGTTTTCTTCTTGCTTGGAAGGACAAAGGCTGAGTTTGATTGATAGAGTATCACCAGTGCCTAGCATAGTGCCTAGTACATAGTAATTTCTAACATGTATTTGTGGAAAGAATGAGTGATGCAAGTGAGTAAATGAATGAATAAACAAATTAATGAACGAAACGAGAACCAGATCTCAGTACTTTCCTAGTTAGTCCACTATGTCTGGTATTTAGCTACTAAGTCGTATCTGACTCTTTTGCAATCCTGGGGACTGTAGCCCATCAGGTTACTCTGTCCATGGGCTTTCCCAGGCAAGAATACTGGAGTGGGTTGCCATTTCCTACTCCAGGGGATCTTCCCAAACCAGGGATTGAACCCATGTCTCCTGCTTGGCAGGCAGATTCCCCCATCACTGAGCCACCTGGGAAGCTAGTCCACAGTGGACACTTTTAAAGGTAAAGAACTCACTGAAATAGTACTCCCTAAATCCTCAGACATAAAGGCACAATTTTATCCTTTCTAACCAAATCCTGAATTTTTGACACTGGATCAAATAATTTTCCACGTTATTTCTGAAGTTAGTTCTTGGAATGGATTCAAGCAAAAATGGAAAACCAAGTACCCTCTGAAAAGGTCATAGAGTTTGCCACTATTGATTAATCACTTGGTTTTATTCTCCATTGGATTTATTATATTCTGAGTAACTTTGCTAAGTTGTTGAGAAAACAGAAAGCTTCAGAAGAATATTTAATTTGATTGCATAATGCTAAATCTTTGCCACCTCCTGGGTCCCTAATTAAATCTTTTTACATAGCACCTTGTCCTTGAATGTGGGTTTCTCAAGGAGTCTCAGGAAGGGAATTTATGGTAGATAAAATCCAGAAACTTGCTTTGAGACCTTCTGGAAGCCTACCGTTGTCTCTGCAGGAAAAATGGTTGTCTGAGGAGGCCTTACAAATAGTTGAGAAAAGAAGAGAAACTAAAGGCAAAGGAGAAAAGGAAAGATATACCCATTTGAATGCAGAGTTCCAAAGAATAGCAAGGAGAGATAATAAAGCCTTCCTCAGTGATCAATGCAAAGAAATAGAGGAAAATAACAAAATGGGAAAGACTAGAGATCTCTTCAAGAATATTAGAGATACCAACATTTCATGCAAAGATGGGCACAATAAAAGACAGAAATGGTATGAACATAACAGAAGCAGAAGATATTAAGAAGATGTGGCACAGAAGAACTATTCAAAAAAGATCTTCATGACCCATATAATCACAGTGGTGTGATCACTCACCTTGAGCTAGACATCCTGGAATGCAAAGTCAAGCGGGCGTTAGGAAACATCACTGCGGACAAATCTAGTGGAGGTGATGGAATTCCAGTTGAGCTATTTTAAATCCTAAAAGGTGATATTGTGAAAGTGCTGCACTCAATATGCCAGCAAATTTGGAAAACTCAGCAGTGGCCACAGGACTGAAAAAGGTCAGTTTTCATTCCAATCCCAAAGAAAGGCAATGCCAAAGAGTGTTCAAACTACCACACAATTGCACTCATCTCACACATTAGCAAAGTAATGCTCAAAATTCTCTAAGCCAGGCTTCAATAGTACATGAACTCTGAACTTCCAGATGTTCAAACTGGATTAAGAAAAGGCAGAGGAACCAGAGATCAAATTGCCAATATCCATTTGATCATGGAAAAAGCAAGAGAGTTCTAGAAAAGCATCTATTTCTGCTTTATTGACTATGCCAAAGCCTTTGACTGTGTGGATCACAACAAACTGTGGAAAATTCTTAAAGAGATGTAAATACCAGGCCACCTTACCTGCCTCCTGAGAAATCTGTATGCAGGTCAGGAAGCAACATGGAACATTAGAACTGAACATGGAACAATAGACTGCTTCCAAATCAGGAAAGGAGTACGTCAAGGCTGTATACCGTCACCCTGTTTATTTAACTTATATGCAGAGTTAACATCATGCAAAATGCTGGGCTGGATAAAACACAAGCTGAAATCAAGATTGCCAGGAGAAATATCAATAACCTCAGATATGCATATGACACCACCCTTATGGCAGAAAGTGAAGAAGAACTAAAGAGCCTCTTAATGACAGTGAAAGAGGAGAGGGAAAAGTTGGCTTAAAACTCAACATTCAGAAAACTAAGATCATGGCATCTGGTCCCATCACTTCATGGCAAATACATGGGGAAACAGTGGCTAACTTTATTTTTTTGGTCTCCGAAATCACTGCAGATGGTGACTGCAGCCATGAAATTAAAAGACACTTGCTCCTTGGAATAAAAGTTATGATAAACCTAGACAGTATATTAAAAAGCAGAGCATTACTCTGCCAACAAAGGTCTGTCTAGTCAAAGCTATGGTTTTTCCAGGAGTCATGTATGGATGTGAGAATTTGACAATAAAGAAAGTTGAGCACTGAAGAATTGATGCTTTTGAACTGTGGTGTTGGAGAAGACTCTTGAGAGTCTCTTGGACTGCAAGGAGATCCAACCAGTCCATCCTAAAAGAAGTCAGTCCTGAATATTCATCAGAAGGACTGATGCTGTAGCTGAAACTCCAATACTTTGGCCACCTGATGTGAAGAACTGCTTATTTGAGAAGATCCTGATGCTGGGAAAGATTTAAGGCAGGAGGAGAAGGGCACAACAAAGGATGAGATGGTTGAATAGCATCACCGACTCAATGGACATGAGTTTGAGCAAGCTTTTGGAGTTGGTGATGGACAGGGAGGCCTGGTGGACTGCAGTCCATGGGGTCACAAAGAGTCGGACTCAACTGAGTAACTGAACTGAACTGTCTCTATAGGAAGGACATTCAATTGTCTTCTTTGCTTGATGCTTTTATGACTTTCCTCTGGTTTTGAATCAAATCTAGACTCAACAAAGATGCACCTAAAGTTTCTGCCTTCCCCTAGCAGTAATTCCAATCATTTCCTTGTGAATTATGTCAGACCTTTTGCCATCCTTTGAAGCATTTGATTATTGAATTCTGTTGACTCACTAGAAGGAAAGTGGGATCAGAAGGGCAGACCTAAAATAGTTATAGTTCCTTCAGTCCTGAGAGATACATTAGGCAAGTTTTCAAGAGGCTTTTTTCATTTTACATTTTCTGAGATCCTTGGCAATTTCTCTTCCATTCATTTTATGTTATGTGGTGTCTATTATAAAAACAGAGAATCTCATAACAACTTACACAATGGAAAATGATTATTCAGCTACTTTTTTCTTTTTCCTGACTTACACTGTGGTTTTCTCCCATATAAGAAAGTGGTTTTTCTTTCACTTTTGGCAAAAGTGAAGACCTGGGTGATAAAAGTTACCTGTGTTTCCATTCAAATTGGATGAGAAATTCAGAACACCCCCACCCCATGTGAATTAGTCTTCTGTAACTTGATATTTTAATACTCTCCACCAAAGAACCTAACTGGTATTTATGAAGAAAAATCCCTCTATCCTTTAGACCCTTTCAGTGGTAAATTTTCCTCACTTAGTCATGTTTCAAGTGGTTTAGCCTTCACTCATGACCCATTTAATGTCGTTTTTAAAAGGAGCAGTTATTAGTATATCACATCTCAAAAAGTAATTGAGATGGATGCAATTGATTGATGTGGTTTAATTAACTAGAACTTTTTACCTACACTGAAAAAATCCTAATGTGAGCTTTACTAAACAAACTAAAATAACCCTACCAGGAACCAACTGAGCATTCAAAGAATCAAAGGCAAAGAATCAAAGCAAGCTTACAAAAATCTCCTCTAAAGAGAACACTGTTTGAAAAATACATTGTTCAGCTTTGAAGTAAAAAAAGCTGAGCAACTAGGCTCTAATATTTTCTAAACAGAGATACATTTTAATTGTTGGATTACTTTTGAATTTTAGAAGGGAGATTGGCAATTTATGTGCCATTTCTAGCAAAGGAAAAAGAAATGTAATTGGGATTCTGTGCACGATGCTTCCAATGCTGGCCCAGAAGATGGAACAGAAAATGGTCTGTTCTTCCCTCCAGGACTGTATTTCATTTGTCAAAATGAATATGGAGCATTGAGTCATTCCTAATATTCAGCACACTCTCCCGGGCCAGCAAAGCACCACAGACGTTAGCATAGAACACAGCATAGTGACAAGAACAGAGATGCTGATAATATTGTAGCTTTGTCAAGTGACAGCCTCTGGCCATGAAGAATGCTGGGTAGGGCAATATTAAATTATCCAAAGAGTTATTAGATAGATACCTGGTATGTTTGTCTGTACCCTCTTTCACATCCTACTGAAAGCTATCTAAAGGAAAATAATATCCTACAAATGTCATATTCCTGGGAAGAATAAATAGAATGGCTATTTATCTACCAGAGCAGATAAGTGGGGGGTGATGTTATGATGGTAAGTGTGTTTATTTCTGGCACAAATATTTACTTGCCTCTGCTTCTCAGCAGTTTTGTTTCTTTCTGTCCACCCACTCAAAGTGAGATAATATCCAGTGAACGCCACCATCTTTGCTCACTGCTAGTGTATATCTTCTAAGTGCTAATATAAAACAAACCTCTTGATTCAGGCAATAGTGAGCCTGACTTTCTGAGCATCATTTCTTCTGTTAAAGAATGTGTTAGTTGCTTAGTCGTGTCCGACCCTTTGCAACCCTATGGATTGTAGCCCATAAGGTTCCTCTATCTGTGGAATTCTCCAGGCAAGAATACTGGAGTGGGTTACCATTCCCTTCTCCAGGGGATCTTCCTGGCCCAGGGATCGAAACTGGGTCTCCTGTATTATGGGCAGATTCTTTACCATCTGAGCCACAAAGAAAGCTCTTCTCTCATAGAGTCTCCCATAAAGGCAGTTACCTTTCAAAAGTATAAGTCATTGTGCTGCCTCTTTCAATACAAATCACAAGCATTTTCTTGGCCAGAAGTTAAAAAGCAAATACATATTTTAAACCAAAATTTAGAATAGTCGTGTATTTAGAAAATTCTATTGCTCTTTTAACTTTTAAACATATTCATGAATTATTTTAAAAGTTTCTAAAAGTGTTTACAAAAATAATGCTAGTTAGGGAGTTTATAAGATGTTTGAAAAAAATTCTTGTCATTTATTTGCTTTCTGTCTTTGGCTGTGCTGGGTCTTGGTTGCTGTGTGGCTTTTCTCTAGTTGCAGCGAGCTGGGGCTACTCTAGATGTGGTGCACAGGCTTCCCATTGCAGGGCTTCCCTTGTTGCAAATCACAGGCTCTAGAGCATTCGGGCTTCAGAAGTTGCAGCTCCTGGGCTCTAGCGCACAGGCTCAGTAGTTGTGGCACATGGGCTTAATTGCTTTACTGCATGTAAGATCTTCCTAGACGAGGGATTGAACATGTGTCTCCTGCACTGGTAGGCAGATCCTTTACCACTGAGGCACCAGGGAAACTCTCTTTTTTAAAAAATTATTATTTATATATTTGGCTGTGCAAAGGACCTTTAGGTGAGGCATGCAAACTCTTTGTTGCTGGCATGTGGGATCTAGTTCCCTGACTGAATCGAACTGGGCCCCCAGCATTGGGAACATAGTGTTTTAGCCACTACTTAGTTAGTTAGTTCAGTCGCTCAGTCATGTCTGATTCTTTGCGACCCCATGAATCGCAGCACGCCAGGCCTCCCTGTCCATCACCAACCCCCGGAGTTCACCCAGACTCACATCCATCGAGTCAGTGATGCCATCCAGCCATCTCATCCTCTGCCGTTCCCTTCTCCTCCTGCCCCCAATCCCTCCCAGCATCAGAGTCTTTTCTAATGAGTCAACTCTTGGCATGAGGTGGCCAAAGTACTGGAGTTTCAGCTTCAGCATCATTCCTTCCAAAGAACTCCCAAGGCTGATCTCCTTCAGAATGGACTGGTTGGATCTCCTTGCAGTCCAAGGGACTCTCAAGAGTCTTCTCCATCACCACAGTTCAAAAGCATCAATTCTTCGGCACTCAGCTTTCTTCACAGTCCAACTCTCACATCCATACATGACCACTGGAAAAACCATAGCCTTGACTAGACGGACCTTTGTTGGCAAAGTAATGTCTCTGCTTTTCAATATGCTATCTAGGTTGGTCATAACTTTCCTTCCAAGGAGTAAGCGTCCTTTTTTTTTTTTTTTACGATGAATGGATAAGAAAGTGTCTTTTAATTTCATGGCTGCAGTCACCATCTGCAGTGATTTTGGAGCCCAGAAAAATAAAGTCTGACACTGTTTCCACTGTTTCCCCATCTATTTCCCATGAAGTGATGGGACAGGATGCCATGATCTTTGTTTTCTGAATGTTGAGCTTTAAGCCAACTTTTCACTCTCCACTTTCACTTTCATCAAGAAGCTTTTTTGTTCCTCTTCACTTTCTGCCATAGGGTGGTGTCATCTGCATATCTGAAGTTATTGATATTTCTCCCAGTAATCTTGATTCCAGCTTGTGTTTCTTCCAGTCCAGCATTTCTCATGATGTACTCTGCATAGAAGTTAAATAAGCAGGGTGACAATATACAGCCTTGATGTACTCCTTTTCCTATTTGGAACCCGTCTGTTGTTCCATGTCCAGTTCTAACTGTTGCTTCCTGACCTGCATACAAATTTCTCAAGAGGCAGATCAGGTGGTCTGGTATTCCCATCTCTTTCAGAATCTTCCACAGTTTATTGTGATCCACACAGTCCAAGGCTTTGGCATAGTCAAAAAAGCAGAAATAGATGTTTTTCTGGAATTCTCTTGCTTTTTCGATGATCCAGCAGATGTTGGCAATTTGGTCTCTGGTTCCTCTTCCTTTTCTAAAACCAGCTTGGACATCTGGAAGTTCACAGTTCACATATTGCTGAAGCCTGGCTTGGAGAATTTTGAGCATTACTTTACTAGCGTGTGAGATGAGTGCAATTGTGTGGTAGTCTGAGCATTCTTTGGCATTGCCTTTCTTTGGGATTGGAATGAAAACTGACCTTTTCCAGTCCTGTGGCCACTGCTGAGTTTTCTGAATTTGCTGGCATATTGAGTGCAGCACTTTCACAGCATCATCTTTCAGGATTTGAAATTTAGCCACTAGACCACCAGATAAATCCCCTTGAAAAAAATCTAATTTCATTTATAGTTCTTTCTGACATAGAAAATTAAATTGGTCAATACAATTAGAAACTACAATTTTAAGTTATTTGATAGTAAAGACTATTGTAACCTCAATACCTAGTAGTGCTTAATAATCATTTGTTGAATGAATGAGTAAATGGATGGAATACTGACAAAATCAAATCTTATTAGTAAGAGAAAAATAATAATAATATACAATTATTTAGTTAACTTTATAAACATAGTTCTGATCTATTCATTGGAATTTTTAGTTAATTTATTTTTATCTACAAGACATTCTGAGAAATTATTATTATAGTTGATTATAGTAATATATCTAATCATTCCTCCAATATTTATATTCATGGTGTACTGGTCTTTCTTTGCTTTATTAACATATTTTTCTATCCATGCCTTGTAAAGAAACCTTTAAAATGGCAAGGACAGCTGCCTCAGAAAACAGCATAACATGATGAAAAAAAGTAATCACAAATACACAGAAGCAAATCAGACTGTTTCCTCAGAAAATTTAAAAGCCTTTCATATCTATGATCAACATTTAATTTTAAATCATTTGGTAAAAATTTAGGAAATTAGGGTTATTCAGTTTTGCTTTTTCAGAAACCTTTTATGTGTCCAGAAAACACAAACCAAACTGTTGTTGAAACTTAGAAAACAATTTATAACATTGCTTAAACTTTCACGTTTCTTTTTAAACCAGTGTAGAACAATGAATCAGTATTTAGCACTACCATGTACTAATAACATGATAATTCATAAAAAAATTCAAAACAATTCATGTGGCACGATCATTACACTCAAGTGGCATATTCTTGTAGAAGGAAAAAATGTAACAATCATGAAACAAATCCTAAACAAATGAAAACAGAAGGAATTAAGTTTTAGCTCATCAAAGAAGATATATGTTTGGGAAAGATGTCTTGAGACAGTTGAAATTGACCTTATGTCTGAGGGATAAGAACCAGGAAAGTGAAGGGAAGGTTGGATGAGCCTGTGAGACCACAGGGAGCCTGATAACAGAGAGGGGAATGCATGCAGAGCGAATGAGGTCAGAATATCCCTCCAAGGAGAATTGGTGGTGCTCTATCAGAGGAGTGTATGAGATGCTAGAATGCTTTTTTAGGGTGCTCTACAAGATACTATTAGCAGAGGTGTGAATAGAAGGAATTCTATGAGAAGCCACATTAGACCTGAACGATATTTATTTGTCAGGGTAATCATTTGATACCAATTCATCTTTTCCTCCTGTGCTCATTCCATGATAAGTCTTGAGATATGGGGTTGTCATTCACCTAGAATCTCTTCTCTGATAGGGCTGGGGAGCAAAAACTCTAGATTCTTGGCTCCTAGTTTGGAAAGCATTAATGTGGGTATAGAAAAGGCAGAGGAACCAGAGACCAAATTGCCAGCATCCGCTGGATCATTGAAAAAGCAAGAGAATTCCAGAAAAACATCTATTTCTGCTTTTTTGACTATGCCAAAGCCTTGGACTGTGTGGATCACAATAAACTGTGGAAAATTCTGAAAGAGATGGGAATGCCAGACCACTTGACCTGCCTCTTGAGAAACCTATATGCAGGTCAGGAAGCAACAGTTAGAACTGGACATGGAACAACAGACAGGTTCCAAATAGGAAAAGGAGTACGTCAAGGCTGTATATTGTCACCCTGCTTCTTTAACTTATATGCAGAGTACATCATGAGCTGGACTGGAAGAAGCACAAGCTGGAATCAAGATTGCCAGAAGAAATATCAATAACCTCAGATATGCAGATGACACCACCCTTATGGCAGAAAGTGAAGAGGAACTAAAAAGCCTCTTGATGAAAGTGAAAGAGGAGAGTGAAAATGTTGGCTTAAAGCTCAACATTCAGGAAACTTAAGATTTTCGGTCCCATCACTTCATGGGAAATAGATGGGGAAACAGTGGAAACAGTGTCAGACTTTATTTATTTATTTTGGTCTCCAAAATCACTGCAGATGGTGATTGTAGCCATGATATTAAAAGACGCTTACTCCTTGGAAGGAAAGTTATGACCAACCTAGATAGCATATTGAAAAGCAGAGACATTACTTTGCCAACAAAGGTCCGTCTAGTCAAGGCTATGGTTTTTCCAGTGGTCATGTATGGATGTGAGAGTTGGACTGTGAAGAAAGCTGAGCACCGAAGAATTGATGCTTTTGAACTGTGGTGTTGGAGAAGGCTCTTGAGAGTCCCTTGGACTGCAAGGAGATCCAACCAGTCCATTCTAAAGGAGATCAGCCTTGGGAGTTCTTTGGAAGGAATGATGTTAAGCTGAAACTCCAGTACTTTGGCCACCTCATGCAAAGATTTGACTCATTGGAAAAGACTCTGATGCTGGGAGGGATTGGGGGCAGGAGGAGAAGAGGACAACAGAGGATGAGATGGCTGGATGGCATCACTGACTCAATGGACATGGGTTTGGGTGAACTCCAGGAGATGGTGATGGACAGGGAGGCCTGGTGTGCTGCAATTCATGGGGTTGCAAAGAGTCAGACACGACTGAGTGACTGAACTGAACTGAATATATGACCCAAAAGTCTTGAAAGTAAAAGCAATTTGGTAAAGCTCACCCATGCTTCTACCCCTGCCCCAAGACCAGAAACCATTTGAGCTGTGCTAGAAAAAAGAAAATTTGGAAGAGAAGCAAGAACCAACCAAACAAAAAAAAACAAGACTAAAGAATAAGTTTAATCAGAAATGAGAAAATATGGAAACAAAGGAAAACAGTCAAACAGCTCAAAACAATAATAGTTTAGTCTGTAAACAGTCAGGAGCCTTTAGTTCCTCCAGTGCTATAGATAAAATTCTGTGAGCTGTCTTACAGATATTGAAACCCCCACCAGGGGGAAGAAGTTAACTACACGATGACCGGACTGTAGCCATGACATAAGCTGCCACAGTTCCAAGAACTGGCCTCAGGGAAATGGAAACAAACTGATCCTGGAACTGAAGATTAACTGTACTTAAGACAATCGAGATGACACTGATCAGACCACTGATGACCAACGTCAACATGACTGCCAGAGCTAACTGTGCTGTTTCTGCATGTAGTCCCCTCCCTCTGTCTATAAAAGCTCTTGTCCACTGCTCGTCACTGAGGGTTGCAGGGGGCGGGGAGTCAGCCTTTGGATAGGAGCCAGCCCCCAGGTTGCCAGCCTCCAAAATAAAGCAAACTTTCCTTTCCACCAAAAAAAAAAAAAAAAATTGTCTATTTCTGTGTCCTGCCCCTGCCCCTCCCCATCTCTCACCTGACACCTGAAGATGAAGGACAAAAACAATGGAACTGTCCCTTTAATTTTGATTTCTGATAACTAAAAGGGCACATCTCTTGCATTCTGAGTCTCACTGCCTGGTGGAGTTCCTGGTACCATTACAATGGAAAAGAATACTTCAGCAGTGCAGTCTGAACTTCAGAACAGACACCAAGCCAATGTCCTTAATGAGAACAGAGTTTGCAGATAACAGAGCAGAGATGAGTACGAAATAGTGTTAGGGATGGAGTGAGAGCCTCTGGGCATCCCTGAACCCTGAATCTCAAGATAGGGAGAAAAATTAGGACATGGAAAGGGAAACCAAGAGAATACTGGAGGTTGGGCCAGCAAAATGCAGTGTGATAACCAGAGGCCATGACAACATCACAAACTCTTAAATAGATAAACCCTGGGTAGAGTCTAACAATCAAACATCAACTGTAAATTTATGCATTTTGGCAGATGGTAAGCCATGAGATGTGCCTGAAAATCAAAGCAGGCAAGTTATAGCTCAACGGACATCTGTGGAGGGTCAGAACACAACAGGACTAAGAAGCAAATGGCTTCCTTCCCAACAATATTGCATGGATTTGGAGCAAAATTTCTTTATCAGCCCACTCATTCTTAGACTCAAATCCAGGGATAAAATCCAAAAAGGAAGCTCTATCCAGAATGTTTCTGCATTATCAACTAAGATTGCCTGAGAAACTACCATATTTTCATTGAGTTTACCTAAAATAAATTATGTGCGTGTGCATGAACCCAAATGAAGGCTCAACGTCAGAAGATATATTTTAATTGTAGAAAATAGCATTATATTTTTGAACTTCAGTTCATGCATATGAAATGCAAGCCTGATAAATTCATCTTCAGGATCCCTTAGTTTCAAGTTACTGAATTCTCCCCACCTACCCACTCTTCAGCAGACCGGGTACAGAATTATCTTATCCAAGATATTATCAGTGCTTCTTTAAGACATGCTGCTATAGCTGAATTATCTTCATTTCCTGAGCAATAAATTGAACACATTAGTACCAATTCCACCTATGGGCAGAGAGGCCAGAAATAGTCTTTCTGGATTAAGTCACAGATCTGTAGTATCTAAGTGGAACCCTGAAACTTCCAAGGCTAATTTAGCTATCACTTTTGCCTTAACTCATGGAATATGAGCAAATGGTCATGAAAGTTCTTTCAGTTTTTTTCCTTGTATTTGCTTTGTTATCCAATGTCTTTGTGAGACACTTCTCCCCAAAACATTAGTCTGCTTAGATGTGGCTTAACATCATCAGGACATAAATGAAGGCTGCCATTGATCAAATGCTTACTGTGTCATGTTCTTGATATATGCATTTCTTTAATTAATGTGCACAGTAACACCTGTGAGGTAGGCTGTGCTATGCTGAAACCAAAGATCAGAACTGATTATCATTGCAAACCTCATGTCACTGGAAAAGGGCAGCAACAGAAACGATGATGATAAAAAACTATGCTAATGACTACTCTATACTCCACTATCCATGTCTACCCTTTCTCACTGACTATTATTCTCTTGGAATTATCTTAATCATATAGCATTTCTTTCCTGCTTGGCTAAGCTGGATACAAGTCTTTGTTGCTCTAACCCTTATGATATGGCTTCAGCTTTGAATCAGGACTGTCTAGAGAGGCCTTTGGTTTTGCAAACTTGTCAGTTTGGAGATGAATATATCCCTGAATGTCAGCACAAACTGAAACTATGCCTCAGTGTCATTCTTGAGGCAAACTTAAGCTATGCCTCCATGTCTCCACCCACATGGTACACAAGTTTTCATTTCCAGTGCCCCTGGAATAACCAGTCCTAAGCTTAGATTTGTGGCCCTGGCTCCAGATAACGGACATTCTTTGTTTTACTTTGTCTTATTTCTTGTAAGACTGTGATACTAACATTCCACTAACGTAACAGCATTCCAGCATGCAAACCTATAGGGATAAGACTTTTTCTGCTATGCCATCACTGCTTATTTGAGTATGTACTATTATATACTTATTGGTTTGTTATTTAATAGCTATGAAGATAAATGACCTACAAACGCACAATTTATTGAATTGACATTAAATGATGGAATGGAAAAGATTTCTATTTTGTATCTTTACATTTCTATCTATAAAACATAAAAAAAATGAGCAAAATCAACATAGATGTTCAATGTTCAACACAAATCAAATTTTCCTGACCATAATCAGTTTAATATGGAGGCCTCAAACTTGAAATAGTTGGAAATGCCTAAGTAATGTGTTTTGTCTGTTGGCTCATTTTTCTGACAATTCCTCTGCTACTACTTCCTAGTCTACGCTCTTAAAATTCACATCTTTTCTGTATAACTGCTCCTTGGTAAATTATTTAAAGCTTTAACAAAGCTTATTATTTTGAATATCACAGTTACAAAAAATGTTTCTAAAATAATATTGTACTATCCCTGTACACTTTCATCTAGCTTCCTTAAATTACTGTACTATTGAGCAATCTACATATTTTGTTCAGATTTTGCCAAGTTTCCCCTAATGTCCATTTTCTGGACCGGAATCCAATATAGGGCCCCATGGTGTCTTTAGTTGTCACACCCTTTCCTCTCTTTTAACCACATACCTTTTGTCTCCTTTAATCTGAGATGGTTCCTTAGGCTTTCTTCATCTTTCATGACCTTGACTCTTTTGAAGAATATCGGTTAATTATTTTGTAGAATGCCTCTGAATTTGGGTTTGTCTGATGTTTCCTCATGATTAAATTCAGTTGTGCATTTTTGGCAAAAATACCAAAGACATAATATTTGCTGTTGGTCTAGAGATAAAGCTGAGGGTATGACAGCAAAATCTTTTGTTAAGACCTCAGCAAGATGAAAGGTAGGGCCTCAGAGAATTATTCAGTCATAAAAAAAGGCTCTTTGAGATTAAAGATGTACCATGCCACCTTGGGTTGAAAAGGACAGAGACAGTATAAAAGTACAAAGAGGCAAATGGATCCCCCAAGATATCAGAAAGTGGGCTGGGAAAAGTACTCACGGGCAAATGTGATATCTTTCATGAAATATGAAGGATGTCAGGAGGCTGAATTAAGAACCTGTTATGAACTAAATTGAATCTCTCAAAATTTGTGTGTTGAAACCCTAACCCTCAATGAGACTATACTAGGATATAGGGCCTTCAAGGAGGCCATGAGGCTTAAAGGAGGTCATGAGCTGCTACTGCTGCTAAGTCGCTTCAGTCATGTCCGACTCTGTGTGACCCCATAGACGGCAGCCCACCAGGCCCCCCCATCCCTGGGATTCTCCAGACAAGAACACTGGAGTGGGTTGCCATTTCCTTCTCCAATGCATGAAAGTGAAAAAATAAAGTGAAGTTGCTCAGTCGTGTCCGACTCCTAGCGACCCCATGGACTGCAGCCCACCAGGCCCCTCCGTCCATGGGATTTTCCAGGCAAGAGTACTGGAGTGGGTTGCCATTGAGAGTAGAGCCCTAATCAGACAGGACCAACATCTTTTTGAGGGAAGAGACCTCAGATCTCTCTCTCTCTCTCATCGCACAAGCGCAGAGGAAAGGTCATGCGAGGACATGGCAAGAAGGTGGCTATCTGCTGTCTGGAGAGGCCTCACCAGACACCAACGCTGCTGGCCCATTGACACAGGACTTCTGGCCTCCAGAATCGTGAGAAAATAAATTTCAGTTGTTTAAGCCACTCAGCCTGTGGTATTCCTATGCAGACCAAGCCAACCAATTGAAGGCCAGAGGGCATTGTCAAAAGCCATGAAGAATGATCGCTGGAACTAATCAAGGTATTTCCAACATTTTCCCAGTTAGATTTCAGAATTCCTATTCACCAGATTCTCCTTTGTGGCCCCCATTTTTCACTTTTTCTGATTAGGAATGTTTATAATGGCTATCTTATAGGCCTATTTCACCATTATATATTGAGTGTGTGAGGAGCAGATCACCTTGATCTTTAGTTTCACAGATCTGCATGCTGAGGAAAACTGTGCACAAAAAGCTATATTTAAGAAACGATGCCTAGGAAATATCATCCATGCCTGGACCTAATTTAGATGATAAAAATCTGGATTTTGAGCTAATGCTGTAAAGTAATGGGACCCTGAGGACCTAGGAAGGGAGAGTGTGTATATTGAATGTGAATCATTGGGGCCTAAAGACTGTATAGTAGACAACCTCCTTTATGTCCCCCAAAGATCCTCACCTCCTGGTATTCTAACATTATGTCATCTTCTCCCTTCTGGACTAGACTTACTGACATGCCTCTAACAAACGGAATATAGCAGAAGCAATGGCATGTCATTTGAAATTAGGAGATGAAAGACTGTGGCTTCTAGCTTAAATTTGTCTCTTAATCACTCTCTGGGCTTCCCAGGTGGCGCTACTGGTAAAGAATCTGCCTGCCAATGCAGGAGATGCAAGAGATTCGGGTTTGATCCTTGAGTTGGGAAGACACCCTGAAATAGGAAATGGCAAACCCATTCCAGTATTCTTGCCTGGAGTATTCCATGGGCAGAGAAGCCTGGCAGAGTACAGTCCATGGGGTCGCAAAGAGTCAGTCATGACTGAGCATGCATGTGCGTGTGCGTGCGCACACACACACACACACACACAATCACTCTCTAAAGTAACCTCTGCTGTTTTGTGGAGCTACCCAGTGGAGAGACACACATGGGCAAGGAACTAATGTCCCTGGCCAACGATCAGTGAGGGTCTGAGACCTGCCTAGGGCAGCATAAATGAATTTGGAAACAGATACTTACCTAGTCAAGCCTTGGAATGACTTAAGTTCTGATCATCAACTTACCTGCAGCCGTGTGAGACCTTGATCCAAAGACATCCATCGAAGCCATGATCAGATTCCTGACCCACAGGACTCTGGGATAATGAATATTTGTTGTTATTATCCACTAAATTTGTCATAATTTCTTATGCACTGAAAGATAACTAATACAGTTGTTATCAATACATCTCTTCTTAAAATATTTCTAATGTGCCTTTTAAATTTTATTGAATTATTTTTGGCTGTGCTGGATCTTCGCTGCTGTACAGGCTTCTCTTTAGTTGTAGAGAGCAAGGGCTACTCTCTGATTGGGGTGGCAGTGGCTTCTCTTGCTGTCCTGTTGTGGAGCACAGGCTCAATAGTCGTAGTACACAGACTTAGTTGTTGCACTACATGTGGGATCTTCCTGGATCAGGGACAGAACCCATGTCTTCGGCATTGGCAGGTGGATTCTTTACCACTAAGCCACCAGGGAACCTCTCTAGTGTGCCTTTTTAATTTTTTAAAATTTTATATTGGCATATAATTGATTTACAATGTTGTGTTAGTTTCAGTGATTCAGGTATACATAGATTTTTATCAGATTCCTTTCCCATCTAAGTTCTTACAGAATATTGAGTAGAGTTCTTGTACTGTATTTGTAGTCTTTGTTGATTTTCTATTTTATATACAGTTGCTGCTGCTGCTACTGCTAAGTTGCTTCAGTTGTGTCCGACTCTGTGCGACCCCATAGACGGCAGCCCCCCAGGCTCCCCCATCCCTGGGATTCTCCAGGCAAGGACACTGGAGTGGGTTGCCATTTCCTTCTCCAATGCATGAAAGTGAAAAGTGAAAGTGAAGTCGCTCAGTCGTGTCCGACTCTAGCGACCCCATGGACTGCAGCCCACCAGGCTCCTCTGTCCATGGGATTTTCTAGGCAAAAGTACCAGAGTGGGGTGCCATTGCCTTCTCCGTTATATACAGTAGTGTGTATATTTTAATCTCAACCTCCTAACCTATCCCTCCTCCCCACCTTTCCCCTTTGGTAACCATAAGTTTGTTTTCTAAATCTGCGGGTCCATTCCCGCTTTGTAAATAAGTATATTTGTATCATTTTTTTAGATTCCACATATAAGTGATATTATATGATATCTGTTTTTCTCTATCTGACTTACTTAGTATGATGATCTCTATGTCCATTTATGTTGTTGCAAACAGCATTATTTCATCCTTCTTTATGGCTGAATAATATTTCGTAGTATATATGTACCACATCTTCTTTATCCATTCCTCTGTCAATGGGCATTTAGGTTGACTGCATGTCTTGGCTATTGTACATAATGTTGCTGTGAACATTGGGGTACATGTATCTTTTCCAATTATGGCTTTCTTCAGATATATGCCCAGGCGAGGGATTGCTGGATCATATGGTAGTCCTATTTTTCATTTTTTAAGGAACCTCCATACTGTTCTCCACAGTGGATGCACCAATTTACATTTCCACCAACAAAATAGAAGGTTTCCCTTTTCCACACCCTCTCCAGCATTTATCGTTTGAAGACTTTTTGATGATGGTCCTCCTGACCAGTGTGAGGTGATACTCACTGTAGTTCTGAGTTGCACTTCTCAATTAGTGATGTTGAGCATCTTTTCACGTGCTTTGTGGCCATCTGAGAAACATCTATTTAGATCTTCTGCTCATTTTTAAATTTTTTCCTATTCAGCTGTTTGAGCTGTTTGTATGTTTTGTAGATTAAGCCCTTGTAAGTCACATCATTTGCAATTATCTTCTCCTATTCTGTGGGTTGTCTTCTTTCGCATATGGTTTCCATTGCTATGTAAAAGCTTTTAAATTTAATTAGGTCTCATTTTCATTTCAAAATTCTTGTTTTTATTTTCATTACTCTCTGGATACAGATCGAGAAAGATGTGCTGTGCTTTATGTCAAGGAGAGTTGTGCCTCTGAGTTTTATATGACCTTAGATTTAGGTCTTTAATCCATTTTGAGTTTATTTTTGTGTATGGTGTTATGTTCTGATTTCATTCTTTTATGTGTAGTTGCCTAGTTTTCCCAGCCTTAAAGAAACTGTCTTTTCTACATTGTATATTCTTGCCTTCTTTTTCATGTGTTAATTGACCATAGGTGTGTGGCTTTATTTCTGGGCTTTCTATCCTCTTCTTTTGGCCTATATTTCTCTTCTTATGCTAGTATCATACTGTTTTGATTACTGTAGCTTTACAATATAGTCTGAAGTCAGGGAGCCTGATTATTCCAGCTCTTATTTTTCTTTCTCAAGATTGCTTTGGCTATTTAGGGTCTTTTGTATTTCCATGTAAATTTTAAGGTTTTTGTGTTCTAATTATATGAAAAATGCCATTGGTGATTTGATAGGGATTGCATTGAATCTGTAGATTGCCTTTGAACAGTCATTTTGAAAATATTGATTCTTCTAGTCCAAGAACATGGTATATCTTTCCATCTGTTTGTGTCATCTTCAATTTCTGTCATCAACATCTTATAGTTTTCTAAGTACAGATCTTTTGCCTCCTTCAGTTCAGTTCAGTTCAGTTGTTCAGTAGTGTCCAACTCCTTGCGACCCCATGAACCGCAGCATGCCAGGCCTCCCTGTCCATCACCCACTCCTGGAGTTCACCCAAACTCATGTCCATCAAGTTGGTGATGCCATCCAGCCATCTCATCCTTTGCCTCCTTCTGCTGCTGCTGATGCTGCTAAGTCACTTCAGTTGTGTCCGACTAGGTAGATTTATTTCTGGGTATTTTATTCTTTTTCATGTGATGGTAAATGGCATTGTTTCCTTAATTTCTCTTCTTGATTTTTAATTGTTAGTGTGTAGAAATGCAACAGACTTTGATGTATTAATTTTGTATCCTATAACTTTACTGAATTCACGGATGAGCTCTAGTGGTTTTCTGGTAGCACCTTTAGGATTTTCTTTGTATAGTATCATGTCATCTGCAAACAGTTCTACTTCTTCTTTTCCACTTTGGATTCCTTTTATTTCTTTTTTCCCCTCTGGTCACCTTCCAGGACTTCTAAAATTTCTAGGACTTCTAAAATTATGTTGAATAGAAGTGGTCAAAGTGGGCACCCATCTCTCATTGCTGGTATTAGAGGAAATGCTTTCAGCTATTCACCCTTGAGAATATTATCTGTGGGCTTGTCATACAAGACCTTTATTATGTTGAGATATTTTCTCTCTGTGCCCAGTTTCTGAAGAACTTTGTCATAAGTGGATGCTGAATTGTGTCAAAAGCTTTTTCTACATCTATTAAGAGAGTCACATGGTTTAAATCTTCAATTTTTTAATGTGGTCTATCATACCAATCAACTTGTGAATATCAAAGAACTCTCCCATCTGTTCAATAAATCCCACTTGATTGTGTGCATGACCCTTTTTAATGTACTGTTAAATTTATTTTGCTAGTATTTTGTTGACTATTTTTGAATCTATATTCATTAGTAATATTGGTTTGCAATTTTCTTTTTTTGTGATATTTTTCTTTGGTTTTGGTATCAGGGTGATGGTGGCCTCATAGAGTGAGTTTGGGAATGATCCTTCCTCTGTAATTTAAAAAATAGTTTCAGAATGATAGACGTTACCTCTTTTCTAAATATTTCATAAAATTCACCTGGAGAGCCATCTAGTCTGGACTTTTGTTTGTTGGAATTATTTATTTATTAACTTTATTATTGGAGTATAATTGCTTTACAGTGTTGTGTTAGTTTCTTCTGTACAACAAAGTCAATGTATACATATATCCCTTCCCTCTTGATCCTCCCTCTCACCCCACCCCATCCCTCTAGGTCATCATAGAGCACTGAGCTGAGCTCCCTGTGTTATAAAGCAACTTCCCACTAGCTATCTATTTTACACATGGTAGCATTTACATGTCAATGCTACTCCATTGGGAGTTTTAAAATCACAGTTTCAATGTCAGTACTTGTGATTGTCATTCGTATTTGCTATTTCTTCCTGGTTCAATCTTGGAAGGCTGTACCTTTCTATGAATTTGTCCATTTCTTCCAGTTAATCCATTTTATTGGCATACAGTTGATTGTAATAGTCTCTTATGATTCTTTGTATTTCTGTGGTGTCAGTTATAACTTCTTTTTTATTTCTAATTTTAGTTATTTGAGCTCTCTATTAATGAGTCTTCGTGCTTCCCTGGTGGCTCAGATGTTAAAGTGTCTGTCTGCAATGCAGGAGACCTGGGTTCGATCCCTGGGTCGGGAAGATTTCTGGAGAAGGAAATGGCAACCCACTCCAGTACTCTTGCCTGGAAAATCCCATGGATAGAGGAGCCTGTTAGGCTACAGCCCATGGGGTCGCAAAGAGTCTGACACGACTGAGTGACTTCACTTTCACTTTCTATTAATGAGTCTGGGTAAAGGTTTATCGATTTTCCTAATTTTTCAAAGACCAAATTTCAGTTTTATTGGCCTTTTCTATTGTTCATTTATTTCTTCTCCCATCTTTATGATTTATTTCCTTCTACTAACTTTGGGTTTTGCTTGTTCTTCTTTCTCTAGTTGCTTTATATGTAACATTAGTTTGTTCACTGAGATTTTTCTTGTTTCTTGAGGTAAGATTGTATTGCTATAAACTTCTTTCTTAGAACTGCTTTTGTCGTGTCCCATAGGTTTTGGATTATCATGTTTTTTGTTTTAATTTGCCTTGAAGTATTTTTTAATTTCCTCTTTGATTTCTTCAGTGATCCACTGGTTGTTTAGTAGCACAAACTAATATATTTGTTATCATTGTATTTCTTCTTAAAATATCTCTAAGTGTGCCTTTAACTTTATCTTTCATCCAATATTTGCTTTTGTCCTCCAGCTTTTAGTCTACTAATCACTTAGATTGTTTATACTAATTATAGATATTGTATATATCATTATATATAGTAAAATTATTAACCATATAGTATATACTATACTTGATTAAAGTACATATTAACTAATATATAAATTATATATTATATATATATATATATATCAGGTAGAAAAACACCAGCTTGTTGTTATAGGATACTTTTAAATATATACAAAAGTAGAGTGAAAAGCATAATGGGCCTCATGTATCCATCATCCTACTTCAACAGTCATGATCAGTACTGACAAAACAGCAATACTGGCATAACGACCTGTAGTCACCATTGTTTCATGTCTACTTCTGCCTGTGCCTCTCCCCCAGATTATTCTGAAACAACCCCAAGATGCATCATTTCTTCTGTAATATTTTCAGCATATATTACTCTTTAGGAAAACATTTTAAGTGTTCAAGTTAACCACATAAATAATATCCAGGATTGTTTTGATGATGAAGATTAGGTCTTCTGAGCAGAGGCTAGTGTAACCATATTTGGAAATATTCTTCGATAACTTGATGATATACATAAACTATTCTAGAGAAGAAGTGAACAGGAATTTTGTGATTAAGGATTAGCAAGCTGAAGAGAGAGAGAAATAGTTGAAGGGAGAGAGAGGAACCCAACAATATGACAGAAGACTGCAGCCAAAGTCAAGTTAACCAGTGGAAATTAACTGAAAAGAATGATCGAGTTTAAGAACAAGACTAACACTGAAAGTTAGTTTGTCAAATAAGCTGCATATTTTATATAACTCTTCTTTAGCACTCCAAGTCTTTCAGGAAAATCTGATAGACACATAGCCTGGATTCAAAGGAATTATGCTAGTAGAGAGATTTAGATGGTATAAAGCAGTGCAGAAAATGGCCTAACAGTGAGTGAAAGGCCGAGAAGAGATTGAGAATTCAATAGAACAAGAACTAGAAAGCAGAAGTCATCAGGGAAAATGTAAAGCGATATCCCTTACCAACAAAATCCCAACAACAACAACAAAACCAAGGTAGTTACTGAAAAATATTCTAGGTTTGCAACAATATATGAAAAGAGGAATCAATGAACTTTTTACTTAAATATTAAAGGAAAAGTGACTCCAGAATTCCAGAATGTATCTGATTACTCCAAGAAGCTAATGTCTTGGTTACATACACAGGCACAAAGTCTCACATACAGATAAGACCTCCTATTGATGGAATCAGAAATAATGCTACTGCTGATGCCTTTTATCACATCTATGAGTTCATGATGGGTTTTGTAAAAGAAAAGAGGAGAGGATCGATTTTGCCCCTGGTTATCCTGTATCAGTGCACTTACAGATGTGATAGTATCTAAATAGCACTGATCCAGTTGAGTACATCTGCAGAATACAGATACGGCTACTGCTCCAGAAAATGCTTGTGAAGGTTGTTAAAAATACAGTACTACAACAAGAATATCATACTCAGTTGATGCTGGAAAAGATAGCTTTTAAGTCCTAGTCTGTGAATTACAGAAATTTTCAGTTAAAAACAAAGTAATATATTTTTACCAGTTGTGAAAATCCTGTGACCAGTCCAATCCAATTTACTATCTCTCAAAATTAAGACAGAAATGTTGGTCCCTTTGTTTTATACAATCAAGGTAGCAGAGGATATTGTGAATTTTATATAAGAATTCCTTATCCTGGCCTTATAAAACTAGTTGTTTTGGTAATAGCACCCATGATTCACAACTTTACTTCAACCCATAAAACTGAATTTTCATCTGTGTCACCTAACTCACTGTACTGGAGGAATATTTTATTTTTCTTAGATTTTATTGTTGAACTCAGAGATATAATATTACAGAGCAATTTTCTCTCTATTGCCCATAGCAATGATAAACCAGAAATGTGTACAGGTAAGAGTAAAATATGGTGTCAATCAAAAAACAATCAATTTTGCCAAATAAAGAGTTCTCTTTTAATAAAAATATCTCCCTGATGTAGGTGTTGACCTGCCCCTGATTTCTGAAAGGAGGATATTTTTGTCGGATTTAGTCAGGGGCAGCCAATACCTCATTTCTTTCTCATACCTTCTGATTTTATGGGTTAGGTGTAAAAGGCAGATTTAAAAATTACAGATTGTCATCTCCCAGCAACCTATCATGCTTCTGAGTTTCTCAGAAACATTTTAAGACTGGTGGAAGATGAATATTACTTGGAAGTAAGCCTATGTGTGTTTACCTACATACACAGGCATAGAGCCACAAGCATGGACGCATGATGTGTGGATGTGAACGTGTAACAGAGGGAGTAGAGGGAGAAGATGAAGAAGACAGAGACAGGGCACGAAGAGAAGAAACCACTGCACCGTGTTTACTCCTCTTCCTGAACTTCCACTTATCTTTTTTAAAAACAGGTTTTATTTTTTAGAGCAATTTTAGGTACACAGAAAAACTGAGCAGATGCTAAAACTTGAAACAACTAAGATGTTCTGTAGTTGGTAAGTGGATAAATAAACTGTGGTACATCCAGATTGTGGACTATAACTTAAGTGCTTAAGAGCTTCCATTTATCTTCACCTTGATCTTCTTGACAGGTATGGCCTTCTAGCTCCTCATCCAGCTTCTTCCTATCATTTAAGATCCTTTGTGACTCCTCCCTAGCCCACCAGTCCTCTGAATCCCCCCTCTTCTTGCCTATCTAGTGTACAATTTTATGCACCATTCGACTTTATATTTAACTACATCCCTTTAGTGCTCTCTGAATGTTCTGTGCATCAGTTTTGTCTTCCCAACTAGATTATAGCTAATTCAAGGGCAAGAACTCTTTATTATAATTATGCATGACCATGTCTTCCATTGCTATGCTGTATCGTGGATGCTAAGTAAATGAGCATTGATATAATGAAAAGACAGAATTTCCAATTAGCTTGTGATTTTGATTAAGAAACTGTAATTGGTTCTTAAATTGCAGCCTAAAATTTTTAGAATGTTTCTATGCATTCCAGATACCCATTTACTCTATTTGAAATACAATAGGGATTAAAGCCACACTGTCTTTGAATCTTGCTCTCCAATTTATTTATTGTGTGATCTTGAACAAGTAACATAAATGTCCTCTGCCTAGCCTTTCTCTATAAAATAGAGATAATAACGGCATCTAATTCACAGAGTCTTGGGATAATCACATGAATTTATTCACAGTCATCATGTAGAATACCTGGTATTCTACCTGTAGAATAGATAACACTACATATGCTGACTACTTTGCTATGGCTGAATAAAAATCATTGCTTATATTTCCAAATTAGCAACTTGCACAAAAAGTTGGCTATTATTCATTTGAAAAAAACCAAAGCCATTTTTAGGCCAAGTTTTTTGAAGGTCAATAATCTATTTAAGATTATAAGGGAAGGCAGGATCTCAAATTAAATCACAGGTTTATGCCAAACACAAGGCAGGAATAATCAAAGTTAACCTGCCCCAGAAGTCTAAAATGTAGTGTCTTTCTCCTGTCTTAGATATATTTTAGATCTCTGACCAAAGAGTGTGTGTGTGTGTGTGCATGCACGCTCAGTCATATCCAACTCTTTGTGAACCCATGGACTGCAGCTTACTATCCTACTCTGTCCATTGGATTCTCCCAGTAACAATACTGGAAGAGAGTGCCATTTCTTCCTCCAGAGGATCTTCCCAACCCAGGGATCCAACTTCCATCTCTTATGTCTCCTGAATTGGCAGGCAGATTCTTTAAAGAGACTTTAGACCAAATTAGTACAGCAAAGTTGACTTCAGGATCAACCCTCATATAACTTGGTGTCTGGGGGGCAATGTGACAAATAGCCAAAGAAGATAAGTGTTTAAACTGACATAAGCAGTGTTTCTTGGGGGAAGGATAAAAAGTATATGTATGTACATGAAATAAACTTATGAATCTGCTATTTTCCATGTCCCATATACATATGTCTGCCTCTTGAAAGCTTCATTAAAAAGAGGGGTGTCTAGAATAAATGATAAATGGACCCCTTAGCCATATCATCATCTAATAATACTCTTGTCACAGCATAATCCCTAAAATTGATATCATGTCTTTTGTGAAAACTAAATAAGGTAATATTTGTAAAGCTCTTAGCACAGTATTTGGTGCAGAAGAGGAAACAAGTAATATGTGTTACCTTCTATTATTTTGGGCTTCTCTAGTAGCTCAGCTTATAAAGAATCCACCTGCAATGCGGGAGACCTGGGTTCTATCTCTGGGTTGGGAAGACCCCCTGGAGAAAGGAAAGTCTACCCACTCCAGTATTCTGGCCTGGAGAATTCCTAGGCCATTCCCCATGGACTGTAGAGTCCATGGGGTCACAAAGAGTCAGACACAACTGAGCAGCTTTCACTTTCACTTTCTATTATTTTATTATTATAGTTAAACAATGGAAACTCAGACCATTTTTCTAAGGTCAGTGAAGAGAAGAATGAATCTCAAACTTAAAACACACATTTCTTACCACAACTTTCTCATTGTGCTTCCATTTCCCTCCAGGCCAGTGTGTCTTCTGAATCCTAACAGACAGCCGTGTATGGGCCCTTCACTCTGGCTCTCCCAGACCTGATCTCCTCCCAGGCTTCGGGCTGGGACCCTTTTTTATGTACCAAATTGCCTTCACTCTTGTACCCTTCAATTGCAGCATTTCTCAAGGCTCTTTCCTCTCCCTGCCCTTGATAACCACGTTGAATATCACCATCCCATTTGTCACCCTCTTAGAACCAGTTCCTGAGTCTGTATCTCATAACTGAGTTCTGTCTTTCATGCTGAATTTTAACCCTGCCTTTCCAATTGCCCACTTCATATTTTCCTATAGTTGTTTATTGAAACCTTTAAGTCACAGTGATAGGCTCACTACTTGTTCATCCTCTACATTCATTTCTTTTCCCAACCACATGCATCTTCTAACATTTCCAGGTTTAATAAAAGAACCATGCTTCTTTTTCCTTTAGAGTCATATTCCAAGCTTCTCTCTCCTTTCTTCTTCCATGCTCCAATTCACATATGATTTGTTTGTCCTTTGGAGCTGCACTAAACAGTATGGTAGCCATGGAAAACAACAGAATGGGAAAGACTAGAGATCTCTTCAAGAAAATTAGAGATACCAAGGGAACATTTCATGGAAAGATGGGCTCGATAAAGGACAGAAATGGTATGGACCTAACAGAAGCAGAAGATATTAAGAAGAGCAAAAGAGACACTGATGTATAGAACAGTCTTATGGACTCTGTGGGAGAGGGAGAGGGTGGGAAGATTTGGTAGAATGGCATTGAAACATGTAAAATATCATGTATGAAACGAGTTGCCAGTCCAGGTTCGATGCACGATACTGGATGCTTGGGGCTGGTGCACTGGGACGACCCAGAGGGATGGTATGGGGAGGCAGGAGGGTTCAGGATGGGGAACACATGTATACCTGTGGCAGATTCATTTTGATATTTGGCAAAACTAATACAATTATGTAAAGTTTAAAAATAAAATAAAATAAAATAAAAAAAAGAATACACAGAAGAACTGTACAAAAATGATCTTAACAACCAAGATAATCACGATGGTATGATCACTCTCCTAGAGCCAGACATCCTGGAATGCAAAGTCAAGTGGGCCTTAGAAAGCATCACTACGAACAAAACTAGTGGAGGTAATGGAATTCCAGTTGAGCTATTTCAAATCCTGAAAGATGATGCTGTGAAAGTGCTGCACTCAATATGCCAGCAAATTTGGAAAACTCAGCAGTGGCCACAGGACTAGAAAAGGTCAGTTTTCATTCCAATCCCAAAGAAAGGCAATGCCAAAGAATGCTCAAACTACCGCACAATTGCACTCATCTCACACACTAGTAAAGTAATGCTCAAAATTCTCCAAGCCAGGCTTCAGGAATATGTGAACCGTGAACTTCCAGATGTTCAAGCTGGTTTTAGAAAAGGCAGAGGAACCAGAGATCAAATTGCCAACATCTGCTGGATCATGGAAAAAGCAAGAGAGTTCCAGAAAAACATCTATTTCTGCTTTGTTGACTATGCCAAAGCCTTGGACTGTGTGGATCACAATAAACTGTGGAAAATTCTGAAAGAGATGGGAATACCAGACCACCTGACCTGCCTCTTGAGAAACCTATATGCAGGTTAGGAAGCAACAGTTAGAACTGGACATGGAACAACAGACTGGTTCCAAATAGGAAAAGGAGTATGTCAAGGCTGTATATTGTCACCCTTCTTATTTGACTTATATGCAGAGTATATCATGAGAAACGCTGGGCTGGAAGAAGCACACGCTGGAATCAAGATTGCCAGGAGAAATACCAATAACCTCAGAAATACAGATGACACCACCCTTATGGCAGAAAGTGAAGAGGAACTAAAAAGCCTCTTGATGAAAGCGAAAGAGGAGAGTGAAAAAGTTGGCTTAATGCTCAACATTCAGAAAATGAAGATCATGGCATCTGGTCCCATCACTTCATGGGAAATAGATGGGAAAACAGTGGAAACAGTGGCAGACTTTATTTTTTTGGTCTCCAAAATCACTGCAGATAGTGACTGCAGCCATGAAATTAAAAGACGCTTATTCTTTGGAAGAAAAGTTATGACCAACCTAGATAGTATATGGGAAGCAGAGACATTACTTTGCCAACAAAGGTCCATCTAGTCAAGGCTATGGTTTTTCCTGTGGTCATGTATGGATGTGAGAGTTGGACTGTGAAGAAAGCTGAGCACCGAAGAATTGATGCTTTTGAACTGTGGTGTTGGAGAAAACTCTTGAGAGTCCCTTGGACTGCAAGGAGATGCAACCAGTCCATTCTAAAGGAGATCAGCCCCGAGTATTCTTTGGAAGGAATGATGCTAAAGCTGAAACTCCAATACTTTGGCCACTTCATGCGAAGATTTGACTCATTGGAAAAGACTCTGATGCTGGGAGGGATTAGGGGCAGGAGGAAGAGGGGATGACAGAGGATGAGATGGCTGGATGGCATCACCGACTCGATGGATGTGAGTTTGAGTGAACTCCGGGAGATGGTGATGGACAGGGAGGCCTAGCATGCTGCGATTCATGGGGTCGCAAATAGTCAGACACAACTGAGCGACTGAACTGAACTGAATTGAACCACATGTAACTAGTTTGAATTGAGACGAGATTTAAGTGCAAAGTGCACATTATATTTTGAACACTTAGTACAGTAAACAGAAATGTAAAATATTCATTAATACTTTTTTACATTGATTACATGTTGAAATGATACTATTTTGGATAGATTGTGCAAAATGAAATACTATCATTGGAATTAATTTCTCCTGTTTTCTTTTATTTTGATGTTGCCACCAGAAACTTTAAATTAAATATGTAAATTACTTTATATTTCTATTGGACAGCATTTTTCTAGATCATTCTAGTATTCCTCCTCAACATTTCTTGAATCTCTTCCGTTTCGGTCTTACTATTAATATTACCATCTAGTTCCAGCTTCCTACAGTGTATCCAGCCAGGTTTCTCTGCCTGCACAGTCTCCCTCCTCCAGTGTCCCTTATCCATGTTGTGTTCTGTCGCCAAATCATTCTTCATAGCGAATGATTCAGATCAAACCATTCCCTACTCAAAAAAAAAAAAAATCCTTCTCTCTGGTCATCAGATGGAGTCTAAACTGTTATAGGTGCCCGAGCCTCCACCCCCCACCCCAGCTTTTTGCTTCTTCGCATGTTAGCTGTGATGCCTTGGAATAGCAATGATAGCACAGAAAGATGGAGCTCTGTTTAGCTGGAAGAATCTCACTCTGTTTTTTGAGGAGGGGTTGGGGGAGGGATCATGTGGTATTTCTGTAGGGGCTGTTTAACAACTAATTTGAACAAGTCTGGCTCAGAAAAAGTTACCTTTGCAAGTATTTCACAAGCCAAAATAATACATCTTCTTTCATGAGTCCCCAGAGCAACCAATCTGTTAACCAAACCCATCAGTTTGTATAGAAACAAGATAGAAGGAGGAGTTTCTGATGCCACTGCAGGGGGTTGGCTCCTCCTTTGAGATGCCAACACTAGTTGTGTCTTTAAGATCCCAAATACCTAAATGTTACCCATCAGCGGGCCTGATTTGTCTCTGAGAAGAGAAGAAACAACCAAACTTTTCTGAAGCAATTAATTGACATAACTGGAAGTACCAAAGGATGAGTGACAAAACCTCATGCAAATATCAAGTCATTCAAGATAGTTTTCTGAATGTCAACTGATGGGTGGAGCAGACTTAAAAATTGTTGTTCTTCCACGTTAAATATAATACTACTGAACATTACATCTTGTTATTATTACTAATAGTACTGAAGGTAGTCTCCCCAGTTTGATATTGAAGACCAAAGCCTACTATTATTTCTTTCAACACAAACCCCTGAACACCAGCTCATCTTGATTACTGAACATTCCAGACCGTTCATGCTAATTCCATGCTTTTGCATGGCCATAGAATGATAGAGCTGGAAAGGAAGGTTGGCAATCACCTGACATAGTTCTTCGTTTTACAAATGAAGACCCTGATGTCCTAGAGCTCCTGAAGGGAATTTCTGGATGTTTCCAGAACCCAACTCCTCCACTTTCCAAACTTTTACCTTTTATACCCCCTCATTCATCCTTCCCCTTTCTCTTGATTTTGCATATAGAAATTCCATCTATTCTTTAAGACCTAAGATCAATGTCACCTCCTTCATTATGACCAACCAGCAGATATATCCTTCTGTGCCCACACTCAGTCTGAAATCTGATGTATGTTTGTGACCCTTAGCTTCTTTATTGTATTTTAAATATTTCAAAGCCAACGATGCTATCTGATTCAGTGTATATCCAGTAGAATGCCATCCACGTAGGAAACTCTTGATGTATTCTTGTCAAATAGATGATTGAACAAAGGAAAATGACATAGTAACTTGAAACCTTGGCTATTAATAAGAAAAATGGATGCATGAAAATGTAAAAAAAAATATAAGCCATAATGCAATGCCTTTGGTCTCCTTTAACAAAAGGCTCCACATTCATTTCAAAGTTTGTTATTGATTTAAAAAAACAATAACAACAATAATTTCATCCCTCCTTGTTAAACCTTTCCTTTCATTAGAACAAGCAGAAGGGAATTAGTGAGTTATAGCAGAAACCAAGCTATTAGGGATTTAAAGATTAAGTTTGAAAACCCATGTGTCTCTTTAAAATATGAAGAGTGCCAGTTCAGCTGAGTACAGAAAGGCTGCCAGCCAAAAAGATCCAGTCAAGTTAAACTGAAAAAGAGTTGGTTAGTTTTTGCCAGTGGCTGTTTAAATGTATGATAATCTATCACCCAATTCTTCTAACCTGGTATGTTTCTTAAGTAAATGTTTACCATGCTAAATTCCGTTTCAAACTGTGGTTACAGGGTAACTTTTAAAAAGCAGCAATTTCATATAATATGGGTTTAGCTTAAGAGAGACAAATCACCAAAATATTTCTACTTTTATGTATGTTCTTTACATGGGGCTCAAAGGATGGTTAGAAAATAAAACTTATTCCCCAAATGACAGTCATCCCTAAGGAAAATTCCTACATAAACACACACACACACACACACACACACACACGACTCCCTCACAGAGGACCTACTAGTAATTTTTTCAATGGGGAAAAAAAGGAAAAGACAGTAACTGGCTTTTCATATCTTTGACCTTAAGAGTCAAGAGTATAGACAGTAAGAGTCAGAGTATGGATGTTTATCTCAGGCAGTATTCAGTGGCCACAGGGAAAAGTAGATATTCAGGCACTTCACCTCAGTTAAATTCACTTCTATGTGACAAATGATTATTAAGTATTTGTTATATCTAAAGTAGTGTGCTGACTAGGAAATATGCAGGTAATAAAGATGATTACAAATAATCACTATCGTCCGATTAACCAGAGTTTTCAGGCACTGTGGATACTATTTTTCTATCATCTGATCAGAGTATCAACCCTCTCCTCATTTACAGACTTTAGCACTGGTTCTTAGGAGAGAAAAGGTCTTAATTACCTGGAGAACTCTTTCTGTTCACCATTTAACGGATTTAATTGGTTTCCCAGAACTTAGGGTTCATCATTTGGCCTAAATCCAAGTGTTTTCTTTAAATCTATCTTAAGGACATTTCAAAAAAGAAAACATTGGGTAGTCCTAGGATCTGAAGATGTCATTTAAGACATTTATATATTTCAATAACATTGACCCATTTATCATATTTTATTGAATTCTCTGAAACATTTTAAAATTATATTCATTTAAAAACTAATGTGAAATAATACTGTTCCTAGCAGGTAAATGGAAACAAATCAAACTTAAGGGGCATCTTGGGCAAAATTTTATCAGAATGTTAGCTTCTTCAAAAGTTAAGTAATAGATAGGAGTTTAACCTTTTTTCTGCTTCCCAACTAGCATGCCTACTCCTCAAGAGTAGGTATATGTATATATCTCTGTAAACTTAATGAGGGCCCAGTACAGTGCCTGATAGCCATTGGGTACTCAGTAATGTACATGCATGAATGAATTAATTGATTAATGCAAAATGTGATCTCACAGCATTTGGAAACTTTCACTCCCTAAATTTAAATCACCCAGAAAGGTAAGCAAAGGTAGAGAATGATTCAGCAATGTAGAACAATCCAAGAAAGCAGGTAGGGGTTTCCCAGGGCACAAGGGGGAAGTTACATTTTGAGAAAAGTCTCTGGGGGAGGATCATACCTGACCACAGGGGCTATTCTATTCAATCCCCCAATGACATCCTCTAGGATGCACCAATTACAGATTTCTCCCCAGAGGTGTTTGCCCCATAGAAACCTCACCACCAAAAGCTGTGGCCAATAACCTGATATTTTGGAGAACGGTCCAATGTACTAAGCAGACCTATCCAATTCCAAAGAGTCAACGAGATTTATTGCCAAGAATTTCTTTGCAAAAGTTTGAGGACGTATCATTCTCATGTTTTGCCCTCCTTGGCGAGATATTTAAATAAACACATAGTTTCGATCCTGGACTAGCTAGCTGGGTATTCTTTGAAACTTCGGTTACAGACCACCTCAGAGGAACAGAGTGACCTCCATGAAAGCTCAGTCTTGGAACTCTTTGAGGAGGGTAATCACAAGATTAATGTTTTCCCTATTTAAAACTAATTTAAAACTAAAAATAGCTGCAAAAGCCTCTACTTATCCTAGAGGGGGTGGCAGACTGGCAAGGGGCAGGGATTATACTGCTAGAGAACATCCACAATAAATTCTCCAATATTTCAGGATTAAATACATTAATTGGGGACTATGAAGTAGCATTTATAACATTTGCCATTTATCTTGTTTTATCAATAAACTATGCTTAATCTATTTCTTTTGGGGGACACACAATTCATTATTTTCAAATATTCATATTTTGATATTTAATAGTTTGGCAAGATTTAGCACACTTAAAAGATAATTGATTTATTTGCTTCATAGTCCCATTTATTACTTCCATCTTATGGAGAATGTGAAGGAACTCAATTGACTTTATCAAGGTCACCAGCAAAGCAATGATAAGAAACCTAAGAGTGAATCCTTTCTGTTTCCAAATATTTTGAAAGTTGGCTCATGTAAAGAAAAAAATCTGTATGATGAAAGAGCACTTCTGGGAATGAAAAAGAGAAACCTTGTCTCTCAATGCCTAGAGGTCTGAACTAGTTCCAAAGATAAAGTTTTTAAGTACTGAGCTCAAATCAATCAGTACTTTAAAACTGGATATTTTCTTCTTTATATCCTGAATTTAGAAACACGAACTAATCCCAAAGTACAATTTTACAAAATTTGCGCTTAATAGCCTAATTTTTAAAGGTAGAGTCTTGTGTTTGGGGTACATATTTAAATAATTTGGTGTCTCAGTGAGGTGTATATGTAAAATATCCCTCCTTCATTGTAACAGTTATCAAGTCAGTGTTTGTCAAAAGCTTGTTGGTCAGATACTAGTCTCATTTAGTTCTTGAAAAAAGGCGTGTGGGGAAAATGCTGTTAATAGTATGCCCATTTTACAGTTGAGAAATGAGGTATAAATGTTAGGTCATTTTCCCCAGGTCACAAAATGAATGAGGATTGGAGGCTGAATGTAAACAAGCTGACTATCCATAACAAAACTAAGTATGTTAAGTCAACCTCACAGCCCTGTGAAAGGCTTACTTGTTAGCCCATAAAATCTCTTTTCCAGGTAGTTTCTTAAAAATAACAACAAAAGTGTCAGCAGAATGTTGATTCAATTTAGTATTTCTAGAAAACTATTTCTATCTCTAGAGTTTTTCTTCTTTTCAGAGTTTTTGCTGTTGGGTCTGTTCCTAGTGCTATTTGGTAGATGGTGCATGCTGTGCTGAGATGGCAACCATAGGGTTGATGGTTTGTGACCCTATGGACTGTAACTTGCCAGGCTCTTCTGTTCATGGGATTCTCCAGGCAAGAGTACTGGAGTGGATTTTCATGCCCTCCTCCAGGGGATCTTCCCAGTCCAGGGATCGAACCGCTCTCTCCTGCATTGTAGGCAAATTCTTTACCCCCTGTGCCACCTACATTCAAATTCTCATGTAACCTCACACTGGCCTTGTGATCTGAGACACACCCTGTCTAAGTTTTTCAGATCTCTTTCATGCTGGTGTTCAGTAAATGGTTCCCAAGTTTCTAGCTATAAATGCTTTTTTAGGAAGTGAAAAGGGGGTACTTGGAGATTAACTAGTCCATATATCTCAGTTTACAAGAAAGGAAAATGAGGTCCTGAGGAATTAAGGGACTTATACAAAACCTTTCAGCTGGTTCCTGGCAGGACCAGTAAAGATTCAAGCTGCCTGAGTGCCCAGTGTGTGCTCCTTCACTGATCCATACTATTATCTAATATCTACCTACATAGCATATTGAAAAGCAGAGACATTACATTGCCTACAAAGGTCCGTCTAGTCAAGGCTATGGTTTTTCCAGTGGGCATGTATAGATGTGAGAGTTGGACTGTGAAGAAAGCTGAGCGCCGAAGAATTGATGCTTTTGAACTGTGGTGTTGGAGAAGACTCTTGAGAGTCTCTTGGACTGCAAGGAGGTCCAACAAGTCCATTCTAAAGGAGATCATACCTGGGTGTTCTTTGGAAGGAATGATGCTAAAGCTGAAACTCCAGTACTTTGGCCACCTCATGCGAAGAGTTGACTCATTGGAAAAGACTCTGATGCTGGGAGGGATTGGGGGCAGGAGGAGAAGGGAACGACAGGGGATGAGATGGCTGGATGGCATCACCGACTCGATGGACGTGAGTTTGAGTGAACTCCGGGAGATGGTAATGGACAGGGAGGCCTGGCGTGCTGCAATTTATGGGGTCGTAAAGAGTCGGACACGACTGAGTGACTGAACTGAGCTGAACTGCCTCAAGTGGTAGTATACGCTTGATGGTCTCTGCCACTAGGAGGAGTTGTCTCCGGCAGATAGTGTGAGATTGTTTTCACGTGTAACCGGAGTTACAATGCTGGGCAGAAAGCTAGGTAGAGCTAACAGTCTTTTCACTGCTTATGAGTGTAAAGCTCTAGCAAAAGTGGATAGAGGCTCTTTTTGCTGTTTGTGTGACTTCCATTTGCCAATTTGGATCCATAACATTTCAGCTGAGTTTGGAAAGTTGTGTGACTATCACTTTGGTGGTTTCCCTGTCTTCTGGAACCTTGCTGCAGACTGCATGACTCATCATGCTTCCTAGGTTTCCTCTTGGTTAAACGTCTCCATGGAGTGTCTATCTCCATGGAGTTTCCTGTGGGGAACATTTGCTTACAATTACGTCTGCCAACAGACTCCTTAAATGCATTGAGATCTCTGTGGCATGACCCAGGGCTCTCTACTTGGCTCTGATATGTTTGAAATTTTGCCATTAATGTGAAAAAAAAAATATGGAAGGCTTGCTGAGCCAATGTACAGATGACACAAAGATGGTGAGCACAATGAATATGAAAATGAGGGAATCGGATTATAAAAAGCCTAAACCAATGAACTAAATGGAATACAATGAAATAAAAAAGAGAAATTTTAAATTCTTAGACTGGGGTGTAAAATTGTAAAACTGTACCAGAAGAAGATGGGATTTTATGTTTGACATAACATTTGGCATCACATAGCATAGGTAAATTTCTACCTTGGCATACATAAAAATACCTGAGAGTTTCAGCTGCCTGTGATGGCTTTTGAATGGCTTACTATGAACAGTAATGTGGCTGCAAAAAAAAGATCATTTCCTCTTGGGCTGCATCTTGTAACATGTGCTTCTCAGAACAAAATAAATCAGAATTTGGTTCCACTCGTTTTAGTCAGCCACATAGAGGTTATTATTTTCCTTTCTCTGCAGCAGGGACGTAGCTAAACTGAAGAGCGTCCAGAATGTTTGATAAGAACAAGAGATGATTCAAAACATATGACACTATAAAGGGTGGTGGAAGGACTGGAGTATTTTTATCCTGGGGGAATAATGATAACTGTCAAGAAATCTGAAGGAGCTGAGATTTGACCATACTTGCAAGCTGATCTGTTAGCCTGACAGTTTCATGGATGCTGGTAGAAAGCACAAGACTGAGAGTCAGAGAAAAGTTCATTATTCACAACAATCAGAGGACCCAGAGTATCAGCATTTCCCTGTGTCAGCTCCGTATCCCAGTTTGCACAGGGCAATGCAAATCGGAGGAGATGATGCCACACGATAGGTGGCATTACAAGAGAGGAATCCCAAGCTCAGGAAATCCCAATCTTTTATAATAGGCTACCTGCAGTGGACATGAACTTGGGTAAATTTCGCGACATGGCGAGGGACAAAGAGGCCTGGTGTGCTGCAGTCCATGGGGGTCACAGAGTCAGACACGACTGGGCAACGGAACAACAACAAGCAAATCTGCCCAACCATCTACCTAGGGCAAGAGAGATACTATCTCTAAACAAAGAGCTTTCAAAGGAATTAAACTCTGTCAGTGCCTCAGCTAGAAGGACATGCAAAAAGGAGGAGGCATCCATGAAGACTTGTCTTTCAACAACAGCTACATCTCAAGGGTGGTCCTATTAAAGAATACCAGAAATCTGCCACTTCAGAAGAAAACAATGGTGTCCACTTGGCAAAAATGGCCAAAATACAAGTTTGCAGTAGGTTAAAATTATTTCCTGTAAAACAGAATGAGCTCAAGATGGAATGGACTCCTTGAGAAGTTAGACATGTTCAGGCAGAACTCAGGCAGCCATTTGTTGTGACTGTTGAAGAAATATTTATCCACCAGAGCAGTACTGAATTTAATGTTGTTTTCAGCTTCTTCCAGCACTCCACTTATCAGAAAAGAGAGGATAAGAAATAAGTGAGGTAACTAGGAAAAAATGCATGACAGAAAAGGATAAAGGGTACTTTCAAACTTGAAATACTTTGTTGTATAACTTCTGAAGCTCTAGTTCTGTCCTAAGAGGATCCAGACATCTCTTTGATAAACCAGAAATAGGGCTGTATCCAAAACCTTTATGAACTTTATGTTGTAATCTCCCTTGGCGGGCCTCTTCAGCTAAGAAAAACAGCTCAAAGATCTATTTGGAAATAAATTCTGAAGCCTTATCCTAGATTGATTATCCTGTATCTAGAGAACCAGAATCTTTGCTAAGGGATCCTTTATAATTTACCTGGAAATAGCTCTTGTCCAGATACCTAAACTGAAGCTTGGGAATATCCCTAAGGAAAAGATACTGTCCATAGGGTTGTTTTTAAGAAATACAACACGTCTTCCCCCCACCACCGCTCCCCCACCACCAAAAAAGGAGATTATTTAAAAGTAACTCTCATGACAGTTAGCAAAAGGACATTTTTCACTTTGCAGATTTATTAACTGTTCATTCTGTTTGAATTCATGTGCACACACACCACATATGTAAGATGACACAACTATAACTCGTGGGTGGAGATGTGACTATGGGCATGCCATTCGACCTCTTTGTCTTCCTATTTCTTTCCACTAAAAGTGAGGGGGTTGAAATAGATGATAGCAGTGTTTCTTTCCAGATTTGCAAACTCCAGAGAATCCAGGAAGAGCTGCCTTCTTAAAAGCTGCCTAATATTCGGAGCTCTAAGAATATAATAGGGCTTAAAAGAAAATAATGGGAAGCTTAGAAGAGAAAAGAAAATGGAAATCCCCTTTGCAAAATGGTTTAAGGGAATCTCTCTTAGGCTTAAGCATAGACACATCAATCAGGATATTGGGGAAGTCTATAGGATGGAATTATATAGGAATATCTTGTGGTGCTTTGTGACAAGATGTAAGTGCACTTTATGGCAGGAAACTGGAAGCAAAACTTCAGCTGTATTCTAAATTCAGCAGGGAATCCTATTCTAAAAAGTTGACCTTGATAAGAGCCCCAGACTGGCTGAAGTGTTGGGTGCTGACTCATCAGGCCAGAGCAAGCTGTAAGGGTAGGGAGGAGTTGCTTCCAAAGAGGTAGACACCTCTCTGGAAATCATTTATTCTTTTAAGTAACAGGAGAGACAAAGCTTAAATGGTTGTCCTTCTTTTGCATCTCAAAACAAGCAAATAACTCTTTTGGCCTGGGCCAGTTTGATCCCACCCTGAATATGCACATATAGAGAACTGAATACATTTTCTGGAGATCACAGCTCTCTACAACTTTGTGATGAATCAATAATTGAGGCACCCCTCTTCGTATACTTTGTCTCAGAAGACATACATCTCAGATCTCACAAATCACATCTCAGAATTTATTCAATGCTTTGGAGCTTAAAATATTTTTTTCGAAAATAATTATGTTTCCATATGGTTTATACATCAGTTCTGAAAGTTGACATCTTCTTGAAACTATGAGATTTCTTTCAATGATTTAGTCAGGTAAAATTTGTCATCAAGTAAAGTTTATCATCACACCAAATTTATCAATGTAATATAAAAGTTTCAGTGTTTCAATAAAACAATGGAACTTGAATGGGTACTTTTTTCCCCTGCAAACATCCACCTTAATTTCTGCCTCCTAAAACTGTTGCTTTCTTTTGTTTCAGCTTTAACCCTAAAAAATAGTAAAAGAACAATCTTACTTGGAATGTTCATTAGTTTAACAGCAGGAGTCAAATTAATCTCCTTCAAACCCTATATTAGACTTACTTTACAGGGTTTAAGATGTTTTAAAAAAGAGGTCTTTTGGAAGAAGCAGTGTTGATCTAGAACTTGGAGTCTCTTGGGAGCATGAACAGAGCTCAGACTGAGAATGAGTCTGCCACATTTTTCTGAATCAGAAGTCAGCTCTATTCTAGTGTGACCTTGGGAAAGTACTTTTTGTCATCCTGGGATACAGATATCCATGATAGAGGGCAGCTGCACTCATTATAAATATCTTGTAAGGTAGGCAAAATGCTGCACTATAACTCCTGAAGCCAGAGAGCCAGGAGAGAGAGGGCTTTTGTGACCTTTCAAGAATAGGCTGTTCACCCCAAGGAGTCCTGAGTAATTAAAACAGAGGGTTAGCACTTCTCACTGGAGGGATCAATTTACTCTGAACACCCCAAAGTGTTTTATCACTTGTTCTGGTCTCTGGCTCTGGACAAGGGAGGGTGGAGCGTGGGAGACCCATATTCAGGGTGGGATCAAACTTGCCCAACCAGTGAGGGGGTGGTTGAAGAAAGAGCAGTAATCTGAGAAGGAAAAACAAAAATAGAGTGGGGATAAAGTGAGGAGAGAAAGAAGAGCAGGCTCTGGGAGGCCCTGTGGCACTTACTGGCAATCCTGTGTTCCAAGGCCTCGTGGAGGGCAGATGGCTATTTACGTCTGTCCTGTTTTAGTAGCAGATCCTAGCGTGGCCCCAAGGGAGGGTGCAGATACTGGCTTTGACCACCACTCCCCATGTCATTTTCTTTCTCAAGAATCTGCAGTGACTCTCACCCTTCATTTTGCCTTTTCCGACTTTCGGATGTTCAGCTCCAACCTTATCCTTCCCATAAGAGTTCCAACTCTCCCTCCAACTATATTGTCCAGACAGGCTGCTCTCCTTCCTCTAAGCCCCACATCCTCACCCCCTTTCCTCTTCTACAACTTTCCCTCTTCTCTTCCAATGAACATATCTAAAACATGCATATCATCTTAGGTCAAGACATAATTCATTTCAGAATAGCAACTTAGATTGCATGAAGTTTTATACCACGCACTTAAACACATGCTGTCCTCGCCTGACTCACTGTTTCCTAGGACGGTTCCTTGACTATCTTGGCCCTCATCCATCTCCCATATTCTATCTCCTGGAGCATCTGTTTGCTGACCCACCTCTGCAGAATTACTCTGTAGGGAGGGAAGGCTGTAGGAATCTACATTTTCAACAAGCTCCCCCAGAGGAACTAAGGAGCTGGAATGAACTAAGGAGGCAGAATTTTAACTTTGGCTGTTTATTTTATATCTTTCCATATTGTTTCTACATTTTTACCATGGTCATATACACCTTTTATAATAAAAATTAGTGGGGGTGCATATATATTTGTTAAGCTCTCGGAGGACCCTGATGGTGTCGGAACCATGGGTTCCCACAGTTGTTTGAACAATGGTGCAGACACGTGCCTTCTTTCATTTCTCAGTTCTTCTGTGAGGTTGACAGTTACTCAAGAACAAGAACTAGTTCCATGTTTTTCCTATCTTTCCAGTGCTAGAAATGCCAGGCTCAAAGCAGGAGCTCAGTAAGTACTTGAATGGGTTTGAACAGACTCCCAATAAAACAGGAGAAAAATTAAATAAGGATACACATGACATGGTACATTTGAAGAAAAAAGAAACTTTACAATTAGTAGGATAAAGAAAGATGCAAGAGTAAGACAGAAAAAAAGATACTTAGGTGACTTAATAGACCACAGGATGACCACAGATCAGCATCTGTGTCGTGTTTTTGGAACTAGAAATGTAGGATCTCTGAAGGCATCAATTAACTTCTAGCATGACGAAACTAAGAGGTGGTTATCTTTTTAATCTGGCTCATTCTTATAAGTGAACATAGTTATGAATTCTATAGCTAAATAAAGCTGAGTAGTTGGGAAGAGTTAAGAATCAAAACTTACATACTTTGCTAGTGGAAATGCAAACTAATACAGCTGCTTTGGGAAACAGTCTCACAGTTCTTCAAAAAGTTAAACATAGAATTAGCATATGGGCTAGCAAATCCACTCATAGGAATTTACTCAAGGGAATTGAAAACACATATCCACACAAAATCTTGTACAAATGTGTTCATAGCAGCATTTCTTTTAGACTGGCCAATGAATAACCATGATAGATGAATAATGGCTCCAATGATAAAGAATCTGCCTTCAGTGTGGGAGACCCGGATTCAATCCATGAGAAGATCGACCCGGGAGAAGATCCCCTGGAGAAGGGAATGGCAACCCACTCCAATATTCTTGCCTGGAGAATTCAGTGGATCGAGGGGTCTGGTGGGCCACAGTCCATGGGGTTGCAAAGAGTCGGACATGACCGAGTGACTAACACAACACAATCTAGCCAAACAACAGGATATCATTGGCCATGAAGCGAAGTGAAGTCGCTCAGTCGTGTGAGCCACCAGGGAAGTCCTATTTGGCCATACAAAGATATAAAATACAGATCATGCTACAACACAGATGAATCTGTCTCCAAAACATGCTATGTGAAAGAAGCCAGACACAAAAGGCCGTGTATTCTTTGACTCCATTAGTATGAAATGTCCAGAATTGGCAAATCCTTAGAGACAGAAGCTGGATTAGAAATTACTGGATCTGAGAAGAAAGAGGGATGGGACATGACTGGTGGTGGGTATAGAATTCTGGAATTAGATAGTGATGAGGGTCACATAATTCTGTGAATATATTAAAGACCAGTGAATTGTTTACTTTAGAAGGCTAAATTTTATGGTATGTAAATTACATTTTAATAGAGCTATTATTTTTTAAATGAAAATAAATCAAGAGGGAATATGGGGGACAAGGGAAAGCTGAGCAGAAGAATCTCCAAAATGTTACAAAAGAAAGAATAAGACAAGGGAGAAGTTTTACTAAGGGCTGCCTTTTTAGGCATAGTTCCTTTTTTAAACTTTTTTTTTCTTAATGAAGGCTAATTGAGGAGAAAATTAGAAGACATAGACTTTAAATGCAGCCTTAAGGAGTTTAGTTTAGATGAAAGTTTTTCCTATCCGTACGAAGTTGGAATAAGAGGTTTTCATATCTCTCTTTTTGGGAGACTTAAACAGTGCTTAGAATAGGCCCCATGTGTCAATCTGTGGAAGCCCTTCCTGAAATGGGAGAGGGATGAATCAGATGACCTTTTATGGTCTTTGGTCTTTTTCTCTTTCTCAGAACAATTAGTCCTCAGCATTCGATATAACACACTGCTTCCAGAGCGCTAAAATAAGAGAGAGGAGACACTTCTGTTTCTTGAAAAGTTTTATTTGGTTTCTATATCAGTCATAAGCATACATCCTTCTTAAGACTATAAAAGTCTTCTCCAAGCAGTTAACTTGTTATTGAAAAAAAAAAAAAGAAAGCACAACTTGAAATAGCTACCTATTATTTCAATCAATTGTGCAAAGACAGTAAATTCAGATTATGTATCGCTACCTCTACTCATGTTATTAATATGAATACATAGAATGCACTTGGCCTGGTAAATAGTTTGCAAACCTTTGAATTCATTGTATTTGAAAAGTAAAATAACATCATCCTCACTCGTATTTCCCAGGGATCAATCACTTCTTCTAAGCATTCCCAATTGCCTCCCATTGCTCTTAGCTTTAGGAGACAGCAAGTGCCTGCTTTGGGTCTGTCCACTCAGCAGCATCCTCCTCATTCTCTGCCCAGGACCCAGATTCCCATGAAAATAAAACAAGCTGGGGGACAAAATTAGAGCAAGGAAGTCTGTTCTGGTCCTGCCTTCAGATTCAAACCAGGTCTTTTTCCCTGGTGACCTAGTCAGGTCCCCCAGGTCCAGTAGGGCTTCATTTTAGGCAAAGTCACTATTGGTACTCTTGGCTTCATCATCACACACATTCAACAATATTCATTCATTGAGTAAATGTCGAAACTGAAACTTTCCTATTTTGGGTTGGTAATAGAAACCTCCATTTCCAATGTCCTCAAATGTTTACTGAATAAATGGATTGTGGTTCTAGAACCAGATAGGGTGAAGACTTTGAGTTGCTGAGAACGGTGACTAAAGAAAACCTCTCACTGAGACACGAAGCACTTCTCTTCCTCAGGATGGACTCCTGCTGCTGTCCTGCTAAGCAAGGGCGTGGTCAAACTGCCCTTTCTCCAGGCCTTCAAGTCCGTCAGCCCAGGTCGAGGTTGGCATGCTCCGATATGGGTCCAAAAGAATCCGGAAGCACCTGACGATGAGGATGCCCAAGAAAATAAACAACAAAATCACAAAAACAAATGTGGTTTTCTGCTCCAGAGACATGCTAGAATCTGATGACACATTCCCAAGGGGCAACAGAGGAGAAGGGACTGGCTGTCCTCCATCCATCGTCCAGGGATGCTGGAGCACAGGGTCTCCCGGCTTCTTTCTCTTCCATCATCAGCCTGCCGAGATCATGGTGGCTGCACCTTGGAGATGCTTCAGAGAGAAAGGAAGGGAAGAGAGGGAGTAAACATCAAAGGGCAACTTTATTTCTGGGCTCACCATCCTATTTTTCAGAGAGAAGAAGCAATCGCTAAGCTTTTTCAACAGGGATTCTTAATTCCATATAACTATGGGGAAGAAAATGTTACTCTTGCATGAAACTACCAGACTGTTCTCAGGGTAGCCATGTGGGACCAGGAGGGATGGGCAGGGATGGCAACCAGAGTACAGAAGATGAGAAATGTCCAAGGCAATGTTGACCTCAGGTGTGTTGCCAACTTGACATCCAAACCTAGCTTCCCTGCCAAGTCTCTTCCAGATTCCCTCCAGTAATAATACTCTCACATCATTCTTATAATGAGACCATTGACTGGACACCAGCTGTGTGCCAGGACTGTAGCTAAACACAACAGAAGATAGCCACTCTATCACAGGCTCCACGAAAGCAGGGATCTCTGTAGTATGAGGAAACTGAGGCTGGAAAAGTGTTAGTCACTCTGCTGCTGCTAAGTCGCTTCAGTCATGTCTGACTCTGTGCGACCCCATAGACGGCAGCCCATCAGGCTCCACCGTCCCTGGTATTCTCCAAGCAAGAACACTGGAGTGGGTTGCCATTTCCTTCTCCAAAGCATAAAAGTGAAAAGTCAAAGTGAAGTTGCCCAATCGTGTCCAACTCTTTGCGACCGCATGGACTGCAGCCCACCAGGATCCTCTGTCCATGGGATTCTCCAGGCAAGAATACTGGAGTAGGTTTCCATCCCCTTCTCCAGAGGATCTTCCCGACCCAGGGATCAAACCTGAGTGTCCTGCATTGCAGGCAGATTCTTTATTGTCTGAGCCAGGCTGGAAAAGGTGCTTAATATAGAAACTCTCTCAAGGAGCATTGGGTTTGGGTCCCCAGTCTCTAGCCTCCGTATTACTGTGTGTGGGACCTTGAAGAGGTCACTAAGTTGGAAAGATGAGAAGTAGAAATGGCCGCATGCTATCTCACGGTGTTATTATGAAGATGAATGTCAGGGGAAACCTTTGAAAAGCATACAAAGATGAAAAGCAAAGGAAAACAAAGTGTTGCTTCACTGAAGACAGGACTAAGGAAGCTACCGTGCTCCTCCTCTGCTCTCTCTTGCCTTGCTCCTCCTCTGCTCTCTCTTGCCTTGCTCCTCTTCTGCTCTCTCTCGCCGCGCCCAGGCCAAGGGAGAAGGCAGGGGTCTCAGACTCCCAAACCATCAGACTCCTGCTGCTTTTCTCTCTTTTCATCAAAAAACAAAAACCTGGTTCAATACTTGATCCTGGAAAGGACCTAGAGAACCGAGCTAGGGAAAAGAAATTGATTGCATTTTTTCAAAAGCCTTACAGCAGCTTCCTGCTATTTGTTTAAGACCATTTGGTCAGAGGAAGAGAAAGAAAGAAATGTTATCACTATTTCTATTTTGCAAGTAGAAAAACTAAGGTGTATGGATATTACTGTTTGTCTTTAAAGGCATATTGAAGTAGACATCAAGGCCAGTGAAAGCTTCATATATTGAACTAAACCTATTTAAATCAAATTTGATAAAGAAAAGTACTTACATCAGACATTATAGGTAAATCATAGGACATATTTATGAATCTGTCTTTAAAAAAATTACATAGTCATCTATGGAAATTACCATGAATTCAAAAGAAATTATGCTCAGTGAAAATAAGCAACCAAATAAAAATAGAATTATGGCCTAAAGGATTAACATAGTATTTCTTCAGTTAACTTATAATCATTGTCTTGAGGTATAGAATTAGTGAGCATAACAACAGTTTGCATATATGTTGACACTTCAAAGTTTATAAAATCACAGTTTAAAAATAGTTTATAAAGGGAATTACAACTGGTATCTGGGAGGAAGGAGTTACCAGTTTAGGGGAAATAATATTTTGCAGCTCCTTGACTCTGAATTTTTTAAAGGTTGGAATAGTTACAGTAGATTCATTTTTATTTTAAAATACGATTGGAATAAAATTTGTTTTTTAAAAGATCTCCTTAGGCGTGTAGAGGATATTCATGGATTGGGCTTGGTTTGCTTGTTTTTAAGCACCCTACCAGTCTTGAGTGTTAATAGGAACTGAAGAGGGGACAGGAAAGGCAGCCAAGGCAGCTCCCCCTGGTGCTTCTAAGGACATCCATACCCACACCAAATACCCAAACTGGACTTAATCATACCAAACAAAAAATTCCCCAAAACCTGGGTCAAAAGAAAGCCTCGTGGTGATAGAGGAATAGATGCTTAAGCTGTGCTGCGCTCAGTTTTGTCTGACTCTTGCGACCCCGTGGACCGTAGCTTGCCAGGCTCCTCTGTTCATGGGATTTTTCAGGCAAGAATACTAGAATGGGTTACCATTTCCTCCTCCAGAATATCTTCCCAATCCAGGGACTGAACCCTCATCTCTTGCGTCTCCTGCGTTGGCAGGAGAGTTCTTTACCACTGAGACACACTATATGGCCTCTTGTCTTTCCATATCCTACTGATCCCTGGCCTTCCCACTGGCTTAGTAAAATCCATTTTACTATGTCCATTTTCCGTCTGGCCCAAGTGAAGCCAGAGCCATTTTCTTTGTCTGTTGTTTAACACAACCAAGACAGGACTGCATTTTTAGGAAATTTTTTTAATGAAAACATTACATAATCCAAAAGGGAAATAGTAGAAAAAAGAGGACCATTAACTGTAAATTTACAACACAAAGTTGGCTAGATCTGTGAAGTTCAATGACAACAGTGGAGAAAGAACCTTTTGAGACTGTGTTAATGACACCCTGGCCATGAGCTGTCTGATTAATATAGCAATGCCTTTCAGTCCCTCCCTTCCCACCCCTGGTCTTCACTTTACTATCATGACAAGCACCATCATGACACCCTGGACCAGTCTGCTCCGGCCTTGTCCTTAGTACAAGGCAAAGTATCAAGTCCTTTTGTCTTAGCTAAGCATCCTATAATTCCTAGGCTTATTCCATAACTCAGGTTCTAGAACTGGTACACCATTCATTTGGGGGATGCAGTGATGGGCAACCATTCCAGGAAGTCCCAGTAAACAACCTAGTCATCTCAATTCAGATTATCAGTGACATCTGTCTATACATGAGTCTGGGGCATCACTTCTTCATAGGGAAGCCAACTATTAGAATGTCATAACACTCAGTTTTAATTTGCAATTTTACCATGCTATGCTGATTAAAAGGCAGATCTAAGGATATAGTTAACCTTCTTTGCAACCTGATCAGGTGTTTTGAGAAGCCTGCTAAAATATAAATATATATATATTCTTGTTCTCTGATCCTTTCACCACCAACCCCTTTTAGATATACCAAACTGAGGAGACAAGAGAGATGAAAGCATTTTGAGAACTCTACAGATCTTTACAGATTGTAAGCCTCTCCCCTCCCAGTATACCATGATGCCCAAGTTCCTATTAAAGTAACTTCATTTGGTCAAATTATCACAGGTCTCTATTAAAGTGCAGTATTTTACCAGGGAAAATGAAACATTAACACATTAGCAGGGATTTGTCTTTGAACTGTTCTTGTTTGGAGGAGGGAGAAAAGAGGTAGATAGAAAGGAATTTGAAGGAAGATCCTGCTGGGAGCAAGAGGCTGCTAGAGGGACTTGCGGGAACCAGACATGGGGGCTATGAGTCGATGGTCCAAAGGGAGAGTCCTGGGAAAGGATGAGGGAGAGTGGGTAGAGATGAGAAGAGGAGATGGTTATGAAGGGAAATGGAGATCCAGAAATTCAGAAAGAAATGCCAACTATTTCCCAGTTTTGCCTGGAACTACTTGAAATCCCTAGAAGAGCCTGCTTGATTTTAAACCTGCAATCAACTAATCAATAATTTACAAATTTGGAAAGCTCAACAGCATGTTTAAGCTAAAGGAAGCATCAGTGTAAGATGCAGAAATAGAAATAAATGTAATCACTTGGCCACCACAGTACAAGAATATTCAAAGACATCCAAATTTTGTAAGTGCCTGAGAGTAAAGTGTTCCTTTTTTTGGTAGAAATGATTCTTAGGGAACGGTCACAATTGCTTTTACCTAAACAATGAAATGTTCCTTTCAGATGAATAGTGGAATGTGGGCAAGTAAATTATTTTGAAAGATTTTGACACAACCATTATCAGCATTAATAACAACAAAAGGCAGTTATTTTAAGAAGGACCAGAGTCACTCACAGCAGTATTTTAATCCTGACTGGCTTTCCCTATCACGCAGCACACCTGTCTTCCCTTTGCTTGGTCCCTTTGTATGTGCTCAGGAAATAAAGTCTAATTTTAACGTGGACCAAGGAAAGCTTAATTGAAAGCTGCCATTTTCAAAAGTCATGTAATACATCCCTTTTCTCAAACTAAGCTCCTTGGACTCTAAGTTCACAAAGTGCAAACACCCTGAATTAGTCACAAAGCCCCGTGTGAGGAGTCCATCTCAGCCACAGTCATTCTCACTATCGGCCACGCACTTTAGTCCGTTTGGAGAGAAATCCTCTCTTTCTTACCCCATACATCCTCTATACTGCGTCATGATTCGTCTTTCTAAGTTGAAATTTACCATTCCTCCCCTCAGACCACCCTTGTACTCCAATATCCAAGACCCTCACCAACCCCTTAACCCTCTTGTGGACCTAATACACCTGTTTTCTGGACCACAAATTAGATGGCAATCTGTCAGTGGAATTTTTCTGAGGTATTACTATATTTCCAAAGTAAGTTCAGAAAGGAACAAAGATCAAATCACATTTGGTTTTGAGCAAAATGACCAGTGGACAAGAACAAACTTACATGTAATTGATCTGCAGTCACCTAGGGAGAGCGTCCCAACTCTGGCTGTTCAGCAGCTCCACCTCACACTTGGTATCCTTTGAACACCTCCGGGTTTCCCACCTCTGAGCTTTGAGTCATGATGCTGTCCGCCAGATGCTCTCCTCCTCGCCCTCTTCCCACCTGCAGCTTTCTCTCCCTCCCTCCGGTCCACGCCAAAGTCCTCCTCCCCAGCAGGTCCTCAGTCCTCCCTTCACCCAAGGCACCGACGCTTCCTGCGCTCTGTCCCTGGGAACATTTCACCTGCTCTCTGCAGCAGCACCTATTACAGGATGTATCTCCACTGTGCTCCTCACCGTCCCCTTTTTAAACAACAGGCTCCTTGAGGAATTCCTTGCTGCTCTGGGATCATTGCCTCTCTAAATAGAGGTTGAAACAAACCTCTGGCCCCTTAGAGTTCAGGGAACTGAATTCAACCTTGGAGGTGCTGGGTGGTACAGAGAAGGGGTGAAAAAAAGAACATGTCATCCACCCTAACTGGGATGTCAGACCATTGTGGTTGAAATAGATCTTGTTTCAAAGAATCACAAATAATCTGAGTCACAATGACATTTTAATAGTCACAGAGCTCATGATTTAAGAAGCAGTTGTTTTTTTTTTTTTTTAATTTTCTTTGGCCTCACTGCTGATGGGTAGGGTCTGAAATATAGAAATCAGCTGGAATTAAGCACTCTCCCTTCTGTTTAAGGGGTCAATCCTTTCTTACCTAGATTGCTTTTTGATGGGGAAGGGTAGCCATTTAAAATATCCTGAATCATATTGTCTTACATGGGAACTATCAATGTAAACATATAGCCTTCTCAATCTTGGAGCCTTTGGACTGTTCATCTCATTATAAAATTTCACAGTAAGAAAAAATATTTTGTCTGGAGAGAACTATCTTAAAGTAATGATATATTTCTTATTTTTCAAGTGACAGCAGTAGAATTCATTCATTGCATTTGGCCCCTTGTCCTGGGAAACCACACACAGGCATTCGATTTCACCACCTCACTTTTGTGGTCGTCCCTCTCGTGATGCGTTGCAATAACAGTTGCAGTAGATGTTTTGTGTGTATAGTCCTGCCTGGCACATTGTGAGCTGTTCAAAAACTAGGTGATGACGAATGAGTGTTTTCTCTTTATCTCATTGTTGTGCAAAATGAGATTTATTGCTCATTTCCCATGCAGTAATGAAGATTGTTAAATAAACTGCCCCAAATCAAAAAACTCAAGAGTAGCCCCCTTCAAAGGGGAATGAGTAGAACATCATCATCCTTCAACTGCTAATGCCCTGCGGGGTGCTGTGAAACAATGCAGTCTGTATTTTAAGTACTCTGAAACCATATAACTGCTGTACCTAATTTTTAAACCTTGTAGGCCACAAACCTAGTTATGTGAACTTGATGTGCTTTCAAAAGCAGATGTAAAACCAGTTCATCCATCGAGCAAGAACACTCACAGGCTTGTCCAGTTTACACTCACATGTGACGGACAGGGCACCTTGTCCCACAAAGACGTCCTGTGTACCTTGTTTATATTTATCTAGCAGCCTAGTGAGACCAATCCGTAGACTGTGAAATAGGGAGGGAGTTGGCTAGGTAGGCAGGACTGAATTTGCAACAACTGACAGGGACAAACTTCCTCAAAGTGCTGCGTTATCCTGTAATAGTTCTGACGCTTGGCTTTGAAATGTGAACATGTCTTGTAAAAATGGAAGAAATAATATACCCTGAAACTGAGGCAGAATAGAATCACTCTCTACTTTTTTGAGTTTAAGGAAGCCTCAACTGCATTGCTGTCTGTATAGCTGGAGTGTCTGGAGGTATATCGTCCATCCCACCCACCAACCCCCGACGTGTAAACATCCCAGTCAACCCTATTACACATATCCCCCCACAACTGTGAGCTCACCACCAAAGTCACCTCATTTCTCGTAGAAATTCTGTGTATGAATCCAGTGAAGAGCAATTTGCATTCCAGGATATACATGCAAAGATGCAAAATGTTTCCTATAAATTCACAGAATACATGGCCCTTTTGGTGGCCAGCCAAGACCTTGAGGTAGAGATTTCCGGACTCTAAGTACTTCAGGCATTTTAACCACCCTCTCCCCATTTTTCTGGCTCACATAAATACATGGCATCTTCCATGTTCCTCTTTTTCAACACTGCTCCTATTCTGATACAATAGCCCTGATGATTCCAAATTCACAGGATGGTTAGGAGTAAATATTAATTTATACACTCGAAAATTAGACGCATGGCTAGTAGAAAGCCCATAGATACCAGTTTTAAAGACAAGCGAGTGTGGTCAGCTACAAATGTCAACAGGCAGTTTCAGAACTGTTGCTAGACCTCACTGCTGCACAGGAGGTCGGCTTCCTCTGCTCATCTCTGCAAAGTCAGCCTGCAGACACATCTGCTGCTTGGTTTGGGGAGTGAACCCTGCTGTAGCCAGTTCACCATGCTGGTCAGCAGGGGACCTTTATCTTCAGCCTGAGCCCTGACTGCAGCTTTACTTCCTCCCTATTTTCATCTTCCTCCTAACATCTGCTGTACGAGTTTTAAAGGGACTGCAGGGCAAGACTGCAGCCTTGCTGAGAACATCAGAAAAATAGCCTGCAAGTGCCCAGTCAGTAAAGGGGGGTGTCAAAAGGCACCATGAGCACACTGGAACTTAAAGTCCAAACAGTAACCTTACTGTTCAACTCAGTTTTCCTTCTCTTTCCTTGTGTGTTTCCTAGTGAAAGAGAGTGCTTGCTGATACCTCAAAAGGCTAGGGCTACACACTGCCCAGGGACAACAGGGACAATCAGCACTGTCGCTATGAGTTGTTTGGGTCATGATCCTTTGTAACCAAATTAGAACATCCCTGTTACATTTTGGAAGGTGGGATGTTTTAGGTGAATAGAAAAAAAAAAATGTAATGGGCAGAGAGCTTTCAAGAATAATTTACTGCAGCTTAGCAAAGAAAAAAGCCTGTTTTAGTATTCTCTTATCCAGTGTCTGTAGCATTATAAACTTAAGCATGCTTTAAAAATACAGGCATCATTACATTTCACCCCCGTGCATTAACTTTACCTAGCAACTATTTAATTAGACTTTATCTGACAGCTGGATCTAAATTCAGAACTTGGATCCAAAAGGCATCCATGCGATCATGGCTCATGCATATATTTAAAGTTAGAGGAAAGCATTTAATTAGCCCACCATAGACACAGATTTTGGTCAAATACCTGGATCTGGCTGAACAAACACTTGATCCATTTCCTGGTGGAACAGTTACAGGTAGTTACAAGCCTCCTTAGCTTCCATTCTTCCCGACCAGGCTGTGAGAAAGCAGTAGGCAGTGGTAGCTGCAAGCAGCTGATGGCACACCCCAGAGCTAAAGCTGTTGTTTCAGGCTTAGAAACTTCCCATTAAAACCCCGAGTTAAAGGAGCATCGTCTTTCTGTGTGAGGCATCATTAGCGGCCAATACAGCTGCTTCTCTGAGGCGAGCCATGATTTCGGTTCTGCCTCAGCAACTCTTCAGAGAATTCTGCTTCAGTGAGTAGAGGCAGTATCCTAGCAGTGTGTCTGAAATCATCTTCAAGAAAGCATTAACATTCAAAAGGAGTACGGGGGAAAACATCACAGGGCATTCCCATACCTTTTCAAAAATCAAAGCCATAAATCTACCAGTGTCTTGCTCTTCTCTATTGATTGTTGACACTATTTCTCTTTGGGGATGTCAATTAGCACCTTGCAGCAACCAGCCTCCATATCGATCATGGTTTATGACCTTCAGGCCAACTTAATTAATGGAAAGACTTCTAGGGAAGGGCATCAACTTAGCATTTAGGAGATGAAGGAAAGACTCCTTTTCCTAAAAAAAAAAAAAAAAAAAACAACGTTGACCTTCCAGAAAAGCAATGATTATGGGAGGCATTGAGGAAAGTTTAACAAGTAAAAAAGAAAATCCTAATTTCACCACCTGTTTGTGAATTTACTAGGTGGTGGGTTGCCAGGTCCACTCTCCTCTGGGCAGCCTGCATGATTGTGACCTTGGCAGGTACCCCACCCCACACAGGCCATCTGAGCCCACTTGGTGAATAAAGATAGACCTTCACTGAGAAAAAGTTGTACTAATTCTAAAGATTCTGGTTACATGGCACAACACTTATACTATTTTCCTTGGACAAAGTACCTAAATAAATTGGAAAAATATTATAGGATAAAATTCATCTAAAAAAAAAAAAAAGTGCTTCTCTTGAAAGCATTCAGCCTAATCCTCAAGATGGAACATCCTTGATTTTTGGCAAATCACCACTTTCTTTGTTGAATTGGAAGAACAATTAGCAACAACACCCACCCACCAAATAATGGGGTGCAAGCTATTCAAAGCTAAGTCTCCCTGTGCCTGTCAGCTCTGCTGTCTCTTTGGCTCTCCTGAGAAGCTGGCCATGACCCAGTAGCTCTAGGGGACTAGAATGGAGCTCATTCTCTAAGAGGAAACCCCCCACCTGCTAGCAAGAGACAACAATCCTGGATAAGCCTCCGATCCAAGGAAATTCAAATGCTAAGGGTTAGAGTCTAATATCAGAATCAAATGCTTCACAAGGACATGAAGGTATTTTCCCCAGATGTTTTCCAGACTTTTTAACCGAATTTCCTTTCCAATTAGTGTAACTTACTATATTTTCTCTCTCTCTCTCTCACATACACAAAGACACACAGACACACAAAACAGTGGAACAAATGAAATCCAACAGAGCACTGTCATTCAATACTAACTGGTATCCATGCTTTTCAGCCGACGGTGCTGGTGAACGGAGCACCCTGCTCGGTAATGCTAACAGAGTGTGATTCAGGGAACAATCTGACCCCACCCTCACTTATATACTTATCATTCCATGGGGTAAACAAGGACTCTAGTTAGAAACGAGCCAGGTTACCACCAGTTCCCTGCCCAGGGGCCCCTCAGATATTGTTGTCATCTATAGACAGTAGAGGTGGCAGGGAACACGAGAGGGCTGTGGTTGTTCTCTAGCTACTATGCAGCCTGAGCCCATCCCAAGGAGATGAGTGCCTGGCCTATTTTTAAAACTCTTCAGAGAAGTAGATTCCAAAACCCCCTCTGACAACCTCTGTTTAAACTAACTCCTCCATTGCTTACTTCCTCTCAGTGAGTCAGCGCATTTTCTCTTCTATCCCCTCTGTGGTCATTAACCACTGCAAGCTTCTGTTAGAATGCTCTTCCACAAAGGAAGCTGAACTAGGTAAGCCAAAGAACATTTGATGAAGATCTGCTGCTACAAAGATCTTCAGGCCAAGTTTGGATATTTCTTTTATAAGATAATTATCATTGGAATGATCAGTATCAGCCCTTCTCCCCTCCAGTTACATTATGATAGTCGTCATGAGCTGAAACAGTGAAGAAGGACTTACAAAAAGTTTCTCTCTTTGAACGTTTCATAGTAGGTTCCAGTCCTTTTGTTTTTGATAATCGTTATAGTTGTTTGAATTGCTCCCCAAATTTCTGCTTTCTAGTCCAGCTTTAAACAGGAACATATAAGGCTGCACAGAGATGTTTCATGTTTCAGACTAACATGAAATTTGGTGAAATAGGATGATTTCATAGGTTATATATACTATGCTTCTCTGATCCCAGGGTTATTCCTGAATGTCAATTCAGTCTTTTTACCACATGATACCCTGAGTTAGTATTGTTAGAAATCTATTTTAAGAACTTTTCCTACCTTCTAATTTCATCTCACTTTTAATGTTCTTTAGGTTACAGTTCTTTCCTAAAGTTCTCATACTGCACTTTTCCATAAAGAAGTAGACAATGAATATGAGGAAAAGGTCATGAGCTGCCAAGCTTTATGTCAACACAAGGCTGTACTATTATTAATTATCATTGTTTCTTTCTGACTCTACCTAATTCTCAAAATCAAATTGAATTGATTCTTGGTATAATTTTCAAAATAGAAACATGATTTTCTTTTCATTTTCATCACTAGTGGTTAAAAAAATCTTTTCTTCCTTCTTTTAGGTAAAATTTTCTTTGACGCTATTCAAGAAACATTAAGTTCATTCATTGCGAATCAGATATGTCCTGTGTTAAGTGTGCTCAGAATAAAAGCTATAGGTGCTACGTCCCTGCTTGAGTTTGTTCAGGTTGTGTACTGCACAAGTCTAGGCGGCTTCCTAGTAAGAACCCTAGGAGCTTACCTTCCAGCCATGCTTGCTAAGCTTCTTGACAGATAAGCCCACCTCCACTATTCCCCACTTCCTCCCCTTCCCTTCGCTACTCACCCAGCAGGCATCTGAATCATGTTCTTACAGGACCTGATTTCACAAGGTCATCTGTAGCTTTTAATTGCCTGAACCAAAAAAAAAAAAAAGAAAAAACTCTTTAGCATTAATCTTTCTTGTTCTTTGTGACAACATTGGACATAGCTGACCACTCTTTTCAAGGAAGGAATGGGGAAAAGAATACACAGAGTAAGATGGATGGGGTGGCAAGAATGGACATGACAGCTCTTAGAGCCCCTCTCCTTTGTTAACTTCTGCCTTCAGAGGTTCTCTTTAGCCTTCCAAGTCTAAAGCCAAGTGTAACTTATGTGACTACCAGCAAATGTGAAATTGAGGATGTGAAAAGAGGCTGGGATATGCACTAATGACTCTACCACTTTCAATTCATTAAAAGAGAATTGGAAGTCAGTTTAAGTGTGTCTTTTTAAAATGCCTTCTTAGTTTAAAAAAATCAATGCATCATGTAACATAAAGTTAAAAAAAAAAAAGTCAAGATGAGCTCTAATAGCCCTCTGATTTGCCAGGTCTAAGTATAAGCTTATTTATCCACTTGGCTATCTTCACAGGTCAGTGAACATTCAAAGCTCAAGGGAATAGTTGGAAAGATTTAATAATATTTATACCAAGCCTATAAATAAGGATCTATACTCAAGCATTATTAAAAAGCAAGCAGGTTAAAGTCCAACTGCAAATTGGCAGCCTCCTGGTTTAATCTTTTCTTGAACGCATTTCTGTACCATCACATCTGTTGTCTGGTGAATGCTCAATTAGTCGTCGATGAAGCTGGAGCTCAGAGAAATATAAAAATGAAAATGACAGACAAACAATGTGCAACTCAGTGGAATTACATTTGAAAGAAAGAAAACCCTAATAGAATTTCATACTTGTCAGGATTACAGATTGCCCTAAAAATTATCGAGTTTATTTCTCCCTAAATCAAAAACAGTAAAACATATAGGAATGAAATGTATCATGCTCATAAAAAAGCTGATGTCTCATCCTAAAAAGGAACAGCTTCACAAAACGTATCATATTAATTCTATTTAGAGATAATATTTGCAAAATTTTAGTTATTCTAATTACTGCATGAAAATATAAGAACATCACTATGGCTTATTCACTGCTCAAAGGAAATTCATACTGAGCAGTTAACATCCTGGTGGGTAAATTTATTCTTTTAAAATGACTTGTACAATAATAACCATTTGCTTAATGACTTTGAAATACTTAATGCCTTTAAAATGTCATATAAAGTACCAATTAGGGTTTTATACAAACCATCCCTCTAAATTTTTATGCTGTCATTTTGGCAGGGTTCTTTCTTTCTGTTCCACAGCTGCACTGTAGAAGAGAAGATACATGGAAAACTTGAGGATTAAGCAGCTTAGAACATTAAGATGATTTATAAAATGAAATAGAATGTATCTGAGAATTACTGACCTTTTAGCCTGACTTTAATACCTGACAAACGTCTGGAACTAAAAATCTTGCCACTGAAAAATCAATTTGAAAACACTCAGAGGAGAGAAAAATCATACGAAGCAGTTAAAAAATCCTTGTTAAAAATATAGTGAAAAACCAATCTCAGTTCCTGATATTTAAAGTTGTAGAAATTACTGAAAGAAGGCGGAGGAAATAGTAAAAAACAGCAGTTATGATGTGTGATCACTGAATACAAACTTCAGCTGATTCAACACTACTTTTTATGAGTAACATAATTAGTTGCTGATTGAAAAAATGTTTAAGTTTACAATCATGTCAATGAGATCAGTCATAAGTTCTAGTCATATGGCATATTATTTTAAAAGGCAGGTATTAAGGGTATATATTTCTCTTTTGATTCTACACCCAAAGTTTGTAAGAGGCCTGCCATCTATAATTTTTCCTTTAAATAATATATATGAAATGTTTATGTATGCTGCTGCTGCTGCTAAGTTGCTTCAGTCATGTCTGACTCTGTGCGACCCCAGAGACAGCAGCCCACCAAGCTCCCCCATCCCTAGGATTCTCCAGGCAAGAACACTAGAGTGGGTTGCCATTTCCTCCTCCAATGCATGAAAGTGAAAAGTGAAAGTGAAGTCGCTCAGTCGTGTCCGACTCTTAGCGACCCCATGGACTGCAGCCCACCAGGCTCCTCCATCCATGGGATTTTCCAGGCAAGAGTACTGGAGTGGGTTGCCATTTCCTTCTCCGATGCATGCATGCATACCAAGTCACTTCAGTTGTGTCTGACTCTGTGTGACCCCATGGACAGCAGCCCACTAGGCTCCTCTGTCCATGGAATTCTCTAGGCAAGAATACTGGAGTAGGTTGCCATTTCCTTCTCCTATGTTTATGTATAGCAAGTACATAAATGTTATAAATCACCTGTGTTTCTGTTACTAATATTAAATTACATCCATTTAATTTATAAATAAAATAGCATTAATATTACATTTTATCACAAGCTTGTTAAGCTTGCAGATTTAAGGGGTGGGCCCTGGCCCAGATTATTTAATTAAATCAGGCCAAGAATCTATATTTCAAATAAGAAACCAATATGATTAATGAGGTAGTGTGTCTGAAGTCTACACTTAGAAAGTAATGTAGTTAAATTTTTTTCCTCTCGGTGAATATTTGGCCATATTAGGCATTTTAACCCTATGAGGAAAGAACCTTAAGCTTAAAATTTAGGGTATCATGTACCTCTTTGACACTCCAGTACTCTTGCCTGGAAAATCCCATGGATGGAGGAGCCTGGTGGGCTGCAGTCCATGGGGTCGCTAAGAGTCGGACACGACTGAGCGACTTCACTTTCACTTTTCACTTTCATGCATTGGAGGAGGAAATGGCAACCCACTCTAGTGTTCTTGCCTGGAGAATCCCAGGGACGGTGGGGCCTTGGTGGGCTGCCGTCTATGGGGTCGCACAGAGTCGGACATGACTGAAGTGACTTAGCAGCAGCAGTACCTCTTTGAAAAAATGGATTGAATGCCTGAACCAATTATTAGAAAAATGCATACAGCCTGCTTTGAAAAACTGACTGAAATGCCCATTCAGAACACATGCATCTCCTCTTTTTTTTTTCTTCCCCTGCTCCTCCCCTTCTTACCTCTTGCTAAAGTGGTAGTAAACAGTGGCAGGAATAGAAGCCCATGGTGATAAAGACAACATAGTGGAACAAGAGGCAGAGAGAAAGTACTTCTGAGAGAGGAGTGTGGATGGAGGAGCATTGACTAGTGATGCTGAGCTTTGGAAACATACACAGGAGGCTGCAGCTTTGTAAGGGGTGACTATGCCAGGGAAGACTAGGGTCAAAAAGAAAAAAGGGGCTAAAAATAAGAAGTGGAAGGCCTGGGGACAAATGAGTGACCCCACTGCCTTCCAAGATTGTAGAGGTAACTAACTGGTAGGCCAGAATCTGATGTAACTATCAAGATGGGTGGTGGTGGGGACTGAGTGAAGTCATCCCTTTGATGGAAGGAAGAGCACAGATGTCAATGTTGACCAAATAGGGAAGAGTGAGGTCAATTTGTTAATAAGAAAATATCAAGAGAACTAAAAGGAGGAACTGTTAAAATTTCATTCTCCCTGAGGAACGCCAAAGAATTGATGCTTCTAAAACTGTGGTGTTGGAGAAGACTCCTGAGAGTCCCTTGGACTGCAAGGAGATCCAACCAGTCCATTCTGAAGGAGATCAGCCCTGGGTGTTCTTTGGAAGGAATGATGCTAAAGCTGAAATTCCAGGACTTTGGCCACCTCATGCGAAGAGTTGACTCATTGGAAAAGACTCTGATGCTGGGAGGGATTGGGGGCAGGAGGAGAAGGGGACAACAGAGGATGAGATGGCTGGATGGCATCACTGACTCGATGGACGTGAGTCTGAGTGAACTCTGGGAGATGGTGATGGACAGGGAGGCCTGGCGTGCTGTGATTCATGGGGTCGCAAAGAGTAGGACACGACTGAGCAACTGAACTGAACTGAGGTTAGCCGTGAGAGATGAATACTGCACAGAGTAGCTACTTTTCAGTATAAGCCTTTCTTTCTGAGTAATTTGACTATTTGCAATTTCACTTTACAAAGTCGGTCGGTGTAGTATGAGCCAAATATTAAGAAGTAAATAAAAACCTTACCTGAAACCCATTGAGTCTCTTTACAGGATCATCCTGAGGACCATCAGTGAATGGTTGGATAATTCTTTGAGAACAGAGGCTTCCTCACATGCCCAGAATCACCCCTCAAGGGCTGTGGTCCATTCTGTATGCAAGTAAACAGATCCTTCTCTGTCTTCCTCAAACATCTTGTGTACACTTAAAATCTGATTTCTTGTAATCACATGCAGTGCCCTAAAATCTAAACTATTGGCCTGGTTTCCCCATATCACTCTTACAACCTCTATTTTATGTGTGTTATCTATTCACTTATGTTTCTAACTTCTGTTTAATTATTTATCCATTTATTTTTGTGTATACACTTATTTCCCATTAAACTTTAGAATGTTTGAAGAAAGCTATGAAGTACAATAGGTTATATGTTATTAGTGGTAGCAGACAAATAAAAAATTTTATTATGTATTCGGTGAATTTTCCCATTGCTAGGAAAGGCTTGATGTACTTGTTCTCAAGTTTTGAAGGATACAATCATTTTCAAATGCTTGTTTGGCTGAAATACTAAACATCAGATCAGATCAGATCAGATCAGATCAGTCGCCCAGTCGTGTACGACTCTTTGCGACCCCATGAATCGCAGCACACACTAGGTATTTTATAAACTTTATTTTGCAGCAATTGTACATAAACAAAAGCAATAGAATATACTTGAGTTTATTCAGTCTATATTACTACCACAGAAGTGAAAATACTGCTTAGTAATTTAATAGGGACTGAATATACAATTCAGTAACAGTTTGCAGAGAGCTTGTGAAAAAGTTGGCTCTTCATTTGAAATGCTCAAGAACAACACTTTTAAATGACCCGAGATAGAGCCGATATCAGCCCGGTCTCACTTGCATTTGCTTTTGTCCTCATGAGAATGCCCTTCAGCATTAGTTTCAGGAAGGGGCCTGGTTTTGTTCTCAACATTTTTCTTAATTCAAAAGTAGATATGGGGTCAATTGAGAAAAATGAACATTTCGTGTTCCCAATAGTCCCATAATCAGTATTGCATATCACGAATATGGTTAGGGGCTTGGGTCAAATGCCAATACAATGTTCAGTGGACTATGGATTACTAATGTAAGCCAAGAAAAGCTGTGTTTGCAAATGCAAAAAGGATGAAGAAAAATCTCTTCATGGTTCCCTGCACATGCCCATATCTGTAGGCCAAGTCAGGGGGGCAGAATGGGACATTCGTCATTAACAGAGACCCCTTTCCTGGTCCAGCCTTTAAGGATTAGCCTCTATGATCCAAGATGAGCCCTCGCTGGCTCCTGAGTCTCCTCTGTCTTCATTCCCCTCTAGGGATAGAGTGCATGTTTTGTGTGGCTACCTGATTATAGTCACTTGCATCTTTTTTTTTTTTTTTTTTCCAGTCCCTTCTCTTTTTGTAGTCTCATCACTAAAAACCACCACGTTTCCTATTCCTAAGCCATCTATTTATTGAAAATAATAAATTACCTTTCTTCCCTCACGTATTGTCCATTCAAAGGCTACCTGGTTCAGAATACTAAATAGGACAAATAAGAATAATGGAATTTATATTTTCAACTCCTGTCAAAAACTACTCATTTTATCATCTTAATATCTAACACCACAAAAGCAACAGTAAAATAATGATGATGATAATTAGAATAACAACACAATTACAATAATATAATTCAGCAAGCTTGTACCTTTGGTCTCCTTTGACTTTTGAGTCTTACAGTAGCAAGACTTGAACCCTTTTACATGTTTTTATCTATCAAAAGGTATGTGTGTGTGTGAGTATGAATTTGTTAAGGCTTTCTGATTAGACTGTAAGGTACTTGAGAATAAAGAAAGCTGAGTCTCTTATTAATGTATTTTTCACTTGACTGGCTATAATATTAGCAGAGGTAATAATTTATCCACAGACTTCACTCTTTGTTACAGATCGTCCTAAATAAACATCGTAGTGGTATTTTTCCTAGTTATTTTCTCTTGCAACATCATTGTCGTACTTTGCCTGTCATATTAAAATAAGTCCAACCAGGCATAACCATTAATTACTGACTTCCAACCAGTAATCTTCATTCGTATCAGTCAAAAGCAGCTAGATAATTCTGTGATTCTGAAAAAAAAAACTTCAGTGGAAAAAATAAGAAAAACTTTTTTTCTCACTGCACATTCATTAAGGGTCATGTGGGGACTCTGCTCCGATGTCATTATTACCCTCATCCCAAGATTCAGACAGGGGGGCTGGTGTCTACCAGATATGAAGGTAGAGAGGAGAGAGAGCATGGCATGTGTGTGCTAGTTCTTAAGACCTCTGCCAAGTGGCTTCAGTTTCACTGGGCAAAGCAAACATCATGGCCACATCTGAATTTAATAGGCTGAGTAGTATAATCCTTCCCTAGATAGGAACACAGAGCACCGAGTGACACAGTCTACCATTACAGTTAACTAGAGTTTTACCCTTTACAGAGTGACTTCCCATAGATTACTCATCTACCTAAGTCAGTTGTGTCTGACTCTTTGTGACCCCCATGGACTGTTGCCCACCAGGCTCCTCTGTCCATGGAATTCTCCAGGCAAGAATACTGGAGTGGGTTGGTATTTCCTTCTCCAGGGGATCTTCCCACCCCAGGGATTGAATGCAGGGTCTTCTGCATTGCAGGCAGATTCTTTGTCTCCTGCGCCACCAGGGCAGCACAGCCTCCCTCCCCTGCCCATAGATTATGTCCCCACAATAACCTTTCTTTTGGCATCTCAGGATCCTTGAGCTTTAATCTTCTTCAGACTATCTCCCACCCAGCTCCACCTCATACGGGTCAGATCTCCTGCTTACCCCTCTTTGCTTCCCCTTTTCTTCTAAGTCTCCACTTGGATTCTGATGTCTAGGTTCATTTGCTTTCTTTAGCCTCTGATCTATTGGGTCCTCTTCTGGGTTACATCTTATTTCCTTTCTAGCTGGGTGCCATAAGGCAGTATTTTGAGCATGTTGTCTTTCTGATACAATCCCAGAACATTTTGGCTCTTGCACAATGGGTTTCCACAGCCTGACATTTCTCGGTCCACTCCCATACCCTGGCTCCAGCCTAATGGATCATGCATCATACCGGTTCCTCACAGGGACCATATTATCCCAGGATACAGAATGTTAGTATTATTTTATATCTATGTAGACATTGGAAACGGAGAAGACAATGGCACCCCACTCCAGTACTCTTGCCTGGAAAATCCCATGGATGGAGGAGCCTGGTAGGCTGCAGTCCATGGGGTCGCTGAGGGTCGGACACTACTGAGCGACCTCACTTTCACTTTTCATTTTCACACATTGGAGAAGGAAATGGTAACCCACTCCACTGTTCTTGCCTGGAGAATCCCAGGGACAGGGGAGCCTGGTGGGCTGCCCTCTATGGGGTCACACAGAGTCAGACACGACTGAAGTGACTTAGCAGCAGCTTAGCAGCAGACATTGGAAAAGCCCCTGATGCTGGGAAAGATTGAAGGCAGGAGGAGAAGGGGACAACAGAGAATGAGATGGTTGGATGGCATTACCGACTCAATGGACATGAGTTTGAACAAGCTCTGGGTGTTGGTGATGGACAGGGAAGCCTGATGTCCTGCAGTCCATGGGGTTGCAAAGAGTCAGACACGACTGAGTGACTGAACTGAACTGAACTGAACTGATGTAGGCATGGTTTGGGGAGGTGAAGTGGTTTTCTCAGGAACACAACGATCACATTTAAAATATTTTTGCCCATCTCTCTCTCTTCTGCAGGGCCTAAGATAGACATGGTAGTGTCTAAAAATATCTGAGTTTGATAGAGGCCTTTGGGAAAACGGTGATATTCATTTCTTAGTGGGGGCAGGGAAGGTGGATGTAGACACTACATGAGATTGCATCCAATCTGAATTTTAAGCATTGCCCCTCTGGTCTGCAGGAATGTCTTTTTCCAGCAAATTGAGAAACAGCATGGCCTGGATGAATCTGAGGGGTGTATGGGTGGGAGGGAGCCAGATCTCCACAATAAGGCATCCAACCATTCTTGGGTTTGATATCCTTAGGGGAATCTAGGTGCCCCTTTTCATCATTCTGACCTACTTGCAATGTTTCAAAAATGTTTTTTTTTGCTAATTAGAGATTATTCATATCTGTCTTACTTATTCTCCTGTGCCATCTTTTGTTGTTGTACTGGTTTTTTCCAACTATACAGAATTACTAAAATCTTTCTTATAACTACCCTGACCTTGGCCAACCCCTCTCCCAGATCCATGTAGAATCAGAATTTTAAAAGCATGGCATCATTTCAAATAAGGTAGAAATGATTATTTAGGATAGAACTCCTCAAGGCATAAACATTGTCTAATGGATCTTGCTTCTTTGCGGTCCTCTGAGGAGAACATAAGCCTGAGGCCTTTGTGAATGCAGAGGCAAAAAGCTCCTCAGAGCAAAAAGAAAAGAAAAAGGGAAAAAACCCACCCTCATACCTGAAGTCCATGTTCTTAATGGGGATGGACCCATTTAGCTTCTTGCATGGATTTTGAGTTTTGAGGTTAACACAGATCTTGAAGTAGCCACCATGAATATAACAAGACTGCTAACCCAACTAGGGGGCAGCTGAGATCTCTTGGTCTTTTGCTGCCTGCCTCACCTCTTATATTTAGACAGTTAAATTTGCCCTTGAGTTAAGTTCTACATTACAGGTGGCTCCAAACTGGGCATAGCACTGGATCTGGGGGGATATATCATCTAACTTTTAATTGCACATAATTGCATGTAAATTATTATGACTTGATTTAAAGCAGAAATATTCATCAATATTTTTATGTTCATGTTTTATATTATAAAATCATTTCTCAAAAACCCTCTAGTTAGTGGCTTGGAACCAAAAGTGAGCTCCACACTCCATCTCTAGGATGTTTTACTGTAGGAAGTATCAATAAATATGGCAATCAATGTTCTGCTACTCTAAGAATATTGAGTTCCTTTATTTTAGGGAAAATGGTTTTGAGTCTCAGGCTATATATTATAATTAGAATGCAAACAAACTGTAGTTTGAGGGAATTTTATATCATTTTGGACATGATAACACATTCAGAACACTGTAATCTACTGAGAAAAGAGGATGAAAAGTTACCTAACACTCCTGGGCTCTTTGGATTGTGACATGGGGGAGGCAAAGTAGTATAGACAGGTTTGTACTCTTACAATGGCTGTGGGACCAAGTCATCTTCAACTCTGGCGTCCCACACTCCCCGGCTATTAAGAAGGTTATAACTAGACCTAAAATTCTAGATTCTCCATCTATCACATGCCCAGAAGAAACAAGTCACCACTGTTTTCCCACGCTTGGAAGAGCTTCAGTTCAGTCACTCAGTCATGTCCAGCTCTTTGCGACCCCATGGACCATAGCACACCAGGCTTCCCTATCCATCACCAACTCCTGGAGCTTGCTCAGACTCATGTCCATTGAGTCAGTGATGCCATCCAACCATCTCATCCTCTGTCATCCCCTTCTCCTCCTGCCTTCAATCTTTCCCAGCATCAGAGTCTTTTCCAATGAATCAGTTCTTCACATCAGGTGGCCAAAGTATTGGAGTTTCAGCTTCAGCATCAGTCCTTCCAATGAATATTCAGGACTGATTTCCTTCAGGATTGATTGGTTTGATCTCCTTGCAGTCCAAGGGACTCTCAAGAGTGTTCTCCAACACCACAGTTCAAAAGCATCAATTGGAAGAGCTTACCAGAACACTTATCACCTCCATCAGGATAACTGGAGGTAGTACAAGCCCTTCTACCTCTGCAGGGTAGAATGGGCCACCTGTGCTTCAGGAGGAAATTTTCATCTGGAGGATGAGAGAGATTTCTTGCATTTTCTCACATGACTTTCAGTAAAGTAGCTTGCAATATTGCCTTATAGACTGCTTCATTCATAGACAGAAGGAATGGAGGAACTCTACATTAGTATTCGCTTTGAGTCTTCACCTGCAGAGTTAGAAGTCAGCTGTTGGAAGCTAAGGACGTAAGGCTCTGAAGTGTGGTGAGATGTGGGAAGCTCCTCTTCCTTTTTCAGGAACTTCTATCCAGCTCTAACATATATGCTGGCCATTCTCTGGGGCAGAAGAGAGAAGCAGGTCTATTGTAGATGAAGCACAGGAGCAACTTCGATACACAATCCTACCTTTAAAATTGAAAATATCAGATATCTAGAAGCATTTTGCACAATCTGTTAGAGTATCAAATAGTTCAACATTGCCTGTAAACCCCCCATCATAGGGAATTATGCTGTTACTCTGAAATGCTTGCTCTTTATTCTTACAGATGAATGATGGAAAAGAAAAATTCAGTTCCACAAGCACATTTTCATAAACACAAAGAAAACTAATTCAAATCCATCATGATTTGAGTAATTGGTTCAATTCAACTGAGTGGCTGGTAATAGCACTGTCTATGTTCCTTTCAAAGGTTACTGTTTATAATAAGGAAATAAATTCAATGGATTTCAAGCAGAAGCATATTCTAAAAAGACCTAACTAAAGAGTCGTTTCAGAGAATAGTTAGAAATCATGACCCTTTTATTGGTACTTCCAACAGAAAGCTTCTTGGAACGATTTGCTAGATGAGAGTTTGCCATTAGGATTTCTTCATAAAACAATCAACTAAGTACCTATATTCAAACATCCTTACCATTTTGGAATCTGGTCATATTAAACCAGAATGTTATTTCAAAATTATTTCTATTGTTAGCAATTGTCGTTTGTGTTGGCTTCTCCAGTTCTCTGACCCATCTGTAAATGATCCTCAGAAACTTCCCATCCACTATAGTTCAGTTCCTCGGTCAGCTTGGCCTTGTACTCAAATGACTCTCCTCCATGGGATCAGCAAAATCTTATATAAATAATTCATAAATTAAACTTCACTTTAAAAATTAAATGAACAGATTATAAACATAGAAAAGAATGACAGCTAATGAAAGGTTAAGAGTTCATAGTTACCATCAACATAAGACAAAAAAGCAATTTAAATGGTGGCCTTGTTTTTCTTTTTTCTCAGTTTCTCTCTGCCTATATTCCATGTATGTAACGTGGGGCTAATCATAGTACTTACCAATCTCCTAGCATTGTCGTAAGGATTAAGCAAATTAAATTTATATAAAAGAGCTTAGAATAGCTTCTGGGACATAAAAGTATATGCTTTTATATAAGTACAAGCTAGTATATAATCACAAATTTTACTTTTTCTCTTCTGATTGTACCAATAATAATGACATATCTTCCCATGATAAAAGTATATTATAATTTTTCACTGCAGCATAAATCCAACGAATTCAAACGGTTTTATGATTTTAAAATCTACTACCTATCCTTCAATTGGAATTGAAACCCTAAAGATACATTGTATTCTATTCTGGAACATTAACATGTATGTTACAGTTATTTTTATTAAATTTTCACTATGTATCAAACACCTTAAACGTGCTTTACATGTGATGGTTTATTTAATCCTCAGAAATTAGATATTGTTATCCTAATTTTGCAACTGAGACACAAACTGTTTTCTTGACTTGCCCAATATCACACAGGTAGAAAAGCGACGAATGAGGAATTTAAGTGGAGGCAGTTGGCCTCAAGAGACCACTTGATTAACCTATATACTCTTTCTTTACATGGCTGGAAAATACCTCATTTAATTCCTGAGCTAACAGCTACTATTATGCAATAATGGATATGTCAGTATATAACTATTGCCATCTATAAATCAGAGGAGCTGCCCAAGTTCAGATTCTTTACAAGGGACACAATTTTATTTAATGAGCAAACTGTCACATCATGGATGTCCCATCTCCCTCATTATACTTTAACCTCCATGAGTAGCTTTTTATCCTCCAGAAAGTCCTGTATGCATGAAGTCAGCCCTTCATAAACACCAGGACTGCTGTGATCCCTTCCCACCTGATGGTAAACATTACAAAATTCCATTTGAGTGAGGCGATTTTTCCACTCCTGATTTAAGACTAGTTTCCCCTGCCAGCACTTCTTCCCTATACCACACATCTGGTCAAGTCAGCCCTGGGTTATCTGGAGGGCCCCACCTGGCAAGGCTTTGTCTTCATTCTTCTGTAGCCATCTGCATCTATCTTGCTTTTAAAGGAAAGCTATCATTCAGGCCTTGATGTAAATATGGGACTCTCGAGACAATATTAGCTTGAGAGCCGATGTTGTCAGGTATAGGGCTTCAAGGACTTCTAAGGAGCCCTGGGTTGGGTGATACAGATCATATGATGGGTCTCAGGATTTTCTTTCAGATATATAATGTGCTAAGTTAATATATTTAAACTATGTCCAACAAAGACAGCTAGCTATATCTAGCCCTGTAGCTTTCCCTGTATTCCATAACAGCGGCATAGCTGTGATAAAGCAGAAGCACAACGTTTCTACTCAATGGTACATATTCCAGTTCTCCCACTTCTCAAACTCTATAAACTCAGGTAATTCACTAACCTTTTCAAGACTCAGTTCCCTTGGATGTCAGATTGGGAGACGTGTGCTAGCCCTCTCCATTCGCTGTCCATGAGTGTGGTTTTGCTCTTTAATTGATTCCAGGGAGCAATTTAACAGCTGAATGTGTCTTTTAAAAGACTTACTGTGTAAGGAGATAATAATGAATCCAGATCATCATTCTTTTTTGGTTGGTTTGGTTTTTTGTTTTTATTGAAGAATGGTTGATTTATAACATTATATTAGTTTCAGTGCACATCATAGTGGTTCTGTATTATATAGATCATGCTCTGTTAGAAGTTATTACAAAATGCTTATAATTTCTTGTGCTGTACCAGATATCCATGCTGTTATCTATTTTATGCATGGTAATTTCTATCTTATCCTTCACCCCTTTTTTGCCCCTCCCGACTTCCCTCTCACTACTAGTAACCACTAGCTTGTTTTCTATATCTGTGGGTCTGTTTTTCTTTTGCTATATACATTCATTTTCTTTTCTAGATTTCACATATAAATGATATCAAACAGTATTTGTTTTTCTCTCTCTGACTTATTTCACTAAGCATAATATTCTCTAGGCCTAACATTCATGCTGCTGCAAATGGTGGAATTTCATTTGTTTTATGGGTAAATAACATTCCATTGTAGGGCTACATTCCATTGTAGTTCAGTTGGTAAAGAATTCACCTGCAATGCAGGAGACCCTGGTTCAATTCCTGTGTTGAGAAGATCCGCAAGAGAAGGGATAGACTACCCACTCCAGTATTCTTGGGCTTCCCTTGTGGCTCAGATGGTAAAGAATCTGCCTGCAATGCAGGAGACCTGGGTTCAATCCCTGGGTTGGGAAGATCCCCTGGAGAAGGGAAAGGCTACCCACTCCAGTGTTCTGGCCTGGAGAATTCCATGGACTGTATAGTCCATGGGGCTGCAAAGAGTCGGACACGACTGAAAAACTTTCACTTCACAACATTCCATTGTACATATGGAATGTCACATCTCCTTTATCCATGCATCTATTGAAGGACATTTGGGTTGCTTTCTTATCTTGACTGTTGTAAATAGTGCTGCCTTGAAGGGGTTCATGTATCTTTTAGAATTAATGTTTTTGCTTTTTCCGAATATATACCCAGGACGGGAATTTCTAGATCAAGTGGTAGTTCTCTTTTTAGTTTGTTTTGAAAAACTTCCATACTGTTTTCCATAGCGGCTGCACCAATTTACATTCCCACCGGCAGTATACACGAGTTACCTTTTCTCCACATCCTCGCCAACATTTGTTACTTGTAGACTTTTTGATATTAGCCATTCTGACAGGTGTGAATTTATATCTCATTGTGGTTTTGATTTGCATTTCTCTAATATTTAATGATGTTCATGTGCCTGTTGGCCATCTGTATGTCTTCTTTGGAAAATGCCTATTTAGATCTTCTGCCAAGTTTTTTCATTAGATTGTTTGTTCTTCTGATATTAAGTCATATGAGCTATTTATATGATGTGAATAATAACCACTTATCAGTCATATCATTTGCTAATATTTTGTCCTATTCCCATAGCTTACTATTTGTTTTGTTAATGGGTTCCTCTGCTCTGCAAAAGCTTTTAAATTTAATTATGTCCCATTTTGTTTATTTTTGCCTTTATTTCTTTTGCCTTAGGAGACAGATCCAAAAAAGCACATTGTTACAATTTATGTCAAAGAGTGCTCTGCCTATGTTCTCTTCTAGGAGTTTTATGGTTTCAGGTCTTACATTTAGATCTTTAATCCATTTTGAGGTGTTTTTTTTTTTTGTATATGATATTAAAGAATGTTCTAATTTCATTCTTTTACTTGTAGCTGTACAGTTTTCCTAACACCACTTATTGAAGAGACTTGTCTTATCTCCATTATATATTCTTGCCTCCTTTGTTCCAGATTAATTGACCACAGGTGGATGGGTTTATGTCTGGGCTCACTATTCTATTCCCATTGAGTTATGTGTCTTTTTTTTGTGCCAGTATCATGCTGCTTTAATTACTATAGATTTGTAAGGATCATTCTTGAAAACTAGTTCTTTATTCCCTCTTCCTCATGTTTTCCCTCTCTTTTAAGGCATTAATAGACATGATACTCAGAAACTTTTCAGAGAAACGGAATATTGAAAATGTCCTTCAAAAACATGTACCCAGTCAAATAATGATCAGGACTCAACAAATGAAAACATGAAATAGGATTGAGAATTGTAAGTCTCCTAAACTTCAAAGGTAAGGCATTAACCCATTTTGAACCCAAAATGGCTAACTAGGCAGCAGGGAAGAGATTGAGAATTTAGAGATCAGCTATGTGGGAGAATCTTGAGGAAGCATTTCTTCTATGCCCATCATTCTTTCATACATTAAACTCTAGGCCTGGATTCTTTTTCAGCCATAGACCAGCCAAGGCAATATCAGAGAGAATGGAAAATTATTCTTCAATTCTCTTCACAGTGCACATTTATTTATTAATATTTATGAGAATATTTTAGGTGTAAGCACTATTTTCCTTTCCTAGGGATTCAGTTTTCTCATTAAGCCTCATCACAGTGGAAAGAGTTATTTCCTTCTGACTCACTGTCGTGTGGAGTCACCTTAGCTTGTATTAGTTATGATGGCTAAATAATACTGATGGGGAAAACTCCACAAGTAGGAGATGTCTTCAAAATACTAAACAGGAAAAATTGATTGTGGAAAATGTAACTGTCCCTGGCAGTTACTCATTTCCCCCTCAGGGCAGCGCTTTCTTCATGTTTGCATTTTAGAATTTCCTACTTCATATTCGAATTCTGGAGTCAGCAAACTTTCTGTAAAACGCTAGATTGAAAATATTTTCAGTTTTGCAGGCCAGGTAGTATTGATACATACTACTCAACTCTGTTGTAGCGTGAAAGCAGCCAGAGATAATGCATAAACAAATGAGCATGCCCGTGTTCCAATAAAACTTTATTTATAGACACTGAATTTGAATTTCATGTAATTTTCATGTGTCCCCAAATAATTTTTATTTGATTTTTCCTCTAACTACTTAAAAATATGAAACCATACATAGCTCTTTGTTTCAGTCATTAAGTCGTGTCCAACTCTTTGCAACCCCATGGACTGTAGCATGCCAGGCTCCTCTCTCCTCTACTCTCTCTCTGAGTTTGCTCAAATTCATGTCCACTGAGCCAGTGATGCCACCCACCCAAGCATCTCATCTTCTGTCATTCCCTTCTCCTCCTGCCCTCAATCTTTCCCAACATCAGGGTCTTTTCCAGTGAGTCGGCTCTTCTCATCAGGTTGCCAAAGTAGTGGAGCTTCAGCTTCAGCATTAGTCCTTCCAATGAATATTCAAAGTTGATTTCCTTTAGGATTGACTGATTTGATCTCCTTGTTGTCCAAGTAACTCTGAAGAGTCTTCTCCAACACCACAATTCAAAAGCATCAATTCTTCAGTACTTAGCCTTCTTTATGGTCCAAATGTCACATCCATACATGACTGTTGGAAAAACAATAGCTTTACTTATATGGACCTTTGTCAGCAAAGTGATGTCTCTGCTTTTCAATATGCTGTCTTGGTTTGTCATAGCTTTCCTTCCAAGGTGCAAGCATGTTCTCATTTCATGGCTGCAGTTACTGTCTGCAGTGATTTTGGAGCCCCCCAAAATAAAATCTATCATTGCTTCCAATTTTCCCCATGAAGTGATGGGACTGGATGCTATGATTTTAGCTTTTTGAATGTTCAGTTTCAAGCCAGCTTTTTTACTCTCTTCTTTCACCCTCATCAAGAGGCTGTTTAGTTCCTCTTCACTTTCTGTCATTAAAGTGGTATTATCTGTATATCTGTGGTTGTTCATATTTCTCCTGGAAATCTTGATTCCAGCTCATGATTCCTTTAGCTTGGAATTTCACATGATGTACTCTGCATATAAGTTAAATAGGCAGGGTGACAATATACATCCTTGACAAACTCCTTTCCCAATTTTGAACCAGTCCATTGTTCCATGTCCAGTTCTAACTGTTGCTTCTTGACCTGCATACAAATTTCTCAGAAGACAAGTAAGGTGTTGGCAGTTTGATGTCTGGTTCCTCTGCCTCTTTGAAACCCAGCTTGTCATTTGAAGTTCTCAGTTCATGTACTGCTGAAGCCTAGCTTGAAAGATTTTCAGCATAGCTGTGCTAGCATGTGAAATGAGTGCAGTCTTACGGTAGTTTAAACATTCTTTGGTAATGGAATGAAAACTGACCTTTTCCAGTCCTGTGCCCACTGCTGAGTTTTCCAAATTTGCTGACAGATTGAGTGCAGCACTTTAACAGCAGCACGTTTTAGGATTTTAAATAGCTCAGCTGGAATTCTGTCACCTCCACTAGCTTTGTTCATAGTAATGCTTCCTAAGGCCCGCTTGACTTCATACTCCAGAATGTCTGGCTCTAGGTGAATGACCACACCATCATGGTTATTGGGGTCATTATGACCTTTTTTTAAAAAAAAAAAAATTTTAAGACTATTTTTTATATGGTTCTTCTGTGTATTCTTGAATACCTCTTCTTCTTCATCTTTTTTGCTTCTGTAGATTTTTACCATTTCTGTCTTTTATTGTGCCCATCCTTGCATGGAATGTTTTCTTGATGTCTCAGTTTTTCTTGAAGAGATCTCTGGTCTTTACCATTCTATTATTTCCTCTATGTCTTTGCACTGCTCATTTAACAAGACCTTCTTATCTCTCCTTGCTATTCTCTGGAACTCTACATTCAGTTGTATATATCTTTCCTTCATAGGTATTCAGTTCAGTCACTCAGTCATGTCCAACTCTTTGCGACCCCATGGACTACAGCATGCCAGGCCTCCCTGTCCATCACCAACTCCCGGAGTTTACTCAAACTCATGTCCATCACGTCGGTGATGCCATCCAACCATCTCATCCTCTGTCGTCCCCTTCTCTTCCCGCCTTCAATCTTTCCCAGCATCAGGGTCTTTTCTAGTGAGTCAGTTCTTCACATCAGGTGGCCAAAGTATTAGAGTTTCAGCTTCGGCATCAGTCCTTCCAATGAATATTCAGGACTGATTTCCTTTATGATAGTTAGCTATTGTATAGCCATTAGGCCTGGAGAAGGCAATGGCACTCTACTCCTGTACTCTTACCTGGAAAATCCCATAGATGGAGGAGCCTGGTAGGCTGCAGTCCATGGGGTCGTGAAGAGTTGGACACGACTGAGTAACTTCACTTTCACTTTTCACTTTCAGGCATTGGAGAAGGAAATGGTAACCCATTCCAGTGTTCTTGCCTGGAGAATCCCAGGGACGGGGGAGCCTGGTGGGCTGCCATCTATGGGGTTGCACAGAGTCAGACACGACTGAAGTGACTTAGCAGCAGCAGCTATTAGGCCATACAAAAACAGTTGATGGGCCAAGTATGACTCACAGGCTATTGGTCCCCTACCCTTGTTTTAATTCATCTATATGAGACCTTTGAGAATAACACCCATATTATTCTCATCCAAATGAATTACAGTGATAATCAGATAATCAGCAATGAATATAAATGCTAAGGATCACAAAAATTTTCAAACCAGTATAAGGAAAGAGAAAGAAAGGAAGAACAAGGAAATAAATAACTGAAATGTCACATCTCAAGAGTTGCTGAAATTGGACTGTGCTATTTGGGAAAACATTTCTTAATAAGTTATTTGAAAACATTGCCTTTATGTTTTACTTTGAGAATTTGGGTCACAGTTGAACCTGCTCAGCACTGCTTCAAGAGGCTGCTGGATCTTCACCATGATTAACATCAGAATTGAAATGATGGGATATGAGCCATGATTGTTAATGGAAGTAGTGGCTTCACCGCATTATCATTCTTCATCACAGACAAGAGAAAAAACAAATACAAATAGAAAGAAATCTCCAGCTTGTTAATGTGTTCCAATGATAGCCTTGGGGTTGAAGAGCACTTTCAGTGTAATTCAAATAAGGCTACATCCTTCTGAACCTAAGAGAAAACCTTGAGATGAGGAGATTGCTTCAGAGTTGCATGGGGCTTCTGGGTTTCAGTTGGACATCTTTAACCACACTGAACTCTGCTGATGACTTGTGCTGTGAGTTTATCTAGTGCCCAGGGAAGAAATGGGCTCAGCGCCAGTTCGGAAAGTTTCCTGCTAGTTTCTGTCCTGATCACCATGAACATATTCTTTCCAAATAAATAGCAAGATCTCTGAGAGAGCTAATGCAGGGCATAAGACCAAATCATTTTACTTTCAAATCTATAAACATTTTAAAAATCACACTACTGCATCTAGAAGTTATTAATACAAATCAGTGCCTATCTGCAAGTCTCAGAGCCTCTAAAACTTGGGTAACATGAAAGCACTGTAGAATCCTTTCATTCCAGTTGGAAAAATCTTAGAATTAACAAATTGGAATAAGCTCTGGAAGTCATTTGGCTCTCCTCAACATTTATCAGAACAATGCTTAGGGCATTTAAGGGGGGTGAAACCCCAAGCACCCTCCATACATGTTAGATCTCCTGTCCTAAGATTTATGGTCCTCTAACATCAGATATTATCCTTGTGCCTAATTTACATCCTACGAGACAGCTTAAGCTATACATGGACTTATGTGCATGATAAGTCAATTCATGAATTTCAACCCACTTAAACTTCTTTGTTTATAATTGAAGTATGGTTGATTTACCACTTATACCTCTAACATCAAAACTTAGTTTAAAAAAATTTCTTCTTTAAGTGACTCAACCTTAGTTAGGTCATTAATTGCAATGAGAAAGGAAAATGTATTTTCATTTCAAGTAGCTCATATTTTGGGCTTCCCTAGTGGGAGAAGGCAATGGCAACCCACTCCAGTACTCTTGCCTGGCAAATCCCATGGACGGAGGAGCCTGGTAGGCTGCAGTCCATGGGGTCTCTAGGAGTCAGACACTACTGAGCGACTTCCCTTTCACTTTTCACTTTCATGCATTGGAGAAGGGAATGACAACCCACTCCAGTGTTCTTGCCTGGAGAATCCCAGGGACGGGGGAGCCTGGTGGGCTGCCGTCTCTGGGGTCGCACAGAGTCGGACACAACTGAAGTGACTTAGCAGTGGTTCAGTGGATAAAGAATTTACCTACCATGCAGGGGACACAGATTCAATCTCTGGCTCCAGAAGATCCCCTGGAGAAAGAAATGGCAACCTACTCCAGTATTCTTACCTGGGAAATTCCATGGACAGAGGAGCCTGTGGACTACTGTCCATGGGGTTGCAAATAGTTGGATGCAACTTAGCAAGTAAACCACCAACCAGTTCATATTTCAGCCAGGCTTGGTTAACATGTTTCTGCATGTGGTCTCTAATATATGCATAAATAAATATTGATTAAGTTGTACTGCAGCTAAAGACTAAACAGCAGACAATTACCATGGAGAAGCAAGTAGTTAGAAAAATCATAAGTCAAGGTTCAATATATATATTTCTGTAAATAAAAGGGCAAACAAGTATCAGGCTAAACAAAACCATTTGCCTTTATTACAAATATAAATATTAAAATATTAATTGAACTTGAGTCACTGCTATTCAACTACTATGAGCCCCCAAAATTTTAATGAAGACAAAATACTTTTGTGTTAAATAAACATATGGTTAACAATGAGGAAAGACCTATAAACAAATACTAAGTTTTGTGTTTAGATTTTTCCCAGATGCAAGTAATAAGAATTTCTTTTTTGGAAGAGGTCATAACATAAACATATATTCATATAGATCTCAGTTTTCAGGAAGAATTTAGAAATGTTTCTAAAAAAAGAAGCATCATGGCTATAACTACATTTCATAAATATCTATCAGATATTTACAGGGGGTAGCTCCTCACATTTTTAATTATATTCACTAACTTCTATGATTAGAGAATATTTTTGTTGGAAGTCACCATTTATTGCTTACAATATCTCACTTATTCTCACAGATTCATTTAAAAGGCACTTATTTTAGTAATCACTTTATAGCTGAAGAAACTAAAATTGAAAGAGCATAGAAGTCTTCCCCTCACTCTTCTCTCTCTCACCATGTAAGGACGCAAAATGCCTCACAGAGCAGAAAAGAAAATTTGAGCCTTGTGCATGGCAATACAATATTGCAATCTGCTAGGAAACACTGGCTTTGTTCCTAATTCTAAAGATACTTTTATCCATTCAGGCTTGTTTACTGTTCATAGAGGCATGGGACATCAACAGAGAGGCTCATGGAAATCTAAAAGAAAAAACAGCACGCACTTTCACAGTGTTGCTGTCATTTCTAGATCCTTTACCAGAATGTGGGGGGCCATAGGCCTGGTACTAGGGCCAGAGACCAGAGCTAACAATTGACTGTGGCTCCAATTCACCTGCCAATGCAGGAGATGCAAGAGATGCAGCCTTGATCCCTAGGTCGAGAAGATCTCCTGGAGAAGGAAACAGCAACCCAGTCCAGTATTCTCACCTGGGAAATCTCATGGACAGAGGAGCCTGGTGGGCTACAGTCCATGGGGCCACAAAGATTCGGACACAACTGAGCCACTGAGCATACCTAGACCCCTTTAAGGTCCCTGAGACGTGGGTAACAACAGGATAGGAGCACCCTTCATCCAGGCTTATCTCACATTTCCCTGGGGTCAAGGGACCCAGACTCATTCACAGATAGTATATCAAGTAATTCTTACAGAAGCCCTGCCAGCTCACGGGTGCTACCACTCTAAGTGTACTAACCAGGTGGGAGTGACTCAGTTCAGTTCAGTTGCTCAGTTGTGTCTGACTCTTTGAGACCCCATAGACTGCAGCACGCCAGGCTTCCCTGTCCTTCACCAACTCCCGCAGCCTTTTCAAACTCATGTCCATTGCATCGGTGATGCCATCCAACCATCTCATCCTCTGTCATCCCCTTCTCTTCCTGCCTTCAATCTTTCCCAGCATCAGGGTCTTTTCCAATGAGTCAGTTCTTCACAAGGTGGCCAAAATATTGGAGTGACTCAGTATACCATTAAACTCTAATCTACATGCAATTAGTAATTGACAAATAAACCTTTAGATTTCTGGTTATGGGGAATAGAATAGGTCCCTTTTTCATAGAACACTAATGATTTATATTTTTAGGCCAGGAAGGCAAAATGGACATTTTGAGAAAGATTATTATGTTATATCTCAAGGCCCTCAATTCCAACAGGATGGCAAAGGGAAATTTTCTGTCACCCCCAAGGCCCTGAAGTCCCCCCTCTCTCCATGATTTTGATCCTTAAAAGGTCCATCAAGGCACGACAGTGTTAATAATGTTCCCTTTTGCTCCCTTGGGTAGAATCTGGTGAGCAACCCTTAAGGCCTGAGATGCTGGGGTGTGGGACAGAGTAGGTCACCTCTTGCCACTGACATTCTCAGTGTAGTTTGGAAGATGAGGCTACAGTTCCTCAGGGAATCTGCCACTGTGGCTGACTGGCTGTGCACTTGCTGTGTGGTTGTATTATTCAGAGTCTAATTCTCTTTTCTGTATGTCCACTGGCACACATGTGAATGTAGGGAAAACCACAATGCACTCTTGTTTGAGCCAGACCATAGATCCTCAGAGGACTCAGAGGGCCTGAGGAGAGGTGACGCTGAAAGGGGCAGCAGAGGGCAGGAAGGGAATGTCACATGCATCACAGCTCTTATCAGAAAGACTTCTATATGAGTGGGCGCAACTGTTCAGGTGTGATGAGAAGTGGGAATCGTATAACACTTCATTTATGGACTTCACAGCATGGCAATGGGGAAGTGAAAAGATTACTCACAGGAGTCTTACAAAAGTTTCCTTCAGACCAGTTGTATACCAAGAATGTATTTGACCTAAATATCTTGAATAATAGTGAAAATGTTAGAATGGAGAGCATTAATTGCTGCATGTGAGTGTATGATATATACACACATAATCTTAAAATTTTCAAGCATGTAATACAGGGATACAAATAAAAAGGCCATCAATTCAAATGATAGAAATACAGTGTGAATACAATATATAATCACAAATATGTAAATCTATGTATGCTATGCTATGCTAAGTCACTTCAGTCATGTCCGACTCTGTGCGACCCCATAGACAGCAGCCCACCAGGCTCCCCCGTCCCTGGGATTCTCCAGGCAAGAACACTGGAGTGGGTTGCCATTTCCTTCTCCAGTGCATGAAAGTGAAAAGTGAAAGTGAAGTCGCTCAGTCGTGTCCGACCCTCAGCGACCCCATGGACTGCAGCCTTCCAGGCTCCTCCATCCATGGGATTTTCCAGGCAAGAGTACTGGAGTGGGGTGCCATTGCCTTCTCTGAATCTATGTATAGATACACATCAATATGTATCTTGATTAGTCAAATCATCTTAAAATTGGTGGGGTCATTCAGCTTCCTCCTCCATGATGAACCTGGAACTTCCCAATTAAGGGGCAACAAGAAAATTGAAATCTCCTCAACTACCTTCCATGCTCTGGGATTTTTAAATTAGATTTACAATTTGTATTCCAAAATATAACATTTCATAAAACTACCCTTTACAACCCAATCCAAAGTGGTGCTAACAACAAAGTCATGCACTCAGCAGGGATACCTTGCTCCCTGAGTGTACACACAAGGACACACACACACACACACACAAGGACATGTACTCAAATTAGTGAGATGCTCAGGTGTCTTTCCCACTGGGAGGAAAAACACTTGCTCCTCTCAATCCCACCACTGAACACTGTTTGACCCTGGAGAGAAGGTGGAAACCCTGGGTCTGACTGAATATTTACCCAAGAGACTGAGAACAAATCTGTGAGTAACACAGATTACTTAGAAGTAACTAAAGTTTTTGTATTAGGCAGAATGAGGAACAGAAGCCATTCTATTCTGAGTTCAGAATTAAAAGATAAGTTGCATTTATTTTGCATATCTCAGGGCTATGATTAGAAGTTATATAACCAACTGTGTGATTTTTTAAATTTAATTTACAACATAAGATTCAAAGGTAATATTCAGAAACTCTGGAAATACCAAATGATGCTCAAAATACTGAGTTGTACATAAGGTAGGGGTTTTGCTGGATGAATGCAAAGACTGTATTAAAAAAAACTCTTGTGTCTTTAAAACCAAAGTTCAATATCTATTTTAATTCATATGCTTGTGAAAGTTACTGTCTGATAGCATCATAGTGGTCTTTTCTTCATTATTTATTTTCAAGCAAATAAAAAGGATTAGAGAACATGTTTTCAAGACAAATCAAAGAGACTATGCAGAATCACTCAAGACAAATAATATTTTCTTGAGGATAAACCACAGAAGATATCAGCTAAGAAATACATCTTTTAAATCTGATGTTAGGATTTGAGACATTAAACACAAACACAAGAATTACTTTGTCATGGGGGAAAATGCAAGTTCTCTAAGCAATTAATTCAGGTAAAATGGAACTGAAATATTTCTGATCTTTCCCAATCATGTGAAAATTTACTTAAAAGGATTTTTCCTCTAATAAAACAAAAATGTGCCTTGAACTTCATTAGTAACTTCTATAAACAGAAGTAAACATTTTCATTTTGGTAATTCCCACTAGTTATCGTTATTTCATCTGTCAAATTCCAATACAAATATAAGGAGGGAAGACTTTAATAAATTGAATAGATTAACTTTGCAAGTGATATTCAAGTTGCCTGAAAGAGAACATGGATCAAAGTCAACTGAGAAAAGAATATACCCACAGGGTAGATATAGAGGCAGGTTCTACTTACAGGGAGCTGTTGTTTCTAATGGGACCATCGCATGTCTTCCTGATGTGCTGAGGCAGAGAGAAAAAGCAGTATCTCATCTATGAAATTTTGTGAAGGATATTTTTCAATTCTCCTATCATTCTAAATACATATTATAAACAACCAACTATAGTTAAATTGAGTAACATTAATTTACAACAAGATATACCAAAACAATTCAATAACTGCATGTTTTCAATAAAATCACTGAAAACCTAGATCTTAGGATTAATAAATGTAGGGCCATATTTTTGGAATAAACCATGTAATGAATTACTCAATCACACAATCTCCAGGATTGAACTGAAAAAGCACAAATTTATATAGAAAGCCTCAGTGGCCACCATGTAAAAACAAACTCTATGCACTTCAGTTTAGTTCTCCATATAAACCACAGGGGATTCCTTAAAGGAAAACTGAGTTACACGCCTTGTCCTGTAAGGACCCTGTTCTTACCCACTACTGCATAGGGGTAGAGTTTCCCAGCCCTCAGATTTCCTGCTGAGAGTGCTTCTGATACACTCCCTACTTCTATGATGCAAAATTAGTGTGACTTCTTAAAAAGGGACAAACAACATATTACCAGAAGGATACTCAATCCTTATTGATAGAAGAATAGAATAGAGTCTAAATAATGGGATATAAAGCAGATTCAGTCATGTTCAGGGAGTTTTCATGTGTTTTCTTCTTCATTCATTTATGGGAACTGCAGGCTCTTACCAAGAGTTTGATTAAAAGAGAGACAGCAATTTTTAGTGGAAGTCATAATTTTTAATTATTGCATCATGGATCTCATCAATAAATACAGTGGTTTCATTGACTTTCATTATATCTGTCTCTTCCTCTCAGGGTTGAAAGTTGGAAGTAGAGACTTTGACCTTGCATTCTTGAAATCCCTCCTCACTGTTTTTCCAGGGACTCCTTTGCCTCTCTTCAGTGTTGAATCCATGTTTCCTGTATCCCATGTTTTCCTCCTTCTTGATTTGCTTCCTCAGTTCAGTGGACCACATCTTCCAATGGTTTTCTGGCAGGCGGGGGGTGGGTCGGGGGGCGTCGGGAATGGGTCATATGTTTGACAATATCTGCATTTTCTCCTCTCATTTGATTGATATTTTGTCTGTGTATTAAATTCTACATAGGAAATAGTACTGTTTGTGAATTTTAAAGAATTTCTTGATTTTTCTAGCTTACAGAGTTAATGTGATTTTTAACACTTTGTGTATGACTTGCTTTTCCATCTGGAATCTTTGAGAATCTACTCTGTGCCCAGTTCTGAAATTTCACATTGATGTACTTTACATAAGCTTATTTTCATTCATTGTTTAAGCCTCCCATGAACTCTTTTAATCTGAAAATTCATAACCTTTGGTCGTGGGGAAATGTCTTCAATTATTTTCTCAATGATTTCCTACCTTCAATTTCCTCTGTCCCTGCTCTTTTTGAATGTCTATTGTTGTGTATTATATTTTGTAGACTGTTTTCTAAATTTCTTATCTCCCCTCACTTTTATCTTTTTTTTTCTACTTTCTATTTCTCTAGCTGTATTTTCAACTCTTCCACTGAGTTTATAATTTTTGCCATCATCTTTTTTCAGTTTCCAAAGATTTTTCTTGGTTTACTGAATGCTTTTTACCTAGTATCTTGTTTTCAATTCATGGATGCACTAATGTCTCTTAATTCCCTGGAATATATAGAATAGGCTTTGGAAGATATCTTATTCCTCACTGGTTTCTTTTCCTGTCTTATGTTTTCCCTATTTGTTTTGGTTTTTAATCTTCCATCTTGGAGGTCTTCTCTAGTTGGAAGCTCTAAACATGTGTGTGAGACTTGTTGACTTTGAACTTCATTATCATGTTATCTGGGTGGGCTATTTATCAAAAAACTATGATGTCAGTGACTTTAGGTCTTCTAGTCTGTTCAGACTTCCCAAAAGAGAACTTCCTGGGTCTTATCTGAGTGATGGAAGCCCAGTGGTGCACTTAAGCACTCAGCATTCAATATGTGTCAATTCACCTAAGTTGTTGTTTTCAGGATGAGGACTCATGGTCTAAACTCTGATCACTGCTCCCTCTTTGGCCTCCCCATTTTTGTTGTGGAATTCATTTGAAATTTGCTATCTTAAAGTAATAAATATGAGGAGTGTATTTACATCTCATGGACCAGATCTAGTCACTGACTGACTCATTGCTCAGATATGATGGAAAAACAGATAATATGATTTCTGTATACATATGGGAAAACTTTGTCTCAGTGATAGCCCAGGGTCTTCTAAGCAGTAATCTCCCCTATTTACCTGGGGACCCAGCTAATCAACTTATTTCTCAATACATAGCCTTTTTTCCCCAATTTCCAATGCTGAAGATAAACAGCCAGAAAACCTAAATTAAGCCAATGTTTATAAACAGTAGGCTTATAAGGTTTATGGTAAATGTTTAAAGGTATCTGCAAGCTAAACTTTCACTTCGTTTTAGTGCTGTTAATCAATAATAGAGTTCTTCTTAAAGAAATTAGCTAAGGGAAATGATGAAATGTAAGTTCTAGTGACAGGCATAAGAAATTCTTATATAGTGTTTGCCCTTGAGTCAATTCTGTACTAATTTTTCATACCAAGCAAATACTCACTTTCCTTATAGCTTCCCGTGTTTTCCATATTTTCATTATTTATGACTTTTCTAGTTGGCATTTTCTATTAGAGTTTTAAATTTCCCTTTTTTCTGCTATTTCAACTCTTTTTGAGAGAAACATCTGTTTCTCTTCCCCATTTACAGAATAATCTCACGATCAGTGTCATCTTCTAGCCAAGGGAGCATCACAATGACCAATAAATCAACCAATAAATGATTTCTGAGTAGATTAAGTGTGTGTGTGTGTGTGTGTGTGTGTGTGTGTGTGTGTGATGGAAGAATAGATAAACCCAGGACATGAAGCATGAGAGGTTTAAGAATATTTCATGAATATTCTATAACTGTAAGATTTCTCTATGCAAACTAGTTATGTTAAGTGTAGGTAGACTGTAACATAAAACGTGGAAGATATCCCTGATTAAATTTCCTCCAGCTGGTGCCTTCCCCGAGTTGACATTGTTAGAAATGATTAGATTCCACAACATCCACGCTCACAGCGTCAGTGTGTTGTCTGTGAACTAGTCTAGAGAAACAGGAAGTCATTCAGATCTGGTTAGTATTGTTAACAAAAAATAAGATGCTGGCAAGATTTGGGTTCGAGCTTCTATCTTTTATCTGCCAAATTTCCATTTTAAATGTATTCAGAACAGACATACTTTTTAATATGGACAGCAGCTCCATAATAGCCAACATTTCTTGTGCATTCACTACAAGCCATGCAGGGTACAGAGAACATGTACTATTATATTTCATTCTTTCAGATCTCTGTGAGATACTTGTGATTACTCTGCATATTTTACAGGTGGAAAAGCTGTGTCTTAGATTAATAATGCGCCAAAGACCATGTAGCTGGAAAAAAGGAGACTCTAGTTTTCTTGGCTCCAGATGGACCACTGCTAAAATGCTTTAATGTCTTTAGGTCTGAATAGAATATACTTTAAATAATTAATCCATTAGACACTCAGGGTAACAGTTTCTGTATTTCTCCATATTGATTTATTAAGAAAACATGATGGAAGATAAGAAATAGAGAAGTCATCCAGTACTGTGAATCCCAAGGCATTCTTAATACCTCAAAACTGAGTTAGAATTAGAATCACTGCCTGCATTAAGAATGCATTGCTTATTCATTGTTGTTGAATAGGAAACACTCTGACCGCAAACATTTGGGTTATCCACATGAAGCAATTCTGACACTAACTGCTTAGCTTAATGCAATCCCTGTAGGTTAAGGGCTCAGTCTCACAGGACTACTGCATACACCGGTCACAAGTAGTGGGTATCCCAGGATATTCACAATTCCTGTCTGACTCAGCTACAAATCAGGGTTCCCATGACCCCATCCTCAGGCTCAATAACTTAACAGAGTGACTTACAGAACCCAGGAAAATGGCTTATTTAATATTGCCAATTTATTACAAAGGACATTTCAAAGTATACAAATGAACAGTCAGATGAAGAGGTACTTAGGATAATGTCTGGAAAGGTCCTGAGCACAGAGGCTCCTATCCTCTGTGGAGTCAAGTGTACCATAATCCTGGTACATGGATGTGATCACCAACCCGGAAGCTCTCCAAACCCCATATTTTAGGGATTTTTATGGAGACTTCATTACATAGGCATGATTGATCGGTGACTAAGTTTTTAGCCTCTGTCTCCTCTCTGAAGAATGGGAACTGGGGCTGAAAGTTCTAAGCTTTTAATCGTGGTTTGGTCTTTCTGGTGACCAAGGAGCCCACCAAGAGTCATCTCATTAGATCAAAAGATCTGTCACTTAGGAAATTACAAATATTTTAGGAACTCTGTGTCAGGAACTAGATCAAACAGCAAATATTAGCATGAACTAGGGCTGAGACCAATATGTATTTCTTATTATTTTACAGTCTCAAAAGGCAAATTATAAAACTTAGTCACTTAAAATAGTAATAAGCATTTTCTCTGACAGTTCTTGTGAATTGAGAATTCAGTGGTAGTTTGGGTGGTTCTGAGTTTGGATCTCTGAGTTTTAGTTCAATGTCAGTCAAGACATTTGTTATCAGTTTCAAGAAAGTTCTCTAGCATGATTGGCAGCATGGATGATGCTGGTGTTGGCAGGACCTCAGTTTCTCTCTACATGGGCCAAGTCACAGAGCTGCTTGAGTGTCCTAGAGGCATGGCTTCCTCCAGAGTGAATTATCCAGAGACCAAGGTGAAATCTACAATGACTTTAAGACCTGTCTTCAGATGTCATACACAGTCACTTCTACCAGATTCTCTTGGTCATATGGGCCTTGGTAATTTAGCCACGATTCATTGTAGGTGGAGATTACACAAGAAGAGTGAATTCCAGGAGTCAAGAATCATTGGGGGCCATCTTGAGGTACATTATCACAAAGGAAAAAAATTGCTTAAAGAATACTTGAAAAGTGACTGGGTATAGGACATGAGATCCCAAGGGTTTTGGGGTGATAATGATTGTCAGTAGGAGAGCAGTTTCCAGGATCCTTCTGTCCATAGACAGTGAAAGTCGTTCAGTTGTGTCTGACTGTGTGCAACCCCATGGACTATACAGTCCATGGAATTCTCCAGGCCAGAATACTAGAGTGGGTAGCGTTTCTTTTCTCCAGAGTATCTTCCCAACCCAGGGATTGAACCCAGGTCTCCTGCATCACGGGCAGATTCTTTACCAGCTGAGCCACAAGGGAAGCCCCTTCTGTTCATAGGGCTGCTCTTTTGCTGAGTGGGATATACTAGCTGAGGGTGAGAGCAGTATTCCTCCAAAAAGTGGAACATTTGAGAGGGGGAAGGGGAAAGAAAGCAGAAATTTGAGGCAGCTGGAGAGAAACAATGGTGAAATGGTAAAATACCTAACGTGAACTTCTATTGTTTGGATTTTTCTTTTTGTTTGTTTTTTTGGGGGAGGGGGGTGGCAGGGGTGGGGAACAAGGTCAATTTGCTTTCTCACATTCCTACTAAATCCTGTTAACATCTGAAATACTTGTCATGTACTGCAGAATTGGATTTGTTCTTTGGGGTGTTTAAAAAAAAATGCTGAACTATGTTTCAAAGTGAGTGCAGATGTTCAGAGCACTGGGATCCCACCACGACTGGGGGGTCCATCCCTACCACCTTCCCTTATCTGAAGCTGGAGGGAAGCACCTCTTTCTGGAGAAACTATCTTATAATTTAGGTTAAAAGAATGATGTATTCATTGTTTTCACAATGTAATCAAAGAGATCTTAATGAAGTCCTAAGAAAAAATATCTGGTAAATGAGATACCTGAGTGGCTGATTTTGAAAATCATTTAATCTCTCTCAGTGGAACTTTTTAGCAATTACTTTTAAAACTTTTATAAATAAGTATTTGTGCTTCCATCTCACTCCCATCTTTACCTCTCCATTAAGCCGTAATTAAAACTACCTTTTCCCTGCTACCCTGGGAGGAGCTGGAGCAGGTCACCTTGCAATCTCTATCAACTTTACATTCCTACACATCCCTCAGGGATAACTAACAGAGAAATATCTAAAACATTGTGCAGGAACATGTCATGAGTACAATAAAACTTGTCTTCCGGGGGTGACATGTGCATTTAAAAAATTCCCCTGTGTAGACATTGACCAAAACTGGAGTTTTTTCTTCGATTACTGTCTTGTTTCATGTTCTCCATGCTCTGTTTTCTATCATGTTCAGAAACTATTTTCAAGTTTTTGATGAAGTTTTTATCCTTTGAAAATAAGAAGGTCATCTTTCCAGAGACTATACATTCACCCACATTCAGTTTGGCAAATCTAATACAGTTATGTAAAGTTTAAAAATAAAATAAAATTTATAAAAAAAAAAAAAAAAAGAAAACCTTGGATGAATTTTAATACCTTCATCGTGGCAGTCTTGACAGTGAATTTGTCTAGGATTCCCATGTGTATTTATCGCCAACTGACCACAGATTCTTAGGAAGTTTTCCAGATTGATTTTGTATCATTTAATTAACCAACCATCCATCAGAGACTGTGGTCACCAACATGACTCTGCAATATGTGGAAATTAGGAAAATTGTCTCTTGAAATGTATTAAAAAAAAAAAAAAACTTTAAGTTGGAGCTTAATATACATAAAATTTCAAGTTTAATGCATGGTGTAGGTGGTATAAGGCTTCCCAGGTAGCACTAGGGGTAAAGAACCTGCCTGCCAATGCAGGAGACATAAGAGATGGGGGTTTGATCCCTAGGTCAGGCAGATGCCCTGGAGGAGGGCATGGCAACCCACTCTAGTATTCTTGCCTGGAGAATCCCAAGGACAGAGGAACCTGGTGGGCTATGCTCCATGGAGTAACAAAGAGTTGGACACGACTGAAGTGACTTAGCACGCACACACGCATAGGTGGCATAGGTCTCCCTCCTACCTTCCAATATTCTAAGACCCTTAACCAGTAAAACAGAACAATTTTCATTTAATAAAGTCATTTAAAAGATTTTGCCACCAGTCAGAAATTTTTGGAATTAGGGATGAAATTTACAGTTTCTACACCATGCACAGAGAGCTGATGACTCAATTATCGAAACAAAATTCTCCTTTTGATAAGCACCTAATGGCCAGTCTCCCCATCTGCTTTTCTCTTATAAAGCGGTTATAGGAGAGAAAATAAGAGTAAATATCTAACAAGGAAAAATCTGCCATTTTGAGAAGAAGGATGAAATTGTGAATGGGGGCTTCAGAATGAGGCTGCCAGATAAAAAGCAGGATATTCAGTTCAACACAGATTTCAAGTAAATAATTTAATGATGTTTTTAGCACAAGGATATCCCTAATGTTTTACTGAATATCCTGTATTTTATCTACTGAATCTGGCAACCCTGCTAGGGGATTTTGAGGATCCTTTTCCTCCCCTGGTTCTAATGTTTATAAAATGATCTAAAGAATATTTACCTGAGCACACTGCTCAGGAAGATAACATGCGGTTTGCAAAAAAGATAAAATGTCTGCTTTCTAACCATTTATATGAAAAAACTGGCTGAATAAATAATGAGTGGGATGCATTCATTAGCATGTGTGTGGTTTCACCAAAGGCATGATTTCAGTTTTGAAGGATCGGGAGCTCTGACTCAGTATAAAACACTGGCCCTGCATGCCTCCTAGCTCAATAACCTTGGGCATGAAACAATCCAGTTGCAGTTTTGTTGTCTGTAAAAATGGAGATTTTCATTAAAGCACTTGGCAAGTGGCTGGCACTCAGTAAATCTAGGCTTGGCTTTTTTCTTACACTTAGCTGGGAAAGGTTGAAATTCCAAGCTGAGGGAAAGGATGTTACTCGCTCCCAGACTCCTTTAATTACCTGGTCTGCTTTCAGTTATGGATATGGGGAGAGGCATCTTGTCTAAAACAAAAAATTTTATCCTGAGTAATCAAGGTATATCTAAATTTTAAAAATTTTCTCTGAACTTCCAGAAAGTTTATAGACAATGCTGTTTAAATTAGCAGTTGATTCTACACTGTATTCTACCATTTTCTAGTGGTCTTTTTCGGGGGGGTGTTTTCTTCTCAAGATGTTTGTTAATCCTTGAAGAAATATTCTAGTATTCCCATCTCTTTCAGAATTTTCCACAGTTTACTGTGATCCACACAGTCAAAGGCTTTGGCATAGTCAATAAAGCAGAAATAGATGTTTTTCTGGAACTCTCTTGCTTTTTCGATGATCCAGAGGATGTTGGCAATTTGATCTCTGGTTCCTCTGCTTCTTCTAAAACCAGCTTGAACATCTGGAAGTTCATGGTTCATGTATTGCTGAAGCCTGGCTTGGAGAATTTTAAGCATCACTTTACTATTCTGTGAGATGAGTGCAATTGTGCGGTAGTTTGAGCATTCTTTCGCATTGCCTTTCTTTGAGATTGGAATGAAAACTGACCTTTTCCATTCCTTTAGTTCTTCTTTGCTTTCTGCCATAAGGGTGGTGTCATCTGCATATCTGAAGTTACTGATATTTCTCCTGGCAATCTTGATTCCAGCTTGTGCTTCCTCCAGCCCAGCATTTCTCATGATGTACTCTGCATGCAAGTTAAATAAGCAGGGTGACAATATACAGTCTTGATGTACTCCTTTTCCTATTTGGAATCAGTCTGTTGTTCCATGTCCAGTTCTAACTGTGGCTTCCTGACCTGCATACAGATTTCTCAAGAGGCAGGTCAGGTGGTCCCATCTCTAAGCAAAGAAGAACTAAAGAGCCTCTTGATGAAAGTGAAAGAGGAGACTGAAAAAGCTGGTTTAAAGCTCAACATTCTGAAAACTAAGATCATGACATCTGGTCCCACCACTTCATGGCAAATAGATGGGGAAACAGTGGAAACAGTGGCTGACTTTATTTGTTTGGGCTCCAAAATCACTGCAGATGGTGATTGCAGCCATGAAATTAAAAGATGCTTACTCCTTGGAAGAAAAGTTATGACCAACCGAGATAGCATATTAAAAAGCAAAGACATTACCTTGTCAACAAAGGTCCCATCTAGTCAAGGCTATGGTTTTTCCAGTGGTCATGTATGGATGTGAGAGTTTGGACTATAAAGAAAGCTGAGTGGTGAAGAATTGATGCTTTTGAACTGTGGTGTTGGAAAAGACTCTTTAACAGTCCCTTGGACAGCAAGGAGATCCAACCAGTCCATTCTAAAGGAGATCAGTCCTGGGTGTTCATTGGAAGAACTGATGTTGAAGCTGAAACTCCAATACTTGGCCACCTGATGCAAATAGCTGACTCACTGGAAAAGACCCTAATGCTGGGAAAGATTGAGGGCAGGAGGAGAAGGGGATGACAGAGGATAAGATGGTTGGATGGCATCACCAACTCAATGGACATGGGTTTGGGTGGACTCTGGGAGTTGGTGATGGACAGGGAGGCCTGGTGTGCTGTGGTTCATGGTGTCGCAAAGAGTAGGACATGACTGAGCGACTGAACTGAACTGAAGAAATATTCTACAGGTTCTTTGTGTCCTCTACTGTTCACAGTAGTTTACGCTACCACATCTTTTGCATAAAAAAACCAGGACACACAGCCTGACAAATAAATGGGTTTTCAGAATTTGTTAGTTTACATAGGAAGCCAGCTAACATTATAGAAATTTAATTTCAGATTGATTTCCTCTTTTGAAAAGAAAAAAAAAAATCAGCGACAACTAGACTGTCCTATAAGATTGCACAGGTGGTTATGCTACTCCCAGCCCCTGGTATAGTCATACCTCTTGCTTTTACCTAGAAATCACATCATTTCGGAATTAAGAGGGGTTTCCAGACTTGATAGGTACAAAATAGATTTGTAGGCCAGTAGAAATCAGAAACCATTTCACTGAATGCATGAAATCTCAACTTAGCAATCTAACTGCAATTTGGCAGCCACTTTTTTTTTCTTTCCTCAACATTTTCATCTAAAGACAGTACGAAGAACGTAGAATGAAGTACTTAGAACTGGAAAGCCTGACCTATACAATCAATACATAACAGTAAGAGCCTAAAAGGAAGAATATTGCCAAGACACCAAAGCCTAGCAATCTTCATGGCTTCCTAATGATGGATCCTGAGTATCTAAAAATAAGTAAATAAATGGGCAATGGACTATGTGGAAGCAAAAATGCCGAGTGAGGGAAGACTCTCGGGCAGCATTGCATCTGTATTGATTGAGAACAGTCTTATGAAGAGGCTTTTTGCTTCTCAGAAATAGAAGGACTTTATCACTGAGATGTTTTCTTTTGAGTAGACTAGCAGTCCAAGTCCTGTCCAAGGTTTTTTTGTTTTTAAGTCTAGTCACCTTCTTCTTTAATTTCCTATTACCTCCCAATTATGAATTTCCCATCCAATATTGGGAAAGAGGGACTTCCCAACAGGTTCAGTGGTAAAGAATCTGCCCATAAAGCAGGAGACCCTGGATCGATCCTTGGGTCTGAAAGATCCCCTGGAGAAGGAAATGGCAACCGATTCCAATATTCCTGCCTGAGAAACACTGTGGACAGAGGAGCCACGGAGTTACAAAAGAGTCGGGCACAACTTAGTGACTTAAAAAACAACAACAGTGGGAAAGAGGCATTCAAGATAAATGTGACATCCACCAAGATGTTATAGTAGTCATGAAAATTTCCACAATCACATTGCTTTAATATGAACCAAAAGCTGTTAGATGTTCAAAGAGAAAACTGACAATCTAATATCAGACAGAGAGATTTAACATAACTTTCTTATTTATATTTAAGACAATAAGGGTATAAAGGTTTTGAGGTTTATCATCAGTTCAGTTAAAGTACTCAGTTGTGTCTGACTCTTTGTGACCTCATGGACTGCAGAAAGCCAGGCTTCCCTGTCATTCACCAACTCCCAGACCTTGTTCAAACTCATGTCCATTGAGTCAGTGATGCCATCCAACCATCTCATCCTCTCTCATCCCTTTATTCTCCTGTCTTCAGTCTTTCACAGCATCAGGGTCTTTTCCAATGAATCAGTTCTTCACATCAGGTGGCCAAAGAACTGGATCTTAGCTTCAGCATCAGACCTTCCAATGAATATTCAGGACTGATTTCCTTTAGGATGGACTGGTTGGATCTCTTGCAGTCCAAGGGACTCTGAAGAGTCTTCTCCAATACCACAGTTAAAAGCATCAATTCTTTGGTGCTCAGCTTTTTATAGTCCAACTCTCACATCCATACACGACCACTGGAAAAACCATAGCTTTGACCAGATGGACTTTTGTTGGCAAAGTAATGTCTCTAATTTTTAGTATGCTGTTGTCACAGTTTTTCTTCCAAGGAGCAAGCATCTTTTAATTTCATGGCTGTAGTTACCATCTGCAGTGATTTTGGAGCCCAGGAAAATAAAGTTTTTCACTGTTTCCATTGTTTCCCCATCCATTTGCCATGAAGTGATGGGACTGGATGCCATGATCTTTGTCATTTGAATGTTGAATTTTAAGCCAACTTTTTCACTCTCCTCTTTCACTTTCATCAAGAGGCTCTTTAGATCCTCTTTGCTTCCTGCCATAAGGGTGGTGTCATCTTCATATCTAAGGTTATTAATATTTCTCCTAGCAGTCTTGATTCCAGCTTGTGCTTCATCCAGCCCAGCTATTTGCATGATGTATTCTGCATATCAGTTAAATAAGCAGGGTGACAATATATAGCTTAGATGTATTCCATTCCCAATTTGAAACCAGTCCATTCTTCCATGTCCGGTTCTAATTGTTGCTTCTTTACCTGCATACAGAGTTCTCAGGAGGCAGGTCAGGTGGTCTGGCATTCCCAACTCTTGAAGAATTTTCCAGTTTATTGTGATCCACACAGTCAAAGGCTTTGGCATAGTCAATAAAGCAGAAGTAGATGTTTCTATGGAACTCTCTTGGTTTTTCTATGATGCAGCATATGCTGCCAATTTGATCACTGGTTCCTCTGCCTTTTCTAAATCCAGCTTGAACATTTAGAAATTTTTGCTTCACTTACTGTTGAAAGCTCACTTGGAGAATTTTGAGCATTACTTTCCAGTGTGTGAGATGAGTGCAATTGTGTGGTAGTTCAAATATTCTTTGCCATTGCCTTTCTTTGGGATTGTAATGAAAATTGACCTTTTCCAGGCCTGTGGACACTACTGAGTTTTCCAAATTTTCTGGCATATTGAATGAAGCACTTTAACAGCAGCATCTTTTAGGATTTGAAATAGCTCATCTGGAATTCCATCACCTCTACTAGCCTTGTCCATAGAGATGCTTCCTAAGGTCTGCTTGACTTTACACTCCAGGACGTCTGGCTCTAGGTGAATGATCACACCATCATGGTTATCTGGATTATTAAGATCTTTTGTGGTTAGTTTTCTCATGTATTCTTGCCACCTCTTTTTAATATCTTCTGCTTCTGTTAGGTCCATACCTTTTCTGTCCTTTATTGTGCCCATCTTTGCATGAAATGTATCCTAGGTGTCTCAAATGTTCTTGAAGAGATCTCTAGTCTTTCCCATTCTATTGTTTTCCTCTATTTCTTTGCATTGATCACTGAGGAAGGCTTTCTTATCTCTGCTTGCTATTCTTTGGAACTCTGCATTCAGATGGGTATATCTTTCCTTTTCTTCTTTGCCTTTCACTTCTCTTTTCTCAACTATTTGTAAGGCCTCCTCAGACAACCATTTTGCCTTTTTGCATTTCTTTTTCTTGGGGATGGTCTTGGTCATTGCCTCCTGTACAATGTCATAAACTTCCATCCATAGTTCTTCAGGCACTCTGTCTATCAGATCTAGTCCCTTAAATCTATTTCTCACTTCCACTGTATAATCATAAGGGATTTGACTTAGGTCATACCTTAATGGTCTAGTGGTTTTCCCCCCTTTCTTCAATTTAAGTCTGAATTTGGTAATAAGGAGTTCATGATCTCAGCCATAGTCAATTCCCAGTCTTGTTTTTGCTGACTGTATAGAGCTTTTCCAACTTTGGTTGCAAATAATACAATCAATCTGATTTTGGTATTGACCATCTGGTGATGTCCATGTGTAGAGTCATTTCTTGTGTTCTTGGAAGAGAGTGTTTGCTATAGCCAGTGCGTTCTCTTGGCAAAACTCTGTTAGCATTTGCCCTGCTTCATTTTTAACTCCAAGGCCAAATTTGCCTATTACTCCAGATATCCCTTGACTTCCTACTTTTGCCTTCCAGTCCCCTATGATGAAAGGGGCTTCCCTGGTGGCTCAGAGGTTAAAGCATCTGCCTGCATTGCAGGTAGACCCAGGTTGAATCCCTGGGTCGAGAAGATCCCCTGGAGAAGGAAATTAAAGGACTTTTTTTTTTTTGGTGTTAGTTCTATACGGTCTTGTGGTCTTCATAGACCTGTTCAACTTCAATTTCTTCAGCATTAATGGTTGGGGCATAGACTTGGATTACTTTGATACTGAATGGCTTGTCTTGCAAACAAACAAAGATCATTCTGTCATTTTTCAGACTGCACCCAAGTCCTGCATTTTGGACTCTTTTGTTGACTGTGAGGGCTACTGCATTTCTTCTAAGGCATTCTTGTCCATGGTAGTAGATATACTGGTCATCTGAATTAAATATGCCCATTCTGATCCATTTTAGTTCCCTGATTCCTAAAATGTCAGTGTTCACTCTTGCCATCTCCTGGCCTGCCGCACGGACAGGGGCTCTAGCTGTAGCAGACCTGGGACACTCAGCAGGTGGCATAAGCCCTCTTGGGAGGGGGTTGCCATTAGCCACAACATAGAGCCACGGAGCAGACGACCCACAAACTGCAGAACAATAATACCAAAGAAATTCTTGCATTGTTAAGAAAGTTCTAGGACTTACAACAGATTTCCCAACTTGTGGATCTAACAAAGGGACTGAGAACTCCCAGGGAATTTGACATTGGAGGCCAGTGGGATTTGATTACAGAACTTCCCCAAGACTAGGGAAAGAGACTCTTGGAGGACACAAACAAAACCTGTGCACACCAGGACCCAGAGAAAGGAGCAGTGTCCCCACAAAAGACTGAACCAGACTTGCCTGTGAGAGTTCAGGAGTCTCTGGCAGAGGCGTGGGTCAGCAGCGGTCTGCTGCAGGGTTAGGGAACTGAATACAACAGTGTGGTCAAAAGTCCTTCTGAAGGAGGCTGGCATTACCACTATTACCCCTACCATAGTTTGGCCTCAGGCAAACAACAGAGAGGGAACACAGCCCCACCCATCAATAGAAAATTGAATTAAAGATGTACTGAGCATGGCCCCGCCTATCAGAACAGGACCCAGATTCCCCCACAATCAGTCTCTTCCATCAGGAAGCTTCCACAAGCCTCTTATCCTTATCCATCAGAGGGCAGACAGAATGAAAATCACAATTACAGAAAACTGACCAAACTGATCACATGGATCACAGCCTTGTCTAACTCAATGAAACTATCAATCAGTCCATGTAGGGCCACCCAAGATGGATGGGTCACAGTGGAGAGTTCTGACAAAACATGGTCCACTGGAGGAGGGAATGCCAAACCACTTCAGTATTCTTGCCTTGAGAACCCCATGAACAGTATGAAAAGGCAAAAAGACGGGACACTGAAAGATGAACTCCCTAGTTCAGTAGGTGCCCAATATGCTACTGGAGAAGAGTGGAGACATAACTCCAGAAAGAATGAAGAGATGGAGCCAAAGCAAAAACAACACCCAGTTGTGGGTGTGACTGGTGATGGAAGTAAAGTCTGATGCTGTAAAGAACAATATTGCATAGGATCCTGGAATGTTAGGTCTATGAATCAAGGTTTATCATAGATTAAACATGTATGTATGTTTTATCCAAGAAATAAATAATGTACTTTATTTTATAATAATCAATAAGAACTTCATAAAAATTGATGTGGTTTAGACCAAAATAAGCCTCAATAATCAAAAAACAGAAATCATACAAATCACATTCTTGTATTATGACACAATAACCGTATTAAATAGTCACAGGGGAAAAAAGCCCATGAAAATTGAAATTTCGAAAGTGATTTTTTCAGTGACTTAAGTTTAAAGAAATAAATTAAAACCAAGTGAAGAGAATAATTGGAGAAGGAAATGGCAACCCACTCCAGTGTTCTTGCCTGGAGAATCCCAAGGATGGGGGAGCCTGGTGGGCTGCCTGTCTATGGGGTCGCACAGAGTCGGACACAACTGAAGCGACTTAGCAGCAGCAGCAGCAGCAACCATAAGTTTGTATTCTGTCTGTAACTCTATTTTTATTTTATAAATAAGTTCATTTGTATCATTTTTTTACATTCCACATATAAGTGATATTGTATGATATTTGTCTTTGTCTGACTTACTTCAGTTAGTATGATAATCTCCAATTCCATCCATGTTGCTGCAAATGGCAATATTTCATTCTTTTTATGACTGAGTAATATTCCTTTGTATATAGGTACCACATCTTCTTTATCCATTCATCTGTCCATGGACATTTATGTTGCTTCCATGTCTTAACTATTGTAAATAGTGCTGCAATGAATGCTGGGGTGTGTGTATATTTTTGGCGCATAATTTTCCCTGGATTGTAATTCCTCTTTACACTCAATGTAAAAATAAAGTTTATCTAGATTTCAAAGTTATTTTTAAACTATAATAATATTAAGAGGAAATTTAGGAGGCATATGTTGTGATTTTATAAGGAGCTGACCTTCTTAGTAAAGCTGCTGCTGCTGCTGCTGCTAAGTTGCTCCAATCGTGTCCGACTCTGTGCGACCCCATAGACGGCAGCCCACTAGGCTCCTCTGTCCCTGGGATTCTCCAGGCAAGAACACTGGAGTGGGTTGCCATTTCTTTCTCCAATGCATGAAAGTGAAAAGTGAAAGTGAAGTTGCTCAGTCGTGCCCGACTCTTAGCGACCCCATGGACTGCAGCCTACCAGGCTCCTCCATCCATGGGATTTTCCAGGCAAGAGTACTGGAGTAGGTTGCCATAGTAAAGCTACAAATTCCCAAAGTCATAAAGAAAAAACTTTGATTATATATAAAGGTAAAACTCCAACATGAAAATCAGTGTTCTGAGGGAAACTATTGTTTGTGGTATACAATAGAAAATAGGATCCATTTCAGGATATGGAAAATGTCCCTATGAATATATAATCACCTATGGTGAGAGACTCTGTACAGACTAAACAGCCAGGCTGTAAGTATCAATAAAAATAGAACTCTAACTTACAACCTGCAGCCGTCAGCCCCCGAATTCAATTACCCTTATGGCAACTGGCCCCAAATAACCAAGACTTGATTGTTAATTGACATCTTCCCTAATTTACCCCCATTTCCATCTTCAGACCAGCTGGAGAAAGCCAAATATTCACCCCTAACCAATCATATTGGGTGTCCTGCTTCTAGTTAGTCTGCCTACAGCCTCCTCATGCCAAAAGCCTCCAGTCAGGCCATACCTGCAGCCTTCCCTTTTGCCACTGTAAAGTTTTCCCTTCCCTTTGCTTGACTTTGAGTATCTGCCAAACGCAAATGATGGTGGCTAACTCCCTTGTTAGAGTAAGCCCTGAACAATAGACTTTGTTTGATCTCAGTTGGGTGGTCTTCATTTATTTCCACAACGGAAACTCTATTCACCCATTTTCTATGTATGTGAATTTATAGAGAAAGCATTATAAAAGCATATTCCTGAGTGCACTTTGGTTGTGGTTTTGGTCACTCCAGTAGATTTTATCAGGAAAGTAATAAAAGTAAAGTTAACCCAAACTGTGAATTAGGCCACAAGGAGAGATCTCATTGTTTCTCTCTGTGTGTGATCCAGGTGTATAATAAGCCCACTGGATAGCATTTAAATGGCTCAGCACACTCACTTCTGCTGTCATTTTATACTCTCTAGAGCAGATAATGAGCAGATAGTGTTGCTCTTAAAAATAAATACCTTAGGAAGAGCTAATCATGACAAGGTCAGGGAAAGCTGTACTTAACCTGTTTAGACTTTTTATTTGGCTGGGTTGGGATGAGTTTGCTATGTTTTCAAAGTTTGCCAGATTATAACCCTCACTGGACGGGAGCAGTCATAAGGGAACTAAAACCATCCAGAGACCAAAGCCCTGTGTGACTTTCCCTCAAAATACAGTTGCGGAGGACAGGAAGCAGAGTCAGGCCCACAGGAGACAGGGACTCAGGCCTGGGGAATCATTTTATGCTCCAAACCACATCATTTAGGGAATGCAGCTCATGAGAGTACAGTGAGTCCACAACCAGTGAGGGTGTTTTGCTGGCGATGTTTTTAAGTCATCCATATCTGCTAGGGTTCTCACAGCTCTAGAGTGGCCCAGGCTATTTTTGTTTACTGAAAAAAGGAGAAATGCCAAAACAGGGATGAAGTATTGTGTTAGAATTTTAAGTGTTCAGTCTTCACTGTGTACCTCTGTGAACCTCTGTGACTGCCTGAATAACCCAGTTTGGAGATAATGTTTGTATGCAAGGCCTGAGCCCAAGGTGCAGCAGAAAGTCATAGGCTTTTGAAGATGAGGGTCCATCCTAGGAAGATGGGGTAGGATATGAGACTGTATTTAGAAGTTATTTTTTTCCCACATTTTGTTCTCACTAGGGTAGATTTTCCAATTTTTACGGATGTGAAGTAAAGTGAAAGTCACTCAGTTGTGTCTGACTCTGCGACCCCATGGACTGTAGCCCACTGGCTCTTCTGTCCATGGGATTTCCCAGGCAAGAGTATTGGAGTGGGTAGCCTTTTCCTTCTCCAGGGGATCTTCCCAACCAAGGGATCGAACCAGGGTCTCCTGCACTGCTGGCAGATTCTTTACCGTCTGAGCCACGAGAGAAGCCTTGGTGAGTGAAGGATGAGTTAACCTTAATTAACTGGTGTACTGGTGAAATCAACATTCACATTTTTGTGTGAATTTTGTTTATTTCATCTTGCAGTGTCTATGCTTTCTTCCATCCATTATCCACAACTGACATCACCTTTTAGGCTGCCCATGTCACCTTCCTAAGCAAGCTAGGTAATGGAAATGTTCTTTCTGACACACCCTTCAATCTTATACTTGAAAAAAAAAATCCTGTTAGACTATCATAGCCAAAGTTTAAGTTGTTCAAACTTTATTGCAGTTTAATGTCTTGAAACAAATTCTATTCAGTTCATATAATTTATTCTAAGAAGCAGAAATGTTATATAACCTATTCTAATTCCAAAAAAATTAACACAGATGTCAGTGACAAAGTTCTAGGAAATGACTATAAATTCTTGGAAGGCAAACTAAAAGTAACTGGTCTCTCACAGAATCTCAATGAATTTTAGCTAGTAATTGTTATTAAAGATGTTTTCCTATACCAAGATATTGTAGTCTAGTGAATAATAACCAAGTAGCAAAAGCATTAAAAAACAGATTACAAAATAGTGTAGGAAAGAACTTTCAGGACCTTTGCAAGTAAAGGTGACTGGGAGAACTTACAGAATAATTTCCAGAAGCCCATAGAGTTTTCACCCCACTCCAGTACTCGTGCCTGGAGAAACCCAGGGACGGGGGAGCCTGGAGGGCTGCCGTCTATGGGGTCACACAGAGTCAGACACGACTGAAGCGACTTAGCAGCAGCAGCAGCAGCAGAGAGTTTTAGTCTTCTCTTTGTAATGTGTTTACAAATATATAAATATTTAGTAATTTAATTATAGTAATTTATGCCTTGACTCTTAATTTTCCTGAATAACTTAGGATTCTATCTAAAAGGAGAAATTTCCTTGAAGTTACTTGTAGCTAAAAGTATATTATTGATAGAACTTGGGGTGTTTTTTTTTTTTTTAACCTGAGAGATGTTTCTGGTTTATATTAATGCACATTTATTAGTGGTCAAAGAATGATTTCTCTAAGATAAATATAGACATAAATTCTAAAATGTGTTCACTCAACTTCCCTCCAGCACAGACAAGACCCAAATTTACTGCTGGAATTTCTGTGTCCGGGGCTTTTCCATATCCCATGTTTCCCAGAGAAAACAAGGCCCTTTCCCTGGGAGCAGATCTGAGGACAGTGGGCTCATATTAAATATCATTCATGTTTATATCCTCCACATAAATATCCTTCAAACAGAGGAGAAATACTAACTCCCAAGCATTGAAGTAATCATCATTTTAATTTCTTTGTGAAACAATATATTTTCAGACTCTAAGTCCATGTTTCTTCTCAGACACATTTGTTGTTATTGTTGTTCAGACACTAAGTCATGTCCAACTCTTTAGTTGTATCATAGAAAGAGAAGCATTGTGGGATGAATTACATTCCTTCAAAATTCTTATGTGGAAGCCTGATCTATAGTACCTTAGAATATGACTATATTTGGAAATAAAATCTTTCAAAAGGTAATTACATGAAAATGAGGTCATGAGGGTGGACCCTAATCCATATGACTAGAGTCCTTTTAAAGGTTAGGACACACACATTACAGAGGAAAGACCATGAGAAGACATAGAGAGGAGAAGACAGTTGTCTGCAAGTCAAGGAGAGGAGCCTCAAAAAGTATCAACCCTGCCAACACCCTGATCTTGAACTTCCAGCCTCTAGAATTAGGAGAGAGTAATGTCTGTTGTTTAAGCCACCCAGTCTGTGGTATTTGTTATGACAGGTTTAGAAAACAAATCCAGAGGACAACCTAGATTCATGGCCCAGCTCTGGACAAGTGACTTAAACCCTGAAAATATTCTCAGAACAGACATAACATTTGTATTAAAACTTCAGCTTTATGGTTTTACATTCTGTCTCTACATGGCTGACTCTAAATGTCTATCTCTTGCATTTTCTCCAAATCCACATTCGTAACCATCTATACCTGAGATCTCTACTAGAAGATCTAGTGGGTACCCCGGACTTAATGTATGTGAAACAGGACTCTTGGTATTCCCCACAAAAACTGAATGCCCCTCAGTAAGTGGAATCCCTAACAGTCTAGTGGCTTAGGTCAAAAGCTTGGAGTTAATGCCTGATTCCTCTTTTTCTGATGGCCCACATCAAACGAATCATGTTTTTTGTTTTGTTTTTTTTACATTTTATTTTTTTATATTAAAATTTTTTAAATTTTTTCTTTTCTTTTATTTTATATAATATTGTATTGGTTTTGCCATATATCAACATGAATCCACTACAGGTATACTTGTCAGCTCTACCTTCAAAGCATATCCCAGTCCATGAATTGAGAGACAGATCAATAGAATTTAATATTAAATACAGAAATTGATCAGCTTTAAAAGATTGTGAACAAAATCAAAAGATACATGACAAACTGTGAGACAATATTTGCAGCATATTATCACTAAAGAGTTAATATCCCTAAGAGACAATGAGTTATTTTTGAGAGAAAAAACCCTATTAAAAAATAGGCAAGAGATGTAAACAGATGATTCACAAAAAGAATCTAAACATGTATCTTGAACATATAAAAAGATATTCCATTTCATAATAAGTAGACTGCATATTAAAAGTACACCGAGATACCATTCCTTAGTGTTGCAGTTCATGGGGTCACAAAGAGTCAGACACAAGTGAACAACAGCTCATCATATGGGCAAAAATTCAAAAGCATGACAGTACAACCTCTTGGTGAGGCTGTGGAGAAATGGTGATCTCATGTACTGCTGGTCAGAATGTAAAATGGTATCATCCCTATGGAGGCAACTTGGCACTAACTAACAAAATTACATGTGGGTTTGCTGTTAATCCAGCAGTCCCACATGTAGCAATTTATCCTGAAGATACACATGCATCAATACAAAAATACATATGCATAAGGTTGTTCATTTGCAGCATTGCTTGAAAGTGTAAAACATGGGAAACTTCCTAAATGTTCAAGCACAGAGGATTAGTTGGATAAACTATTGTACTACACACAGTAAAATACTATACAACTATTCAGAAAGAATAAAAAAAGATTTCTATGAAACTGATACAGAGGGATTTCCTGAAGATATTATTAAGAGGAAAAAAGCCAAGTATGAAAGAGCATATTTAGAATGCCAGATTTTGCATGAAAATTAGAAACTATGCATCTGTTTTCTTATCACTGCGAAACATACAGGAATGATAAACCCTGGCGCTGACATAGCTGGTGGCCAACAAGGTAGCAGTGGAGGGGGGCGGGGGTGGGGGGAGGGGGACAGAGGAGGGAGTGATGCTTTTCCGAGGACGTAATTTTGTACAGTTCTGATTTTTGAAAGTGTTAGTATTCTACATATTTGAAAATAAAATTAAATCATTAAGGATGGAAAAGTAAAATTGAAACTGATTGCAAACTGAAAAAATGAATCTAACTGAATGGCACATGAATACTACAACCGCGCAAAAGGAAAGGAAAAGGGAAAGAGGGACGGAAGAAGAAAAAAAGTTGCCAGATAGATCAAGAAGAATATACAGGACAGTCAGTTAATTTTGCATTTTAGATAAGCAGCAAATAGTTTTTAGTGTAAGTATGTCTCATGCACCACTTCCCGAGCCACTGCCCCTCCCCCTATTGTACTACTCACTCAGCAGAGACACGTGGACCCTCCTGCTGTCCCTTAGACTTGTCAAGCAGTTCCCACTTCAGGGCTTTGCACATGCAGATAGGGCTCTTTTCTCTCCCTGACTTTAGGATTATGCTCAGAGGTCATTATAATTGAGAGCTCTTGCCTGCCTTCCACATTCCTTTTACCTCTTACTTTGATATATGTTTGCTTTCTCTAGCACTTACTGGAAGATACATATATGCCTATATAAAATATATATTTTGTGTATGTGTGTGTAAGAACATGGCATAGGAAGTGCTCCATGACAATTTGATGAAGGAAAAAAATGGTATTATTGGGCCAGTTGAAGTGAGTACAGATGCAAAGCCCCTGAGACTGAGAGAATGTTATTTCCCATTTCTTATTCATCCTTCTTGGCATATTGGGGTTTCCTTTTAAAACCTAGAACCTAAAGACTAGTCAAGAAATGCTGCAAAAACAGTGCAAAGAGAGGAGAGGTATTTTGCCTCTGCCTCTTTGTGACTAATCAACTCTGTTTCAAGGACCTTGAGGAGATATTTTTCTTCCAACTATAGCTCTTCCATTTAAAATGGTAATCCCAGCTCTCATTTTGTATTTTCTCCTTGTAAAAGGATGTGAAGGTCACCCACTCAACAAACTCTTCAGTTGATGCAAAATGCATGTGGAATCAGAAACTTAGGCAATATAAAAGTAAAGATGAATTGAAGTTATTTATATTCAGTAAAAAAAAAAAAAAATGTGTTAGAGGAGTAAAGTAAGAAAAACGTGTCTCTCCAGCAGGAGTGCTTCATGCACGGTTAAGAGATACTGGTGGCCCACCAGCCACCAAGGAGGGTTTGGCCTCCCTCTGCCCAGAAGCAGCTGGGCCAGGCAACCGGCAGGATAACAACGATGTGCCTAGAGCTCTTCCAAAACAGAGGCACCACAGGGTCTGAGGAAAAACTGGAAACAGTTATATATGTTCACAACATTGAAGTGATAACCAGTGGAAAAACAAGAGTTTGGTTTATCATTCCTACTTTACAGCTTAATCTTGTTTCACCTTTGAATTCTGGTGTAGAGATGCATCTTGATCTTTTCTGGGCTTCAACTTCTCAACATGGTCATTTGGCCCTTTTCTAGAGGACAGCTCAGCTCATCTGAAAAAGGAAACTTCATCCTCCATTGGGCAAAAGTTTACCTTTCCCAGTAATACCTTCTCCCCTGATCGAACAGAACACCTTTAGAGCATCTTGAAGCTTCTTCGATGGAGATATGCTATGCTAAGTCACTTCAGTCATGTCCAACTCTCTGTGACCCCATAGACGGCAGCCCACCAGGCTCCCCCGTCCCTGGGATTCTCCAGGCAAGAACACTGGAGTGGGCTGCCATTTCCTTCTCCAATGCATGAAAGTGAAAAGTGAAAGTGAAGTCGCTCAGTCGTGTCTGACTCTTAGTGACCCCCTTGATGTTATTCCAAAATTGAAACACTCAACTCTTGTAACTCCTTTTTTTGTGAGGAAAGGGGTTACAAGTGATCAAGAAAAGGGCTAACATTTGACTCCCTTATATATATGCATTTAGCTTGTGTGGACACCCTTGACACGATTCTCTATGTGCTAAAATGTGACCATGGGTGTATAAGTGGACTGTATTGACCATGTAGGGCTGAACCATTCCCACAGCTTTTTTTAAATCTTATTTTTCTTGATAGTTTGGGATACTCAATATCAGTGTTCCAAAAGTCATTATATATCTAACAAAAATGAACCATAATCCTCACAAATCTTCATGATTCAAGGATTTAATGTTTTAATCTTTTTATAATGGAAAATGTCAGACAATTAATTTGGATTGCCCATGATCTTGTTTTCCCTTTTAACTCAAAATGAGTTTTTGTTTTATTTAGTAAGACAATGTTTCTCATATTGTTCAATTTAGTGGGTCATAACAAGTAGTTTTTTTTTTTAATGAAACAGAATAACACAGAAAACAGCAGCTTGCTTCTAAAAGAAGGGAAATTATTTCCCATAAAACTTTTGTTTGGAAAATAAGTAAATGTTGAACTGCCCTGGCAATCCAGTGGTTAAGACTCCACACACACTCCATTGCAGGGAGCATTGGGAGATCCCTGGTTGGGGAACTAAGATCCCACATGCTACACAGCGCAGCCAGAAAAAGAAAAAAAAAAGTAAATGTCTATCTATGTTAGGCTACACCATAAAATGCATTTCTTATTGTGGATCACAGTAAAAAAAAAAAAAGTGAAGGCCATAGATTTAATATTTGTACTTTCATAAGCAATTAATAAACACTTACAGTAACATAAAATCCAATTCATAGATTAACTGAAAAAGAAACACCACTGCCTATGTGAACTAATTTATACATAGACAAGGAAAAATATTAATGTTTCTCAAGAAAAACAGATATTTTAGTATAGAAAAATAGGTTTCTGACTTCTTGAAAATCAAATTCCTAACTGAGTTATAAGCTAAAGAGTGGAAAAAAAAAATCTTAGTCACCTTAAATAACGTTTAAACTAGGATTTATGATGACTGGGCGTTGTTGGCATTTTTGTGACTAATTAAAAAATTTTTTATTAAAATGAAATGCAGACAGATTTATTGGGATCTAGAAAATCTTAAAAGAAGCCTTATTACATGACTTATTTCATTATGACAAAAACCGTGATGAACCCTCAGTGTGAAGGGAAGAATGACATCTTTGACATTTTAATGGGTCGTGTCAAAGATGGGCACATGATGGATGCTGCTCCGGTCTCTCCCCTTGCTCTGGTACTTTTCAGTGGCTGCCCATGTTGTCATTGCTCAGAAAGTCAGACTGAGGAGGTCCACAGCAGTAGGATACAATTCCACGTGGGGGCTGCTCCAGCAACCGAGGAAGCTGCCCTCTGTGACAATCTAGAAGGGAGGGATCGGGTAGGAGGTGGGAGTTGGGAGGGAGGCTCAAGAGAGAGGGGATATATGTATATCCATGGCTGATTCATGTTGGTGTATGGCACAAACCAATACAATATTGTAAAGCAATTATCTTCCAATTAAAAATAAATTTAAAAAATCAATAGTAACCCAGTGAAGAAATGAAAAAAAAAAAAAAAAAACCCTAGGAAGTTGCACATAAAGATTTTCCCATGGGATATTCTGGGACAAATAGCTGAGGGTATTTCTTGAGACCTACTGAAATGCCCCTCAGCCTCTGAAACCACCACGTATACTGGGGACGGATATAGGATTCAGTACTCTGACTGCGACCATCCACAGCTCATTTTGCCCTCTGCCAACCAGTCTGTTATTCCCATCAGCCAGTATTTCTGGAGCTCATTTGTCCCTATCTCACTCCAAGGTACCTTTTTATTGAATGTCCCCCTATTTTGGAATAGAGAATCAGCATAAAATGTGGTACCTAATTAAGAACAGAATAGTTGACAGAAATATCTGCATATTGATTTAATGCTTTGGGGGAAAGTCTTAGTGTAAAAATTAACCTAGTCCATCGATAAGAATATTTGAAACTCATTGACCAGCCTCAAGAAACCTTGACAAATCATTTCAAAATGGCACCAACTGTAAATGGAAAATGTTGTTTTTGCTGGGAAGAAGTCCAAAAAAGCAAAGTCCTCCTAAAATTTATTTCACAGAATCTACGTATTCCTATTCTCATTCTCTCTTGCAAACAGGGGTTATAAGTTTAAAAGTTAAGTTCCTAAGCCCAAAATCTATAAATAAATCTTTAACAGAGAGATCTCTGTGAGACAAGATGGTGTAAATATTAGAATTGTAATAGGGCTTCCATTTAAACTTTTGCACTACCCTTTCATAACTTCCTCCTCAGATATGAGAATAGGGCCTGCTGACTCTAAGGCATCCTGGTGTTCTAACGTTTAAAAGATGCCTCAGTTAGAAAAATGCTGAGGGCTGTAGAGCATTTGTTTACTGGGCTATGCGGACTAATGGGTCCCCAAAGATGTTCTTCATGTCCTAATCTCTGGAACCTTTGAATATGGAACATAGCACATGGCCTTTTCAGGTGATTAAGTTAAAGACCTTGAGATGGGGAGATTATGCTGATTATCTGGGTGGTGGTGGTGGTGGTGTTTAATCGCTGAATCATGTCCAACTCTTTTGTGACCCCACAGACTGTAACCTGCCAGGTCCCTCTGTGCATGGGATTTCCCAACAAGACTAGCAGAGTGGGTAGCCATTCCCTTCTCCAGGAAATCTTCCTGACCCATGGATCACACCCACATCTCCTGCATTGCAGACAGATTCTTTACCACTGAGCTTCCAGGGGAGCCCAACTACCCAGATAATCACAAGGGTCCTTACAAGAGAGATGCAGGAAGTGTTCAGATCAGAGGCAGAAAGTGTAAGGACCCAAGCAGGAGTCAGAGAAGATAGATCTTAACACTGCTGGCTCTGAAGACAGAGGAAGGGGCTGTGACCAAAGAATTACGGCAGCCGTTAAAAGCTGAGAGGCAAGAAAACGACTTCTCCCCTTAAACCCTCTACAAGCGAACAGCCTGGACCATGCCTTGGGCTTAGCCCAGTGGGACTGACTTTTGACTTCTGACCTACTAAGAGTAAGAGAATAAATCGATGTTGTTTCTGTCACTAGGTTTATGGCACTTCTTACAGCAGTAGCAGGAAACTAGCACATTTAGTAAACTCAAAAGAAGAAAAAAAGAGGGGAGCCCCTTGTATCACCTTTACTTTGGAGCAAGTGTGTTTCTTCTTAAAACAGATATCGAGTCCTCCCCAACATCCCAGCCCAAAGAGGGCTAAGCACTTTTTCATCAGTTGCTACTCACTTAATACTAGGCGTTGGAGGATGAGAAATTTGCTTACTCACCCAAATAATTTGAAAAATTCCATGATGGAAAATTTTTTTTATGTAACTTCTCAGAAACAGTGCAATTTTTGAGAGGTAAGAATATATAACAGACTGGATAAGTAAAGATGTAACACTTACTAGAACATATTTAAACTACTGCAGTTTTATAAATAAATCTGTCTTCCATGAATGCTGTATTAACTTCTAGGATTTCTCTGACTCATCTTTGCTTACCTTGGTTTGTACAGAAGTTTCTAAAACAAGAAAGAGGGATAGATTCATCTCCCTTCTTTTTCTTGTATTTGTATAATGTTACCAGGTTCTTTTTCCATATTGGATGTTTATTTTACTGTTTACTTTGGATGGAATCAGGTGATTCAGCTGAAGTCCAAATAGACTACATTTCAACAAATGAAGTAGTTGAGCTATTTTAAGTCAATGCTTGGTAAAAATATGTTCTCCATTATTAAAACTTCAGGAATAATTTCATGCTGTCAAAGACAACATTTTTCTCCAAATTATTTCTTCCTTCTTATTTCAGAAGGTATCATTAAATAAATATTTCTTCTTGCTGTCTTATCCACTTGTATCAGTGGTGCTTCAAACTAGGAAGAGTAAAATATGAATGCTACTGGTTTTGATCAACTATGAATATTGAACTTTCACATCACAAAAAAAACCATATTAAGGAGAAAGGGAAATATCAAATCCTCCATTTGATATTTCTGCAATAATCTCAGTGGAGCAAATATTTCTTCAGATTCAGTGAAATTGCCTACAAAACTTAAGAAGAAATCCTCAGAAGTCAAATTTGCATAAGATTTGAAATATGGAAGTCTGAAATGGTAGAATACAAGAGCTTGCAGGGAAACCGGGGAGGTTATTATTTTAATTTATCCTGGCTATAAGGTTTTCTTTAACAAGTGAGAGTTGGCCCCAGTGTAAAATACAGCCTGAAGTACAGAAAGTTCACACAAGAAAGAATTCACCCAAAAAAACTTGCAAATAAAAAAGGGCCATGCAGCAAGCTGGCACTGAAATGAGAAACAACCTCTTAGAGAAAGGTCAAGAGATGATGTGGAGTGAAAAATCTCCAGGGAACTGTCACTTTCTGAAAAGGAAAATGACAAAAGTGACAAATTTCAGAGAGTCTGAGGAGAACAAAGGACAGAGGTTGAAATACATAGCGTAGAACTGCCTGCGTTCTTTCTTTGAGAGAACATTCAAGGTCACTTCCCCAGAATCCCTTAGTGTTTCTCCCTTAAAGGGAAAAAAAAAAAAATGAAACTCCTGCCCCTCATCATTGCTAACCAGAAGAGGTGCCTGAGAAGACAGTGATCTGGGTTCTCTGAACTGGCAGCCATTGCCCCTGCTTACGACCCAAGCTCCTTGAAAGCTTTTTTCCCTTCAATATTAAAAATAAAAGGGGCTTCCCAGGTGACGCTAGTGGTAAAGAACCTGCCTGCTAATTCAGGAGATGTAAGAGACTCGGGCTCAATCCCTGGGTCGGGAAGATCCCCCAGAGAAGGGCACAGCAACCCACTCCAGAACTGTTGCCTGGAGAATCCCGTGGACAGGAGCCTGGCGGGCTACAGTTCATTGGGTCACAAAGAGTCAGACACAACTGAAGCGACTCAGCACACATTAAAAATAAAAATGCATAGGTGCATTATACCAACCTACCTTATAATACTCTCCTAAGTAATAATGACCAAGCTTAAATACAGACACACACATAAAACACACACACACTCGCTCAAAATTAAGCCATTTCCCAGTTGGTGCTCTCCTGCCCCTTCACCAGCAGGGAACACTTTTCTCTTTCTTCCCCATCCTTTGGTTTTGTCTTTTTCCATTTTTTTTTTTACCCTCTCCCCTCAGCTGGTTTTAAAGGTAGCAGGAGGAACATCCAAAGCATTTCTTTGCACCTTTGATAATATTCAGCAATTTTAAATGTTCCCTAGCCTTACCCTTCATTGTGCTTTTGCATTTTGAGACCCAGTGCAACTCTAGTTGAGACCCAGACCCAGAGACCCAGACCCAGCTCTAGTCAGAGCTCCTGACTCATGGCAGATAGAGACTGAACTGAGGGTAGTTCTGAAGGGTTTCAAACAAATACACAAACCTATCTCCCAACCAGCTCCTCTAGCCTCAAAGAGATAAAAAGTTGAAAAGCTTCTCTAGGGAGGAAAATATGTAATATTTGTCAAACAATAAAAATTCTTTGCTTTTAATATTTCCAAATTTAGGATATAGTTTGAAATGTACAGATAGCTATTATTTAACTACTTTAAGATAAACTTATATCTTTGGGGTTTTAATCATTTCTTTTAGAAGTTATTTTTAGATATGTTCATTTTTGGTAGAAGCACTAAAATACAATGGCATTTTGCAACAGCAGTTTTTCATCAGATGCTTTTTTCTATAAGTCGTGAAAACAACATTGATTATACTGCCAAGCGCTGCTACAAAGTGCTCTGCATCATAAAAGGATTTAGAACCTCATTTATTATCATCTAAATTGTACATTGTACACTTGATCGCAACATGTTGTCAACTAAACAGCCTTTCCTATCCAGACCAATGGACATTATAATAAAACAATTGAGACGTTTTTGTGAAAAGCATGATTTGGTGGATTCTGAACCTAAAACACAGTTTTTGTTCCCCTGTAACAAATGCTGATTGAGTGGCTGCCAGTTACTTAGAATGGCACTGAGAGAGGTCAGATGAAATGATGGAGACGGGAGAAGTGTCTGAATCCCATCACCAAAGAGCAAAACTCTGAGACATGATGATAGGTTCTCACATTACATCACAGGGAAGTGTTTGTGTTTTCCTTCTGGGAAAGCATCAAATAAACGTCAGAGCAACAAACATATTAACACTGAACAAAACTAATCCAAAAGTCCATCCTAGTTGCAACTAACAGAATTTTCCTGATATCAAAGTTATGTAAGTTTTGGAACTGAATTTGAGGTCCAAATCTCCCTTGTGCAGACCACATTTCTTTGGGCAAGTAAGAATAGGGAAGCCCATAGTATGTATGTGGTTTAAAATTGAGGTTTAGTGTGTTGAAAACATGAGTGCTGCTCTTACAATATCCTAAGTGAAGTCGCTTGGTTGTGTACAATTCTTTGCGACCCCCTGGACTATAGCTTGCCATACTCCTCTGTCCTTGGAATTCTCCAGGCAAGGATACTGGAGTGAGTAGATGTTCCCTTCTCCAGGGGATCTTCCCAATCTAGGTATCGAACCCAGGTGTCCCACATTGCAGGCGGATTCTTTACCATCTAAGTCACCTACACAGCCACAAAAAAGGGAAATGACTATTGAGGTCTATGCATTACAAAATGAAAAATTTAGGTTGATAATGAATGAAAACGAATGTGGAAGTTATTCATTTAATTGGCTTTTGTGACACAGGAATAAGTTTTTTAGCTGGTGTCTTCTTTTTTATAATTTTCTTTACTGATTTATTTTTTGCTGAGTCTTTGTTGCTTTGCAGGCTTTTCTCTGGTTGCAGAGACCAGGGGCTGCTCTCTAGTTACTGTGCTCAGGTTTCTTATTGCAGTGGCCTCTCTTGTTACAGACCACAGGCTCTAGGCTGCTCGGGCTTCAGGAGTTGCATCGTGTGGGCTCAGTAGTTGTCGTTCCCGGGCTCTAGAGCACAGGCTCAGAAGCTGTGGCACACGGTCTTAGTCGTTCCACAGCATGTGGGATCTTCCCGGACCAGGGATCGAACCCATGTCTCCTGCATTGGCAAGTGGATTCTTTACCATTGAGCTCCCAGGGAAGCCCAGCTAGTGTCTGCTATATCCTCATACATAGCACTTAACAGAAAACAGTAGTGCTGGATTTGATATCTCTGTACATCTGGTTCCTACAATTAATGAACTATTTGGGGCTGAACTTACACACTTCAAGTGTTTTATTGCTAATGCAGATCCATAATACTTGAATCATTGAATTTATATACATATGTATATAATTCTGAAAAATCAAAGGATCTGAATTCTGCCATTATTTCTATTTATCTATTTCTTGACTGCACTGGGTCTTTGTTGCTGCACGCAGGCTTTCTCTAGTTACGATGAGCAGGGGCACTCTCTGGTTGCAGTGTGCAGACTTCTTGTGGTGGCGGGCACTCGTGTTGTGGAGCACAGGCTCTGGGCCACACAGGCTTCAGCAGTGGTAGTGCATGAGCTTTGTTGCTCTGCAGCATGTGGGATCTTAGTTCTTGGACCAGGAATCGAACCCTACATCCCTTGCATTGGCAGGCAGACTCTTAACCACTGGACTACCAGGGAAGTCCCTATACAATTATTTTTAAACTTTTTTCATTGGGTTTATTACCATCAGAAAGTAATGCCTTCATCATCTTTTGTATTCTCAAAAATTGTCCCATCCTACGTGTTCTTATAGACCTTGTCATTCCTTATCAAGTGGTGGGATCTCTGTCTCTTCCCCTTGAGGCTAGGTGGGCTCCTGACAAACCAAGTGGTTTCTGAGGCTAAGTTAGAAGATACCATGCAGTGTCTTCCAGATTCTCTTGCGACTTCACTTGTGGAGCCCTAAGCTCCAAGTCAATGAGAAGTACCAGGTGGCCATGCTGTGAGGAAGGCCAAAGTAGGCCAGCCAAAGAGACCACTAAGAGAGGCCCCAAGACTGCAGGAAGAGAGAAGGGTGCCTGGCCAGCTCTCAGCTGCTTCAGCCACCATCTGACTACATTCACACAAGACACCTCAGGCAGAACACACACCCCAGCCCAGCCACTTGGGAATTTCTGACCCACAGATATCAGCAGCAATAATAAATTATGTTTGTTGTTTTAAGCTAGGAAGTTTGAGGAGTAATGTGTTCCATACAAAGTATTAGACCACAGGAAAAAACTTCTCTAATTAAGGGACCTCTTCAATAAGGGACCTTGTGGTGGATCTGAATGTCTCACCCAGATTATCCCTCCATCCCTCTCCATTCCATGAGAGGAATGTTGGCCCCTGAGGGCTCATAGCTGGCTCCATTTCCAGGCATTGCCCTTAGCAAAGGAAACTGCCTCACCTGAGGTACACCTCTCCCTGAGGATGGCCCATATCTAATAGTGATTGATGCAAAATACTGATACCTTTACTTCTTGCCTAAATTTAGGCAACACAGAAGAATGATCACAGCTCCAGAGGTCCTGTAGGATAGGCTAAGGCCTTGGTTGCAACAGTAGCAGCTCAACTTCTTCCTCTGATCAGTCTTGCTTCCCTTGCTCCTTTACAGGTATTATTCTCAAGTGTCTACAATAACCTATTGCACACAAATCTCCATTTCAAGGACAGTTTTCAGATAACCTGAACAGGCCTCAAAGGATAATTAGCATTGGAAAAGAAGGTGAAGTCAGGCCCTCAGATATAAAATTCCCTGGTTTTCCCAGGAGACAGCAATAATAATTAGAGATACAATGACCCTCACAATGACCTGAACCAAGTTTCTAATCCATTGACTATTACCTGTAGACTGAGATGGTTTCCCCGACGGTCTTCAAGGCATCCTTTACTCATTCTGACACTTGCTGGACATAATCTAATTTGGCTGACCAAAATCAATTTGGCCTCTGAAAATTTTGACTACATGATGTTTCAGAGGAGAGTATGTGAAAAAATAAAGCCGTTGTGTTATGGATCATTGCATTAGCTGACAAAAGTTTGAAATAAGACCACAACTCATTCTTAAATCTTGGTCCTGGACATGTAGCAAAATTTAAGCAAATACGTGCTATAACGATTTAAGAAGGAAAACTTTTTACAGCGAAGTCGATGAGATTTGAAGGTGCCTGGTTTCATTTTTCCTGGAAGAAAATGTTTTTATCTTCTTATTTGTTGTTTCATCTCTTATTTTATCCAGCCGTCATCTTTGAGAAGTGATTCATTATTTCACAAGGACTGTGAAAAGAAAGACTGAGTTCAGAGATCATTTCTAGAAGCTGATGGGGACAGCTCAGTGATTTAAACTGCAGGACATTTTTATTTTTCAAACCAGATCTGATCTTCTACTTCAGGCATTTTATAATTAATTCATGAAGACGAGCTTCAAACTTGTTTTCTCACTTGTCTATCTTGTGTTTGCAGGCTCTTCTGTATCTTTACATGAGCACAGCTCCCAGCAGGAACTACTGATTTCTCAAATTCTTCAAAGTTCTCCTGAGGCCATTGCATCAGCACTGAAGGCAATCAGCAGTTGAGTGGCCACATACATTTATTAGCTTCCCAATAATCTGCAGTGACGTATGGGATCATTCTGTACTATTTACCAGCTTGGGAAACAAAATAAGGTACCATTCTTTCTTTCTAATTGAAATATAGTTGATTTACAATAGTGTGCTAGTCTCTGCTGTACAGCAAAGTGACTCAGTTGTTCACATATAGACACTGTTTTTTAAAATATTATTTTCCATTATGGTTTATCCCAGGAGATTGGGTAATAGTTCCTTGTGATATACAGTAGGATCTTGTGGTTTAGCCATTCCAAATGTGATAGTTTATATCTACCAATCCCAAACTCCCACTCCATCCCTCCTCTCCCAGCACCAACCCTCCCACCTTGACAACTATAAGTCTGATCTCCATGAGTCTCTTTCTGTTTTGTAGATAGATTTATTTGTGCCACATTTTAGATTCCACATATAAGCGATATTATACGGTATTTATCTTTCTCTTTCTGACTTACTTCACTTAGTATGATAATCTCTAGGTGCATCCATGTTGTTGAAAATGGCATTATTTCACTCTTTTTTATGGCTGAGTAGTCTTCCATGGTATATTTGAAACACATCTTCTTTACCAATTTATCTGTTGATGGACATTTGGGCTGTTTCCATGTCTTGGCTATTGTGAATAGTACTATTATGAACATATGGCTGCATGTTACCTTTTTTAGTTATAATTTTGTCTGAATATATGCCCAAGAGTGGGATTGCTGGATCATATGGTAATTATATTTTAGTTTTCTGAGGAACCTTCATACTGTTTTCCACAGTGGCTGTACCAATTGACAATCCCACCAACAGTATAGGAGGGTTCCCTTTCCTTCACACCCTCTCTGGCATTTGTTATTTGTAGACTTTTTATTGATGGTCATTCTGACCAGTGTAATCTAGTAAGGTATCATTCTTTTTAATATTCTAATTCAGTTACTCTCATCCCTCAATCTACCCATGGAAGAAAGTTCCATCTTAGAGATCTTTTTTCCTGAAAGAAGTTCCAAGACTCAGAGGTATTTATTCAGTCCAGTGAATTAAATTCAGTCCATTCAATTCAGTTAAATTCAGTCCATTTAAATGAGCAACGCTTTCAGATGAGTAAATGGAATACTCTCCTTGGTCAGAATCTTAGTCCTTTCAGGCTACTGTAACCACAATACCAAAGACTGTGTGGCTTAAACGACAAACATTTGTTTCTCGTGGCTCAGGAGGCTGGAAAGCCCAGGATCAAGGTTCTGGCATATTTGGGGAATGGTGAAGGCCTGCCTCCTTGTTCATCAGTCAGTCAGTTCAACTACTCAGACGTATCCGACTCCTTGCAACCCCATGGACTGCAGCAGGCTTCCCTGTCCATCACCAACTCCAGGAGCTTGCTCAAACTCATGTCCATTGAGTTGGTGATGCCATCAAACCATCTCAACTTCTGTTGTCCCCTTCTCCTCCTGCCTTCAGTCTTTCCCAGCATCAGGGTCTTTTTCACTGAGTCAGTTCTTTGCATCAGGTGGTCAAAGTATTGGAGTTTCAGCTTCAGCATCAGTCCTTCCAATGAATATTCAGGGCTGATTTCTTTTAGGATTGACTGGTTTGTTCTCCTTGCAGTTCAAGGGACTCTCAAGAATCTTCTCCAATACCACAGTTCAAAATCATGGATTCTTCGGCACTCAGCTTTCTTTGTGGTCCAGTTCTCACATCCATATATGACTATTGGAAAAAACATAGCTTTGACTAGGTGGACTTTTGTTGGCAAAGTAATATCTCTGCTTTTTAGTATGAAGTATAGATTTGTCATAGCTTTCTTGTTCATAGAGGGCCTTTTCTCTTGTTTTTATATGGTGGAAGGGTTGAAGGAGCTCTCTGGAGCCTTTTTTATAAGAGCACTAATCCCATTCATGAGGGCTCCATTCTCATCATCTAATCATCTCCCAAAGACCCCACCTCCAAATGGCATTGCCTTGGGTTTTAGAGTTTCAACATATGGATTTGAGGGGATACAAACATTCAGTCTATAGCAGTCGGTCAAATAGTCGGGGATTCAGCTGCAGAGGTTGTTATTTCCACTGTGCCTGTGCAGTCTTTGCCTACTGAAGAGACATCTGCCAAAGCTGACCTGATCAGAATTTCTCCTCATTCACGGGAGAGAAACATTGGTGTCTTGTTCAGCTAAGATTGCTCTCAGCCCTATAACTCTCTGGAGACACAGGTCCCTGCCCTACACAAAAACCTAGTCACCATCCCAAGGCCACCATGCCATGATGCTAAAGTAGCTGGGCTAGAGGTATACGATAGTCTAACACATGCTCTGGCCAGAATGGTATCCCCCTATGCAAACACCACTTGCTACCATGGCTCGATTAGTCTACTCTCTCTACTCTCAATTAGTCTACTCCAGAAAATGAGTCCTCGGTGCTGTTTTACTAGAAGCGTGGGGATAGGCCAGGCTCCACAGAAACAGTGGTGCTGCTGATACAGCCTAGCCACCACCTCAAAGAGAAGGGAAAGTCAAGGACCACACTGGGTCTCTCTACCTTCCAGTTCCAGGGCCCAGCCACTTCCTTACCTAGCAGACTTCTCACTCAGCATTCCAGCTGTCTCATCCCCATGGCCCACCATCAAGAATCACAATGTAGATCCACTAACCTAATACACAAAGGCTTGATTTCCTATAACACAGCAGCCTAGGATAGCAAGAGTCTTAAAACAATGCCATTACATAGCATTTTTCTGATTCAGCTCTGTGAGGCCTGGGGAACTCTCAGACTATAGCTTGATACTTCTGAGAATTCTCAGAGTGGTCTTGCACCTGCTCCCTGAGGCAGTTCTTTCAGAATTTGTAGTTTTCACTTCTCACAGTATTCACAGGTATTATTGCCGTTCACTCGGGAGCCACCTCTTGTCCTGGCTGACTTCCCACTGCAGCCTGATGTCCATTACTGTTGACGGTGCCCACGAGAGGCATGGCGCTGCAGACATGGACCAGAGTGCTACCACTGCAGCTCCCACCTGGCCAGGGCACTAACATACAGCAAGGTGGTTGCCAGCAAAGCCACATCAAGGCAGGCGCTGCGCCCGCTAAGGGAGCTGTCTTCCATCAATGTTGACTCTGCTACCAGCACCTCGTCTCTAGGTCTTCAGCTTTCACCTCACCTCACTTCAGCCCCCTCCCTGAGACATACGTCAACACCCTCGGGGGCACTTACAGATTCACCCTGTGCTTCCCCAGAGCTCCATGCAATGCCTGAAGCATGACTCACTCTGCTTCCAAGGCACCTTCTCACCCTGCTGCCCTGGTTAGACAGGAAAGCAGAGCCTGGCAGCCCATCCTCTGCTCTGCAGACATGTTCACACACCCTTGGATCCCAGGGAGAGCGCAACTCAGCCAGCTGCTGCAACTCCGGCCTCCAGCATGAGGTCACATGTACTTTCCAGACTAGGGATGACTGCCGACTCATGTGGGCTCAGAACCTCTGGGGAGAGGTTGAGATGGGGCAGGGAGCGGGAGGGTGCTGAGGTTTCTTCAGCAGAACTAAATCATGCAACAGAGTTCAATGTGATGCAGAAGGAAGTCACCAGAAAGTTTCCTAAAGGAGAGGAGGACCGAATATTCAGGGGCCACAGCTCAGTTATAGTATTTTTATTTCTCTTCAGTCTCCTCACTGAATTATCCCTCTGATTATCCTTTAAAACCTTCAGTTTCTCATGAGGATGAATGACCTTTCTGTTTGTTGTGTGAAGAGAGTGACCCTCTGAGAGAAGACTTGTGATGGCTTCCTCTGCAGACCCAGGGGTTTAGAACACTGTGAGCTTCTCTGAAGAAAAAATTTTCAACTTTATAAAATCCATGAAAGGGAAACTGTGTCAGCTCGATTCCTAAGGAGTCAATTAATTAAAGTTAAGTCCCCACAAACACTGCCAAATGCCAGCTCCAGATTAAACGGCGTGGAGAGGCATTAGGCTGTGACCTCCTGTCACTGGCTGGGTACCTGGCAGATTTTAGCTTGTGTGCTGATCCGACAGAAATAAGTATTAACTCACGAGGAAGGCAGATAAAGAGTTCAAGGACAACCATGAGCATTTAAATTGGGGGACTTTTCATCTCTTCGTCTTCTGCTCCTCGTTGCAAAGTTTTCATCTTCTTTTTTTTCATCCACCCTTCTATTTCAGTGCCGTCTTCTCATTGTGGGTATGTTTGGTGAGTGAAACTGAAATCTGTCTGGTTTGGGGTTTGAAAAGCCACCTCTCTCTCGACTAGCATACCTTCCTCTCTGATTTACAAAGACCCAGTGTGATTCTGTTGCAAAGCTCAGTCCGAGTTTAGAGCTGGGCGCAGAGGCATACAGAGCAGGTAGCCAGTCACTGGCTGTAAGAGTTGGATACTCACCTGGGAAAAAAATAGTTCTGTCATGAGGGGACACCCCCAGCCTGCTGAGGGTGCTTCATGTGCTCCTTCCATCCCTCAATCTTCCCCATCAGCTTGGTACAAGCGTGAAATTTCAGGATCTCAGATTTCTTCTCTCCTCTCTGTCTTCCAAATTTCTCTTTTAAAAGGTCATCTCCAGTCTAAGCAATGATCATTCATTTCTGCCTTAGTAGAGATCTATTTATTAAGCCACTTTCCCAAGTAAGTGAAGGAAACAGGGCACAGAGCAGTAAAGTTTAAGATAAAGGGGCTTTTATAGAGGAGTTTCAAGCATTTAAAAAAAGGACCATGGCTAGGTGAACTGGAAGAAGAAAGCAAACAAATGGACTTTCCACTATGCACATCAGTCCAATTAAGTAGATATTAATCCCCCCACAGTAGGTACATGTTATTTGGGGATTTTTTTAAACATGAGAAAGTTGAAGTACAGAGAAGTTAATCATTGTCCCACTACTGAATCGCGGAGCCAAGATTCCAAGTCAGGATGACCTGATCGCTCGGCCATGGTACTTCCCCAAAATACATCACTTAAATTGTTTTTCCAGGGGAGCCGCAGCTGGAAGAGGGACCACCATCCCTTGGCCTGTGAAGGGATGGGTTCAGAGCTCCCTCTACTGAGGTCTGGAACTATTCCCTGCTTGTTAACCTGCTGGTTGAGAAGTGCTGCGAGTCTCGTTGGATGTGTCTTAAATCAGATGCCTGCAATAATAAAGATAACTAGCATAATAATGCTATTGTTTATGGAGGGCTTGTGCTGTGCTAAGCGCTTTACAGACACTGTTTCAGAGAGAATGCAAGTAGAGCAAATACCATCACTGGTCATCAGCATTTGACCTTTTCCTTGGAACCCAAAAGCCGCATAATCTCAGTGTGTATTCCAGTCAGGAAACCAGCTTACTAATCGATCCAAAAGCCGAATTCATTTTATTTTTCTCTGCCTCAGCCATGCTCTCCTGAGCCTGATATGAAATCTCAGGAATGTCTCTGGTTTCTAAGGATGCTTAGATGAGAAAAGTTCTCTGGTCGTCTTCAAACATTATCAGGTCTGGTCTGGTTGACACAGAGTTCTGTCTGTTCTGATACAGTAACAAAACTCCTAACTCATTTAAAGTTAAAACTTGTTGTCTCCCCATCACTGCATCCAGGTCTGCTTCCCCTGATCCCACCACCAGAGTTCTACCAGGTCAGCTCTCCTCCCACCACCAGTTTCTGTTCTGACCTGCCCTGTGAATAGGCCCCAGTGTAGGGTTTAGAGAGAAAAAGTACAGAGTAAATTGGTGTCAGTGCTCTTTGGGCTTGGGCGATATCTGAGGTTGACTTTTATTTGTGTGGGACACTTGGGCAACTTCCTCAGAAAACCCAGCTGTGCCCCGGGCCCCAGTGCCTTTGAACAGACCATGCCTCTGTTTGAGCCATCCGCTTACACCCCTCTGCCTTCGGGCTTCAGAAGCGTGTGCCTCAGAGGTGTCCTTGTGCCATTCCAGACTGTCCTCATGGCCAAGCTGGCTCTCCCTATGAGACCCACACCCGATCCATGGAGAGCAGTCACTCTCACTCCGCAGTCTAATTCACTCCCGAGGAGGTGCACTCATCTTTTCTCTGCCAACTCCAGGCCACAGGGTCAAACCTGGGGATGGAGTGTGCCCGACACAAAGTCTGCTGTCTGAGTGGCCCTCCGAACCTCCTCTCTTTTGGCCTAAGGGTGACATTCTTCCCCTCTCCATAGCCAGACTTGGGTTAAGAGAGAAATACAGTAGAGACTCCCATAGCACTGCAAACTGGATCCAAAGAAAACATCTGTGAACCCTTGATCAGTTTCACAGAGCTTCTGCCATCTCCTTAACACGCCCGCACGTGGGAATTCACATCCTTGGCACCTCATGTTTTATTCTTGGATAGTAAGCTCAGTGGAAACCGCAGAGAAGCCTCGGAGGTCCTGTTTTACTCCAGGAAGGGTACATTCACACTCTCACCCTTCCACCACTCACACTTTCTGAGAAATTCTACGCTTTGTGACAATCAGATCGCCTTGTATTGCCAAGTTCTGGAGTAGCAAGCAGCTCACCCAACTCTGGCTCGCGCATCGTGACTGGATACAAACCCCACTTCCTGGAGAAAGATCAGGCCATGCGGATTTTTCGCATTTTCAAGGCTACGAAACTCTTCTAGATTCTTTACTGTCACCCCATCCCCCTCGACAATTTATGGAATGGTATTGCAGTGAGATGGAAAACAATTTCATAACCATTGTAAAGATCCTTTGGAAATGTCTTAAACAATCACAACATCTCTGTTAAACCTGTTTTTAAAAACAAAGAAAAAAAATACCCTGTCTTAGACTAGCCCTTTTCTTCAAACTTTTCTAAAACTTTTTATTTCATTTTGGAATATAGTGGATTAACAAACAATGTTGTGATAGTTTCAAGTGAACAGGGAAGGGACTCAGCCATACATATACATGTATCCATTCTCCCCAAACTCCCCTCCCATCCAGGCTGCCACATAACCTTGAGCAGAGTTGCATGTGCTATAAATTAGATTCTTGTTGGTTATCCATTTTAAATATAGAACTGTGTACATGTTCACAAACTCCCTACCTATCCCTTCTCCCATCCTTTCCCCTGTCTCCAAAATTTAAATCTGAGTATCGAAGGCATCTGTTTTCCCCTCTTCAATTGTAATGTGAAGCCCACATAATCTAGGAGAAATTTTCTCTGAAAATAGGCATGGAGATAATACTTTAAACAAAATGTATTTTTTATTATCAGCGCTAAATATATATTAACTCATATCTTAGTGGCTCCTTAGATGATCACAGGCTGAAGAATAATGATCAAACTGAAGCTTGACTTCTTCACGTTCAATCCCAATGTATTTAGCCAAATTTTTATTTTTAAAAAGAAAAAAATGCTTTGCAGTGTTGGCAGTTGCTCACTGAAATTTCACTGATTCTTCTCATTTATTTCCAGTGATTAGTATTAGTCTTAGAATCAATATTATGTGCTGCGTGTGTGTGTATGTGTGTATGTATATATATATACACACATACATACACACACACATAGTTGTACTTTGTTGTACTGTGTAAGTGTAATTATATAATTAAACCTCAATATGTATGGTAGATAAAACATGAAGCCAAAGTCCTGGGTACAATGACTCTTTTTTAGAAGAGGACAGGATCTTGATCAGAACCTGCTTAAGTCACATTAGCTGCCTCCATTCCTTCACCCTAGATAGATTTCAGAGTAACTGTCAAAGCCCAGGAAGTTGGTTTTTTTTGTTTTTGTTGTTTTTGTTTTTTGCAATGAGAAGCAGTTCACCAGGCTTTAAGATGCTCAAAGGCGGGGAATGGATGCTGTGTAAATAAAAGATTTTAAGGCTCTAGGACTGTTGCTATTTATGGTAGGTACTTATTTGTATGATTCTTATGTATAGAATATCCTTAATATGGGTTTTACTTATCTTTCGGGGGCCATCCTAAGGAGATAACAGCCTTCCATCCATGGTTGCACTGAAAGGGTGCTTTATCTGGAGGCATGAGAGTGCTCTGGCGCCCCACACATTCAGACTTTCACCACTCTACCAGACTAGCACGTCTCACGACCAAGGCCCCAGCACCAAGGTCCTGTCTTCAGAACCTCTTTCCATCTCTCTATCATGACCTTCCTTTGATAACATCAAAGGAGTCTTCACTGTTTAAAATGTCTTGTTCATTTGTTATTATCTGCCTCCTCCTCTGATGTTTAAACCCAAAAAAAACCAGCAACCTTGACCTCATTTGTGACACACCTGGGACCTAGAATAACATCTGGCACATGTTAGATCCCTGACACAGAAGCTCTGACCACTTGCTCAGAAGAACCTTGAGCAAATTACTCCATTGCTGTGAGCTGCAGTCTTTATCCTCAGGGCTGGGGAGCTGCTCAAGGTAATTTTTAAAGTTTCTTCTGGCTATTAAAGCACACTATTCTTCAAAATACTGACATCCTTATATAATTTTCCCTTTTCATAAATGCAAATTATTGGTAAAAAATAAGGAGACATATCCTTACTGGTCATCATTACTGATTTTCAGTTAAAATATGTGTCCTCCATCTAATCTCTCTGGCATCTGGGAATAATTTTAATATACAGTTAATCCCTTCTCTTAGTAGTGTCTTGATCCTTAAACATGTTAGCGTGAACTGCTGAAATCCTTTTTGTAGATGTCCATTGCCAGCCTTACTACCCATCTCTTTATGGCTAAAGGGAAGAGTTATTTTCTGTGCTCAAGGAATTCCTGAAGAAACCACAAAGACAAGCTGGGACAAAGCTGTATAATACAGACACCCAGACATGTAGCCAGGAGTATGTATAACTGTGAGACAGACAGAGGGACAAGGACAGTGTAAAAGAAAACAGACCCACAGACCCAAGGAAGAGCAGGAGAGAAAGATTTCCTTATGGATGCCTAGAAATGCTGAGGAAAGCCCCAGTTATTTTCAGAAGTGAGATCTCACCCAGCCACCTCTCATTGTCATAACGTGGGGACCTGACGTGGATGCTGGATATAGTAATGTTTGGGGTTTGATGATGACAGACACTAGAGAGCACGAGGCTGAGAGCAAGTCACCGTTCAGTCCTCAAATAACACGCAGAAATTTCTGAAATGGTTGACGTTAAACTACAACCACGGGAAGCAAGGTGGCCTTGCTCGGCATTCAGGGCTCTGGCCTGGGGCATGAGTCTTCATCCTGTAAATCAGGACGCCCAAACACTTGCTTCCAAGCGGCAGAAAACTTCAGGATAGGAGCCAGTTCATTTGAAGTCAGAGTTTTTTTAGGCACCCACTAGGGTTTAGAGCCCATTGATTTGCTAGCTGTAATCAGCTTTCTACTTTCCAGAGATCATCTTTGCTTGAGTTAATCTGCAGATAATCTGGATTAAAAAGTTCCAGCCTCTTAGTAATATGGGTCACCCCCCATCTGTGAGGCAGGTACACTATTAGGCAAACACAGTTTTCACCATCTTCTCCTCAGCTTTCTAAGAAAGATTCTTCAGCTGAGTTGCTCAGCTTCCTGGCCTTTGTTTCATGGATGCAGTAGTGAGTAAAGTGAAGAAAAATACTTAGAGGCCTTATACTGATTTATGTACATTTAGACAAAAGAACCCCCACTCCAGTACTCTTGCCTGGAAAACCCCATGGACGGAGGAGCCTGGTAGGCTGCAGTCCAGGCTGCAGTCTGCTAAGTCGGACACGACTGAGCAACTTCACTTTCACTTTTCACTTTGATTCATTGGAGAAGGAAATGGCAACCCACTCCAGTGTTCTTGCCTGGAGAATCCCAGGGACGGGGGAGCCTGGTGGGCTGCAATCCATGGGGTTGCACAGAGTCGGACACAACTGAGGCGACTTAGCAGCAGCAGCAGCAGACAAAAGAATGGAGAAGGCAATGGCACCCCACTCCAGTACTCTTGCCTGGAAAATCCCATGGACGGAGGAGCCTGGTAGGCTGCAGTCCATGGGGTTGCGAAGAGTCAGACACGACTGAGGGACTTCATTTTGACTTTTCACTTTCATGCATTGGAGAAGGCAATGGCACCCCACTCCAGTACTCTTGCCTGGAAAATCCCATGGACGGAGGAGCCTGGTAGGCTGCAGTCCATGGGGTTGCGAAGAGTCAGACACGACTGAGGGACTTCATTTTGACTTTTCACTTTCATGCATTGGAGAAGGCAATGGCACCCCACTCCAGTACTCTTGCCTGGAAAATCCCATGGACGGAGGAGCCTGGTAGGCTGCAGTCCATGGGGTTGCAAAGAGTCAAACACGACTGAGGGACTTCACTTTGACTTTTCACTTTCATGCATTGGAGAAGGAAATGGCAACCCACTCCAGTGTTCTTGCCTGGAGAATCCCAGGGACGGGGGAGCCTGATGGGCTGCCGTATCTGGGGTCGCACAGAGTCGGAAACGACTGAAGTGACTTAGCAGCAGCAGCAGCAGCAGCAGCAGACAAAAGAAAGAAAAAAAATAAATAAAAAGCTTGCGTTCTCTGCAAAGGAAAACTTTCAGAAGCAATAGGGAGAGAAGGAGAAGCAAAAGCAATGTAAAAAGGCCCGAGGGTCCTGAAGACTTAGAGACAGGGTTGGAAGAGATTTGGAGGAGCCGCTACTGGGCATCATGGGGCTTCATGGAGCTGAACAGGCAAAGAGGTTTTAAGGCAGGTCATTTACATGTTACATGATGCAATCCCCCCCTCAAATGACTTCACTAAGGACTCATGTTATATTTCACATCTGGGGAAAGCAGAAATTTCTTTAATATATGTTACTGACTTGGATCTTAGAGCAGAACTTGATGGCCACGATTTGGGAACCATGAGAAAGGGTCATAAAATGAGATGGTGGCATTTGAGACTTTCCCCTTGAGAATGAAAGGTCACTGAAATGACTCAAGTCTGTCGAGAGCAGTTAACCCTAACCCACAGGGGTTTAGGATGAGCGCACATGACCTCTCCTTGTGCCCCTCCCCTGCTCACCCCCTCAGGACTCACTGCAGTGACCACTGAGCCCCGCTACCACCTCACACAGCCCCCACCATACCGCTCCCAGGAAGAAATACTCCCAAAACATACAGTTGTTTCTGATGTTGTGATAAACAATATATGTGGTTATAGGCCCTTGACATACACAGGTTATTTTCAAAGAAAGCAAGCAAATCATTTCTGAATTATGACAGTGATTAAACAATGGATTGGGTCCATTACAGTTGCTTATAGAATTAATGCCTCTGCACAAATGTATGAAAAATAAAATCAATGACTTTAACTTTGGTAATTTGAAATTTGCCCTTCTTGGAAGCACAGCACTAGATTAAACCATCCTTCAATGGTCTTGTTCTCCTCTGTCATAAGGGAACGCTACTTCCTCTTTCAGCTTCCTCCCTCCCAGTTCATCTTTATGCTGCAGCCTGCAAGAGCTCTGTTAAACAACACACGCTTTGATTATGTTCAGAAACCTACAATGTCATCAGCTGAATTGAAGCCACAGTCCTCTCAGGATTTTAGACTCTTCTGTGCATAGGCCACTTCACCTCTCATATCTCACCAACAACATCCATCACCTCTACCCACTTCAAGCCTCCAGTCCTGTGTCCATCCAGGCTACCTCTGCTCCTGCTGGCCTGAGCTCCACCCCAATTTCTCCTCCCTCCCCACTCCACCTATGCTCACTAGACCCTTTAAGCTCCAGCTCAGACATTCCCATCTTTCATGTACCCTTCACTGCTGGCAATAGTCCCTGCCATGCCAATAGCTTCAATCTTTAAATTCCTTTGAATTTATTACTTGCATTATTTGCAGGGTTTATTTTTCTTCCTGTATTCTGATTTCCTATTAGTTATCCTGCACAATTTAGCTCTTTCACATTTAAGTACATTGTGAAAGTGTTAGTCACTCAGTCATGTCTGACTCTTTGCGACCCCATGGACTGTAACCCACGAGGCTCCTCTATCCATGGAATTCTCCAGGCAAGAATACTGGAATGAGTTGCCATTCCCATCTCCAGGGGATCTTCCCCACCCAGAGATCGAACCCAGGTCTCCTGCATTGCAGACAGATTCTTTACCATATGAGCCACCAGGAAAGCCCTAAGTACATTATAGCAGTACTATTTATGATGCCATGATTGTAATGGGTGAACCTAATGTCACAGATCTTCCCATGAGTGGGTCTTACACAGCACATTTTGGCAAGGAATCTCACCCGTTTGGCTGGGTCAGTCCATCTGCCCCCCAGAAACCCATCTGCTTCAGATTTCTATTTTAATTGCCATGGAAGGGCTCTTTTAATAAGATTATAAAAAAGACAACCAAAAAAAGTTAACTTGAGAAGCAGTGGTTTCACATTATGGGATAGGGAATAATTCATATGATTAAGCATTGAAATGATGCTTTTCAATTATATAACAAAATGGATCAAAAGTTTTTTTGGTAATGTGTATCTGTTAATCCTATATCCCCAATTTATCCCTGTCCCCTCTCCCACTTTGGTAGCCATAAGATTGTTATCTATGTCCATGAGTCTGTTTATCCTATATTCAATATCTTATTGTTGTCTAGTCGCTAAGTCATACTCGGCTCTTTGCGACCCCATGAACTGCAGCATGCCAGGCTTCTCTGTCCTTCACTATCTCCCTGAGCTTGTTCAAACTCATGTCCCTTGACTCGGTGATGCCATCCAAATATCTCATCCTCTGTCACCCCTTCTCCTCTTGCCCTCAATCTTTCCCAGAATCAGGGTCTTTTCCAAGTAGTCAGCTCTTCACATCAGGTGGCCAAAGTATTGGAGCTTCAGCTTCAGAAGCAGTCCTTCCAATGAATATTCAGTGTTGATTTCCTTTAGCATTGACTGGTTTGATCTCCTTACTGTCCAAGGGACTCTTGAGTCTTCTCCAGCACTATAGTCTGAAAGTACCAATTCTTCAGTGCTCAGCATTCTTTGTTGTCCAGCTCTCACAGCCATACAAGACTACTGGGAAAACCATAGCTTTGATTATACAGACCTTGTATTCAAAGTGATCCCTCTGCTTTTTAATATCCTGTCTAGGTTTATCATAGCTATTCTGCCAAGGAGCAAGCGTCTTTTAATTTCGTGGCTGCAGTACCCATCCAAGTTAATTTTGGAGCTTAAGAAAATGAAATCTAACACTGTTTTCACATTTTCCCCATCTATTTGCCGTGAAGTTATTGGACTTGATGCCATGATCTTCATTTTTTGAATGTTAAGCTCTAAACCTACTTTTTCACTCTCCTCTTTCACCTTCATCAAGAGGCACTTTAGTTCTTCTTCACTTTCTGCCATTAAAGTGGTATCGTCTGCATATCTGAGGCTGTTGATATTTCTTCCAGCAATGCCTTCCCTTGGGATTGGAGTGAAACCTGACCTTTTCCACTCCTGTGGCCACTGCTGAGATTTCCAAATTTCCTGGCATACTGAGTGCAGCACTTTCACAGCATCATCTTTTAGGATTTGAAATAGCTTAGCTGGAATTCTATCACCTCCACTAGTTTTCTTTGTAGTGATGCTTCCTAAGGCCCACTTGACTTCACATTCCAGGATGTCTGGCTCTAGGTGAGTGATCACACCATCATGTTTATCTGGGTCATTAAGAGCTTTTTGTACAGTTCTTCTATGTATTCTTGCCACCTTTTCTTAATTTCTTCTGTTAGGTCCTTGCTGTTTCTGTCCTTTATTGTGCTCATCTTTGCATGAAATGTTCCCTTTGTAGCTCCAATTTTCTTGAAGAGATTGCTGTTCTTTCCCATTTTATTGTTTTCCTCTGTGTGTTTGCATTGTTCACTTAAGAAAGCTTTCTTATCTCTCCTTGCTATTCTCTGGAACTCTGCATTCAGTTGGGTATATCTTTCCTTTCTGCTTTGCGTTTCGCTTCTCTTCTTTTCTCAGCTATTCATAAGGCCTTCTCAGACAACCACTTTGCCTTCTTGCATTTCTTTTTCTTGGGGACAATTTTGGTCACCACCTCCTGTACAATGTTATGAACCTCTATCCCTAGTTCTTCAGGCACTCTGTCTACCAGATCTAGTCCCTTGAATCTATTCATCACCTCCACTGTATAATCATAAGTGATTTGATTTACGTCATAACTGAATGGACTAGTGGTTTTCCCTACTTTCTTCATTTGAGACTGAATTTTGCAATAAGGAATAATGATCTAAACCACAGTCAGCTCCAGGTCTTGTTTTTGCTGACTGTATAGAACTTCTCCATCTTCCATTGTAAAGAATGTAATCAATCTGATTTTGGTACTGACCATCTGGTGATGTCCATATGTAGAGACATCTCTTGTGTTGTTGGAAGAGAGTGTTTGCTATGACCAGTGCATTCTCTTGGCAAAACTGTATTAGCCTTTGCCCTGCTTCATTTTGTTACTCCAAGGCCAAATTTACCTGTTAATCCAAGTATCTCTTGACTTCCCACTTTTGCCTTCCAGTCCCCTGTTGATGAAAAGGACATCTTTTTTTGGTGTTCTAGGAGGTCTTGTAGGTCTTCATAGAACTGTTCAACTTCAGTTTCTTCAGCATTAGTAGTTGGGGCATAGACTTGGATTACTGTGATGCTGAATGATTTGCCTTGGAAACGAACTGAGATCATTCTGTCATTTTTGAGATTGCACCCAAGTACTGCATTTCAGACTTTTTTGTTGACTATAAGGCCAACTCCATTTCTTCTAAGGGGTTCTTGCCCACAGTAGTAGATATAATGGTCATCTCAATTAAATTCACCCATTCCCTTCCATTTTAGTTTGCTGATTCCTAAAATGTCAATGTTCACTCTTGCCATATCCTGCTTGACCACATGCAATTTACCTTGATTCATGGACTTAACTTTTCAGGTTCCTATGCAGTATTGTTCTTTATAGCACTGGACTTTATTTTCACCACCAGAAACAATTGCAACTGGGCATCATTTCTGCTTTGGCTCAGACTCTTCATTCTTTATATATCTATTTCTCTGCTCTTCCCCAGTAGTATATTGGACATCTACCAACCTGGGTGGTTCATCTTTCAGTATCATCTTTTTGCCTTTTCATACTGTAACAAACTATAAAGATATATCTTGTAACAAACTATAAATGGAAAGGAATAGAAAAATATAGATGTATACATATATGTGTGTAACTGAATTCCTGTGCTGTATACCTGAAACGATCATTGTAAATATTGTAAATCAAATATACTTCAATTTAAAAAATGGTTTATTCTTTGGGATATCTTTAGACCTTATACATAACCCAAAGAATGTTTGGTGGTCAGATAAATTGACTAAATACTGGGTTAAGCAAACAGGTTTCCCTACTCTATTTAGCATTTCTGAAGTCTCCTAATGTTTGCACTGGGAATCTCCTCGAGTGGGTTAGTGGATGCTGTATTCCACACATGAGTCGACCCCAGGACCATTTTTCAATGGAGCAATTTCTAAGGAGCATATTCCAAGAAACTCATTCTGTCTGAGACTGACGTGGTTCAGGTTTTAACTTTGGTAATTTAGAAATTAGCCCTTTTGGACTAAGGGAACTTTGTTGTTCCCTTTGAAAGCCCTCCTCACCAGGCTCTTGCTTGAACGTTTAGCGAGGGTGGCTAAAGGAAAGTTTTATCTGCTGTCCCTGACTTCCTTTGTGTTTTGTTTCCTTGTCTGGTCACGTGGAGTGCCCTGTTCTTTTCTGTTGTGTTGAGCCACATCACAAATCACAGATAATTCTTAGTCCCTGTCTGCATTTGCTCAGTTGGGATTCCAGTTCAGAGAGGCAGCCACGAGGACTGATCAGCACCATGAACTCTGGACCACTTACCAGCTGTGTAAACCAGGGACATTTCTTAATCTCTCAGTGCTTCGTTTATAAAGTAGGCATGATTATGGGATACACTTCTCAAGATTTTGTGAGAGGTTACTATAGGGAGAGTGTTATACGGAATCTGGCCTCTAGTAGTGCTGTTGGTATTAATATTAATTTACAGTATGGTCCTCACGGAATCCATTTCTCTAACTATAGCTATTGCTATTATGAGGATCCATGTAAATCTGAAAACGTCCGGAATCTGACTCATGACTTGAAAACCACTAGCTGTATTTGCCTGAGAAAAGTCTTCCATTTGTTCTTTGGTGGGAAAAAGAAAGAAGAGAAATTGAATGAATTAACTGCTGTTGGTGAGAAGAAAACAGCTTCTGGGCTGAGAGTTATCTCAGAGTTATTCCCTATGACTGTGTTTCAGAGGTCAGCAAACTTCTGTCCAGGGCCTGATTGTAAATATTTCAGGCTGTGTGTGATAGTTCTCTGTGCTAATCATTCAACCCTGCCCTTGCAGTGTGAGAGCGGCCACGGGCAATGTGTAAGCCAAAGGGCATGACTGTAGTCTAATAAGACCTGATGTGTAACGTCAGGAAGCTAGCTAGATTTTGCCTGCAGCCCTTGTCTGGGGACCTCTGCTCTGCCGTTATCAACCCTGAATTTCCCAGGGATGGGATGTTTCCAGGATGGCTCTGTCCACCAAATATGAGTAGGAAAGCTGACCCTTCTGGGAACCAGTAGAGGTGAGAGAAGCCAGTCCAAGAGAAAGCCAGCACACTTTGGAAAGTAGCACTGAAACAACTGCAGGGAAAAAGCACAGTCTGGTGACACTGTAAGCGTCTGGATCAACTTTGCTGCAGCCTGCCTTACTGTGGGACTTTATGGTTACATAAGCCAGTAAATCCCCGTTGCTGTTTAAGCCAAGACGAATCAGGTTTTCTTGTCACATGCCAACCAAAGTCTTCTAGCGCTCCACCATGATTACAGCTATATTAAATAAATCAATGAATACTTTATGGTGGATGTGCCTGGTGTTCAATTTGTGTCTTATATTTGGTAAAAACTTTTGCTGACTTACTCATAAAAGGAAATTTAACAACAAAAACCCATTCCGAAAGGAATATACAGCCATTCATCTAAACATTTCTAGGGCACTTTCATCATTTCTAAAGTGCTTGGAGACATTATCTTTCAAGTATCTATTATTCCTATTTTATTTATAAAGCTCTCTTGTATTTTGGTTATATTGCTTCTGGCTCTTCTGTTATTCTACACAATAAAAACAAGCAAATTCACCCATCAATCTATAACCCCTCAAAATTCCAACTCTAGTTGAAAAGGACTCTGAGTATAAATAAGAGAGGTGCTTGTACTGCCTTTGTAAATCAGCTTCTCATAAGATTTCTTTAATGCCTCACAGTCAGCCCTAAACCTAACGCCATAGGATGCTGTCATGACAGTTTTCTCTCTTGTCTATAGCAGACAGGGTGGTGCCAGGCACTCAAGCAAAGTGCCTAGGAATGTTGTCCAAGTCCACCTAGAGAGCTGAGATCTTGAACACAAGAAATGGCAAAGACCTTACAACATTTACCCCAAAGATAGGGACCATGCCCGTGACGTCACTGAGTGAATGACAGAAACTCAGCACAACAGCACTGTCCCTCGTCACTCACACACACTGATACGCACCCTCAGACACAGCCCCTGTGCTCCCAGGACTTGACTGTCTTTCTGATCACCTCTGGAGATTTTGTGATAAAACAGTCAGAGGCAAGATTGTGTCCTTACCTTGGGCAGCAGTTCCCACTCTGGACAAATGACAGCACCTGTCAGACCCAGGATTCTGTATGGACATTAGGAATGGGTCATTGATTTCGTGCATATGAGCCAGTCTTCTATACTGCTGTAACAAGTTACCATAAACTTATTAGCCTGAAACAACATGTTTTTTAATCCTATAGTTCTTTAATTATATTTAATTTTTTTACTGAAATATAGTTGATTTACAGTATCATTTAAGTTTCAGGTGTACCAGTACAGTGAATATATACATATATTGTTTTTCAGATTCTTTTCCCTTATAAGCTATTACAAAATATTGAGTACAGTTCCCTGTGCTATAGAGTAGGTCCTCATTGGTTATCTATTTAATGCATAACAGTGCCCTGCCATGCTAAATCACTTCAGTCATGTCCTATTCTCTGTGACTTTATGGACTGTAGCCCGCCAGGCTCCTCTGTCCTTGGGGTTCTCCAGACAAGAATACTGCAGTGGGTTGCCGTGACCTCCTCCAGCATATCTTCCCCACCCAGGGATCAAACCCATGTCTCTTATGTCTCCTGCATTGGCAGGTGGGTTCTTTACCACTAGCGCCCCCTGGGAAGATACATAAGAGTGTGTAAATGTTAATCCCAACATACTTTGTCCTTCTCCCCACCTTGTTTACACTTTAGTAACCGTAATTTTGTTTTCTGTGCCCGTGAGTTTCTTTTTGTATTGGAAATAAGTCAATTTATGTCATTAAAAAAAATTTTCACATATAAGCAATATCATTTTATATGTCTTTCTCTGACTTACTTCATATAGTATAATAATCTCTAATGTTTCATCCATAATTGCTGCAAATGGCATTATTTCATTCTTTTTTAAGGATGAGTAACATTCCACTGTATATATGTATCACATCTTTATCCATTCCACTGTCAATGGGCGTTTAATTTACTTCCATGTTTTTAGTCAGTTCAGTTGATCAGTCGTATCCAACTCTTTGCAACCCCATGGACTGCAGCACGCCAGGCCTCCCTCTCTATCACCAACTCCCGGAGTTTCGTCCATTGAGTCAGTGATGCCTTCCAACCATCTCCTCCTCTGTTGTCCCCTTCTCTTCCTGCCTTCAATCTTTCCCAGCATCAGGATCTTCTCAAATCAGTTCTTCACATCAAGTGGCCAAAGTATTGGAGTTTCAACTTCAGCATCAGTCTTTCCAATGAATATTCAGGACTGATTTCCTTTAGGATGGACTGTTTGGATCTCCTTGCTGTCCAAGGGACTCTCAAGAGTCTTCTCCAACACCACAGTTCAAAAGCATCAGTTCTTCAGCACTCAGCTTGCTTTATAGTCCAGCTCTCACATCTATACATCAGTACTGGAAAAAACCATAGCTTTGACTATACAGACCTGTGTTGGCAAAGTAATATCTCTGCTTTTTAATATGCTAACTAGGTTGGTCATGACTTTTCTTCCAAGGAGCAAGCGTCTTTTAATTTCAAGGCTGCAGTCACCATATGCAGTGATTTTGGAGCCCCCCAAAATAAAGTCTGCCACTGTTTCCACTGTTTCCCCATCTATTTGCCATGAGGTGATGGGACAAGATGCCATGATCTTAGTTTTCTGAATGTTGAGTTTTAAGTCAGCTTTTTCACTTTCCTCTTTCACTTTTAAGAGGCTCTTTAGTTCTTCGCTTTCTGCCATAAGGGTGGTGTCATCTGCATATCTGAGGTTATTGATATTTCTCCCGGCAATCTTGATTCCAGCTTGTGCTTCATCCAGCCTGGTATTTTGCATGATGTACTGTGCATGTAAGTTAAATAAGCAGGGTGACAATATACAGCCTTAACATACTGCTCTCCCGATTTGGAACCAGTCTGTTGTTCCGTGTCCAGTTCTAACTGTTGCTTCCTGACCTGCATACAGATTTCTCAGGAGGCAGGTCAGGTGGTCTGGTATCCCCATCTCTTGAAGAATTTTCTACAGTTTGTTGTGATCCACACAATCAAAGGCTTTGGCATAGTCAATAAAGAAGAAGTAGATATTTTTCTGGAACTCTCTTGCTTTTTCGATGATCTAACGGATGTTGGCAATTTGACCTCTGGTTCCTCTGTCTTTTCTAAATTCAGCTTGACTATCTGGAAGTTCACAGTTCACATAACATTGAAGCCTGGCTTGGAGAATTTTGAGTGTTACTTTGCTACCGTGTGAGATGAGTGCAATTATGCGGTAGTTTGAGCATTCTTTGGCATTGCCTTTCTTTGGGATTGGAATGAAAACTGACCTTTGCCAGTCCTGTGGCCACTGCTGAGTTTTCCAAACTTGCTGGCATATTGAGTGCAGCACTTTCACAGTATCATCTTTTAGGATTTGAAATAGCCCAACTGGAATTCCATCACCTCCACTAGCTTTGTTCATAGTGATGCTTCCTAAGGCTCACTTGACTTCACATTCCAGGATGTCTGGCTCTAGGTGAGTGATCACACCATCGTGATTATCTTGGCCATGAAGATCTTTTTTGTATAGTTCTTCTGTGTATTCTTGCCACCTCTTCTTAATCTCTTCTGCTTGTTAGGTCCATACCATTTCTGTCCTTTATTGAGCCCATCTTTGCATGAAAAGTTCCCTTGGTATCTCTAATTTTCTTGAAGGGTTCTCTAGTCTTTCCCACTCTATTGTTTTCCTCTATTTCTTTGCATTGATCACTGAGGAAGGCTTTCTTATCTCTCCTTGCTATTCTTTGGATCTCTGCATTCAAATGGTATATCTTTCCGTTTTCTCATATGCCTTTCTCTTCTCTTCATAGCAATTTGTGAGCCCTCCTCAGACAACCATTTTGCCTTTTTGCATTTCTTTTTCTTGGGGATGAGCTTGAACCCTTCTGTACAATGTCACGCACCTCCGTCCATAGTTCTTCAAGCACTCTGTCTATCATGTCTAATCCCTTGAATCTATTTGTCCCTTCCACTGTATAATTGTAAAGGATTTGAGTTAGGTCATACCTGAATGGTTTGACCTAGTTAGTGGTTTTAGCTATTACAAAATAGTGCTGCAATGAGTATTGGGCTGCACAGATTTTTTCAAATTATGGTTTGCTCTGGACGTATGCCCAAGAATGGGATTACAGGATCAAATGCTGGCTCCATTTTTTAGTTTTTTAAGGGACTGCCATGCTGTTCTCTGTAGTGGCTGTATCTACTGGCATTTCCACCAACAGTGTAGCAAAATTCTCTTTTCTCAGTGCTCTCTTCAGCATTTATTATTTGTAGACTTTTTGATGATGACCATTCTGACTGATGTGAGGTGATACCTCATGGTAGGTTTGATTTGCATTTCTCTGATAATCAGTGATGTTGAACATCTTTTCATATGCCTATTGGCCATCTGTCTTCTATGGAGAAACATCTCTTTACATGTTCTGCCTTTTATGATTGGGTTGTTTGTTTTTCTCATATTGAGCTTCATGAGTTGTTTATATATTTGGAGATTAAGTCCTTGTCAGTATCTTCATTTGAAAATATTTTCTCCCATTATGTGGGTTGTCTTTTTGCTTTGTTTATGGTTTCCTTTGCTATGCAAAAGCTTTTAAGTTTAACTAGGTTTCATCATTTTATTTTGTTTTTATTTTCATTATTTCAGGAGGTGAATCCAAAAAAAAAAATTGCTGCAATTTATGTCAGTGTTCTGCATATGTTTTCCTCTGAGTTTATAGTATCTGACCTTCCATTTAGGTCTTTAATCCATTTTTAATTTATTTTTTTGTATGTTGTTATAGGATGTTCTAATTTTTTATTTTTCTGTATGTAGCTCTCCACTTTTCTCCCTTTCCATAGGCTGTCTTTGAATTTTGTTTATGGTTTCCTTTGCTGTGCAAAAGCTTTTAAGTTTAATTAGGTCCCATGTGTTTATTTTTGTTTTTATTTTCATTACTGTAGGAGACAGATCCAAAAAGATATTGTTGTGATTTACGTCAAAGAGTGCCTTAGCTATATTTTCCTCTAGGAGTTTCATAGTACTCCTCTTATAGTTCTTTAAAGCAGAAGTCTGACAAAGGTCAAAATGGGCTAAAGACAAAATGTCAGCAGGGCTACAATTTTCTAAAGGCTCTAGGGGAGAGTTTTCCATCTTTTTCAGCAGCTAGAGCCTGCCCATAGCTTGGCTCACAGGTTCCTTAATTGTCTAAAACCACCAGTGGAGAACTGAGTCATTCTCATGGTAAATCCCTCCAATTTATTTTTTGTCTCCCTCTTGCACATTTAAAGACCCTTGTGATTATATTGGGCCATCTAGAAAATCCCAGAGAACCTTCCCATTTCAAGGTCAGATGATTAACAACCTTAGTTCCATCTGCAGTCTTAATTTTTCCCTTTGACATATGGCAAACTGATAGCTCAAGCGGTAAAGAATCTGCCTGCAAAGCAGGAGACCCAAGTTCAGTCCCTGGGTTGGGGAGATCCCCTGGAGAAGGGAACAGCTACCCACTCCAGTATTCTTACCTGGGAAATCCCATGGACAGAGGAGCCTGGTGGGCTACAGTCCATGGGGCTGCAAAGAGTTGGACACAACTGAGTGACTAAGCACAATATAGTCATAGGTTCCAGGGATTAGAACATGAACGTCTTTGGGTGGGGGGTGGGGGGGCATTGTTCTGCCTGCCACAAGGAAAAATGAGGAAAAATAGACAAAGTCTATTGAATGAGAGATGGTGCTGAGAGCAAGAGAGAAAAGTAAAGCAAGGGAGGGGGTGGGTTATGCATGTCCTTTTACACAGGTGGGTCAGAGAAAGTCTCTTGATTAGGAGACATCTGAGTAAAGATCTCCAAGAGCTATGGGAGCTAGGCATGAAAATATCTGGGGGGAAGCTTTCCCACCAATGGGAACAATAAGTGTCAAGACCCCAAGGTGGGAGCAGGCTGGAGGTGTCTGGGGAATAAGAGGGAAAGTCCCCCTGTAGCTGAAGCTGCCTGAGGTGGGGACAGAATGAGTGGAGGCAAGACAGAGAGGGGATCGTGAGCATCATGTCTGACTTTGTAGGCAACTGAAGGGACTTCAGATTTGACTCAGTGTGAAAGGAGAGGCTTTTTTTCTTCAGTGGTTTCTATCATTTTTCAGTTTATAGAAGAATTTCCATGATAAACCCAGAAAGTTCTCAATTACTTTCCACTCAGTCTCCCTTCATGTAAACATCTTGTATAACCAGGGCATATTTATCAAAACTAAATAATCAACATTAGTCTGAGACTCTGAACTACATTTCAGATTTAACCTGTTTCCCTATTAATGTCCCTTTCCTGTCTCAGAATCCAGTCCAGGATACCATGCTGAGCTCTCCTCCAAACTGTGACAGCTTCCCCTTCTTGTTTTTTATGACTTTGACCCTTTTGATGAGTACTGGTCAGATATTTGTAAAGTGTCCCTTAATTTTGGTTTGTCTGATGTTTTCTAATGACTAGGGCTATGGGTTTGAAGGAAGAAGCCAACAGAAATGAAGTGTCTTTCTCATCACATATTGTGAGGAACATGATGCTACCATGGTTTACGATGGTATTGTTAATTTTGATGCAAGTGATACCTGCCAAGTTTCTGTGCTGCAAAGTTACTATTTTCCCCTTTCCATACGTTCATTAGAAATGAGTCGAAAGTCCAGTCCACAATTCCACATTCTGGAATGAACAGTAACGAAGAATTTGTGGGAAGTATGTTAAAACCAGCGCAATAATTACAGGCACCCTCATTTTATTGTGCTTCACAGATACTGTGTTTTTCTATAAATCAAAGATTTGTGCAATCCTGAATTGGGCAAAATCTGTGGGTGCCATTTTTCCAACATTTGCTCACTTGTATCTCTGTCGCATTTTGATAGTTTTGACAATATATCAATCATGTTTATTATTACTAATATTACGGTGATCTATGATTAGTGACCTTTGATGTTACTACTGTAATTGTTTGGGGGCCCCAGAAACCACACCCATAGAAAACAACAAAATTAATTGATAAATAACTGTGTGTCTTTCTGACTGCTCCCTTGACCAGCCATACTCCATTTCTCTTCCTCTCCATGGTCCTTCCTATGCCCTGAGACACAAAAATATTGAAATTAGGCCAATTAATAACCATACGATGGCCTCTAAATGTTCAAGTGAAAGGAAGAGACCACCAATATAGCAAGAAATTGTCCTGTTTTAAGAAATTGCTGCAGGTCCCCCTCCCCAGCCTTCAGCAACCACCGCCCTGATCAGTCAGCAGCCATCAAAACTGAAGCAAGACCCTCCACCAGCATAAAAGATTATGATGAGCTGAAGGCTCAGATGATGGTTACCATTTTTTTTTCAAGCAATAAAGCATTTAAAATTAAGGTATATAAATTTTTTAGACATAATGTTAATGCACACTTAATAGACTACAGCATAATATAAACTAATTTTTATTTCTTACATGGTTATTTATTTTACTTTTTGACTGTGCTTGGTCTTCATTGCTTTTGCACAGGCTTTCTCTAGTTGCAGCACGCAGGGGCTACTCTTCGTTGCAGTGCTCCAGGCTTCTCATTGCAGTGGCTTCTCTTGTTGCAAAGCAGGGTCTCTCGGTGCCCAGGCTTCAGTAGTTGAAACACACAGGCTTGGCAGCTGCAGGTCTCCGCCTCTAGAGTGTGGGCTCAGTAGTTGTGATTCATAGGCTTAGTTGTCCATGGCACCTGGGGTCTTCCAAGACAAGGGATTGAACCCATGACCCATTGGCAGGTGGATTCTTATCCACTACGCCACCAGGGAAGTCCTAAACTGAATTTTGTATGTATGTGTTAACCAAAAAATTTATGTGCCTTGATTTTTTGTAATATTCGCTTTATTTTACAGTAGCCTGGAACCAAACCCAGACAACTTTTTGGTATGCCTACAGTTAATATTTTGGAGGAGGTACTTCAAAGAATGAAAATATCCTGCTTCTCTCAGAGTTTTGCCTACTAATAATAGCATCCATCAGTAAATCTTGACTGTAACAGGTGATGCTTTAATGGTGATTTCCTATTTCCTTAATTCCTTCTGTGTTTAATATTTGGAATTCTTCTATAAAGAATTCTTCTGTGCCTTTTCCATTATTTGGTTATGCATTTATTTATAGGAGTATAGACTCATGGAAAATCATTTTATTCTTTGGGTTATAATCTATTACTTCATTATTTATTTTGTTCCTCCCATAGTTCTGGCTTTGGACATTGGGACTTCTTTCACATCGGCTTCTATGTCCATTCGACGTGCCCTGTTTTTACTTTGTTTTGTGTTTCGCGTATCCTCATCTCCTGACACTTACTCTAAGATGCTCCAGGCTCATCTTGCATTTTTCCTGTCTCCACCCTGAAATCAGCCATTTCTCTGGGTAGTCCTGGTTTCTTTTGTTAGAGTATGGTATTAAGAAACAAAAAATCTGGATACAGTTTTGTCGTGGAGACATTTTGGGAGAAGAAAGATACCTATGACTTATGTTTGTAAAGGATCAGTCTTGTGGCTGGGTTCAGAATAGCTACGTGGGGGCGGCTGTTGCATTGATCCAGACTCCTTGACAGTCATCTAGAAAAGCTGTAGAGTGAAGTAATCCAGTCCCCCAGGGCCCCTTATATGATGCCACACACAAACCGCAGCTATTCTTCATTTATGAAGCTTTTATTGAGCCCCACTGTTCCCCAGGCATAGTGCATCATCTGTTGATGATACTGTGATGAGAAAGAGCGTTCCTTTTCCTTGGGGCATTCACAGTCTGGTACAGTAGGTGCAGCCCTATGATAAGTGGGAAAGTAAAGATTTGTAAAAGGTAAAGTGTTAGCATGAAAGAGGGACTCGTGTTTTATCAGAAGAGAATCACAGAAAGCAGCACACAAGATGAAGAGTGTAGTTCTGGAGTCAGATTTGCAAGGTTGGAGTTGGGGTTCCCTATTATTAGCTGTTGATGCTGAATCTTTGAGCCCCATCTTCCTTATGTGGAGGGGTTGACAGAACCCACTTGTGGAAGAGACCATGATGCATCCATCATGCACTTTCACCTTCAGCCTGCATTTCTTGGTTCCCCTGCAGTTAGGAGGGGCCATATATCAGACTTGTGGATGATAACGGGGCGGGGGGGGGCGGGGGGGAGTGATCGGATACCACTCAGTGGCCTCCCTAAAACATTCTCGTGACCGTCCACATCCTCTCTGCCTTCCACTCTAAACTCCAGGATAGGGAAGGTACATCATGAAAAGGGTGGAGAAGCCAGTGCTTGAGGCTTAAAGGTGAGCCCCAGGAGATGCTGCCAGTGAGAACACATGCTCCAGACTTGAATGAAAGCAGGAAACAAACTCCTACCACAGTGCTGGGACTGCTTATTGCAACCACCAGCCTATCCTGATGAACACAGCACCTCCCTCAGAGGTGGATGGAACACCTATAGCAAGATAAAAAGCACATGATAAACCCTCAATAACTGATAGCCATTATTAGTATTATGGTGGCTCAGACAGTGAAGAATCTGCCTGCAATGCCGGAGACCCAGGTTCAATCCCTGGGTCAGGAAGATGTCCTACTACTACTAAGTTGCTTCAGTCATGTCCGACTCTGTGCAACCCCATGGACTGCAGCCTACCAGGCTCCGCCATCCATGGGATTTTCCGGGCAACAGTACTGGAGTGGGGTGCCATTGCCTTCTCCCGGAAGATGCCCTAGAGAAGGAAATGGCTGCCCACTCCAGTATTCTTGCCTGGGGAATTCCATGGACAGAGGAGCCTGGCAGGCTACAGTTCGTGGGGTTGCAAAGAGAAGGACACAACTGAGCAACACACACACACACACACACACACACACACGTATTTTATGCCATAGAGAAGAGGTCACGCCATAGGAGGGATCTGCTAAGTGGATGAAAGATAACTGGAGTTGAGATTTGAACAGAGGGTGAACACTGACAGGTAAAGGAAGGAAAGGGGGTCGGTGAGAGTATAAAAAAGGAGGGAGGGGGAAAAACTGACATGAGATGAAAGGAAGGAAGAACTGTCCAAACTGTGGACAGAGCCGCTGCTGGGAGGTGCCCCGGCCCCCAGGTCCTGGCTCCGTCGTGCACAGGGGAGGAGCCCACCCCCTGCACCCACCCTGCTGACGGCTGCTTGGAGCTCAGTGACATTTCCTCCTCAGCTGCTCCACATCCAGGTGGAGAGACCAGAGGCCTGGCTTTTTCATTTGTCTCAACCTAATGACAAGATCCTTCCTGGACACTTGTTTTTCTATCTGAAGTGTGTTTCTTTTATCACCTTCCCGTCACAGGAAGAGTCCTGATGGAGTTCGAATAGCAGAGGGAGCAGAGCGCTCCACAGAGGGCAGGCCAACCAAACAGAGGACAGAGGAGCCTTTGTCTCTCCGGGTTGTCAGGGAACAAAGAAAAGACAAATGTGCAGAATGGGGCTAGAAACGCTGAGACGCCTTTCTTTAAGGTCCCCACTAAAAAATGCAGACCTTTCCCCAGGCTTAGGGGTACAACCTGTGGGCAAGCAAAAACTGTTGTCTGTGCAGCTTGTCTAGCCAACTTGGAGACAGCCTTCCTGGACCTTCCCAGCACTGTGGTCAAACCGGCCGAGTGGCCACCTAGCACAGGAGAGTCCTGATGCTCAAAAGGACCCTATTTTCCTCCCTGCTTAAACTTGCCAACGTTCATTTATCCAAAAGACTCATTGTTCTGGGGCTCCTGGAAATGTTGTTGAGCTTTGGGGATGGTTAAGTCAGAGCTTTCACTTATGACACCTGAAGGAACCATGTAGACAACTAGAAAATTGACACCAAGCTGATGGGACCAAGTCAACCTCATTTTAATAGAAATCTTCAACAACAAAAAACTACACATCACAAAAAACATAGCTGTCGGTATTTCCTGGTGAAAGGACCACCCGTGCCTAACAAACAGGAAATAACCAAAAGGAAACCAGATTCGGAGAAGGAAAATTTGGATGCGTGTGAAATTTAGGAAATGCTTACAGTGAGCTGTTTAGGTGCCTGCCCTCCAAATTCTTCCTCGGTCAGTCTTCCCCTCCCACCTCCTTGCCTCCATGTCTTTCCAGACTGACAGTCTACCAAGGAGCATTCAGGAGCAATGCTTCTTGCTGAAGGACCCAGTTTAACCAAGCCCCAGCTGCAGGTCAGCCTTTTAAAAGAGCCTCGTGTGTATAAATTAAAGCATATTAGCCATCGTGCCCTTTTCCTGGAAAGGAAATCACATCTACTTATGTATATCTGTAAATCAAAACCTACTGGTCTGTGTCGTACTCGTGACTGTGCCAAAACAAAACCTAGGCTGGCCTGGCTTGGAGGAGGGCTGAGCACACAAAGAGATCTATTCACGCCTTTCGACTTCAAGAGAATAATAATACAGTCCAGCTAAGGTCAACAAAATGATCATAGCCAGATTTCAAAGGTTAGATTTTAAAGGTACAGTTCACAACTGCTTCTAAGAAAAAAAAACAACACAACTTTTTTTTCTTCTGTAAGAGAAACACTCAGAGATGAGACACAAGCATAGGAGGAACCGTCTGACGGCTGGTGGTCGTGTCTCTTTAAGAAGCATCGTTGGTGTTATATAGTGAACTGGCTGTAAAGTCTAATTTTTAAAGAGCACCCTATACTATGGTATTTACTCACAGGATGCACTGTAGGAAACTGCCTGAAATGTCCACAAATATCACTATTTAAAGACACCAATTTCTTCCATGTCTTAGCAGGTAGAATCTTCAGGGAAGTTTTTCTTCCTTTCTTGAACTTTCTTCCTTCCTTCTTTCTTTCCTCTCTTTCCCTATTTTTTCCCTCCTTCCTACCTGCTTTCATTTTTATCTTCCCTTTTTGATAAAAAGAAAAAAAAAAACCAGGAAGGAGAAAGATAGTAATATTTATTGAGCACTTCTTTAATACAAGTGTTTCCCTGTATATTCAACAAACATAACTGCAATCCCTTGGCTTAAACTGAAAAAACCTGTCTTGCTTCCTGTGAGTTCACTTCAGTGGACATTTTTTTTTTTTTTTTAGTAAAAGCAATTTATTAAGTGCACCATTTTAAGATGTCAAAATCTCATCAATGGCTTATGTCTAATCTTCGAAATTGCTGTTCTCCCCTGTGATTTGCAGAGGGTACCTTTTCTGTTTTTGATGTAAAGACACACACACACCAATATACACAGATACGCACAAACACGTGTTCCTTCGCTTTATTCCGTAATGTGTATGCTGTTTTCTTGGCTGTGGGTTCTCTCTCCCTGCAGGACTTAATCAGCCTCTGGGAAGAACGTGTGGAGTAAGCAGCCTTGACAAAAGAAGCCTGTCTGTCCTTCCGAATAACATTCTCTGACATTCCCCAGCCTTCCCTTCCTCTGCCAGTACCTTGCCTCAGCCTCTGTCAGCTTCCCCTGGCTCGGCGCCGACAAACCCACGTGCTCCATCTTACACGGGGCGGAGCCAAGCGTGGGAGGAAGGATCTCCGATCCTCTGTAATTTTCCAGAAAAAAACCTACTATTCCTTCAGATTAGACATCTATGGAATGAGACAGTTACTCACATGGAAACATGTTGTGTTTATTTAAAGGATTATGTGGAATCATGGGAGATGAATAGACAGTGTCCCTTGTAGGCACCCGCGTTCACCTTGCCTCCCCTGCCTGCTCTCGGCCGTGCCGCTGCGCACCTTCCTGAGCTGCCTCCCTGCAGATGAGGTCTGAGACCGCTTCTCAGACTCTCTTCCGGCAAAGGGGAGAGTGTTCACTCTTCTCCAAACGTTTTTCCATTCCGTGGACTTTCTCCCTAGAAGGAATGAGATTAACCTTCAAATCTGCTTTGGGCCAAATAAATGTTAAAATGAAGAACTTTTCCCGTTTCCCACAGTGGCGTCCAAGCTGTACCTGGAGAAGTTCAGTTTCTCCTGGGTTGCATCAGAGCCTCGAGTTTGACAGGTGTGGTCCCTTGACCTTCTAATGATAACAACCCACACCTGTTGGGCTCCTTTGCTGCCTTAATCTCCACGAAAAGTAGCAGGAAGAGACTATTTATTCCTTGTCTTATGACACAGACACAGAGAGGCTGAGCAGAGTGCCAGCCGTGACCGTCTGAGAATCCCAACCTTTCCCCAAGCACCTTTTCGCTTGTGTCAAGGGGGCTCTGGAGGACGGGCCCACACCTTTGATGAGACCGCCGTGTGCTCCAGGAGCCTTGTTTCCGGTGGAGATGATGGTAGCAATAATCGCCCTGCTTATACAGAACTTGCTCTCTGTGCTCTTCTGTGTATTAGTTCATTCCACAGGGAGGGGGCTGAGGTTCCAGGTCATGTGGTTGAAGCACAGGGGCTTTGTGCAAACGAAAAGAACTTTCTTGTCCTCAATTAGGAACGTTTCTTCCATTTTCCCAGATCTCACATGGTAGGTAAGTTGAGGAGCCTCTGAGAAAGAAGGTAAACCATGTCCAGTGTCCTAAGTTATGTTGGCCATGGAACCCTTGGAATGGCCAGAAGCACAGGGCCAGATGCCTGGGACATGCTGGTCTTGGTGACCTGATTTTAATTATATTTCCAAGGCATGCATATAGATTCACTGATCAGGATTTTTTTTTTTTTTTTTTTAAATTCTAGAACGAAGCACACATGGTGTGGCTGAGGATACCTGAAGGGTGATGACAGGGCTGAGAGAGTTGGGAGGAGGTGAAGGTGGAGATGCACACAAGTAAGTGATTTAAGCTCTTGCAGCCTTGGGTTTCTCATCTACAAAATAGTTGTGATGCCTTTGTTGAAGTGTTGTAAGGGTCCGAGCAGAGAATGCCGTTGGCATGTACGTGGTCAATGGTGGTTATTTATTCTCCTGTGACATCTTATGATGAGCACTGTCATCTTGGGTAAGTTTTTAAAATAAGTGTAAGCCCCATTTCTTCTTCTATAAGGCTGAAACAAATGTCATTAAGGCTGAACTGGTATAAAGCCTAGCCCGGAACTAGGTACTCAGTGGCTTCTCGGTATATGACCGAACTTGACCTCCAGCCAGCCCTGCCTTCACACAGGGTGACCCCCCACAACCCACTTGCCTCAGTCCTGGAGACTATGTAGATTCCCCAAGGGCATGGAAGCCTCTCGGTTCTTAACCTTTTTTCTACATTCTACTTGGTCTAATTCCTTTATCCTGGGTTCATTAAGCTCATCCATCAAGCCTCACAGTCTGGTGAGGATCTGGTGGTTTAATTTCCATTTTTAGAGCGCACAGCACAAAGCATGCTGTGATTGAAGGTCCTGCCTGACAGCACTCAGAAAACGCATGGCAACTGCTGTCACGGGGCCCCTACTGCCCTCACTCCCACAGCCTGAGTTTCGTGACCTCTCACCAGGTGCCAATTATAGCTGACCTGATACTGGGTCTGCCTGGGGTAGGCAGAGTCCCTGTAATTCTACTCAGGACAGAGTACCTGTCAGCACTCCACAGAATCAAATAGCTCCGTGGTGAATACTCACTCCCCACCCCCCCTTTTTTTTTTGAAGCACAAGATTATGGATTAGGAAACACAAGCAGATAAGGGAGGATCAGTCCAGTTTTGCTTGTACAAACATCAGCAAGGTCTTGGCACAGGGGGTTGGGCTCCTGAGCAAAGCAGTGGAAAACTGGACAGTTGGCACCTTCTTTCTGGTTCTGTTTCTGTGCAGTCCCATGCAGGGTTACAGCGTCTGTGCAGTTTGTCTTAATTCTTGTGGAAAAACTATATGCTTTAGGGTATAATTTTATCTTGCAGTTATGCTGTCTGGGGTGGACATTCCACCCATACCAACCATTTTCACTCCTTTGCAGAATTAAAAATTCAATCATGTGCAAAGTTCATATCAGGTTTTACACACAAACCAACACATGGTAAGAGCCAGAAAAGTGGCAGCAAAGATGATGCAGTCATGTAATTTTGTGAAAAACATGTTCTTTGTGTTTACAGAATCAAAGTTAGCATGTTTGTTTTACTCAGTAGCAGAAATGGAGTTAATAAGGATGAAGCAGTGGGGAAGTTACCTTATTGCAATGCATATCAGTGAGATTTTGCTCTATTTGAAGTTTATGGGTGGTCACGTCTAGACGTTTTACGTTCAGCTGGTGCCCTCTAGTGTCGGGGGAGCAGCCTCTGGCTGTGTGTCGTCTCATTTGAAAGTCAAAGAATTCCACTCTTGGTAAGGTATCCTTAGCCAGATTTACAGGGAAGAGAGAAAGGAGAGGCTAGGAAGCAAGGTGCTTGGGAGGCAAGTCCCAGCAGCCATCTGTGGTTCACAAAATAGGGGTCTTACGTGCCTGGAGATAACACGTTTCTTCCACAGGTGAGAACATTCGTTAGTCAGGTATCTCTGAGAACTGCCTTAACAGACTGCCTCAGATAATTCTGGTATGCTCCAAAAATTACACAATTCCTCTTGGCTCTGAAACTGTGGAATAATGAGGGCAGGACACAAATATCTCACAGTCCGTAGCCAGAACAGAACGTGGACCTCTCGTGAGCTGAAATCCTTTAGAGCCAGTGAGGCCCACAGATGCATCCTACATATGTATCCGCTGTCAAAAGCCCTTCTTGCCGTCACAACAGATTCTTGGCCTGGAAAACAGTCTTCAGGGATGGTACTCACATAATCTGGAGGCAGACGACACTTTTTCTGAGCTGGCGTTATCACCCAGCTGTGAGACATCTTGCTTTCATCTGTCCTGGACATCACTGCCTTAATCCAGGTCCTGATCTGTTCCCACTGAAACTGTTTTTATATCTTCCAAGTTGGCTTCTCTCTCCCTTGCTAATTAATACATATTTTACACTGCTACTAGCTGTTTCTATAAAAATATACATATATATATATACATATGTGTATGTATTATACACATATATATTTATTATCTGGTGATCTTATGGGAAAATACAATGACATAAAACAACCACAGCCCACTTCTCCAGCCCCTTCTTCCACTTCCCCTGCCACGGGACATGCTGCCCTTCACTCTACGCACCACATGCTCATGTTCTTGCTTTGCCCTCTGTGTAGAACACTCTACTCCCGGCCATCCGTCCTGACCTGTAGGTGTCATCTCCCCTAGGAAGCCTCCCCCACATCTGCTTTGACACAAGTGCTGCTCCTGGAGTCTTGGTATCACTTGTTTATACCTTTGTCTCTACTTTGACCTCCCCCGGAACAAAACTCGAGGCTTATTCTTTTATTTCATTTTTAAAAATATTTTATTTTCTTTTATACTATATAGTACTCTACATAAAAATTTGCTAAAACTAGAGTGATAACCTAAATGCATGTTTATATTTTTATTGGGATGTAATTGACACACAGCACTAGTTTCCAATACATAACATAATGACTGGGTATTTGTATATCTTGCAAAGTAATCAAAATAAGTCTAGTTAAATCTCTGTAAACAATTTTCACATATACAGGCACATGGTTATGTAATATATATATTGGGTTGGCCAAGAGTTTTGTTCAGGTTTTTCCTTAACACCTTACAGAAAAACCCAAACAAATTTTTTTGCCAACCCAGTATGTTACATATGTATAAGTATACAATTAAGAACTACAGCAATCTGCTGTACATTATATTCTCAAGGCTCATTTTATAGCAGGAAGTTTGTACATTTTAATAACCTTGACCCATTTCTTCCACTTCCCCACCTACCAATCTGTTTTCTGTATCTATGAATTCTTTTCTTTTTTTCTCTGACTTATCACTTAGCATAATCAGGAGTATTTATTTCATATGCCCCCACAGTTGCCTGGCATACAGCAGCATGCACATGAGACAGATCCAACTTTATACAACTTTGAAAGTCAGCTTCATTTTATCTATATCTCACCGGTTACAATGGAAAGAACATGAAATTCAGCCCTGACAGGACAGGGTTCAAGTCTTCCTGCCACCTCTTACTAGCTGTGTGGCCTTAGGCAAGTAATGAACCTCTCTTACAGGATGGAGATAATAGTGCCTTCCATGCAAAGTGAATGCTAAATTAGCATTCACTGCTAATGCACGTGCGCATAGGAGACCTGGAAATAGGCACTCATTGGACGAAACTTAATCTGTTACATAATATACGTGTGTATATGATTAAGTGGATTTGTTCTTCCTGCAACAACAGCCCAAACTCAGAAAATCTACTTAATTGTCTCTCTGGTTTCATACTGAACATTTCTGTTCCTTCCACTGTGAGTCCATGCACATTTTCACTCGAACTTGAATTTGGCATAGACTGTCTTTTTTTTTTGGTATATATACTAATGGAAGCTTGTTCAAGGGGACATTATTACTTCATGGAAATATTTATCTACCCTTCCTTAGTTTCACACTAAGAAGCAGGGGAAGGTATGTTTTTACTACTAGGCAGTTTAATCGTTTTTTTTCTTTCACCTCCTATATATCCAGTAGGGCCAAGTCAGCTGAAAAAACAAAATCCTATAAGCAAACCTCTACTTCATCATCTTGTCTCAGAAACTCCTGCTGGCAACACACATTTCACATACCCGAAGTGGGGTGTTCTGAAAGAGACAGACTCCAGGTCCCTAATTTACTGCCCTTTTTTTCATAGCATCAGATTCCTAAAACCTTGCCTGGGTGGCTGGCTGTCTCACTGTCAGGAGGCTGAAGCAAGGAATGGGGGGGGGGGTGCAGGAAGGAGACATTAATGCCAGGTACTAATGCCAGGTTCCTGCTGACAAGAACACTTGACGACACCCTTTTAAAGCATTAGACAGAGGCAAAGAAACCAGGGAAAAACACCCGGCCTGCCAAAAAGCCATTACGCAAACCTCAAAGTGTGGTACTGAGTTTTGCTTTATAAGTGTTCTTTCCATGACAAGCCCTGCTAATTGGTGCTTCAGCTTCAAAAGTATTTCAGTTTTTTTATGTTACAGAAGAGATTTCAGAATCTAATTAGGTATGTTTGTTAGACACACTTGATTTTTTTCTCCCTGTTGTTTCCATGTTAAATAAATAAGTGAAAATGAAAAGTTGGAGGAAGAGTTTTAGGCTAATGTATTAGGTCCTAATTTTTCACAAAGTGTTGGGATTTATCCTGGATATGGCAACTCTGCAAAGGTGGGAAAGAAAGAATCTCATCTTGACACTATTTGGAGGAAAGCGTGGAGGAAACAGCCCAATGAAAGAGGATAGCTGATCTATGTGAGAGAGAACTGAATGTAACTCTGATCTCAATATCCATAATAATACATGTAGCATCCCGTGCTGCTCTAGCAAAACCCAGCTCTTGAGATCAGTTGGTACAAACTGACACTTTGGGGCCCCACCACACACCAGTCACAGAACTCTCCCGATTTAAAACTTCTCAGGGGAATTGACACGTAGATTTGTACAGTTAGATTCCAACAGGTCACAACTGGGAGCCCAGATACTGGATCTCAATCCTTTGTCATAAATTCTTTGGTCAGGGTTTTAAGAACTGGGCAAATTTGTATAAAAGTCCTGACATCTGGATACTTTTGGAGGGAAAAAGTCAAATCTTGCCACAGCAAGGCCCATAGTCCCCCAGGGCAGTAATTATCTGAAGCTAAGAACTCCTGTCCCTGATTGGTGGGTTATGCGTTTGCCAGGGCAGCCCCTTCACGTTTCTACCTCTGTTGCCTCCCTGAGCCCTACTGGCATTTGACTTTGCCTGAGAGTTTTTTAAGTGCTTTTCAGTATAGTGGTGATTCATGTCTCACAGTTCTTTGGGCTCGAAGTTCAAAGGGCCAGCAAGGGTATGCTGTCTTCTGAAGCCTCTCTCCTCCGCTTGGAAATGGCTTTCTTCATGCTGAGTCTTCACATGGTCTTTCCTCCATTGACCTGTATCCTAGTCCCTTCTTTTAAGGTCACCAGTCATACTGGCTTCAGATCCACCCTATAGGTCCAGTTTTACCTTAGTTACCTTTAAAGATCTTATTTCCAAGTTCTTCCGCTTCTAAAATACCGAGTTTAGGAATTCAGCCTAAGAATTTTGGAAGGGCACAATTCAGCCCATAAAATTTCTAAAGATAACAAAGCAAATAACAAGTTTAGTCTATTCTGCTACAATCCACATTCCAGTAGCAATTAGCTTAAACAAAATGGTAACTGGGTAGATATTGTCTATGTAAACTAGAAGTCATATCGGTTTGTCCAACTTACCTGTAGCAACCAAATGCAAAATCACAAATACAGATGAGAACAGGAATCTCTGGAGTGTACTATACTGGTTTCCAGTTCAGCAAATGTTTTTCTCTTCGGCTTGAATGAGCCCCCTGCTCTGCCTTGGAAGAGCTCATTGTATCATTCTCCCTGACCATTCTGAGTTTTGTTCTTTATCCAGAACTCAGCCTCCTCAACTCTTCATTAGTCCTCTCCCTGTCCATAAAGCTATCTCTGCTGCTGCTGCTGCTAAGTCGTTTCAGTCATGTCCGACTCTGCGACCCCATAGATGGCAGCCTACCAGGCTCCTCCGTCCATGGGATTCTCCAGGCAAGAGTGCCGGAGTGGGTTGCCGTTTCCTTCTCCAATGCATGAAAGTGAAAAGTGAAAGTGAAGTCGCTCAATCGTGTCCGACCCTTAGCGACCCCATGGACTGCAGCCCACCAGGCTCCTCTGTCCATGGGATTTTCCAGGCAAGAGTACTGGAGTGGGGTGCCATTGCCTTCTCCTCTACCATTTTTTAAATTAGGATAAAATTGACATATATATATATATATAATATATAATTGACACTATAATAAACATTGCATTGTTTCAAATGTACAACATAATGATGTAGAACTTGTGTATACTGTGAAATGATTACCACAATAAGTCTAGTTAATATCCATCATCACACAGTTAAATTTTTTCTTAGAGAACAAAAAAAATCTGTTCTCTGAGTAATTTTAACATATACAATATAGTGTTAAGAACTAAGTCATATGACTAAGAACATAGTCGTCACGCTACATATTACTTACATAATAAAGGTCCCCATTACTTGCATATTTAATAACTGTAAGTTTTAATTTTTTAACATTACCCATTATTATCTGCTTACCATCCCAACAATGGAAACCACTAATAGGTTCTCTACAAGTTTGATTTTCTTAGCACTTTTTAAAAATCAGATTCTATATGTAAATGAAGATCACAATATATTTGTCTTTCTCTGTATTTGTCTTCCACTTAGCATAATGCCCTCAAGGTCCATTCATGTTGTTGTAAGTGAAAATATTTCATTTTTGTGACTGAATAATACTCCATTATGTATATATACCACTTCTTCTTAGTCAGTAGACCCTTAGGTTACTTCCGCGTCTTGGCAATTGTAAATAATTAGGCAAAGAATATGAGGGTGCAGATAACTTTTTAAGTTACTGTTTTTGTTTCCTTTGGATAAATGCCCAGAGGTAGAACTGAGGGATCCATGAAATAGTTCAATTTTAAATTTTGGGGGGAACCTCCATACTGTTTGCCACAATGGCTCCTGAAATTTGCCTTCCTATCAACAGGAGACAAGTGTTCCCTTCTCTCCATGTCCTTGCCAACTCCTGATAATTATTTTCCAGTTGTCTTGAGGTATAATTAACATACAACACTGCACACATTTAAGGTATAAACCAGTACAATGGTTTGACTTATCTGTATTGTGAAATGAACACTACGTTTAGTTAGCACTCCTCATATCACTAAGAAAACAATAAAAAGAGGAAGCCAGAGAGAAAAAAGAAAAGCTCCTTTTCTTTTTTTTACTATAACTCTTTAGGATATACTTTCTTAACTTTTATGTGTATCATACATCAGTGTTAGTTATAGTCACCCTCCTGTACATTTTATCCCTAGTACATATATCTTATAAGTAGAAGTTTGTCCCTTTTGACACTTGATTGAATTCCTCCTTTCCCCAATGCCCTGTCTTTGGTAACCACAAATCTTATCTCTATTTCTTTGAGGAGTTTGGTAGTTACTATTGTGGTGGTGATGGTGGTTTTGTGGCTCCATATATGTGACATCATATGGTATGTGTCGACTTTTATTATTTAGCTTAATGCCTTCAAGGTCCATCCATGTTGTTGTAAATGGCAAGATTTTCCTTCTTTTTAAATGGAATAATATTCCATTGCATATATGCATCACATCTTTATCCATTCATCCAGCAGTGGATGCTTAGATACTTCCATGTTTTGGCTATTATAAATAATACTGCTATGAACATGGTGAGTGAGTGAAGTCGCTCAGTCAGTGTCTGACTCTTTGCGACCCCATGCACTGCAGCCTACCAGGCTCCTCCATCCATGGGATCTTCCAGGCAAGTGTACTGGAGTAGGTTGCCATTTCCTTCTCCAGGGGATCTTCCTGACCCAGGGATCGAACCTGGGTCTCCCACACTGCAGGCAGACGCTTTACCCTCTAAGCCACCAGAGGGTATACGAACATGGTAGTGCGGCTATAAATGGAATCCTTTTCTTCTTTTTCAGATAGCCATCATTAACACATGGGTGCATTACTGAGTTTTGTATGTTAATTTTTTGTCCTGCAACTTTACTCATGTGGATGATGAGATCAATATTTTTTTTTTGATTTTCCATATATAAAATAATGTCATCTGCAAATAGAGACAGTTGTCCTTCTTTTTCAGTTCTGAGGACTTTTATTCTTCCTGTAGCCTGTATTATTTGGTAGGACTTCCAATACTATGATAAATACAAATGCTGAGGGAGCATCCTTTTCTTGTTCCTGATTTTAAAGGAAAGCTTTCAATCTTTCACCACTGAGTATCATGTTACATGTGGACTTGTTATGACCTTTATGTTGAGGTCTCTTCCTTCTCTATTTAATTTGTTCAGAGTCTTTACCTTGAGCAGATGTTGAATTTCATCAGTTTTTTAGATGTTCAGTTTGCTAGTATTTAAGTCAGCATCTTTGCATCTATATTCATCAGGGATATTAGCCCGTACGTTTCTGGTAGCATCCTTTTCTTGCTTTGGTGTCAGGGTAATAGAGTCTCACAACATGAGTCTGGTAGTGTTCCTTCTAAGAATTTTTGAAACTATTTGAGACTTGGGATTGAGTCTTCTTTAAATGTTAGCTAACATTCACCCATGAAGACATCTGGTCCTGGGCTTTTCTTCATTGGGAGATTTTCAGGTGCTTAATTCAGCCTCCTTACAGGTCTTTACCAATGTTCTGTTCTTTCTGATTCCATCGTGGTATGTTGTATGTTTCTATGAACTTCTCCTCTTTAAGACTGCCAGGTTGTTGGCATATAGTGGCTGTTACATCCTTTGTATTTTTGTGGTATCAGTTATGATGTCTCATTTCTCACTTATAATTTCATTGATTTGGATCCTCTCTCTTTTCTTTCTTGTTTTGGCTAGCTAATGGCTTATTAATTTTATTTATCTTTTCAGTGATCCAGCTCTTAGATTTATCTTTTCTATTGTTTTCTTGTTCTCTTATCCATTTCACTTATTTCTGCCCTAATCTTTTCTTATTTCCTACCTTGTACCAATTTTGGATTCAGTTTGTACTACTTTTTATAGTTCCTTAATGCATTCAGTTCAGTTCAGTTCAGTCGCTCAGTCATGTCTAACTCTTTGTGACCCCATGAATCGCAGCACACCAGGCCTCCTGTCCATCACCAACTCCCGGAGTTCACCCAGACTCACGCCCATCGAGTAAGTGATGCCATCCAGCCATCTCATCCTCTGTCGTCCCCTTCTCCTCCTGCCCCCAATCCCTCCCAGCATCAGAGTCTTTTCCAATGAGTCAACTCTTCGCATGAGGTGGCCAAAGTACTGGAGTTTCAGCTTTAGCATCATTCCTTCCAAAGAACACCCAGGACTTATAGTTTTTTTTGTTTTGTTTTTTTTTTTAACTTTTGTGCTTAAAGTAGGCACATATCACTATGGACTTCTCAATTAGAAACTGCTTTGGCTTTATCTCAGTTTTGATAGGTTGTGTTTCTATTTCCATTTGTCTCTAGAAATTTCTTTATATCTCCTTTAATTTCTTTGATCCATTGGTTGTTCAGAAGTCTTCATATCCATGCATTTACGAATTTTCCCATCTTTCTCCGGCTGTTGATCTCTAGTTTCAAGCCATGGTGGTCAGAGAGGATACTTCACCCTTCTTGAGTTTGCTAAGGCTTGTTTTGTGGCCTAACACGTGGTCTAGCCTAAAAAATGGTTCATGGGCACTTGAGAAGAATATGTAAACTGATGCTGTCAGATAGAATGTTCTATACATGTCTCTTAGATTTCTTTGGTCTCTAGCGTTGTTCAGATCCTCTTTTTGCTTATGAATTCTCTGTCTGGATGACCAAAATATTGTTGAGAATGGAGGATTAATGTTCCATTTATGATTATTTTTAACTGGCATATAGTTAGTTTATAATGTGTGTTAGTCTCTGCTGCACAGCACAGTGATTCAGTGATGCATATGTATGCATTCTTTTTATATATTTTTCCATTATGGTTTACCACAGGATATTGAATGTAGTTCCCTGTTCCATACAGGAGGACCTTGTTGTTTATCCATTCTGTGTACAATAGATTGCAGCTGCTAACCTCAAATTCCCATTCCATCTTTCCTTCCCCTACTTGGTTCATCACAAATCTGTTCTCTGTCTGTGAGCTTGTTTCTGTTTTGTAGATAGGCTCATTTGTGGCATCATTTAATAAAAATCCACATATAAGTGATGTCATATGGTATTTGTCTCTCTCTGACTTACTTCACTTAGTATGATCATCACTAAGTCCATCCTTGTTGCTGCAAATGTTATTACTTCATGCTTTTATATTGCTGCAGAGTATTCCATTGTATATATGTGCCAGTTTCTTTTTAAAAATTTTTTTTTTGGCTGTGCTGGGTCTTCATTGCTGCATGAGCTTTTCTCTAGCTGTGGTGAGCAGCAGCTACTCTTTAGGTGAGGTGTGCAGGCTTCTCATTTTGGTGGCTAGTCTTGTTGTGGAGCCAGAGCTCTAGGGCACATGGACGTCAGTAGTTGTGATATGTGGGCTCTGTAGTTGCAATTCCCAGGCTCTAAAGCACAGGTTCCGTAGTTATGGTACATCTGCCTAGTTGTTCCAAGGCATGTGGAATTTCCCCAGATCAGGGATTGAACCTGTGTCTCCTGCACTGGCAGATGGATTCTTTACCACTGAGCCACCAGGGAAACCCAGTACTACAACTTCTTTATCTGTTCATCTGTCAAATCAAATGGACATGCAGGTTGCTCCCATGTTTTGGGTACTCTGAGCCAGGCTGCAATGAACATGAGGGTGCGGATAGCTTTTCAAGTTGTTGTTGTTATTTACTTTGGATAAATGCCCAGAAGTAGAACTGAGGGATCCATGCAATAGTTCTAACTTTGGAGGGAACCTCCATACTGTTTAATAGCAATTTGCATTCCCATCACCACTGCACAAGTGTTCCCTTCTCTCCACATCCTTGCCAACACTTGTTTTTTTTCCAGTTTTACTGAGGTATAATTGGCATACACCACTGTATACATTTAAGATATAAACCATTACAATGGCCTGACTTATTGTGAAATGAACACTGCAGTAAGTTTACTAAGCATCCCTCATCTCACCAAGGAAACATTAAAAAGAGGAAGTCAAAAAGAAAAAAAAGAAACTTTAAAAATGATAGCTCTTTAGGATGTACTTTCTTTACAACTTTTATATATATCATACTGCAGTACTCAGTACAGTCACTCTCTTATACAATATCCCTAGTACATATTTATAACTAGAAGTTTGTCCCTTTTGATCATCTAGGTTCAGTTGTCCCTTCCCCCAACCCCCTGTCTTTGGTAACCACAAATCTGGTCTCTTTTTCTATGAGGAGTTTGTGGTTGCTATTATTGTGGTGGTGGTGGTTTTGTGATTCCACATACAGGTGACATCATTTAGTATTTGTCTTTCTGTGGCCTGTATTATTCAGCCTGATGCCCTCAAGGTCCATCCATGTTGTTGTAAGATTTTCCTTCAAGTGGAATAATATTCCATTTTATATATGCATCACATCTTCTATATTCATTCATGCATCAGGGATACTTAGGTAGTTCCATGTTTTGGCTATTATAAATAATGTTGCAAGGAATATGAGGGTACAGATAACTTTCTGAGTTAGTGTTTTCCTTCTTTCTTTTTTCATTTGGATAAATACCCAGAGTGGAACTGGTAGATCATGAAGTAACTCTATTTTTAATTTTGGGAGGAAACTCCATACTGCTGTCTGGTGGCCATGTGTATGCCTTATTTGGAAAAATGCCTACTTAGGTCTTTTGCCTGTTTTGTTTATGGTTTCCTTTGCTGTACAGAAGCTTGTAAGTTTGACTAGCTTCCATTTTTTAATTTTTGGTTTTTTTTTCTACTCCCTTGGGAGACTGGAGTCTTCCCTGGTGGCTCAAATGGTAAAGCGTCTGCTTGCAATGCGGGAGACCCAGGTTCGATCCCTGGGTTGGGAAGATCTCCTGGAGAAGGAAACTGCAACCCATTCCAGTACTCTTGCCTGGAGAATCCCACGGATGGAGGAGCCTGGTAGGCTACAGTCCATGGGGTCGCAAAGAGTCGGACACGACTGAGCGACTTCACTTTCACTTTTGGGAGACTGACCTAAGAATTTACAGTTGTTACCATGTCAGTTGTTACAATTGACATAAATTGTTACAATCTATGTCAGAGAATGTTTTACCTATTTTTTTTTCTAGAGATTTATGGCTTCATCTTATATTTGAATCTAAATGACTTTGATTTAATTTTTGTGTATGGTCTTAAGAGTGC